>NC_143053.1:63547500-64870000 GCF_052426305.1 Pelodiscus sinensis | reverse complement strand
TGGTCCTCATGCACGCTGTAGTTTTGGTGTATGCATGCATCACAAAGTGTAGGTATAACATGGTTACAGTATGACTGTATATAACCTTTCATGTACATGTATCCTTACTGGCACTTGTTTAAAGATGTGATTTTAAATTAGTTGAGTGTCTAAAGGAAGTTAAATTAAATCACTATAAATCAAATTTAAATCTAAGTACAGGTTGAACCTCTCTAGTCCAGCACCCTTGGGACTTGACCGGTGCTGAACCAAAGAATTTGACAAAACACAGGAAGTCAATATTGTCTAGTACAGGGGTGGGCAATAGACCTCTCGCAGGCCAGATTCAGCCCTCCAAGCCACTGGATCTATCCTGCAGATGTTCCTCCTGGGACCCTCAGGCATGCAGCATCCACTGTTTTAAGCTCAAGGCTGCTCCATATTCTCTACTCCAGAGGGAGGGGAAGGCTTCAAGTGATCTCCCCACACCCAGCCCAATCCTCAGCTCCTATTTGTTGGAATCAACTGGCCAATAGGAACTGCCCCTAGCCAATATCTCATCTCCTATGGGCCAGAAACAGCCAGCCAATAGGAGCTGAGAGATTGGCCTGGGATGTGGGGACAGTGCAAGTCTCTCCCATCCTGGAGCTGAGATCCATGTGGAGGGAGCATTTTCAATTTTTCAGTTCAGGGAGTCTGCATTTTCAATGCTCTGGGGTGTAGCAGGCAGAGACCCCAGCCTGCCTTGGGGATGCAGCAGGGCTGCTGGCTGGGAGATGCTTAGGTAAGTGCTTCCCAGCCAAAGCCTGCCTCTGGAACCCCTGTCCCTCCCACACCCCCAACTCCATCCCCAAGTCACCTTCCAAACCCTCTGCACCCCCTCCCTGCCCTAGATCACAACTCCCTCCCAGACACTGCACCCCCCCTTCTCCCAGGCCAGAATCCTCTCCTGCTCTCCTCCCTCCCTGCCCTTACACCTCAATTGCCTGACCCAGGCCACAACCCTCTTTCACCCAAACCTCACACTGTCTCCTGCAACCCAGTCCTTTACCCCATACGCCCTTCTTCTCCCAACCTCCATCCTAGACCCCACACTTTCC
Organism: Pelodiscus sinensis; assembly: GCF_052426305.1. Taxonomy (NCBI): domain Eukaryota; kingdom Metazoa; phylum Chordata; order Testudines; family Trionychidae; genus Pelodiscus; species Pelodiscus sinensis. The sequence goes on along the minus strand of NC_143053.1, from coordinate 64,868,921 downwards.
CCACAGAAAACTGCAGCCTTTGAACACTTTCCAAAATCTTCAAGTGCCCCCCCCACCAAAAATTAGTGCCCACCCCCGGTCTAGCAGCATTGTTAACACTTCCACTGTTTACTGGGTTCTTAGATGACATTTAGGGGTAAAATAGAGCTAAATAAGAGCACAGAACACTGAGAGCCAGGACTGGTGGCTGCTAACAAACTTTGTTTGTGGGAAACTTGGCCACACTCATAAGTGGACATCTGTCCAAGTAAAAATCATGCCAGCCCAAGGATGTTCCCTGACCAGATGGTGCCAGATTAGAGAGGTTCAACCTGTAACAACATTCATACAGATTTATGCACTAGTTTAACTGTGACACTGCTGCCAGACAGAGTTGGCAGCAACAAGCGTGGGATTCACTATCTAGGGGTTCCTTAAGTCAACAATACCCCACAAAAACTGGTTCAAGGCCCCCCCCCCCCAATGATCTGGGATAATGACACTCCACCCGCTGGGTACCACTAAGAGGCACTACTTTCCCTTTCACAAGAATCAGAGGGTAGCATACTATAATACAAGGAGGGGATTAACTCAGCATTAATTCGGGAAATTGCCACATGTAGGGTTCATAAACATAAATCATGAGCCCCAAAGGCCCACCCCAAGTAAGCTGGGCAGTGCCCTTTACCATCAGGCTCTCAGCTCAAGCAGCCCCAAAGTCCCTCCAACATACCCATCTCTTCACTGCATCCCATTCACTGTTGCCATCCTTGGTCAGTCAACCCCAGAGTTCAGAAGTCCATCGGCATCGTTCACCTCCCAGTTTGGGTTGCAAGGGGCTAAGGAGGCACATATGCCGTTGCTCAGGCACTTACCAGCCGTCCTGTGGGCCACACCACTCCTTGCTAGCCACCCTGCTGGCCATACCACCTCTCACCATATGTCTTCAGGGCCTCCCTGTACTTCAGCTCTTAGTGAGTTCAGCTGTTAGTGGGGGAACCTCACGGCTGGTGCACACTAGACACTCTTTTTGCATCTGAAACACTATCCCAAAATAGATCTCATAGTAAGACCTAGGCATCAGTGACTTAAGCTCGGTAGCCTGCAACAAGACTCCCAATTGAATCTAAGTTACCAGCCATAGGTAGCCCAAGGCCCCCTGACCGCCTGCTGGCCCAATTGTCACTGTTATCTGGTTTTTGTCTAGCATCCAGGGCCATTGTTATTCCAGCACCTCTGGAGGCCCTGGAGCCTTTGAAGACAGAGTTTCGCTCTCAAGGATTCTCTCTCCCAAGGATGTCAGAGGCAGTAGGGGGGGGGAGAGAGAAAGAGAGGGGAGCGGTTTCTGTCTGGCTACACCCCTCCCCATTCGTACCATGAATAGGAATATAATTAAACAAAAAAGACCATTTTAAAATAGTGTTGGCCAAAATAGCTAAGCTCTTGTGAGAGCCTGAAAGTTTGTCTCAGTCTAGAGTTTTATTTAACAATCCAATTTTTAAAACAAAGTTCATGGTTACAGTAATAAGAGATGATTGCAAAGTCACCGCTTCTAAAGGTTATGGGAGCTCTAGCTGTGCCCTCTCAACTGTTTCAGCCCCAGTGCCAGTGGATCTGGATTTTAAAATAATTCTGTTGTTATACACTCCAGGCCTTCTTTTCTTTCCGTGCTTTATATGTTATGGGAATGCATTTTTAGAGCAGTTATTATCTAAAATACAGTATTGCTACCCCTTTGGATCAGACTGGGGAACCAAGTTGGTGGTGCTGTGAGTTGTTCCAGATAGGAGAAACTGGTGAGTCAGGTATTTCTTTGCAAATAAACACAATTGTGTCAATTTGCAAAGAATTGCAAAGCCCTATTTGCCTGAACACAGAAGGACTTGATCAATGGGTGACAGTGTCCATGTTCTCAGGTCCAGGCCTTTTTCAGTCAGCACCAACCCAAAGCCTCTCTCTAGGGCCACACACTGTGCTTCCACGTTGTACCTGCTTAGCTTTCTTTCAGTTTTTCTCTCTCTGTCCTGCTTTTACACACACATCCATTTTCCCAAATAAACATCTGCTACATACACTTCTGCACAGCCTTTACCCAAACAATGCAATGGCCAGCAAATACCCTCTACCAATAGTTCCTATTCCTGAGTGACCGCACATATGCGTTGGATTAGGTAACATGGCTATTTAATTGACTCACAGCCACCTTCAAGGGCACTGCTTAAACACGACTTATGACAACAATGTTGTAACCCAAGCCACAACTGGAAAAAATAAAATAAAGAGCACACACACCTAAAGCACATAGTTACAACCATTTTAATTGGAATTATATATTTTTAAAAGTACAACTCAAATTATTTCCATCACAAATGTTATGAAAGTTGAAAGGAAGCACTTTCCGAGCTAGTTTTTTAAAAATACATAGTAACAGCAATTTTAGCTTTCGACTCAGTATCAAACATGTAAATAGTATATTTAACGCAGTCTTTGCAATGCTTTACTCAAGCAGCTGTTCACTTTCCTTGGAGTCCCAGCTGCTGATACTCTGGTGCCAATTTGCATATGAGTGGTCTCTGTGTATTCTGTCTGTTAAGGACCTATCCAAAGCTCACTGAAAACAATCACCATCTTTCCACTGGCTTCAGTGAGCTCTGAGAAAGTCCCTACATGGGGAACATGAGTTCTCTTAAGTGCTAGAGAAGCACCAGCAGGCAGATTTAAGAGTCAGGCCTGAGATATGAAATGGCGAGGTTGCTTATAACTGAACTGTTACCTAAACGGCTAAATGTCAATATGCATTCAACGGTTGATTGCCTCTGTGGCCCCATCCCCTTCCTCAAACCCCAGGCAGGACTGTTTATTGGGGAAGGTACCCAGAAGGAGGAGAGAAGTCATAAGAACTGGCAAGCTGGAAAAGAATTTGAAGGACTAAAGGAAAGGTACATCAACCTCCCATGTATATTACTCATGCATATTATCCAGAAAGGAAAATACACACTGGGCTATGATACTTTAATTCACACTCCTTCTGTACAATGTGAAATTCCTGAAAGGGGGCAGACATGGCATGGGGAACCCCTCCTAGCTCTCTCCAGTGGAGTTTCACTACAAGAAGTGGCAAGAAGGGGAAAATTACTAGGTCCACAGAGCTAATACAGGCCTTTGTGCCTCTTGTAGCTTCTTTGCAACCAGCAAAGTTTAGGACTAAAATCAATATCCATTCTACAACCTGCAGACCCTGCATCTAACCCCCCTTCCCTCCCCCCCGCCCATGAAATTCTAGGAGAAAATCCTTATGTTCTCCTTCCCACAGGTATTTGTGAGAAGTCGTCAGGTAGGCCAACATTAGCAATTGTTTAACACCTGCAAGTTAGTTTTCAAAAGTACAAATGAATTGAAAGTAGCATGTTAAGCCACAAAGTGCTGCTGAAAAGGCCTCTAAATTAAAGGGGATAGGAGAAGGAATATGGAGGCTGAATGTACCAGGGGACCTGGAATACAGTAAAAATAACAGCAAATTAATGTATCAGTATATTTATATATTAATGTAACAATATATTGAAAACTGTATAGGAAGTGTTTCTTAGTCTTTCCTCATGCTTTTTGTCTCCTACTTTTCATAGTGGAAGAATATGCTGCATACCATATTCCACAGCCTCCCCTAACTTCAGAACATTGATTCTTTAAAATGACCTTTTAAAGAGGAAAAGAGCCATTCAGTAAAAACAGCAAGGCCTGCCAGGGTGTGAATGAGTAGTCTAGTATTACATTTCTATTGCACGCAGTGTGGGAGCAGCAGTGTACAGTAAAATACATAATAGATCAATACAATTTACAAAACTGTGAAATAATCCATATTTTAAAGTTACAACCTTGTCAGCTACAATAAGAAATTAAAATATATTTACATTGTACATATAATGAGAGGAAGTGATGAAGTGCCATTTTTTGCTTTTACCAGTTCTCTTCTGAAAATGAAAAGTGAGTAAGTAATATTAGACAAAACATGGGTAATAAATAATTAAAAATAGCAGAACTTTTTTCTTTTTCTTTGTCCAAGAATATTTAAAATAAAGGCTAGTGATATGGGAAGCAGATGGAAAAATCTACAGCACATTTAGGACTCAATCCAAGATTCCTTACTTAGGATTACCTCATACTAGATGCAATGGAATTTTTGCCTGAATATGGAGTATGGAAATGGCTGAGAGCTCTTTATATGATCTCTTCTTGGACAGAGGGTTCCTCTCATAAGTAAAGGCTGCAAGATCAGACCTTCAGTCCCTGAAAACATGCAAGGAATGGGGAAAGACCAATTGGAGATTAGAGTATTGTTTGTTCGTTTAATTGACAAAACTGCCTCTAATACCATGAAGAAATGTCCTTAAAAATTAATCCAAATTTAATTGGTCTTGGTTGATATCAAACACCCAGTGTCTGGAACACAGCAAGGAACATAATTGTATGGAAAAGCAAAACAAATCATGGTTGAACCCAATACTTTATGACTTTGGACTGTCGAAAAATTAAGGAATCACTGACAACTGCGAGAAGCATCTCCATCAGCCAATATGATTTATGCCCAGGCAATCAGAATTTCGGGAAAAGAGTCTCACACCAGGAATACAGCACAAGTTGGCACAGTTTCACTAAAACGTGAAATAGTTTGTAGGTTTCCTCAAAAATTTTGCTAGTTTTTCCATGAAAACATAAAGCATTTCCACAAAACAAAAATACCTGCCACTATACAGCAAAAATGTTACAATAATGGAAAAAGACATTTCATTTGCAAATATGGCAAAATTTTGTTTACAAGAAAATATGGAAAATTATTTAACTTAAAGGGCAACATTTTTACTCTGTTCACAGGGAGAAGTTGAGATTGCTGGCAGAAAAAAAAAAGTATGCCAGATTCCCCAATACAAAAATCTCAGTTTGCATGTGAAAACCCTGGTGAAAGGAAAAACCACCATTTCTCTAGCCCCTACCAGCATTGTGTGTTGTTCACATTGTAGTACATTAGCATTGTGGTATAATCTGGGGTTTTTAAATCAGTGGATAATCCTGATACTGATTTTCCCTTATAGGTGAAAATGTTTTATATATTCACAGACATTTTAATCTGTACTTGAAATCAATGTCATTAGTTGGTTGTAAAATACCCAACCCTGCTCGGGATTGGTCTAAAGACGGACAAGCCACGTTTTTGTCAAGAAGCTCAATTTCAAAGTATGAAAGTACCAAAATCAAAAACTGTTTGATTTCATGGACAGCAAATAATCTTCCAGGACATTTTGCTATTCCTGTTCCAAATGGCATGTAATAATATCTTAACTTGTGACCGTTGCGATAGAAGTTAGTCTTTTCTTCTCCAGTTTCATCGAGATAGCGATTGTACTTGAATGTCTGTAACAAAAGTTGAATTTCTGTTAGCGCCAGATTGTGCATTAAGGAAGGGAGGGGAGGGTGTGCCACCACAATGACACCACGCCTCCTGGGAAGAGCAGCCAATGCACAGTATGCTTCTGCTCTGTGGCTGGCCATGCCTCCAGTCCTCCAAACCCTTTTGGGAGAGGTTAACTCCTGCAAGCAGCAGGCCCTTCAAAATGAGCAGCTCTTGCACTTGGTGTGGCAGAGTACCAGACCTTGTAGAGGAGCACCAACATTAGAAAACTTTTTTGCCTTTTACCAACTCACACAAACAAAAATGAGAAACATGTATCCAAACTGGAAGACAGTCCCTTTTCCCTCAGTACAGGGTGAGCCTCTCTAGTCTGACACTATCTGGTTTGGTAACATCCATGGCCCAGCATGATTTTAGTTAGTCCACTTGTGTGTGTAGACAATAAAGTTTGTTTACAGACACCAGTCCTGGCTCTCAGTGTTCTGTGATGTTATTTAGCTCTAACTTTACTTCTACATGTCTTCTGAGACATTAGCAGTGGAAGTGTAGGTAATGCTGCCAGACAATATTGACCACTTGTGGTCTGTCAAATCCTCTTGTTTGGCACTATTCAGATCCCAAGGGTGCCGGACTATAGGGGTTCAACCTGTACCACAATATGTCCTCAAGGATTCCTTCTTCTCTTGTCCTCACTTGACATAACACAGCATGGTGCTTTCTCTGCCTGAGGAAGGCTAAAGAGAGCTTACTTTAAACCTCTCAGCCTTAAATTTTTGCTCAGCCAAAATGTTTGCTGCCGAGTGAAGCAAAGCCAGTGCTGATTTTGCTGACTCCATGGCATTCCCAGCCTTGTCTGTTCAGGGAGTTATCAGGCATCAATCCAGGATCTGTATGGTAGAGTGAAGCACCAACCCCAGGGGCACGTAGGTCATAGTAGGCAGTTACCAATCACCCTGTTCCAGGAGATGTTATGTAATTTTAATTACTCACCAAGGGGTCAGGATAGATGTCTGGATCAAAGTGCAGCAGCTGAGGATAAAGAGCTACAACGTCATCTTTTCGGATGTTGTAAGAGTCATTATCCAAGTGCAAAGTGAAATCCTCGTTAGCAACCCTGACAGTCATGGATGCACTGGACAGCCTCATGGCTTCCTTGATAATACTATCTGTAGAGAGAGAAAAAGAAAACAGTTAACATGAAAAGAATCTAGGTACCATATCACCTGGGGGAGGTGCACAGACTAAATTGGCTGTAATCTTCTATAACACCAAATATTAAGAGAAGGAAAATGCTAACACAAATAGAGATAAGAGAACTGCATAAGAGGTTAATATAGAGAATTTTCCTAAATTTTGTCTTCTACATTTCATTTGATGTGGAATCTATCCAGTGGCGGGAGGGATTATAGAGGCTCTCAGAGGATCTTCTCTATCTCTAATTCTATCCTTCTAGTTTAAAGAAGTACTAATAACTTATTCATAAATTCATAGACTTAATGGACCAAAAAGACCATCAGTGATCATGGTGACCTCCTGTAAATTACAGGCCACAGAATTTCATCCACCACTTCTGCAATAGGCCCATAAACTTTGGTTGTGTTCCTGAAATCCTCGAATCTTGATTTAAAGATGTCAAGTTCTAGAAAATACACCATTTACTCTAGTTCAACGTAGCAAGGGACCCGGTGACCCACACTCTAGAGGAAGGCAGAAAACCCCAGGGTCTCTGACAATCTGATCAAGGAAGAACTGCAGATATGGCAATCAGTTAGACCCTGAGCGTATAGACAAGACCCACCAACAAGACATCTGGGGAAGAATTCTCTATGGTAACTCAGAGCCCTTCCCCTCTAGTGTTCCATCTCTGGCCATTGGAGATATTTGCTAGTAGCAGAAGCATATGGGCCATATCATTGTAGACACTTCATCATACCATCCACTCGATAAATATATCGAGCTCAGTCTTGAAACAAGCTAGGTTTTCTGTGCCCACAGTGCCCATTGAAAGGCTGCTCCAATACTTCACTGCTCTGGTGGTCAGAGTGATGATTCACTGTTACCATGGGAAGGGTCTCTGGATGAACCAGAGAAGAAGCTAAGAGGGATTCCAACGCCAAGGTGTGACACAGACAGAAGTACAGGGAACAGGGATAGAAAATGACCTAGTGGGCAAGAATAAGTACCAGACTTTAGGCAACATATATGATCTCTGGATCAGGACACAGTGGAATAAAGTTAGCCCAGGCTCTTCTACCCCCACTCTCTTGGGTCTGCTAGGCAGAGCAGCCCTCTAGCCACTAGACCAAGTGGCCATGACTTTTGGCCACTGCTTTGCTTTTGGCAGTTGTCACTTGTGCCCTACACTACAGTTCATGACTTTCAAGAGGTAAGAACATAAGCATGGCCATGCCATCTCAGACAAATAGTCCATTGAGCCTAGTATCCTGTCTTCTGACAGTGGCCAATGCCAGATGCTTCAATGGGAATGAACAGAACAGGACAATCATCAAGATATCCATCCTCTGTTCTCCAATCCCAGCATCTGCCAGACAGAGGCTTAGGGTCACCACAACATCCCTTATCCTTTTGGCTAATAGCCATTGATGGAACTGTTTTCCACAAACTTATCTAAGTTCTTTTTTTGAATCCTACTTTTGTCCTTCAGAGCATCCACTGGCAATGAGTTCCACAAGTTGGCTGTGCTTTATGTGAAGTAGTTCCTTTTATTTGTTCTAAACCGATTGCCTGTTAGTTTCATTGGGTGACCCTGGTAGCTTTTCTTGCTGAGCCATCCCTAGGCTCTTTGTTTTCTCTTATTAACCTGTTTCCAGTGTTTGTACATTCAGTTTGGTCTGCAACCTTTCTATGAGTTTTTCCTCCTTGCTTGGGATGCAGGCTCTAGATAGTTTCTGCATCTTAGTCTTAAGTAATTCCAAGCCTCCTCCACATTCAGATCCTTGAGTTCTTCATCCAGTCAACTTGCCTAACTAATTATTTTAATATTTTTAACTTTTCCCTTTTGAAATCAAGGACCTTATTTGCAAATATATATTTTGTTTATCATTTCAACCTCAAAAACCAAACAATCAACTGTCCTGAATCACCCTTCCCAGGGAAACAAACAAGGAGGGAGCTGGGTAGGGAAAAAACTGATCACTTTTTAACCTCTCCCCCCCCAAAAAAAAAAGTTCTTTAGAAGGATTAGCCTCATGGTGGAAAAGAAAATGGTTCTACAACCTGAAGTTTCAGATTGCTCAATATGCAACCCCTAACCCTACCTACAGCTCTTGCCTACCCAACCACAAAACCAAAAAAACCTTACTTCGAATTGTCTATCGATCCCAGAGGTTGTATGACATGGCACGTAAACCCATGAAATTACATGGGAAAAATGAAATTCATTTCAAACATAAGATTTTCCCCATATTACAGACATGAGGACTGCTGAAATATGTGGCCTTTGCTAACTAAGAACACAGAGTTGCTTTATTATCCTGCTGTTTGCTGGTCATTTAGCATTTCATAGAAAGTTTTTTTTATTGACTATAGATAGAACAGTATCTGAAAGTGGATGGTACTGCTGCATATGATGACCATACCTAATACTGGCATATTATCCATTTGTTTTCGATCCAAGGAGATATGTTTGCCGTCTAAAGTGATCTTTTCACCAGCACTTTCCAATGTTTTTTGCAACTCTTCAGTAGCTGCTTTCATTGCTTCTGGGCTTCTAAATCAATATACCAGAAACAAACATATTTCTTACATGTAAATACTGTACAAAATGTGTTTTAAATAACATTTTTTTTTTCCTGTCTACAGTTTACTTTTTTTAATCCACAGATGTAACGTAGTAAAACAAAAATGCTAGGTAAGAACCCAGAGTAAAACATATTTATACTTATATTGGCAAAATCCTGGTTGCTCAGAACACTAAAAAAGTCTTCAAAGATTTGGTTCATTATTCAATTTTGAGCAAGACCAAATTAATGTGTATAAATACTGTTAAATAATGACATCTCTGTAAAGCAATGCCAAGAGTAAGGAATAAAGTGATCGTGCTTAGATTAGGAAATAGCCCCATTGCAGCTAAAAATCTAGAAATGGTGTCATAGATCATATTCCCATCATCATCTGTCCTGGTTCATAACAAGTTGAATAATTACATTCTGGGAAGGAAGGAAGGAACTCCCCGTAATTTAAATTAAATAACATCCTGCACTTTCTGGTTTTTCATACAGATATCGCAGATGTTTGTAATGGATGAGATGATTTTTAAACAGATAAAAATCCTCTAGTCCCTAGTGGTGGGGGAGGGGCACAGAACTTCCATGGAAATTAATAGGCATGACCAAGGACTTCAGAATTAGAAAGTTTATCAATTTTATAGATCCCTTGTGGATCTTTGAATAAAATGTGCTATCTAAATCTAAGGCATGTAGGGAATTTGTATGTAGAGGATTTGGATGCAAAGTGAAAATAGAATAGTAGAATGGAGAATCAGGACCTATGAATCAGATCCTCAGATGGTGCAAATTGGTGTAATTTCATTAATGTTAGTGGTGCTATACCAGTATAGGCCCTGCAGATGCCTGTTATCTTTTATTCTGTAAAGCAGCCAATCCAACAGGTGGGCAGATAAACAAAAGTGTGAAATAAAATCTTGTCTATTCCAGGGAAATGATCTAAAAGTGCCCTACTGTAGCTAAAGTTGGCAGTTCTAATGTAATCAAAGGTCCCACGGCCACTGTTTAATAGCATGTTGTTTAGATACGCTCTGAAGGTTTAATTGACAGCGTTAAAAGCATTTGTGGCTACCGGAGTCTTGTTTGTACCAAGGCTCACAGCATTGAATGAGACATTTTTAGTAAATTTTTCTAATGTAGAAAAACCTTATGTGGACTATCTTATTCCCTGGACTACCTGAGAGGGGTTTCTGTGGAAAACTTACTCATGCAAGACAAAATCCTGCTGCTGCGGAAATCTGTAGGAGTTTTGCTATTGACATCACTGGGATGTGGATTTGACATTCATCCAAGAGCAGAATTTGTCCCTTAATACTGAAACAATTTTTGAGTGGCAGCGGAGCCAAGAAGTCATTTTACTTTGGAATCTGCAGACCGTGCTACTTACCTAATAAGATAGAACAAGCTCCAGAAAGTAGCAGGTATTGTGTTAGCTTGTGAAGCCCACAGTACAGCCACATGAGTTTTCGCTTTCTCCTTATCATCAAAAGTAGATAGAGTGTCATTTAAGAACATACGGAGAGTGACGAGCTCAGAGAGGTTGTTCCTTTTTCTGAGGTTCTCATGGAGCAGAGCCTCGGCCAGCTTCTCCCGAGCATTGTGGGCACTCTTGAACACATGGATAGGCACACCTGCAACAAGGGCTGGGAAGATTTTATCAAATGTCTTGAAGTTCTCAAGAGCATTTAGAATAAGTTCTCTCTGGGTTTCCCCCTGCGACAGGTGCCTGTCTTGGGATGAATTAAACTCTGTACCAAAAAGCGTTAAAAAGCCAGATTCAAACATCACACGACAACAGAACGCGTAAAGCCCTTCTGTTACCCAGTTGTTGGAATGCAGTTCACTTGTACTTGATTGTAGCATGACATATTGTAGGTTTTCCATCATAGCTTCAGTGAGGGAATTCAGGGCATTACCTTGTAGGGTTCTAATGAAAGTTTTATGCATATTTTCAGTGGTGTTTCCATCAATGCTGCCATGCCCAAAAGCCTGCCACCAAATAAATTGTACGTAAGGTAAGTGAGGATCATCACAACCTCCATAAGTAATATACTACAAGAGAAATCATAGCCAAGATAATATCTTCAAAATTTAACACAGGGACATATTGTAAGAACCATCAACTCAGCAAGTGATAATTGGCAACAAGCTTTTGTAAGTATTAAGTAAGCACACAAAAATAGTCTGATACTAATTTATTTATGAGCATGTATGATCACTTTGAATATATCTGCACATAAAATATCCATGACTGGCCTGGATCAGCTGACTCAGTCTCTCAGACTTTCAACTGCAGTACTATAAAACTGCAATATAGACATCTGGGCTCAGGCTGAAACCTGGGCTCTCGAACGCTCCCCTAGTGGGGGTCTCAGAGCCTGGGCTCCAACCCAAGTCTGAGGCTGCATCTAGACTGGCATGATTCTCCGGAAATGCTTTTAACGGAAAAGTTTTCCGTTAAAAGCATTTTCGGAACAGAGCGTCTTTTTGCGGAAAAGCGTCCGTGCCAATCTAGACATGCTTTTCCGCAAAAAAGCCCTGATCGCCATTTTTGCAATTGGGGCTTTTTTGCGGAAAAGAAATCTGAGCTGTCTACACTGGCCCTTTTGCGCAAAAGCTTTGTGCAAAAGGGAATTTTGCCTGAACAGGAGCAGAATAGTATTTCCGCAAGAAGCACTGATTTCTTACAGTAGGAAGTCAGTGCTTTTGCGGAAATTCAAGCGGCCAGTGTAGACAGCTGGCAAGTTTTTCAGGAAAAGCAGCTGATTTTCCGGAAAAACTGGCCAGTCTAGACACAGCCTGAATGTCTACACTACAGTTATATAGCCCCATAACCCAAGCCATGCAAGCCTGAGTCAGCTGACTTCAGCCAGCCTAGGGTGTTTTATTGTAGGGTAGACATATCTTTAGGGCTTCATCCAATTCCCGTTGGGATTCTTTTCACTGACTTCAGTAAGAGTTTGACTGGGCCCTTAAATTACCAGTTTTTAAAGGGTTAGGGCCAAATTCTCCAAAGTGCTAAGCACCTCCTAAGAGGAGCTGAGTGCCCTCAACTTCCATTGACGCTCAAATGAGTGAACACACTCTGCAGCTTGTGAGATAGAGATCTTACTACATGAAATCACTGACAGAAAATGAAATTAAGCTGCAGTTGAGGTTAAAGGTAAAAAAATTACAAGGATTTTACAAGGATATCGTATTTGTACTCCAAACAAGCATTACAACCCCAGGAAAGTGAGGAAGTTTTATTAAAAATAAAACTAGACGTGTTAAGATTCACAGTTAAAGCGCCCAAGTAACCTTAGCTCTTCCATGTAGTGAAACCATGCAGTAGTCACATAAGTAGGACACTATCAAATTCATGGTCCATTTTGATCAATTGCATAGTCATAGGATTTCAAAAATAATAAATTTCATGATTTCAACTAGGGCTAGGATGACCAGATGTCCTGATTTTATAAGGACAGTCCTGATGTCTCGGGTGTTGTCTTATATAGGCATTTATTATCCCCCACCCATCTGTTCTGATTTCTCACACTTATTATCTGATCACCCTACCCAAGGCTCCTCCCCCACTCCACCTCTTCCCATCTCCACTCTGCCTCTGCCACTGAGAGCCCTGAATCTACCTCTCACTGCTCCCTGCCCACCCTCTCCCAAGGCCCCCTGTGCCTGACTCTCACTCCTCTCTGCCCACTCCCTAAGGTGCCCCCCGGCCCTTCGCTCACTCTTTTCTGCTCCACCTGCCTTAGGGGCTAGTGACAGGAACAGAGAGGAATAAGTGGCAGGTAGGGAGCTTTGGGAGAAGAGCTGAAGTGGGTGTGAGAAGAGGCAGAATAAGGGTGGGGCCTCTAAAGGAAGAGAGGCAGCACAATTGGAGCTTCAGGGAGAAGAGGTACATATGCATGCTGCCAAGGGTGAAGAGGCTGAGTGGGAGTAGTTTCCTGGGGACAGAGCACTGGAAGGACCAGAGTCCAGGCACCAGTTCTCCCTCCCCACTCCAATATCCTCACTTTCTCAGGAGCTTTTAGCAGCAGTACTCCAAAGGTAGGCAGTCAGACTGCCTACAGACTGAGATATGCCACATTTGGCATTTCCTGCCCTGTTTGAGGCAGCTCAGTTTTCTGAAACCTCTAGTACTTGCTGCCCATGTCCATACTCCAAACCCTGCAAGCCCATATCAGCTGGCATGGACCACTCACAGATGCCCAACTGCAGTGTAGGCATCGCCTGAGATATGATTAGGGCATTTTAGTGTTTGTAGTCCAAGATAAGATTATATTATATTTTATATATGTCTATTTGCATCTCAGGGTGTCACTACAGGGCAAATAAAGTGATAAATCAATAGTGGCCAGAATTCGTTACTGTTATGTTGTTTGAAGTCCTCAGTGAAGACTTCTAGAGGTGACCCCTCTACAACTGGTGAGTGAAGAACAGTGCTATGCTAATGGGGAGAAACTTTTACTGATGGCGGTCTATGCAAGACCGACTCTGTAGATATATATGCAGAATTCCAGTGTCTAGGGCTGCTTAGTCTGAGATTGTTCACATTTGTTTTTAAAATTAGTCAATTCAATATAAATTAACAATACTGCTAACCCACTTATGCTATATTTCTGCTCTTGCATTTTTGTGATATTACATGACTATTTAGTCATTTTTGGATAACCTAAATCTGTTTGCAAAACACATTGTTATTTATATTAAGGAATAAAATCTGACACATTGGTAGATGTGAGACAGGAGACAAGCTATTTTTCAAACAGGAAGACATACTAAAAACCTCACATATTGATTAACTAGTAGGGTGGAGCTCTGCTTCTGCCCCTGGGTCCTGTGCTTCCTGATGGATTTTTAAGATGCCTCAGAGGCTCATGGTGCCCCTCCCCCTGCCTCTTGCTTCTCTCAGAGGTGGGCGATCCCCACCTCATGAGCCATTTTCATCATAGGCCAGTCACTTGCTTAGAGGGAAAAAATCTTTCACTGTCTAAAAAGTCCCTTTTTCCCTGGTGGCAGCCCACTGAGTGTGGAGAGGGTTGGGGGAGAACTCAGTCTCATCCACGTACTCCGGGTTCCAGCCCAGGGCCCTAGATAGCAGCCACTAATGGGGCTCTTGGCCTTATCCCCATCTAATAGCAACCTCTCCTTGGGCCACTTCCCCCAACCACTCTCACAATACTGTCTCCCTGGCTTCTTGGAGAAAATCTCTCCTAATTGCAACCTACAACTTGCCTCACTCTGTACTTCTTCTTCTTCCTCCTTCTCCTCCACTCCAGTCCATCCCTCTTCTCTTTCCTACTCCTTACCTGTGGGGAAACCTTTTATAAGGGACCAGCGGGCCCTAACTGGCTGCAGGTATCCCATTAGACTGCTGCTGCAGGCCAGCTCTTAATGAGTCCTAGGTGCCTGCCTGATTCAATTTCTGGGCAGCAGTCTCTGGCAGCCTATTGAGGGAACAGGAACTTGCCCACCCAACTGTCCATATACTTGCCTTCCATCAAACTACTGTAATCTGTTGTCTTTGGTCTGCCACACTAGATACAGTCTGACTTGACCATATTGATATTTTTCTTATTAAATATTAAAATACGTTAAAATGCTAACATCATTTCATAGAGGTACCTTTGCAGAAGCAGTGAAATGAAACTTTTTCCAGTCCAAATGTCTTCCTTGGCGCATTACTGAATGGTATGAAAAAGGGTCAGTGAGAAAATGAACATATTTTCCAGCCACTTTGCAGGTGAAAATGTGCCCATATTTCTTTTGTCTTGCTTTGAGAAATTCAAGAGGGTTGGCACCAAACTGCAAAGCGCAGCCCAGATATGGAAGTAGCCCATTTTCCACTGGCGGCTCACCTGGACGCCTACAAGTTATAAGCAAATGTGATAAATCAGGGTTATAAATTAGGACCCATCCTTCACTTCAGACAGTTAAATAAGATTGTGATACCAATCTCTTTTTAACATTCAATTTCGGTTAGTATTGTAGGAAATTGCTCTACTTTTCATAATAAATCCATGATGAGTTATATAATCTCCTAGAAAGAATGACTTTAACAATCAACAAAAGCTTTATTAGAATCCAAAAATAACAAAAATGTATTTTTTAAGCTACATCACTCTTTTACATTTGGGTAGGTTCTTTTTCACCATTTAAAATATAATGCTCTATTTATTGGATGCAGTTAAGTAACAGTGCCTTAAATAAATACTTATCGAAGCAGTTAATATTGCCTGGCATACTCCTTTTGTTGGAGTCCATCCTGGCACTTTTCGGGACCTGTTACAGAGCATGCCCAGCGCAGGAGACTCCTCTGGACAGTCTGCCAGAGCCCTACTTTGGCAGCTTTCATGGCATGATGAAAGGGACCTTTATTTGATTTATCTCTTGGTTACTAGGGTGTTTTTGTGTTTATTTTTTGGTTTTTTGTTACTTTATTTACTTTTTCCTGACAACCTGTCTGCTGATATTTCTGTCTTGCAGGTTATCTTCTGTAGGGCCCACCTCTTACAACCCATCCTGAGCTGAATACACAGAACTAGACTCTAAAAAAGACTTTTTGAACCAAATGAAAATATTCAGGAAAAGATTAACTTTTAGAGAAACTCTTCAGTTTCACAACAAGAAATTGGAACCTGAAAATTCTGTGTGAAAAAAAATCTGTGTGGAAAAAAAAAATTGAAATTCATTTTTGGGACACTAAAAGTTTATTCTGAAAATACAAAATGGTTCCTGGATGTGGATTTTGAATATGAATAGTATTTGGTTTTTACCTCTTCAGGGGAAACTCTACACAATTTTCATGGGAAAATTTAAAGACCACTTTCAAAAAATGTGTTGTGAAATTTTTTTGTTTTGTTTTACCAGCTCTTTCTTATAACATGCAAGTAGTCCCACTGGCTTCAGTGGGATTATTCAGGTAAATAAGCAATCTTCACATGAGTAAGCAGAGCTTTGCAGATTAAGGTCCAGAATGTCTGGTTTGCAATTTCTGCAAGTAAGAATCCGCACTTGCTCTCATTAAAGTCATTGGCCCAACTCCCCTTGATCTTACTGGGCATGTAACAAGGCCCTAAGCACCTGTCCCTGCTCCAGCTGAAGTCATGACAAAGGTCCTTCAATAATGCAGGTTCGGCCCATCTAGAGCCTGATCCTGGGAGTTGTTGAACACCTGATAGTTGCTTCTGTGTTCTCAATATCCCTTAGAATTGAGGATGCACAGCAATTTGGAAGAATCAGCCCCTTACTTGCTCTACCCCTTACTTGGGTCCTTAATTGCTCTGCAAATTCTAAAATAAATGACATTATCTCAAATACACATCAATTAAGAATGCATAAACCAAACTTATTATTAGCAGTTCCAATGCACAGAAAGGAGGATTTGAAGATGGCTGAACAAGCATCATGTGGATCTCAAGACACATGAAGATGGGATTATTTTATTTCGTTGGTTGGTCTTTGGGTTGTACAACTCTGTAGCACACTGAACACTGAGTCATTTGACCCCAGCAATGAAAGAGTATTACAGTATTATTGTTGGCATGCTTCACTTGAGTCTGGCCCTGCATCACTAAAATCAATAGCAGTTTTGCCCTCAGGCCCCAGTCCAGCAAAGCATATTAAGCATATGTTCAAGTGCTTTGTGGAACTGGGATCCAAATAACTATATTCCTGTATAGGGATACCTACAGTGCATCACAAATAACTTTTACATAATACATATTATAAAGTTTAAAATCAGAAGGGATCACCAGAGTGCTGTGGAAGGGCTGTCTGCCTCTTTAAATATCTGCAGACCCAGGCTTAAGGAGAAGACCAGCAAGCAGCCATTAGGAACCAGCTAACCTAATGAGTGGCTCTCGTTCCCAGCTGGATCAGCTGGTTCCCAAAAGCTGTCTGCTGGTCTTCTAAAGCCCCAAACTGGCCTGCTGCTCCATAGCTTTGCAAGCCCATAAAAGGGGCAGATCATCCTCTTACGATCACCTCCTGATCTAACCTATATAGCACATGCAACACAGCCACCCAGTGTCTGCATGCTGCAAAAGAAGGTGAAAAACCCTACAGTGACTACCAATCTCACTAGGCCGTGTCCAGACTCAGGGGTTCTTTCGAAAAAAGTAGCCTTTTTTCGAAAGAACTTCCCCTGCATCCAGACTCAAGCCGCGTTCTTTCAAAATTATTTCGAAAGAACGCGGCTTTTCTTTCGATGGCGGTAAACCTCAATTTACGAGGAAGAACGCCTTCTTTCGAAAGTTCCTCTTTCGAAAGAAGGCGTTCTTCAATGTAAAGAGGCCGTCTTCGAAAGAGAGCATCCAGACTCGCTGGGTGCTCTCTTTCGAAAAAGCGGATTTCTCTTTCGAAAGATCTGCCTGCAGTCTAGACGCGATCTTTCGAAAGAGGCTCTTTCGAAAGATGCTTTCGAAAGAGCCTCTTTCGAAAGAAGCCTGCAGTCTAGACATAGCCCTAGGGAAAAATTCCCTCCTGAGCCCATATATGGCTTATAATATGGTCACAAAAAATAATACGCACCGAGTCCTTTATTTTCTATTCTTTCTTATTCTTTTAAAGATTTAAATAAAAACAGAATCCTGGAACTACAATGCAGAACAAATATAATACAGTAAACAGATGTGTGAATTTGTTTCTGTAAATGTGGCACTCCAAATTGGATGAAGACTTAAGAGTATCTACTCGATACAATAAACAAGCCAAATGTTGCCTAGATTAAAGCTAAGTGTTTGGTACAGCTGCAGTGCAGACTGCACTACGCTGATAAAAAAAAAGAAAATGAAAAAGGATAAGGGATAAAATAGTCATCTATACATCAAAAGCACATACATATATGACCTGATTACTCAGAAGTATGGAGCACCTGCAAATCGTATTGACTTCAATAGAAACTATACTTGCTAAGCACTTCTGAAAATCAGATCCCTAACATCCCAAATGACTATAGTTATGATCTCATTTATGGCTGGATTCATATTTTTTATCTCTATCCATTGTTAGCCTCTGTCTACAGAAGAACAAGAATATAGATCGAATGGCCTGTTTATTTTTTACATACACAAAAAAGTCATTATACTATAAATCTTGCTCTCAAAAAACCCACCAACATAACCATTGTTATCCTTCATTTTTCAGTCTGCCAATGTTCAGACTAGTTTTATCTTAGGCTATGTTTAGGCTGCACTGTGATCAAAAAATTTCAAAAGAGGCTATTTTGAAATTTGGTGCATCTACTGAGTGCCAAATTTTGAAATAAAGTGCTCTTTTGAGCCTTCCCATATTCCTCATAGAACGAAGTTTGCAGGGATGGCAAAAGAGCCATTTTTCCGAAATAGCAAACATGTTCCTTAGATGCGGCATTGCTATTTTGGGATACTTCCGGTATCCCAACATAGCAATGCAGTCTAGACATAGCCGAGTTACATACACAAGACATTTTAACAGAAATGAGGGCTAGACTACATTCAAAAAGGATACGTCATACCTTCTTTTTATCAGAATAATCTGATAATAGTGTTACCAACTATTCCACAGATCAATGCTGCTGCTAATATTTAAGGCAATGTGCATGAAATTTCAGGAGTTTTAAGTGGAAAGGAGTAACTAACTGTGTGGTACACTTAAAAAAAACAGATTTATATAAAAGGCAAGTCAAAGAGACACTTTTTATAGTAAATTTGTTCATGATTTTTTGTATGGAGCACCTGCCCATAGGATATAAACTTGAGAGTATTTACTCACTACCTGAACAAGCCAAATGTTAACTAGCATTAAAAACAGGAGTTTGATATGGCTACAATACAGATTAAACCACAGAAAAGAAAATGAAAATGGTAAAAGTGTCAGAACAGTCATTTCTATATGTACAAATACTGAGCAACTGCAAATGCTGTTGATTTCAAAATCAGGCCCTTATTGTTCCAAATTACGATTATAGCCTCACTGTATATGGATTACTCCTTTCTTTGTATTTCTGTCTCCTGTTCATCATGAATATGGATCTGCATAGTCTTCTTGGGTTTTTTTTAATTTATGTACACAAAAATGCTATTATGATATACACATTTCAAAGTACAAAACACCAATTATTATAATTTATTTATTAATCGGCCAATGTTTAGACTAATTTTGTCTCAGCTATATACACAATATCTTTTTATAGAAATGAGAGTCGAAATATGATTAAAAGATACCTTACCTCCTTCTTATTACCAGAATAAACCAAAACCAACAGCATAGTATCACCACTACTCCCCAGATCAAAGCTGCTGCTAACATTTCAGGCAACTACAGTGAAATTTCGAGTAAAAAAGACTAGCTTGGTATACTTTGAGGACTGAGAGGGATACAAATGATAAATCAAATGCCACTTTTTATATAGATCAGGGGCATCACTATAGTTAATTGAACTTAAATAACCTATGCAAGCTATTAATTAACCATTTCTGGACAGACGCTATTATGTCTTCACTCTGACTGATATCTCTGTAAAAAAAAACTTGAGAGGATTAATCTAGACAGTAGCAGAGATGGCCTTGAGCTGGTATCAGGAGAGGTTCCAAAGTAATCAAAGTTGATAATTTGAAGGTCTCTCAGGTGTGTTTTGATCTATCGTGTAGATTTACTGACTGCAGTTTATAGTTCAAGTTTAGCAACACATGAGATGACTAGCCAACATACATACAGTGGTAGTTGGTGCCCCAAGTACTTACCATAATCCCCTGACTCTCCTGACACTGCACCCTGCCACACCTCATGATCTCCCTACAGACTGACTACATTTTCAAAGTACTCAAAGGAATATTTTGGCTGGGAATGAGAGATTAATAGGAACAAAAAGATTGTTTTCCCTCTCCAACCATCTATCACTGTCAATATGAAAAGCATGGACACAGTTGTTGCAGCAGAAGGCAGGAGTAGGAGAAAAGAACATTAGTCAATTTTGCTGTTTTTGACTAGTCCTCCCTCCTGATATATCTTCCCTCAGGGTATGTCTACACTACCCCCCTAGTTCGAACTAGGGGGATAATGTATGCATACCGAACTTGCTAATGAAGCCCGGGATTTGAATTTCCCGGGCTTCATTAGCATAAAGCCGGCGCCGCCATTTTTAAAAGCCGGCTAGTGCGAACCCCGTGCCGCGCGGCTACACGCTACTCACCTATGTTCAGTTCTTCTGACCCATTTCCCTTTCAGAAACTTTAACCCCATCAGATTCTCTATCTGTCTTAACTCATCTCTGCTCAGAAATCTCCTTCAGCCTGATCCCACCATATTCCAGATTTTCTTTCCTATTAGCGCAAAATCTAGATCTCATCCTTTCCTATTCATCTTGCATGTAGCTCTGAAACCCCTCCTCCACTGACCTCACTCTTACCCTCTGATTCAAAAGCCAAGGGCCTGTTCACCTAGGCTCTCAGGCTGAGAATCTTTTCCGGGGTTATCTCATTCACTATACTCTCAGAACTTCTGGAGCCTAGAAACATCCTCTCATCTCACCTGACTATTCCTCTCTCCTCCTTACCACCCTGTACCTCTCTATCCTCACACACACATTGTTAGGACCCTGCATGGCATTTGATTCTCTCTGGTTCACTAGCACCATCCTGGATAAAAATAGGTGGGAGTGGCTTTCTGGGTAGAGGTGACTAGGATCTGTGACAGAGAGGTTCTGGAAACAATTCCTGTCTTGCTGCATCATTACAGGTTGAACCTCTCTAGTCCAGCACCCTCTGGTCCAGTATGATTTTAGTTAATTGGGTGTCAACTTATCATCTTTGACAGGATAACAAGTCTTGTAAATAAGGGAGGAGTGGTGGGCATGGTATACGTAGACTTCAGTAAAGTATTTGAAATGGTCTCGCATGACCTTCTTTTCAATAAATTAGGAAAATACAACCTAGAGGGGGTTACTATAAGGTGGGTGCATAACTGGCTGGATAATCATTCTTAGAGAGTAACTTAAAAAACAAGAAATAGTTTTGCAGCACCTAAAAGACTAAGAAAACATGTAGATAGTATCATAAGCTTTAATGGCACAACCCACTTATTAATAATTCAGTCATGATGGATGGGCAAACAAGTGGGATTCCACAGGGGTCAGTTTTGAGACCAGTTCTGTTCAATATCTTCATCAACAGTTTAGATATTGATATAGAGAGTAAGCTTATCAAGTGTGCAGATGATACCAAGCTGGGAGAGGTTGCAAGTGCTTTGGAGGATAGGGTCATTAATCAAAATGATCTGGACAAAATGGACAAATGATAAATAGGATGAAGTTTAATAAGGACAAATGCAAAGTACTCCACTTAGGAAGGAACAATCAGTTTCACACATACAGAGTGGGAAGTGACTGTCTAGGAAGGAGTATGGCAGAAAGGGATCTAGGGGTCATAGTGGACCACAAGCTAAATATGAGTCAACAGTGTGATGTTGTTGTGAAAAAAGCAAACATAATTCTGGGACGCATTAACAGGAGTGTTGTGAGAAAGACACAAGAAGTCATTCTTCCGCTCTACTTTGTGCTGATTAGGCCTCGGTTGGAGTACTGTGTGCAGTTCTGGGCACCACATTTTAAGAAAGATATAGAGAAATTGGAGAAGGTCCAGAAAAGAGCAACAAAATGATTAAAGGTCTAGGAAACATGAAAAGAATTGGGTTTGTTTTGTTTAGAAAAGAGAAGACTGATGGACATGATAGCAGTTTTCAGGTACCTGAAAGGATGTTATAAGGAGGTGGAAGAAAAATTGTTCTCCTTGGCCTCCAGTGATAGGATAAGAAGCAATGGGCTTAAACTGCAGCAAGGGAGGTTTAGGTTGGACATTAGGAAAAACTTCCTTAACTGTCAGGTTAAACACTGAAATAAATTGCCTAGTGGGGTTATGGAATCTCCATCACTGGAGAGATTTAAAAGCAGGTTAGATAGACATCTGTCAATGATGCTAGATGGTACTGGGTCCTGCTGTGAGAGCAGGAGACTGGACTTGATGACTTCTCAAGGTCCCTTCCAGTTCTAGTGTTCTATCATTCTATGATTCTATGGCCATGTTTCCCATGGTCCCATAAATCATAGAATCATAGAACACTAGAACTAGAAGGGACCTCAAGAGGTCAAGCCAGTCTCTTGTTTTCACGGCAGGACCCAGTACTTTCTGATCATCCCTGATAGATGTCTATCTAACCTGCTCTTAAATATCTCCAGAGATGGAGATTCCACAACCTCACTGGGCAATTATTCCAGTGTTTAACCACCCTGACAGTTACAAAATTTTTCCTAATGTCCAAATTAAACCTCTCTTGCTGCAGTTTAAGCCCGTAGTTTGTTTATAGCCACCAGTCCTGGCTCTCAGTGTTCTGTGCTGTTATTTAGCTCTAATTTGCCACTAAATGTCTTCTAAGGACCCAGTTGACAGTGGAAGTGTTGGCAACGCTGTTAAACAAATTGACCACCTGTGGTTCAGCACATTCCCTGGTTTGGCACTGGTCAGGTCCCAAGGGTTTCAGATTAGAAAGGTTCATCCTGTATTATTATCATGACTCCCAATAAAAGAAAAACCCATGGAGAAGGGTCAGTTTGAACACTAACCTTGTGTGTGTGTGTGTGTGTGTGTGTTCTGATATCAGGGTATTCCCTCTACTTAGAGGGGGGTAAGGACCCAGACTATTCATTCATTCATTCCTCTATGGTAGAATTTAAGAGCTTAACCTCAAGAAATGGAAATTCCATCTGCTGTTAAATGGAATTCCATTGGAAAAGGGCTACTTGATTCTATAACATCTGCTTTTTCTTATTAATTGTCTGATTTCCAAATCTATACATTACAACAGTGTTTCTCAACCTTTTTTTTACAAAGTACCCCTTCAAAATAATATTATAACTACCCCCAGTACCTACAGTTTTCAGACACACAACATTTTTTCTGCCATTGCAACACATTTGTTTAAACAACTTAATCGTAGCCGGGTGGGTGATTAAATTTTTGGGTGTAAAAACTACAAAAATAATAAAGCACTGTAAAACTTACAACAAAAATTCAGTTTTTTTTCAAATTTCAGTAGTGTTGACATACCCCCCAGACTTCTCTCGCGTACCCCTAAGGGTACTCATACCACTGGTCAAGAAACATTGCATTACAAGACTAAAGGTAGCGTAGTTTAGCCCACTGATGACTCTCTCTAATCCAGAAAAATGAGTGGCTTTAATATTGCTATGATAATATAAATGTAATCAATAAAAATTAAGCTTTGTTTGTGTTTCAGATTCTTGAGAATAGAAGTTTAAAACTTAGCATCCCACCAATATCAGCAGTATCAGCAATGGCACTTGGATGATTCAGAAGATTCAGATAGTAGGTGATATCTCACCAGTCATTTGGGACCTGGCTTCTTTTATAGATACACCTTTTTGCTTATTTCTTCTGCATTACAGTAGTCCTTATATGAACATGAAATTGGGCACAGGGGAGCATTTACCCCAATTCACTATAGTGATTGTCATTAAAGTGCCAACATTCTTTCCAGTAGTTCTCAAGCTTTACTATCTGAGACACAACAGTATTTACCACTACTTAGAATGTGTTGAGAAATAGCCCTGGCACTAAAATGTTTTATAGCAATTATCTGGTTTTTTTCTTCTAAATAATGGAAATGGAAATTCTTGACATGCACTTGCAAGTTACGGTTTAAAGGTACATGTGTCGAATAATTTTGTGAATGTAAGCAAATATATACATACTTTCAAACTCCTGACATTTTGCTAGAGGGCAGCACAGTTGTGGTAGCTATCTACAGTATTATTGTTTTCCTTATGTGGACTGCAAAATTTGGACCTGAAGCAAAACTCCTTGCGCCAAATTCCAGTCAGGTGGTGGAGATGCAAATAGCTCTTACAAAATGTTATTATATTTGAGGCCATTTTAAATTTTAACAAAGAAAAAATTCCTTAATAACCTTTTATGGTTTCCCTCTCTGTGTCTGTAGGCTATCTTCTTCTGCATGTCAGCTGAGAATTCAATTTCACATCCTCCTTCCCTTTTTTGACTTCCCTAAAAGACTGCCCCTTTGTAACTAGGCTACTCGTTATATCCTCTTCTGGCCACGGCTTTGTATGACTCATACAAAGTTTCTTACTCCCTCCCTACCAAGCTGGTAGTTTCCATTATGGGAAATTTGCACATTGAGCAACAAGATCAAACCTTTTCAGTTCTAGATGTCACATTATGGCAAACAATACCTCCCCTCTTCCCATGTATAGATCCTGGTCTTTTGTTTAGCAAATATTTTTCAATAAATAGGGGGTGTGTTTGAAAAAATTGCTGCCTCCTATGAGATGGAAAATCATGTAGAAGTAACATATAACAGACATCCACCTATTTTAAGATCATTAGCTCATGACACATAACAGTACAGAATGGGGTCTGCAAACTCAAGCCAAACCTCCTTCAGTACCAAACCCCACTGCCTGTGAGCCCAAGCTCCTCCCATATTTCAAAAGTTCAATGGCAATTCTGACACTGGATTTTGCGGGTTCCTAAATCTGTTTCTGATCTTATTTCTACAATGTCCATAGTTGTGCCCCAGTGACCAAAGCTGAGCTGTAGTGATTATCAACCTGCTTACCAGGGAGGCCTGGCTTTGGTGTCTCCATTCCTGGAAAAGTCAAGCCCATTCTGGGACAATTTGAGGACATTTGAGGACAATTATGGCAGAGATCTTCAATGATCCGAAACATGAGCATATGCCACATATCAGGTGCTACAGCAGAGATGCCGGCCAATTGCTAAATATGCAGCAGAGTTCCAATGCTTGATAGTAAATGCTTGATAGTAACTCTTCTGAGAGTTAGAAACAATGTAAATGGTAATTAGAGCCTTTTCATGGTAAATAGCCTAAGGCTTGGGAATGCAGACCTGCTTTGGTAGAGAATTAGAGGTAATGCTAATTGTACGTTTACTTATAGCTTGTTAGAGGTTAACCATGTAAACAGATGGTTCCTGTCTGTTACTATTATCTATTGATTCAGAGATCAAAAGGGAATATTAACATTTAGAACTCAATAATTTTATTGTGTATATTTCTCTTTGAAGTTTGTAGTAAATTGTCTATGAACTTCTTAATGGATAATTATCTTATACTAATGAAAACAACTATTTATCTATGCCTACATAGGAAATAGCTGATTCTATTTAAAAGTCACAATGCTTCACCCATGCAACACCTACTGGCTGTCGATAGCCTGACTGCCAAAGTTCTATAAAAAGATCTCTTTTATCTCAGATCTCCTTAAGTTTCATCAGTGGAAATTTGAGTTGCAATACTCAAGATTTTCAGTCCCATCCGAATCAGGTTAATATTGGGCTGTAACCTATGGACGAATTCCGAGAGAACTCTTTTCAATTTTAAATCATACCATCTCTAAAGCTGACTTAGGAATCTATTCATAGCTGTGTGACTAGTGATCTTTTAACCAATTCTCTCTTTTCTTTTAAAATAAATTTTAGTTTAATTAATAAGAATTGGCTGTAAGCATGTATTTGGATAAGATTTAAGATATTCATTGACCTGGGGGTATTGTATCTCTATCTTTGGGATTATTTGAATATATGATGAATAATGTTTTCAGTGATCCTCATCATATTTGATTTGACTGTCTGAGTGGAAGCTTAAGTTTGGGTTGCTTTAAGGCAGGCATGGGGAACCTTAGGCCTGGGGGCCAGATGCAGCTCCTGGTTTGCCTGGATCTGGCCCCGGCCCCCAAAGCTCATGGCACCCCCAATAGCCCCTCGCACACAAAATCTACTAGGGTGAGTCCCCCTCGGCTTTGGGTATATGAGGGGAATGGAAGCGTCTTTTTCCTTCTCAGTCAGCGAGGGTAGATTTTTTTGGGGAGTTTTCTTCTCAATGGTGTGCAGCCCCAACTGATTTTTCTGAGGGTCAGTGGCCCCAGACCCAAAAAAGGTTCCCCACCTCTGTTTTAAGGGAACTGTTTTCTGGTTTCTGGGTAACTAGTAAAATATTGTAGAAGCTTTTTTTATGCTATCGTGGTGAATCTAAGTATTACAATAACCGCCAGTTTGGGGGATTATTGGCCCCATTCTTTGCAGCTTTCCTTAATTGAGCAATTTCAGCATGGCCCTCATCATACTGGGGGCTTCTAGCTTTTCAGTTTTCACCAAAATCAATGAGATTCAGTCCTTTAATGCCTAGAACAGTCCCTGGAGTTCTGGAATTGATTGGAAGCAATGTTCAAATCACTGTACAGACAGACTAGCAAATGTCATCAAACTGAGTGCAACAGCTTGTTTTTATTGGCCAATAATTTTCTGCTTTAAAATAACCATGGTATTTCTTTAGCATGACTTTGGTCCTACTATTTTTAATAAGGTTTGACTATTCATGTCTTAGAAATATCAGATAGAAAGAGTGGTGCAGATCTGCAGTAACTGATTTCTTATTTGATTACTATTTGTATGGATAAACTGTACTAAAAACAGGGTTTCTGTTTGCTGAACAATTGAATGTAATTTAACCTTTTCTTTAAAAAAACCCACAAATATTAACAACTTCTCCTGACATAGGGCCCAGTGCTGCAAGTGGGCCACTCTGGTATGCTATACCAGCATGTTATTTTTAGACAGAATAGCATACCGGAAAGACTCCCTGCCAGCCATCCCCAGCCTCTCCACTGAGTTGCCATATCTCTATGTTCAGGAATGGAACTAGAGGGCAAGGCTGAGAGCGCTATGGCAGCTGAAGAAGCTACTGCCAGTTCTGCTCCTTTCCCCGTTGCCCTTCCCAAAGATAAAAGGAACAGAACTTCCACCCCCAGCCCTGAATACAGCTCCTTCCCCCAGGTACCATAAAATTGAGAAAGGAAGGGAAGAGCAGCAGGGGGGGTGCTGGGCTGGGGTGGAGTCACATGGGGGGAGGGTATCACATGGGGAAGTGATATGGTTCCCCTTAGCTGGTGTACCCTCATGACCCCTGTCAGTAGGAAATTATGTTTACTTGCACCACCAGTGCTTTTTTTGTGACGGTACTGCCGGGTACTCAGTACTGGCACCTCCAGTCAGAGCTTATGTGGAAAGAACGGAGCATACTGGCACCTCTGTATGCAAATGTCCGACAGCTGGTTGGGCCACGTGTCTTAAAAGGGCAATGCCAGCCCCACCCTGCCTTTTTTTGTTTGGTTGGTTTTTTCCTCAACAACTTTTCCCCTGAAGTACTGGCACCTTAATTTTTTACAAAAAAAGCACTGTGCACCACCAATGGGCTCCAGTTCTGCCCTGTGTTGTGTTATCTAGTGAATACTTTCCTGGCCCTAAAGACAACATGTTGAAGGATTCCTGGTACTACAATGCACCCCAGATCCAATGGAGTCAATGCACATACTGTGACTGTTAGCATTCACTAGCCAGAGGCAAATACTATCAGTAATAAAATACACCTAGCAGCACTTCCATCTTGGCCATGAATCAGAGCCAGTGCTGGCAGAGAATGGACTGAGGGTTAGACTATATCTTCAATGTCACAGCCTTGATGAGGAGGGGATGTGGAGCTATACTGTCCATAAAAAGAACACTAAAAAGATTATGCCAATTTCTCATGAAGCCACTTTCACACATGCATAGCTTGATGATGCACATTGATCTGCCAAGAATGCACCTGCTCCACTCTGTGGGCCAATGCAGAGGAGTGAGGTAGGTCATGAATTCTTTAGGTCACTGCTCTCCACACAGTGCAAGCAAAGGAACTGTTATTGTTCCCTCAGAAGTTATCCAGGGTATAGGGGTGCTTCTTGTTATCTCTGTGAAGTTCCCAGTCCAGCTTCAAGTGAGGCTGAGACCACGCTGCTTTCTCTGTCCTCATGGCTATCACCTGTGATGTCATGACTTGACCCATAATATTTAGAAAAAATGTATAAAATAGGCTGACGTGTGTTACATAATTTGTTCCCACTGTGAGTGATAGCTTCATCATTCGGGAGCAATGGAGCAGAGAAGAGAAATGGGTGAGTTATGAAAGTGCAGTGATAGTTGATAACAAATGTCCCTGGTGAAGAGATACTTTGCCTTTTTGCTGCATTTCTCCATTTTGTGAGATCTTAATTAACATCAGCCATCAAAAGAACCAGAGAAAGCAACACAAAAAGAAAGCTGCAGTTCACAGATCAGCAATATATGGCATTGCTTCTAAAAGATACTTTCTCTTATTAACTTTCACAATTATATCAGTGAAATATGTAAAACCTTTGTTGGGAGCATATCAACAAAGAATGAAAATGGGAAACAAAAGTTTAGAATAGCCGCAAGGTATCTGCTTCTAGCTCAGCATCCTCTTACTTGACTGGAACATCATTGATGATTATAAAACTTCTCCACCTAGTGGCATTCCATAAACTGACACTTGTATAATGTATTCTACCTCTTGATAGTGATGGATCTTATTTCTATTACCATTAGTGACTTTTGAAAGGACGATTGTATCCTCCTTAAAAGTATTCTTCTTCCTTATAAATTAAATATAGGGCTTTTGAAAGTTATTGTACTAATAGCACTTGAGAAGGAAGCCTTTATTTTAGTTAGACTAAAGGTAATTTAGGCAGGAAGTGGAAAGGTAGCCTTCCCCACACTACTCTGCCAGTTTAATCCAGCTTTGTCTTCCAGGGCTCAGATAAAATCTGGCCTCACTGGAGTCAATGGAAGAGTTACTGCTGACTTCCATAGGGCCAAGATGTCATTCTTCCTTTCTAATAATGAGCAAGCAGTCCAGTGTCTACTAATAGCCTATCCTGGGAGGGAATTATCAGCACTGCACAAGAAAAGACTATTGCACTGGCTAGGCAGTCTGGGTAGGTTGGAAGATGTATGCATATACAAAGACATGCTCTCAGAAGAAACTAGAACAACAGGACACCACAAGCTTTGCTATATAGTCACATGCAAGTGAGAGATGAAGGAATTTGGAATTGATTCTGACCAATGGGAAATCTTGGCAAATGATCATAACAAGAGGAACTATCATCTTCATTGGCATCTCAAAATCCATGATAGAAGTTAGCTCCTACAATTTGAAGAGAAAAAAGCCTGTAGAAAGCAATCAGCACCCAACCAAGATACCTGCATTTGTAATAAATGCCAAAGATCAAGCAAATTTCAGATTGGACTATTCAGTCACATGAGACATTGCAAACCATCTATATCATAGACTGCAATTCCCATTGTCTCTCACAGATGAAAGGATGCCAACAATTCTAAAAAGTACAAAGTCTGGTTTAAAAGTCAGATAGTATATAATCTGCAATATCTCAAATTAAGGTTATTAACTTTAACAATACAGTTTAGATATTGGCATCCAAATATTCTGGTATCTCCCGCATAAAAGATTATGCTAAGAGTAGCTTATAGAAAATGAATATAGCGATGAGTGTAGATTATCCCTCAGTGTAATTGAGAATTTAGGATAGGAAGGTCCACGGCAAATTTAAAAGATCAGGGTGCATCTACACAGCAGGGCTTAACTTGAAATAAGCTACACAAATTGAGCTACACCAATTGCGTATCTTATTTCAAAATAGCTTATTCTGAAATTGGGAGCATCACAGCACTTATTTTGAAATAGATCACTCTTCCTCTGACTTCCCTTATTCCTCATACAGTGAGGGTTACAGAAATCAGAGTAAGAAGTCCTTCAGCTTGACAGTATTTCTACATTATTTTGAAATAACTGCCTGCTGTGTGGATGTGGACTAAGTTATTACAAAGTAATGCTAGTTATTTCGAAATAATGTTGCTGTGTAAATGTACCCCCAGAGAAGTATTTCAGCCACTCTAGCACCTACTTATTGATTTGCTTATGAATGTTTCCATATGAGAAGTAGAACATTGTAAAATTGTATAGAGCAACATTTCCATTTCACTGATGAAAAATTGTAGTGGATGTACTGCTTCTGTGTAATAATCTAAAAATAATGATCTGTAAGAATCTTATGAACACAGTATGGCCGTGTCCAGACTCAGGGGTTTTTTCGGGAAAAGTAGCCTTTTCCCGAAAAAACTTCCCCTGCGTCCAGACTCAAGCCGCGTTCTTTCGAAATTATTTCGAAAGAACGCGGCTTTTCTTTCGATGGCGGTAAACCTCATTTCACGAGGAAGAACGCCTTCTTTCGAAAGTTCCTCTTTCGAAAGAAGGCGTTCTTCAATGTAAAGAGGCCGTCTTCGAAAGAGAGCATCCAGACTCGCTGGGTGCTCTCTTTCGAAAAAGCGGATTTCTCTTTCGAAAGATCCGCCTGCAGTCTAGACGCGATCTTTCGAAAGAGGCTCTTTCGAAAGATGCTTTCGAAAGAGCCTCTTTTGAAAGAAGCCTGCAGTCTAGACATAGCCTATGTGACCTGGTTAGTCTGGTCAGTCATTATATAGCCTATTTTGGGTTACTTGGCTTTTGTATTGGTTTAGTTTAATAGGGAGCTGTTAAATAGAAAAAGAAAGAGACAACACAATGGTTTTAGATAATCAATCTCCTAACAAACCCATGGTACTGATTACAAAACAACAGCTGACATTTTTAGCAGTGAAAACACTACTTCCAGTTTTCAGCTCAAAGCTATATAGCTGTTTTGCCAAAACTGGCACACTGAACAGTTAAAAAGACTCCCTGGAGACAGGGTAGGAATGCAGGGTTGTTGTTAGTGAGCTTATCACCTAGGCAACAGACAGTCTCAGAGAAGGGCCTGCAAGAACGTCTGAAGCAGTTAGGGCCTTCCGGAACTTCCAGGCGATAGTAATCTTTAGACAAAAAAGGCATGGGTATAGACTGTTCCTCATCGTACACGGTCTTTTTCTATGAAATACTTTGGTTCCAAATAAAAAACTTTTGGTTTAAGAAGGTTATTATTGGTATAGTGCCCCCTCTCCACCCGGTTACCTTCATTAATGCCAATCTGCTTACAGGTTTTGATGGACAGGTCTGGGTTCTTCTGGATCCCGCAGCCCACTCGGCAGGGTGTATTCTCTTTATTTTTCCCTATGAATTTATTTGGCAGCACCTCCCCCCCCCATCACTCCTCCTGGCAGGGTCAACAGGGCAGCTTGGGAGGAAAATTCTAGCCACAGGGTAATCCCCACTTACTTACCAGATAGTTAGAGACTTCCAAGAAATAACACAAACACATACAATATATTCAACACAATAATTATATTAAGCAGGAGACAAATATAACATAACAGGGTAAAATACTATTTTTAGGTTCACCGGTGCCCACTCTGCTAATACCTGTGACTTGCCCCAGTCACATGACTTGATGTAGCAAAGAACAGTTACTTACCTCGTAACTGTGATTCTTCGAGATGTGTTGTTCATGTCCATTCCAATACAGGTGTGTGCGCGCAGCGTGCATGTGCTGTTGGAAACTTTTCCCTCAGCAGTACCCTTAGGGCCAGCAGGGAGCCCCCTGGAGTGGCGCTAATATATCGGCCCATGTATACTTCTGCTGGCCCCCTCACCCACTCTGTTCCTTACCTGCATATTCCGGATAAAGGGTGGTGAGCAAGGATTTGGAATGGACATGAGCAACACATCTCAAAGAATCACAGTTACGAGGTAAGTAACCGTTCTTTCTTCTTCAAGTGATTGCTCATGTGCATTCCAATATAGGTGATTCCAAAGCGGAACCTAACGTGGTGGAGGGCCGATGTCAAAACCAAGGAGGAGTTAAGGACTGCCTTACCTAGGGCAGCATCCGCTCTGGCCTGATGCAATAGTGCATAGTGATTGGCAAACGTGTGGACCGAGGACCATGTGGCAGCCCTACATGTGTCCAGGATGGGAACCTGGCTGCAAAAGTAGTGGAAGCTGCCACAGCTCTCATGGAATTTGCTCTAAGGGTCGGGGCTGAAATACCCACTATGAAGTAGCACTCCCTGATACAGGCAGTTATTCATGAGGTGATCCACTTAGTGGATATCGGTTGGCCTCTCATGTGTTCCGCGATGGCTACGAACAGTTGTGGTGATTTTCAGAATGGTTTGGTCCTGTCTAAATAAAAGGCTAGTGCCCTACAGACGTCTAACATGTGTAAAGCTTGCTCTTTCCCTGATGTATGCAGTTTGGGGTAAAAAACTGGTAGAAAAATATCCTGGGAAGTTTGGAATGCAGAAACGACCTTCGGCAGAAAGGCTGGGTGAGGGCGGAGCCAAACCTTGTCCTTAAAAAATACTGTGTAGGGGGGATCTGACGTCAGCGCCCTAAGCTCAGACACCTACCTCACGGATGTGATTGCAACTAGGAGGGATACCGTATATGATAGGTAAAGAAAGGAGCACATGGCTAGCAGTTCGAACGGGGGCCCCATAAGATTAGCTAGCACCAAGTTTAGGTCCACTGGAGAATGGGTTGCCGGACATGTGGATACAGTTTGTCCATGCCTTTTAGGAACCTGTTGACCATTAGGTTGGCAAATAGCATTTTCCCTCCCTTCCTCTGGGTGGAAGGCCAATATAGCCACTAGGTGGACCTTAATGGAGGAGGAAGAAAGATGCTGGAGCCTAAGGTCCAGCAGGTAATCCAGAATTAGGGGGACTGGTGCCCACCTCGGCTGTACCCCCTTTTGAGAAGCTCAACAGCAAAACCGCTTCCACTTTGCAAGGTATGTGGTTCTAGTGGAAGGTTTTCTGCTACCCAGATGGACTTCCTGAACTCGTGGTTAGAATCCGGGACTGGGTGAGGGCGACACCTATTGTTCCTGCCATTATTACCCCCGCCCCTAAGATGGGTAAAATCAGGGCATGGGCCCTGTGGAGGCATTCTAGGAGTTTTCCTATTAGTATATGAACGCCTCTGGTTGGAAGGTGTGTGAAGGGCCAAGGACTTTAATGTGGCTCTCCTGTCCTTCAGGCCATAGAGCCGCTGGTCAGTTTGCTCAGAGAAGAGCGACGTGCCTTCGAAAGGGCAGTCCAGCAAGGAGTTTTGGACTTCCGGTGGCACTCCAGAGCCCTGGAGCCACAAACTGCAATGCAGAATCACTCCGGTGGCCATGACTTGAGAAGCCACATCAGCCACATCGAGTGCTGCTTGTAGCACTGTTCAGGAAATTACTCTCCCCTCCTCCTGAAGGGCCTTATACTTCGCACGGGAGTCTCTGGGGAACAAGTCTGTAAACTTGTCCATTGATGCCTAGGTGTTGTAGGCATTGTCAGCCGACGGTCAGGGCTCCCTATATCTGTCCCTTAAGACCGGCTGAAGTTCTTTTAAATTGTGCTTGGTTCTGTTACAGCAACTGACGGAGTCAGGTTAAAACTTAAACAGTTACAGGTTTATTGAGGAAGCTTATAAATCATATGGTTACAATAGCTATTGCTCTATTTCTTAACTACTAGCAAAATATAGATCTTAAAAATGGTTACAAAGAAGATAAAGATAGAAAAATAGAAATAATGGTACCAAGTAACAGCTTACTCTTTCTATGGCTATGTCTAGACTGCAGGCTTCTTTCGAAAGAGGCTCTTTCGAAAGCATCTTTCGAAAGAGCCTCTTTCAAAAGATCGCGTCTAGACTGCAGGCGGATCTTTCGAAAGAGAAATCTGCTTTTTCGAAAGAGAGCACCCAGCGAGTCTGGATGCTCTCTTTCGAAGACGGCCTCTTTACATTGAAGAACGCCTTCTTTCGAAAGAGGAACTTTCGAAAGAAGGCGTTCTTCCTCGTGAAATGAGGTTTACCGCCATTGAAAGAAAAGCCGCGTTCTTTCGAAATAATTTCGAAAGAACGCGGCTTGAGTCTGGACGCAGGGGAAGTTTTTTCGGGAAAAGGCTACTTTTCCCGAAAAAACCCCTGAGTCTGGACACGGCCCCTGTGTACACTTAAGACAGAGGACCACATCCAGGTACAATTTTTATCCCCCTTCTGTGCCTCTCGACTCCAGCATGTCAGGCCAGGGCCGGTCCCTCAATTCCTAGGAAAGACGAAAATACGAGGTGGGCGTCCCCATAGAACCTCGGGAGGTCAAACACCTAACCCGACCAGCAGGTAGAGGGTAGAATGACACTCAAAGTGAGTGTGTGCTGGACCTATCTTATATACTCATGGGGTCACGTATTTCTCTTTCTTGTCTGTCATGCCAAATGGGGCTGGTCTGTCTGCTGTGAGACCAGTTCTTACAAGGGAGTTGTGAACTTAATTTACACTTGTAAGAGAGAATTGAGATGATTAAATTGGAAGTACGGGACATTGTTTTCTCAGTGGGAAATTCCTCTCCCAGGGACTGTGTGTGTTCGAATCAACATAGGTGCCAGCCTGACACTTCTTGCAGCCTCGAGCTTAGCTTATTTCCTTAATCGTTACTCAGAGTCAGAAACTTGCATATCCTGGTCAAAGCAGATCAAAGCTTAATGGCTATGCTGATCTTCTTATTGTTCCTTCTCTGCTCTGTATACAGACATCTCAGAGGGCAAGCAAGATTGTTTGAGATGGGGGGGCTGCCTGGCTACAGGCATATCTGGACAGAAAGACTTGTTAGGTGGCAATTCAGTATTGGATGCCCCCGGATGAGTAGACTTTTCTACCCAGTAAGTCAGTCTTTTTAGCCTCCTTGTTCTTAGGGATGGCCGCAGGCCGTCCCTGCTTCTCCCTCTGCTTGACTGCCTGAACTACTAAAGAACCCAGGGGAGAGTGGGAGAAGAGGTTTCATTACCCTCCTGAGGAACAAAATACCTCTGTTCTGCACACTTATCAGTGGGGACACCGGGGTTTGCCACAAGGCTGCCAAGATCTTGGCAATACCACTCTGGAGGGAGTGTCTGCATGCGAGATGTCGATGGTTGGGTCCGAGTCCTCAGAGACATTGTCCGCCTGGTCTCCCAGACTTTGGGCCAGATGACGGAGGAGGTCTTGGTGGGCCCTGGCATCCATGGAAAGAATGGAGGGCGCAGAGTCGGCCAGAGCCTCAACTGGGGAAGAGGACAATGACCCCTTTGCCATCTCGCCCACAGGGGCATCTGTACAGACTGGATCATCCGAAGTGGCCACGGAGGGAGGGGGGAGAGGTTGGCTCACCGGAGTCACGCTCTCCCCTGGGCCTGGGGACAACTAGCCCGGAATTAGCGAGTGGGCTGAAATGGGGGACCGGACCAAAGAAGTCTTCATGAGGGACTCGTGGACCTGACGTGACATAAGCCGGTCTAGGAGGATTCACATCCTAGCCCTGATGGTAGGCCCAGGGGGTCCAAAAAGGCCACTGGCCGGGTGACTGGGGCGGCCACGTCTGCTGGACCATCGGTGTATCAATGGACACAAATCTGATATTAGGAATGGCAACATACAAAAACCTGTAGGGGAACACTTCAATCTTCCTGGACACACAATTGCAGATCTAAAAGTAGCCATCCTGCAGCAAAAAAACTTCAGGACCAGACTTCAAAGAGAAACTGCTGAGCTACAGTTCATCTTTAAGTTTGACACAATCAACTCTGGATTAAACAAAGACTGTGAATGGCTTGCTAACTACAAAAGCAGCTTCTGCTCTCTTGGAATTCACACCTCCAGATCAGCTGCTAGAAGTGGGCCTCATCCTCCTTGATTGGATCCACCTGGTCATCTCCAGCCTGATCCTGGCCTGCATATTTATTCCTGCCTCTGGAAATTTCCACTACATGCATCTGACGAAGTGGGTCTTTGCCCACGAAAGCTTATGCTCCTACACTTCAGTTAGTCTATAAGGTGCCACAGGACTCCTCGTCGCTTTAAAAGATGGTGCACTCACAAACTCCATGAATGATCCTCAGGTTCATGGATGACTCTGGACTCCTCAGTCACTGCGGAGGGGCTGATCTCTGCTAGCAAGGATCCTCTTCAGGCAGGAATCAGGCTGCTTCGGTCCCAGGATTTCCCCTCACCACAAAGGGGTGCAGGGCTCAAGGTGCAGATTATACAACTGTACTAAAATCCAAAGTGTAGTCTCCTAGCCCATCATCCAGACACACACACAGCAGGCAGCAGCCCTGAACTAGCAGACAAAGCAGAGCTGACCATGTGGTGAAAGGTCTCACCTAGGGAACTGGAGGGCTAACTCAGCCTGGCTGGGGAAGTTTCCCAACAAACTCTACAAACTGGGAATCAGGAGTGGAGAAACTAAAAGCCCAGCTGAGGGATCTTGCTTTCAGGTCCCTAGAGGCCAATTCTCAGGGGGAACCCTGCATGCAGGCCTGGGGCTTACCAGCTCCCCACACAGCCAGTCCTGCCCTTGCCCTGGCTGGCTCCAGACGGACTCATAAAAAACAAAATGGCTTCTCCCCTCTCCTGAACTCCCCAGGAGGGGAATCTCACTCCCTTTTGGTTGCTGGGCAGACTGAGTTTGCCTTGGCTCCCCCTCCCTACCAGGGACAGTGTGCCTCTCCCTGACCTGCCAACAGAAGAGCCCCAGGAATCTAGGTAATCTCCTTGGGGGTTACACTGGTGGGTAATGAAGGTAAGGGAAAGCATTGCCTTCCCAAAAAAGGCAGGGAGGACCTCCCCATGTTCCAGCCAGTCTGATAGGCTGGGGCCGCATGGCTACCTGGCCAACACGGAAAGCTGGGGCTCCGGCACAGCTGCCTGGGAAGGCTGGGGCCATGGAGTGGCTGCCCAAAAGCTCTGGAGGCTAGGCCTGCAATGTGACTGCCTGGCTGCTCCAGGGAAGCTGGAGTAGAGAAGACACTAGCCTTGAGCAGGGGCCAGCAGCCATAATGGGTGGGGGGGAATCTGGAGGTACAGGGCAGGAGTCAGTGGCCACAATGAAGGCTGGGCTCCAGTAAGCACAGAAGGGGTGAGGCCTTGGGTGGAAGGGGTGGAGGTTAGGCTTGCCTCTCCAAGCCAGCCATTCACCCACCACCCATGATCACTGAATATATTCAGTGGTCATATATATGTAACCCCCTTCCCCCCCCCCCCCCCGGGTTACTGGGGAGCAGGTCACACTCACAGGTGTGCCTGGGCGCCTGATGTTTTAACTCAAAAGAGATCCTGAGCACCCCAGTGGTGATGGTGTTTAGTTGGGAAAGCCCTATCCACCCCCTTGCTGCAGTCCCTTGCTTGTAATGAATGTAAAATGGCGGTGTCTCCACCTGGCTGGCCTTGTACACACTCACTGGAACATAGCCTCCAGGAACATACTCATTTCAACATAAATCTGGATCTAATTCCGGCACACCTACAAATCATATACATCTAATAGAATACTTTAAAATAAACAATCTTAACTTAAATAAACAGGGATTAACAGATTTAGCAATGAATAGCATTAACAAAACACATAACAATAATTGAAGCTTATATAGCTAACATTTGTACTACCAGTGACCCCACCCCAGAGTGTGCACACCCCTGGACTCACAGTCCCAGACACTTGCTTGCGTTGGCGCGCTGATGTTGCAGCTGTAGTGGAGATTCGGTCCAGGCTAGACAGCAGCTCTGTCCCAGGTAGCACTTTTTCAACAAGGCCCAGAAACTTACTGCCTCATGCTGTGCCTATAGGAAGCAGCCTGCAAACTCCCAGTTACAACAGGCATCTAGTCCCGGTCTGTAGCTGCACTCCAACAGCCCCTGGACTGGATCAATGACCTTGGTAACAGCCTGGCTCCCCCCTCGGTTCTAAACTCCAAGGCAGAGTCCCAGACTGCTAGGCCTCCTTTCTTCATGCACATGGAGAGAGAGCCCTCTCCCACACTAGAGTCCTTCCTTCTTGTTTTTCTCACGGGCTCATGGGAATTGTAGTCTGGATTGTAGCACAATCAGAGGCCCCTTTAGTAAGGAGACTACATATATATCAATGGTCATAGCTCCAGGA
This sequence comes from Pelodiscus sinensis, assembly GCF_052426305.1. NCBI lineage: Eukaryota > Metazoa > Chordata > Testudines > Trionychidae > Pelodiscus > Pelodiscus sinensis. The sequence continues at coordinate 64,830,970 of NC_143053.1, read as the reverse complement.
GGGCAGAGAGCTATAGGTATTGAAACTAAGTCAGACCTCCTGAGGTAATCATAGTTGGTAGAGAGGGAACTGCATCCCCGGGTCTGTTCTGAGAATAAGAGAATCATGTTATTCTGCCCTTTTGAGGTCTGAAAGGAGGAAACTCAGGCTACGTCTACACTGCAGGGGTTTTGAGCAAGAAGTCTTTTGTGGAAGAGTTCTTGCGCAAAAGCTTCTTGCGTAAAAGCACATCCACACCTCAAAGCACATCGCTTTTGTGATACGCTTTTGCGCAAGGGAGTGTCCACACTTGCATTTGTGCTTTTCCAGATAGGCTCTTTTTGTACAAGAAACCCCTGCGGAGCCATTCACGCATGCCTTTTTGCGCAAGAGCTGTAACGCAAAAAGGAGTTATGCCTTGTAGAAGGAGGTATACCTACACCGCAACAAGCCTCTGTTCTGTCGACTGATTGTAGATTTTCTTGTGCAAATAAGCACTTGAGGTGTAGACATTCCACAGGTTTTTGTAGACGTAACCTCAGAGATCAGAGGGGGTCAGAAGTGCAGGTAGCCTGGCATCTATGACTAAAAACACCAGACATTATGTTAATAGTCGGTATGAACCTGACAAAATCAGTGTCAAACTTGTCTGTCCACTCCTCTCGTCTGAGATTTCAGGCTTTTTCTGAGCACTGTTTATCAGCTGCGTCCTCTGGTCTGTGTATCTGAACCTGACATAGTACCCTAAACTCAAAATAAGATACTCAATTTACATTCTGCAAATTGCGTATCTTATTTTGATTGTATTTCGAAATAACTTATTTCAAAATTTGGCGTGTCTACACAGCACCAAATTTTGAAGTAATGTGCTATTTCAAAACATCCCTTAACTATCATGGAAAGAGGGTTATAGGGATGTCAGAATAGCACACCCAATATTTTAAAAAATATTTTGAAATAATGGGCATGTTTAAAAGACACAGGGTAGCTATTTTGGGATACCTTCAATATCCAGAAACAGCCCCACTGTCTAGACGTACCCTAGGGGTACGTCTAGACTACATGCCTCTGTCATCAGAGGCATGTAGATTAGGCTACCAGGCATAGGAAAATGAAGCGGCGATTTAAATAATCGCCGCTTCATTTAAATTTACATGGCTGCCGGGCTGAGCCGATCAGCTGTTTGTCAGCTCAGTGCGGTAGTCTGGACGTGCGGGTGTTGACATCAAAGGCATTTGTCGACCACCCAGGTAAACCTCATCCCAGGAGGCATACCTGGGTGGTCGACAAATGCCTTTGATGTCGACACCCGCACGTCCAGACTACCGCGCTGAGCCGACAAACAGCTGATCGGCTCAGCGCAGCAGCCATGTAAATTTAAATGAAGTGGCGATTATTTAAATCGCCGCTTCATTTTCCTATGCCTGGTAGCCTAATCTACATGCCTCTTGCGACAGAAGCATGTAGTCTAGACGTACCCTAAGTGATAACCCAATCAAATTAGACTCTTTTTCTACCACTCTTCAGAATTTGTCTACCTTCTTTTGATAGATTTTTATAAAAAGCATATCCTATGATTAAGTTGTCTTAAAATAAAAGGCTAAAAAAAATGTAAGATAAACAATTGAAATAAACATACCTTGGCCCAATACTCCCTGGTCTTGCATAGGCAAGTCCAAATCCTTAAGGTTACATAAAAATCAGAAAATATGGTTTTGGCCCAATACTCCCTGGTCTTGCATAGGCAAGTCCAAATCCTTAAGGTTACATAAAAATCAGAAAATATGGTTCTGTGTCAAGTCCTGTCTGATTCTTACCATGGCAATGTAGCACCGGTGCAGCTCTCACATCCTCTGGTACCTGGTAACCTGTTTTCTTTCTGCCAGTTATATCTTCAAGAGATTTTAAAGCGAATGTTTTAGAACTCTTCTGCAATGAATTATATTTGCACTGGGAAAATCAATGTTTCTCTAGTTCAATATTGGGAAGTGGTTTTCTCTCTCTTTTGTTCCAGCATAATAGTCACTCAACATATCATAGATCAGTGGTTTTTCAAACTTTCTTCTCATGACCCAGTTGAAGAAAATTGTTAGATCCAGCACAATTTGATTAGAGTGTGGGCTCCAGGCTGAGGTTTAGAATGAGAACTTTAGGATGAAAGAGGGGTCTCTGGATTTGGGAGTGTCAGGGCTGGGGCAGAAGGTGCTTATCTTGAGCGATTCCTGGTCAGGGGTGCAGCGGGGGTGTTAAGGCAGGATTCCTGCCTCTCCTGGTACTACAGATCATGCTGCACCCCAGAAGTAGCTAGAAACAGGTTCGCAGCCAATGGGAGTGCAAAACTAGTGCTCAAGTCAGTGTGCAAAGCCCTGTGCGCTCCCCACCCCCTTTATCTAGGAACCAGGCCTGCTACTGGCTGCTTCTGGAGTGCAGCACAGTCTGAGGTACCAGAACAGATGGGTAGCCTGCCTTAGCATCCCCACTGGTCACCTAATACCCTGCAGCAACGAGGCCCAGTGCCTGACGTTCCATAACCCAGTACTGGGTTACAACCCATAATTTGAAAAAGAGAAGTTACTCACCCTGTGAAGTAACGATTGTTCTTCGAGATGTGCCCCGTGGGTGCTCCACTCTAGGTGTCGGGTCCCGTCCCGGCGCCGCAGCTCGGAGACTTTTCATAGCCGTGCTCCCGCCGGCTCGCGCATGCGTGATTCACCAGGATAGCGTTCGCGCCTTTGATCAGCCGCGCGCGAGCCGGCAACCGTCCGTTCCTCTCATCCGCTCATCTGAAAGAGACAACAAGAAGAGAAATTTTCCCGGAGTGGGGAGGAAGGGCGGGTCGTGGAGCACCCACGGGGCACATCTCGAAGAACAATCGTTACTTCACAGGGTGAGTAACTTCTCTTTCTTCTTCGAGTGGCCCCGTGGGTGCTCCACTCTAGGTGACTTCAGAGCAGTACATAGAGCAGAATCACAGCGCTCCGGAACCAAGGCTATTAGCACGGTTTAGTACTGCTGTAGCCACGGAGAAATCTGAAGCAAAGTGTTCTACTATAGCGTAATGTTTTATAAAAGTTTCATATGAAGACCATGTTGCTGCTCTACAAATGTCGCGAAATGACACTCCACTGAGGAAGGCCGTAGTGGCAGCCACTGCCCTAGTTGAATGAGCTTTAGGGCGAGAGGGGAGAGGCTTCCCTCGCAGCGAATGACACATCGATATACATAAGACTATGAGCTTAGAAATGCGCTGAGACGTTAGGGGCTGTCCTTTCGAGTGGCCCGCTATCGCAACCAACAGACGGTCTGTTTTCCTAAAGCCCCGTGTTCTGTCGATGTAGAACGCCAATGCCCTTCTCACGTCTAGAGTATGTAAGAGCGCTGCTTGAGTTGAGGTATGAGGTTTCGGAAAGAAGCACGGTAAGACCACCGGTTCATTTATGTGGAATTCAGAAGACACCTTCGGAATAAAAGCTGGGTGGGTCCTCAAGGTTACTGCTTCTTTCGAGAAAACTGTGTATGGCGGAGAGGCCATGAAGGCTGCTATCTCACTCACTCTGCGAGCTGAGGTGAGGGCTAGGAGAAAAACCAGTTTGAGCGTAAGTAAGTGTAGTGTTACTGTTGCTAAGGGCTCGAAAGGGGGACGAGTCAAAGTCTGTAGGACCAGGTCCAGATTCCATGCGGGGGGGGGGAGGTCTCCGCGGGGGATGGAGATTCAAGAGCCCCTTCAGAAATCTCTTCGTAGTGGGGTGAGCAAACAACGAACTATCACCAACCCTATGATGGAATGCATTAATTGCTGCCAGATGCACCCGTAGCGATGCAATTGTCAAACCGTTGTCATGAAGTTGCAAGAGATAGTCCAGTACGCAAGGTAAAGGGGCAGAACGCGAGTCCACTTTATTGTCTGCACACCAGGTTTGGAACTTTGTCCACTTAGCTGTGTAAGCAATACGAGTAGATTGTTTCCGGCTATGCATCAACACTTGCTTGACTCGTTGGGAGCAGGATTGCTCGGAATCGGTAAACCAGTCAGCATCTACGCAGTGAGGTGTAGGATCTCCGGTCGTGGGTGACTGAGGAATCCGTTGTCCTGGGTCAACAGATTCGGAAGGGAAGGTAGAGGATATGGGACTCTCACTGACATCTGGTGAAGCGTTGAGAACCAAGGCTGGCGAGCCCATGCTGGCGCGAGAAGAATTACCCGAGCTTTGTCTACGTTGATCTTTTCGAGAACTCTGGGAATTAACACTACTGGTGGGAAAGCATACAGTAACGACGTCCCCCAATGGAGCAGGAAGGCATCCCCCCTGCGAATGACGTCCTATTCCGGCTCTTGAACAATAATTGGGACATTTCGAATTGAGTTCTGTCGCAAACAGGTCTATCGCTGGAAATCCCCACCGACCGAAGATGCGATTCAGTATGTCCGAGCGAATCTCCCACTCGTGGTCGTGTGGAAAGCGCCTGCTGAGAGAATCCGCTACTACATTGTCGGTACCCGGCAGGTAGGAAGCTGTTAGAACAGTGTTGTTGGTAATACACCAATTCCATAAACGGATGCTCTCCGTGCAAAGAGAACGGGATCGCGCCCCTCCTTGCTTGTTTATATAAAACATAGTCGCCATGTTGTCTGTTAAAATCCTTGTGGTTGTATTTCGAATGCGTGACTGAAAATGCCTGCACGCGTGTCGCACCGCTCTCAATTCTAGCACATTGATGTGCAAAAGCATTTCTCTTGTCGACCATCGTCCCTGGACCGTGAGATTGCCCATGTGGGCTCCCCAGCCTATGAGGGAGGCATCTGTCGTTATTTGTACAGTAGGTTGGGGACGATGAAATGGAACGCCCATGAGGAGATTGGTCGGGTTGACCCACCACTGGAGGGATTCCCGGACATACTGCGGCACCACTAGAGGTCTGTGGATACCGTGTTTCAACGGGATGTAGACCGTGGCTAACCAGTGTTGGAGGCAACGAAAACGTAACCTTGCGTTGGGCACGACGATGGTGGCAGCCGCCATATGCCCCAACAGTTGCAAACAGACACGTGTGGGAATCGTTGGAGCGTGGACCACCGTGTGCACCAATTCCTTGATGATTGTAAAACGTTCCATCGGTAAATACGCGCGAGCCGTGGTTGAATCGAGGCGTGCACCTATGAACATGAGATTTTGGGATGGAACTAGTGTTGACTTCTTCAGATTTATGAGAAGACCCAGGGTAGCAAACTCGTCGGACACTGTCCGAACCATATGACACGTTTCCGTGTAGGTCGTGCCTTTTAGAAGGCAATCGTCCAAGTAGGGAAATATCGTCACCCCTAACCTGCGTAGGTGGGCCGCGACCACTGCTAGCATCTTGGTGAAGACCCTGGGGGCACATGCCAGGCCGAATGGAAGAACCCTGTACTGGTAATGTTCGCTCCCCAGTTGGAACCGAAGGAAGCGTCTGTATGCCACGTGAATCTCTACGTGGAAATAAGCGTCTTGCAAGTCGAGGACTGCAAACCAATCTTTTTCGTTCAACGACGGCAGAACGGTCGATAATGCTACCATCTTGAAGCGCTGCTTTCGAAGGTGCCGGTTTAGTCTTCGAAGGTCCAGGATGGGCCTCCATCCTCCCGACTTCTTTGGTGTGAGGAAATAACGGGAGTAAAAGCCTTTCCCCCAAAACTGCTTGGGAACTCTCTCTATCGCCCCGATGTTGAGCAAACGTTGAACTTCTTGCTCCAATAGATTCTCGTGAGAGGGGTCCCTGAAGAGGGACGGGGAGGGGGGAGTGGTAGGGGGAATAGAGAGAAAAGGGATGGAGAGGCCGGATTGAACTACCTCTAGCACCCATCTGTCTGTGGTGATCGTAGACCAATGGTGGTAAAAAGAGCGTAAACGATGGTGAAAAAGATGGTGCGATTCCGCATTGACTATGGAAGATTGGTTTGTATCCTCGACAAGCAAGTCAAATCTGTTGCTTGGTAGACTGTTGATTGCCCGAACGGTTCTGTTGTGGACGCTTGCGCTGGGGACGCTGTCTAGGACGCTGGTTGTCGAAGGGCCGTGATTGTTGTCTAGGGAAATTGAAGTCATACCTCCGTTGGTATGGGAAATAACGCCTCCGTTTGAAGGAAGGTGTATACATCCCCAGTGTACGTAAAGTGGTGCGTGAGTCCTTTCCCGAATGGAGGACCTCATCGGTGTTTGCCGCAAAAAGTTTAAGTTTGTCAAAGGGCAAATCCTCAACCTTGCTCTGCCACTCCTTCGGTGCCCCTGCGGACAAAAGCCAAGATGATCTCCTCATGGCTATACCAGTGGCAGCGGCCCGAGCTGCTGTGTCAGCCACATCCATAGCGATCTGGAGCGCAGCGCTACACGATGTGTACCCTTCCTGCACTATCGCTTTCAGTAGTGGCTTCTTGGTGTCTGGGAGATGGTGCAATAAATCCGCTAGTTTGGAGTAATTATCAAAATTATGGTTTGATAGGTGGGCTGAGTAATTCGCAATGCGAAGTAAGAGTGTAGCTGACGAGTACACTTTCCTCCCAAATATATCCAATTTTTTATTGTCCTTGTCTGAAAGGGGATTTCTGTACTGTGGCGCCTTACTCCTACGTTGCGCTGCGTCCACTACTAGTGAATTGGGTTGGGGGTGATTAAATAAAAAGTCCAACCCCTTCGCTGGAACAAAATATTTTCTATCAGCCTTTTTACTTGTAGGTGCAATTGATGTTGGGGTTTGCCATATGTCGTCCGCTACTTCCATAATCGCCTCATCGATTGGTAGCGCTACTTTCGCACGTTGTTGAGGGCGTATATTCTTGAGAAGGCGATGTCTCTTAACAGGCACATCTGCTAATTGGATGTCTTGTGTGTCTGCCACTCGCTTGAAGAGGTCCTGGAAATGTTTCAGATCGTCCGGTGGGGAGATTTCAGCTGGGCAAATTGCTTCATCCGGGGAAGACGATGGGCAGTCCGCCGGGGAAGTTTCCGGTTTAGGGTCCTCCGTTTCTGATAGTTGACCCTCCTCTGGTTCGGATTGGTCTAATTGAATTGTTGAGCTTTTGGCTGGAGAAGGTGAGTGTAGTGATTGTGATTTGTGGTGTGAGTAGTCCGTTAACGGTGATTGGCAGATGTGAGAAGACCCTCTATGCGATAAAGGTGAACGATGACGGTAGAGGCGTTCGTCATACGATCTATGATATCGGTCACAGCAACGTTCAGAGCGTGACGGAGAGGGGTATCGAGAAGAACGTGCGCTATCATGCTGGATATAATAAACGCGGCAGGGGGAGCGCCTCCCCGATCCGTATCTCGAGAGACGGGAGGGCGATCGGGATCGTGAACGGGATCGATGTGCATCCAAATACACCGCATCCCTATAACCACGCCGACTGTACATCATCCGAGTGGGGGAAAAATAGTCGTGATAGCGACTCCGCCCTCTTGGTGAAGCAGGTGGGGAAAAAGACCTGTGTCTGTGATGGGTCTTTGATAATGATTTCCTATGTGTTGGAGTCTGATCTCTACCCCGAGGTATAGGGGAACCAGTCACTGATTGAGGTCGGGACGGTGCCGGAGAGGCCAGCTGCTGCTGATCTAACGCCGGTGCCAGCAGGACGCCCGGTGCCGGAGATGACATAGGTGCCGAGCCTGAGACATTAGCATGTTCTGCCTCAGGTCTCGGTGCTGGGGAAGACGGTGCCGACGTCACCGCCGGGACAGGGGAGACAGGCGCCGATCCCCCGGGCGCCGTTGAAGCCGCTGAAGCCGGTGCCGGGACGCTGGTCAGTTGCGGTGCCGGCGCGCTTGTCAGTTTCAAGGCGCGGGAAACTGAAGCCACTGCCGGCTTGCTCTTCAATTGCGGCTCCGCTCCCGGTGTTGGTGCTGAAGCCGCTCTGACTCTAGACGATGAGGGCTCCTTTGTGCCGCTCCCCGGGAGTGCTGGGAGATTTTTGTGGCTGCTGGAGGGGTAGGATCAGGCTGCAACGCTTAGCCGCAGCGCTTCAGAGTAAAAACAGTTTTAAGAACTACTTTCTCTTTTTTTTTTTTTTTTTTAAACAAGGGAACAGGTAAAGCAAACAGGAACACAGCTAACCCTAAGAACTCTAACTATTTACAGGTAGACAACTATCTAAACATGAGTAGATAAGAGATCAGGGAGCTCCGACCGCGACCTGAGGCGGTTGAGAGGAACTGACGGTTGCCGGCTCGCGCGCGGCTGATCAAAGGCGCGAACGCTATCCTGGTGAATCACGCATGCGCGAGCCGGCGGGAGCACGGCTATGAAAAGTCTCCGAGCTGCGGCGCCGGGACGGGACCCGACACCTAGAGTGGAGCACCCACGGGGCCACTCGAAGAAGAACCACTGCTTCTTGAGAATGAACAGGTTGGTATATCTGCTTTCCATCTATAATTTCCCAGGAATAACAGACCAATCAATCTAACTTTAATATCTGGAAAGGTACTGGAACAATTTTTAAACAAGCAGTCTATAAGCACCTAGAAGATAATAAGGTAAGTAATAGCCAACATGGTTTTGTCAAGAACAAACCATGCCAAGCCAACCTAATGTTCTTCTTTGCCTGGGATACTAGTTTAGTGGACAAGTAGAAGGCTCTAGATACAGATATTCTCATAAGCAAGCTACAGAAATGTGGTCTAGATGATGTCATCAGTCAGAGTTTGGGGGTTGTTCCAGTGGGTTCCTGACAGGTCCTCTATTCTGTCAGTGCGTACTACTTTTGGCTGCATGCTAGAAAACCAAAAAACTTTTTGGAAAACCATTTTTGAAGACCAATGGTTCTCTATCAAACCAGGAGGATATATCTTGTGGGATCCTGCAAGGATCACTTCTGGGCCCAGTAGTGTTCTATATTTACATTAATCACTTGGATAATGGAGTGAAGATTATGCTTATAATATTTACAAATGAGACATATTTTGTTCATGCTGGCTATCCTACATGCTTTTACATTGATTGTTTAATAATTTGTTCCAATATATTTTCCAGATATCTAAGTTAGGCTGATTGGTCTATAATTTCCCATATCCAATTTGTTTCCTTTTTTAAAGATAGGTACAGTTTTTCGCCTTCTTATGTCCTCTGGACCTCACCCATCCTCTGGGAGTCCTCAAAGAAAATGACTAATGGTTTCAAGATTGTTTCAGATAGTTATATGTATTCAAGTCAGCGGGGCCTAATGAAATTCATCCTAGGTTATTTAGGGAACTATCTAAATATTGTTTATTTGTTCTTTCCCTATTTTGGCTTCCATTCCTCTTCCCCTTATTAATATTGTGTTGAGTATCTTGTCACCATTAACCTTTTTAATGATGACTGCATCAAAATAGGCATTCATCTGCTCAGTCTTCTTGATGTGATATGTTATTAGCTCTTCTTCCCAACTAAGTAGCGAACCTAAGTACACTTTCCTTCATCTTTCTGTTGCTCCTAATATATTTAAAGAACTGTTCCTTTCTGCCTTTTATCGCTCTTGCTAAGTGTAAGTCATTCTGTGCACTAGCCTTTCTGATTTTGTCCTTACATGTTTATGCTATTCTTCCATATTCTTCCTTAGAAATTTATCCATGTTTCCACTTTTGATAGGACTCCTTTTGTAGGACTTGCCCTACTTATTAACATGAGTGTAGGTTATTTTATTGGTAAAGGTTTTTTTCTGTAATGCTTTTAACTTTAAGAATAAAGGTGTTTGCTTAGAAAAAATACTGTGTTGTAATTTATGGCTGCTGGTAGTTACAGAAGAGAAAGCAAAGCTCAGATTCTGGCCTGTTTAATCTTGCTTGCTGAATAAATTAGAGTATAAGCAGAGGTCTGTGCAGCCTCAAAAACCCTGTTTAGGAGGGAGGGAGCAAGAGAGAGACCCAGGTCTCTACCAAAGCAAAGTAATCACTGAGGAGCCTGGATCCTAGAGTTGGTGTCCTCAAGAGACCAGGGAGGGGTAAATACAGCTGCAGTTGCCCTGGACCAGATCATTTGTTCTCCATAATTACAAATAATATGAAATATGTCTTCTGGACAGATAGTTTCCCCTCTGTTATCAAATAAGCAGATTTTAATAACATTTAGCATTGATATTTGTTTTGATTTTACTGTGCTTGTTTTGTTTCCTTGATCACTGGTAGCAAAGGGAGTCTATGCAATTCCTGATCTTTGATACTGGTAAATAGGGATGCAAAGAATCAAGATTCGGTAAGATTTCACTTCAGAACAAATTGAAAAGAAGGAACAGCTAGGGAAGCAGAAGCAAAGTGCGAGTGAAAGAGAACACAAAAAAGAAGTAGCAAATCACACAGAATTGGAGAAATGAAGAAAAGAGTTATGTATAATAATAGTTTACATTAAAATATAGTCTCAAAATTTGTGCAATATCATTTGGTTAAAGATAAGACTCCTGTTAAAACACCATATTAAAAACATAACTTTCATGTGTTTTAAGTGAATAATTAAAAGCACTCAGAGAAAAACAGTTTTAAAACCAAAATTTAAAAACTCACAAAACAGCAGTTTTTAGTATAAAAACATTACTGTGCAGCGGAGAGGAGTTATGTAAAATCCCAACAGAAATTTACCTTAATCTGCTTAAAGCATGTGACAAGCCATGTTGTGTTACTCCAGCAGATGGAGCAGGAAGTCAGAAGCAGCCTTTTTCTTTCTGTTCCTCCAGATTGTAAAAGCAATAAAAATGCATAGCTAAAATGTCCTTTGTCCAAACTGCATTTTGCTATTGTATAGCTGTATGTAAACAACTTATTCTATTTCTGTAAACATCAAAATCATGGTACCAAAATCTCTAGAATGTTTCATATCTCTATTTTTTTCTTTCAAGTTGGTAAAGGCTGTAGAACTGGCACTTAGCTTGCTTATACCAGGGCATGAGCTGAAGGGAGAGACTTCCTCCAAAGGAAAATTAGGAAAAAGGAAATATATATATATATATAGAGAGAGAAGAGAGAAATAAAAGCTAGTAGATGTTGAAAGAGAGAGGTACATTTTATTCCTAACATGTTCCAGTACAAAATGAGGAGACCTGAGAAGAGGGGTTGAAATGTACATAGGTGAAATAAATTAGGGATGTTCCTGCAGCCACACTATCTAAAACTTCTGACCTCATAAAACTAAACAGCTGCGTCTAGACTGGCAAGTTTTTCCGTAAAAGCACCCGCTTTTGCGGAAAAACTTGCCAGCTGTATACGCTGGCCGCTTGAATTTGCGCAAGAACACGGACGATCTCATGTAAGATTGTCAGTGTTCTTCCGCAAATACTATGCTGCTCCCGCTCGGGAAAAAGCCCTCTCGTGCAAATGCTTTTGTGCAAGAGGGCCAGTATAGACAGCTAAAAACTGTTTTGTGCAAAAAAGCCCCGATGGCGAAAATGGCGATCAGGGCTTTCTTATGCAAAACCGCGTCTAGATTGGCACGGATGCTTTTCCGCAAAAAGTACTTTTGCGCAAAAGTGTCCGTGCCAATCTAGACGCTCTTTTCCACAAATGCTTTTAACGGAAAAACTTTTCCATTAAAAGCATTTGCGGAAAATCATGCCAGTCTAGACGTAGCCAACAGGTTTAGTTTGTTCAGCAATTTAGTGGCAGACTTCCAAGTAAAACCCATGAGTTGCAGAAAGTAGTGTTACAAAATAGTGGCTTTCCCTCTGCTCTAAGTCAGTATTGAGACCGTGCTTCACGAAAGTATGCAGTGTGCTGCTGATAGTGCTTTTTTCCTCCCATGAGTTATAAAATGGAAGTTCTGACCACTTAGTGTGATTAAAGATCCCATGGCACTTTTCGTAAGAGTTGCAAAAAAAAGTCCCAGTGCCCTGGATCAGTTCCAATTCACTTAATAACATTTTATCTAAACCACTGCTACAGTTTCAGCAGGATATAGTGGAACATTTGCTGCACTTCTACTACCTACAGAGATGCACTCAGTCATTTCATTTTATTGATATATTTGAGGACTACATTATAATTATCTAGTCTGACGTCCTACCTAATAGTTCCTCCATTAATCCCCTAACTTCTGTTTGATTTAGATTGTATGTTCTAGAACATGTAATCTTGATTTCGAGATTTTAAGAGACTGAAAATCTACCACATCCCTCTTTACCTGTTGTTCCAATGGTTAATTTTACTATTAAAAATGTGAACTTTATTTCTATGCTAATCTGTCCAGTGCAGCTTCTAGTCTCCATCATATTAAAACATGGACTCATGCAAAATAGCAAAAGACTTATTAGCTCATTCAGTCACTATCCCTGCCACTAGAAACCTGCCTTTGGTTTAGTCACAGAAAAAACACAATGAGCCCCTTTATGTATAAATGTAGAAATTTGTTCCACCCATTTCCTGACTTTTCTTTCCTGTCTCTTGTCACAAGGAATAAATCAGACTTGTGTGATGAAAGAGACTGTTGTCTGTAGGGTCTCTACCTCATTAGTTCCAGAGGATGAAAAGTGTGTTCATTTGAAGTACTGGGGAAAGGCAAGTTTGGGCCTACCCCAAGTTAAAGGATCTCATCCTCAATTAAGAAGTATAAACCACTAAATCCAGGCTTCAGTTGATTATGGGGGACAAAAAATGAAATAACAGAAGCAGAAACTAGGTCAGAAAAAATTAATCAGGAATTTAGACAACACCAATTGAAGAACCCCAGACCGAGCCCACTGCTCTTCAAAGGCATCTAGGGATTCAGCGGACACTGCTCCAGGGATTCTCCTGGAGGCATGTTCATATGACAGATCAGAAATAGATCTCAGTGGTTGCAGAACACCACGTTAGTATCCAGCTGTCTTGGCCAGTGCCAGCAGGAGGTTGGAGAGGAGGCCCCATGACTTTATAGCACCATGCATAGGGTGTCCATTCATCTGGTAATGTGAGGGAAAGTGCAGCCAGAACTTCAGTAAGGCTATGTCTAGACTGCAGGCTTCTTTCGAAAGAGCCTCTTTCGAAAGATCGCGTCTAGACTGCAGGCGGATCTTGCGAAAGAGAAATCCGCTTTTTCGAAAGAGAGCACCCAGCGAGTCTGAATGCTCTCTTTCGAAGACGGCCTCTTTACATTGAAGAATGCCTTCCTTCGAAAGAGGAACTTTCGAAGGAAGGCGTTCTTCCTCGTGAAACGAGGTTTACCGCCATCGAAAGAAAAGCCGCGTTCTTTCGAAATAATTTCGAAAGAACGCGGCTTGAGTCTGGACGCAGGGGAAGTTTTTTCGGGAAAAGGCTACTTTTCCCGAAAAAACCCCTGAGTCTGGACACGGCCTAAGAGATTCTGGAGTTGGAAAATGTGTAATATTTGAAGTACTGGGGACAGATTCATCTAGGCCCACCCAAAACTAAAGGCCATCCCCCTCGAGGCTCCAATGAATTACAGAGGACAACAAATGAAAAATCAGGAATGGAAGTGAGGCCAAAGGTTGAAAATCAAGGAAGCAGAGAGGCGCACAGTGCAGAGAAGCCTGGACAGCACCAACTGTCATTGAAAGCTGTCCAGGGAATGAGTGAACACTTTCAAGAGATGTGACCGAACAAGGGAATGGAAACAGTCAGCAGACCCAAAGAAATCTGCTGTCCAGCTTCCTTCTCCTCGTATGCTGAATGGCCATGATGGCCAATCCCAGGAGGAGGTTAAAAAGGCTGTTCTGCAACTTTTGTGGACCCATGGATGGGGAGTGCATAAATCAGGAGGTATGGGATAAAAATGCACCCAGAACCTCAATATGAATCTGGAGTCAGATGAGTACTGACTAATAAAGTGCTGCAGAATGCTAATTTCTCAGGGGGGTGCCTGGGAACAAACTACAGGCAACTCAAACTGGGTACCCAAAATGTATGTGTATTTCTTTTTACTTTATTATCTTAGTGTTGCAGTTCCCCATTTGTAAAATCGGAATTGTACTATTCCCTCATCTCACAGGAGTGCTATGAACTTAAGTTCATTCATTTTTGTAAAGCACACTGATGAGCACCATAGGAAAACATATGGAGAAATTAAAAATTCTGCCATCAAAGCCATGCTGAATAGTGCGCAGTAAAGAAGTTATAGAGTTACTTGCTGAACCAGGAGAAAAGTGCCTCATTCAGTTAGCACTGTCCCTTGTTAGAATGAACCAGAATGGAAAAAATAGCACATGGACATGTGAATAAAAAAATGTATCATCATGTGCCCGCACAAGGCCAAATTAACATTGCACAGATAACCTTCATTGTGGAATTTCTTAACGTTTCAGTGTTTGATTTTGCAACCTTATAATGTTCTTGTAATGTAGATTTTTTGATAATTATATCTGCAACATTTGTGATAGATCCTCTTTGACATATACAAATACACAAAATGTCCTTGTTCTCCATCAACTTTAAGTGACTCTTCACAACTGTTTTCTGTTGAATGCTCAGAGAGCTGTCTTATGTACAAAACACAGCATATTTACAGTTCAAAAAGAAAAATACCCTAATTAGTTTCCATGGATTATTTTATGAGGAATTCTTCAGTTGCTGTTGAGTCATTACTTCCCATGGGTATAGTCTATTATTCTCAGGATGTTAGTACAAAAACACTTTTTTGTTTAAAAAAGTACTTCAACAGAAAAATTACGAAGCTATTGGTTCCAATTTAAGTGAGCAAAAAAAAAAAAAGATGATTTCATAATGTGATTGCTTTGTTCTCAAACAATAGATCTAATTCTGTAACCCTTAGTCAAGCAAATCTCCTGTTAACTTTAATGGCTAAGAAATAAAGGACTTGTTTCCGAAACAGTGAATCTGAAAAGCTACTAGCCATACTTGATCTTGCTATTCAAAACAAAAAGAAACAATTTTATTTTAGAGTTTTTTAAATGTTATTTTAAATACTATTTTTAGTTCTACAATAACCCACAGTTAAATATTACTTTTAAATTACAATTATCTGATTTGTGCACTGTGGTAAAGTATATAACCACTTAGGAGTAACATTTGCAAGTTCTCCCCTTTATGTACACTAAGGGTATTTTAACCGCATTTTGTTGCATTTAAAAAAAAATATGTAACATTTAGAAGTCTAGTTTTAGCTATTAAAGTGATGTTACTGTCATATATAGAGTTAGAATATCTATCACATTTATCTTAACATTTTCTTTTATCTCAGGTTGCTAAGATACTTATCCCTATATAAATATTTTCACAGTATGCAAGGCTTGTTAAGTTATAGTTGTTAAAGACACTCCCACTTTTTCCTTCTGTCTTCTTTTCTTATTCTCCAATCCAGGAAAGGTCACTGCACCAATTCAGTACAGCAGAAACTAGCAGAAACTAAAACAGTAAATGCATTAGAAGAAATTGAAAATGTTCTAAGAATGAACCCCTAAAGAATGAGTCCATTTTGAAAACTTTGAAACAAAATTTAAAATTTGTTTACAAATACAGCCTTTCATTCTCTAGCCAGCTTTATGAATTACATTGGTGGTGATAAATTTTGGGTTTGGTGTATCAATTTATAAATAGTTTGTATGATCTGATTACTGTACGCATATATTGCAGGGGTGGGCAAAGGGTCCTCTACGGACCAGATCTAGCCCACCAAGCTGGTGGATCTGGATAGCAGTCACCTTGCTGCTTCCCTACCCCCACGCCAATCAGGGCCTGTGGAGAATGCAAACTCTCCTCGCCCCTGCAGGAGCATGCAGTGACTAGAGAGACATGCAGGCCGTTTTAAAAGAGTCGGCATTTATCTCTCTAGCTGCCACGTAACTTTGGCGGGGGGTGACGGGGGAGTAGAGAGCTTTGCGCACTCCCTGCCTCCAGGCCAATCAGGCCCTGGGGGCAGGGAGCACACAAAGTCTCTCACATTCTGTCCCCACCCTGCCAGGGGTGTGCAGCAGCTAGAGACACTCCGGCTGTTTTAAAACTGCTGCAATGTCTCGCTAACCGCTGCATGTTCTTGAGGGGGTGAGGAGACTTCACATGATCCGCTGCCCTCAGGCTGATTGGCCTGGGGGCAGGGAGTGTGTGCAAGGTCTCCTCCAGCTAGGCACCTTGAGGGAACTGCCAGCTGTTTTAAAACAGCTGGCATTTCCCTCTAGGGGGAGGAAGGAGGAAGACTTCTCATGCTCCCCCACCCCAGGCCAATCAGGGTGTGTGTGGGGGAAGCACAAGAAGTCTCCTGGCCTCCTCCCTTCCACCTGAGGCCCCGTTCCTTCCGGGGTGGCCAAGAGCCACTTCTGAAATTTCTGTAGTGGCCCCCTTTTTAAAATTATTCCCCATGCCTGCTTTAAGAGGACATCAGTGTCAAATAGAAAAGGTAATTTTTAAACCTGCCTTGTATATCTTAGTGAATTTGACAATTTTCTCAATGAACATTTGAAAAATTATCAGTACTGTGGTTCAGGGAAGACCAACCTTTTAATGCACCAAGCGTACAATGAATTCCTTACTACAATGGCAGAGAAGCTCATAAAACAATTCACTGATGAAGAAAAGGATGCTAAGTACTATTCCATAATAGTCAATTCAACACCAAATGTGAGTCATGTAGACCATTTAACATTAATTTCAAGATATGTGTTGGGCAATGGTGAAGTTGAAGAGCAATTTCTTTGTTTTGTCCCACTAAAACCCCACACTTCTGAATGTTTAGAAACAACAGCTTTGGAAATCATTGCAAATTTAGGTTTGGGCATCAAAAATTGTTGTGGGCAGAGCTTTGATAACGCTGCAAATATGGCAGAAAATATTCAGGTCTACAGGTAAGACTGAACAAAGCAAATCCCTCTGCTTTATTCAGACCTTGCTCTGGCCATTCCTTAAATTGAAGCTACAATGCTGCAGCTGCCTCTTGTAAAGGCGCAACACATGGTTTTGATTTTGTTCAAAACATGTACTTTTTTCGGTTTCCACTCATCGGTGGATTATGCTACAATCATACTTGGATCAGGCAAATAGAAAACATTTGACAGTCAAAAGAATTTGTGACACCAGGTGGTGTGCTTGTGTAGAAGCTGTTTTGGGCTTTCAAAATGACCTATGATGTTATAAATAGACCCTTATAAGACATAGACACATCACATTCTGAAAAACCACATGTGAAAACTGAAGTAAAACCCTTAGCAGAAAAGTTTGAAGAATATGGTATTGCCGTTTTTACTATTTTACAAATTGCATCGACTATTCAATTAGTTGATTACTCTAAATTTAACATCCTTAGTCTATCCAACCTGCTCTTAAATATCTCCAGTGACAGAGATTCCACAACCTTGCTAGGCAATTTATTCCAGTGTTTAACCACTCTGATAATTAGGATGTTTTTCCCAATGTACAAACAAAACCCCCTTGCTGCAATTTAAGCCCATTGCTTCTTGTCCTATCATCAGAGGTCAAGGAGAACAATTTGTCTCCCTCCTCCTTGTAACACCCTTTTAGATACTTGAAAATTGCTATCATGTCCCCTCTCAGTCTTCTCCTTTCCAAACTAAACAATCCCAATTATTTCAGTCTTCCCTAAGAGGTCATGTTTTCAAGGTCTTTAATCATTTTTGTTGCTCTTCTCTACACCATCTCCAATTTTTCCACGTCTTTCTTGAAATGTGGTGCCTTGAACTGGACACAATACTTCAACTGAGGCCTAATCAGTGCAGAGTAGAGCAGAAGAATGACTTCTTGTGTCTTGCTTACAACACTCCTGTTTATGCACCCCAGAATCATGTTTGCTTTTTTTGCAACAACATCACGCTGTTGACTCATATTTAGCTTGTGGTCATATTTAGCACCGTGACTGCTACATCCCTTTCTGCAGTAATCCTTAGTAGGCAATCACTTCCCATTCTGTATGTGTGAAACTGATTGTTCTTTCCTAAGTGGAGTATTTGTCCTTATTAAACTTCATCCTATTTACCTCAGACCATTTCTCCAATTTGTCCAGATCATTTTGAATGATGACCGTATCCTCCAAAGCACTTGCAGCCTCTCCCAGCTTGGTATCATCTGCAAACTTAATAATTGTACTGTACTCGCTATGCTATCATCTAAATCATTGATGAAGATATTGAACAGAACCGGTCCCAAAACAGACCCCCGTGGAGCCTTACTTGTTATGCCCTTTCATATGATTGTGAACCATTAATAACTACTCTCTGAGAATGGTTATCCAGCCAGTTATGCACCCACCTTATTGTAGCCCCATCTAGTTTGTATTTCCTTAGTTTATTGATCAGAAGATCATGCGAGACCGTGTCAAATGCTTTACTAAAGTCTAGGTATACTATGTCCACCGCTTCTCCCTTATCCACAAGACTTGTTATCCTATCAAAGAAAGCTATCAGATTGGTTTAACATGATTTGTTCTTTACAGTTACCTATCACCTGATTGTCTTCCAGTTGTTTGAAGATGAATTCCTTAATTACTTGCTTCATTGTCTTCCTGGTACAGAAGTTAAGCTGACAGGTCTGTAGTTCCCTGGGTTGTTCTTATTTCCCTTTTTATAGATGGGCACTATATTTGCCCTTTTTCAGTCTTCTGGAAACTCTCCTGTTTTCCATGATTTTTCAAAGATGATAGCTAAAGGCTCAGATAACTCCTCTACCAGCTCCTTGAGAATTCTAAGAAGCATTTCAGCAGGCCCTGGTGACTTGAAGACATCTAATTTTTCTAAGTACTTTTAACTTGTTCTTTTTTTATTTTAATTTCTAAACCTACCCTACTTCCACTAGCACTCACTGTGTGAGGCATCCCATCACCATCCATCTTCTTGACAAAAACCAAAACAAAAAAGGCATTAAGCATCTCTGCCATTTCCAAGTTTCTTGTTATTGTTTCTCCCTCTTCACTGAGCAATGGACCTACCCAGTCATTGGTCTTCCTCTTGCTTCTAATATTTTTGTAGAATGTCTACTTGTTACCCTTTATGTCTCTAGCTAGATTGAGCACATTTTGTGCCTTCGCCTTTCTAATCTTGCCCCTTCATACTTGCATCGTTTGCTTATATTCATCCTTTGTCATTTGTCCTAGTTTCCACTTTTTATATGACTCCTTTTTGATTTTTAGATCATGTAAGATCACCTGGTTAAGCCAAAGTGGTCTCTTACCATACTTTCTATCTTTCCCGCGCAGTGAAATCGTTTGCTTTTGGGCCGTTAATAATGTCTCTTTGAAAAACTGCCAACTCTCTTCAGTTGTTTTTCCTCTTAGTCTTGTTTCCCATAGGACCTTACCTACCAGCTCTCTGAGTTGACTAAAATCTGCCTTCCTGAAATCCATTGCCTCTTTTTTGCTGTTCTCCCTTCTACCATTCCTTGGAATCATTAATTCTATGATTTTATTGTCACTTTCACCCAAGCTGCCTTCAACTTTAAAATTTTCAACCAGTTCCTCCCTATTTGTTAAAATCAAATCTAGAACAGCTTTCCCCCAGTAGCTTTTTCAACCTTCTTACCAAGAATTTATTGGATAATCTGTGCTGTGTTAGTTTTGCAACATATGTCTGGATAGTTGAGGACCCCCATCACCACCAAATCCTGTGCTTTGGATGATTTTGTTAGTTGTTTAAGAAAGGCCGTAACCACCTCCTCTGCCCGGGTAGGTGATCTCTAGTAGATCCTTAGTATGACACTAACCCTTTTTACTCCTTATAACCTAACCCAGAGACTCACCGGCTATGTCTAGACTGTCATGATTTTCCACAAATGTTTTTAATGGAAATGTTTTCAGTTAAAAGCATTTGCGCAAAAGAGCGTCTAGATTGGCATGGACGCTTTTCCGCAAAAGCACTTTTTGCCAAAAAGCGTCTGTGCCAATCTAGACATGCTTTTGAGCAAAAAAGCCCCAATCGCCATTTTCATGATCGGGGCTTTTTTGTGCAAAACAAATCTGAGCTGGACTTTTGCCCGAATGAGAGCAGCATAGTATTTTTGCAAGAAGCACTGAATTCAGACAGTAGGAAGTCAGTGTTCTTGCAGAAATTCAAGCGGCCAGTGTAGACAGTTGGCAAGTTTTTCCGCAAAAGCATGTGCTTTTGCGGAAAAACTTGCCAGTCTAGACACAGCCACCATGTCTGTCTTCTATGACCATCTCCACCTCAGTCCAACTGTGTACATTTTTAATATATAAGGCAACACCTCCTTTTTTCCGTGCCTATCCTTCCTGAGCAAGCTGTACCCTTCTATACCAGTATTCCAATTGTGTGTATTATCCCACCAAGTCTCTGTGATACCAACTATGTCTGTTTATTAGCACTTCAAGATCTTCCTGCTTATTTCCCATACTCCTTGCATGTGTATACAGGCATCTGAGATATTGATTTGATTGGCGGCCCTGGGCTGTGTGCCATTGGCGGTGGCTAGGCCGACTGGGCAGCGCATGCGCTGTGTGTCTGCCCACATGCCCCGGGGGCGGGCCCGCGCATACGTCATGTGCCCGGAGGCTGGGCCGCATGTCCCGGGGATGGGCCCGCACATGTGCCATGCGCCCGAAGGTGGGGCCATGCGTCCCGGGGGCAGCGCCGAGTGCATGGGACTCCAAAATAGCTCGCGCTGGCCACAGGTATCAGAGGATCGCAGTTCAAGTTGGCTGCAAATCACTGTTCATTGCCAATGCGAGCAGCAGGAAGCATTGCAGACCAGGACACTACTTCCCGCTGCTTGCATTGGCCATGAACGGCAATTCGCAGCCAACAAGAGCTGCAATCCTCCGATACCTGTGGAGGCTCAGGTAAACTTGGAGATGGGGGCCTGCTAGGGACTAACCCTGAGGACCGGATCCAGCCTATGGGCCAGAATTTGCCCACCCCTTGTCCAAGTCAATAATGAAAATACTGAATAGTGCTATCCATCAGTAAGGCTCTTGCTATAGTTCAAAGGCGGAGGTGCCCTTATCAACTAATCGAATAGTTGATGGAAATCCCCTCAACAATTTGATTACTTAATCTAATTTAACATCTCTAATTGGGAGTAGGCTAAAAAATGTGTCTTACCTTTGTTTTGTGAAGCATATAACAGTGTATTCAAAATGACACATAATAAATCATACAAATTTCAACCTACAATATAATGTATTTTATATAAGTGTGTAATAATACTGTACTGAATCAGTGTAGGTGGAAGGGATGGCCAGCACTGAGCTCATTACAATGTGGAAGCCTAATCAGTTGCAGCTTGCCTCCTTCTTGTGCTAAGCCTGGTTTACTTAACTGGTTCTGGACCTTTCATTCCATGTCCTAACTGTAGTCGTGTTAGTCTGGTGTAGCTGAAACAAAATACAGGACTATGTAGCACTTTAAAAACTAACAAGCTGGTTTATTAGATTATAAGCTTTTGTGGGCCAGACCCACTTCCTCAGATCAAATAGTGGAAGAAAATAGTCACAACCACTCAAAGGTAGAAAAGTAGTAAGAGAATCATTAGCTTTTATTATTATAACTCTGAATTAGATACTGAACAAAAAAGGTCCCACTCTCAAAGACCTTGCAATCTACATTCAAAGTGACAAGAGTGTTTCTGAGACTAAAAAATTAAATCCACAAATGATTTCATCCAATGATGATGCGGAGGTGAAGGCCAGATGCGCAACAGAAACTGTCTACAACACAGCAGCCAAAACAGCAAATGAAGTCCCTCCTCTAAGGAAGTGAAACCACAACACAACCGGAACACAGTAAGTGATGTAAACCATTTAACAGCGTATACTTAAAAAACCGATATGGACACAGAAACACTGACTCATGGCCACCCAGGCACTGAACGGAGAAGATAAAAGCAGGAATAAAGGAGGCAAATACATGATGGAAGACTGAAGACTCCGCCCATCTATTCCATTGAGAGTGAACAGGAATAGAAATAGGGCTAGGGTGGGTGCTACAGAGCATTCAGACCCTGACATGGGACAAGCTGTAGTTTTCACTTTTGGCTCCTCACTTGAGATTATCCCATAATTCCGGCTATGGAGAAAGCCTCCCTCGCAGCAGTCACAACTGTCACACGCGTCCTCGTCAGCCCCGGGCCAAACCCGTACCTCAGGGCTACGAGAGTAGAAGGGCGCGACTCGGGGCAGTGCTCTGGCTGCGCTGTCTGAACCCCAGTTCGCTAACCCCGCGGGGGGGGGGGGGGAAGTTACCGATGTACGCGCCTGGCTGGGTGGGGGCCGAGCGCCAGCACCGAAAACCGCACGTCCTGTAAGTCAGTGATAGAAACCACGTCAAGCCAAAGGCTACTAGCGCACCTGGCAACCGGGGGCCCGGGCACAGCCTCCCCCCGCCCCCGCGCTGTGAGCGAGAAGCCCCCGCACTGTGAGGGAAGTGGGGTCTCGCGCAGCTGAGCCAGCCCCTCAGGAGGCCAGTCACGGGGTGGGGGGGAAGCAACGCAACCCTGCGGGCAGGGCAGGTCCCTTCTCTCAGCTCGCTTCCCCCCGCAGCAGACGCTCAGGGAGGGCGGGGCCGGACTGGGAACAGGAGCCTCTCCTAGCTGCCGAGAGGCTCCTTGCCCCCGCTCCTGCATCGTGTCACGGGACCGGCGCATGCGCACAGCCCGCGCTGAGCCGTTGTGTACCGCAGCCTCCGTCGTCGCTCCCTTCGCAGAGCCGCGTCCCCAGGAGCCGCCGATAGCGGTGTGAGACTAGCAGCTGCCGCCGCCTCGGCCCGGCCGGTGAGTGTCAGGGCGGGTAGCGCTCCCCCCCCCCCGTTTCACTCGGGGCGGTATCAGCCCCCGGCTCGCTCACCGCAGCCGCCCCGCCCGGAGCTGCCCTGTCTGGGCCCCTCCGGGTACGAGCGCGCCCGGCCCGGCCCGAACGGTACCTGCGGCTGCGCGGTGTGTGCATCAGCCAGGCACGGGGAGGGGGGCACTCTCCCCCACCCCTCTGCCAGGAGTAAAGGCCAGAGGGTCGCTGCGCGCACCCACCGGGACGGGCGAGGGAACGGGGCGTGTCCTTGCTCGTTACTGAAACTCCTGATCCTGCCCCTTGCAAGGCGGCCAGCCCCCGTCCTGGGCACCCTGGAGACACCGCGACGGGAAATCCTGCTAATCTCCCACGTTGCCCCCCCCCCCCCCCCCCGAAATAAGACAGCTCTGGCTTGGGGGTCTGGGCTCTCTGGTGATTTTTTTTTCTTTTGTCTCTACTATGGTAACCTTTTATCTCCCCTTGAAACGCTCAGCGTCACTGGCATAGGTCTGGTATGCTTATCTAAGGGGGGGAGAGTCGTAGCAAGCAGTGGCACTGTACAAACTATTCAGTGTCCAGTTCAGTCTTTTGTGCTTAGTTAATGCTCTTAGTTTTTGCAAACTAAATCACTTTTACTTCTCCAATTAGTAACACAGATCTTTATCGCTAGGATGTTCACTGTTCAGACAAGTCCTGAGACTGAAACACTACTGTATCTTGGCTTCTTACTGTAGCAGTTGTTGAGTTAAACTATTTGGCTATGTCTACACATGGCTTCTTGGGTGAGTAATATGCAAATGAGGCGAATCGTGGAATATCGCCGAGCCTCATTTGCATATCTAATGAGCCACCATTTTTTCAGAAGAGGCTCTTGCGGAAGAAGGAGCGTCTAGGCTGCCCCTTCTTGTGCAAGAAAAACCCTCTTGCGCAATGCCATTACACCTATTACTTTTCAGGAAGAACGGCATTGCGCAAGAGGGTTTTTCTTGCACAAGAAGGGGCAGTGTAGACGGTCCTTCTTGCGCAAGAGCCTCTTCTGAAAAAAATGGTGGCTCATTAGGTATGCAAATGAGGCTCGGCGATATTCCATGCTTAGTCTCATTTGCATATTATTCGCACAAGAAGCCATGAGTGTAGACATAGCCTTTGAGATTTAGAGTTATAATGTATGGATAAGTTGAACACTGTAGAACAGAGGGTGGGGAACCTAAGGCCTGGTTTCCCTCTCTCTCCCCCCTTTGCTCCCTCTGATAGAGACAGCAAAGGTGAGGGGAATTGACTAGTCCACTCCTATCTGATAAGCATAAGCATTTGATCTCTAGGGAATAGTAAACACCTTATGATGGCTTTGGTGGAATCAGTGAACTAGGTGATAAGTAGCTGGTTGTCCTTGGTCTATTGTTGGCAGTGGACAGATATTAGAGGTGAATCAATAAAATATATCCTCATAGTACTCTGCAGATCAGGTTTTGGGCTTGTTTTAATGAAAAGCTTTTTTAAAGTAGTCTAGCTCAGTTGCCATTTTCTTTCCTGTCTTTGAGTCACTTTCCCAATCCTCCTTTTTTAGTTTTTTCAACACTTACCAGCAGGCAAGATTCCATAAACAAAAATGGACTGAGTCATCTCTGTACAGAAATCAAGTCAAGCGATTATGTGGGAAGTCAGAATCCTTTTCTTGCTCAGTTTTTCTCTGATTTTAAGTAGCAGTTATAAATAGGGTAGTGATTTCTGTCCATACTTTCATTTTAACTTATTAATCAACAAACTAGCTGCAAGCTATGAAGTCTGAGGTAAAAGTTGTCTGCTGTTACACAGTGTAGTGAATAGCTAATTGCAGTGTAGAGTTTTCTCAAGTTTTTTCATCTTGGTTGCTTTTAATATTTGTATAACTCTGACCATTTTATGACAAATTGCAGCTGCATACATGACTTTTCTTTAAATAAATGCAGGTTTCAGTCCGTTAGAATAACCAACATTACTAACGATGGCATTTCTTTTTGAATTTTCTTTAGACGCTTGGACAATGCCATTCAATGATTACTCATGTTGTGGTTGCAGTTAAATTATGTTTTAACTTATCGTTCAAATGTTTGTCAAAAGTCTGATTACATTATAAATAAGAGGCTCTCAAATCCTTTCATGCTCATTCTCTAGTAGCATGCCTCGCAGGCCATTCTCCCATCCCTTTGTGATTGCAGAGACTACTTCCCTTCCTATTTGTGATGAGATAACATTGCCAAAAAAAATTACAAGAAAGCCAATAGAGAATCTCAGCTTACTTGGTGCAAGCAGAAGTCTAAAGGATTCCCTGTATGAGTAAGGATTTTACAGAATTATCGGTTAATCTTAAACAGCTATACACGCTCCTCCCCCACTCGATGCATATGGGGATGCATAAAATCATACAGAAAAGAGGCATAATCATCAGGCAGGTGAAAGTGGCTGCCTGGGGGTACCCCCCCATCTGAGACTGCCCTATACCTAAGTCTCCTACCCCCAAGGTAGGGATGTGAACGACTAGTCGCAAATGCTTATCGGATAGTCACACACTAGTCGCTTCCCCCCCCGCCTTGCAGAAAGAGGCAGCAAGGGGGTGGGGGAGAGGAAGAGCGGGCACTTTGAAGCAGCAGCACTGTGTGGAGCCCAGGGTCTGCCTCTTTGAAACGCCGTGTGCAGTCTTGGGCCAGCTGGAGACTCCACAGCTAGCCTCAGGCTGCATGTGGCGTTTCAAAGCGGCAGTGCCATGTGGAGCCCAAGGTCAGCAGCTGCTTTGAAACACCACAGGGAGCACAGGGTCAGTGGGGGATTGCTTGAGTCCCCTGCTGACCCCGTGCTCCCCGCAGTGCTTTTGCCTTTGCTTTTGCAACAGCTCTGAAACTGCAGCTATACTTCAAAGGTGGAGGCTTCCTTATCGACTAATAAAATAGTATCAGCTACTTGATTAGTCAATTAATCTAAATTTAACATTTCTACCCCAAGGTGCCCTTTAGGGAGGGCGGGCGGGCGGGGTATGTGTGCGCGTGTTCAGCTTCCACCCTCCATTTGTATGGGACTATTGCTGGTCCCCTTCAGGTCGTCAAGGGAAGGTGCACAGTTTGTTCCATTCCTCAGTCTGGCTGGGGAGCACAGGGGACAGGTGGACCTGGATCTGTCCCCAGCTGGGGAACATGCACCTCTCCCCTATCTGTGCCCATTGGAACTGCAGCAGCAATGGAGACGTGCTTCTCACCTGGTCCCAAGCTGCTGCGGTGAGAGAGGGCTGGGATAGTCCTCTCTCCCCAGTGAAGTCCTCATACTGAATCCCTCATCCCAGCCCTACCACAGAGCAATGATTTAAATGAAGAAAACTCAAGGATTTTTTGGCTAAGGACCCAAGCAACACTGGGTAAATCTTCTAGCATTTAAATAATTCAAATAATTAAAAAAAATGCACCAAACACAAAATAATCCCTCCTTTCATCACTCAGTTTCCATTTTAAATTAATCTCCATACTGCCAAACTTCCTATATTCTGAAAGAATGTTTAATTTTAATTTTTTAAAAATAATTTCAAATGATCAAATCAACAGTTTATTGCTGAATAGCATTACAAATTCACAAACTTAAATATGATTAGTGCTATCTCTTGAAGAAATCTTCATTGTGGTACATTATGGTTAATCTTTTAGTGTTTTCCTCAGAAAGCATAAGTACATTTTTCCCCCTATTTATTTAAACCTCTCTGTGCTTACAGAGCTGACAAAGAAGAAGATGTAAGGTAGGGCAGTCTCTGTTAGTTTATGAATGGACAAGTGCCTAGTCTTCCAGTAAGCACAAAGATCTTGTGGAGCTGGAATTAGCTTATTCTGAGTGATGCACAGAAACACCAACCGTTGTTCTCACAGTTCTGGAGAGGGATGGATGAGAATTTGCTGTTTTGTTCCATGGCAGGATTCTGTCTGGGAGCTGCAACTCCTGACATGAAAGCAATACAGCAAAGAAATGAGTTCTCAGAAGCTGCCCATAAATCCCAGATGCTGGCCCATCTCTGCTAACCCTGCGCTCCCTTTTGACCCTAGACATCTGCTTTTCCCTTCCCATGTCCATTGCTTTATTAACTTCAGTGGCTGCAAATAGTTCAGCTATGCAGCTCACTCTGCCTGCCTACTCTGAGGCCCTAGTGGCAGGGGAAGCCACTGTCTCTAAAGTGCTGCCTGTCCCCTCTCTATCAGTGGCAGCAGAAGGGAGAAATGGGGGGGAATAGCGGAGGCTGATGTGAAGCAGCTTCTGCCCACGGCGGGCTGAGGCTTCTCTGGCAGCAGCTCCTGTCTGCTGGGGACCTGTTTAAAATGCAGAGCCACAGCGGTCCGGAGCTGGTGTGAGCCAGGACTGCTCAGTCCAGGCTTTAGCTGTCTTCAGGAGCTACCCCTTTGTGGCTCTGCAGAGCTGCACTTATCGACTAATGGTATAGCTGATACAAATTATATCGACTACAAGATTAACCAAATAATTGCTCTTTCACATCCTTACCCTAAAGATGTAATATAAGATGTTGCTATTGCAAGGCAGAGGAAAGATAAGAGCCATTGGAAATCAGTGTAGCAGCACAAGGAGCTTGTTAGCTGCCTAAAAACTGAAAGCGATACATGAAGGAAATGGAATAAGGGGCTTGTAACTATGGAAATATATGTGGGAAGCATTTAGGGACAAAACCAGGGAAGCCAAAGCTAAGGAGGGTTTAACAGATATGTTAAGGCAAAAAAAGAAAGATCAGGGATGGTGTTTGTCTGCTGCTCACTGCAGAAGGTGAGCTGTCGTCAGAATAAGAATTTGGAGCTGCTGAATACCTACTTTGCTTCGGTCTTGACACAAAAAATAACATTTGGCTGGATGACTAGTGACGTTATCGTAGGCAATAAGAGAGAATGCAGATCTGGATAATAAAGAACATATTAGAGCTCTTCTGACTTCTTTTGAATGAGTTTAATTCTGTAGAACCTGATACTATTCAACTCAGGGTGCTGATAGAATTACCATAAAATCTCGAATATAATGTGCACCGATGTATAATGCGCACCTGACTTTTTAATTTTATCATAATGGAAGAATCTATAGTCCTATATACAGTAAACTTCCGATAATACGGCACCTTTGGGACCCAGGAGGTGCTGGATTATTAGATATGCCAGACTATCGGGGGGGGCTATGAGGGGCCTGGGGTAGGGGGGGATGCCACCCCAGACCCCTCATAGCCCCCCCCCCCTCTGCCCCAGGCGTCCCTGATTCAGCCGCTGCTGAAACTGACCAGCCGCTGGAGTCCTGGAGTCAGCCGCTGGTCAGTTTCAGCAGTGGCTGAATCAGGACGCCTGGGGTAGAGCAGCTGGGGTGCTGCCAGGTTGGTCTCCAGAGCACCGAGCTCTGCCTCGGGCTTCCTGGAGTCAGCCGCTGGTCAGTTTCAGCAGCGGCTGAATCAGGGACACCTGGGGTGCTGCCCGGTTGGTCCCACAGCCCCGAGGGGCAGCGCTAGGGGACCTACCCGGCAGCGCCCCAGCTGCTCTGCCTCCGGCTTCCCCGATTCAGCTACTGGTCAGTTTTAGCAGCGGCTGAATAGGGGAAGCTGGGGGCAGAGCAGCTCCAATGGTCCGGCTGCCTGGAGCACTTCCGGGTTCCTGATGGTGCCGGACCATCAGGAGTACCGGACCATCAGATGCCGGACCATCGGAGTTTTACTGTATAATGACTATTGATTTACTTACTTTTTTGAAAGTCTATATGATTGCTAGTCTATGGGAATAAAATTCAACTTCACATCCGGTGTCCATGTTTATAATTTATTTTCATAAATATCAGCAAATAATTAACTATAAACTATTTCATACAACAAGTAAGACATAAATTTCATATTATTTATTATTTTAAAATATTTTAAAGCATTCTAGGAATCTCTGCCATTTCAGTTGATGTTGATTTCATGTTTACTGCTGTCTTAGCATGGCATCGGCATAGTGGAGGTTCGTCGTCTTCTGACATGGAACTGACAAAATAAAACTTTAAACAATAACTCCTATATATTATGTGCACCCTGACTTTGACCCCAAAAAACTCAGAAAAAAAGTGTGCATTATATTTGAGATTTTACAGTAGCTGCAGGAGCTCATAGATGACAGATTAGAGCTCTTGTTTAGTCATCCAGGGAAATGTAGTATCTATCTTTAAAAGGAGGAGCCAGGGATCTATAGACAACTTATCCTGACTTGAATACTAGTGACGTTGTTAGAGTGTAAAACATTCAGTTTGCAGTAGGGATGTAAGCAACTAATCTACTAGTCCTGTGTTACTTAACATTATTATTAATGACCTGGATGTAGGAATAGAAAGCATACTGATTTCATTTGAAGATAATACAAAGCTAGGAGGAGGTGTGGGAGGGATTGCAAACACTTTGGAGAGAAAGCTAAAATTCAAAAGGGACGTCAATTAGAGAACTGGGCTATAGACAACAAAATGAAATTTAAAAAAAGACAAATATAAGGTGCTAAGGGAAGAAAAACCAAATGCACAAATAGAAAATGGGAGGTAATTTGCTTGGCAGCAGTGCTGAGAAGGTTTTGAGAGTTGTGGATTACAACCTCAATATGAGTTTAATGTGGTTGTGTTGCAAATATAAATAAACAAATAAATACAATTAGGGATTGCATTACTTAAGGTTTTATAAGTTTAACCGGTTAACCTGATAAGCTGATACTCATCAACTCCTATTAATGGTTAAACTCTGCTAGGAAGCCCATGGGGACTGGGAGCCTGTTCAACCCTGGAACTGATGGAATATTGATTGGTTATACGGTTTCTATTTTTAATAGGGATATTAGCATGTAAATGAATAGTCATGTAACCACATAAAATTTTAGCAGTTGCATGTCTATTTGATATCCCTGGAGGTGGGGCCAGCTGCTAGTGTGCTCCCTGCTCCACTGCCGAGGAGTCCCCTGTCACTCCACGCTGCTGCGCCTCTTATCAGAGGCAGCATCCTTGGGTAGCAGGCGTGAGCTGGTCTGTGAGAGGAACTGGCTTCCTGTGCAGACCAGCTTCTGCCTACCACCCCGTGCTGCTGCCTCTCATATAGAAGCAGCAGCATTGGGTGGTAGCAGCCCCTCTCCACAGAGGGTCCAAGCATCCCACAGATATAAGCTGTTCCGCAGCAACAGCTTCTGTCTGCATGGAGCTCAGACACCATTCACACCCCCCCGCCCCCCAAGTGGACAGGGCCTGCTGCCGCAGAGCGGTCCCTGTTTGCGGTGAGCCCAGGTTGCTGCAGACAGAGTCTACTTTTACGGCAGCCTCTCCTGCCCAATGCTGCTGCCTCTGATAGGGCAGTATCGGTTGTACTGTGAAGATGGTGCTGGGAGGAACTGACTCTTAAGCCTGTCCTCCCTGCTGCCTCTCTAGGACGCAGCAAGGTGGAAGGGGGGGGGAGGATGGAGACAGACAGGTCTGCAGAGCCATCACATGTGGACAGCTTGCTTGAAAGCTGGTTCCCCGTGCATATCCTCTCCCACCTGCCCTCCTCACCCTCCCGATTGCTGCCTCTAGTATGATTTATTCTTGTTTTGATGCTAACAAACTCACTCTTCTGGATGCAGGTTGGACTTCCCTGGCTCAGCACCCTTGGGATCTAACTGGTCCCAGATAAGGGAGTTGTCCAGACCAGTGAAGGTCTGGGAGGGGCAATGCCAGCCTTCTTGCTGGGCTCCTCTACCCAGCTGCCTGGCTGGTGCTCGTAGCAGCAGCCTCCCACCAGCTTCCCTGCCCCCAGCTCTGGTGCCCCAGGATCCACTGACCGGCTCCGCTCTGAGCCTCCGCAACCTTTGCTGTAGGGGCTTTCTAGTCCTGCTACATCCGTGGGATTCCTGGACCACAGTTTCAACTTGTGACATATTTATTAAAGTAACATTCTTGTTTTTTTGTTTTTTTTAGTTGAATTGCAAAAAATGTCTCTCTATCCTTCTCTGGAAGATCTGAAAGTGGACAAAGTAATTCAGGTATGGTGAAATATATATACACTTCTTTCTGAGATGAGTTCTAATTAAGAGGAACCAGTTAAATTAATAATTAGAATTTCATTTCTAGAACAAGTCGTATGTTAATTGTGTGGGTACTAGATTTTAATTTTGACTAAAATACTTTTTTTGGTACTTTGTCACCTATAAGAATGGATTGAATATCAATACTTTCTTAAATTAGGAGTGCTTGCTCTTACAAATATTTTAAAATGTAAATCTTATGTGATACTTATTGGAACCTTATGCTTTTTTAACCAAGTACTTATTTATTTGCTGGTATCTAGCAGTTAATAGCAACAGCTCTGTTTATACCAAAATTACAATTTAATGATGTAATTTTTATTGATAAACATGCATTTTTTTTCTGCTAGGCCCAGACTGCCTTTTCTTCAAACCCTGCCAATCCAGCAATTTTGTCTGAAGCCTCTGGTCCCATCTCTCAAGATGGAAGTAAGTTTGTGTGCAGTACAAAACGTTGGGGTTTTTTTGGGTGGGAGGATGAGAAATCCTGAAATTTTGTAAGGAAAATCTCTTTTGGAAGGGAGCTTCAATTACAGTCAAACTATACTGTATATAAGAACAAAATAATTATTTTATTGTGAAATAAGAGTCAAACTGTGTCTTCTGGAAATGCAAATATTGCAGTGGAAGGAGGATACATATTTTTTGTAAACGTAATTAGAAGGAGTTGTAGCAAATATCTTTTCTTTCCTTTCCCTCCCTGTGGATACTAGGGATGTAAGCGAGTAGTCAACTCCTGATAAATGTAGGCTTATTTGGTAGTCGAGTCGCTACTCGATTACTTGCTTACCTCCCGCCCTCCCCTTACTGCCTCTATAGCAAGAGCTGGGACTGAGCAGTCCTGTCTTGCACCAGATCCCAGAACATTGCGGCTCTGCTTTTTAAATGTAGTAAGAGCCACCGGCACCCCAGCAGACCTGCAGTGGTCTGGGATCCGGCATCAGCCAGGACTGTTCAGCCCCAACTCACACAGCTCCAGGAGCTAACACTATCAACTACTCAATTAGCTTATTAATCGCTACTTAACATCCATAATGGATACCTCTTTGAAGTGCTTACAATTCTGAAGCTGGGGAGTTAGTGAAATGCCTCCTCTGTGTGCCTTTACCCTCTTGAAATCTATGGGGGATTTGCAAGTTTGAGGACTGTCAGAATTATCTTTGCATATTTTTCCTCCCTGCACATAAAGGAGAATTTTGGAACAGCTAGTGGCAGGAATCCTATCTTCCACACTGGATAGTGGAATAGCGTGGCAATATGAAGCTTTTGCATGAAGTTTCTGGTGATGATTTAAGATCTCTGTCTTTGGAGAGGAGGCATGTGTTAGTCTGATACAAATTGGCTTATTACTTTTCATGATAACATATTTCTTCTTAGACTGTGACCATATGGATCCCTTCTAATGTTGCATGAACCTTATGCCCCTCATGTCAAAAATATTTAAATAGCAGTGTCCATTGAATTGAAATCACATTTGGTACCCAGGCCTGAAAATACCGGGTACCAAATGTGATCAGCATAGTAACCATCATCATTGACCAACATCCGCTTGGTCAGTGGAGACCTTAAATGTACTAGCTGATTCAACATTGAAGATATTTTATGCCCCAGCATAAGTGTGTTTAAACTTAGCATTTGTGCATATTTCTGACCTCCCGAGTACTGAGGTTTCTTGAAGATTCACACTGCTCCTAGAGGGGTGTACAATAAACTGGAGGCTGTTCTCCGGGGTTAGTCCTGGGTGGGCCACCTGTGCTTTCTTTTGTGTGTGCCTGCGGGTACAGCTGCTTGCATTTCCCATTGGCTGCACATTACCCGGCCAATCGGAGCTGGGGGAAGTAACGTGGACCACCACATTTCAAAGAAATCCAACCAAGCATGACAGTTTTGGAGAACTTATCAAAGGTAACTGTTAAACAGATCTTGTGAATTAATAAGTTCGTTGTCACCCAACTGTCCTGCCAACCGCTCTTCTTTAAAATGACTTTTTGGCTAATATAGTGGAATATTGTCTTTATGGCTTTAAACTATTAAGCATTAAGTATCTTTGAACAGTTCTTACTGTTAAAAAAATCATTTTTTTTCTGAAATTTCCAATGACTTCCAATGACTCAATAGTAAAATATTTCATACCACTTTCAACAAAACCTTTTTTTCTTGTTATTGTAATAAAGCAATGACTCCTTCCAATTTTTGCCATATATAACACCTGTTTGCTCTGGGGGAGAGCACATTCTGCTCCCTTAATGTTACTATTTCACAGAACTACTAGCTTTATGATTCTTCTATAGGCTTTTTTCCCCTCAGGAAAGTGTGGCTTGGCCAAACACTATCTTATAAAGTGGATTGTGTACCTCAGTTTCAGATGGCTGTAAGATGTGAATTATGTTAGAACAACTACAAAGACATGTTTGTGAGCTGATACTACTGAAAGCAGAACTATATTAATCACTTAATACAACGAAACACTTAAAACCTACTATAAAAAGCAAAATTCGGTCCCTGAGCGAACTATCGATCTGATTCTTTGCTCCCTTGCATCATGTGCATGCCTATCCAACCTAGATCCCTCTCAGTGCAGTCCTTCACACTGTCCTGAGAGTGGGGTGAAAGGGAAACGGTCCCTCCTTCCCAACCACTTCCTCTCAAGCCAGAGAAGACTGAAGCTTATGTCTTGTGCTCTGGAAATCTGAGCAGAGTCTCTGTCTGTCTGAAATGGTTTCTCACCTCATTTCTGTGATGATAAATAACTTCACCCTTGTTTTTATGAATCATGGAAACTAAAAAATGGTTTGAAATAGATTGTGCTAGGATTTAAAAAAGGCTAAACATGACCTCAACAATGGAGAGTGCTTTATGTAAAAGTAGGCAAGTACCTTAAGATAGGTGATGAAATAGCAGTGTTTTTCTAGTGGATGATATTGCATGTGCTTTCAAAGGCATAGTTCATTGTCATTGTTGCAGTTGACCTTGAGGTAAAGTATTGGAACAGAGAAGTAGCCAGTAGGAACGTAATCTGCAGTATTTTTCAAGTAAATCAGTCAATGCTTATTCTTCTTTGAGTGATTGCTCATGTGCATTCCAGTATAGGTGAGTGCATACAGCGTGCATGCACCGTTAGAAGTTTTCCCCTCAGCAGTACCCTTACGGCCAGCAAGGAGTCCCCTGCAGTGGCTCTGGTATACCGGCCCATATATACCTGTTGCCCCCTCATCCACTCAGTTCCTTCTTACAGCTGTGACGGTCCTTG
The DNA here is from genome assembly GCF_052426305.1 of Pelodiscus sinensis. Classification (NCBI taxonomy): domain Eukaryota; kingdom Metazoa; phylum Chordata; order Testudines; family Trionychidae; genus Pelodiscus; species Pelodiscus sinensis. The sequence goes on along the minus strand of NC_143053.1, from coordinate 64,797,058 downwards.
GAACAATCCTCAGTTCCTCAACGTGATCGTTGTCTTCATTGTTCTTCTTTCCTTGTAGTTAATCTGCAGCTAAGTGCCTGCAATTTAAGTTAGAGACCCCTTTTTATTCGTTTCTTTCTTTTCTTTGTTTTTGGTGGTGTTCCCTGCCACGGTGTGCCCATGGCAGGGCATGTCCAGCCTGCAAGTCTTCAAGCCCTGCAAACGGTGCAATAGGCCTATGCCGTGCGGTGACCTGCACTCTTCCTGCCTAAAGTGTCTGGGAGAGGCACACCTTACAGAAGCCTATACAATCTGTAAGGCTTTCAAGCCCAGGACGAAACAAGAGAGGGAGTCGCGACTTGAGATCCTCCTCATGGAAGCGGCTCTCCGACCAGCACTGGACTCGGCACCAGCCTCCCAGAGCGCACTGGCATCGGTGCGCAACGGTTCCGTGCACCGTGCCTCTCCAGCACCGCTCTCAATCGCCGGCACCTCAGAAGAAGAGGCGGCCTGACAGGGGTCGGTCCACGCCTAGGCGTGCGCCCTCCAGTGGGGCATGCAGCGCCGACAAACCCTGTGCCTGGGCCTTCTAGGTCGGGCGGGCCTGCCTCCCAGCGAGGGGACATCAGCCCTCCGGAGGACTTTCCAGAGCTATCCACGCCAAAGGCCTTGGAGGCAGCGAGGATTCTAATTGAGTCCTCTCTCTTCCCTCCCCCTCCGACTTCGGCACCCCCTAGGTGGCACGGGGACACTCGGCACCCATTGCCTCCCGGAGCGACCAAGAGCGTTGGACAGGAGGGTAGACATTGCCAGACCCCGACGGCACCGCACGCGGCACCGACAGTCGAAGCACCGACTCCTCCGGCACCGGCCAAAGACACAGCACAGGACTCAACGCGGCAGCATCACCCGGTGCCGTCATTGCCCTGGGGACTGTCGGCACCTACCTCCATGCAGGACTCCTGCGCAGCCATGCCTCCTCCACTGCCTTGGCACTTCAGCAAGCCATGTCTTGGCGCACCACAACTCTCTCCACACTGGCTCCGCCCTGGTCCGCCTCGGCGTACTTGTCTGACTCCGAGACGGAATCTGTCCGGTCCTCGAGGGCATCTGGGTCTCGCTCACGGTGCTGCTCCCACTCTTGGCAGCGTTCCAGGCACCGTAGTCCACTCCCGTATCAGCAGCAGTGGACTCAGTTGCTTCCGGTGCCCATGGTGCAAACATGGCTTCCTCAGCCTCTTGGGCAATGGCCCTTCTGGACTCCCTGGGCTTACCACCAGAGCCAGGGCACGGACCCACCTATACCAGCTTCTGACTCCTCAGGGCCACTAGTTCCTCCATCGGCGACGCCTTTGGTCAGGTCCCCCACTTCGGGACGTTCCCTACCTCTGGCACAGTCATCTCTGGGTCTAGGGTAGAGCGCGGCTCTGGTGAGCCAACCTCCCCCCTCCTTGTCCATTGATAGCCTGGATGATCCAAGTTGTGAGGACGCTCCTGTGGGTGAGGTCTAAAAGGGGTCATCGTCCTCCTCCCCGGACAAAGCGTTAGCCGACTCCATCCTGTCCATGCCTTCCGTGGATGCTTGAGTCCATCAGGATTTTCTTCGCCGACTGGCCCAAAGTTTGGGAGTTCAAGCAGAGAAGGTTTCCGACGACTCGGATCTTACCATTAACATCCTCCATGCTGATACCCCCTCTAGAGTGGCTCTACCCATCAACAAAACAGTACAGGGATTCCGATCTCCAGACCAGTGCCATCCATCTGACTGATCATGGACGCGTCGGACACGGGCTGGGGAGCTCATTTAGCACACATCCACATGCAAGGTATGTGGTCTGTGGACGAGATCTCTATGCATAGCAACATCAGGGAGCTCCAGGCAGTCCGACTGGCTTGTGTGGGGCAAGTTCTCTTGGACAACACGATAGTGGTGGCGTACATAAACAAGCAGGGCGGGGCCCGCTCCCTCTGTCTGTGCTTGGAAGCAATCCGCCTGTGGGACCTCTGCATCGGGACGAACATCCACCCGATGGCCTCCTATCTCCCAGCTTACCAGAATGTCCTGGCGGACAGGCTGAGCAAATCATTTGCAGGTTATGAGTGGTCCCTGCGCTGGGATGTGTCCCATTCCATCTTCTTCGCGTGAGGTTCTCCCCACCTGGACCTGTTTGCCACCGAGCAGAACAAGAAGTGCCCACGCTTCTGCTCCCTCGTGGATTAGGGAGCAGGGTTCCTTAGGAGATGCTCTCCTCCTCCCTTGGCCGCGAGTCCTGCTGTACACCTTCCTGCCTTTCCCGTTAGTACACAGGGTCCTCCTGAAAGTGCGGGAGTTCAGGGCGTCCCTGATTCTAATTGCCCCGGCATGGCCCAGGCAACATTGGTTTTCGACTCTCCTCAGCCTCTCCTGCTAGTGGCCCGCATCCCTCCCGCTGGTCCCGGACCTGATATCCCAGGATTCGGGCAGGCTTCGTCACCCGGACTTGTAATTGCTGCACCTGACGACATGGAAGCTCCGTGGTTAATGGCTAAGGAGCTCCAGTGCTCTGAACTGGTTCAGGAGGTCCTCCTGGGTAGCAGAAAACCCTCTACCAGGGCCACGTATCTGGCTAAGTGGAAGCGGTTCTTCTGTTGGGCCTCCCAGAAGGGGGTGCATCCTAGGTGGGTCCCAATCCCCCTGATCCTAGATTACCTGTTGGACCTTAGGCTTCAGCATCTTTCTTCCTCCTCCATCAAGGTTCACCTGGCAGCTATCTCGGCCTTCCACCCGGGGTTAGGGAGGAAAACCCTATTTGCTAATCCAATGGTCAATAGGTTCGTGAAGGGGCTGGACAGCTCTATCCCCGCGTCCGTCAGCCCATACCCCAGTGGGACTTAAACCTGGTTCCTTCAAACTTATGGGGCCCCTGTTTGAACCGTTAGTGACATGCTCCCTCCTCCACCTATCTTATAAGGTGGCTCTCTTGGTGGCGATCACTTCTGCCAGGCGACTATCTCAGCTCAGAGCACTAACATCAGATCCCCCCCGCCTACCCCACACACGGTATTTTTTAAGGATAAGGTTTGGCTCTGCCCCCACCCAGATTTCCTGCCTAAGGTGGTGTCATCCTTCCACACCTCCCAGGACATCTTCCTGCCTGTTTTTTACCCCAAACTGCACGCATCTGGGAAAGAGCAAGCTTTACACGCTCTAGACATCCGTAAGATGCTAGCCTTTTATTTAGACAGGACCCAACCATTCCGAAAGTCACCACAACTTTTTGTGGCTATTGCAGAGTGCATGAGGGGCCAACCTGTGTCCACCCAGCACATGGCCTCTTGTATAACCGCATGCATCAGGGAGTGCTACACCCCTGGCAGACGTTTCAGCCCCGCCTCTTAGAGCACACTCCGCGAGGGCGGTGGCCACTTCTATTGCTTTTGTAGCACAGGTTCCCATCCTGGACATCTGCAGAGCCGCTACATATGGTCCTCTGTACATATGTTTGCGAACCAGTATGCACTGTCGCATCAGGCCAGAGGGGACGCTGCCCTGGATAGAGCGGTCCTCCACTCCGGTGTCGTTTCATTATCCAGCCCTCCTCTTTAGGTTCTGCTTTGGAGTCACCTATATTGGAATGCACATAAGCAATCACTCAAAGAAGAAAGAACGGTTACTTACCTCGTAACTGTGATTCTTTGAGATGTGTTGTTCATGTCCATTCCAAATCCCCGCCCACTACCCTTTATCTGGAATATGCCGGTAAGAGGGAACTGAGTGGATGAGGGGGCCAGCAGAGGTATATATGGACTGGTATACTGGCACCACTCCAGGGGGCTCCCTGCTGGCCCTAAGAGTACTTCTGAGGGAAAAACTTCCAACGGCGCATGCACGCTGCACGCACACACCTGTATTGGAATGGATATGAGCAACACATCTCGAAGAATCACAGTTACGAGGTAAGTAACCGTTCTTTTACTAATACTAGATGTTTTCTATATTATAAATAATGAATAATTTATTTGAATTTTTTATTTCACTAGGCCTCTATCCCAGACTATACCCAGAACTTTCTCAGTATATGGGCCTGAGTCTTAATGAAGAGGAGATACAGGGAAACTTACCAATGGTTGCTGATGCACAATCTCAGGGGGTAGGTACTATTCAAGTAAACCCGGCCTTTAAAAAACAGTGCCTATGCATTAACAAAATAACCTTGCTCTTCAAAGATAGGTCTCTGCATATTCTATTTAGTCTTTTATTCTTCTGGTCATTACTATAGTTAATCAGTGACGGATTCATGATTTCAAGATGCTGAAATATTATGAGTTGGTTTGGGCACCGCTGAGAGGGTCAAATCTGGGTAAATTGCTCAGAAGCAGGGCTGGGGTCCTTCTCTATAAGGTGCCAAACCAGTCACACAGAGCACTTTGGCTGCTAATTTGGCCAGCAAGAAGTCTCACAAGCAAATCCCCTTAGACACCCCAGCATTCCCTGTGCTGCAAGCAGCACCACACCTTGCACAGGTGAAAGGTTATAAAACCAATTTCACAGACTCCGAACAGGTTCTCCCAGTCCCAAAGGACCAGCCACAGTCCCAGATCAATTTATACCTTGAATCTTACCCAAAAGAGCACACTGTGCCAATCCTTTAGAATCTAACATCTAAAGGTTTATTATTAAAATAAAATTAAAGGGTTGAAAGTGAGATGTTAAGTAAGAACTTTGTATAAAGAAATCTTCACTAAACCTCGAAAATTGTATTCCCCAAATGTAATTAGTAGTAAAACATCTTAAAATTTCATTTGTGTGAAATTGTGATTCCATTTGAACTGCTATGTCTTGTTCAGATGTCTACACAAATTGCTGTTCTCAGTACTTTGATATTATGTGGTTTTTCATCACCAGCAGTTGGTAACAAGGCCTTCCACTGTGAATTACATGGTGGCTCCAGTAACTGGAAATGATATTGGAATTCGCAGAGCAGAAATTAAACAAGGCATCCGTGAAGTAATTATGTGTAAGGATCAGGATGGAAAAATTGGACTTCGCCTTAAATCCATAGACAATGTAAGGATATGGAAACTTAATTGTCTTTCTTTTGTAGAATATTGTCCAATCAAAAATGAAATGATTGTATGGAAGTATCAAGTTGCTGATGCAAAGGCATGTAATTTGAGTCAAATACAAAATGGGATAAACTTCTATCCGGTGCATAATATTTCTAGTATCTGTTTATCTATAGTTAGTATTTTGTCTTCTGTAACTTTCATAATATACTAATAGATTACATATCTAAATTCAAGTGTTATGTAATGAGTTACTTCTATATATAAAATGTATAGAAGCAACCAGCATTATGTACATTTAGTACCCAAGTTTACACATAGCGCCTTTTTTATATGGTAAATACAAATGTTGAACACTTAAGTTATCAGCTGTGATATTTGTTAATTGGTGTTTTTGTCACGAGCTCAGTAGCTTTAGTTTTCATGCATAAACTTGCAGGGTAACACATCATGATTTAATTTCTAGTGCTACTAACCGCTGGATAGTGCCTGCGGATTAGTATAATATACCACTGATGGGGAACATTAGGGAAAGTGAAGCTCAGAGTTGGCTTATATAATCTATGAAGAGTAACACCAAAGTATGCTTTTCTTCTTCTCCTGTGTGGTGACTAGGAATGTTAGATATTGTGTAATTGAATGGTCGTGTGACCCCCATGAAATTATAGCAGTTACACAACTGATGGTCTCCGGGATGGGGCCGGAAGCCAGTGAGTCAGCAGTGCAGGATGGTAGGCGGGACCTGATCCGCGAGGGGAGCCAGTTTAAAAACCAGCTCCCTGTGCAGACTAGGTGCCTGCTGTCCCGCGCTGCTGCCTCTGATACACTGATACCAAACCCCACCTTTGCTGAGGTACACAACACTGCTAAAACCTGTAGAGCTGAAGCATTGTTAAGTGGGATATTTCCCAATGCAGACAAAGCCTTAGGGTCTTTCCGAAGTAGACCACACCAGACAGGGACAGGGTCTGCTCCGGCATCAAACAGAGCAACTTCTGTCCTCAGTGAACCTAGGCCCGCTGCAGACGTAGGCTGCTCTACAGTAAAAGTCCCTATCATGGAGAGCTTGGACACAATTCCTCCCCCCATGGACAGGGGCTACTGCTGCGGTCCAGCCTCCCCTACCCCGTGCTTCCCCAGAGTGGGGAGGAGGTGGCACTGTGGAGCTGGTGCTGTGGTGTTGAGGGGGAGCCAGTTTTTAAGCTGGCTCCCCTCAGCATCAATGCCTGCCTGCCTCCCCTCGCTGTCTCTGCAGGCAGGCGGGGCCGCGAGAACCGATACACACAGGGAGCTGGCTTGAAAGCCAGCTCCCTGCATATATCAGCTCCACCCTGTCCCCATCACCCTTCATGCTGCAGCGCGGGAGTGGGAGTGGGGCAGGCGGAACTGGTGCTTGTGGGGACCCTGCCTAAAGCCAGCTCCTCACAGGCACCAGCTCTCGCTCCCCTTCCCTTGCTGTCTCTTAATGGTTTTAAAAGGAGCAGTTGTTCAAACCCTTCTCCTGTTTGCTGTTTATGTATATTTTATGTAATGGGCATTGGAAACTTTTTTCTAATTGTTGTTAATCAAGAATAATGATTCGTATTTATCACTCCATTTTAGGGAATATTTGTCCAGTTAGTACAAGCCAACTCTCCAGCATCTTTAGTTGGTCTGAGGTTTGGGGACCAGGTTCTGCAAATTAATGGTGAAAACTGTGCAGGATGGAGCTCTGATAAATCTCATAAAGTTCTGAAGCAGGCTTCGGGCGAGAGAATTTCGATGATCATTCGTGACAGGTAAAACTATCAAGTGTAAATAAAAAGTAACTTCGTTATTATTTATTTGTATTGAATTAGCATCTAAAGCATGGGATTCCTCTGTGTTTAAGCACCAAACACATATAACAGACTGTCTGCCCCAAATTGCTTAGTCTGTTACAGCTGTCAAGTGACTACTATTAATTGCACTATTAATAGACTACAATTTATTTAAATATTTTTGGATATTTTTTACATTTTAAAATATTTCAATTACAACACACAATACAGCATGTACAGTGCTCGCTTTATTTTTTATTAAAAATTTACGCACTGTAAAAGCAAAAGAAATAGCATTTTGTAATTCACCTTATACAAGTAATGTAATGCAGTCTCTTTCTCATGAAAGTAGAATTTATAAATCTAAAATTATGTAAACAAAAATTAGGCATTCAAAAATAGAACACTGTAAAACTTTAAAACCTACAGGTCCACACAGTCCTACGTTTGGTTCAGCCAATGGCTCAGACAAACAAGTTTGTTTACAGTTTTTAGGAGATACTGCTACCTGTTTCTTAGTTACTGTGTCACCTGAAAATGAGAACAGGAGTTCACATGGCACTTTTGGTGTTCAAAGCATGAAGAGACTTATGAATGTTTAGCATATCTGGCACATAAATACCTTGCAATGCTGGCTACGAAAGTGCCATGTGAACTCCTTTTCTCACTACCAGGTGACATTGTAAATAAAAAGCAGGTAGCAGTGTCTCCCATGAACATAAACAAACTTGTTTGTTTTAGCAACTGGCTGAACAAAAACCAGGATTGAGTAGACTTGTACAGTCAAAAAAGTTTTTTCCATTGCTTTAAGTGCATTTATAAAACACGAAATCTGCATTTGTAAGTTCAACTTTCATGATAGAAACTGGACTATTGTACTTGTGTGCTGAATTGAAAAATACTATATCATTTTTACAGTGCAAATATTTATAATAAAAGTGAGCACTGTACACAATAGAAATCAATATATTTGAAAATGTAAAAGAACAACCACATTTTTTAGCAATCTATTTAATGGTGCAATTAATCACAATTTTAAAATCATGATTAACTAAAATTAATTATGTGAATTAACTGTGATTAATCGACAGGCCTAATCTAAGTTTTCCAGAAACTTCCTTTTTATGTCTAATATTTCATGAATAAATTTGTTAAATTAAGATTCTGGCATTGGTAAGGGCTAACTGTCTCGGACAGGTAGTATGCAAAATTTCTTGCCAATGTAATTCTACTTAGGTTTTTGCTATATCTGTCCAGACCACTTTTGAATGAAAAAAGTACCACATGTATCTTAGACAGCTTCCTTTGCTATCTCTGTCTAGTCCTGAGTTAAGGCTCTGAGTTACTGATGGTAAAGCCATTAGCACTCAAATATTTCCAAGATTTTTGCCTTAAAATATGTCTTTAGGGCAGTTCCTACCCATTGTTGGTGACCACACTCTTTGCAGGGGGAGCAGCTGCTCCGCAGAGTAGAGGGGAGAGGATAAGATGTGGGGGTAAAAGCTGCAGTTGCCAACTCTTCAGACCTGATAGAGTTTTCTGCAGAGGGTAGCTGCACTGCCAGCTGGAGAGCAGCAGTGCTTTGAAGGGGAACCCACTGTTTCTCTCTGGCCACCAGCTCCATGGCTTCTCCACCTGCTCCTCCTGAGTTCTCGGGCCTGTGCTCCCGCCACTTACTGCCACCTTGAGAGTTGGGGCTTGGCGCAACCCCAAAGGGGGGCAGTTGGGCTAGGGGCTGGTGTTGGCACAGCCCACAGGGGGCAGCTGCGGGGATGGGGAAGAGGGCTGCTGAGCCCACAAATGTGCATAGCCACCAGAGGCATGGGACTTAGGGCCTCTAGAGTCCCATATCCATCACTTACCTGCATAAGGCACCATGAAATTTGGGGTAGTTTTGTGCCCCACTTGGCTATGTATTTTGCGCATTGGCAAGGATAGCCCTTTCTGTTTTTAAATATCAATACCAAAATACTGTAGGCATTTATCTTAATTTTCATATTGGAAAGCTTTGTAGTTACTCTTTAGCAAGACAAACTTGTGCCATTTTAATTAGTGGGGTTTTTACACTGGTTAGTTTAACTAATTGGTTAAGCTAAGTGGTTAACTTTAAACTGATTTTAAAACACACCAGTGCAATTTTGTGGGCGAGTATTAGGTCTCCAGAATAGAGGCTAATGATCTAACCCAGTGGTCTCCAACCTTTTTACACCCAAGATCACTTTTTAAGTCTCAGAACAGGCGAAGATCTACAGCCCCGCCCCTTCCATGAAGCCCCGCCCTCTCTATTCTGTCCATCACTTGCTATCCCCAGCCCTTATACACTCTGTTAAACAGTTTATTTTTAAATTATGCAATATATAAAATTAAAATCACATGTTTTATAGTTATGAAATAAATGGTCTGTTTTTAATTCATGCTATTTAAATGTCAAATGAAGCATTTACAATTATACATTTTTTTCTCTGCTGTTTTGTAAATCTAAAATCAAGTATTGATAATTACATATTTTTTTCTTCCAATAACAAAGTCTCAGTGTAACACCTGTGACTGAACAGTATCTGCCAGTGTCTTAAAGTCTGGGTTGTAGTCTGAGAGTGCTAGTCGTATACAGTCCATCAGATGGGCATCTGTGATCCTGCGCTCAGCCTGGGAAGCTTGCTCCAGCCCAGCTGGAGCTAGACACAGCCTCCCTGGGCTGAGCGCAGGGCAGCTGGGCTGGAGGGAAGAGAAGTGGCTGCCTGGCCAGCTGGCCATGGAACTCAGCCAGGGTGCACCAAGCCCCATGTGGGCAGGCGCAGAGGAGAAGCCGCTGATCAGCTGGAGCGCGGGGCAGCCTCTTTCAGCTGAAAGCCACAGTCAGCTGGCTGGGGTGTTTCAGCTCTCCCAACCTCCCAGCTCGGTGAGTAGCTGCTCCTCAAATGAGGAAATCTAATGTAAATGTACTGCACAGGCACGCAGTTCAGAGAGGGCTCAAGAGCTACTCTTAGAGCCCCTGAGATCTACCGGTAGATCGTGATCTACTGATTGGTGACCACGGATCTAACCAGTGTTATGTGCCAAGGAAATTTTAGCTATCTTGTAAAACACCGAGGCAAATCCATTCTTATAAGAAGATGTAATATAAATTGTAAATGTATATATGTTAAAGAGGCTGGGAAATTTATGTATTTCTTGTGGCACAGGGGAATGTATGTAAAAAAGTGTGGGGAGGGAAGGGAAGCTTAAAATATTAAATGAAGCAATTGGTTATACCAGGGTGTTTGATCATATAGTTGAATGTATGGGTTCAGAGTATATTAATCACCTAAAATGCCAATCTTTCAACATTGAAGTAAGCTTTATTTTTTGCATTTTGTATTAATTTCTTAAGTTAAAATGGAAGTAGCAGTTACTCATAAAATTGATTAATCAGAACTGACTCCTGTAAATGTACTGTATCTTAAACTGTGTAATTTTTTATAAATAGTTTAGCTAAAAGATGGATAGTAAGAAGGAAGTAAAATCTCATTTAGTTAGCTCTCCGGTTAAATGTTAAGTTTAGCTGGTTAACTGATTAAATGGGGGTGAGTGGGCCGGAGTGGCCCCTGTGTCATGGGCAGAGGCTGCTCCCCTGACTCCCAGGCTTGCAGGCTGAGTTGGCACCTTCACTCCCCCGGCTGCTTTTGCCCCACACATGCCTGCCAACTCCCAGCCTGCGCAGCTTGTGGCGGGTTGCTTCTGGGTAATGGTTAACTTACTCAGTAAGCATCACCCATTAAGGGTGATGCTTACTGGGTAATCAGTTAACAGGCTACCCATTCGCATCCCAAGATCATACAGGTATTAGCAGAATAAACATTTAAGACAAAAGGAATACTTGTAGATCAACAATATAACATAATATATTATGGGATATACAGACAGCTCTGCAGGTTTTAGTGGTTATTGTAATCTCGTGGAAGTTTTCAGTATATATCGATTACTTATTGACTGTAGTACAACAATTTCATGTTGTGCACTTATTTCTTGCAGGCCTTTTGAACGAACTCTTACTATGCATAAGGACAGCACAGGTCATGTTGGCTTCATATTCAAAAATGGAAAAGTTACCTCAATAGTAAAAGACAGTTCTGCTGCTAGAAATGGACTTCTTACAGAGCATTATATGTGTGAAATTAATGGCCAGAATGTAATTGGACTAAAGGTAACGTGCTTTACTAAAATAAATTCAGTGTGTCAATAGTCATATCTTAGTATGCTTCTGAGAGGGGAGCAGTGCTTTTAGATGATCATATGAGTATCATCCTGAACACTTAAGAGTATGTCTACACTTGCACCCTAGTTCGGACTAGGGATGCAAATGCAGGCATTCGAAATTGCTAATGAAGCGGGAATTTAAATATTCCGTGCTTCGTTTACAACATCTTGCCGGCACACTAGTTCGAATCACAGCTGATGTGAAAGTGCATGCCGGGATGCGTTAGTTCGAACCAAACCCTCAGTTCGAACTAACGTTACTCCTCACCGAGGGGTTTGGTTCGAACTAACGCGTCCCGGCGTGCACTTTCACTTTTGAATCAGCTGTGATTCGAACTAGCGCGCCAGCGAGATCTTGCAAACGAAGCACATGATATTTAAATCTCTGCTTCATTAGCAATTTTGAATGTCTGCATTTGCATCCCTAGTCTGAACGAGGGTGCAAGTGTAGACATACCCTTAGTGGTGTGACTTTTTACCAGTCAATGTAATCAAGAATGTTCAACAAAATTTTGATATCTTCTCATACACAATTCTGAATGAAACTGGGATATGTGGTATTTTAAATCTACAGGCAGTCCCTGAGTTACGCGGATCCGACTTATGTCGGATCTGCACTTACGAACGGGGCTTTTTTCACCCCGGAGGATGCGGGCGGCGGGACCGCCCAGACGCGCCGAGGTCCTGCCGCCCGTGTACTCAGGGGCGAGAAAAGCTGCTCCGCGTCTCCCTGGTCTGCTGGGGGCGGGCCCCCAGCAGACCAGGGAGACACGGAGCAAAGCCGCGGAGGACCTGGGCGGCGGGACCGCGGCACGTCTCGGTCCCGCTGCCTGCGTCTCCATGGTCTGCTGGCGGGGTGGCGGTGGGGCGCAGCTAGTGCGCCCCTCCTCCCCCCACCAGCAGGCCAGGCTTTTCTCGCGAACGCCTGTGGCTGAGCAGCTGGGGCGCTGCCAGTTGGTCTCGCAGCGCCGCTCCTCGGCGCTACTGGACCAACCCGGCAGCACCCCAGCTCCCCAGCTGCTCTGCCCCAGGAGTCCTGATTCAGCCACTGCTGATCAGTTTCAGCAGCGGCTGAATCACGACACCTGGGGCAGAGCAGCTGGGGTGCTGCTGGGTTGGTCCAGTAGCGCCGCTCTTCGGCGCTACTGGACCAACCCAGCAGCACCCCAGCTGCTCTGCCCCAGGCGTCCCCAAGTCAGCCGCTGCTGAAACTGACCAGCGGCTGACTACAAGAAGCCCGAGGCAGAGTTGCTCTGCCCCAGGCTTCCTGGAATCAGCCACTGATCAGTTTCAGCAGCAGCTGACTTGGGGACACCTGGGGTAGAGCACCTCGGGTGCTGCCGGGTTGGTCCCTGCAGCGCTGAGGTGCGGCGCTGCGGAGACCTACCTGGCAGCGCCCCAGTTGCTCTGTCCCAGGCGTCCAGATTCAGCTGCTGTTGAAACTGATCAGCAGCTGATTCCAGGAAGCCTGGGGCAGAGAAACTCTGCCTCCGGCTTCCTGTAGTCAGCCGCTGGTCAGTTTCAGCAGCGGCTGAATCTGGATGCCAGTTCCGACTTAAGTACAAACCTACAGTCCCTATCTTGTACGTAACCTGGGGACTGCCTGTATTGTTTCCTGCTTTATCCAGAGACATGTACATCTTGCTAAAGATTCACTTGCCAATATCAACATTGCCCTGTGAACTTATGGCAGGGTTTCCCTCTTATTTCTAAAGTTTTGGTGAGTTCATGCTGATGCTTGTGTTCCGAAACCAGGGATCTTTTTTAATCATGGTCAAAGCTGTTATTTTGTTGTGGTCTGTGGTGGATATTTTTCTTTAATGGTTCCTTGCTGACATTTTGAAAAGTTTCTTTGTTTTTGTGTGTGTCCTGTTTATAGTCTGTAGCTGCTAGGCAGGCTTGGAAGGATTTCAGGGATTCAGATCATGAGGTTTTGTTCTCTTGTATTTCATTAACAGGACTCCCAAATTGCAGACATATTGGCAACAGCTGGGAATGTTGTGACAGTTACTATCATGCCTTCAAATATCTTTGAACACATAATTAAGAGGTAAGCAAGAAAACTTTGAATCATTTTTTAAAATAGAAAATTAGTTGCACTAATCTGCTTCTTTAAGTGTTGTGGAGGAAATAATATTCCAATGGATGATTACTACTTAGTTTTACCTGAGAACCCAACTCAAACCAAATGCGTCTTATGTGTTTGAATCAAGAAAATGCCAAATCTGGCGTCAGTCACTTGTGGAAATTCATTTATGCTAATACTTTGCTGTAATGTGTGTGTTCACTGATTTAAGACAAAGTGTTGAAAACATCTGTTCTGCAAACAAAGTAGAGGGCAAACTGTTGCAGTATGAGTTAGTGGCATGAAATTAGAACACTGGAATTACTTTACGGAGTAATGTGTACCATACATAATTCCTATAGGTTAGACTGAATCTCAGATTATTGTAGAACAATATTTGTATTTCATTTCCTCTCCTGTGACTCAGTGTTCACATGGGTAATATCAGGGTAGCTTATTACAGAAATGTACAGGCAGTCCCCGGGTTACATGGATCCGACTTACATCGGATCCCTACTTACAAACGGGGTGAGGCAACCCCGCACTAGCTGCTTCCCCCCAGCAGACCAAGGAGACGCGAAGCTAGCCCCGCCCCCCCCCTCCCCCCCAGCAGACCAGGGAGACGCAGAGTGGCTTTTCTCAGCAGACACCTCAGCTTGAGAATAAAGGACTGAGGGAAGTGAGGTGTGGGAGAATAAAACTGAGCTCTGGAGAAATGTTTGGCTAGACTTTCCCCTACAATATGTACCGGTTCCGACTTACATACAAATTCAACTTAAGAACAGACCTACAGTCCCTATCTTGTACGTAACCCGGGGACTGCCTGTATTACCATTACTTCAAACAATTGTAAACCTGAAACGGCTTCTTTTGGGAATTGGGAAATCATTGGCTTTAATCTTGTTGTGTCGGAAGATGTCTCAAACATCTGATATACAAAAATTCAGTAATATATAACTTTTGTAACTTTCTAGTTAATTACTTTGGAAAAAATGTTTACAGCCCTCTTTGAAAACTTTTTTTAATTTTTTTTTTTTATTTTAGATTGCTAATGTACTTTTGACTACAGCAATGTATTTGACTAAAATATTTGGGTGGTTTGCTGTCAGTCTGGAAGATGTATTTGACAAATGTCAGTTCTAGGTCCAGTACTGTTCTATGTTTTCATTAGTTATTTGGATAATGGCATGGAGACTTTGCTTATGACACAACTTGGAAAGATTGCAAGCAATTTGGGGAACAGGATTAGAATTCAAATTGACCTAAAAAAATTGTGGAAGTTGTTCTGTAAACAATGAGATTAGAAAGATAAGTGCAAAGTACCTCACTTAGAAGGGGAAAAATCAAATACACCACTGCAAAATAGGGAATACTTAGGTGGTAGTCTTCTGAAGATGATTTGGGGATGATAATGGATTGCACATTGAGTATAAGCCATCAATGTGATAAAGGCTAATATCATTTAGGTGTGTATTAACTAGAATGTCCAGTAGTAAGGTCTTGTCTACACAGTGAATTAGTGTGCTCTAAATGGGAGGGAATTCCAATGCATATCAGCCTACTGCATACTGATTTCCCTGTTTCAGCAGTGGTGGTACACTAAAACTAGCTCATCTTGACAAAAGATGGACTAGACTCCAGTGTTCTCTGTGTAAAACTGACATTCTTGCCATCTCTCTTTTGTGCTTTGAGCCACTATTACTACCTGACCACCTGTTCTATTTGCAACATGGTAAAAATATTGCTTTCAGTGTTGAGGTTGTTTAAAAAAAAGTTATCCTTAGCTGTTAAATCCCGAGTTTCTCTGTTGTAGACATCAGGTAGAGTATGCCTCCCAGTTCTGCACCCATATACGAGGTATGCTAGAATATTTTGTTTTCATAGGAGGTAGAGTAAAATACCAACAGCACAATCACCTGCTAGTTTTCTATATAATTTGCTTCAATATTTTGCTGTTAACCTAGTAAGGCGCAGTTTTGATGTAGAAATTTTAGTGTCAAGTATTCTCTGGTTTCTCTTTCTTTGCATTATTTAAAAAAAAGTAAGGATTTTTATTTTATTTTAAGATTTAATAAAGGAGACTTTTTTCCCCCCCAGGATGGCTTCTGGCATCATGAAAAGTCTGATGGACCATGCAGTCCCTGAAGTCTAAATTTAAAGCCATTGTATTGTATGTACATATGTAATGAGAAAACAGCTAATCTTGGGCTATTATACTCAGTGACTTCTGGATTCTGCACATGAGCCTTTCTTGAGGCTGAGAGAGGAGATGCTGCATTGAACATTTACATGATATATAATGGCTGGGAATGTTACAGTTCAATATGTTACCTTGTTTAGTCATACAACTGTAAGACTTATTTGTAGCCTAATGCTGATTTTACAAATGTGAAATTTTCAACAAAGTTCTGCTGATCTCTTTCTGTAGGATCATGCTACTCTAGTTTACTATTGTTTCTATGATAAGCCATTACAACTAAAGGAAACTAATACATGTTTCTTCTGCAAGTAATAGTATCAGTTACCCATGATCTACACATATTGCTGCTCTTTCTAGGTTCTCTTTCAGATGAATAAGTATTTTTATTGCCTTCTTTGTAAGTATATATCTAGAACAGTATATTTAGAAGTATGACTTTTAGTGCTAATGTACTTTCTGTTCAAGTAACCTTGTTGGCAAAAAAAAAGCCAATAGAAAACAGAATTTAAAATTGGCATCATGCCATAAAGAGGCGCTTTAAATGGTGAAGTATACAGAAAAATTGTTACGTTCATCTTTTTTTACTACTCATTTTACAAATTGTAACTCTAAGATGCTTAAATTCTGTAGCCTTAAACAAGTTTAAAAATAAAGTTCAGGAATAATCAAAGATGATAAAACTTTGTGGATTTTTTTTTATGTAGGATAAATATTTTAAAAGTCAGAGCATTATTGTTGATGATTGTTGAACCAAACTGAGCTTACAGATAAATGTTAACCATCAAGTGTATCCTAATTAGATTGAAATTGTAATTTATGCAGCATACTCTCTTCTTAAAAATGAAGTATTCCTCCTTTTAAGAATTAGATGGTTCTTTCTGTTGGTAGTTCAACAGAGGTCTAAATCTTTCCGTTAAATGCAAAGCTATTTGAATTGTAACATAACCAACTTCAGTGGGTTAGTGCAGAAATGGTTTCCCTTTCCTGTAAATGGTTTTGGCTAGCAGCAGTCTTGGTTTAAGACAACCTTAGAACTTTTTAGACTTAAAGGGGCACAGTTAATTGAAACATACACTGCCTACTGTTGCGAATAAAAGCTAATTGGTATACAGTAGTTGACTACTTATAGAACAAACACTGTAAAGAGCATCCTGTTCTTGTCACTTGTGTGTGTAGTGTCACTGTTTCCCCTTTATGGAGTTAGTTTGCCCTGTTTCTTTGAGGCAAATCATAGGGCCAAACATTAAATATTTGCCCAATAGGGCAAAACATTAAAAATAAGCTATTCAGTAGACAGTATAATTAGTGAAAGTGAGTTTTAAAGTACTTACATAAGAATGGCCATATTAATATCAAAGATCTTCTAGCCCAGTTTCCTGTCTGCTGACAGTGGCCAATACCAGATGCCCCAGAGGAAGGGATCACCATAGGTAATCTTCACGGGATCCCCCTCCTGTCTTCCACTTCCAGAGACACAGAGGCTAGGGACACCATTCCTATCCATCGTGGCTCATAGCCAGTGATGGACTTAACCTCCCTAAATCTAGCTAGCTCTTTTTTGAATCCTGGTAAAAGTTCTAGTCTTCCCTGCATCCTCTGGGAAGAAGTTCCACAGGTTGACACTGTGCTGAGTGAAGAGAAACTTCCTTTTGTTTGTGTTAAACCTGCTGCTTATTAATTTCATTTGGTGACCCCTAGTTCTTATATTGTGTGAATAAGTAACTTTTCCTTATTCACTTTTTCCACACCAGTCATGATTTTATAGACCTCTATCATATTCCCCCCTAGTCTCCTCTTTTCTAAGCTGCTTGAATTTCACATAGTTGCACCTCCTTAATGGAATGTAGAGAATTGCAAACATATCCATCTCATAATGTTTAAAAAAATGGTATTAATTGAACATGTCCCTAAAATCAAAGTTCAGACACTTGTTTCTGATGCAGGTATTTCTCAACACCCTGTAGCTGATGTTGAAATGGAGGTTTAATGCATGATGAAATAACTGTTCCATACTTGCATGAGAGATAGGTAACACTTCCCATATTTACTAATGAAATGGGGGCTGGCTGATGCCCTAGACCAGAAACAGGCAGCAATTTTTGTAGGGTGTGGGGGCTCTTAATTAATGTTGGTACATGATCACAAGCTGTTCCTTCCCCTTCCCCTCCCCCCCACATCCTCTCGGGAAAGGGCTGGCCCTGAGGCAGAAGGGGTGGGGCTGGAGACTAGCTTCCTCCCAAAGTTGTGTGGGGCCAGAGGCTTTGAATTGAACATACAGCAAGCTAAGTCTATACTACAAGCTGCTTCTGCAAGATGAAATGCAAATGGAGTCTCATTTGTATTTCCTCTTCGGATCCCTTTTGTGCAAAAAGGAGCTGCGGAGATGGCTCGTTTTTTGGCAAAAACTGCTGTTTCTGCAATAGCGGTTCTTCCTCATTGTTTGAGGAAAAACGACTGTGCAAAAAGGAGCCATCTACACAGCTCTTTTTTGCACAAAAGGGAGCCGGAGAGGAAATGCAAATGAATGCAAAGTATGCAAATGAGCTTCCAGTTGCATTTCCTCTTGTGTAAGAGGCTGCTTGTATAGACATAGCCTAAGGGGCTCCCAACTCCTGACCCTGCTGCTATCCTATTACTTGGGAGCTGCCTTTGTTAGTGTGGCTATTTAAAGCAGGGAACTCATTTTTTTGGTACTGTTTTTTGCAGCCCAAAACGCATATTAAAAATGAATACATGTTCAGTGTTTTACCCAGCTGCATCTTCTGGGTTATGGCTTGGGGGACCTGGTGCTGCATGGGTACTCCAGGAGCAGATTGGGTG
The DNA here is from genome assembly GCF_052426305.1 of Pelodiscus sinensis. Classification (NCBI taxonomy): domain Eukaryota; kingdom Metazoa; phylum Chordata; order Testudines; family Trionychidae; genus Pelodiscus; species Pelodiscus sinensis. The sequence goes on along the minus strand of NC_143053.1, from coordinate 64,778,913 downwards.
TAGGATATCTGGCTAGGAGGGAGGGTGGAAGGAGAGGGATAAGGTTGCCAGCTGTCCTGTTTTGTACCAGACAGTCCAGTATTTGAGAGTTCTGTCTGGGAGACAAATTAAGAAAATACCAGCTATATAAAATGTCTGGTATTTTCTAATTAGGTAAGTTTTATGATTAGGTGTGTCAATCCATAGCTGCGAACTGCCTGGCTGGTAGATGTGCCCACGCTGGGTGAGTGTGTGTCTACCAGCCATGCAGTTTGCAACTATTCGAGGGAGAGTATGGGGGGGGGGGGGCAAAATGGAATCCCCAGGGCCAGACTCACTCGTGTGCCTGGGTCTGCATGTGCCTGGGCGAGTCCCGTTTCCCACCAGCCCATTTGGTCACCTCCCCTGCTTCTCCTCCTGATGTCCCCCGTCCAGCCCTGCTTCTAGCAGCCGGTCCCCCCCACCTCTTTGATTTCCCACAGCCAGCCCTGCTCCCCTTGATGACCCCCTCCTTACCCCCGACCAGCCCCGCTCCACCCAACCCTCTCCCAGCCAGCCGATTCTCCCTTGGCCGGTCCCCCCACCCCCGAACCCTGCCCTCCCCTCCCCATCCAGCCCTGCTTCTGCTGGCTGGTCTCCCCTCCCCATGAGTCCCTCCCAGCTGGCTGGTATTCCTTCGCTTCTCCGAAACTTCCCTGTCCAGCCCTGCTTCCGGCAGCTGATTCTCCCGTTCTCCTCCTGCCAGCTTCCCCCATGCAGCCCTGCTTCTGCTAGCTGCTTGGTCCCCGATCTCTGCTGGACAGCCCCACTGCCCCCAACTCTACTTCCCAGTGGCCAATTTCCCCCACAGACACCCCTCCTCCCAGCCTGCCCCACTCCCCTCCTGGCAGCCATGCTGAGGCCCAGTATTTTTTTCCTGGGGCCGAGTACTGGGCCACAGCCCATAGTTTGGGAAACACTGATTTAAAAGGTTCACAGCTTCAGCCCCTTCTAGGATAGTGCTGCAACTGTGATCCAGTTTTCTGGTTTGTGCACCTATACCAGGGCACCAGCTGTGTTAGCACATTGCTTCCTGACTCTCATCTCACTTTTTTTTTTTTTTTAGACTGAGGGGTAGCTGTGTTAGTCTGTGTTTGCAAAAGCAACAAGGAGTCCTGAGACACTCCAGAGACTGATTTATTAAGGCATAAGCTTTTGTGGGCAAAACCTACTTCCTTAGATGAATTGGAGTGGAAGTTACAGAAGCAAGAGTATATATGGAAATTGGGGGATTTTTAAGGAGTGATCTGCGCCTAAACCAATTCCTGAACAGAGAAGCTTCTATTTGTGAGAGGTTAGATCATTCATGTGATTGTTTCAAATTCTGAATTCTTCCTAGCATGGAGAAGAAACTGTCAAGAACTGGGGATATGACTTTAACTACAGTACTCCGTGAAGGCTCTTATTGAAGTCAGGACACTACATCTTTCCCAGCATAGACACCACCACCACCTCTGCCTGCACTGTGCCTGCCTTCAGTACCATTACCTTCAGTGACACTGATGGGACTGAGAGTCAATACCAGAGCCACAACTGCATTCAATCCTTTAGATTCTTCCTCAGGATCTCTATTGACTGGTTAGCCAACTACAAAAGCAGTTTCTGATGTTCATACCTCCACATCAGCTGCTTAGAAGTGGGCCACATCCTCTCTGAATTGACCACCTTATCTGTGGCTTTCCTCTTGATTGGTACTCCCTTCTTTTCATGCTCCCATGTATTTATATCTACCTCTGCAATTTCCACTATATGCATCTGATAAAGTGGGTCTTTGCCTATGCTCTAATAAATCTGTTAGTCTATAAGGTGCCACAGGACATGTCATAGTTTGACTGGACTAGCATTCAATGAATAATTAGGCAGAATATCTATGTTTCTGGCTCAGCAGACTTTTGAATGACAAATTATCCAGTTTGCCTGGCTCTTTATTACTAACTTGGCACCACAAGTACAGTAAGTGAAAAACCAACTTCTCAATTTGCTGGCACTTCTACAATCTAAACTTTGGATAAAAAATGAATTAAAAATAAAAGTGTTAGTTTCAGTTTTGAATTTTTAACAATTGCACTTAAAAAGCCATTGTCATTTTGCATGGAAAAATCAAGTGTGTTCATAAGTGTCATGACCTTAAGTGTTAGTAAACCCATTAGGCCCCAGACTGCTGGCTATGTCCCTCACCTAAGCCAGGTAAATTCAGCCAATAGAAATGCAGGTAGGAATTTCAAACTGGGACAAAGGAATTTTGGGATTTTTCCCTCCTTTGGCCTGGGCAGTTTCTCTCTAGCTACTGAGGGAGACAGACAGAACATCTCCCTCCAAGAAAAGACTCTTTTCTATATGTAAGTAGGGTAAAGTTTAGATAAACCCATTAGGTTTTATTGTTTTATGGTTTGGAAAATGGGATCTGATGTCTGTGCATTTCAAAATGGGTTTTCCTCTCCTTTGTAACTAAGCTCCTGGCCCATGGAGGGGCCCCCCGCCATGAGTATATTACTTTGTGACTTTTCCATCTAGTCATTATACTTGCAACAGGAATATTGTGTTGATAATAAAAGTTCTTTCTCTTTTCTTTTTATTAACCTGACATTGTGTCTTGGTTTTTATTTTAGGGGTGAGATTTCCCAAGTGATCTCCCCACTGATTTTCCTATCCTTACTTGGGTGGTGGTAGTGGATTTTATCCCCCAAAATCCAGGTTAAGATTTTGGGGGGGAAGTTTTATACCAAACTCTGGAGAGAAGATTTTGGGGTACTTTTACGGGCCCCCATTTCTGCATTCATCGTGCCAGAGTACGGAAGGAGCCACGAGAATAAGTGTCAACACTTCGATTCCTTCTTTTAAGCTTCCCTCCTCAGTTTTCCCCTCTCCCTACCGAACAACTTAGCATAACTTGTAGTAAAACAATCTGGACTTTGCTAGAAATATTTTCCCCAAGACCTTTTCCCCAGCTTTACCCATATAGACCCTTACTGGCCTCTGCCTATGGAGCGGATTGTGGTGTTCGTAACCCAGGGTTCAGCTCTAATTTGACCCTCCTTGGAAGGATACAAAGATATATAGAGTAAGATGACAATTTAGCTGCAATCACAGTGCTCCCAGGATTAAAGCACAGCATCTGAAGCATTTTTCAGGCACATTTCTGTTCACAGAGTATCCCTATACATATTGTATGCAATCAGCAAACACGATTATTTAGACTCCACATTCATGCACAACTGGAAGAACCCTGCTAGCCTATTCATCTAAGGAATTCCCCATTCATTGTCCACAAGGCACTTAAGACCAAACTTACTTTTCTGAAAAAGTCAGTACTGCAATCGCATTTGTCCACCTTCCCCTCTACATTAGGAGTCTGGTTTGGGAGGGTAGTTTTTTCTTATACAGAGTAGAAGGATATCACCTTCATATTTTAACACGTGCCTCCCTCTATCGCAAAAGATATGGTGGCTCTGTAGCTCAACAACTAGGAAGCACTAATTCCACCAGAGTGAATACACAAAGGCAAGTGGAAGAACGTATTACTGGTAAGCAACAACTCTCACAGCCCTCAATTCTGCTCCCTTTGTAGACAAACATTTGTTCTGCTCTGTGATACCTACTGCAGCTGTGAAGCACACACAGAAAATATGATAGTTGCCTCAGACATTTTCTGTTCATGTATAAGGATTCCTCCTTTAGCTCTTGTCCAGGAGGAATGCAGGTGAAAAAGAGAGGGAGAGAGAGAGAGGAGAGACTCTTCAGACTGACAAGGCTAAGTGAAGATCATGGTGTTCCCTTCTAGTAATTTGTTTGTGATTGAGAAGCTTTCAACTAAAAAAAAAATGCACCCCTTGATGTGAATATGGTCTTTGAGGAAACAAGAGAGGCTTGCTTTATTAAAATAAACACTACCTTATTTGATGCAGTTCAAACAGATCAGACAGCAACTGCAAGATAAAATATCTTTAATTACAGAAAAATAAGTCATCTCAAATTAAGACAAGCATTTTTCAAGTTGAGACAACATGACAGCCATAATGAAATTCAAACAAAAACTATTACAGCATGGAAATTACAGTACAAGAGCTTTGAATGAAGTCACCGTAAGCTAGAAAGTTTTAGCTAAACAAAGCTTTCTATTTGGTTGAACTTCAGAAGCCATCATTGCACATGGATAAAATCCTTTACCAAGTTTGGTTTAAAATACACTGAGTTCATCTAAATATGTGGAGAGAAAAGGCACTTAATATTGTAGTTTCCAGAACATAATTTGTTTATCTTCCCCTCCTGTGATAATACTGCTGCATTGCTCATTCATCCACATACATGTTACAGCACCTGAGAAAAACAGATAATTGAATTGTGTGTTAAGGACAAATATCTTGAGAACATCTGATAAGCATCCAGAAGAGGAGCATTTTAAAAACAACTTTGCAGGAAGCATTGGACGGACAGTTTTGATCAAATTAATGGCATTTAACAGTACAGCTTTAAATTTCTATGGCTTGAGCATGCTTAGTGATCTCATTATAAGGCTTTCATTTTATCTCCCACACACTGCATATCCTTAGCAGTCTTTTGAACTGGATGAATCAACTTAGCTCCTGACAATGGTTTCTAGCGGAGTGCCCCAAGGTTCGGTTCTAGGACCGGTTTTGTTCAATATCTTTATTAATGACCTGGATGAGGGGATAGATTGTACCCTCAGCAAGTTTGCAGATGACACTAAGCTACGGGGAGAGGTAGATACGCTTGAGGGCAGAGATAGCGTCCAGAGTGACTTAGACAAATTGGAGGATTGGGCCACAAGAAATTTGATGAGGTTCATCAACAAGGACAAGTGCAGAGTCCTGCACTTGGGACAGAAGAATCCCAAGTATTGTTACAGGCTGGGGACCAACCAGCTAAGTAGCAGTTCTGCAGAAAAGGACCTGGGGGTTACAGTGGATGAGAAGCTGGACATGAGTCAACAGTGTGCCCCTGTAGCCAAGAAGGCTAAAGGATGTGATTATTCTCCTTTATTCAACTCTGGTGAGGCCACATCTGGAATATTGTGTCCAGTTCTGGACCCCCCACTACAAAAAGGATGTGGACACATTGGAGAGGGTCCAGCGGAGGGCAACCAAAATGATTAGGAGAATATAACCTATGAGGAGAGGCTGAGGGAGTTGCATCTGTTTAGTCTGCAGAAGCAAAGAGTGAGGGGATTTGATAGCAGCCTTCAACTTCCTGAAGGGAGGTTCCAAAGAGGATGGAGAAAGGCTGTTCTCAGTAGTGACAGATGGCAGAACAAGGAGCAATGGTCTCAAGTTGTGGTAGGAGAGGTCCAGGTTGGATATTAGGAAAAACTATTTGACTAGGAGAGTGGTGAAGCACTGGAATGGGTTACTTAAGGAAGTAGTGGAGTCTCCATCCCTAGAGGTGTTTAAGTCTCGACTTGACAAAGCCCTGGCTGGGTTTTTAGTTGGGATTGATCCTGCCGAGAGCATGGGGCTGGACTTGATGACCTTCTGAGGTCTCTTCCAGCTCTATGGTTCTATGATTCTATAATTCCACTCTATTCAACTGATAGAAGGCTACAGAGTATTCCATTAGCCCAAGGGTGGGCAAATACTGGTCCACAGGCCAGATCCAGTTCTCCAGAGTTGGCCCCTGGTGAGGTGCCACTATATTTACCTGCACCTCTGTAGATAGGTGCAATTGCAGGTCCCATCAGGCATGGATCACCATTCCTAGCCAATGGGAGCTGCAAGAAGAGGTGTCCCACCTACGCCTGCTTTAGCCCAACTTTTAGCATTCTTAGCTCCTGCCACTTGACCCATGTCTTATATTTTAAATAGGAGCCGGCATTCTACACAACCTTACAATAAACTCCAGTGGGAGCAGAGGGCTAGAACCCTTGCATATTCTAAGATTCTATCCCTCAATGCATAGCTGAATTCCAGAACTAAGCTATTGTTAAAATGCTGTTTCCAGCCCTCATACTAGTAAGGGGAATTTTAAAAGCAAATTGTCTTCAAGCCTTTACACACTTTGAAACAGAACTGTGTCAAACTAATGCACTGAAACCATAGTGTGGATGCTGTAAAATTGAATTTTAAAAAAGGAAACTTTAACTCTTCCAAAATTTCACATTTGCTGTAGAAATGTGGGTAATTTTCTATAGCTGGAACATACTAGAGCTTGCATGTTATTAGAGCAGGGGAGGGCAAAGGGGCCCACCCACCAAGTGGGTGGATCCAGCCCCTAGAGACCCTGCCACTCTCCTGCCCCCAGACGAATCAGAGTCTGGGGGCAGGAGGAACACACAAAGTTTCTTGCTCCCTGCTCCCGCCCTGCAAGCAGTGTGTGCCCCCTTGCTGGGTGGGGGCAGGGAGCAAGAGACTCTGTGTGCTCCTCCCGCTCCCAGACCTTGATTGGCCTGAGGGTGGGGGAGTGCACGAAGTCTCCTCCTGCCTGACAAGAGGTGCGCAGTGCTTAGGCTATGCCTACACTACGGGGTTTTTCCAGGATACCAGAGGTATCACAGAAAAACTCCACTGCATCCAGGGAACGTGTCTGCTCTTCTGCTTTTTTTTTTTTTTTTTTTTGCGGAAGAGCAGGTGCACTCTTTTGGAAGCCCTGTCTTCATCTTCCCATGAGGAAGAAGGGCTCTTCTGAAAGAGGAATCTTTTCCGAAATTTGGCCCAGTGTAGATGGGCCAAATTTCAGAAAAGCCTCTTCCGAAAAACTATCGGAAAAAGGTACGCAAATTGTGGAGCGCAATTTGCATACCTTTTTCAGATAGATCAGTGTAGTGAAGACATAGCACTTTCACTTTAGGGCTGCTTGCTGGATGGGGGCAGGAAGCGTGGGAGGTCTCCTTCCGCCCTGCAAGGGGAGCGCAGCACTTTCAGTCCAAGTATCTTGCTTCCTTTGCAGGGTAGAGGCAGGGAGCGAGACATTTCTCATGCTCCTCCTGCCCTAGGCCCTGATTAGCCTGAAGTTGATGTCAGCTCACAAAGTTTCCTCCTGCCCTGCAAGGAGGTGGGTGTGCAGAGGGAGGCACCAGCTGTTCAAAACAGCTGGCAGTTGTCTCTAGGTGGGGGTGGTCTTGCTTCCCCACCCCTAGGTCAATCAGGGTCTGTGGGAGGAGGAGCACGGAAGTGTCCGGGGCGGCCCAGGGCCACTTCAAAAATTAGTGAATTGGCCCTGTCTAAAATTATTGCCCACACCTGTATTAGAATACCCTGTTTTCACCAGTATTACTGAAACAGCCAAATCACTAGAATTCAAGATTTCTTCTGTTAATCTTTTTTTCCTTCCTCCCTCATGTCACCCAAGAGGCAGACCATCTTCCTTTATAATACTGTTAGCCTAGGAATAATGGATCAAGGTTTCTTTGAATGTTCCACCGAAGCCAATGGGGCTGTGTCCAGACTCAGGGGGTTTTTCGGGAAAAGTAGCCTTTTTTCGAAAAAACTTCACCTGCGTCTAGACTGCAGCCGCGTTCTTTCGAAATTAAATCGAAAGAATGCGGCTTTTCTTTCGACGGTGGTAAACCTAATTCCACGAGGAAGAACGCCTTCTTTCGAAAGTGCTCTTTCGAAAGAAGGCGTTCTTGAAAGCAAACAGGCTTTTTAGAAAGAGAGCATCCAGACTCACTGGGTGCTTTCTTTCGAAAAAGCGGCTTGCTTTTTCAAAATTCCGCGTGCAGTCTAGACGCTCTCTTTCGAAAGAGGCTTGCAGTCTAGACATAGCCTAGGAGACTTTCTATGGCAGTGTTTCTTAAATGGTCTTCTCTGGCATACCAGTGTGCAGCGAGGCAGTTGGAGGTGGGCCTCAGAGAACAACAGAGTTCAAAATGGCCACCCTTTTAGAGGCAAACAACTTTTTTTTTTTTTTAAACTCAAAAAAATCCTTGGTGTTCCTCATAAAAAAAAATTATTGTTTCGTGTTCCTCAGTCTTAAAAAGTTTAAGAAACACTGTTCTATGGTCTCAAATTGAACATCTGATCCAATTTTCATTTGATTCTCAATTCCAGTTTGCTGTAACACTAAATGACCAATGTCAGAATACAGTGCTTGTTTGGAAAAAGGAACTCTACATAGCACAGACTCAGATCCACAAACGCATTTAGGGTACTGTAATGCTTAACTTCACTAGAACAATGGGGTCCACAAAGCCTATACACAACATGGGGAAAGAGAGAATGGGATCCATAAAAGCCAGCACACTAGGTGAGGAGCCACGTAAGCCAGCCAAAGAAAGATGCCAGTAAGAGAAGTCCCATCCTTCTCATGGAGTTAGGCATCTAAAACCAGCCCACAGGGAGGCACCTATCTCTGCTCATGACCCACAGCCAGGATCCTCCCCCACACCCACGTGGCTTTCAACAATGAGTTAGGTACCCACCTCATTCCACACAAAAGAGAATGACTGTTATCCCACTGGATAGAGCACTCACCTTGGATGCAGCAGATCACAGAAAAGGGGGTTGAACAGGGAGCTCCCCTCTTCAGTTGAGTGCTGAAGCCAGTGGACTATACAGTCACTCTCAGACCTGGTCTACACTTAAGATTTAGATTCACATAGCTGCATTATTCAAGGGTGTGAAAAATTCCTTCCATCGTTGTAGGAGGTATCTACTCTACAGAGCTACAACAGTATAGCTTCAACTCCATAGCACCCATAATATACACATGACCTCACTTCCTCTGGCCCAATTAATATTTAATTATTCAAGCATTTAAATTAAAATGGAATAGATTCAATAGGAGAGATTCACCAGGGTCTCCTACCATAGTGGAGAAAAACCTGAGCCATTATTCTAAAGGTCAAAAGAGAGAGTCCTATTCCCCACCACATTCTAATTGCTGTGTGTGAATTTAGGCTGCTCTGAGCTGGTCTACCAGATCAGGCTCTGCAGCCAAGATAGCTGCTATTCCATCTAACTTCCCCTGTTTGTGGGTGGTGCTGAGGCTAGGAAAGGATAAATGTTCAGATGCCTAGAAGGAGGCAGCAGTCTGCATGTACACAAGCAGAAGCAGAGGTGCCAAGGGAACATTTACAGCAGAAGTTTAGGAGTTGAATGAGTTTATGCACCACAGAAGTAGGTGGCACCACAGTTGGGGATCACAAATCTGATACTCAAAACCTTAAAACACCCAAGACCCTTTGCGGATCTAACCCTAGGCCAACACAGCAGTCCACACACACCTGTATGTCCTTTGATTCTTTCATTAACTTTTCCTGCAAGAAGGTCCCAAACCAATAATTCACCAGACTGGCTTCCTGATAAGACAGTATGTCCATCCCATTTGAAACACCTGCAAAATATTCAGTAATCATTTATCCTATTTGCATCAAGAGGTGGCATTATTTGAGACATTTCTACCTGTTAGTTTAGTCCATCACCTAGGCATAAAGGAAAGTGTTCTACTTAGTACTGAGGCCATTGCTGCTCTCTGAATTAAGCAATGAGTGGAAGGGTACAGGGAAAACTTTACAAATGACTAAAATAGGCTGTTGAAACTGCAGATCATATTTGCTCTATATTCTGAAGCAGTACATCAGTCTGAGTAAAGAGAGGTGGGAAAAAGAGCCCTTCAAGTTAAAAATTGATGCTTTCTTCAGTATAAGATAACAAGGCGGACACTTCCGTAGTTTCTGGTACTAACTTAAGTTTTGAATCCAAGATGTTTTCCAGTCGCTGAACTCCACACAAAATTGCATCTATTAAAAGTAGCAAATTTCAGTGTCAACTCTTATTAATTTCAGTGCAAACTGCAGGTGCTTAGTGTGTCTGAAAGGCAAGTCATTTATTTAAGTCCCAAGCTTTAGTTCTGAGAAACTTTGACTGCAGCAGACCCTACGCACAGACTCCCAGCCTTTGAACTTTGACCTGTTGATACATGCATCTCTTGTTAAGACAACTACATTTCTCTTCAATAAGATATACCTCAGAAGTGTTTAATATTTGTTGTCATTTCCTTTGGGAACTACAAACACAGATGTCCACTTCCTGTTCCCATTATAATTTAGAGACACAATTCTATCAATCATCCATACAGCCACTGTAGCTAGAAGGGGTCGGGTTTGACATAACACTCTCTCAGCATTACCTTTGTGGTTGCTCTGAGGCCATAGAAGAGATGAGCATTCCAGTTTGCACATCTATTACTTTAAAATAGCCATCTTCTCCTGTGCTGAGCAGATGTCTGCTGTCTATACAAAAGTTAAATGCATTAAACACATACTGTAATGCATATCTAATATTTCCCATGGTCAAAGGAAGGAATTATGACTAATATTACACATTAGCTAGCAATGTCACAAAACATCATGCTTTATTTAAAAGCAGTTATTTTAGGTACATCTCAAATAATGAAGAGTAAGTAATTCTTCACATAAAAAAACCAGAAAGCAATTTATAACTAGCCCAGAAAAATATTCTAACATCAAGTATGGTACTGCAAAAGTACTGATAAAACCTGGAGAGTGGAGAATTGTGTCTGACTATAACTAAAGATCTAAAGTCTAGAATTATGTTAAAAAACACACCTAGATATCAATGTATAAGCAATACAAAGACAGAGATTCCGTTAGCAATTTTTCTCTCTCTCAACATCTGCATAAAAGAAGAAACTTAAAACACAACATACCAGGACTAAAAGCGGCATCATACACGGTCCCTGAATGACATGAAAGTTGGTGCAACATAGTGGCAGTAGTAACATCCCAAATACTAATGGTGCCTTCTTTGGTTCCAGACACTAGCATTGCATTTGCAGCATTTAGGTTGATAGTATTTACCTAGACAATTAAGTATCATGTTATTCCTTTACTCAGCTCTCACGTGGACATTCTTGATAGTCCTTTAAGTGTTCCACAAATATCCAGTTTTATTACCTCAGTTGACTACAGATTTGTATATAAAACCCTGGCTTTTAAAAAAAAAAATGAAATCTTTGCCTAGCCACCGCCAACTATATGCAAGCAGAAAATGGAGGGGAAGTATGTCATAAGTGGAGTCTTAAGCAGATTTATAAGCATTCTTTTTCCTTGTAAAATCAGAAATCGGATTGACATTTAAGACCTTATCCAGGGTAAGATGATTGATTACAGCCTACATTTCTGATCAGTTAAACTTGAAATGTTTAACCATAAAGCAAGTGTAGAAAAACAACTAGTCTGCGCTTTGCCTAACCCATCTGTTTTTTATGTCCTTGGATGGTGTTGGTATATTTTAGTATGCATTGTTGCTTCCTTGTGATCTATAAATAAATCTACTGAGAGTTTAAGAAATTTCAAGTAATACAAGTGCTCTAAATATTTTGCAGGAATGTTAGAAGTTACAGAATTTGTGCATATTTATGTACCAGTATTTGTTTATTTTTAAATTAGTTTTTGAACCAAACACTTACAATGTATTTAGTTACTCACAGTGATGTTTATAATAACATATTGTAGTAAAATATAAGATATGGAAAACAAGTTAGATTTTTATGTAAAAATTATAAACATGCTAATTTGGTACTTGTGTAGCAGGCATCAAGATCAAATATTTCAGACAAGTTCATTCTGATTTACTAAAAGAACCCATAAACCCTTTTGCACATGCTACAAGTAGTGCCTGACCAATAATAAAAAAAACCCATTTATTCATGCAACCTTTCCAATCTCCAGAAGTGGAAACTTGAACTAATTCTTCTGAGAGAAAAATATTTGGAGTTTGCTTTTACTTTGCCTGTAGTCTATTCTATTCCCTCCTAGTCTTGCAACACCTATTGCAGCTAGCAGCCTCTGATGAATGGCAGACTTGTATACTATAGTCTTTGATTTATTAGAAGTATATGTCTCTTTCCATACTCACACTAACATCATGTTCTAATTCAGCAAGCAATTCAAAATGATGTCTTTTGGTGCCCAGGACCTCTGTGGGAACGCAGCGCCACACCTACAATACCAACATTTGTTTGTTTAAACAAGGCAGCTAGTCATGTTAGCTTTTTTATTACTTAGCCTTGTCATAGCAAGGTAAGTTGTTTATGCAAACTAAAAGCTGTACAAAAGTCAGTTGTCTCTAAAGTCAGAATTATTTTTCCTTTTATTTTTGGTTTAAACATTAAACATGCCTATGAAAAGGTCTAAACTCTCTTGACAAATCACAAAGGACTTAATCTATAACAATTAAAAACAGTAGCAGTGCATATTTCACTCAACTAACCAGAAGCATTCTCTGCCCACTAAGAAAACAGAAAAAAAAACCCATTCCTCCCACTCAATACACTAAACAGACAAGTTTTGCAGAATGCCCTGAAGCACAGTGATGAATTTCAAAGTTTGGGGGGGCACCCAACAGTGATGCCAACAGCCCCCCTCTCATAAAACAAATGTGTTTGCGGGGGAGGTTTCTGACTTTAATTATGGCAGTATTAGGCAGGAAGAGGTACTATTTTAAATAGGAAGATCTCATCACATTTAAAAGTCCATAGGACAAAGCCAGCACCCAAACTTCCACCTGAAACACAATGGCTACGTCTACACTGGCCCCATAAAACAGAATAATCATGCAAAGCAGGTAAGTCAGAATAGGGAAATCCGCGGGGGATTTAAATATCCCCCGTGGATTTAAATAAACATGTCCGCCGCTTTTTTTTCCGGCTTGGGGAAAAGCCGGAAAAAAGCATCTAGACTGGCGCGATCCTCCGGAATAAAGCCCTTTTCCGGAGGATCTCTTATTCCTTGAAAGTACTTTCAAGTAGGAATAAGAGATCCTCCGGAAAAGGGCTTTATTCCGGAGGATCGCGCCAGTCTAGACGCTTTTTTCCGGCTTTTCCCCAAGCCGGAAAAAAAAGCGGCGGACATCTTTATTTAAATCCACGGGGGATATTTAAATCCCCCGCAGATTTCCCTATTCTGACTTACCTGCTTTGCATGACTATTCCGTTTTATGGGGCCAGTGTAGACGTAGCCAATAAGTAGTCAATAGAGATCACAGGCATCATTGCAAGATATTCCATTCAAGTAGTGTGTTAGCTTTGACTTTTGAGTGGATTTAAGGTACAGGCTACTACAGTGGTTTTCAACCTGTGGTCCATGGACCCTGGGAGTTTGCAAACTATGTCAAAGGAGTTCACAAAAGGTTGTCATTACTGTAGAACAGTGGGTTTCAACTTGTGAATATTGTCTAGGATTTCCAAAAACACCCCAATTCAAAATTGTTTACAAATTAAAAAAATAACCCTGAGAGTTTAACATTATATCAAGTAGATAAAAGCACAATTACAGCAAATTTTTAGTAACTGGAAAGCTACTATCATGATGTCTAGAGTATTCTACTAGTACCTTCATGCAAACCATGGAATATAAACAAGTAAAGCAACTGACATACAAACCTTTACAGTGGAGTCCCAAGATGCAGAATACAAGCAATTATCATGCCAACAGATCTTGCTGACGGCATCATCATGTCCCATTAGGGTGTCTTGCCGTCTTCCAAATGCAACTGAATAAAAATAGCTAGCAGGGAAAAAAAAAAAAAAGAATTAGTAATGAAAGTATTGACTCAGAGAGCAAATTTTAATAGATTATAAATAAATTAAAATAATTTGGCTTTTATGATTTCTAACTAACAGAAATCTGCCGAAAAATGTAGAAAAAGATTAAATGCTTCCTGATAGTGACTTACGTCCAAGTCTCAAAAGAAGTTCCATAAAGCAAAGTTACCAAAAACAATATGATTAAATATAATTTACAAAGGAAATACACACATATGATTGTCCCACGAAGAGCTTATGACAGTGGTATCTCCTGGTAAAATTAAACAAGATGACAAAGCCTAAAACAAACAGGGAAAATAAAGCAATGTTCAGTTTAATTGATTTTTCTATGCCATCTGGCACTAAAGGGCACATGCTGGGGGATTGGGAGGGGAAGAGAGAGAGGACACAAAACCGTATCTCCATCCTATGCATTTTAAGTTGGCTTTGCATAAAAGTGTCAAATTAAGTAAATTACGGAGGATACAATAAATCTTAGCACATGTTTCAGGAATACAGTGCTTTGTTTCATTGCTCTGGTTCATCCTTTTTTGTATAAGCAAGATTTCCAATTTTGCAGTTACCTATCAACTTGAGATACAGCAAATCCTGAACCATGAAAATAAATGGAAGCTATGGCATGCTGCCAAAGCTACATGCTGACTACTAGCTGGAGAATTATTTTTATGAAAAGGGTTGTGAAAGGGTATTGCCTACTGTATTTGCTGCAGTTACACTACCATCCACACTACCAGTAGCAGTGGGAGAATTTGTGTAGTTCTTTTGCTGGTGTTTGTATTGCCTTTTATTCTACACCTGTTCTAAGCAAGAATAGGTAACAGTGGCAGAAAGGCAGCCGCAAGTCTTTACTAAGTCTTTCACCATTTCTGCAAAGAAGCTGCGCTACACCTATCAGAGACTAGGAAAAATGTCAGTGTAGACAAGGCCCTTTAATGACAGAAACTGTATCCTTAGCCAAATACTAGGGGAAAATACTAATAATACGCAAACAGAAGTCACAATCAGAAGTAGCAGCTGCCTGGTCAATGCCACAGGTGAGATGCTCACCCTAGCTCCAGCCCCTTTATGCTAAATAAAATAGCAAGAGATGTCTGTCTCAAGAGGCTCTAAAAGACTCAGGTCCCTGTGGGGAATAACTCCCTTGGTATAGAATTGAGGAAGACAGAGAAGAGATGTCCTAACAAGTATCCCCTTAAAAGTCCCGGTGTAGGGGACATGAAGAGCATGTATTGCTGCAGATTTCTGAACAGCTCTGCTGGCCTTAAGTCATCAGTGACAATCTTATACTGCCAGGGATGGGGAACCGACATCCTGCGGGCCGAATGTGACCAGTGGCTTACCTAAATCCAGCTCGCAATTCTCAGGGCTCCCCGCGACCGCCATGACTGGAGTGCCAGTGCCAGCTCCCCGCTGCTGTGGGGAGGAAGGAGTGGGGGTGGGGGGAAGGCTGAGCTTTGTGAGCTGGATCAAGATAAGCAGCCGATTGCATCCAGCCCACGGGCTCTGCCTGGTGAGGGGAAGAAGAGTCTCTGTGCTAGCATGGCAGCTCAGGGAAGCTCTGTCCCCTGGGCTGGCTTGCAAACTCCACCCCCATCACTTCCATTGGAGATGGGGGTGGAGCCTGCAAGTCAGTGCGAGGCAGCATGCAGCCACTTGCAATGTCCCATGCCCTGAAGTTGCACCAAATACGCACCACAATCCCCCTCCCCCTCGCACATGCTTTCTTCCATCCAGCCCACACAGCTTCAGCCCCTCCTGCATTCCCCCTCCTGTCCAGGCCCCACCCTCTGAAGATTGCTCCTACACTCCCCCTCCTGCCCAGACCCCTGCACCCTATCACCCACCAAAACCCTGCATCCTGCCCCCAGGCCTGTTCCCCATCAGCTCCCTATCACACAGTGAACACCTCATTTATGGACCCACCTCAGAGGCTGGGCAGAGCGGGGACAAAATCTACTAGCCCACCCCCTCAGAAGAGTTAATTCAGCCCAGAAGGGAAGCTTTGAGTCTTGGTGCCCCCCTCGGGGTTGAAGTGCAAAGGGAACCCTCACCCCAAGGGGCGAGTTGCTTCATCTGTGAGGGGTTTTTTGCTTCACACTTGTGTGTGGCTCCCAACTGATTTTTCTGTGGGTCAGTGGCCCCTGAACCAAAAAAGGTTCCCGACTTCTGATTTAGGGAGACACTCCACTCCCCCTGGACAATCTCAGTTACATCACAAGGTTTATGCTAGGCTTCAGAACAGTGCAAACCTGGGAGGAAGCAAGCTGTGCTTCTTCAGATGCACTGGACAGAACCTCACCCTAGGTCGGTAAATTACTCATGCATGTGTGAATGCAGAAGGCTGGAGAGGGAAGGAAGCAAAAAGGCAAGCCTGGCATTTCATTGCTATGCTGCTGACAAGGGACATCTTTCTATGGGTGGCTTTCAGGAAGACTTCCCTTCATGACAACAAATACTCACCATGTTTGAAAAGGACACACTTCTTTGGAGTGTTTTTGAGTCTTTAGAAAACATCTTCAAGGTTGAATCTAATGCAAACATTAGGGAAGTAATTATGAAGACAGAACAGAGCTGTACTGCAATACTCTAATCTAGACTAATAATACAGTCCAACACCAGCTGCCCCAGGGATGGACCTTGCCCCTGTGTTAAGACGACAGGATAAGAGACGCACTGAAGTCAGGGAGTTCTGGAGTGGCCATGAGGATTGGGCATTTGTCTGGGGAGCTCAAGTCCTGACCCCTGTGCAGCCAGGCAGCAACCAGGCAGCCAACAACAGCCACCAAGCTGGCTCCCATGTTGGAAAGGCAGACCAATAATTTTTGCTCATGTGCGAATATTCAAATATTTAGTTCTAACAGCAGGCAAGGGATGCATACACCACCTCTAAGAAAGTCAGTATAAGAGGTCAAGCATTGTAAGCAACGTTAAATACAGAAACTACTGTGTATTTTTGTTTCTTAGCTCTTGAAGAAACAAATGAGAAAGGAGAGCAGGCAGTTGAAGGGAAAGGCTGTCTTGGTGTTTTATATCTGAAGGTAACCAAAGACATGTTGATGGTATGTTGAAGTTGTAAACATTACACAGTCTAATTTGTTGTTCATCACTGGTATTTTAATGGGCGAGACAGACAGGAAGTTTAAGTGCTATAGCTCCCAAAGGGCTTGCACTTCTTTATGTTTGTCTAGGGTTGCTAGGTGTCCGGTATTGACCCGGACACTCCATTATTTTCTGATTTTTTCCGGCCAGGAGGCGAAAATACCGGGTGCTTACCAGGTTCCGCAGGGGAGCTGTCTGTCCTGGAGCAGGAAAACAAAATGGCGGATGGCCGTCAGCAGCCTGTTAGGGCCAAAAAGCCTCGAAGGCATTTCTTAAAGGGGCCATGCTATTGTTTGGTTTTTTTTGCTTAATAACTCTCGGGGTCCTTTTTTTAAATTTATTTTGCTCAACAACTTTGGTCTCCCTTGGTGGTTTTGTTTTGTTTTTGTTGGGGGGGGGGGAAAGAGAGAGGTGTTTGGGATTTTTGGTTAAACCATCTGACAAACCTATGTTTGTCATACAGATCTAGTAATCATAAGAAATTGTAGTGTCCTGCAATTTAACTCATTCCAGCATGCACATCCTTTGTCCACTTAATTTGCATTCAACCCACTAATCCATAATTATTCTTGTGAGCAAATAAGGTAGCAAAAGCGTTCCTTGTAACATCAGAAAGAAGAAGTTACCAACATTATCACTCTCTTGGCACTCACAAATTTTCAAAATATATGTATTTTAAGTGTGTTAAATATATAATAGAATACATATTCTAGCGTGGCATAATTTTATTAACATTTGTTTGCCAGAAGCTGGATAATGTGGCTTTCCCAAACTCACTGAGATAAGAAGCCTTATCCCATTGGACTACTGTTGAAGATTTAAAAGACTGTATCTATGCACATGTTTTTTGAGGGAAATAGGCACATAATAGAAACAGTGATGATGGCTCCATAGTATAGTCTGAAACAGCTTTTTCCATTCGATAGGTCATTAATGCCTATCTAAAGGTCAGCCAGTGGATTACTTTACTGAAAAGGTCAAACAAACAAATTAAGGATGAGATTTTCAAAATCACTGCATAGGCCAAACTCTGTTTTCAAGTGAAGTCATTCCAATGAATTCAAGAACAGCAGAGCTAGGCCAATGCTAAGCACTTTTGCAAATCCTATCCAAAAAGCGGAAAATACACTTTGAGAGTTCTGATATTTTGATGGTTCATGCAACTTCATTAAGTCAAGACATAACACAGCAATGCAATGTTTTCATCACAGTATCTTACAAAGAAACACTTATATGAGACTACATACCTTGAGATGTAGTGAAAACTGAAGTCCCATTGCAAGGGACTGCTATTCCAGTAATTTCCCTAATCAAGGCAAAATAAGTTTGCAAGTGAATTCAAACAATATTTAATTCTAAGAACCATACTGTACAGTGACTTTTTTTACAGCTGCAGTTCAGTATTTAATCTTCACAAGGATTAATTAAGATATTCAAACAAATGAAAAGGATTGTTGTAGAGTGCATTACAGTTTTATAGACAAAAGATATCCTGGCAAAAGAACTGGAAGCAGCAGTGCAGGATTCTCTTTGTTCTGCCAATGTGTTTCAACCTCCCAAAAAGGACCTGAAGGTGGTGAAAGCATAAACTGGCCCACACCCACTTACATAATTTATCCTCTATCGAGACAGCCAATAATAATAATAATAATAATTAATGACTGTTAAGATATCAGGACAATTCCTAGTATGCAAATCGTTTTTCTCTACTGACCAACCAAATCATCTCATGAAGGAACGAACCTTCTAGAAGCTTTCCTTCACACAAAGCAGCCAGACAAACATATGATCCAATAACTAGGGAGAGGACAAGAGGTTTTTGGATTTTGAGATTGTTATACCACAGATGATGACATTACAAATACTTACTCTTTATGAATTTTATATTGCTCATCTAACTTTAGTTTGGCAATGTTGTTCCATGCAAGCGTTATACTTTCTTCTGTCAAATCTTCAAAAGATTCTTCACTTGGAGAAACTAAAATAAATACCACCATAAATGAGAAGTTACAACTGAAAATTAAAAAAAGACAGACTTCCAATAATAAATTATTTGAAATTGCAGCAAGTATAAAAAAGACATTTGCAGCATCTCTACCATTTCCAGTTTTATTATAGAGAAGAGAGAATGTATGAAAGTTTATGTAACTGCTCCCACAGTACTTACTGACAGAAGTTCAAGAACATAAAAAGCCAGAAATCTTCTGATTAATTCCTAAATGGATCAGAAGTTTTTAGATAGCAGAGAATTCCTGGTACTCTAAATAGAAACATTTTGAATGGAGAGGAAAAAGCAGAATGCAAGTTGTTCCATAATGCAAGTTTGTTACAGAAGATGTTCTATTATGACTGGCTGCCACACTTTTATGTTCATGTATGTAAGTCAGATTCTGCAAAGCTGTAGATTTAAAATGACGTCTTATGTTTTTCAAAGGTTATGGAGATTTACCGAAATTATATCACCTAACAAAATGGCAGCTGCTACCAAGAATACTATACAACTAAGTTAATAAGATGTGCCAAGCTGAGAAAGTATACAGCATGATTTAGGGATGTTCAAATCTAGATTTTTTTTTAAAATAGAATCTTCTTTTGGCAAGCCATCTAATACAATTTTAGAATTAATCCTGCATGAGTCATTTGGAAGAGACAGTCTACTTAAAACTGCAACCTGTATTGTCATTCATCTACTTGAAAGTTAAAGATTACCAAGTTGGGGACTGAGGAAGATAATGTAAATCTAAGATGGTGTGCAAAAGCGGAGTTATTGGCTGACAGCTGATTGCATATACAAACATAATGGCCATAATGAACCAGACCAATCCCCAACAGTAGCCAATGCCAGTCACTCCAGAGGGAATGTACAAAACAGTGCAATTTTGAGTGATCATCACTTGTCATCCATCCCATTTCAGGCAGCTGGATGTTTGACAATCCCTGATCATCTTGCCTAATAGCCAATGATGGCCCTATCCTTTATGAACTTATCCAATTCTTTTTTTAAACTTTGGCCTTTGCGACATCCCATGACAATAGGTTCCATATCTGACTGCATGTTGTATGAAAAATACTAATAGCTACCTGACCACTTTGGAGTTGACCATTATGGATCTAAGGTCTCTTGTATTTAGCCTGTTCGTAAGTATCTGGAGCAAATGCTTATAAAATGTTTTATTACTGAATTTGGTGTATTAAATTGCTTATTGGTTAGGCTTTACAGGTATGTTTAGATAAACTGTATAAATACCATGTAGCATTTGAATTTAATAAAGCAATTTATGGTTAAATTAGTGTTGAGGTAATACCTTGAATAAATATTCATAATTCTAACACTTTCTCTGTACCTTTTCCAATTTTAATGCATCTCTTTAGAGATGAGATGTCTAGGGCTGCAAGAGGTATTCAAGGTGTGGGCAATTTTGTGTACAGTATTCAGCCACCATTATTTGGAAATGACAACACTACTTAGTCAGGAATAATTTGGCCCTTTCCTGAACAGACAAAACAGCGGCACAGATTCAGTATTGCTGAGAAGGACAGATAAAGTGACAGACTCATGAGACTGGGAGGGAGTGTGGATAGCTGACTTGGGATCTGGGTGTTTGAGGTTTCTTGCTGGGAGTTGCTTTGCTGAGAAGTAGATTTTTTTAATGTTGCTAAGGAAATTGTTAGCCCCTGAGAGTGTGTCTAGACTACAGGGTTTTGTCAACAAAAGTGGACTTTGGTTGACAAAACTATACTTGCATCTACACTACCCCTGAGTTCTGTCAACAGTAAGTCGACAGAATGTGGCAGTTTTGTCGACGGTGGTAAACACGGATAACAGACTTTTTGTTGTTGTTATTGTAAAGGCAACACCATATATAAAACAGAAAAACTGAACTATAGTCTGCACATTCACAAGTGTTATTGACTTGCAGCATATTTATAGACCTGTATATGGATGATAGAAATAGTGGCTGATGCTCATTTAAACCCTTGAAACAATTTTAAGAGACATATTGAGCTGAACAAGACAATACTTCCATTCCTGATTGTTTAAAACAAAACAACAAGAGCTGCCAGGCATAAGTCTGTTTTCCGTCAGAACCTTTGGTTCCTAAGCAGTTATTTCTCCATTAATTACAGGGAAAGCAGCCAAGCAAGTTACATAACATATGATTCTCTGAAATAAAAGATTCAGCCCTCCCAAAAATAAGGTCAAGTCAGTTATGGTATCAGATAGCAATACAAATAATAACTTCGATTCTTTTATATATTTACCTGGAGATTCAGCTATGGAAACATTGTGACTGGATGCTCGAGACAAACTTTTGAACTTTGGTATTATCCTCCGGGGATGAGGAGTTGTAAACAACTGTTTCGGAGTCTGTCCAAACTCCAAGATTTGTGTCAGCAGAGCTACTTTCTCATTAGGGTCCATAATACTTAAGAAAAACAAAGTGATCAGTGAAATATTTTAAGACAGAAAAATTGCTTCTGAAAATGAAGACATATCTGTATGTTACAGCAATAATTGCACAGTCATAGTAAAGGCATGCACAGCTGACATGTTACCCAGTTTAACGGACAACTGCATGAAAGCACTAAAACCATGACTGTGTGTACAACAACAGTAACTGCAAGCATGCTATTCTGAAAATATAGCAATTTGTATCAGTGTAACTGAAGTCTCAGATTGCACAGATATTGGAGTGCTTAATCATTCAATACAACTTATATTACAATGGTAAGGTTAGTGGTCAGTGTCCTTAGGACTCCAAAAAACAGAATGGATACCTCAATTGTTGGGAGTGCATGGACAGTTACCAGGGAACTTAATATGTGACTATCAAAATTGCTTATTGGCATTTAATTACCTGTTTAAATCAACTCCGCCTTCATAAGTTAATGGATGAAACACTGAAAGAAGAGGGAAAGAGCTATTTGCACAGTATGGATAAACATGTCTTACTTTCTTCAATTCACAAAACTACTGTAAACTACTGAATATTTAAACTGAGCTACAAATCTATGAAATTCCATCCACCTCACTCACTGCAAGTTATAATTTGTTTCAAGCCACGATGCACAGAAAAATATAGGCTACAACAGAGAAGAAAACAGTTTCAGACACCATTTTTGCTAACTTAGTGCATTTCATTATATCAGCATTTCTGTTATTTCAAAGACTCAGTAACCAGATACATAACAGAGAGCTTATTCCATCATTGTAAGAGTCCATCATCACAATGGATAAAGAGAAACTGATAACCTGAGAGGCTTGGTGATTTAGGATTAGTTCAGCACTGACTCTCCAAAAGATCCCTTGTTCCTCTTAAAAAAAGAAATAAGGGATCTTTCGGAAAAGGCTTTATTTTCCGAAAGATCCCCGTCTAGACTGGCGCTTTTTTCCGGCAAAGCCCCGAGCCGGAAAAAAGCGGCAGCCATGTTCATGCAAATGAAGCGGGGGAGATTTAAATCCCCGCTTCATTTGCAATTGCGATGTGTCTAATCTGCATCCCTTTTATGGAAAAGGGATGCAGTCTAGATACAGCCACATGGTTTACATTCCACATCAGAGTCCCACTGGACTAATATTAAACTATTTCAACACCACGTGCAGTTATCATTGACTTAATCAAAGAGTCAAAAAGTATTGTTGGTCTCCTATGACTGTCATTTCACGTGCAACATCTACTAAGGATTTTAAGGAGCAGTTATTTGACTAATCATGTAGTAGACACAACTTGTATCAACTATATGATTAGTCAATAAGGGGAGCTTCCCTGCAGAGCCGAGGCGGAGGTAGCTTACAGAGCTGGCACGGGCCCAGACTGCTCCGAACTGCTGCACTTCTGCATTTTAAATGTAGCAAGATCTGCACCTCGACACTGGGACCCCCGTGGACAGTTGCTGCTACCTCCTGTATCCCTCCCACTGCCTCTGATTGAGGCAGTGGAGAGGGAGGGTGGGGAGGGGCAGGTGGTACCACGGATATAGTGCTGAAGGGAAGAGGCTTTTAAGCTCAGCACTGGCTCCTGTGTCCCCCCTCTTACAGAGGCAGTGGTTGACGAGGGGCAGGGGGGAAGCGAGTAGTCAAGTACTGGACTACCCAATAAGCTTAGCCTTATCGGATAGTTGAGTACTCGACTACTCACTTACATCCCTAACATCTACACACAATGCATAACCCCAACATTATTTCTCATTTGTATACTACATTCCGGGAAGACAGATATTACAAGAAAGGGAACAAGTTTTAGAGGATGAGTCACTATTTCCAGAGGAAAAGGAATGGCAATTTTCTCAAGTACAAAAGGATCAAAGGCAGGTGTGCATGTTCGGGGCAAGGAAGAAAACTAGTTTGTCATATATTCCATTCTAGAGTTTAGCCACGTTTAAAAAGTGATGCTTTAGAAACTTTTACAATTTACCATTGTGGGCTGCAATGGCTTCACTTCCCTTCTGCTTGTACCCAAATACTAAGTCAATCCATTCATGGAGATGTTCTGACACATACTGGCTTTCTAAGGCATTTTGGCTCTTCTGAAGAAAGTCATCAGGATCTAATGAGAGAAAGGTTAAATCAGTGCAGAAATATAAACTGCTAAATGCGGATGAATCTTTTTCTCTCCTTCTCCCACCAGACATTCTAGAGAGAAACCTTCTGGATTAATTACAATTAAATAACACTACTTGAGTAGTATTTGATGTATACATTCAGAGTATGAAGATTTAAAAATATGATCTTCGATCGTTAATAGCCACGTTAGATTATTCTCTCACAATACCAGCACTTAAGTTTTTAAAAATAGAAAAATCGAACAAAAGAGAAAAATAAAATTGGGGAAAAGACAAAGGATTCCAAGAGTCTGAGAGCAATGAAGGTAAAACATGTGGTACTGAGTTTAGTAAATACACTCAGAGTGCCATTACCTGATGCCCAAGGAGGAAGTTCTACATGGTCAACCATCTTTCCTCCCTGTCTTTTCCCTAGTTCCAACTTCAGACTATTTATTAGAAAACTGGAATCATTTTCATAGAATTCTGGAATCAGCTAGTGGGAAGATTTACAAGGGAGAGAAGAAAAAAAAATCAGGATTTCCTTTATTTTTATTGATTTAAATAAAATGTGTGAATACAAATACTGAAACTCTATTAAAACACATGGTGTATTATAACATTTCGGTCTTACAAACTTGTTGACATTTTGGAAAGACCCCAAAACCTCTTTAAGGTAAGTCTTGTATGGATTTAATTTAAAAGTTTTGAAGATAGCAAATAAAACTGACTTATATCATCAACCCAAGGTTCTAAAGGATTTCAGGTAAGCCAGTTGTCTAAGATCAGACATAATTAACCACTCCTAATTCTGCAGCGGGGAACTAGACTGCAATGTTAAAAAAAAAAAGCTTCTTTTCTCAATTCAAGCTTCTCTAGTACCAGCAAAGCACAATTTATCATCTTAAACGCCAGCTACCTGGCTGCCGCCTATCCTCCCCATGTTGCTACCTCTGATACAGGCTTGTTAGTTAACCATGTAAATGGTTAAATTTTCACATCTTTACTTAAAACTGAAGATAAAAGAAAAGTTACTATAATTCTAATCCCTCAAAATGGGGTGTACTGCAAAAGGCAAGTCCCAATTACACTTGAAAAATATCATGATCTTCAGTTAAAAATCACTAACTAACGATCAGATCAAAATAGAACTGAGGGGGAGGAGGAAAAGCAGCTCACCAGAAACCATGGGAGCATTCAGAGAAGGAATACAAGATGATTTCCAGTGCCAGGCTCAAATTAAGCCTAGCAAGGCAGGCCTAACCTGAGTAAGGAACCAATGGAAATTCAAACATTTTGAAATGAAAAAAAAAAAAAAAAAAAGGACAGAGTCATCAAGTAATGTCACCTCAAGTAGCTTCCAGCTATTTACCTCTTTGAAGTCTGTTGCACCATCCAGACAATTTTTCCAGGTTTCTGCAATGCTAGACATATTACAAGTCAATGGTATATTGGTGATGAAAGACATTTAAGTTCCATATAAACATGCAATTTAAAGGAAATCATTAAATAGTTAAAAAATAAATCTATTGAATTAAATTTAAACAAACCTGTTGAACATTCTGTCAGCATGATCGAATTTTCCATTTTGTAAACAAAGCATGTACTCTGGTGCTGGGGAGATAAGAATGGAAGTCACATCTGTCCAAATTCTGCATATTTTCAAACCCAACAGCTGGTCAAAAAGACTTGCAATGAAAGCAATCTTACCAACTCTAACCAGATAGAACAGTACATAGCCGGGAGACGAGTAGTGGCTTCCATACATGAACTTAGGCTCTGGCATTTCCCGATAACGTGTCTGTAACACATTGGAAAAAGACAAACTGTTTCAAATTAGAATAGTGTTTTTTCCTATATTGAATATATACCTGTTTATCAGAAAACTTAAGCTAGGGTTAAACACTTCTCCTCAGTCCTCACTCAGATAACACAGTACAAAGTTTTTAAACTGTATGGTGACAGGTACTTAATTTCAGGGGGAAAAAAATCCTATATTCCATTGTATCTTTCTATATGCAATATGTGAAATACATTCCTGGTAAGCTGAAAAGAGCAGACTGGAGTAAAAATGAATAAAGCAAAGAACACTGGCAGTGTGCATTTCTATAAGTTGATAGTATTTCTGTAAATTCAGTATTATAGCTCTACTTCACAACTTAGAACAAGTTATAAGTTGTATTTCTTTAAATTATCCAAAACAGTAATATAACAAGAATATCCAAACAAGTGCCACTGCGTTTTATTGAGACATTGTGTGTTTTTATATGCAACTATTAGCAGGGACTAATATATTCAAAATATTTGCAATAAGAGTATATTCCAGTACATATAAAGCAATCAACTGACTCAGAGCACAAAATCATAGAAAAGTAGGGGTGGAAGTCACAATCTGTATTCAGAATCTTTATTCATCTAAAATCCTTTTCTTTCACCAGTAAAGATGTGATTCATTTGGCAAGAATTTCCTCTGCTAATGCTTCTTAAAGAGAAAAGCAAGGTAAGCAGTTCAGCAGCATGGGGATATTAAGGCAGTTATATTCCTCATACGATATTAAATTACAATAAAGGAACTCCTGTCAATAAGACAGGTCCCATACAGAATATACAAGGATTCTTTAAAGTGTTCTTGCAATTTTATGTCTAAGAACGACAATATAGTAATGAAGTCTAATGCCAGTGAAGAGACTGATTTTCAAACACTGTTTTTATGTTAGGGTATGTCTAGCTACAGGGTTTTGTCGACAAAAGTGGCCTTTTGTTGACAAAACTGGCCTTTATTCGACAAAACTATAACCGCGTCTACACTACTGCCGAGTTCTGTTGACAGAATGTTGACAGAACTCGGCAGTTTTGTCGACAGCGGTAAACCTCATTCTACGAGGAATAATGCCTGTTGACAGAAGGTGTTATTGCATCTACACTTTCCTTTGCGTCTACACTATCATGTCGACAAAGCAGCTTGCTTTGTCGACAGAACTGGATGTAGTCTAGATGCTCTTTGTCAACAGAAGCTTTGTCGACAGTATCTGTCGACAAAGCCTCTGTCGACAAAAGCCTGTAGTCTAGACGTACCCCTGGATTCCTCATGAAAAAAAAAAATCCTGCCTGATGTGGAATGGGAAGGAATCTTTTATGTGATATTGTCTATAACTGCATACAAAGTACAGTGGCAATATTCCATTTCAGGTGTTAATCATTTCCTTTTTATTCTGGTCTTTTGATATTTGGTGCATTTAAAAAAAAATTCTGCACCCAATTCCCGCTATAAAATCCTTGTATTTTTCTTAGCGAATTAGGCCATATCTACACTAGCAAGCGTACGTTGGCATAGCTGTATCATTAGGGCTCAAAACTTGTGTCACTCGAGGATGTTTCTTTCACACCTCCAAACAACGTAAGCTTTGCCAATATAAGTGGAACAGTAAATATGGCTTTAGAAGCACGTGCCGATGTGCTTTGTTAATTAGTTATTATATTGTTTGTTAAAACAAGTTCTTTTCTTTTTTAAAATAGTTTGACTGATCCACACATGCTTATTTTACATTATGCATTATACTCCAGCTATCCATTATAGAGTTTTATATAGCTAATTATCGTTACAGTATTCATGGAAAAGCAATCACAACAGTTAACTACCTAGTGAACTTCATTTTAAAAAGGCAGAAAGCTTCATATTTGTAATGAAATTTAACTAATTTGTTTTCCATATTTTACTTACAGTGCTTCTTAGATATTTTAAGTTTGTACAATTAGTCGTGTATATATTGACAGCCACAGCACACTAAGGGTACATCTACGCAGTGAGGCTATTTCGGGATACCAGAAGTATCCCAAAATAGCTATCCTGTGTCTTTTGAACTCGCCCACTATTTCGAAATAGGTCTCAAAATAAGGGACGTTCCATTTTTGGCATCCCTGTAAACTTTGCTCCATCATGGTTAAGGGCTGTCTCGAAATAGCACGTTATTTCAAAATTTGGCGCTGTGTAGACACACCAAATTTTGAAACACGCTATTTTAAAAATTCAATCGAAATAAGACACACAATTTGCGCTACACAAACTGCGTATCTTATTTTGAGTTTAGTGTGCTGTGTAGATGCACCCTAACTTAATACAGATAAGAGTTTGCTTCTGATTATATTTTAGTCTAAATTTCAACAACATTATTAAGAACTGCAGAATACAGGAGATACAATGAATAATCCTAGAAATATCTGGATACATATCATACAAACATATTTATTTTTGTTTTGTGCAAATTTCATCTTCACAAGAGGTTCTAGATGGAAAATCCAGGAAAATAGAGTCCTCTTAGTAATAAGGTCACTAATTATAAAACAAACCCCTGAATTCCACATACCAATAATCTTTGCAGCCTTTCCTCATTCAGAGCACCAACAGGTTTACTAAGGTCCCGGAAAGTTTCAGGCTTTGTCAAATCTAAAAGAGAAAAAAAAATACATTAAACTACAGATTGCTCCAAGTGATAGGAATCACATGTAAACTAATATTTTAAAAACAGCAGTATTTTCCTCCCCTTCCTACAAGCATCAGAAGCTCTCAAACTAAGGTCTGATCTATACTAAAGAGCTAGGTCAATGTAGAACAACTTCCGTCAACCTAACTCTAAGCACCTACACTAAAACGTAGTTCCCACCGATATAACTGGCCCATCACCAACCAACTTAACTCCGCCTCTGCAAGAGGCATAACATTTAAGTTGAATTAAGTTAGGTCAATGCAGCGTCAGTGAATTATTTAAATCAACTGTTGTTGCCTTTTAGAAGCAGTCCCACAATTCCCTAAACAGGTGCTCCTGGATAGTTCGAACCATGGATACAAGAAGTGTAATGTGGACATTCAAAAGCAATTTAATTATTGTGGCGGCTGTACGTAGACATAACTTAGGTTGACTTAGTTTTGTAATGTAGACTTGTCCTAAGTAAATATCCAGTTCCCAATATTAGTTTTTCAGTTACTTATCTAAAAGTTGCACACAAAAGCTAGCTCTGGGGTAGGGTTTTGCTAACGCTATGGGTGTGTCTAGACTACATGGCTCCGTCGACGGAGCCATACAGATGAGTGTACTCGGCAAAGGGAAATGAAGCGGCGATTTAAATAATCGCCGTTTCATTTACGTCAAAATGGCCGCGCTGTGCCGATCAGCTGATTGTCGGCACAGTGCGGTAGTCTAGACGGGGATCAGCTGACCCCAGATCCCTTTGTCGTCAGATCCTTTATGCCTTGTGAAACCATTTAGTCTAGACACATCCCATATGTTTCACAGCTCTGCAATTAGGCAAACATCTCATATCTATTAATACAGACACTAGTGGTTTTAAGGCACAAATAAATAGCATATCTCCCCATATAACTTAAATAGCTTGTCAACTTTATGGTGTCACAACAACATTGTTTGACTAGGAGGTGTCTGAGTAGCACTGTTGATTCTCCCACCTCGTCCTCTCTACCGAATGCAAAGACATAATGCACTCCTGAATGGTAAAGACATTCACAACCCTGAAGAGAGTAAGCACCAAGAATGCAAACATTTTATAATTAGAACCTTGCTCAAGAAGTCAGCTTAGACACTAACCTTTACGATTAGTGCCCTGTATCAAATCTCCATTTTTAGGAAGTGTTTCTCAGAAAGCGGTCATGGCCTCAGTCTAGCAATACCTGGTTCATAAGTTTCTTTTTACCTTAGTCTGGCATGGAACAGACTGATCTTGTATGACTGATCCATATAGACTTAAAGACTTGCATAAAGTTGTTGACATGATTGACCATCAGATATTGTTGACTCATTCATAAAAATCTTGGGGAAGTCAACAATGTGGCCCTTTTAGCAAGCATCTCAAAAAGATATTACAAATATTAGTTAAGCTTCATATCTTATCAAGTAATCATTTTCTAGATGGGGAAAAATCAGACACAGTCACTTGCTTGACATGATAGTGCTGGAATTAACACACTGATAAACGTCCTGTTCCTTACCCTCCAGCCTCATTTTGATGTGGCACGATTTTTATGAAATGTACACCATGAGCAGACTGTGTTTCTTCCTCCTACAGATGTTGCTTACCTAATTCTGAACTAGAATAATCTGCTATGATCCAAGGAAATACAGGATACTGGGAAAGATCATTGCAGCTTCTATCAGCCAGGTTGTTGAGGTGAAGAAGGTACTGATAATTTGAAAGATGACCTCGCTGCCATTGCAACATGTAACTCTCAGCTGTCTGCTCTGTAATATGATTTTCTAAAGAAAAAGAAAAAGAAATCAAAATAAAACTAAACCAGAAAAAAAACCCTTATTTCTCTAGTCTAAGAGAAATTTGACTTTTCAGCACCTAGAATTATTTGACTGCATTGTACACTGTAAACGTCCAGTAATTTAAACAAATCCGTTTAAAACATACCTTAGGTAGTATTATAATAGCACTTATTCGTAGCTTTAAAATATGCTAAAGTCATCAAGTAGCCAATTGAATGAACTGGAAAAAAATACTACATATTTGTGAATATAAAAAAGAAACATGACGTCTCATGTTAAGAAGAAAATTGTTCAAACTTTTGCAGATCTCACGAGACATCTAGATAAGACTTACGTGTACTGCTGGGGAGAAGCCGGTGGTCGTGGTACATGTAGGTAACTAGGATATGTCTACACTACATGTCTCCGTCGACAGAGCCATGTAGATTACCTTTGTAGACATGGGAAAATGAAGCGGCGATTTAAATAACCACCGCTTCATTTAAATTAAAATGGCTGCCACGCTGTGCCAATCAGCTGTTCGTCGGCACAGTGCTGTAGTCTGGACGCTCCGTGGTAGACGTCAAAAAGCATTTGTCGATCTCCCCGGTAAACCTCATCCCACGAGGCATACCAGGGTGGTCGACACATGCCTTTGATGTCGACCATGGAGCGTCCAGACTACAGCGCTGTGCCAACGAACAGCTGATCGGCACAGCGTGGCAGCCATTTTAATTTAAATGAAGCGGCAATTATTTAAATCACCGCTTCATTTTCCTATGTCATTTTCCTAGGTCTACGTCGACGGAGCCATGTAGTGTAGACATACCCAACGACATAGGGAAGGGTAGGAAAGAGGTTCTGGGGGCCAAATTAAGGCTGCTAGGAAAGGGATTGAAATCCAGGACCTTTATGGTAGTGTTCTCTGAAATGCTTCCAGTTCCATGTGCAGGGCCGAGCAGGTAAGCAGAGCGACAGAGTCTCAATGAGTGGATGAGATGATAGCATGTGTGTGGGGGATAAGGGGGAAGGGTTCAGATTTATTAGGAAACTTTTGGGATAGGAGGAGCCTATAAAGGAAGGATGGGATCCACCTAAACCAAAATGGAACCAGACTGCTGGCACTTAACATTAAAAAGGTTATAGAGCAATTTTTAAACTAAGGGCAGGAGAAAAGCTGATGAGTGTGGAGGAGCACATGGATGGGAAAGAGCCATCTCTTAAGGGAGGGTCTCAGATGCCCTATGTCAATGTTTCTTAAACTTTTTAAGACCAACGAACACCCATACAATAATTTTTTTATGAGGAACACCAAGGATTTGTTTGTTTGTTGAGCAAAAAAAAAAAAAAAAAAAAAGGTCGGGGAAAGTTAAAGGTCACCTGCCCCTTTAAGGGCGTCCAATTTGAATTCTGTTGTTCTCCACGGCACACCCCCGCCTGCCTCACAGTGTGCCATGGAACAGTTTAAGAAACACTGCCCTGTGTTGTAGTAAGGAGGAGAGGATGAAAGTATGGGTCAGATCAGATGAGACACAATCAAATGAAAAAAGTCTAAACATCAGGAAATGGCAGACAGATAAATAGGTGACAAATTATTAAAGTGTTTATATACAAATACTAGAAGTCTAAATAGTAAAATGGGTAAACTAGAGTGCCTAGTTTTAAAGGAGAATATTGATATAATAGGCATCACGGAAAGTTGGTGGAATGAGGACAATCAATGGGGCACAGTCATACCAGATATATACCAATATATATCGGAAGGTTAGAACAGGTCATGCTGGTGGGGAGGAGTGATACTATACGTGAAAGAAAATGTAGAATAAAATGAAGTAAAAATCTTAAATGAACCAAAATGTTCCATAGAATCTCTATGGATAGTAATTTCTTGCTCCAATAATAAGAATATAGCAGTAGGGATATATTATCAACCACCTGATCAAGACAGTCATAGTGACTATGAAATGCTACGGGAGGTAAAATTTAACATCCCTTTCATGGTAAAAACACCTCAGCAGCCCAACACTGTAGCATTTAATTTCAGAAAGGGGAACCACACAAAAATGAGGAAATTAGTTAAACAGAAATTAAAAGATACAGTAACAAAAGTAATATCTCTGCAAGCTGAAAGGATAATTTTTAAAAACACCAAAATAGAGGCCCAACATAAATGTATACCCCAAATTAAAAAACACAGTAAGAGAACCAAAAATGTGCCACCATGTCTTAACAACCAAGTAAAAGAAGCAGTGGGAGAAAAAAAGACATTTTTTAAAAAGTGGAAGTCAAATCCAAGTGAGGAAAATAGAAAGGAGCATAAACTTTGTATAATTAAGTGTAAAAATATAACAAGAAAAGCCAAAAAGAAGTTGGAAGAACAACTAGCCAAAAACTCAAAAAGTAACAGAAAATGTTTTTTAAGTACAGGCAGTCCCCGAGTTACGCGGATCCGACTTATGTCTTCGGCAGACCAGGGAGAGGAAGCAAAGCGGCGGAACACGTGGGCAGCAGACAGCCCAGACGCGTCTGGGCTGTCCGCTGCCCGCGTGCTCCGCAGCTTTGCTCCCCGTTCCCCTGGTCTGCAGACCAGGGAGACGGGGAGCAAAGCAGAGCAAAGACGCGGAGCCTGAGGGGAGCAGGACAGCCATGGCGCGTCTGGGCTGTCCCGCTGCCCCCGTGCTGCGCGGCTTTGCTCCAGACGCCTGTGGTACAGCAGCTGGGGCGCTGCCGGTTAATCCCGTAGCGCCGCTCTGGGCGCTACTGGACCAAACTGGCAGCACCCCAGCTGCTCTGCCCCAGGCGTCCTGATTCAGCCACTGTTGGTCAGTTTCAGCAGCGGCTGAATCAGGACGCCTGGGGCAGAGCAGCTTGGGTGCTGCTGGGTTGGTCCAGTAGCGCCGAGGAGCGGCGCTACTGGAGCAACCCAGCAGCACCCAAGCTGCTCTGCCCCAGGTGTCCCCAAGTCAGCCGCTGCTGAAACTGACCAGAGCTGACTTCAGGAAGCCCGAGGCAGAGTTGCTCTGCCCCAGGCTTCCTGGAATCAGCCGCTGATCAGTTTCAGCAGCAGCTGACTTGGGGACGCCTGGGGTTCTTAAGTTGAATCTGTATGTAAGTCGGAACTGGCGTCCAGATTCAGCTGCTGTTGAAACTGATCAGTTTCAGCAGCGGCTGAATCTGGACGCCAGTTCCGACTTACATACAGATTCAACTTAAGAACAAACCTACAGTCCCTATCTTGTACGTAACCCGGGGACTGCCTGTACATCAGAAGCAGGAAGCCTGCTAAACAACCAGAGGGGCCCTTGGACAATCAAATGCTAAAGGAGCACTCAAAGATGATAACATCATTGCAGAGAAACTAAATGAATTCTGTGCTTCAGTCTTCATGGCTGAGGATACTGGGGAGATTCCCAAACCTGCGCCATTCTTTTTAGGTTACAAATCTAAGGAATTGTCTCAGACTGAGGTGTCATTAGAGGAGGTTTTGGAACGAGTTGATAAACTTAACAGAACCAGATGGCATTCACCCAAGAGTTCTGAAAGAACTCAAATGGGAAAATGCAGAACTCTTAACTGGTTTGTAACCTATCCTTTAAATCAGCTTCCATACCTAATGACTGGAAGATAGCTAATGTGACACCAATATTTAAAAAGGACTCTAGAGGTAATCCTGGCAATTACAGACCAGTAAGTCTAACATCAGTACCAGGCAAATTAGGTGAAACTATAGTAAAGAATAAAATTGTCAGACACATAGATGAACATTATTTGTTGGGGGAAGTCAATACGGTTTCTGTAAAGGGAAATCATGCCTTGCTAATCTGCTAGAGTTCTTTGAGGGGGTCAACAAATATGTGGACAAGGGGAATCCAGGAGATACTGTATACTTCCGGAAAGCCTTTGACAAGGTCCCTCACCAAAGGCTCTTAAGTAAAGTAAGTTGTCATGGAATAAGAGGGAAGGTCCTTTCATGGACGGATTATTGGTTAAAAGACAGGAAACAAAGGGCAGGAATAAATGGTAAGTTTTCAAAGTGGAGAGAGGTAACTATTGGGGTCCCCCCCAAAGGTCTGTCCTGGGACCAATCCTATTCAACTTATTTATAAATGATCTGGCGAAAGAGGTAAACAGTGAGGTAGCAAAATTTGAAGATGATACCAAACAGCTCAAGATAGTTAAGACCAAAGCAGACTGTGAAGAGTTTCAAAAAGATCTCACCAAACTAAGTGACTGGGCAACAAAATGGCAAATGGAATTAAATGTTGATAAATGTCAAGTAAAGCAAATTGGAAAAATAATCCCAACTATACAAACAATATGATGGGGATTAATTTGGCTACAACTATTCAAGAGAGAGATCTTGGCGTCACTGTGGACAGTTCTCTGAAAACATTCACTCAGTGTGCAGCAGCAGTCAAAAAGCAAATAGAATGTTAGGAATCATTAGAAAAGGGATAAAGAATAAGACAGAAAATATCTTATTGCCTCTATAAAACCATGGTACGCCCACATCTTGAATACTGCATACAGATATGGTCGCCTCGTCTCAAAAAAGATATATTGTCACTAGAAAAGGTTCAAAGAAGGGCAACAAAAATTATTAGGGGTTTGGAACAGGTCCTATATGTAGAGAGATTAAAAAGACTGGAATTTTTCATCCAGAGGAAACTAAGGGGGGATATGAGAGAGGTCTATAAATCATGACTGTTGTGGAAAAAGTGAATAAGGAAAAGTTATTTACTTATTCCCACAATATAAGAACTAGGGGTCACCAAATGAAATTAATAGGCAGCAGGTTTAACAAGAGGAAGTTTTTCTTCACTCAATGCACAGTCAATCTCTGGAACTCCTTGCAAGAGGATGTGGTGAAAGCTTGGACTTTAACAGGGTTCATAAAAGAGCCAGAAAAATTAATGGAGGTTAGGCCCATCAATGGCTATTATCTAGAATAGGTAGGAATGGTATCCCTAGCCTCTGTTTGTCTGAAAATGAATGACGGGAGGAATTACATGAGGATTACCTGTTGTGTTCCCTCCCTCTGGGGATCTGGTATTGACCACTGTCGGCAGACAGGATATTGGCCTCGATAGACTGGTGGTCTGACCCAGTATGGCCGTTCTTATGTTCTTATGTTGTTAACTCCGGCAGAAGACCCTTGAGATTCTGGACCATAGCTTACTAATGACATGTCTTCACTAGAGGGAAGATCAATGCTGCTGAGATCGATCTTCCAGAGTCAGATTTAGTGGGTCTAGTAAAGACCCTCTAAATCAAATTCAGAGGGCACCCCTGTCAGCGGCCGGTATTCCTCTTGCAAGGAATAAGGGAAATTAACGGGTGTGTCTGCTCCTGTCAGTCGCCTGCTGTAGGGATGACGGGGAAACTCTAATTAATTAAGGTATGTCGATTCCTGCAACATAATTAATATAACTGGAGTAGCATATCTTAATTCAACCTTCCCCATTAGCGTAGGCATGGCCTAAGGGGCAGGATTGTATGAAAGAAATTTGTTTTTCTAGACCCGTGGTCCCCAACACGGTGCCCGCGGGCGCCATGGCGCCCGCGGGGGCATTTCCATGCGCCCGCCAGGTGCTCGGGGCTGGCCTGGCACCGGGCACATGTCGGGGGGAGCGCCGGCCCCGGGCGCGCGGCACATGGCGGGGGGAGCGCCGGCCCCGGGAGCGTGGCGCATGGCGGGGGGAGCGCCGGCCCCGGGCATGCAGCTATGGGGGGGGTGGCGCCCCGGGCATGCGGCTATGGGGGGGGCCGCCCCCGGGGCACAAGTGTCCCCGCCCCCTGGCGCCCGGCGGGCGAACGGCCCCGCCCCCTGGCGCCCGGCAACCTTGAAAGGTTGGGGACCACTGTGCTAGACAATAACTAACAGTACCTGGTTAATATCTGTTAGTGAAATGTGGTCTTGCCTTTCTATGAATGTTCAATTTAACAAACAGGATGAAAATGAAGTACCAATATCACACAGAAAAAAGGAAATTATCCTGTACTTAATTTTCTTCAAAACCAAATACACAGTTCCAATGGAAATATGGATATGCAAGGCAGACTCTTAAAGAAAAGATGTCCTAAATTGGGAGACTATTCCCAGAATATGTTGCCATCTTCCTTAAATTACACTGGCTGCTTCTTGGATTATATTTGAGCATATCTAAGTACAGTAGACTTCCGGTGAGGAGCTGTGACGGGTCTGCCGGGACTTTCACTGCGTCCGGGGGGGAGGGGAGAAACAGGGGGAACGGCGCAGCGAGGGGAGAACACTCCGCCGTTTTGCAGGAAGGCAGGGGAAGCCCTGCAGAGCCGCCGGCAACAGGCCAGCTGGGGAAACCCAGCTGCCGGCCTGCAAATGGCAGTGGAGGAGAGGGGGCAAGAGCTAAGTCTCCAAACTCGCCCCGTTCCGGCTGCGCTCAGCCCTGCGCCGCCGCCAAGAGTTTCCGGGAGGGGAGCAAGCTCCTCATTCCTCAGACTGCAGTAGTTATCGCCGAGCAGGGGAGTTAAGGGCAGCACTACGGAACCAACCCGGCAGCACTCCAGCTGCTCTGCTCCACCGCTTCTCCAAGTCCGCTGCTCGTCAAGCAGTGGAGCAGAGCAGCTGGGGCGCTGCCAGGTTGGTCCCATAGCGTCGCCCTTCACCCCCCTGCTCGGCGAGAACTACTGCAGTCTGGGAGGTGGGGAGCCCTCCCCTCCCGGAAACTAGCGGCAGCGGCACGGGGCTGAGCGCAGCCGGAACGAGGCAAGTTCGGGGACTTAGCTCTTGCCCCCTCTCCTCCGCTGCCATTTGCAGGCAGGCAGCTGAGTTTCCCCAGCTGGCCTGTTGCCGGCGGCTGTGCGGGGCTTCCCCTGCCTTCCTGCAAAAAGGCGAAGGGTTCGCCCCTCGCCACGCTGTTTCCCGCCCACCCCCCGGACGCAGTGCGGGTCCCAGCAGACCTGTCTCAGCCCACCGCCGGAGTACCTCTCAAAAATGCATTCTCATTCCACAAATCTAGGTCTTCACAAAGTGAACTCCCTCTAACAATAGTGGCTCAGTCTAGTAACAAATACACTGTAGTTTTAATCCTACTGATGAATGTCTGACATTTTTCTCTTTCAAAAAACAAACAAACAAACAAACCCTGAAGAAGTCAGCAAAGAAGAAGAAAGATAAAAATCTTATGCAACTAGAAAGTACAGTTACAAAGATTGTCAAAGGCAACTTGGGGGAAAGGGTAGTGGATGGCAGGTCCTTTAACACTAGCAAAGATTAATTGCAAGTTTGTAGTTGGCTTCCTGAAACCAACTCCCAGCAAACCCCCACCAAAAATATTTTTTTTAGCTACTTATAAAGCAAGCATGATAATCTGTGGAGAGGGAGGCCTATATTAGCTCCTCCAGCACTGATATGTAGGAACTGGTTATTTTTCATACCTTCTCATTCTCCTTCCTCAGTAACCTTTATAGAAAGTTCAAGTGGCCTCTAAATGGACCACCATATGCCCTAAAGTCTACAGAATAATGGAGCTTTCCATCTATTAGAAAGATATATAATTGTGATCTACCCCTTTCCAACATCAAGACAACAGAGCCCACATATTCCCCATAATGGAAAGAAGCAGGACATTTAATAAATAAATGGTTTCAAACCTAGGTATGTTGCAATATAGAAATAGAGCTCATCTCGATCTTCAGAGTTGTAGAATTTTAAGTAGATGTCAGAACACAGGTCGTTTTCTGTGCAAAATACTTCTAGACCCTTCAAAATTAAAGGAGAAAAATTAAATATAGAAATTCAATGATAAGCCCTACTACCTATGTTTCTAACAGCAGATTTCAGTTAGCAATGTCCAAAACTTACGAGCAATCCATGTAATTAGTTTGTCGGTAGTTTTGCCTAAATTTTGGCGAATGTTTTACCTTTTGTAAAGATTTTTCTTCTCCTCAACTACATACACATGTACTTTCTTGGAATCATAAAGAAAAATATGTTGTCCAGAACTGATCCAAAGGAGACAATCTAACAATTTCATATACAATACACAGTACACACTTTAACTTTATAAAACATAGACTAATTATAACTCAGAAGTGAACCCCTTTGGATTCCTCCCTCATGTTTTGTTAAGACTAGAGTTTACTTTTACATTATGTTACAACTGAAACAAAAACACTGAACAGGTAAAACCAAGATCTCACTGCAGAATTCTTGCACCTCCCTTTTGCTACTGTTTCACATCGATCATTCAACACAACCCTATTTCCTTCTTGTACGTCAAGATTTTATATAATCTTTAGAACTCAAATTTATCAAACTGGCTATTTTGCAGAAAAATATGTAGTTTAAGAAATCATTAGGGATGTCAACGTACTCCAAATCTGGGCACTGTGAAGCCACTGAAGTTAAAATGTAAATCAAATTTACTTTATGGCAAACCAAAGAAAGTAAGTCTGTTTCTTTACTGCAAAAGAATCAGGAAAACCTGAGTGTACACTTGTTTCCATCTCACTGAATAATCAGCAAATTATGCAAATTCCTTTAAATGGCTTTTCAGCATAAAAACTGGACTAGGCTCCACGAACATCAAACAAATATTAATTTTTAAAAAGTAACCTTGTAAGATGCTTCTCGTGCCTTATACAGGTAGTTCCATTTATAATTTCTACTTTACTAAGAAAGCACAAATGGGGGAGGGGAGGGAACTGAGCTCTACTCTTAATTCATGCTGCTTAGAAAACAAGATGAAGAGTTATTTTGTTGGTACACACACAATTTTAGTGACTAGATTCAGACAAAGTGTGAAAGAAATTAGCAATATACGTAGCTAAAAGTAGACAACTCTAGCTCACCAATGGCATTAGACCATGTCTTCTTTTGTAGATACGACGGACACTGTGCATCATTATGTGAACTACTGGTTTCTGTAACATAAAATCAAGTCACACCCCAAAAGCATTAATACTCACAGGTCTTATACATGATATCAGTAACATTCAATGAAATGAAACAAGGGCTTTTTTGTTTGGGGACGTATGCTGCCATGAAGGTAAGATTCATCCTCTGCACTGGAGAAAAAACTACCCTGTTCTCTACAGAAATAGTTATTTTGTAAGAGGAATAATTACTTTCCTATTGGCAGCTATCCTGATTGAGATATAACTTTAGTGGCAACTCCATTCTTTAAAGTTCATTCTAAAAATTCTCAGACACTAGTCACACAACAGTAGAAGACAAAAATGGGGAAGTTGTCAGAATATGCAAAAGGATCCTTGCAGAGTAAGCCTGCTGGAAAAAATATTTGCTAGCTATGGCTACCACCTTATGGACAAAGATAAAATAGCATTTATTTTATGTAACTCAGCACTAGGTAGCAGTGGATCTGACTTTAAGCCATTACAAACACAAAGTGGTAATACTGCAGGAACAGATTTTTAAAATATTGTTTTAAAATAATTTTGTCCTACTGACAGAAACAGTCTCATGCATTATGAAGCAATCACTACTCAGTTTCATTTGCAACCCCTCCTAAAAAAAGTTTAGTAGGTCAGGAAGTGGAAAGGCCCCTCCTACATGTAGTTAACCTTGTTCCGTTTCATCCAGACACAAAATGTACTCAAACCTCCAGTATGTGTGGATAGTATTTCAGAATGATATCCTATAAACTGTAATTTGCATGAGCTATTCAGACAAGAAAAGTCTAGCATGCAATTTAATAATTGCTTTTAGGGCAGTAATCCAATTAAGACACATTTTTATTTGTTAGAGATTAAGAACTATGTTTTCATTTCAATGAAGCAGTCAAGATAAACTATCAGTCCTTAAGTTATGTTTAATTATGAACAGTCAATGCAGGAAAATTGTGGAAATCTGAATTTTTATTATTTTAATAAACACAATAAATTGCATTTGCATAGGTGCTTACCGTTCCAAAAAGAGGGATTTTATATGAGGCATAATCTAGAAAAATAAGTTATATATTGTACACAAAAGAGCAGGGTTGAGAAATCACTCATGAAATTTTATTTACTTACAGGATATCCATTAAGAGGCTGGAAATACAGGTTTTCATCAGTGATGCATACATGCCCTGGATTAGTCACCAGGGGTGTCACCATTTCTGCTTCACATTCCATATGCAAGGTTTCAGAAACACTTTGAAATCTGAGAAAAAAAGTAAACAAACACACACAAGAAACAAAGAAGTCATTTTATCTATTACTGGTTCCAGTTTCACTTTCAAAATGTTTCTACATACACATTACTGCATGTCTAAAGTAGGTATTTTGAAAAATGTACCAGAGCCGTCTTCTTCCTCCTCCCCCCACCATCCCTGCTAATCCAAAGTGGAAGCTGTTACACAGTCTCCATCACATTCTGCAGCAGCCATCATTTTAAAGCACTAGCATCTTCACAAGCACTCCTGCACATTTTATACTCTGTTCAGAAATGCCATATTTCTTCCAGAAATTTCCAGACAGGAAGTATAAAGATGTATAAAAAGGTAACAAATTTAATTCAATTTAAGTGGAGAATTTTCCATCCTCTCTGGTAAATGTAAGGTGATACTTCTCTTTGCATTATGACTCAGTATTGTAAGAGCTTCTAAATTAAAATACACAGGCTGTAGAAAACAAGATTTTCCTAAAAAGTGTAAACAAGCTAATTAGCTCAGTAAAGCTCTAATCAAGCTTGAACTTTGTAGTAAAAAATAATTAGAACCATACCTGTTTTTATCAAATGATGTTCTAGCCAAACGGGACTGCAATATAGCAGTTATCTAATGAAAAAAGATTAACATATTTTATGTTCCTAATTACAGTTAGATAATCACCATCACCATCATCATCATCATCATCAAGTCCTTAAACTATATCAGTGATTTACCATGGCAGCCTGATCTCCCATCTTGTCCAGGTGAGAGGCTCGGTTAAGCTATTAAAAAAGAAGTTAAAACAAATTAGCTACCACATAACTGTAGTATGAATATGCTTGAGGGCACTAAGCAGACTAGAACACTATTAACCAAGAAATTATGTGCATTAATTTTAAAAGAAGTTATTATGTAGATCTATTGTTCAAATTTGAAATAATTTTAATATCTGGTCTGTACAGAAAAGCACCATCAAGAAATAACAGTTTTCTAAGACAGCTGTACAAGGCAGATTTCAGAATAAGCATTATGTTCGATGAGTGTACCATAGCATGGGTGCTCCAAACAAATCAGTAGAACTGCCAGGTAAGTGTTATTCAAACTATTTGCTTAGAGAGTTAGTTTGAAGAAAGTTATTCAGACTATTTGCTTAGAGAGACCCTTTCTCCATCATATATTCTAAAGTAAGATGATGTGGTGGTAAGTTTGCAAAGCCGTCAAACAATTGTACCTGAAGTAGAGTCTGTATAACATCATCCGCCTTCCCAGCAACATCCAACTGAAAGAGGTATTCAGTTTTACCCTAACAAAAGACACAAGGTATGTTTAATACTGATGAAAGGACTATAATTAAACACAGTACCCAAAGACCATACACTTTTTAGCCGGATAGTGGCCACAGGCAGGAGTTGCTCTGGCTGGGCTGGAGCAGCCTCTCCCTGCAGCAGGGGAGGGAGGGCATTCCAGCCCAGTTGTGGGTAGGGGCTCACGCTACAGTCCCCCACTCCAACTCAGCCTCCTTTTATCGATTAACTGGTTAAACAATATGTTCAACCGATTAGCCAATTAAACAGGATTTTACATCCCTAATACACATAAGGTATCCCAGGAAAAAGTCCATCTTCCCAGTCTGAATGGGAAAGACAACAACTTGGGATATTCCGATTTGCTGGAGAGGGACTAAATAGAGAAGATGAGCGAGTTTCAAATGCATATGCAAAAGCTTAGCACCAGAGCAAAATACAGGTTGAACCTTTCTAGTCTGGCACTTTCAGATCAGGCAACATCCGTGGTTTGGGCATGAGTTTACTTAGCTGGATGCCTACTTATCCCAGATGTGGCCAAGTTTCCCGTGGTCCCATAAAGTTTATTTACAGCCACCAGTCCTGGCTCTCAGTGTTCTGAGTGGTTATTTAGCTCTAATTTACTCTTAAATGTCTTCTAAGAACTCAAGTGTTGGTAACGCTGCTAAACAATATTGACCTCCCATGGTTCGGCCAATTGTCTGGTTCAGCACCGGTTAGGTCCCGAAGGTGCTGAACCAGAGAGGTTCAACCTATAGTCAGATCAGTGTCTCAAATTATTAATCATCTAGGGATAAAATTGTTTTGGCAAGTGAGTCCTTGAAGCTATGGAGGAAACGCCAGGTTCTTGTTTTAACATGCAGCTATACAACTGCATCCCTTTCTGGTGTTATTTAGGATTCCATACAATTCACATAAATAAAGATTAATTAGAAACATAAAAGACAAGGACCACTCAGGAAAAATTCATTCCAATACCTAAAAGATAACAGACATGAACTGGATCAAAAAAGTTCCTCTCAACTAGTTAGGCTCCAATAAGTCTGAATTCTGGAACAAGAATTCAACCTTTTCCCTTCCAGCTCAATCCAGCTGGGTTTATTGTTGTCTAGGACATTTTCCTGTCAGTAAGGTTTGTTGTCTGTGCTGCCACCATAATGCTCATTAATCAGGGAAAAAGCAACAAGATCTTCACTCTTTCCCCCTAACTTTCAAGGGCGCTTATGTTTTAGGAATACAGTTAAGTTCTGAAGGGTGCAAGAGAGCATGTTGCTATTCATTATAAGAACAGGAATTTGTGGGCTGCGTTATCCTTAAAATCTTGTTCCTACTTAAGACAGACTGTCTCGAGCAATATAAACAATTCATGTGCCTGTTCACTCTTTTCCAGTAACTTATGTTGGTATTTGAGCGCTTATGTTCTTTCACAACAAATTTATAAAAGCTGGCTTCTTTGTACTGCATTTTCTTTCATTTGCCTTTTCTTGATCTGGTTTAACCTAGCAACTAAAAAGTTTTTATATGCATCCAAATTTTGTTTCAATTCTAAGCCATGGCAGCCTTAGACTTTTGACAAAGACACCTCTTTTGACAAAGACACCATTGATTGTACAGTACGCACTGTACTTATTACAAGTATTTTGCATTTACCTCAAACCTCAGATGACAATTAAATAAATATTGCTATTTCAGGAACATATATAAAATCCTTAGATAGTTAAAAAACATGAAAAAATGTCTACTTACTCTTTCAGTTTTATAGGGTGCAATAATGTTTTGCTCTTTAATGAGAAAAGCCTGAAAAAAAGGATAAAAGATCATTTAGCTAGAATATGCTTTGATAATGAATTCTCCATGAATTACATCGTTTGGTGACAGTGCATGGTTAAAGTATGTGCACTCATGTGTATGTGGAGGTCTGTACAGGGAAGAGAGATCTTCCATTAAATGGGGGTGAAAGCAAAACTGGATTGACAAGTGATAAAGGGGTAGGAATATATGAATTGTCAA
Source organism: Pelodiscus sinensis (assembly GCF_052426305.1). NCBI lineage: Eukaryota > Metazoa > Chordata > Testudines > Trionychidae > Pelodiscus > Pelodiscus sinensis. Next base: position 64,736,022 of record NC_143053.1, on the reverse strand, counting down.
GAATGGCCCACCTGGTTATCCTGTTGCCAAAATGATCAATACCAGATGCTTCAGAGCAAGGAGCAAGATATTGAGAAGTGAACAAATATGCAACTACCTTTCGTAGGGAAAATAGCTTCCTAAATTCCATTTAGAAGTTGGTTTATATCAGGCCTGCACAACTCGGAAAGCGGCGAGGGACATATTACTCCAAAGAAAACAGCTACGGGCCGCAAGTAGGGTTGCCAGATGCTCTCCCAATACCGAACACACGGGCTAAAAATTTTGTCGAGGGGAGAAAAAAAAAAAAAAAAAAAACCTACGCATGTTGGGCATACAAAAAAAAACCTGCACTACCCAGCTTCAGCATGCAACCACAGGAGGCTCCACCAGGCTTATGTCCAGTGCCCAACCAGAAATTCTGAAAATACTGGACATTGCACATGTCTGATATTTTCTGAATATTTTTACTGGGCAGAGAGTGCAAATACTGGACTGTCCAGTAGAAAACCGGACACTTGGCAACCCTAGCCGCAAGGGTGGGGAGGGGGTGGAAATAATACTTTATTAAGGATTTTTCAATTAAATTAGGCCTGCACAACATACGGCTCCCAATGTCCTTATCCTTTCCTCTCCCAGCATCACTCTGTCCCCCCTCCCACTGACACCTCCCCTCCTGCCCTTTTCCTCATTGTCTCCACTTGGCCCCCTGGCATTTGTCTCTCCTGCACCCTGTCCCTTGGTGCCTTCCCCTTTCTCCTGACCTGCTCCCCTCCCCTCAGCACAAGCCCCTTTCCCTCCCTTACCTGGCTTCTGCCTTCCAGTTTGCGGGGCTGCCAGAGCCTTTTTGAAACTGGCGGTCGCCAGCTGTGACATCACGATGCCACATCATGCCAGCGTCCTGGCGTCTGTCGGCACCCTGCCCACTGGCGCTCACCATAGCGGCACGCAGGCAGCCCGGCAGCAAGAATTGCCGCACTTCCCCCGCCCCAGCGGCGCTCCACTCCTCCGCCCAGCCGGCGGATCGGATGGGCTGCGTCACCTGTAGTCATCACAGGCTGCACAGTGAGGCATGTTGTGCAGGCCTGGTTTATGCCATGAGGGCTTGCTCTATCTCTCCTTAAACTTTGCAGCTTTTGCTTTGTTTTTTAATCCTATAAAACTAGTCTTGGCAGAATTAATTTTTTACAGGGTGGTTTTTCAAAAAAACTTCCCCTGAATCTAGACTGCTGCCACATTCTTTCAAAAGTAAATCGAAAGAACACGGCAGTTTTTTCAACCTCATAAAACGAGGTTTTCCGCGGAAGAAAGCCTTTTTTTGAAAGTGCTTTTTTGAAAAAAGGCGCTATGTAATGCAAACTGTGCTTTTTCAAAAGAGAGCATCCAGACTCTCTTTCAAAAAAGCAGCTCACTTTTTCAAAAGTACTTTAAAAAAGACAGTAAACTCCTATTAAGCAAGACAGAAACAGGACTGCACTCCTTCTCTTGGAGGCCATGTCTAGATTACATTCCTCATTCGAAAGAGAAATGTAAATGAGGCAAATCGAAAGTGCAAATGAAGTGCGGGATAGTTAAATATTTAATTTGCATCTGAGTGCTTTTTCAAAAAAGGGTTTTTCAAAAGTGAAAGCACAGTCTAGACAGGGTTCTTTCGAAAAAAACAACACCTTTTTCGACAGAATCTGTACTTCTAAAAAAATTAGTATGGGTTCTTTCGAAAAAGGGTTTTTTTTCCCCAAAAGAACCCCATCTAGACCAGTCAGAGGTGTGCCGTGGAGAACAATAGAATTCAAAAGGGTCAGGTGCGGTGACCCCCCCCCCCTTTTTTTTTTCCTTAACAAAAAGCCTTTGGTGTTCCCCATTAAAAAAAATATTGTTTGGTGTTCCCTGGTCATAAAAAGTTTAAGAAACGCTGATCTAAACTGTGCTTTTACTTTCGAAAAACCCTTTCAAAAAAAAGCTTAGACATGAATATGCAAATGAAGTGCAGGATATTTAAATCCACACTTCATTTGCACTTTCGATTTGCCTCATTTACATCCCTCTTTCGAAAGAGGAATGTAGTTTAGACATGCCCTGAGTGACTTCTGCTAGCGAGAACTATCACTTTCAGCAACATGATCATCATCCATGAAAGGCACAAGTGTCCAATCCAACAAAGTTTATTTCTTAAACTTGTTTTGATTTAGTGGATTTTTATTCTGTTCAAGGAAAAATTCTGAAAATAGTTAAGGATTAAATGTCATGTAAGGAATGAGCACTCAACCCTAACTATATTTATTAGAAGGCTGTATATCATACAGTCTTTTCCTAGAAATTATTTTGCAGTTAATATTTCTAAGGCACTTCTTTGATTAGTCTTTAATATTTTAAATCAAACTAAAGGTTGAACTTCTGTGGTCCAGGACTCTCTGGTCTTCTGAACCATGTATGCTGCTGGACTAGAGAACTCCAGCACAGAGGTTGCCAGCAGCTGAGAGCAGATCCGACCGGCAGGGCCAGCGGAGCTCACAGGGCACCAGAGCCTGCAGCTGACCTGGGTGGGAAACCAGTCGGGGCACGGAGCCTATGGGGGAGGGAAGGGGGGAGAGCAGACAGCACAGCTGGCAGGACCAGGAAGCCAGTAGGGCTGCTGGAATCTTCGGGGCAGGGAGAGTGCTGAGCCCGTGACAGGCAAGTCCAGGAAGGGGGTGCTGCAGAGCTCCCAGCTGGCAGGGCCTTGAGCACCCACAGGGCCAGCTCCAGAGCTCCCAGGACTGCGGGGTTTGCAGGGTTGCTGCAGGTAGGGGGCCGAGCAGCAGTGGCAGGCAGCTAGGGAGAGGACCCCGGCAGAGAGGCTGCTACCCCTTCCTTGCACCCCAACCTCTGACCTTCCCTGGTCCAGAAATCTCCTTTGTCCAGGACCGGCCAGGTTCCAGGGGAGTTGGACCAGGGAGGTCCAGCCTGTGCTAATTAGGGATGTTAACTGGTTAGCATACCGGTAAATATGAAGCTTACCAGTAGACATACAGACAAATGGGCCCTTGCCAGTTAACTCTGCTGGCAGACAGACATGGGGCCAGGCAGTGGACCCTAGAGGTTTAAACCGTTAACGATTAAGTGCTATCATTAAACCATTTTAACATACCTACCACTATGCCAAACTGTCTTCATTTTCAGGGCCCTTCATGACTTCTCTTTTCACTCTGAAGATTCATATATTCCAAGGCCAGAACAGAAGTGATATCTTTTCAATGGGCCAACTGACCACTTGTTAAATTTTCAAGAAGTACCCTTATGGTTACTCTAATGCTGCACTTCACACTTGAAAGTAGCTTCCTGTAAACATCCAGAAAGCTCTCTCACTATTCTCTTAAAAGCTCTCAGTGATGCCTGCATAAAACTTGGCAATGTTAGGCAGTGGTGTGCTAAGAGCAATGCTGATTGCGCTGACCAGTTTTGGATTCCCAGTTTCCTTGTATTCCCACAACTACCGGTCTGTAGGCATCTGTTAGCTCTTGTTGTACAGATAATCTCTTTGGAACAGGGACTGTCTTTTTGTTCTGTCCTAGTACAACATCTAACATAATGGGGTACTGGTCATTGACTGGAGCTCCTAGGTGTTCTGACAATAATCAAAGAAACGATGGCAATGAAAGCCCTGATCCAGCAACAAGCTCTTTGTAGGCACAGAGGTTTGCCCTCATTTCAGGAATGGGGCTTGATACCTAAGATTTGGTATTGACACTGCAGTTAGCTTGTATTACTGCTTGTTAAATGAATATTTTACCATTTGGAGAACACGCAAACAGATATCCCAAATTTAAATTAGGCTAGTTTGAAAGCAGCTGAATTCCCAAACAAGCATAACAGAAAATACACTTTCCAGTTTTAACATACATTATTAATGCATCTTGTTATTTGTCAGAGATTAGTGTTCTGACAATCTACAAAGACCTTCACATAGTAGTTCCTATTCCCTAGCTTTGTTTTATAATTATTATTGCATGGAATAGGTTTTCAGTTGCCCATTACTCTCAGTCAAAACAAAAGGCTTTTTATGTAGTTATACACCAGCAATGAGATTTGAGTTTACCGAAAAAGTAATCCTTTCTGTGATTATACAGTACCCTTGTTCGATTATAATTCACTAGAATATAATTTATTAAAAAATACATGTAATAATGTCTTATTCTTATATGTTAACAAGGGTTACTCTGCAGAGTCTGACATTCCAGGAAGTTTCAATAATATACATTTTATTCATTCTAAATTCCTTCGCTTTTCTATAAAATGCTTTATATTTCACACCTTTCATCTGAAGATTTCAATACCTTATCAGTGTAATAGGCAGTGGTGCTGGAACTAAGGTGCTGCTGCATCCCCTAACTTGAAGTAGTAATAACCAATACCAAATACATGGTTTCCATCAGCAGCAGCCCACTTATAAAAACTGTTTCAGAACCCCTGATTATAGGGGGAGATGGTAATACCTACCTGCTTCATACTGAGTTTGCCAAACACTTTCCATGATAAAATGATGCTTTTGAGATTGTTACAACAGTGTTTTCCAATTGGTGCTCTGGGGAATCCTGGGGCTCTGCAAAGCTAAAGTAGGGGTTCCACAAAAAGCTGGCACTTCCCCGCCCCCTCTGAAAGAAGCAGCACACTTTTTTCCCCTTCCTCCCTGGCGACGCAGAGGCGTAGGGAGACGGGGGCAGAGGGAACCGTTGTTCCCAGCTGGCACACTAGGGGGGTGCCGGACAGGAGTGATCCCACATGACCCACAGCGGGGAGGGAATCACTCCCCCCCCCAAAGGAGCCGGCGCGCGCGGCCTGAATAGCTGGTGCTGTAGCACCCTGCAACTTAGTTCCGCTGCCTTTCTGCGCGGTGCGGGGGGCAAAGAGGGAGGAGAGGTCAGGAGACCCAGGTCTGCGCAGCTCTGACTGTGTAGGTAGCGCGCTCTGTCCTGGGACTCCCCGTGCCTCCCCTCCTCCCGCAGGATGGCATCGCAGAAGTAAGTTGCTGGAGTGCAAGAGCCCCTGCTGCTCAGGCAGCGTACACACCAGCTGTTTGGGGAGGGGAAATGCAGTCGCACACTTCCCGGAACCCAGAGGTGCTGCAGGATTGCCAGATACTGGTCCCAGCCGTCCCTGTCCCCTGCCCAGACCACCACACGAGTACGCTGTCCCCTGCCCCCACCAGCACTGTCCCCAGCACGCAACAACACCCTGTCCCTCTCCCCAGCACCCAGAAGCACCCTGTCTCCAGTCCCAGCACCCTGCTACCCACCGCAGCACTCAGCACCACCCTGGCCCTGGCCCCGGCCCCAGGACCCTGCCACCCAGCGCAGCATCCAGCAGCACCCTGTCCCTGGCCCCAGTACCCTGCCATCCACCCTAGCATCCAGCAGCACCCTGTCCCTGGCCCCAGCATCCTGCTGCAGCACCTTGCCACCTGTGCCAGAATCCTGCCACCCAGAAGCACCCTCTCCCCAGCCCCAGCACCCACTAGCACCCTGTCCCCTGCCCGCACCAGCACAGTTGAGACCACGTTAATGAGGCCTGGGTTTTTTTTTTTCATCTCACTTGTGTGGCCCCAACTGACTTTTCTGTGGGTTGGTGACCCTTGACTCAAAACAGGTTCCTCGCCCCTCTCATAAATAGGGCTCGCCGAGCCACGGCGAGTCCTGCTCGCCAGCCGCGCTGTCCAGCATTCTACGCATGCGCGGATCGCCCGAACCCGGCTCTTCCGGGATGTAATCCACTCACCACGGGTGAGTAGATTACATAGATTGTTGAGCCCTGCTCATAAATAAAGACAATGCTAAAACCTTTTGAGTTTGACATAATATTTTATTTAAAAATGAAGCCTGGCCAACATGCCCCCCAATTGGGGATAAATCCCCATCTCACTACAGCATCATAACACTCCTGCGCCACCTGACCCCAAATCTGAGCCTATCATACACTGGAACCCCCTGTCTAGAGCCTCTCACATCCCCAAACCCTCAGTCTTCTGCCACAACACTCCTGCACTATTCACACATGGCAAATCTGTGTCCTGAGCCCATCGTATTCACAGCCTCCTTGCCCTTCACCCCTCACATATCCACCCCAAACTCCTGCACCCTCACATCCACAAGCCTGTGACGTGCTCGGAACTCCAACCTTCCACCTGAGCCCAACACTCCCCAGCCTGGAGCCCCCTTCCCAAGCCAGCATCCCCTTCTTCTGCATCTAAATTCCCTCCCAGAGCTTGCACTTCTCACCCCTTTCCACACCCAAATCCCTCATTCCCACCCCAGAGCCCACACCTCCTGTCTCAACCCATTGAGAGTGTATAAGGGCTGGGGATAGCAAGTGATGGAGAGGAGAGGAACAGAGAGGATGGGGACTCAAAGGGGTGGGGTTTTGGGAAAGGAACGTGATTTTCATGTGTTAATGCCCCCCCCCCTTTTTTTTTGCTTGACAAAGCTAGGGGGTTCCTTGAAATTCTGAAAAGCTGAAAAAGGTTCCATGGCCAAATAAAATTGGGAAACACTGTGTTAGAAGAATCTTCCTTCAGCTACAGACTGGGCTCACCTGTTTTGTTCTTTACAACTTTTAGAGGAGAGTGTGGGGATGAAAAGGAAAAGAACATACCTCCACTCTTACATAGCCCTGATTTGAGTCTGCAGGAGTGGTTGTTAGAAAGGCATCTTTATATTTGCAAATGGAGTATGTTTTATATAGAATTTGTTTCCATGGAACCCAAGCCCACTATACTATTTTCACAAAATCTGTATTCTGAAAAGAGAATAATAGAATATACTGGGTACAACTACACAAGTATAACTGGTAAAACTTTCCTCATCTGGTGACTAGCAAATTAATTTTGGACTGTAGCAATTTTTCTTTATTAGGGCCAAAACAAGATTGCAAGTGTGAAACCTACCAGTGACAAATATGAAAAATAGCATGATTTTTTTCCACAAATGATTTGTGAAAAGTGTGTCCATTTTTTTGTTGGCCTTTCTAATTTTGAAATCTTAATATCCACTATATTTTTAATGAAGCTTAAAGTGTATAGCATCTAATTTACAAATAAGAATTAACGACACTGCATGCTTTCACGTAACTTCCATACTTCATGACCAGTTACTGAAATGTTTAATGTGCATGCAGTACAGACTGCAGTGTTTAAACAGATTATTTGCAAAGACAAATGTAAGCTCTAGTGGTAGTAGAGAGACAGAAAAAATTGCAAGAGATGTAGAGAGACCAAAACAAGAAGAATCAAAGGTGGACTATATCTCCCTTGGTTTTTAAATGATAAAAGTGATGCTCCTGTATCCATTCATTTCTGAAAATATTATTTTTGCATGGCAATTTGCCAGAACTTGGAGGTAAAATTATCTTGTTGGACTTACCGTCTATTCCAGAATTAGTATGTGATCTCGAAATTATTTTAAAATAATGGCTTGCTGTGTAGACGCACACTTTGTTATTTAATGCTGCAATGTAGACATGTCCTACATGTCAACCTCAACTATGTTTGATTTGAACATTTTTTCCTGTATTTACTTATGAAAGACATTAAGAAAGTTAATGTGGAATATTAAGGAATCTTAAAAAAAAAATCCTCTTCTTAATTATGAGCCACAAATATATTATATGATGTATTTTTTACCTGATTGGATACAACAGAAATCACTCCAGGTATATACCTAAAATGCAGAAAAGGTGCTTGAAGTACAAGTATTCATCTTATTAAAAACAAAAATAAGTATCTAAAAATCTTAAATTCACTTACCAGGTGAAAGGGTTATTTGCATCATTATCTTCTGGTGCATCTATACTAATACAGTCTCTCAATGGGATCTGCAACAAGTTATAGAAATAGGTATTTATTTAAACATACATTGTTAAAACAAACCAAGTTACTACCAAAAGACCAGAGTGCACCATTTACCTTAATAATGGGTGGCATTTTCTCATCTGGTTCAAAAATAATTGATTTTGAGCAGATTTTTAGGGAACCTCTGATTTTCCTAAAAATTAAAAAGAAAAAAAAGAAAAAGAAAAGAGATTTGCATAATTAATCTGAGATCGAATAGCTGAATGACTCCGGTGTAATTTTTAACATATAAATGGCTTTCTACCTTTCATCTCTGCAGTCTTTGTTTATAATATGATTTGCCATATGCTGTTCAAAGTAATATTCCTCCAGATTAAGAAGGAGCAGGGAAAACCTTAAAAAAAAAAAAAAAAAGCGAGAGTAAAATAGGGATTTTTAAGACAAACTTTTTTCTTCTTACAGAGATACATTTAATGAAGAAAAATACATTGTTAAATCATCAGGAGTAACATAGTTAAAGTCATGTTGAAGATTGTTTTCTCTAAAAGGCCTCAAAATAGTGTTTTAGGCATTTTTGAAGTGCTGAAACTCCATAGAGCAGATCTTTTATGCTCGGTTATTAAGATGGTCAAAAAAGCAATCCTGATTGCCCGAATGAACTCAGCAGGACCACGAAGGCCAGTATGGCTCAAGAAGTTGAATTGGTACCAGGAGACAGGAAGAAATCTATTATTTCAAAATAAGAAAGGCTTTTCTCTACTATAGTGCCTGGAAACATTTGATATTATGAGTGCCACCATCACTTAGATTTACATGCTACTGAAAATATAAGGAGACCATTATGAGTAATCCTTTAAGTTATAATAAGTAGTGTTTTTAGAAACTGCACTGTGAAGATTGTTTGGGCAAACTGTGAGTAACCATGACAGTGAATCCTTCTGAAAGGCTTTGTTTCTGAGCTAGACATGAAAGTGTGATATGTCCCCCCCCCCACACACACACTCTTTTAGGCAAAATTCATTTCAGCCCTCTCAGTTCCATTATTTGGTATGAGTGAAAACTAGTGTCTGGTCCTTACCTGTAGCATGTTTTTGAAATTAGAGAGCATCATGGATGACTAAGATTTAACACCAAAAAGCGGTTAGTTATCTGGAAGTTATCAGAAATTTGTGATGTGTAAAACACTTAACTAATCAACTCCAATTGTTAATCATGATATTAAACAGCCCAGCACTATACACATAACCAGCTGATTCAAAGCCTACTGAAGCCAGTGAAAATATCACCTTGACTTCAATGCTGTTGGGTTCAAGCCCTAAGTGTCCTGCAAATAAAATTTCACTTTAAGTGTGTCAAAGGAAGCACTTGTGTAATATAATGAAGTTATGTTGCCTCCTGGTAAGTCGAGAGAGCACTTTTCTTAGATATAGTCACAAGTTTAGGACCACTGTGCTCTTTAATTGCTCAGAAATACATTGACAGAAACTTATCATACAATGAGTATCTGAGAACTCATTTCTTTGAGGATCACTCAATATTTTATCTTAAGTGTGGGATTGGAAGAATATATAGGGGACTTGCTTTGTCTTCTGTTTTAAGGGTATTTTTGACTTTAAAAGCAAAGTACAACCACACTGAGTTAAACAAGAGGGTCCAGATTTCAAAAAAGAGCTCAGTGTTTGGAGGCTACTACTAGGAGTGGAGCGCCCAGCACAGGTCAAGAGACTCAGGTTTGCAGAGCTCACACTAGCAACCTAAACATAGCTAAATGGGCATTGCTTTGAAGTTGTGGCTCAAGCTGGAACTCAGGCTCTGAAGCATTGGGAGGGAGAAGGGCTTCATACATTTGAGTTGCGCATTTAAAATCTAGTCTGCTAAATGGAGACTACATTCTGGTACTAAATCTGCCTGAGCCACTCTGACCATTTTTGAGGCCTTGGAGCTGTATTTGAAGAGAAAGCAGAATACCTAAAATACATAGGATTGTCATCTACTGTTTCTGAGATCAGTGTAGATATATTAAGATTATAATTATGTATATTATAGCAGAAAGCCAGAGCAAAAGGAACATCAATTTAAAATGGAACCATAAAAGAACACAACTTTGCTTTTTGACACTATCAACACAATGTGCCAACTCAAGCCCTACTGTTCAATATAATTTTTTTCTGGGTCTGGAAGTGACTATCCAAGATAATGAGACCAGCAAGAACCCAGTGTAAGGGAACTCAATAGAATATACAGAGCATCTGCAGACTGTCTGCAAAGGGGCTCATCTACAGAAACAGTCACCAGAAGGTGTCTGTGGCCATCAGAAGGCACCAGTGAAACTCTGGAGATGAAGATCACAAACTGGTCTTACTTCTTCATAGGGCTGCCAGATGTTTTAACCAAAAATACCAAACACGCCCGCCCCCCCAAAAACAACACTGAGGGAAAAAAGGGAGGGGGGACCAAAGTTGTTAAAGAAAGAAAGACCCCAACAGTTATTAAGCAAAAACAAAACAAAACCAGCATGGCCCCTTTAAGGCCTTTGGGTTTTTTTTTTTTTTTTGGCCAATGGCCATTTTGTTTTCTTACTCTGTGCAGGAAGAGAGGTCCCCTGAGAAACCAGGTAATTGGGGAGGAGGGGGAGTTTGGAGGGGCTGAAGGGCGGAGGCGGGGGCTGGGCCCAGTTGCTGAGTGTGTGTAGGGTTGCCAGGTGTCTGGTATTTTCGCCTCCTGGAAGGGGAAAAAAACCCAGAAAATACCGGACATTTTAGGTGTTCAGTATTTTCCTGATTTTTCTTTTTTTACCGGACAGGAGGAGAAAATACCGGACACCTGCCAACCCTACTTCTTCAGTTAAAAATATCTATTGAAAGTGAGGGGGAAACATTTAGGATGCACATCAGTATCTAAGTGCACACTAAAAGAAGAGATGATGTGAGTTTAAGGAAAGGAATTCAGCAGATATTGAATTAATCATGTCACATTGGTTGTGAAACAGGAAGCACTGTAATCAGTGAGAGTCGATATTGAATTAATCATGTCACATTGGTTGTGAAACAGGAAGCACTGTAATCAGTGAGAGTCAATACATTATAGGTCTTCCTCAAATGGTGTAATGAGATTGTTAAAGTCTAGCTCCACAAAAAAACAAGAAAAAAGGGCTATTTATACATATTTAGCTTAAAAAACATATTTGAGATGGGGAATTTCCAGATTAGTTACTTCCATGAGATACGCTGGAACTTGAAATATAGCTTGGTGATGGAGGGTATGAAACTAGTAACTTGAGGCATGATAATTATTTGCTATTATGTAAGACATTACATATTGATAAGAGATTATCTGTGTTTAGGGACATGAATCTGCAAAGTACTAAATGACCTAAACTTCCATTGATGTCAGAGGCTATTGAGGGTGCTTAGTATATGGCAGGGTTAATATTTATTTTTAATACTGTCCATACCACAGTACCGGCTGAATTTAAAATGCCTACATAAGTGCACTTTCTGTAGTAACCTACGCACAGCCAATACAGTTTTGCTTGAACAGCTATCATTTCATAACTCTGTTTTCTATATTGTGCCAATTTGATTTTTCAGGTATCTTAGTAAGTTAGTCTCCAAATAAATTTTTGGTTAAGTGGAACATAATTTCTGAGGAAGGAATTTTAAACAATCTTGCCTGAGGAGATGCTAAGACACATACTGCAAACTGCTTGAGAATCTGACCATGGGAAACAAAGATTATCATCTAGCACTGAACGTTGAAAAGTGTTGGCACAAGCCAATGTACATGTGGAGAAAAAACCCCAAACATCCCAACACTAAGAGCTTTTTACATTACAAAGTTAAATCAACTTACCACTGCCTCTGTAATTAAACTACTGTTGCATGCCCACGCCATGCTCCTTGTGTCAGAGGAGTGCAAGCAGAGTAGCAGCTCTTGCACTGACACAAAGAGCAGTGCAATTCACCACCATCTACCACAAGGTGTTTGGGAAAGGTTTGCAATGACTCCTTGGGAAAGGTTTGGTGTCCCATGATGCCACCATTTCATAGGCATCCTAGTACATTTCGTATTGCTTTTCAGCCACCCCCATAACCTGCATACCGGCCATCTTTGTCAACAACCGTGGATTTTGCAATGCTTTTCAGTATTGTGTTCAACATTATGAATATAAAAAGGTGTCACAAGGAGGAGGGAGAAAACTTGTTCTTCCTGGCCTCTGAGGATAGAACAAGAAGCAATGGGCTTAAACTGCAGCAACGGAGGTTTAGGTTGGAAATTAGGAAAAAGTTCCTGTCAGGGTGGTTAAACACTGGAATAAGTTGCCTAGGAAGGTTGTGGAATCCCCATCTCTGGAGATATTTAAGAGTAGGTTAGATAAATGTCTATCAGGCATGGTCTAGACAGCACTGAGTCCTGCCACGAGGGCAGGGGACTGGACTCAATGACCTCTTGAGGTCCCTTCCAGTCATAGTATTCTATGAATGCAACGTGCCTGATCCTGCAGTATTTTTTGAGCTATAAGTCTGATGAAGATGCCTTGGAGTCTGCCTTGCTATACGCCATGTAAAGAAACAATTCAAATAGCTGATGGCATTCATGGAGCAGCTGCACGTGGACCATCAGTTCTGGTCCCAAGGAACAGCACTGAGAGGTCGGATCACATCTTTATGCAAGTATGGGATGACGATCAATGGCTGCAGAACTTTTGAATGCACAAAGACACTTTCCTGGAATTGTGGAAAGAGCTCACACCAGCTCTCCAGTGCAGACACACCAAAATGAGACTGGCTCACAGCGCAGAAGCATATAGTCATCATTGTATGAAAGCTGGCAGTGCCAGATTGCTACTGAGCAGTCAGGAATCAATTTGGAATCAGAAAATCCACCATGGTGGTGGCTGTAATGCTAGTGTGTGGGTCTATTAATCATGGAAACTAGGACAACTAACAAAGGATGAATATAGGCAAGCAACACGGGAATGCAGGAGCAAGATTAGAAAGGCAAAGGCACAAAATGAGATCAAACTAGCTACAGGCATAAAGGGAAACAAGAAGACCTTTTATAAATACATTAAAAGCAAGAGGAAGACCAAGGACAGAGTAGGCCCACTGCTTAGTGAGGAGGGAGAAGCAGTAACAGGAAACTTGGAAATGGCGGAGATGCTCAATGACTTCTTTGTTTCGGTCTTCACCGAGAAGTCTGGAGGTGTGCCTAACGTAGTGAATACAAGCAGAGAGAGGGTAAGTTTAGAAGATAGGATACACAAAGAACAAGTTAAAAATCACTTAGGAAAGTTAGATGTCAGCAAGTCACCAGGTCCTGATGAAATGCATCCCAGGATACTCAAGGAGCTGATAGAGGAGGTATCTGAGCCTTTAGCTATGATCTTTGAAAAATCATGGCAGACAGGGAAGATTCCAGAAGACTGGAAAAGGGCAAATATTGTGCCCATCTATAAAAAGGGGAATAAAAACAACCCAGGAAACTATAGACCAGTCAGTTTAACGTCTGTCCCAGGGAAGATAATGGAGCAGGTAATTAAGGAAATCATATGCAAACACTTGGAAGGTAATAAAGTGATAGGGAATAGCCAGCATGGGTTTGTGAAGAACAAGTCATGCCAAACTAATCTGATAGCTTTCTTTGATAAGATAACGAGCCTTGTGGATAAGGGAGAAGCAGTGGACGTCATATACCTAGACTTTAGTAAGGCATTTGATACGGTCTCGCAAATATAACTTAGATAGGGCCAGGTTCAGGAGCTGGGCTGGTGGTGGGGTATATGGGGATGGCATAGTGGAGAGCACAGACCTCACTTGGGTTGGTGACGGAGAGAAAAGCCCGGCAGCGCAGCCTCAGAGGCAGTAGGACTGGCATAGTGGGGAGCATAGCCCTACCTAGGCCAGAGGTAGCAGGGCTGGCATAGCGGGGAGCATAGCCCTACCTAGGCCAGAGGTAGCAGGGCTGGCATAGCAGGGAGCATAGCCCAACCTGGCCAGAGGCAGCAGGGCTGGCGCCCAGGAGTGCAGCCTGGGGCAGTGGTGAAAGCGCAGCCCCAGCTGGGGTCAGCACGCTGGGAGCATAGCTTTGGACCCAGGCTACAAGTGCAGTACTGGCAGGGTTGGAGAGGAGGTGGAGGGGGAGGAGAGAGAGAAAGGCCAACAGCTAGGAAGGGAGCCTTGACCTCCCCTGGTCTGGCAAACCTTGGTCATTCAGAATCGCTCAGATCCCGAGGGTGCTGGATTAGGGAGGTCCCACCTCTAGTGATCCTGAGAGACCCTAGCAAACCCCTTGCTCCCGAGGCTCATGAAGCAATGCACTGACCACCTCAACCAGAGAAAGGAGAGCTTCAACAATAGGCTCAATAGATGCAGAATGATTGCTAAATAGGCCTTTTGCTGTTTGAAGAGCAGTTAGCACTATCTACTCAGGAGTTTAGACCTCAGATGAGGACAATATCCCCATCCTCATAGCTGCCTTGCTGTGAAGCAAAGGAGAAGTTTCCACAGAGGTGGAGGAGAGAGGTAGATCAGCTGTCTGATGATTCTGAATAGCCAGATAACAGGGCTATGAGAAGAAATCAATGGGAGCTATTTGTCCCAAGGAGGCTTTGAAGGAGTGTTTTAACAATGAGCCAAAGTAATGCATGTTACTGTAATGTGCTGAGCCTGGCATTGTTTGCTATGAACCTTGCAAAGAATGCTGTGTGCGCACTATTAACAATGCAAATGCAGTGAGTGAATGTTAGCAGCAGTTACCATATGCTGGAAAATAATAAAGACCTTTTCAGTTTCCAACTTACGGTAAGTTTTTATTCCACACTCATGTAAACATAGCTATGTAATGCTGAGGTAAACGTCATACATACAGGGAAAATTATCTTTAAAGGGAATTCACAAACACATATCATAATGAGGCTCTCACAGGGTGTACGTGTGTAATCTGTCATAGGGTGGGGTTCCTGGGAGTACTGCTGCAGCCCCAGAAGATACTTGGAATGTGTGTGGAGGGGCAATGTGTGAGGCAAGACTGGATGTGTCCAGCCTGAAGTTCAGAGACTGCAGCATGTCTGCACCCTGAGCAACTTAACTCTTCTTGCCCATTTCTCCTGGCCTCGCAAGCCCTTTATTCAGAATCCAGATCACTGGAGACTTGAAAGGATCTTCTGGAACACATCTTCCCTTGTCCTCTTTTTTCTCCTTATTGGGTCAAGCCACTCGGCTCAGTGTGGATGAAGAGACCCTTAAGACCTCATCTGCCACTATTGAGGAAACAATGGACAGAGGTTTTATTCTCAGGCTTTGTCTATACTGCGAGTTTTTGCAGCAGAAAATATGCTAATGAGGGACTTATTAGCATAAGTCATGATATCATTAGCATATTTTCTGCCATTTCTTTCTGCGCAAAGGGTTTTTGTGCAAAAAGAAGCAGCATAGCTGCTTCCGTTTTGCGCAAAACCCGTTTTGCGCAAGATCCTTATGTCTCTCCCAAAAATGGGATTTTTGCACAAAACGGAAGTCGCTACACTTCTTTTTGCGCAAAAATTCCTTGCGCAAAAAGAATAAGAAATGGCAGAAAATACGCTAATGATATCGCGAGTCCCTCATTAGCATATTTTCTGCCACAAAAACTCGCAGTGTAGACAAAGCCTCAGGCTACGTCTAGACTGGCATGATTTTCTGGAAATGCTTTTAACGGAAAAGTTTTCCGTTAAAAGCATTTGCGGAAAAGAGCGTCCAGATTGGCATGTACGCTTTTCCGCAAAAGCGCTTTTAGCGGAAAAGCGTCCGTGCCAATCTAGACGCACTTTTCCGCAAAAAAGCTCCGATGGCCATTTTCGCGATCAGGGCTTTTTTGCACAAAACAAATCTGAGCTGTCTACACTGGCCCTTTTATGCAAAAGCTTTGCGCAAAAGGACTTTTGCCCGAATGGGAGCAGCATAGTATTTCCGCAAGAAGCACGGATTTCTTACATGAGATCGTCAGTGTTCTTGCAGAAATTCAAGCGGCCAGTGTAGAGAGCTATCAGGTTTTTCCTCAAAAGCATCTGCTTTTGCGGAAAAACTTGCCAGTCTAGACACAGCCTCAGTGTATTCACTCTCCTTGGTCCACAAAAGTTACAAGCACAACATTCTCTCGGGACTCAAAGAGCATGGTGGCAGCCCTAGCCATACTGAGTATGGCCAGTGGTAGGGAGAGGGGGAAGAAGTGGGCAAGTTAAAACAATGCAGGGGTGAAGGTAGCCCTGCACAAGAGTATAAACTGATAGGGCTACTGGCTCCATTTCCCACAGGAGGTGGTGATTGTACCTGATACCTCATTCTTGAAAGTAACTGAAGCTGTGAAGGAACAGTCCTACATGCATCTGGGTAAAGCCCAGGTCCGTATGCTTCTAGCCTGTGTTCTACAATGGTGCCTGATGAAATCATTGTCCAGTAATGTAGCAAAGTATCCTAATGTGGGGGGAAGAAACAAGGCAGTCCTCGTGAGAAGTCTTCAGCAGAGGATTGCAGACTACCTCAAGGGAGGTTTCTTAGAGCTCTCAATGGAGGATTCATGGCACATCGTGGTGCACATAAACTACTGCACTGGGCCTCCAGTGCCTAGTTGTATAGGCGTGAGAAGCAGAGAGCAACTGTACTTCTATTGTTTATTTCACTACCTGTTCTAGCCTGATTAAAAAAATATTTCATGAGCAGATGTGTCCCTGCAGTATTGAAGCAAACTAAGTACTTACCAGAGGTTCCTTCCCTGAATCAGGCTTGCCAGAAATGGATTGCTGGGAATGGTCCATTGTTCAGGAGTCAGCACATCCCCTCAACCTCCTGCCCCGATTCTCACCAGCATCTCATCTTCAGGGTTCACTCTGATGGCCCGTGATTCCAAAGTATCCCCAGAGCACTTAGCAATAGAGGTGGGACTGCCACAGAGGACAGCATGCAGCACCTTATAGAAATGGTTTGTCTGTGGCTCCACGTCTGAGCAATTATTTGCTTCCCTTGCCTTCTGGAACACCTGCTGCAATTCTCTGATTTTTGTGTGGCACTGCTGTATGTCCCTGTGGTAGCCCTGTACCTGTGAAGCCTCCTCTTCCAACAGGCTCAGGAGATCGACCACCTCCAGTGTACTCCAGGCAAGACCACATTTGCTGTGTGGAGCCAGCATACTGGACAGTCACTAGGTTAGTTCTTCAAGATGAGAAAAGAGGATACAAAATTTCAAAAAATTCTTAGGACTTTAAAAGAGGAGGGATGTGCGTCAGTGTACCTGGCTGCCAGATGACCATAGTCACAGTGAGGCATTGTGGGGGTATCTGGACACCACATAGGTCAAAATAAGCAAATCAATGTCCACATTGATACTACTTCCACTAACTAACTATCTCTCTCTCTTTTATATATATATATATATATATATATATAGAGAGAGAGAGAGAGAGAGAGAGAGAGAGAGAGTTGTGACTATTTTCTTCCACTATTTGATCTGAGGAAGTGGGTCTGGCCCACGAAAGCTCATCATCTAATAAACCATCTTGTTAGTCTTTAAAGTGCTACATAGTCCTGTATTTTGTTATATTTACCTGAGCCTCCTCAGGTCTGGCTGATTGCAGCTTCCCTGGTCTGTTTGCCCACCCCTGCATACACATGCAAGAAGCTGCTCCTTGCTGTCTCTGACCCTATGCTGCTGCCGGGCAGTACAGTACTGGAGTACTAGAGGGTGCCATGCTTCCTTGGTTATGTAGCCTGAGCTGTACACCAGGCGGGGCAGCTCATTCTTGGTGCTAATCACCAACTGGAAAGCCTACCCGTTTCATACTGGTCTCCCCCGCAGACATGCCCTAGGGGTGGGGAACCTTTTTTGGGTCAGGAGTTACTAACCCACAGAAAAGTCTTGGGGACTGCACACAAGTGAGAAGCAAAGTGAGAAGCCCCTGACTGAAAAGGAAAAAGACACTCCTCACATACCCTTTGCACACCAGAGCCTAGAGGGGCCCAGGCTAGTAGATTGTGTGTGCTCCAGTAACATGGGTGGATGGAAGGGGCAGTTGGAGTGCCAAGGCAGGCTCCCCAATCCAGGGGGGATCCCTGATCCTCAGGGGCCAGATTCAGGCAAGCGGGGGGCCGCATCTAGCCCTTGGGCCTGAGGTTCCCCACCCTTACTCTAGATCCACCATGTTTACTTGAATTACTAAAATAACCTCAATTTGACAATAGAATATTTATTGACTACTCAATTACTCGATAGGGGAAAGTAGCCCTCATGCTGGGACCAAACCCTGCTGCAGCTCTGCAATTTAAAAGGCAGTAGGAGCCAGGCAGCCTGCTTCCTGCCTGGCAGCCTACATTTTAAATTGCAGAAGTGCAGCAGGGATTGGTCCTGCCAGACAATAGCAGCTCCTGTTCGCAGACAAGGGCTGCTTTGCGGCAGCAGCCTCTGTCCGTGGAGGGTTCCTAAAGGAAGTTAGGCCCCCCCGTGGACAGGGGCTGCTGCCACAAAGCAGCCTGTGTATGGGGGGGGGGGTCTCAACTTCCCACTTGGACCCCATGGACAGGGGCTGCTGTTGGAGCAGCCTCCCCTGCCCTCTTCCCCCTGCTGCCTCTGATAGAGGCAGGGGGAGGGGAGCAGAGACAGTGCTGGGGGGGGAACTGGCTTTTAAACTGGCTTCCGCTTCTGCCCTGCCTTGTTGCCTCTGATACAGAACCTGTTCATGACTTTTACTATGAACATCCCCAACTACATTTTAGCTGCTCTGGGGGTCCTGCTGCTCTGTAGGGCACCTGGTGCCAACCAACCCAAGGCCACCAAGCAGTGAGTGACTGGTGCAGCTATACCTGGGGCTGCTCCAGCAGCAACAGATGTGGCTGGTCCCAGGGCTGCCTGAGGAATTGGCCCTGGGGGCAGCTGCCTACGTGGCCTGGGGACTGCAGCTACACAATTTCACCCATGATTTCCACAACCCTCATGACAGATTTGCAGCCTTAACTATAACACACCCTCGGGTCTTGTGATTCTGAGATAGGCTAGCTATCTGGAAAACTTTCTGCAGATGTGCTGTGTAAACCGTTAGCCACATAAATAGGCACACAGCTTTAGAACTGCTTCACAGGCACAAAAGTGGAGAACCAAACTCTTTTTTTTGTTTTCAAATAATGTTTTCATTTGAACTCCCCCAAAAGGCTGATGGGTGACATTCTCAAGCAACAAGACCTTAGTGAGTCAATCTGAACCCTAGTTTCATCTCTCTCTGTGAACAAAAAAAAGTTACCAGAGTGTGTCATCTTTGAGAAAAGCTGTTTTTCCTCCGGAGAATCTGCATTTCAGGAACCCTTTGGTGAAACTCTCCCTGGTCCAGTATCCTCAGGATTTGACCGATCCCAGATGAGGGATTTTTCCAGACCAGAAGAGGTCATTTCTGGCCCTCCACCTCAGCTCACCATCTCCTGTTGGTCCAACTACCCTGCTGATCCCACTGAGCAGCCATTACTGCTGTGGCTCCAGGTCCTGCCAGGCAGCCATGCACTGGGTTTCTGGGACCCTCCAGGCAGCCACAGCTCCCAACTCTGCTAGGCCACGCTACCGCAGCTCCCAACTCTGCCAGGCAGCCATGCGCTAGGTCTTCCAGATCCACTATCAGCTTGCTTGTAGGCAGCCCACTGCCCTGCCGTCCCCACTGCTTGCCCTCCACCAGGACTCTCTAGTCCTACAACATCTGTGCTGGACCCGAGAGACCTGGTTTAGAGAATTTTAGCATGTACTAACAAGATAGAAAGGAAACCGAGGATACCAAGGTCAATGCCTTGGCGAGAAGTGTATTTCTATTATCACCCTCAGCTCCTAAGCAGAGTGGGTTCTCCCTGGATCCTGTTGAGAAACTCATCTCTTATCAATCTGACTTGCAGATGCCTGAAAATTTGAGGTTTCACCCATCTCCCTTCCCACTGGGTCTCCAAGCTATCTGTTTATCACATCAGCCCAATTATAGTGAGAACTACAGAGTTTTAAAGGCTTCAGGATGATAAAATAAGCAGAAGTGCCATTTACATACTGAACTCACTCTTTCAAAGGTATACTCATTTGAGACATGGCAACCATGTGTAAGGCTTCCAACTAGTGCAGCTTTAAGTCATTTCTGCAAGGTGCCACAAAGGCGGACCTCTGCAAAGAGCCCCACTGAATTTATCAGGCATCTATCTGTGAAGAACAGCTTGCAGCACCAGAATGTGAGTAACATCTGCAATGGCTGGAATTACTAGTTATTCCTAACCTAAAACTCTAAATGTTCAAATATGACAGCCCTCAATAAGCTTTTGGTTGTGGATATTTTGCTCCAAGAGGATAAGACAAGGTTATTAGCATACAGGGAGAAAAGTCAAACAATTATTTTGTACAGGATCCACCTGCAGAGCCTGCATGCTGCCAATATCTTGCACACAAATAGAACACTAATGCAGAAATAGACAAGCTTCCTAAACAGGAAGCAGTGTAGCATGCAAGATGTAGATCATGAGATATGTTTATAATATCCTCTGTATTGGATGTCAGACCAATGAGTTAGTGCCTCCCCCATCTGGTGACAATGATATCCAACAGTATAGAGAACTCAATCTATAAACACTACAATGATCTTACAGGAAATAAAACCATATCATTTTACTTGTAAATTCTGTAACTAATTTTAGTGTACTTTTTACAAACCAAACTTTATTTCCTTCAAATAGCAAACACTGTTAATGTATACGAAATAGAAGATTTTATTTCAAGTCAATTAAAAGGGACACAATATATGCTCTTCAAGTATTTTTCTTACAAACCATACGGGAGAAGAAAAGAGAAGTGTCAGAGAAATGAGAAGTATCAGAGGGGGAGCTGTGTTAGTCTGAATTTGCAAAAACAATGAGAAGTCCCATGGCACCTTATAGACTAACAGATTTATTGGAGCATAAGCTTTTGTGGGCAAAGACCAACTTCTTGCATCTGATGAAGTGGGTCTTTGCCCACGAAAGCTTATGCTCCAATAAATCTGTTAAAGAAATGAGAGTTGAGGTCTACCCATCTGAAAAGAATTTTTCTGTTCTAAATCTGTTAGAAATGGCCTGTAAAGGAAAAAGATAATATTAGTTATTGTGCCCTTTTTTGGGGTGTTTTGATTTTTTTTAATACAATACAAAAGAATCTTGCTTTTTTTATTTGCTTTGTTTGTCCACACACAAGAAATTCTGGTCTTGTCCTGTTTTTCTGGAAAACTATTGATAACTGGAAAAGTAGAAGTTTTATGAAATCAGACACTAAGAAAGTTAAACTTGACTGAAAGGGGAATGATTTTTACTGAAATTATTTAAAACATGTGTGTGTGTGTGTGTGTGTGTGTGTGTGTGTGTGTATACAATTAATTCATAATTGGTTTCATAAAGGGAGTTAATGTTGTTTGAGGTACTATCCCTGCCTCTCAGTCAATTTTCTATATTTAAACACTTCTATCTTGAATATTTCTCCACGTTGTCGTAGAAAACAAGCCAACAAAATTGATTATACACAAAGTAAAAATGGATAAAAGTTGTGCCCCTTTAACAAATACTCAGCACGCAAATAGAATAAAAGCTCTTTGTTAGAGATTCATCAGCTTAGCCCTTAGGGATGAAAAAGCTCCCAAGTCACTTTTATACACTTTAAGTAAGGACTCTACGAAAAACTGGGGTGTCTAGATTTTATATTACTGATTTTAAAAAGCAGTGAAGGAGGAAAACACTTTAAATCAGGGTACTCAGTTATTTTTTGTTAAGGTCCAAATATCTTGGTCAAGGTAAAGGCAAGGTCCAGATGCTAGAGAAAAATAAATAAAAACAATAATAATAAAGGTAATATGTAAATAAAAAGATATCAGGGTCTATTCAAAAGTATCTAGTAGTCTAGATTTGATCTGCAGTCCACTTATTGACAACCCCTGTTTTAAATGTTTTTAAGCCTTCTTTATCATAAAGGGAAGGAGGACATATTTGAGTATCAAAGATATCTGCAAGTACGATAACACGATCACAATTCTGAAGGTTGTGGGTTCAAATCTCACTTGATTTCACATAGAAAGGCCATGCAGCTGCAAAATGGGTATCCAGTCCATCGAGCTGGGGCAGTCAATGGCACCCAGACATCCTGGCCACATCGCTCCCTTGCATACTGTTGGCTCTGAAATTGATGTCACCTAACCACATCAGTCAAGATGAGCTACTGGCTCATGGAACATTAACTAGTGATTGAAAAGGAGCAAGCAGCATAGAACTGAAATTCACAGATATTAAACTTTGAAAAGTTACAACTACAGTATTGCTGGAATTAGATATGAGTTTGCCCATGGACCCAGCTGGTGGGTTCCTCACTTTTACTATTAGCCTCTACTATGTTTTCCAATACCTGGTATCATCACAGTTTCTTTTACAGTTTAAATAAAACCATTCTTCTATAAAATAAGAAATCTGGTGGAACCGATTTAGAGTTTCTTTCCTACCCTCTTTTCCCAAGAGCTCCTTTGCCCCATCAGACCTTTAAGAAGTCTTTTCAAATTTCTCCTTCTACTCAGACATGATTTTTCCCACTCTGCTTTATACATCTCAACTTCAAGGCTGCATATTCCTAGGAATCTATAGCAAATGTACAACACTACCCCAAAAGCATCCGCATATTTCATAAAAGTTATATTTTATTATAAAATTAGAATTACATATTCAATAATATAAAAAGTAATCAATGGATATTTGTATTTAATGCATATGTTGAGAAAAATCTCACATACCTTGATCTGGGAAAATAAATGCTGGTTATATTTATCTCATTAACTGTGTAACCCAATATTTGTAATTCCTCATAACCCAAGCTTAACCGCAGATGTACAGTGTGTTTAACTTGTATTTTATAAACTTTGGAACATAACTTTAGAAAAATTTTCTATTTTCTTTACTAATCTCACCCCGACTCCCCTTTTCCATTAGCCATTGATTAATTAGCCATTCAGTGCGGTTTCCTTGCCAAGGATGAAGAGTGAAATGCATCCAATAGCCGCAGAGAAGCACTCACAAGAATAGCATTTGTAAAATGGTCACATGTGATTAGTTTACTACTCCATCTCTACTGGTACCGGAATTATTCTTACTCAGATGGAAGGAAATTACATTGCAATACTGTTTCATAGCAGCCCTTCAAACAGAAATACAGACACGGGCATGCTTTGGAAGGAAGATAACTAATTAAGACGGAATCATCTTACAACAATTCAATTGTTACTATCACATTTATTAAAATTACAAAACACTTTAGTTCCAAAATGCTCTAATTATCAATCTAGATGAAGACAAATACAATGGGACCCACACTACTGACACATGGGAGATTTATCTTTTTCCTGAATTGTTTTCCTGAACATTACTCTATCACATATCCCAAATGTAACAATAAACAGATCTTTATATGCTTATATATGTGCTTAACACGTGCTCAGAGGCAGGGGCACAACTAGCTATTCCGGGCGGGGAGGCAGCATGCAAGATATGACTTTGGGTCCCCCTCTCCTGTAAATGCTCACTAAAATTTCTTATAGATACTGTTGTATCGCACCCCCCCAGGAGGCACTCAGGGCATGTGGTTGGAGAGGCGATATGACAGTACCTGTAAGAAATTTAAGCATGGGGTGGAGTGGGTGGGGGCTCAAGGCAGAGGGGATTGGGGGATTCAGGAATGAGGACAGGAGGCTGGGGATGGCAGGGTTCAGAGTAGGGGAGATGTGGAGGTGCAGATATCAGGGCAGAGAGCTGGAGGTGTGGGGCAGGGGACTGGGGGTTCAGGGCAGGGCAATGTGGGGGATGAAGGAATCAGTGCAGACAGCTGAGAACAGGGGGCTGATGGCAAATGGGATATGAGGGGTGCAGGAATCAGGACAGGGGGCTCAGAAATAAAGTTTGGGGGTGGAAGTCATGTATCAGGGAAGGGAACTGGGGATACAGGGGTGAATGCGGAGGTGAGGGGGGCAAGGGCACCATTTTGGGAAGACGGGGCTGCAGCCACACATACTAGGTCATTGTTGCCCTTCCTCTTCCCCTGACAATCAGTGAGCAAGGGGAAGTACTCAGCTTGTGTGAATTCTCCTGTCCCTTCCCTGGGCAGCCGGGAGCTGGAGCAGAGGAAGACACATGCACTACACACCTTCCCACCTCACTCCCTGACAGTCGGGGTAGAGGAAAAGCAGCAGAGTGCTGGGTACATGTAGCTGCAGTCCCACCCACCTCCTTTCCAAATGGTAAGGGGATGGTGTCTAGAGGCTGGGGCAGCCCCAGACCAGGATGAAGGGGGGAGTAGGGCTGTTCCCTTTTCATCTGCCTGCTGCTTAGCAACGTAGCCAGCAGGAGAGCCCTGGGAGTACAGCTGGAAGCTGTGGGCCCACATGCGCAGCATGTCCTGCATGCCCCCTAGTTCTGCTCAGAAGGTATAAGTGGGACCTACCAACTTCATGGTCATGAAAAACACATCACTGATTATGAAATCTGGTCTCCCCATGAAACCTGTTTTTTTGTGTGCTTTTAACCTATACTATACAGATCTGACAGGGGAGACTTGCAGTAATTCCCTCTAATTTTTTCCATACCTGAATGGAATGAATGTTCTTATGTGCACTAATGTGGAAAGGACATGCAACATAAAGGTGATATGCAACAACACCTTTATATTGGTGCATGTAACAAAATTCACATGGGAGGTGGAGTTAAGAGGTTCCGAGTGTGGTAGGGGTGCTCAGAGCAGTGACAGAGGGATGCAGGATCTGAGGGCTCTAGCTTGGGATGAAGACTCTGGGATGGGCCTGAGAATAAGGGCTTTGGAATGCAGGATGGGGGCTCCATATTTGGGGAAGGGATCTGGGCAGGGACCTGGGGGGGGAGGTGGGGTCAGGGATGACAGCTGTGGGATGCAGGAGGGTGCTCAGTGCTGGGGGAGAAGAGCTCAAGGTGGGGAAGAAGGTTGGACTGAAGTTTACCAAGCTAGTTCTCTGTTGGGGATGGCAAGGAGGGGCCCCATTCACTCAGCCAAGGGAGCTCAGTAATGCAGCCAGCAGGGAAGTATTCCTCTCCTCTGGCCACAGCAGCTCAGTCCCTTCAGGACTTGGGAAGAGAGATTTCTCCTCAATGCAACCCTGAGCCCCTGCACAAGACTTAATAGGAAGCTGCGTGGCCATGAAGCTTGGGGGAACTTAGGGAGATCAGTGTTTCTCAAACTGGGGGGAAGGGGGTAAAGTGTTTCCACTCTTACTTCTGTATTGCCTTCAGATCTGGGCAGCCAGAATGGCAGCTGTTGATCAGGTGCCAAGCTCTGCAGGTGGCACCCCACCACCAGCAGTGCAGAAGTAAGGGTGACAATGCCAGGCCATCCTTACTCCTTAGCTGCTTTGCCTTCAGAGCTGGGAGACCAAAGAGTAGCAGCTGCTGACTGAGAACCCAGCTCTTCCATTAGCCATGCACAAGTAAGGGTGGCAATAGGATACCAGGTCACCCTTACTTCTGCTTGCGGCAGTGACACTGTCTTCAGAGCGGAGCAGGTGAAAAGCGGTGGCTGCTGCCTGGGAGCTCAGCACTGAAGGCAGAGCCACTGGCAGCAGCAGTGCAGAAGGGCAGCAGTCCTGCAACCCACCCCCACAATAAACTTGTGAGGGCTCAGGGTTGCATTGAGGAGGGGTCAGGATCTCTACCATGTCAAGAATAGGGCGCGTCAGCGTTAAACATCATGAAGTGTATGGTTTTTAAAATCCTCCCCCCATGAAACTGAGCAAAACGGACTTGAACGTGAGCGGGCCCTAAGTTCCCGAGAGGCCGGGAGTGTTTGCACTATGCCAGCACGGCGGGAGGGTGGGCAGGGAACTGTCAGGGGTGCCCACAGCTGCTCATCACCCCTTGGGCGGAGGAAGGAGAAAAGTGGCCGCGCTGCCCAAATCTGCGCTTGCTCTCTCCCGGGGGGGGGGGGGGGGGGGTTGTCGACGCCCCGCTGCAGAAGCCCGAGCCCAAGCTTCCCCTTCGCAGCCAGCCCCAGGCTGCCCTCCAGCCCCCGCCCCAGGCAGCCCGGCCCGGCCGAGTCCCCACCTCTCCTTGGAGTAGAGCTGCTGCTCCTGCCGCCTCTTCCGGGTGAAAGCCATGGGGCCGCCCGCAGGCCCCGCCTGGGGCGGAGAGCGCGGAGCCGGCCTCCCCCTCACCCCGCTGGCTGCCCGGGGCGCCTCTGGAGCATGTATCCCGCGGCGGGCAGCGAGCTGCAGCGGACCCCGCTCGCCAGGCCCGGGCCCGGCTGCACGCGGCGTTCGGCAGCGGCGGCGGCCGGGGAGATGCCTGCGCCCTGCCCCCTGCCGGCCCCATGCGGGGGACACTCCCCCCAGCCGCGGCCACCGCTGCTTATTGGTTCTTAACGCGGCCTGGCAGAGGCTCCCAATCCGTCCCAGTCAATGGCGCAGAGCCGGCTCCGAAGCCAGGCCGCGGGCACCAGCCTCCCTCCCTGCCCGTAACTGAGCTACAGAGCCGGCCGGGATCCGCCAGGGGACGGTCTGCCCGCTCCTCACAGCTGTGTGCGCGCTGGCGCCCCCCAGATGGCAGCAAGCTTGGCCCTTAAAGACATCTTCCTCCGGGAGTCTCTGGCCATGGGCAGGGAGTTACAGCTGGAAAGAACCTGACCCCACAGGATCTTGTAGGAAAGAGGATTTTGAAAAAGCCAAAGGTTAGAGGAGAAGTGGTCCTGTCTCTCTGATTAACTCACTTGTGTATTGGACTATGGCATCAGGAGTCAGACAAATTATTAAAATAAATACACCCTGGCTATGTCTACACTGCAGGCTTCTTGAGCCAAAACTTGCGGAGCAGCTACACTGCACGTGAATTCTTGCACAAGTAAATTTACAGTAAGGCGTTGGAACAGAGGGCTTCTTGCGCAAGCTCTCTGATGCTTCCTACGAGGAAGAAGCCTGCTTGCTCAAGAGGGCAGTGTGGACAAGCAGCAGGGAGATGTTGCCCAAGAACTGGCCTCCCTGAAAAAAACGCAGATGGCCGCTTGGATGCTCCGTACCCACACTCACAGCTCGCTACATCCTGCTTGCCAGACTCCCCCCCCCCTTAAAGGGCGAGGCACCTTGCAGACGCCACGCGCGGCAGCAGCAGCACAGATGGCAGCTCCACCACACAGCAGCACCCCCATCCCAGGAGCCATCCCAGGATTCCCAGCAGCCACGGAGGAGCACCAAGCAGCACGCACCATACTGGGCCGGGGCTGAGGTTGAGGCCCTTGTGGACCTGTGGGCATAGGAGGAAGCCTCCACGACCCCCAGTCCCATCTCCGCAACACCAACATTTTTGGCCACATGGCCTGGGCCCTGGCCAACCAAGGACATCTAGCCCACGCCCTTGAACAAGTCCGGGCCAAGGTCAAGGAGCTACACCTGGAGCCAGTGCCCAGCAGCCAGGACGTCTCCTGGGCCTCATCTGAGGTTGGCAATGGATCCTCCAGTGAGTGTTTCACTTCTCACTCGCAAGGGCGGCGGAGGTGGGTTCCCAGGGGGAAGAGGGAAGCGTCAGTCAGGCAGTTTGAGCTGCACGCCATGCAGCAGTACACAGCACATGCAACCTCATGCAGCCAGACTGTGTGGCACATGGACATGGCAGGCAGCTCCAGGGTACACCTGGGACCCTGCTGCTCACACACATCCTGCCTGGGGGAGGAAGGGGTGATGCTGGCTGGAAGCAGCCAAGCCCCAAGGGCACAGGCCACACATCACAAAGGGTGCTGCACACAAACAGCACGCAGCCATGCCTGCCTGTATGACACAGTTGCTGCTCCTGGGAAAAGCGCAGCAAGCCAGCCCTGTGAGCATGGCCCCTCTCGGAGACCCCAGGCTGCTCCCGGCCCCTCTGCTACCCCCGAGGGAATCCCCCCACTGCGGCCACACACTTCACTGGGCTACTTGTCCGAGGGCTGAAGATCCGAGTTGACAACTGTCTCTTTAGGAGCTTAATTACCTTTGAAAATCTGAGCTTAGATTTCCAAGTCCAATTTTCAAAAATGACTTTAGTCACTCAAGTGCTTTTGAAAATTTTAACTGAGGGCCTAAAGAGACCAAAATAGACAAAAGGCGGGAGATATGATATTCCTTTTAAAAACGCGTGACATCTATTTTTAACTAAATTTTGTATTATTTTTTTCCCCAGGGGCAACTAACCCCTCCGGTCCCCTCACTACGCCACTGCCCCCGCTCCTGCAGATCTGTCATCTTATGCATGTGTAAGATCTGTGAGAGCCGTCCCATGAATCTGCAGTTAGTGTCTGTGACGCCTGCTTTTGGATGGTCTCAATGCTGCCACATTCACCTCCAAAGAGGGGGCTTCCCAAAGCAGACTTGCTGCAGACTTGCTGCAGACTCCCAAGGCATCCACAGGTCCAGTCTCCTTTCAGTGGGCCCACTTCCCAGGGCTCATTGATCTTGAATCTGGCTTCCATCCCCTCTCCAATCTTTGCAACTGCCCAGAGGTGCTTGCCTTCCGCCTTATCCATTCCCACCTCATTCACCCCGCAGGGACAGTCTCTGCCTCACTTGTCCTAGGGACTATTTTACCAAGACGCAATACAAAGTTTCCATGTAAAAGGACTCACTACAAAACTAAAAACTTCAATGAGAGAATGATTAATACAGAGACATGTCTACATCTGCTGCAAGGAGACACCTCTGCCTGCCTCCACCCCTCTCCCCCAGAGTCTACAGCCCCATTGCAAAGCGGGGGAGTGGAAGGAAAGAGGCTGAGGCCCATCAACGGGACTGAAGCAGTCATGAGCAAGCCATGCCCGGGAGCCATTCTCCTGTCCATTGCTGGTGCAGTGTTGCTTCAGGCACGCTGAAATGCAGTCACCTCTAGATGGGCTGGACAGCTGTTTAACACCTGCTCAAGGTTTCAGACAGGGGACAGTGTGGGCTGCCTTCCTGCAGAGTCCCCCATCAGAACGACTGTGCCCTCCTAGCTTAGGAAAAGAATAAACAGGAGGATTGGAAATTAACCCACCCAGTCTCACATCCCCTAGGCAGGGAATGAGCCATCTAACTTAAGCCCCAGCTGGAGTATCATGTCCAGTTCTGGGTGCCACATTTCAGGAAACGTGGAGAAACTGGAGAAAGTCCAGAGAAGATCAACACAAATGATGAAAGGTCTAGAGAACATGAGATATGAGGCAAGGCTGAAGAAATTGGCCTTGTTTACCTTGGAAAAGAGAAGACCGAAAAGGGACACGAGAGCAGCTTTCAAGTAACTAAAAGAGTATCATAAGGAAGAGGAAGAAAAATTGTTCTGCTTGGCCTCTGAGATTAGGATGAGAAGCAATGGGCTTAAATTGCAGCAAGGGAGGTTTAGGTTGGACATGGGGAAAAACTTCCTGCCTGTCAGGGTGGTTAAACACTGGAATAAATTGCCTAGTGAGATTGTGGACTCTCCATCACTGGAGATATTTAAGACCAGGTTAGACAGTCAGGGATGAGCTAGGGCAACTCAACTCTGGAAACCCCAGGGGCCACACTGATACTTACAGAACATGCTGAGGGCTTCAACTTAAGTGTGGTTGCATATGCAAGCAAATATATACAAATAGCTTCTCTCACACTGACAGGCATGAATACAAAGATTAAGGCAAGACTACACTACACACTGGCCCCATTTAAGTCAGTTCTGCTGATATTAATAAAATGCAATATTTACCCGATTTCTACCCACGTGACAGCACTTTTCATGAGCAATGACAGTCCAAGAATTTAACTACTAAAACACATATCAACAGAAGATCATTACACTGACTACTTTTTTGTTTTGGCTCCCACTCGCCAGCCAAGTGTTGATCCACACATAAACCCAAACTTCACCATGGGGCACAAACAAACTGGCTGCAGGCAGCATACCAAGTTATTAATAAATATTTTATAAACCTTTACCTTTTCTCTCTGCTGCCATGTCTCCTCTCCTTGCTCCATCAGCTCCCCTGGTGCCTGCTGCCCCCCAACCCCTCACCCTCCTCTGCTGTCCTGACTCCTACCCTTCTCACTGCCCTCAGCCCTCCTGCGACCAGCCTCCCTTCACCAGCTGTTCTCTCCTCCCTGTGCCCACTCCTCCAATAGCCCCACTTTGATCATGTGAGCTACCCCTCTTCTAACACCTCCCTCTACACACCTGCCCTGCCTTTCTCCTCTGGTGCTGGTACCTCCCCTGACGGTGTCTGCCCTTCTTCACCCCAGAGTCCCCTGGCACCTGCACCTTCCCTTAGCCCTGCATCCACCTGGTGCCTCCCCCTTCCCTTACTGCCCCTGCCCCTTTGCCCTCTTTTTCCCTGATGCCCACCCCCTCACCACTCTCTGCCCCGTTCCCCTCCTGCCCCTCTGTGCCCTCACACATGACTTGCTCCATCCCCACTTTTCTCTTGCCCACCCCTTCTTTCAAGCCTTCTCCCAGCACCTCCCCCTTTAGCCCCCAATGCCCTTCCCCTCTCCTCCCCTCTCCCAGCATCACCCTGTCCCCCCTCCCACTGACACCTCCCCTCCTGCCTTTTCCCTCATTGTCTGCACTTGGCCCCCTGCCATTTGTCTCTCCTGCACCCCTGTCTCTTGATGCCTTCCCCTTTCTAGCCCCTTCCCCCAAGCATCTTCACCTCCCCCTCCACCCCTTCCTTTCCCTTCCGCTCCACTGTGCTCCGCTTCCACTCCCACCCTTGCCCCTCCCCCTTCCCTTTTCCTTTCCCTACCTTCTGCCTTCCACGCCTGGAGGCCGAACCCCGAGGCAGCCCCGCAACTTGCCTCTGAAGAGTTTTAAATCCCAGGCCGTGATGTCACATTACACCCGGGTGTCCTCCCCGCCCACCAGCAATGCTGCACATAGAAGCAGCAGCAGCAGCTGACAGGAGCGGAGTTGTGCTGAGCTGCGCACAGCAGGGACGGTCCGGGGCCATGGGGAACGCTCTGGGGGCGGGGTGGGAGGACGCGCAGGGAGGGTCCAGGACCCGCTCCAAGCAGAGCTGGGGGAGAGACCCAACTCCACATATTGGTGGAGCAGGGCCCCTGGCTCTGTAACTCGCCGGCACTTCCGGGTTCAGGGGCATGAGGCCCTCTTAGGCGCGGGGCCCGATTCGGCCGAATCGGCTTAAGGCCAGCCTTGGTAGCCCTGGCTCCAATCCATGGAGGATCACTTCACTCCCAGGATTTTCAGCTAGTCCTTACATGACTGATTGGGCCCAAGCCAATAGTGTGTGGTGTAACATGAGGCTCAGGGAGGAGGTCACGGGGCTCAGGGACACTGTGGCCAGGGCTGACTGACCACCTCACTGTTTTTTGTGTTCTCTACAGGAGGACCAGCCAGGAGAGAGGGACCCTCCAGCCCTGCGCCAGCAATGATGACCCAGGGACCCAGGCCAGGCAGCGCGACCAGCTCCTTCAGTGGCATGTGCAGGCCGTGTAGCGGATGGAGGAGGCAGTCAGCACCAAGACCAGGGCTGACCTGGAGTGGTGGCAGCAGGCATGGGGCCAGTTCCTCCAGCGGTGCAACCGTATGTGCGACAGCATCTCCACCCTCATGTCACACATCGGCTATGCCACGCACTATGGCATGGCCTTGCCCCACCCCGCCTCTTTCCCTGCTGTGCCCATGCCCCCTCCTGCCATTCCTCCTGCCATGCCTATGCCCTCACACTGCACCCCATCTTGCCCATCTCCCCGTGCTGCCTGCTCCAACCCGGACTGAAGGGCGCCGAGGCCTCCATACCTGTGGATGCACCGGGAGGAGCCGCTTGGCCCCGCCAGCCAGCCAGGAAGTTGGTGTTCCTGTTCTTAGGCTGAGACCTGGAGAGAAGGCAGGCCCAGGTCTCCCTACCCACCCGTTGCGTGCAGAAGTCGGAAGACGTTCAAGAAACTTAGGGGAAACTGTTGGGAAAAATCTGTATAGGACTAGTTCTTGGGCAAAGGAGGGTATGTCTACACTAGCACCCTAGTTTGAACTAGAGTAGTAATGTAGGCAACCGAAGTTGCAAATGAAGCCCGGGATTTGAATTTCCTGGGCTTCATTTGCATCTTGCCAGGCGCCGCCATTTTTAAATGTCCGCTAGTGCGGACTCCGTGCTGCGCGGCTACACGCGGCACGGACTAGGTAGTTCGGACTAGGCTTCCTATCCGAACTACCGTTACTCCTCGTGAACTTTGTATTTGTCTTGGGGAGGGGAAGGAGGGCTCATAACCTGGAGGGGAGGGGGCTTGGAATGGCATGGGGGGCCACCTCAGATGCAGGTACTTGGGGTTGGGTGGGTCCAGGAAACACAGGGGAGGTGGACAGGAGGAGGGAGGCTGGAGAGGGGTCAGGGATGGCAGGGGGAGGAGGCATAGGCATTGCTTGGGGAGGGGGCATGAGTATTTCTTGGGGAAGAAGCAGAGGCATTTCCTGGGGGCCAGGAGGAGGGAAAATGGGCATAGCAGGTAGAGCAGGAGGGTGGTAGGCAGGAGCAGCAACATCAGATGAGTGTGCCATCATTTCCCCCATGATGGCACACATGCTATCACACCGCTGCATGAGCTGGTCCTGGGCATGATTCTGCCACTCGGCGTCCTCCTGGATCTTCTGTGCCAGAGTCTGCTGCATGTCACACAGGACTCTGACATGCTGCCACATGAGGTCTTCCTGGACCCTGGCATGTTTTCAGGTGCCCTGGGCTCTTGCGGCTGGCACGGGTGGCGTGGCTCACCTCTCAGTCCAGGCTGGTCTGGCTGTGGAGCACACAAAGAGGGAGAGGCGGTCAGTCATCCATGCAGACACTGTCCCTGACGCTGTGCCCTCCTCTCTGAGCAGCAACCAACAGTCCTCGGGCCAGAGGACAGGGGATGTCCCAGGAACAAGGCCAGATGTGACCTGCACAGCAGGCCCTGCCTCAAAGGGGCCCTGAGATGCCCAGGGGACCATGTTGCCTGCTTCTCCCCATCCCCCCAGCCCAAAGAGAAGCAGGCAAGGGAAGTGTCTGACCACAGTGGGATCCCATGGGCAGCAGAGGAGCCAGGGGCAGCCTGGCCTCCCTGGGGTCCACACACACACCTGCACCTGGCAGCACTGTCTGCGAGAGCAGGTGGTGTCTTGCACATGCAGGTATGCCCGTCTGTTGTGTGGGGCAATCTTCGGGGTGTCTGGGGTCGTGCCTGCACCCTTGTGGCTAGTCTGCTTCCAGCCATGGCATGTGCTAGGAGGACCCTAGCTAGATGTGTGTCTGGCCTCCTCTGAGCCTGGCAGCAGGATCCTACCCATGCTGAGGGGCTGCCTGCTGCACGACAGGGTGATGGTGTCTGTCTTGTCCGCCTCCTCCTCCTGCTCTCTGTGGTCCTCCTCCTCCTCTGCCGTGACCTCCAGCCAGGCAACAATGTGGGTCTCAAGGCCGGAGTCTACTACGATGGATGAGGAAGACATTCTCCGCCCCCCCCCCCCCCCCAGGATCTGGAGCAGCTCCTGGTAGTAGGGGTAGGTGTGGGTTCCTGTGCCTGAGCGCAAGCTGTGATCTCTGGCCCTGATGTATCGCTGATGGAGCTTTTTGACCTTACTCCAGACCTGTTCTAAAGTCCGGGATGGATGTCCATGCTCTGCCAGGGACTCAGCCATGCGCTCAAAGATCTTGGCATTGCGGTGCTTGGACAGAGATCCTGCAATGTCTCCTCCTCACCACACAGTTCAAGGAGGGGCAGGATGTCCGCTCTGGACCAGGAGAGTGCTCGCCTTTTGGTTCCACTGGGTGGATCCTGGAACACCTGGGGCTGCTCCCTGTGAGGGCTAGGAGATCTGGGGGGTTTGTGGCTCCACCATGATTGGCAAGGCCTGTGGCAGGAAGAAGCACACAGTCAGGATGCTGCTCTCAGTCTGGCTTTCTGCCACAAGGCTTGTCCAGGGTGTCTGCAGCTTTAAGAGGTTCCAGGAGACAGGAACTACAGAGTTGTGATTACTTTGGACAGCGTGTCCACCAGGGCACCTGTGTTATTTCCTGGAAGCCTCTTCCTTCAAAAGAAAACCCTCCTCCCTGTCCACACATGCCGTTTTCCGAAAGAGCTCTTTCGGAAAAGACATTCTTCCTCGTAGAAAGAGGAGTACTGCTGTCGGAAAAACCCCTTTGTTCTTTCAATTTACTTTCATAAGAATGCGATTACAGTGTGGATGTAACTCAAGTTTTGTCAGAAAAACAGCACTTTTTCCGACAAAACTCTATAGTGTACACATACCCACAGCTGGAGGCTGGGTGTGAGCCAGAACAGAGGTGGAAGCAAAACAGGGCTAGGTGGCGCACCCACCCTGCCCCCTTATGGGGGCAGGTTCATGCCCTATCATGCCCCTCAGACATTCCTACATGCCCCACCGTTTGGGGACCACTGTGTTAGAGGATGAGAAGGATTCATATTTTGCCACCATCCTAATTCAGTAAAATAGCTTCAGGAGCAAGATTAATTTCCTAAGAAATATTTAGATATGTAACAGTTCCCCATATGTGATTGTAGCCAGACAGAGACACCCGCCCTCCTCCCGTCACATCCATCTTACTTGCCCCTCTGAGGTGCCTGGAGCACACAGGACACAGAGAGCAATAAAATCAGCATAGTCTTTGATGCCTTGACAGAGGCCCGGATATGCTGGCTCATCTGACCCTGGATAACTGTAAACACAGATAAGAGAGGGTGATCCAGCCAATGAACAACCTAGAGGCTGCGAGAACTCCCCTTGGCTGGCACCTATGTTGATACAATCACACAACCGTCCCTGGGAGAGGAATCTCCCGCTGAGTAAAGAATTTCCAGTACCCTCAATTTAGTTATCTCTCTTACAAGTGTAAATTAAGTTCACAACTCCCTTGTAAGACTGGTGTCACAAAGACAAACCAGCACAATTTGGCACCATAGATAAGAAAGAAAATACGTGACCCCACAGGTATAAAGATGGGCCCAGCAGCACACTCACTCTGAGCATCAATCTACCATCTACCTGCTGATCGGGTTAGGTGATTGCCTTCCGAGGTCCACATGGGGACGCCCAGTCTCGTATTCATCTTTCCCGGGGAATTGAATGACCGGCCTTGGCCTGACACGCTGGGACTGAGCGACGCAGAAGGGGGTAAAAATTGTACCTGTATGTGTCCTTTTGTTTTTAGTGCATGCATAGAATAGAGCTCTTTAAAGATTAAGCTGTCACTTGGTACCATTATTTTCTATCTTCTTTTTCCTTTGTAACCACTTTAAGACCTGTATTTGCTAGCAGTTAAGAAGTAGAACAATAGCCATTGTAACCACATGCTTTATAAGTCTCTTTAATAAACCTGTAACTGTTTAAGCTTTAACCTGACTCCTCCTGTTGCTGTAACAGAACCAGACACTATTAAAAGAACTCCAGACGGTCATAGGGGCAGACACAGGCAGAGCTGGGCGTTTGGGTCCTGTTGCCTCCACGGCACAGACCCCTGGGGCACCCGTTAGCCTTTTCCAGGCTGCCCGCTACGAAGGGACCCCATCCTAGCAGCTAAAGACTCAGGTGTAATAAGCTCTCCCTGCGAACTCTTGGGGCACCCGTCAGCCTTCCCTAGGCTGCCTGCTGCGAAGGGACTCTGTCCTAGAAGTTGAAAACTCGAGTGTATAACACACACAGACCACACACACTGCCCTGACCATCGGCTGACAGTGATCAAGATCACCATTTTTTAACAGCCACTCTTGCATAAATTGTAACCTGATTCACCAAATGTAAAGAACACACTCAAGGTAACAAGTTCTACGCAAAATCTGATATTGCGTGATTTAGTAGTCTGTGCAAAACAGGCCCTAAGAGATCATGTAGTTATGAACACTAGACCAGAATTATGTAGTGCATGTCTGCCCTCTGTAGTATAGTTATCTCCTATTTTACAACATGTATAGAAAGCAACAGTGAGAACAATAGCCTTCTTGTTTTCACAGTGTTTTTAAAAAATAAGACTTTTCCAGGAAATAAGTTTATTCGGAACACTAAAAAAAGAGTGCTTCAAAAAGAAAAGGCCCCTATCTCTGTAACAACTGACTGGTTAGGAGAAGAGAGGAAGAAGTAGTGTTGTTTATTTTAAATTGATTCAGATTTTTATCCTAGAAGAGAGATGCAATTCTGCTTGTGTGTATGGAACATTTTTCAAGACAAAATTAACATTTCTGCCCTGGATCCATAAATGCTATATCACTTTTAAAGCATCAAGCTTAATGTCTCCACTTGGTATGATTTGAAAGAGAAGTACTTTGTTTGACACTGCTGCCTCATTATAATAAGCCTAACTTCAGGGGCCTTATATTTAAAGAGCTGAAACAGTAATGTGTGTGAATCTGCTCAGGACTGCATCACTCCGCAATATGCAGGAAATAAACTGAGCAGCTCTTAATATTATATTCCTGTAATTAAAATATTAAAAAATTCTAAGAGAAAAAAACCCCATAAATAAAAGAATGTGCTCATTGTGATGCTGGTGACCCCAAACCAGCTCTTGCCCATGCTGCAGGCATTCACTAAGAACTGAGAAACTCGTAGCTAGAGACCAGACCAGTTGTCTTATATATTAGTGTTGCTCAGAATAGGTATTCATATTATACAACCATATTTGGTATTTATATTATAGAACATTTGTAAATTTCCACATGCAGTAATCTTAACTGTAATGTCTGTATTCCATGCTATAAGTATATGTAAGTTTTGATTTATAACTTTGGCCTGGTCTACAGTAGGGAATAAGTTCAAATTAAGATCTACAAGTTCAGTTTTATTAGTCTTTAAGGTGCTACTAGACTATTAATAGTTTTTTAAACTTTAGCTATGTTAGGGTATGTCTACACTACCACCCTAGTTCGTGAAATGAGGAGTAACGGTAGTTCGGAATAGGAAGCCTAGTCCGAAACACCTAGTCCGTGCCGCGTGTAGCCGTGCGGGACGGAGTCCGCACTAGCGGACATTTAAAAATGGCGGCGCCCGGCAAGATGCAAATGAAGCCCGGGAAATTCAAATCCCGGGCTTCATTTACAACTCCAGTTGCCTACATTACCACCCTAGTTCGAACTAGGGTGGTAGTGTAGACATACCCTTATGTGTGTACCTTAAGTCAAAGTATCTTAACTCAAATTTTGGTGCTGTCCACACTGTGGGAAGAGCACACTCTCCCTTCCACTTCCTTTACTCCTCATAGAAGCAGGACTACCGGCATCAACAGGAGCGCCCTCTCTGTTTGAATTAGCATGTCTTCATTAGATCAGCTAATTCAAACCCTGGAAAATCGACTGCATCAGCTTTGATCTTATCTGTAGTGTAGACATGGCCTTTGAAAAAATGTCTTCTGAACTTGTGTGAACCAAGATTAGAAGAGCATTCTGACCCCCCCATGCACACGCACATGCACACGCGCACACTCACATACACACACTGCTTTGCGCCACCCTGCCCATGAAAAAGGACTATCTAAGTCAAGGCACATTGCAATACAAAGGATTGGTTAATAGCCCTATCCCACTTTTTGGCAATGCCATCTGCAAGGAAGCTCATCCTATAGTCCTGGAAGCTGAATGAAGGAGCTGAAACAAAGTCACAGGAAAATTATCCATACCTGTGCTGTCTGAACTCTGAAAGAGTTAGAGACCATAAACATGACAGAGATTACCTCCCGGGTCTGCCCTGAAAAACACTTGGGATTGACAGATCTCAGTAATTCTGTCACTCTTAGGATACTGCCTATAACATATATCTACAGTACTTTTTATTCCATGCATATATTTAGGGGTATTGCATGCTGCAAACAAAATAGCTTTAGAAGTCAACCATAGCTTTATTAGGCATGTCTGCACTACCACTTTAACACCAAGGGCTGTTGCCCTACTACATACTTTTTAATTCATCCTTATAATTGCAATCAAACTCTTTTTTTTGGGGGGGGGGGAAGAATCTTGGTCATAGTTTAGTACTTCTTGGCTGTGTCTACACTGGGCCACTTATTCCAGAAAATCAGCCGCTTTTCCGGAATAAGCTGCGAGCTGTCTACACTGGCCCTTAAATTTCCGGAAAAGCAACGAAGCTCTACGGTACAAAATCAGCCGCTATTCCGGAAAAACTATTCTGCTCCCGCTCGGGCATAAGTCCTTATTCCGGAACACTGTTCCGGAAAAGGGCCAGTGTAGACAGCCCAGTAGTCTTTTCCAGAAAAAAGCCCCGATCGCAAAAATGGCGATTGGGGCTCTTTTCCGGAAAAGCACGTCTACATTGGCCACAGACGCTTTTCCGGAAAAAGGGCTTTTCCGGAAAAGCAGCCTGCCAATGTAGACGCTCCTTTTCCAGAAAAACTGAAAACGGAATAGTATTCCGTTTTAAGCATTTCCGGAAATTCATGCCAGTGTAGACACAGCCCTTATGTATTCCCTTTGATTTTTCAGGCACTTGCATTTGGCTCTCTGAGAACATTTGATGTCATAGGTGACGTGTGGTAGCACTCAGGAGGTGTACCATTTCTCTCTGCCGCCACTAAAATTTTAAATGCGATGTCCTCACATGCCTTCTTGCCCTTCTGGGTGAAGCTCCTTAGATCCTCTGCCCCTGCAGGCACCAGGGGTCTCTACTTCTCAAATGGGTTCTGAAGTTCTCTATGGGTCTGTCTACACAGTAGGGCAAAAGTCGAATTAAGCTATGCAAATTCAGCTATGCCAACTGCGCAGCTTAAGTTGAAATAGCATAATTTGGTTTTTGGTACTGTCTACACAGCAGGAAGCTGAAGGAAGAACACTCTTCAACTTCTCTTACTCCTCATGAAATGAAGGTTACAGGAGTTGGAGTAAGAAGTCCTCCATCTCACCATTATTTCAAAATAATGGCTTTGTAGAGGCGCACTTTTTTATTTTGGATAATGTCAGTTATTCCGAAATAATGCTGCTGTGTAAACATAGCCTATCTGATTCCATTATTTGTATTATAATGGAATATTTATAAATATAAATATATTTCAATATTTCCTTGAAGCTTGATTTAGACCTCCCCCTGCTGGTGCAATTCTATTACAACACATTCAAAATGAAATATGCCTGTACTTCAGCCCACAATAAAAGTTTATTTTAAGAATCATTCAATAAAATCAAAATGGCAACTTTATAGTGATTAGCTACTACAGTATGGGTGCTGTGGAAATATTTTGGATTTATTAGCTAGCTAGACAGATTTATAGAAATGTTTTCTCGCGTGTACTGCTTAATAAGTTTGTGATAGGGGTAACATCATGCATGCTAGAACATAACAAATGTCAGACTAAATCTGACCAGTGATCCATGCTTGCTTTAAGGGTTCTGGTAACATGTCTCAGGAACCTACATAAGGATTTAGGCCGCAGTTTGGAAAATCTTGGCTTGGCCACTCTTCCTTTTTTTCTCTTTATGGCCTGGAACTCTGGAACACTTAAATAAGTTGATGATTTGTCTGCAGACAGAAATTACTGATTTTGTGAGGTGACTGATTTATGAGGAGTGCGTTAGATGATTTACAAATAAAGAACTAGAGGAAAACAGATGTCTTCTTCACCAAATGAAGAGAGCACTCCATCCTAATCCCAGACTAGAATGTAGAATCTGGAGATATAACTGTGGAATCTGAGAATAAATGTGTGTGAGTGCATTGAAACCAACAGCAAACAACCCAGTGACTTCAATGGAACTAGGATTTTATCCCAGGAGTTTATGTTCTTCAAACATATTTAGCTAGTAAAGGAATGGAGGTCAAGTTTTATCCAAATACATAAAAAATTTTGAAACTAACTTTTTAGATTCTTTCACTTTTTAGAAATACCTTTTGTTTTAATAACACTTTTCAGCAAGTTCCCCCATTCTTTTTATTAAATGAATAACAGTTACAAAATGTGGAAATGTTCTTTTATATTTTTGGTCACTTGGTGGCACTAAACTAACACTGTATACATATTAACATGAAAAGGTTCATTTCCTAGTGTACTTTTGTTGTGCTTGGCCTGAAGAAAAACACTTTGTTTTGTACATGGCTAGATTCTCATAGAATAAGATTAACAAAACAAAACAAAAACAAATCAGTTATGAAATTCTACCCCAGAACAAAAATAATCTCCAAAAGAACCTGCCTACTTGGCTAAGTCTCCACTTGTCTTACTGTGTTCCTACCTGTCTGGTAACTAACAATTAATTCATGGAATATTTCTAATAATCTGAAAAATAATGTAATATATTTGCAGTTTGAGAAAATAAATAACAGTAGTATAATGTAAAACATAATAAGGCAAATCCTTGGCTCCCACACAAAATATTAGCGATAAACATCTGCAGCCTTAGGGCCATGGAATTTCAATCAAACTATGAAGCCAGAAGGTTAGTCCTATGTATTTGTGTAGTAGGCAGGGAACACGGCTGTCCTGACCTGTACATATCCCAAAATCCACAGAGAAATCCCCCCCAAACTCAAGAAACCTTTGGATAGCTGGATTATCCAGTTAAATGTCTGTAGTCTGTTTGGTTCTGTTCAGCACCCTAATTCCATTCATAATATAGACTCTCCAAGGAGTTTTCAGGAAAAAAATGCTATGGAGTGCGACTGCTCCCCATCTAGCCACACCTCTAAAATCAGAGAAACCATGATTGAGTAGAGTTTTCACAGAGTGATTTCCATAGAGTTGAATGCAGAGAGTGAGTCCATGTTGTTTCAAACTCTTACCCCAAATTGTGACCTAAAGGGCTAGATTTTTTTTTCAGTGATAAAACTGGAAGACAGAGCATGGCCCATGTCATTGTATTTTAAAACAAAGACTTTTTCCATCAAGAAGTTTTAGAATTATATTAAACACTATTTTTACTTTGTTTCTTTTCCTGCCTTAGTACTGATTATATTTGCAACTCTAGTACTATAGAATTTTGATGATCATGACAGAAGAATAAACCACCAAGCAGTTTTAAACTACTTCTGGAGCACTGAGCAGGCTTAATCTGTTAGGATCAGATGGATGTTTCTCGCATATCAATTCTTCACAATTACAGAGGGTTGGGTATTAATGGTCTTCAGTTCTTCCACTCATCCACTTAATTTCTATGATTCTTCAGACATGAAGTAGTGTATGCTTTTTTTGCATGGTGGATCTTGTGACAGATAATTGCAATTTCCTGCAATACCTTTGGGAGATCTTACTGAATTAAGTTTAAGTATCTTTGGACCCCTTGTAACTGTCAAGGTTATGTATTACTGTGTGTCTGGATGATCAAAGGACTATAATGAACAATGTAAAAGGTAACAATGAACTTTTAGAACAATACAGTTGAAGTGAAGTTCCTAGGAAATATCTGGGGCACGGGATATGTGAATGCAAATTCTCTCTTCTCTTCTCCCCATCTCCAGTTATGCAAAACCCTATTGCTTTGAAGCTATTCATAACGGGAAGGAAATAGTCTGCTGACACTTTTCCCAGGATCCCAAGGTCAAAACCCCCAATTATATAAAGGACCAACTCACAGATTCATGAGTGTGCTTCTTTTGAGCTAACAACTGGTATAAACTTGTACCCACAGAAAAATCCCCTTTTCAGGGTTTAAAGGACTTATTAGTTGGCATTGGAAGTGATCTCTGGTAAGCTTGTTAGTGTGTGTCTAGGTTCTTTTATTATTTTTAATGTTTCTCTGTAATACTTTTACCTTAAGAATAAATGTGTTTGCATAGAAAGGTCTGTGTGGTAACCTATCACGGAAGGCAGTCACACTGTTCATAGTCTCCGAGAGGATAGCAAAGCTGGCCTGCTGAGACAGTCTGCCTTGCTGGGGAGCTCAGATTGTAGGCAGGGAGCTGTCCGACCTGGAAAAACAGTCACTTGGGCTGTGTCCAGACTCAGGGGTTTTTTCGAAAAAAGTAGCCTTTTTTCGAAAAAACTTCACCTGCGTCTAGACTGCAGCCACGTTCTTTCGAAATTAAATCGAAAGAACGCGGCTTTTCTTTCGACGGCGGTAAACTTCATTGCACGAGGAAGAACGCCTTCTTTCGAAAGTTCCTCTTTCGAAAGAAGGCGTTCTTGAATGTAAATAGGGCTTCTTCGAAAGAGAGCATCCAGACTCACTGGGTGCTTTCTTTCAAAAAAGCAAGCCGCTTTTTCGAAAGTTCCGCGTGCAGTCTAGACGCTCTCTTTCGAAAGAGGCTCTTTCGAAAGAGGCTTGCAGTCTAGACATAGCCTAGGAGGGAGAAAAATGCAGGTCTCTGCTCAAAATAGTCAACAACTGAGGAGCTGGGAGCTTAAAAGTGGGTGCCTGAGCTGAATCACAAGGGGAAACACAGGTGCAGTTGACCTGAACTATGATAGACGTGTCACAACTCAAGCAGGGAAGTCCTTATTCACATTTTTGGTTGGCTCTGTGACTTCATGTGACTCCACCCATTTAAAGCTCAGTTGTATTTGGGTTTTTCTTTTTTTGGCGGGGGGGGGGGGGAGAAATTATATTAATTTTCTCAGCATACTGGGCCAAACTGTCTCAGAATCATCAACCATGAAGTTAATGGATTTGCACAGGAGATATGTTAGGGAAGAATTTGAGTATTCTACTTAAAAATAACTAGTTTTTGTGAGT
The DNA here is from genome assembly GCF_052426305.1 of Pelodiscus sinensis. NCBI lineage: Eukaryota > Metazoa > Chordata > Testudines > Trionychidae > Pelodiscus > Pelodiscus sinensis. The sequence goes on along the minus strand of NC_143053.1, from coordinate 64,693,579 downwards.
TTTTGACTAAATGTAATCCAAATATAACAACATTTAATCTGCTCAAAAATTGAATAAATATGAGCTACATTAATACAAGCCATTTGACAATCATACAATTCTCGGTAACTAACACCAGTCAACTTTTATTTCTAAAATTATTATCAAGATCTTTTCAAAAGTGCCAGAAATAACATTAGCATTTTTAGCCCTTTGTGCTGACAATATGAATACTGGAAGCCAAATCATTGGAACCACCACCCGCAGAAATAAGTCAAAACATCAGAAGGATAAGGAGGATGCCCATTAAAAACTTTTCTACAACTACAGTCATGGAAGCATTCTGATCCTACACATCACAATCTCCTAGTACTTCCCATAAGCCTGCTTGAATCACAGAAAACTAATTTTACAGACATGGTAAAAATGATCATCATTTTAATTACTTGCAGTGTCTTGATTATAGTTGTAACCAGAATGATGAACTTTTCATGGCAGCTCATAAGTGTCCTTTCCGTATGATTGTACAGTTATCTCCTAAATCGCATTTGCTCATACAGCATAAGCTTGGTTAATTCTAAATGTAATCAGTTTATAATGATATTGAAAAGAAATATTAACTCCTATCCCCTCACTCAAGCCTAGATTTCAGCTCTGTGAGCCAAAGGGCATCTTGAGGTGGCTGGAATCCTAGAATGAATTCTGGATTGTCCAGAGACTGAAAGGACATAGAAACTCAACTATCCTCTTGTTCCTAAATGCAGATCTTCCACTAAAATATTGCAACATGTTGACAGAACAGTGCTGCTACTTGCATTGTTCCTGGTTACTGTAGGGCAAATCCTTTGCTCCTTATTCAAATGGATTTCAATTAAACCTTTGCCTGAGTAAGGATTGAGTAAAATTTAGAGTAACCTTATGACTTAAAGAGAACTCTTTGAAGCTTTCTGGTAGGACAGTCAAAGGCACTACTCATGAACAATTTTTCCCTCTTTGACCCTGATTAGCTCTTGGGTATTGAATGGGGGCAGAACTATGGTTCTGTTCTCTGCCCTCCCCTTTTTCAGTCATTTAGGCCAGAACCTTGAAGGCATTTGGACAAAAGACTATGGGTGAAATCCTAGCCCTATTGCTATTAATATGAATTCCCTATCGACTTCGGTACAGTTAGGATTTCTCCCTACTCGAGCAACTTTTCTATAGCTGTCAGGACACGTCTTCTTGGGGAAGTTCTAATTTTAGTATCATTTCATGCCTACAATCCTGCTTTCACTCAGTCTATTCATTGTCATGAATTCACAGGGTATATTTCTACTGACAATGAAAACATTTGGTTACACACTTCAAACAAATTGTTAGTGTATGAATACCGAATGCTGCATTTGATACTGAGAGAAAAAAAGGGATAGGGTCTAAACTTTTATAACTTGGCATACCTCCATAGGAATCAATGAAGTTTTACCAGATTATACCATCTGAGAATCTGGCCCATGACATTTTAAAAATAAAAGTACAACACCTATAACACTTGAACTCAATCCCTTTGAAATATAAGGTGGCAGCATTATCCACTGGTCTACAGCCTCTTCAGTCAAAAGCCCTTGGAATTTAGAGATATTATTGTTGGCCACTGGGAAGCACACATATTGTTCCATAAAAGAAACAGAAATGTGTTGTGAGTTCAAAAGAAAAATTAATAAAAAAGTAAAAATGAGGGCTATGGAGTTCACACAAAGTGCATGCTTTTGTTCCATACCAAAGCTATATGCATGAAAAATTGCATGAAAAGTCTGATTTAATTCAGTTTGTTTTGCTTCTTGCAAAAATTAAAGGAACTGACAATAATAAGTATATTTGGTCTGTGTTAACCATCCATTTCTCTGTTAATAAAGAGTCTTTTAATTTTATTTGATCTTTAACAGTGCATGCAAGACCTAATAATTCTTAGCAAAGAAATAAAATCACAGTGCTTAGTGTTGGCAATACAATACTCCAAACCCCCAGTCAAGTGAGGGTCTGGAAATCTGCAGAGAAAGGGTTTTGGGTTTCACTCTCTCCCCCGCTTTCCCTTCCCCCGCCAGTTACCCTCAGTGAGCATAAGTAATAATAGACTCAATTCTCCACTCACTTACCCTGGTGAATGTCAGATAATGTCACTACAGTCAGTGGCATTACACAGATACCAACCCATGTGAATGGAGAATCAGGCACAATGTATGTGTAAATACACTAAATAGAAACAGTACTGCATTCTTTAACACTGAAACTAATGGGAGCTTTTTGTGCACAAAGAATACAGGATCAGGCCAAAGCATTGAGTAGTAGTGTTGAAAAACACATCCCTCCCCCTTGCAGCACTGGGATGCAGTCCTGCACAAATATGTTCTTAATACAGAGAAGGGATTCATCCCAGTCAAGTGTAAAACAAATACCTTTTATTGTAACCCTACAAAAATATGTCAAAACATCAAAAGAGAAATCAGGCTGCCATGTATATTTTGTTAAAGTAAAGTAACTTTTTAAGGTCATGTCATATTTTGAAAAAATACATTTATTTTAATTTTGATATGTAGGTACAGCACATTGATATGGACAGCTATGATAAAGTTTCATGTCTCATTAGACATGCATAATATAACCCCTTAGAATTAGAAAAGCTCCTCTTTTCTCATAGGGATGAAGCTGAACATGAATAATAAATCAACTAGTAGTTCTAAATAGATAATGCTCTGTTGCAGAGCAATTATGTTACACAGGTCCTCACCTGTGGAAGGCGAATGACAGGGAAGCATCAGAGAAACAACCTGCGAGTGGCTAAAAATATGAAGTTTGAGGCCATATTAATCCTCTGAGTCAACTTTATCTGAAAATCAATGAGCCAAATTCTGTGCTTAGTTACACAAGTGCAATTACTATTGTTTTCAATGTGTAAACGAGGGATGGATTCAGTACAAAGTGCCTTACATATTTTGTTATTTTGTTTACAAGTGGGCTTGAGTAGGACTGCCCAAACCTACAGGTTGAATCTCCCTAGTTCATTCTCTGGTCCTGCAATATTGTGGTATGGCATGGTTTTACTTAGCCGCATGTCCACTTATCATGGGTGGGGCCAATTTTCCCGTTGTTCCATAAAGTTTGTGAAGAGCCACCAGTCCTGGCTCTCAATGTTCTGTGCTGCTATTTAGCTCTAATTTACTCTTAAATGTCTTCTAAGAGTCCACTAAGCAGTGTAAGTGTTGGTAATGCTGCTAGACAATATTGACCTCCCACAGTTTGGCAAATTCTCTGGTTCAGCATCAATCAGGTCCCAAGGGTGCCAGACTAGAGAAGTTCAAACTGTATTAACAAAAGGCCATCACAGTGATATTAGTCTAATGAACATTAAAATCCCTGCAGCAAGAATGGAAATAAAAAACCCCTTTTCACTGGCGAGGAAAATGTATTTGGAATGACCAGGAAACCTGAGTGATTTGAAATTAGTTTCTACTACTGTGTACTTTACTTTTTAGCACAGATGAGAGCCCAAGGTTAGCTAAAAAAAGCTGCAAGAGTTCTGAGTCTAGATATACATCCTTGAGATCAACTGGACATATTATCAGACACTGGCATGCATACATACCTAAATCCAATGGTGTGATGGCAAAAGCTCCTCTACCATGTAAGAATTTTAGGTAAGCATCATACTTAAAGCAGATCCAAATTGTGCACTTATGCAAACATACTCTTTTAGGCATTAGGAAACTCTGCAAAGTTTCCCATAAGTGCTTTTCTCTGAATCTTCTGTCTGAGGGTTAGGGGTTGCCTCATTCAAAAAAACCTGATCATCTGCCTGCCCTACTCTCACTTCCATCCATAAAGCCAATGGGAATTCATTGGAGGATAATGCTTTGATTGACAGGTCAACATTTTCAAACAAGGGCACCTATTTTGAGATAGTTTGCACTGTTAAATCCACATTTCACCTTTACTATTAAGAGGTGATCAACCCCCACTGAAGACAAAAGAGTCGCTTCACTCAGCATCTCTAAGAATTAAATGGAGGAATGTTGGGTTAGCTTCCTAACTGTAAAATCCCACTTTTAAAAAACGTGGCCATATTTTCTATCTAGCTATTTGGCAGATAAAGTATGTGTAACTGATCCATTTAGGTCAAAATTGACATTCAGTTACCGGTTACAAAAAGTTGAAGGCACATTAATATAAAATGATACAGGCTTAACTAATAACAAAAATTCTTTCTTGTTATTGTACAAGACAGCAAACGTTAAGGTAAAAACTTCCATTTGTCATGTGAACTTCAGCTGACTTGATATAATTCAGAACAGATATTCAGTAGCCTAATAAATTTACCGTACCGCAGACAAGTATTCACTTGAAATAATTTTTTTAACTTGGCTTCTTAAGCCTTGATTCTTCTGCAGGCATTAGAAGCACAATTGCAGCAGCAAAGCAGATTCCAAACTCAGTCCACAAGTCTATATTATCAAAACTCCTTCCACTGGAAAAATATTCATGTCGAGCTTGAAATACCTTAATCATATTTTTCCTCTTGATCCACCAACGCAGTATATGAGGATATGAGGTAGCAAAGCTAGAAACCACTCAGGAAAAGCCCTTCTGTGTGTTGTCTGAGTCATTTCAGAGAACTGCTATTTGAGTCTCAGCTTAGGTTCATGGGTTTTCGGTTTAAACATGATTATGAGCATGCATGACTACCATCTGTACTGGAGTTCACATACATTAGGTTTTAGAGCAGAGCACAGTGGTTCCAAGCACACCTTGGTTAAATGTATTTCTCTGTCTACTGCAATAGAAATGATGATAGTGCTGAGACAGGACTGGCTCTAAAAGCCATTCGTTTGGGCCCCATTTACATGACTTTTCCTCCACTTCCCCCCACGCACACCCAACCTCAAAATAGCACTGCCCTATCAGATGGAGTGTTAGTTCCACGCAATGGGTGACACTAGCGATTCTGTCCCAAACTGCTGTGTGTATTTCCCCCTAGAGGGATTCAATGAGCTTCACAATGATCCTAGTCAGCTTACTAATATCACAGGAGAGTGATTGGTAACCATCTCACTATATATTCAATCTGTCCCTGGTGGAATTTGGCCCTGCTTTGACTGAAGGTTTGGCTGAACTGCATGAACTAGCACTGGCCGATAGATAGATAGATAGATAGATAGATAGATAGATAGATAGATAGATAGATAGATAGATATTACTAGAAAGTTGTTTTCATTGTGTCTCCTTAAACACTACTTGGTCAATGCTGAGTATCATAAGAAACATCCCTCATAGCAAATGCAGCCAATATGAATTTTACCACATGTGGTCTACAGACATCAATGTTTTGCTCTACACATAGCCTCAAATATAAAAATCAAGGAATAGCATCATAAAAGGCCTTTCCCATGTAATAGCCATTCTCTTGGCAATTCAGGACTTCCCCTGTAGTATTTTCTCAATTATATTTGACCAATCTAGTTTTAAATTACTGAAGTAGTGATGCATCACCATTTCTGTGAAAGCCTTGCGTATGTCAACAATATACTGTCAGAATCCTATAATTACCCTAACCAGAGCTTCACAAATGCAGCGATATATGTCCCACATCTCTGAGATTGGTCAGAGGGTCAAGATATGACCTAGCATGACTATTCTAATAGATATGCTAACCTATGAGCACGTCCAGTGTTGCTAGAAACAGAAGCAGACTGTGACTGAATTGAGTAGTATACTATTTAAAAAGTGTGTCCACTCCTGCCTCTGGAATGTTTATTAAACGTTGCATCTGGCTTTACTAGTCCCCTACCTAATGTGAACTCTCTTACTAGCTCAGCTCTCAATTATGCCTGGGATAACAGGAATATATTGAGATTGGTGCAGATGTGCACTGCCCTAGCAGGAGCTCCGAGGCATTATATATATGGCTCTAAGACTTTCCAGTGAGCATAGCCATCTTTTCAGAAGATGTACGTGTACTTCCTTCCAAGCTGAGCCAGCGTTGCTGACCAGTATTGGAGAAGGGTGGCAATGGCTGCCTCCACCACAATTTACTCTTTTTGAGGTAGCGAGAAGTAATAACCAGGATTATCCTGACTTCCCAGAGAAGTGCAAGGATTGCAGCTGTGAGTCTTCTCAGAGACACAACACGGAGGGGGAATGCTTTCCCTCTCCCCCATTTTCTCTTGTACACCCCTGCAAGAGCAGGGTACAATCTGACCCCCAGAGCACTCCAGGAATTGAATGGCTTACTGCTGTGACTCACTAAGGAATATTTCCAGGCCTGTATTCAGGAATTTCGGGGGGGGGGGGGGGAGAGGGGTTTGCTTTTTTTGTTAATGTGGACTTCCAGGGTGTGAATGCACCCCTGTTGTCCCCCAAGTAACCAAAGAAATCAGCCCCAGCCTTCCTGCAGCTGGCCAGAGCATGGGGGAGGGAGGCTCAGGCAGTGAGCCACTCCTGCCTTCCCCTAGCTGGCCGCAGCATGCTTACTTGGGAGAACATGGGGGGTTGCTTTTGCACCCTTCACACTCCTCCTGCATACGGTCCTGATTGCCATTGTATATCACAAGCTGGCACTTCATCAGACAATACAGAGGTACATATGGTAAGTACAATGAAACTAAATACTTTTTCTATCCATGTACTAACATGACTTCAGTTCCTAGTTAAAAGCAGGTGAAACAATACTGAGCTGAGCAAAGAAAATTAATTGGTATTTGGATCATGTCATGAAATAAAAAAGTTAAAAAAACCCTACAGTGCAGACATGTTGACTCTTGCCAGCTCTTGTTTCTGTTGGGATTCCAAGAAAAATTAATAAGTGACCTACTACATAGTACTGTTCTCTTATTACTTTCTTGAGATTTTCACCAGAAATGGAGCTCTTGAGTGCATGGGATATTTCTGGTTCTTTCGACGATTTGTTGTAATGTTAATCTCCATAATGTGGTCATGTTAACACCTTCCTGCTGTTACACTGAATTTCACCTCCAGACACAAGAGGACTGAATTTTTAGAGAGGGATAAGCCAGGTCTCAGCAGTAGTGGAGTTTGGAAAAGTGACTGAAATATAACCCAAGCTGGGCCCACTCAGCTGGCAGAAGTGGAGGCAGTTTAACAAAAAATGAGTTTTTAAAGACTTTGTATGCTGGTATTCCAGTAACACACTACTTTCTTAAAATAAGTAGGGCACTTACAAGGACCAGAAAAACCCTCAGACCAGCACAAGATTGAGGCAAAAGATCTAATCTATCAGCTGCCTTTGACACCACTGACTAAAAGGGTTTCTTGACATGGCTGCAGACTCTGACAGGATAGAGAGAGCCTTTTGTTCTCCTTCCTCTGAGAGAACATAAAGGTTAGTGTTGAGTGTGTGCTACTCTATCCCAAAGTCTCTCTCCCATTTCAACTGCTTCACAATTATCTTCAGATACTGCAATGAAGGATGTTATACAAGTACAACAGATAGTTTTGTCACATTTGCAGTAACTATATGAGACCACAGAGAAATGGAGTGAGGCAGTCTGAATGCCAGGGCCATCATGCTGAGATCACAGCTCTATGTCTCTTTTTCATTTGATCCAAGTGGGCTTTCCCTCAGTTTTGCTAATTTTAGCTGAAACTGAGACCTCAGTGCAAGCTTCTTGGCTGAGACTCAATCTAGCTAAGAAAGATGGAGCTGATGCTCATAGGCCCAGGGAAATCTCTCAAATCATAGAATCATGGAATGACAGAAGGTTAGGGTAGGAAGATATCTCAGGAGGTCATCTAGTTCAACCCCCTGCTCAAACCAGTACCAACCCCAATTAAATAATCTTAGCCAGGACTTTGTCAAGCCTGGCCTTAAAAATGTCTAATGATGGAGATTCAACCTCCTCCCAAACTAACCCATTCCAGTAAAAATGGTATCCTGGAAAAGATCTGCTGCATCCCAGAGGTATCCTGGAAAAGATCTGCTGCGTCCAAGGAACGCGTCTGCTTTTCTTAAAAAAAAGTCAGAAAAGCGGCCGCATTTTGTTGGAATCCCTGTAAATCTTGTTTTACAAGGAAGAAGGGATGTTCTGAAAGAGGGTTTTTTCCCAAAATTTGGCTCCGTGTAGATGGGCCAAATTTCGGAAAAGCCTCTTTAGGAAGTAAATTGGAAGAAATATGCAATTTGTGTACTGCAAATTGCGTTTCTTTTTCCAATTTATCTTTGTAGTCTAGACATAGCTTTGGATGCAGAGAGGGGCAGACACAGGGAATGGCCAGAGTGCAGGGTACTCCAGCTAAGTAGCAGCTGCACATGCTAAGTAGAAAAGCTCAGTCATTGGACAAGACTGCTCTAACCTGCACCGGGGACCAGCCACAGAATCACACCATAATAGGCTTCTTGATAACCTCCCACCTTTGCTATCCCCAGCGTAAGCATAAATGGGCTAAAGAAATACTATGAATTCACCATTCTTTTTATACCACAGAAGAGCTTAGTTTGGGGCATTCAGTAATGTTCAATTCCATGCTGCTTGTGGTAGAAAAGCTTTGACCCAACAAGTATTCCATCTTGCTCATCTAACAGAGCTCCAGCAAGGTTCACCAGTTTACACAGTTATTTGATTAAGGAGAGTTTTTGGCTGAGTTGGACGTTCCTTTCCTTAGAGGAGGCAAGTTTAGAATCTTAGTTGGAATTGAATAAATGTGTAAAGCTATATAGCTGATGTATTTAGCTATATGAATCAAAATAGATTATATTCTGCATATATTACAAAGCAAGAACAAATGTAAGTATATAAGCCCTAATAGGTTCTCTGAAAGGAAATTTGGAAAGTCCAACAGAGAGTCATTCTTTTTTAAGGTAAAAATATTACATTTTTTCCTCAAAATACCAGCAAGGAAGGGTTGAGGAATGAATCAGACAGAACCTTCTCCCCACAGTCAATTTGATATTTTGATGTTCATAAAAGTGTGATTAATTTTTTATTATTTTCTTTTTCCATTCAATTTTTCATGATTCTCTACTTCCTGATTATTCTGGATCCCAAAATGGAGAAATATGCCTGAGTGGTATTCATGCCTATTTTCCAACCTGGTTATTAACCGGAAATAACAGAAGTCTTACAACAAAGCCAGTTTGCTTATGAATGCTAGTCCAATTTTTAGGATTCAAGTAAGTATCCAACATTTGAATATTTAATCATAATACACTGTAGTTCTATAATCTGTATAATCATAATATTCTGTAGATCTATCTAGGGATCTCTAGGTCCTTTATAAACCTTTGCAGTCCCTATGTACTTTCCAAATAGACTCTTCTAATCCTTCTATGTACAACTATCAATAATCTCACCATTAGGAGAAAATATCTCATACCTAATCTTCTTCCAGATTCGGTATCGGGCTTTATGTTGTTCTGGATGATGATATATATGAGCCAGCCACTAAGCTAATGAAAAAGCGGCAATCAGGAAAACATATACAATGGCACAAACCAAGAAATTGTTCAGATTACGTAGTGAGGTGATTATGTAACGTCGACAGACCTAACAGAACCTGGGACCTCTGGAGCTTAATGAATGAGCCTCTTCAGCTCACGCTAAAAGCCAGCTCATTCTCACCCTGCGTCTACACTATGAGCCTCTTCTGCAAGAGGATATACAAATGGAGTGCTCATTTGCATATGTCACGCCCTCATTTGCATTTCCTCCTCGGATTCCTTTTGTGCAAGAGGTTTTTGCGCAAAAATTGAGGAAGAACGGCTCTTGTGCAAAAAGGGGGGTTTTGCACAAAAAGGAGCCGTCTACACATAAACCTCTTGTGCAAAAGGGATCCGAGGAGGAAATGCAAATGAGAGTGTGACATATGCAGATGAGCGCTCCATTTGCATTTCCTCTTGTGGAAGAGGCTCATAGTGTAGACATAGACTCATTCTCTGCAAGTGGTCTAAGTACTACTTCATGGGACAGTACACCACACCCAGAAGGTGTGTGGGTTACATATACACATTAAGATTTGGTGCCGTAACATTTGTCTTAATCTTGGCTTGACTTGGCTTAATCACCAAGGAGGAGCATCTTCAGTCAATTACTGAGAGAAAGTCCTCCCACCAGGAGGACTAACCCATCAGAATAGGGACTGATAGTCTAACAACTAAAGTGTGACGTGCAGTAAGAAAATATTAAAGGTCACTTCTGCTTTGTATGGATGATGCAAATTTAGAGCAACAACAATAATTTTATGCTTTCATGGTTGTCAGATAATTACAACTGGAATAGGGGAGTATATTGCTATAATACCTGCTTCATCAGGCATTCAGTTGTCATATTTTCCATTTTTTGTTCTGAATGAACACAGTAGCACACTGGAGAATCTTTACTTTACCATTTATACATCAAATATCCACATCTGCCATGGTTTGTGCGGATGTAGTTCGGGGTTGCCCGTAATCTTAATGGGAGATCAAAGCTAGTGGTCTTCTGTGTTGGGCCTTTCACAAGGTGTTTGTGAATTCTTGTGAACTCCATTCAACTTTCCAAGCTTCATCATTGGTGAAGGTTAAACATATGGGTCCAAAAGGGCTTATGCAACTTCAAGCAGTAGTGAGGGCCATTGGTGGATATGGAAAAGGCCATGGGTAGATGTGGAGATGATCCTTTTCCACAAACCTCTGAAATTCTCAAAGGGTTCCAGCATTGCAAATAGATGAGGGATCTAATATGTGACTGCATTGGCAGCCAAAGAGTTGGGGATGCGTTGAGGGGTCCAGTGGTGGACCACACTGTTCAGCAGGACATCAACAGTCTGAATGTGGTTATAGAGTACTCAATTACAGAGTGCACAAAACCTACCCCTAGTGTTCCTAACACTGATAAAAGTCACTGAATACTTAAAAGAGCAAAATTAAGGCAGACGGTAAGGAAAATATTTTAGTAAGGTTTGAAGGGCTACCTTTGCACCTACCCAAACTATCTTTTTCAGTGAATGTCAAAATATACTAACATATGCAAGATTAAACTCTAACCATAGCCATTCATCTGAAGAAGTTGGTTGTGCCCATGAAAGCGCATGATACCATCTACATATTTTGTTAGTGTCTAAGGTACTGCAAGACTATTTGTTGTTTTTAAAGTTTTTCTAGTTATAGACTAACTCGGCTACCCCTCTGAAGATTTTTTTCTGAGCATTTATTGTTATGTTTCTATTTCTTAAAATATATATGGGGCTTATTAGCAATTTCCTCTTGTTTATTCCATTTCTTTCATTTTTGACTTGTTGGAATCGGCCAGTTCATTTACATACAATGTTAGCTAAAATAAATATTTTAGCAGATTCCAACCACAATCCAATGAGCCAAATAACTGATCAAGAAAGTGAAGGTAAGACTAATAATTTTAAGAGAGAGATGATCACATTGTAGGATTGATGGACCATGTATTATTTTACTTAGGTGCTCATCACCAACACTCTTAAGGATGACACACTTTTGCCCAAATACTGAACTATACTTCAAGTCAATGATCTTTTTACATCTAATATCACATCGTGCTATTTTCCGCACTCCCTTCTAGTGAGAACATGCCTCTGTCCTCTATAAGCACATGCCAAAAATCGGCCATATAGGAACAGATGATTGCTGGTGGCTTGGCTCTTCCTTTGTGCCATAACTCCTGTGCAAACAGGTATGAGTCTCCCTCAGTAGTTAGCCAAGCAGATGTAATGGGTCCAAGGAACTGTAGCCCTGTACTCTGCAGGCCATTCAGTATAAAAGGGGTGCACAACATTGACCCCCTATTTGCCCACATGTAAATGACTAGAGAGAGGATCAGGCCTGTAACCTCTGCAGCAGCAATGAGTGAATACAGTGCTTGGTGTTTCTCTGTAGCAGTTGCTCTCAATTTGTTAATCATTGTGGGCCTCAAGGGCCACATGTTAAGAACTACAGCACTCTCCTCCTTTCCTCCCCAGACTGTCGTGACCATTGTCCTCAGCCCAAAGATCCTTCTACTGAATGGGCCAGGAGTGGAACCTCTGTGATGGGGCCAGACAGTACCAACTCTGACTGACACTTTGCAGGGCCAGGTGGCAGGACTGACCCAAACTCATGACCAACCCCAACCTCCACTGTGTGGGGCCAGACAGCAGCCCTGAACCCAACCTGAGAGCGTGCTGTATGGAGTTAGGTGGCAACCTCAACTTCTGACCCCAGGTCCTACTGCGTGGGGGACAGGTGACAGCCCTGACCACAGACTTCACTGCTGCCCTCACCCCGGACCCTGTGTGCGGGGCTGTGCAGCAGCTCAGCCCCCAGATCCTGCTGTGCAGGGCCAGGCAGCAGCCCCAACCTTGGGCCCCGTCACGTGACAGCCCCAGTCCTGGAGTGCTAAATAGGCCACAGGCAGCTCATGGGTTGTGTGTTGAGAACCACTGCTTTACAGTAAAAGAATGACATCTGTTTTTTTATATTTAAAAACAAACAGAAATTCTGTCTGCTGAATGCATTAGGACAGGGTTGTGAGTTTGTAAGGACCAGAGAGATGTTCAAGTGCAAAACTGATGATTTTTAGAAAAAAATATTTGAATTGTGTCCTCATTCAAACATTTTTTTTTCCGTCTTTTGTCAGGATTTCTGACCCCTATTAGATCAACAGTTTCTTCTTCGAGAAAACATATCTGGCTTCTAAAATCAACCTGTCCATCAAAGAAACAGATGGTTTTGAAAGGGAGACCAGAAGGTGGGATTGCAAATTAGGCTACAGGCACATTTCCAAGTTGAATTTCCTTCATAACAATTTTGAATGTTTGGAATAGTGGCTAAATATAGACATTGATTTTCATAGTTGGGCTGTGCATTGTGGAGCATTTTAATTTAAAGGTAGTCTAGAGTAGATCATTGGTCCATCAGAACTAGCATTCTGCCTCCAATAGTGCATAGCCTGGTTGCAAATGTCCAAAACCAAAATACACAAGAAAAATATAGTGCATTTGGTCAACTGTTCAATGCTAACCTTATAAGATAAAAATTCTTCCCGATTCCTTAGAGGTGCTCAGTTTATGCTAGGAAGCATGAGCTATGCTTAATAATATGTATACTTAATTATCTTAAACACAAATGCTAGTAAGGACCACATAATTTATCTGGATGTTTTTAGAATCGAGTCATAAAATTCACTTTCACATAATGGTCTCTTGGGGCCATGAGTGCCAGACATTGCATGCATTTTCTTGTATTTGTTCTTCATTTAGCTGCTATTAGTTAAGCAACCTCTTCTTGTGTTCTGGGACTGTAAAAAAGCAGAGCGTGGCATTTTTTTCACCATGCCCAATACCATAACTAAAATACTAGTCATTTTGTGAGTACTGGGTGTGAGTTTAAGAATTCAAAAAAAAAACAAAAAACCCCAACATTATTGACAAAATACACCATGAAAATGAACACTTTTAAGCACACATTTAAATCTTATTGGATTGCACTTTTTCCATCTTCTCATTTTACCTAGTTAGATGTCTATGTCCCTATGTGACACTATTGAAGTCAACGGGAGTTTTGCCATTGACTTCAATGAGTGTAGGAACAAGCCCTCAATCTTGTGTCTGAATAGCCTACTACTGTGATTGCAGCTTAATTCCAGCTGTCCCCTATAGTTTATTAACCTCACTGGACTTTTCATTTCAGAAATTGGACTCTTATTCCTCAGTTCACTATGGCTTCTCTAATTAGCAGTAATGGGGGTAATGCAACCATGCATCAAGCAGAGAAAAGAGCCCTGCTTTCTGCCCTGTGACCTTTGTTTTTTCAGCTTGCAACTGCTTCCTCTAATTTACACTCTTGACAACTATCTCATCTGTGTGCTCTCCTCCGTCCAGAATTTATATTTCTCAGATAAGAGCTTCCCCATCTCTTTTTTAGCCAATCTGCTTTGATGTATTTTTTCACAGCTTGAATAAGGTGTCATTGCCAGGCTGTGGCCTCCAATTTTGGTTTTCATTTTCTTGTGCATTTTGTCATTCTCCATGCATAAACTGAAGTGAATGGAACTTAAGCATATGCTTTGAGCTTTGCTGAAAAGGGATGGGCTTATGCTCATGCTTAACATTAAGCAGAACTTCCATGGTTTATGGAATTGAGGCCTGAGTGCGTGACTCTTTGCTTTCTTGCCTCCGCATTGTGGGGCCAGTCTTGCACCATTTAAGTCCATGGGAAGTCCAAAAGGTATAGGAACATGCCCTAAATCAGGTTCCAAGTATTCCTTCAACCTCCACTGATCCCCCTTCTGGTCTTTTCTGTTTCATTCTGGGACCCCCTGAATCTTTTATATTCTACCTTCTCTCTTGTTCAGCTCATTGGTAGGCCTCTCATTATTGCATCTCCACCAGTGCAAAGCAGTAGGACTGGGTGTAACATAGGGCAGGCAACCTCTTCACATCTCCAGCTCTTCCGTGGACCTACCATCTGCCTCTGTCACCTATAATCACCATCAGTATGGCACTCTGTCCTTCTCAAGTGGTGGCTGAGTCACAGCCAGAGGTTAATGAACCATGCTACAGTCTTGGCCAACAGAGGTAAGTCTTGTAGTTCAGGCAATTGGGTTTTATGCTTTTAAACAAGAGGCCCCAAATTCCATTCTGCTGCCACTGACCCATCCAGGAGGAAGGCTGTAACCCACATTAGGCAATAGCCAGGAGAGAAAAAAACTTAAACCCATTCAGTCCTAGATTAACTTTTATTCAATTTAAGTATAATATAATTTGCAGTTAGTTCAGGAATCTGTGGTGCCTCCTATAGTTATTGCATTACAAGTACATATAAGTTGTTAGCAAAATAATAGCTTTTGTCCCTTTGCTCTAACACACATGAGCAAGGAATACATATGTATGCTATTACCAGTGCCTTTCCTTTGTGAACATATGCAGTGTTTTAGCAGAGGCGATTTTATCACCGGAGAAAATGTTGTTCCCCTCTATCAAAACACTGGGGAAAAAACATCTGTCCGCCTGCAGATATTAAAATTCTTGGACACTGAAAACAAAATAACAAGTAACAGAAATCATTTAATTATCCTCTGTGCTTACATCTAGAAAGAAAAATACCATTCCGCTCTGCTGATATCAAACTGAGCATGGGATGCGTATGTAAAATAAAAAGAAAATATCCACCAACAAAAAAATAAAGTGAACAACTAAAAGTTACAGGTGATTAAAATGGGACTGTACAGTGTCAAAGCAGAATAATGAGCATCTACCTGTCCTTAGTAGCAGAACAACTACACATGAGCAGTGATGAAGGATGTCACCTGCATCTCCGTTGGGAAAAGGTAACAAATAGGCAGATCCCCAGATAGTATAAATTGGCTCTCTTGAAATCAGTGGAGCTACATCAATTTACACCAGTTGATATCTGACCTGCTCTTATAATGCTAGCCTGGTTATTACTAGAGGTTGCTGAAATGTCCTGACCAAGTGAGTCTCCCTCTGGCTTGAGAAATTCTTCATCCATTTCTGGCTCTGCTGTCCCACCGTTGCTGTTCACCCTCTTTTCTTTCACAGATACTAAGCAGAATTGTGATCATGTGTTCATCAGGAGAGTCATTTTACTTGGTTTGGATCCTTTCTGATCTATATTGTGCTACCTCCCATTCTGGACGTGATGAGATGGCAGCTGAAGCAACATCTGTCAAAGGTGGTGTAATCAGCATATGGTTTAATAGGCTAGGGAACAATGATTTAGGAAGACTCTCTGGAAATTACAGGGTGGATGGACACCCTAATACTATCTGTGATGTGTGAAGATTGCCATGCTGACGGCTCTGGAAAAATTCACAGTTCCTGAATATCCTGCCAGCTTCTGTAAATGTCTAAGAATTGACATCAACAAGCAACCAAACCTTTCATCACAATGGAGCAGTCACCTTTTCAGGTCACATATTCCAGGAGATCTGTACAGAACGGGCATCAGCACAGTTTGGGAAGCCAAATTGTTCAGTTCCCTCCATTGTCACACACCCATTTGCCCCTGGATCACATGCAGTGATTTATACAATGTTAGTCACATCCCAAGTGCAACTGCCGCTGCTGCAGACTTATCGGCCCCAACTGTGGACTTCCCAACTCCAGACTGAATAATCAGGCAGCCAGCTTCCATACTCGCCATTCATCAGGGTGAGTGATGCTTTCATTCCAGCAGTCAGATGCTGTAACATCACGGTGGTAACCCACAGAGAGAGAGAGCATGACATTTAGGATGAAGGTGTGATCAGGGGAACCTATCCTCAAATCTTTGGTCAGCCCCGAATAAGTTGTTCAGCCCTCATTTGGGAAATTCTGCAGCTACTGCTTGCCTTTCCCAGGACCCCAGAATAAACCTGTCCCAGAGAGGTCATGTTTCAAACATATTTTGCTCAGCCCCATAAACATGCATGCAAGATAAAGTTAGGAACCTGTTTTCATGAGGGAAGGAGATGCCTGATCATCTCTCCTGAAGAGGCAGCTACAAGTTAATAAAAGGCTCTTGTTCTTTGCAACCCTCAGACTTCCATTTTCATGCATCATTGCTTCAGCAATTCCAGTTCTTCAAACATCAACCTGGCTTGCCGATAAAAGAGAAAGCCCTGATTGTCCAGGATAGCCTCCATTTTGGGATATGTTCCAGAAATGGCAGTAGTTGCTATTGGATGCTGAGATGCTGACCCAGTCTCCCAGGATATTTTATTGCCCTACAAAACCTTGCAGGATCTTCTTCAACACCAGAGTTCAAGGAGATTGCGTTGTGAACTGGGGTTAGCTAAGCACTGCATAGTATTACTGCAGTGGCTACAGAGAACACTCTGAATGGATATAGTGAACAGTGTGCACTCAGGATGGCTAGTGTGGACTCACTGCACTGTTGCTAGTTGCTTACATTCAAGCATAGGCGCTCAAAATGCAATGGTGCAATATTCAAAAGTAGACAAGCCTTACAGTTAGGAGGCCCTGAACTCCAGCACTGTATCGAAAAGAACTGTGTGTGATTTCATTAGTTATTGGGTTTGGTTTTTTTCAGGATTCTGGGTGCCATGTTAAATGCTATCTAGTAATGGCAACACATGCAGCCTTAAATCAGTCATCCCCAAGAGCAGGATCATCACAACACAGTTACTTCATAATTTTCTGGAGCACCCTCTCTTAAGACAGACACCAAGATGCTGCTTAGATTCACTGTGCAAGCTGTTTCTGAGAATGAACCACCTTTATAGTCTCCTTAATTTTGTTTCTTTACATTTGTGTTAGAATAGATTTTACTCACTTGTGGCAAAAATGTGACCGGTGAGAGTTTGTAATCTCTCCTCATTGTGTTTTTATCCAGTTAGCTCTTGTTCAGGTATATGAGCTCTTCAGGCACTTAGCTTCTGGAGGCTTGCTGTTAGCTATCTAGTTTCCATGTCTGTGAAGCACTTACCTTTTGATTTAAAGAGAATTACTCCCTTATAATTAAGTCTCTCTAAATGTAGTATAGAGTTGGAAATGGGTCAGAGAACTCTGAGAAAGTTCTGTTCTCTTGCCAAAATTGATTGGCTGGAGGAGATCTCCAATCAAAAACTTTGAAGGACATGGTAAATTCTGTGAGACTAGGAAAGGCAGGGTTAGACTCAGAAGACAAGGGTGTCACAGCAGAAATCACACTCAGTTGGCATTAAAACATTGTTAGAAATTTTGTTTTGGTGTTGTTCATGTTAATGATATATAGTGCATACCATGCACATTAGTCAATTATTTATTAATAAAATACATAGTAATGCTAATAAAAATGTTACAGTAACACCTAGAGACCTCACATGAGACCAGTGCCTCCTTGTACTAGGAATGATGAGAGATGGCACCTGCACCAAATAGCTCTCAGTCTAAACTGACACCCAGTTTAGAAGGTGGTGGAAAAAGAGGTCAAGTGACTTGTCTAAGGGCACACACAGCTCAGTGTCAGAGCCATCAATAGACTCTGAGGGTGTGTTTACACAGCAAAGTTATTTCAGAATAATGGCTGTTATTCTGAAATAACAATGCGAGTGTCTACACAGCAACAGCGTTATTTCTAAATAACAGGAGGTTTATTCCAACTTCTGTAAACCTCATTCTATGAAGAATAATGCCTATTCTGAAATAGCTATTTTGAAATAGGGGCGGTGTACATGCTCCACTTTTGCTATTTCGAAATAGCCCCTCACGAGGGCCATTCTAACTTATTCCTTCCCAGTGCTTCCTGGGGCTCTAAATCGAGATAGCACGTCGACATTAGGGAAGCCTGCCTCGGGCTAATTTTGAGGCTTCCCTGCAATGTAGATGTGCTATTTTGCAATACGCTATTTCAGAATAACTATTCCGGAATAGCTTATTTCAAAATAAATGTGCAGCATAGACGTAACCTGAGTGCCTATCTCTTGGGGAACAGATACATGCAGTCAAGAATGGTGAATTTGTATTCTTTCTACAGTACTGGGATTAACCTAACAGAAATTGTCAACATTGGCTATGTCTACATTACAAGGTTATTTCAAAATAAGTTATTTCAAATTAAGATTAAGTCCCAAAATAACTACTTTGAAATAAGCTTATTCCTCTTCACAAGAGGGAGTTATTATTTAGAAATAACAGGCCGATTATTTCACTTTGTTATTTTGAAATAAGGGGAGTTATTTTGAAATAGCTCTCCAGTGTAGACATGCCCATAATGTGGGAGGCTGGTCTGATCTTAACCTTCCAGAAACATATGGCTGTCTCTTGAGAAAGAGGAGTGACCAATTTCCTCATCTTGTCCTCAGTGGGCTAATGTTGCCAGCCTGGGATTTGGCTCACTACTCTACAATGTTAGCTTTCAGGAAAATGGTTCACTTATTGCATTCAAAGTGTACCAGGCCAAGTGGTGACCTGCCTTAATTTTGTGGCCCTCACTGAACAATTTCTTGTGTGTTCTTTTGATGGGGCACCTGGCTGCTGGCACTTGTGCTGAGACATGTTCAAGTGCTGCATTGTCTCCCGCTAACAATGTAATTACTGCATGTGGGGGTGTCACTGCTGTACTGTCAAGGACTTAATTTCTCTTGGAAAAATACAAATCTCCTTGTTTGGACCAGACTCGTATTTAATTTTTCAAACTATGCACACAGGGCTAGCCATTATCCAGTCTAGGGAATGGTGATTAAATCTACACATAGGTTGGGGGTCTAATCACTGTCTTATACACTGATAATAACATATTATAACCTCCTTTGCTTTATGTTTTTCTAGCTACGCAATCTGTCAGGCAGTTTATCTTCTTTGCTAATTAGGCTGAGAGTTTGGGGGGGATTTGTACACTGCAACTCCTAAATCTCCTCCCTGATTACCCCGGCATTTACATTCACCACTTGTTTCTAGCATGTTTTATTATTGTCATATGTACCAATGCAATTATTAATACAGTTAGGCAATATTTATAGAGTCACAGTAGCGCCATAATGTCAGTTCTCAGCACTAGCGCCATTGGCCTGCTGTGTTCCCCTGATATTGTGAGCTGCTGATTGAAACAGCAGTAGAATGGCTGTGTGTGGGTACTATTAGGCAGAGAGCCTGATCTCCCACCAGACATACATTTAAAAAAAGGTAGAGAGACAAATTGATGTTGTAAGTATGGGATTTCTCCACCATGAAAGAAACATTGGGGAGTGTAGGGGCTGTCTGGGGAACCACCTCTGTCTATGTTTGTGAGCACCAGCAGTTTTAGGAGTGAGTGAAGGCACCACACATCTAATCCAAGGCTCCCTGACATCAATGTTAAGGCAGCTACTGATGCCTAAGGTTATTGGATTGTTACAGGTTGAGAAGAGGGCTCCCCTTGGAATGAGCACAGCCTGTTTTTGTAGGGGCCAGGAGGCACCAGTGTGAGAAATCCTCACCACAGAAGCAAGATTTGAGGTACAGAAGGTTTCAGTGAATAGTGGAGAGGAGATGTCCCTGGCCTGGCCTGTTTTGGAGAAGTTATGAATAGTGGATGTTCTGGGTGAGTGATGTCATAGAAATAGCTGTCAACCCAGTAATTCAGGCCAATGGAACTTATAGACTCCAAAGCTAAATAACTCAAAATGTCTCCTTTTTTATTAAAACAAAGAAGAAACCCTAGGCCACAAAATGTAAAATATCTGCATGTGAAATTGCCTAGTTAAAATAAAAAAAAGGCAAGAAATGCAAAAGTTAACATCACCCTTGCAGCATTAGCTTGGTTGTAGGACACCTTATTTAGTACTGTATGTATTTTTGTTTTTTTCTGGAGTAACGTGTAGCTTATATTCTGTATTATATGTCGTACAGTCAACTGTCTATGGAACGCATATATGAAGCTCAGTGTGGCTGGAAGCATTCCCTATTTTTAAATTTTTAACTGTGCAAATTGTATACAGCAATACAGCTGTTTGGATTTAATAAAGCTTTGAGCTGAAACAGAATCAAATGAGTTCTAGCAATTTCCTGAAGGTTGTGGCTGCACTGATTTACAGGCAAGGAAAAATGGGAGGAGCCAGGAAACTCTGGATCATGGCTTCCTAACTGTAGGAGCAGAGTTAAATTCTGTTTTATTTAACAGAGCCAGGGCCAATGGGTGGAGGAACTTTCACTCAGAAGACAAACCTCCTTCTCTGAAACTTTCAGCAGCAAGATGTTATGGTTTAGCCAGGAAGTGGCAAAATTTGGCTTGATGGAAGATGCAGGTCTCAGAGTTTGAGCCAGAGGAGTTGTACAGTCGAGAATTCTCTGTGTCATGGAGATCTCCAAAGACGAAGACACTGCTGGGTTCTGCCGTTTTGAGGAAACAGGAATGAAGAAGGTCAGGGAAAGAGCCTATCAATGTTCTCTAACAGAAAAGACTGAGAGCCAAAGGGGGAAAGTATAAATCCAAGTGGGAATTCCAGAAGATACCATGAAAATCCTTCTTGGATACTGAACAACAGGAACAGATTGATCAACAGACTCTTGCTCTGCACCAAACCTAATTGAACCAGTAGGAGCCAACTGAAACCTTTAAATTGGAACTTGAGCTAAGAACATTTTATAAAAGAGTTTGACATTTAGGGTGAGCTGTTAGCCCCTGTTGAGGCTGCTTTTTGCCTCTCTGGTGGTGCAAAGAAGCCTTACATCTGACTTAATCAACTACAGCCCAGCTTCACTTAGCATATGGGGACCCTTAGCCGGTATAGCCATGGCCTAGTCAGCTCTATGACACTCCAACGCTGTCCAGTTGTAGGGTGAATATAAGGACATGGCCAGAATGCTGCTGCATTTCAGCTATCCCTGGATAAGAGCTGTTGCAGCCAGGCAAAGTTCAAAGTAGATCCCAGGCTGGTGGTCAAACCAGAGCCCGAATTAATTGGGGGAAGGAGAAGAGACAGGTGATAGGAAACTGCTTTTGCCCACTCTCCTCAGCTGTGTGGAGAGTTGTTCCAGCAGAACTCAGCATCTAACTGTGAGAATTTGAACAGGAAGGAAAGAGAGCTGGAGACACCAATCTAATGTTCAGAATACCCGAGAAGCATAAATGAGTCTCCACGTGGGAGTCTAACTGCACTCCTAGGGATAATTGTTTGCAAGATCAAAGTGTTTGATAGCATCAAAAGCTGCACTGAGCCTAAGGAGGAACAGAATGGAGAGTGTCTGTGATCACAGGAAAGGAGACATAGAGAAGGGCAATCTGAGACTCATGAAATGTTCAAAAGTACAAATGATACAATGCCGATGAAATGCCTCAATTGGAGGAGCAACAGCTGGTGAAATCTGAGAGGTGCAAATTTTGAAAACAAAATTTGGCTGCTTTTCCCTATACATCAGGGTCTGTGGCAATGTAGTTTTACATCAGCACATACAAGCATATGGAATATAAGCCCTTTATAACATCAGGGAGACGCTATCCTCAGATGTCTCTGTAATGTAACCAAAGGTATTTAAAAATGTTCTATGTCATGAAAATGTAGCGTATGGCGTCTCCTGAGCAGAGTTCAGCAGAAAAGCATCCTGAGAGAGCTCTTTCTTGCTCAGTGCCATGGCATCTGAATCCTGCAAGGGCAAACCTACAGAACAAGAAATAAAAGCTCTGATGCAGTATTATTTTTAAGTGAGCTTTCAAGTAGGTATCAGACATTACCTCACCTCTTTTCATACACTCATGGGTAGGAAATATAGAATAATATAGAAACTATCAGGGGGAAAGGGTTAGAGTATCTAAATCAGCTGAGTTACAAAAAAAAAGAGAATTTTGAAAATCTGAAATTGGAATAGTAAATAATGCTAATACTACTAGTCTCAGAGGGGTAGCCATGTTAGTCTGTAACTTAAAAAATAATGAGTAATCCTATGGCACCTGATATAGATAGAGATATAGATAGAGATATAGATCGATAGAAAGTATCATGAGCTTTCGTGGGCAAAACCCACTTCTTCAGATGAGATGATTTCAAGATGATCTCAAAAACATCTCATCTGAATAAATGAGTTGTGACCATGAAAGCAACAAACCGTGGCGAGATCTACTCGCCAGCCCCGCACCGTGCATGTGCCAGACCGGCACTGCGCATGTGCGCAGCACCGGTGAACGGGGCGAACGGCTGAAATCTACTTGCCATGGGCGAGTAGAAATAGCCATTTGTCGAGCCCTGTTATATATATTTGTTCATCTCTAAGGTGCCACAGGACTACTCATTACTACTACTAATAATACTAAATACTAATACTAACCAGTCAACTCTAGCTAGGGGGTTACTTACTACACTGTTTTGATGGGAATTAGGATGGAGTATCTGGAGACTATTCTGTTTCAGGACAGACCATTACTCCACCCGAACAATGACTAATGGTTCCTTTCATGGGAAAGTAAGACATGCCAGTTGAAATACTGAAAAATTTGGCAAATGTTTTTATTTTCTGGTGTTCGAGGCGTCGAAGACAGAAGCAGTGGAAACCCAGGATGAAGCCACAGGTCAGGGCTGGGGAGCAGAGCATGCCATGAGAGAGGTTATACAACAAAGGGGTTTACACTACATGAAAGAACTGATGGAACATCTTAAATATGATCATTCCTCAAACTAATTTGTTCTCTTTCCTGATTTCTTCCCCTGTTTTCTTCATATCTATTAAATTTCTCTAATGTTTTTTCATTTCTAAATCGTTATTTGCTTTTTTCCATAGAAGTAACAAAAGCCTTTACTTTTTATAATTTGAGGCAAAAATGGTAGCTTTCTACTGGGAAAAATAGTCAAATTCTGTCTCCTGTGAGCACAGATAGAAGCAATTAAAACTCGCCAGATTCTTGTGTTCTTACAAGTTCCCTACTATTCTCAAAGCAGTCATTTAAGCTCTGGAAGAAGATTCTGTACCCTAGATTCAGCCCTCTTCTAATTCCTCTAAAAAAGAATGAAGTTATTTGAAACTACTTTGCTTTGTGAAATAAACAGCTGAAAAGCTCTACCCTATTTTGTTCTCTCTTTGAAGTAGGACATAAGGAAGTGCATGTGGTAAGTATACAAACACCACTGGGTGATAAGAAACACAATTAAACCCATGAGTGATAATGAACAGATGCTTCCCTCAAACAAATGCTTTTTCATATCACATGAAATCTGGCTGTAAGATTTTATCAGAGCTAAGAGTTTGCCGTTAAGTTAGGAGAAAAATGTCATCTACCTTGACTGTGTCCCATCTGGTTAGCTCCTCCTCTGGCCTTTTACCTTTGTGGGCAAGTTCTTGTTTCTGTTAAACTGATTTTTCCGATCAGGGCAAAATGAAAAACAAAATGGCATGTGACTTCTTGTGGGTCTTACAATAAACCCATCAAGTGTGCCTGTACTATCAGGTAGAGAGTATTCCTCACTGCTTCTTAATAGATTTATTACTTCTCAGTGGTCTCTCTTGAATAACAAATGGCTCACTGGGGTCAAATTGGCTGCAGCCTTTATTAATAAAAATAAGTAAATTCAGTGCAACCCAAAGCAGTAAGCTCTTGCCAAGTACAATCTGGACCAGCATATATTGATAACTTGAACAGTTCTATGTGCCCATCCCCCAAGGCTGGCACCATGGCCAAGTCAGACCCAGATACTATGTATCTGTGTCCTGACTATAGTCACCCCTAGTAGACTGGAACTTCATGCAGTCACCCTCCCAATCTGTTATTACTACAGGCTGAACCTCCTAAACCTGGACTGTCTGTTCTGGCAACATCCTTGGTCTGGCAGAACCACAGATGTTCCAGGATCAGAGTCCTGGTGGAGGGCTGGGTGGCTGGGAGCCTGGGAAGGCCAGGAGCCTGGCAGTGGGACTATGCAGCTGCCCAGCAGGGCCTGGAGCTTGGCCCAGCAGTGTGACAGCAGAGGGAAGCCAGCCAGGAGGCTGGTGACCAGGCTAGGGGGGAGGGATATGGCAAGGGGTCTAGAAATAATCTCCCCTGGTCTAGCAAAATCCCTCATCTGGGACTGGTCAAATCGCTAGGGTGCCAGACCAGGGAAGTCCAATCTTTATTATTACAGGCAGTCCCCGGGTTACGTACAAGATAGGGACTGTAGGTTTGTTCTTAAGTTGAATTTGTATGTAAGTCGGAACTGGTACATATTGTAGGGGAAACTCTAGCCAAACATTTCTCCAGAGCTCAGTTTTATTCTCCCACATCTCACTTCCCTCAGTCCTTTATTCTCAAGCTGAGGTGTCTGCTGAGAAAAGCCGCTCCGCGTCTCCCTGGTCTGCTGGGGGGGGGGGGCGCTAGCTTCGTGTCTCCCTGGTCTGCTGGGGGGAAAGCAGCTAGTGCGGGGTTGCCTCACCCCGTTTGTAAGTAGGGATCCGATGTAAGTCGGATCCATGTAACCCGGGGACTGCCTGTATTTGTATTGCATCAGCACCTGATCAAAGCTCAGGATTAATTTTTCATAGAAACTGTGCAATCTTACAGCAAGCCATCTGATCTAAAGAGCTTACCATCTTTCGATTGTAAAGTTCAGTGCTGTGGCCAGGGCACTAGTCTGAACTTAGATTCTTAGCCCATCTCTGCCCTGTGTGATCTTGGACAAATCACTTCACTGCTCCGTGCATCTGTTTCCACTCCTACCCTTTGTCCATCTTGTCTAGTTTGAGCTGTGAGCTCTTCATGGCAGGAATGCATTTTGTTATGTATTTGCAGTGTGCTGCTCTTGGTTGGGGTTTCTTGGCACTGCTATGACATAAATAACAATTACAATAATAAATGGTGAAGCTTTACCATATGGATGCTATTGTGGTAATATCCTGCAGTGTGAGAGCAGGTTACTTTATACGGCTGCTTCTCTGACTCATGCTTTATTGGAAAAGACACTCTTTAGTTTGGTTTAAGTCCCTGTCAGGAGAAGACAGAAAGCACATGCACTAACCCCACATGTCCTGGGTACACATGCCCAATGTAAGCACCCCACCGGCATAGAATAATTCCAGGCAGTATGGAACGATACTCACACAGAGAATCAAACAAGCCATCAGCGTGACTCAGAATGTGCCTCTTTTCTCAACTATCCTCTTCTTGGCCTGCGTAGTTCCTGGAGTGACTTGCCCTATTCCTCCAAACAGAATACACACTTTTGCTTTTATTTAAGCTGGTAACTACAGTATTATGACTTCGTAGGGAACCGCTTAATATCCCTGGCATTACCAGCTGGGGTTGCTGTGATGCAAGCCAGATCATTGGCACAGTGGAATGCCCTGCCTGCCTAACAGTAAATTTATGGCTTGTGGAATAACTGTATTCCACGTTTTTTCTTAACAGATTCATAAGGGCATTGGGATCAAGATATCACTAGAACAGTAAGTCGCACTATGATACAAAACATAAATTAGCAATTACTTATGAGCGGCATAATTTACAGCCATCAGCCTTTTCAAAAATAGCCTTTTTCATATTACAGAATGAAGCATAGCTAATATGATGATAATTCACATGGGTGAATATAGTGCTACTGATAATAATAATGCTCAGCAGTGGGAAACTGTCAAACACATAGCCTCAGTTTGTAGCCATTACTGTATATTCTTCCATAAGATGTTTTATTTTATTCCTTCTAGGTTTTGCTAACTACTACAATATGTTTGGCACCAGTTACAAAAACAAAACAAAACAAAACAAACCGCACAACCACCTTATTGTATCTGCAAATGATACCAATTACTACAGCAAAATCTATCAACATTGTAGCATATCTGTTCTATTTAGAAACTAAGGCTTCTCTGCCCCACCACACTCGCTAATTCAGTTGATCTAATCTGAACTCTGACTCTATAAATGACAGACAAGAACAAGCCTACAGAGCTTTCTTCTCTGGTGCTTACATCATGGTACCAATTTGTAAGATCCCTCACTCGGTACATTATTAGCTGTGTCTGAAGACCCTACTGGGCAACATTATGGCTATGTCTACACTGGCATGATTTTCCGGAAATGCTTTTAACGGAAAAGTTTTCCGTTAAAAGCATTTTCAGAAAAGAGCATCTAGATTGGCAGGACGCTTTCCCACAAAAGCACTTTTTGCTTTTGGCCAATCTAGACGCGCTTTTCCGCAAAAAAGCCCTGATCTTCATTTTTGCGATTGGGCCTTTTTTGTGGAAAACAGTAGTGTGCTGTCTATACTGGCCCTTTTGTGCAAAAGTCTTTTGGAAAAAGACTTTTGCCCGTACAGGAGCAGCATAGTATTTCCGCAAAAGCACTGATGATCTTGCCAGTCTAGACTCAGCCTATATGTTTTTCCTTCTCTGCTGGGCCTAGAAAAGGAGGAAGGGCATCAAGCTGCCTATAAGTATGGAGGTGACTAATTCTTAAGGGGGTCAGTAAAACCACAGTGGCTTGCGGACTGGACTTGGGAAAACAGAAATTCAGCTCAAAGAGTCCTCTAGCTTAGCATTTCCTGGATGATTCCAGCTATCTATGTGTTCCACAGGCAGCGTCAGGCTGTGGCATGGGCTAGCATTCTCCATTGCACAGCTATGGGAAAGCCAATGGTAGGTGGGCTAGACCACACTTACAGAGGGTATGTCTAAACAGCAGTGTTATTTCAGAATAACTGATGTTATTCCAAAATACATATTCTGTGTCTACACTACAAGTAGTTATTTTGACATAATGTTAAAATAATGTTGCGCTGGAGGACTTCTAACTGACTCCTGTAACCCACATGAAGTTGACAAGAAGTGAGGGAAGTTTGACAAGAAGTGAGGGAATTTGGAGGAAGAGTGTTCTTCCTTCAACTTCCTGCTGTGTAGGCAGCGCCAAAAGCCGAAATAAGTTATTTCAACGTAAGCTACACAATTGACATAACTCAAGTTGAGTAGCTTATTTTGGCTTTAGCCCTGATGGGTAGACCTCAGTCAGAAAGCTTCAGAGCACACGTGTGCTCCCATAACGCTCCTCTCTGCCATTTGATATGTAAAATCTTCAGTCGATGCAAACGCTATCATTACAAAACTAAAGCTAGGTTTGACACCTCCTTCTTAGCTGCTGACCATGCTTGGTTTCATTTCAAATTACTGGGCTCTGTGACCGCTTTTGCTTAGAATGTCTGGGGCAATGCACTGAGATTTTTTATTTTCCATTGCTTTTATGGAAGGACATGAATTAGCCAGGACAGCACCAAATGTTTTTTTTTAATCATCCTGATGTCCACTAATTCACAACCTAATGAGCCTCATAACAAGTAAAATACTATTACTATATGCATATGAAATCAGGGTCTAGCACCCTGTTGTGAAATTCCTGCCACCAGTATACTCATGAATGGAAATCACCTTATAGCATGGAGAGTTCTGTAAAGTGGTTTCAGTTTGCGTATGCTCAAGTTCTCACCATAGTCAACACAATCAGATACAGAATTCTACAGACAAAGGAGACCTCGCTTCCTTGTTTGTGCCTTTCCTCCAGCTCACTCCCAAGTTGGCCTCATTGCTTTACTCCTGCACAAATAGTATTATTTTCCAGAAAAGGGTCTGAAGAGAGTCACAGTTTAAAAAAAGAGGGCAATGGGGAGATGAAAGAGAAATATTTCATTTATGTTTAACCTTTTTTATTAGCGGTAGCATCATACCTCCTGGACACAGTGTCCAGCCCAAATAAGGACCAGGGATGGGGGGTGTCTCCTCAGGACTCTTTTCTCTTCAAGCCTCAGGCTATGTCTAGACTATGGGGTTTTTTCGAAAAAAGGTATGCAAATTGTGCTCCACAATTTGCGTACCTTTTTCCGATAGTTTTGTTGGGAGAGGCTTTTCTGAAATTTGGCCCGTCTACTCTGGCCAAAATTCAGAAAAACCTCCTCTTTTGGAAGAGCCCTTCTTCCTCGTAGAATGAGGAAGACAGGACTTCCGAAAGAGCACGTCTGCTCTTCTGCAAAAAAAGCGGAAGAGCAGACGCATTCCCTAGACAAAACGGAGTTTAGACATAGCCCCAGAATGGCTCAGCTGCCTTCATGTGACAGCCATTTCATTCCAATGGCTGAAGAAGTCCTCTGACCTTTTACCTGGCTCAACTCTGCATTGCCCCCAGGCAATGGAAGGCGATTCCACAGAGCTGGAACAACCTCTGCATTTCCTCTTCAAATCTAGCCTGGCACATAGCAGAGCTATACTAGTTTAGGTGTCAGAGCAACGTCTGTGACTCCAGAGATGGGCAGGATTTTGCCTGTAAGAGTACTTAGGGATTTCCAGTTAAGCACTCTCTCCAGTGTTCCCACACTGAACATATTCTTCAAAGTAATGCCATCAAGCAAGGAACACAAGATAAAGGGCTTGCATCATTATGTTTGACAGAGCATACATGCTACTTATGCAGAAACTAAAACGATCATAACTAACCTCATGGAAAATTGCAAACACGCAAAGGTTGTGTGAAAAGATACATACATCAAATGCACAAAGTAATTTTAACACACTTTTGTGACATAAATTCCATTTCAGAGGACTCAGCAGACATATTCTGGGAGGAACACTTATTTGTTGACAAGAATGATGATGATTAAAGTATTACACACTAGCAAAACTTCTGCAAAAAATGTTAAATCCAAACCCTGAGGTAAAAACATTAAAAATAGGCATTTTTTATGAAACCATTTGCACAAACGAAACTAATAGGTTTTATCTAAACCATCTGTTGGTGGAAAGGCATTAAAATGTGAAGTCACGTATGGAAGCCCTCAGAGACGTCTATTGACTGCTATACATTAAGAACAGAAACTTCTGTTTCTTTCCTCTCATTTATCTGTGGTTCTACTCACCAGAGTGCATGATCAGGCCAATTAGCTTTGCATTGGCAACTAAAATTATCTCCATTTGAAGAGCTGTCTTTGCATGAAGGTTTGTGCTCCCAGAAAAGAAGCCAAATTAATTTCTGGAAACTGCTGAGCATACTGGGTTTAGGCAGTGGCTCGGGGTTGGGGAGGGGGATGAGATGTTTAGGAGGGTTTTTCCCTTAAATAAACCTCCACAGGAAACTATTACACAGAATGACATTCACTTTTGCTTTTTCTGTTCTTGTAAAACCAAGCTGCGAAACCCGGAGTTAAAATAGTATGAGTTACTGTAGTACATGAGACAATTTGTGTTTGATAGGAATTAACCAATGACTAGAGCATCACTTCCTATCCTAATCGTGGGACAAATTATGAGTCTATACTTAAGGCCAGATAGTTTCCCCATGACCTGCCTGGATTTTCTCCCAACCAAGGTGTGGATCATACAACCATTCTCTCTGAAGATCTCCCTCCCTCCCACATGTGGCAAATCAGCTGCCTCCATGGTACAAACTCCCCTTACTCCAGAAAGAGCTATGCCAGACTGATATTTGCACAAGAAATTTGCATCTTACTTGCAGGTGGCAGCTCTCTGTGTTGCCAACTCCCATACTTTAATTTTGAATTTATTGAGGGTTGATGTGTAAGTCCAAGCACCTGGGCACAAGTGATTTTCTGAGAATCCCCATTTCCTTTTTTTTCAAAGTGAAGCTTTGAGCCCTCAGAGTTGCAGAGAAAAACTTGAAACTGTCACTTGATTGCACCTTAAAGATTAACAAAATAAAACAGGAGGCAAAGATAGAGACTCACCAAGATTATGAGAGAGATCTAACTCTGGAGTTCTGAACCTTTGGATCTGGCAATCTCTACTAATTTCCTTCTTTTTTCTTAATAAAGTTTTTTAAAATGAACGGAGAAGTGTGACCTAAATGATTTAAGTAGGGGACTTTAGAACTCCTGAATTCTGACCTGGTCTACCACTAACTTGCTATGTAAACTTTTTGCCTTAAACACCGTATGCTCTCAGTTTATCCTTCTGTAACACAGGTATACTACTACATACTTACCTCCTCAGGGTGCTGTGACACTTAGCTTCTGAATGATTAATGGCTTACAGATCTCTGGAGCAAAGGAACTATTGAAATATCAAATATTACGTGCTAATTATACTGTTGAATACCCTTTATTTTTGAATGTATAGGAATCAGAAAACACACTTGCTCCATTGAGAAGTGGAGCATACTCACCTGTATTCCGTTGATATATAGTACTGCATTCACATAAAAGTGTAACAAAAAGGTCAGCAGTTTGCATCTTTGCAAAGTCCGTAATACCCAGCTGCTTTGCAGATTTGGCATGTGGCTAATATGATGAAAATGAGCATATCTTGGCTGTTACCATTCTTCTCCTTCCCTCGCTCCCCCGGAAAAATAAAAAGAACATGGATCACTTTAGCTCTGCTAACACCAGGCACTTCTGAAAATACTTACTCTTGCTACCAAAGCATGTAAAAACCAACTGTTAACAAAAGTTTATTTTTAAAAACTGGGGCCATTTATTGTGTGGCTCTTGGGGAAACCTATTTGTAATACCATCTAAAACCTATAATAATGGAAGATCTCATAGCTTTAGAGATTGTAATACCATATAGAAACATCACAATAATTTTATCTGACCTGCTGCAGCATTCTGGTCAGAATTTCACCCAGTAATTCTATCATCGAGCCTCATAACTTGTGGCTGAACTAGAGCATATCTACACACAGTCTTCATTTAGATTCTGTGATAAGCTCTTCCAATAACTTATTTCCCTCCTAGTTAAAAATTGCTTTTCAGGTCCAGTTTGAAATGTTCTGATTTCTACTGCATCTGATGAGGATCCTTCAGCTTTGCTTGCTGTGGGCATGCCCTAGTTATTCTCCATAGCTATCCTAACTAGTCATCTGGCTGGCTGGCTTGCTGGAAAATGCTGGCGTTCAAAGGGTTACTAGATTACTTTGCATACAAAATTCACATCTGTTCTGGCAACTTATTTCAGCTTGATGCAACTTGAAAAGGTCGAGATTAATCCCAGCAAATCAGAGTTCTATTGGAAAGGCCAAATCAACTTTAATTGTAACACATTGGTATTGATATTGGCATTTAGTTGCAGTGGAATAGTATTCTTTCCATTGGCATTATTTGTTTCATTCTGAGCTATCAGTTATGGTCTATAACAAAAGCTAAACTGCCTTTTCAGTGACATTAAAAAAACAGTCTATATTTTTCTTTTTACAGGTTTCTATTGACCCAAGATATACAATGTGTATGTTTTATGACTTTTGGTTATCTGCAGACTGGGAAAGAATTGTAGATGAAACCCTTGGCTATTTTATGAAGATTAATGGTATCTACTATACTTTTTTCATATTACCCTATTTGTTGTCTTTATCTGCGATGGCCCATAGTGCCTGCGCAAAAGCCTGAGGAAGCATTAATTTTGGAATTGTGTCTTTCAGAAACCTTTGATCACAGTTTCCGACAGTTTTAAAAACTCTTTGCATGTAGCAGTTGCAAACTGTGGTTTATCTGTGTTCAGGAGGCGACTAACAGCATTACCCACTCCCTACATGTGGGCCATGTTCTTCTAGCACCTTTCTAACCACCTACTGGCTTCCGGTATCTCTTATCAGCTCAGCCATCAGCCATAAACTGACATTTTAGCTTTCAGAACCCAAAAAAAGTGACAGGCAGGGAGAAAGAGAGAGAAAAAGAGAGACTCATTTGGCAATAGTTTGCTCTTCTTGCTATTTGGCCTGGAGAAAGCTACTCAAAGTGGTATAAGATTGTTTAGTAACAGCTGGCAAGCACCCGGGTGTGAGCCTGATTTCCAGATATGACAGGCACTTACAGGAATGGTGCCAGATACAGCTGTTTAAAAGCCTTAATAAACAGCAAGTCAATACTAATCTTTGCCAAATTAATCTTTTCCTTGACAGCCCATCAGAGCAATTATGCTTGGGCTCATTGTAAACATACAACTGTCGGTGTGCAAGACTCTGATCTGCAGTATACTGTAGATTTGTGCACATAGTCTTTTTTCAGAACTGAAAGCTTTAAAAAAAATTTTTTCTAGCTACCTATGTTTCTCTGCATCGTATCAGTGGGAATGAAATTTCCGTTGTAAAATGACTTTCCAAACAAACCCTTAATAGAATGTGAAATGTTGACAGTTGTAGGATCCATGTGGCTGTGCAGTTACTAGTAGGTTTCTTTAATTAGGTAGTTACTGAGACAGATTCTGAAACGTTCCAAGTCTCACTTGTCCCTTGGTCTATGGAATAAGAATTATGTTTGAGTTGTGATTTATTGTTCTGCTGGATTATAGAAAACCAAACAAGATTTTGGAAAGGAGGGCAAATTCTGTAATATGGGAGTGTAGCTACAAAGCCAGGGCTCAATCCTTCGAGCTGCCGAGAGCCCTCCATGACCTCTAACTGAAGGACATGTGCTTTATGTTTTCTTCTATCGCCAGAAAAGTCAAATAGACTAAATGAATCAAATACTTACTGTGATGACGCTGCATGTGTATTCCATGTATTACAAAGGAGGCCAAGGATTAGGTCCACTGATGTGTACCATACAACTACTTCTTGCAGTCACTTTTCACTCTGTCAGCCGCCTAACTGGCATTGGCTCCCCTCCTCCCACCCCTGTTCCTTCAGAGCATGTGAAGGGCACTCACTGGGGTCAGGAGGGGTATGGAAGCGCTGAGGATTAAGTTGAGAGAGCCAGTCAGTTAGAGGTCCGATGCTGGACAGGGGCTGGTTGATGTTCATTGTCCCCACACCAGCTCTGCTGCAATTCCATAGGTCAGATAAGCCTGGTGCTATTTTACCTTCCCAGTGAAGGCCCCCTCCATTGGACTCAGAAAATGGGACGTGGGGGTTGCTCGGAGGCATGAATACTCAAGACCCACTGTAGATGACCTTGGCCCCTGTGCCACACCAGCAGGCTTTGCTAAAAATGAGTGTTTCCCTCACTTCCCAGGGAATTTACTGTGAAAAGTGGCTATCAGGCCCAATATCTGTTAAACCCCCATTGCTTTCAGTGAGTGCAGGACTGGGGACCTGCTGGGTAGTTGTGGGGATGTATCAGTGATGAATTTAAAGAGTTTACCTTCTGGCAAATCTTCCATGTCTATGGGGCAACCCCACAGGATTCTGGCAATAACAGTGGTTATTGCCTTTTATAAATTGTTGGAATGAAAATGGTTGTTAATTGGCTGTAATGGAAGACTTGATCTCCTATGGTGTTTGTCATTTTGACATCAAGTTAGATGCCTTAGTCAAGTTTGCGTTATTTATCTTAGTTTCATAGTGTTAATTGATAGGTTGTTTTTATTTCTGTATTCTTTACCTAGCACTCGGCTCTATATATGTGCCTTATCTGAGCATTCCTGAGCTGGAGTAAGGGTTGTAACACCATAGACTTCCATGGAGTATCACCTGTTACAAGGGCTGACTTTCATTGTTTGCCTCCATACTCAAAGTGTCTGCTATTGACCTTTCATATCTGCCAATTGTAGCTTCAAACCTCTATCTTTTCTCTGCAACTATGGCCATATGATGAACACAAGGTAGTTACTTTGATCCAGTCTGGTCACTTCAAGTGCAGTGATTTCACTATAATGAATTGAAATGCATCTACACAGCTTTCTATGTTGGTTTAAGGTATGTTTATCCTTATTCACGGCCCCTATGCAGTTCTGTCCTCCTTTAAATTAACTGTTCAGTATTATGAGCACATTTTCCATGGTGCAATGTTTTACCACTTAGCTCTATGATTTGTGATTTTTCTTGTGGTACACTGGGATGGATGTCTCCCAGAAACTATAGCCATTCTTGTGCTGAGAGTTCATATAAAAAATTCCCTCCTAGCATCTATTAATTTATGATTCATCTCCTAGTATCCACTAATATATATTCAGTCCCAGTAGTTCTTGTCCAGATAGGATGAATATGAAGCTCTCCAAAGAGGGCAATCTAGGCCAGAATTTCTAAAGATATCCTAGGCTTGTGGGGCATGGCTGTTAAGATAGGTATGTGAACTCACTGCCAGTTGATACTGAAAAAAGGCACTCCTGCCTGCCTGCCAGCATTTGAAAGGAGAGATGACATCCACTCAAGATGACCCTGAAGCAGTGGAGGGCACCCAAGACAGGCTGAGCTACATGTGAAGCAATGCAACATGAGAGGGTAGTTGGAGTCAGACATGGAATAGTCAGGAGTGTGTCCACATGAACCGTAACACAAACACACTCACGACACAATGGATTCACTCCTGTTCTTAGGAAGATTACTTACTTCAACATAAGAAGACAAACACATTCGTTTAAAAACAGGCTGCTTGTGGACTCAGGCATTTCAAGGTGAACCCCATGTAGACAAGATAAACACTGCCACTCTTTCTAAAGGCCAGGCTCCTACCAGTTTCAGGCTCAGAACTCCCACTGCAATCAGTGTGAACTGCAGGTTGATTAACCTCTCTTAACTGGGACTATCTGGTCTGGCAACATCTCTGGTCTGGCAGGACCATGGATGTCCCAGGACCAGAGTCCCAGTGGAGGGCTGGTGGCTGGGAGCTCTGCAGCGGGGCTAGAGACCATTGGCGGGGCTGCACTGTGGCAGTGAAACCAGGAGCCCAGCAGTAGGGCTGTTGCCCAGTGCCAACACTATGAGAGTGGGGTACAGAAGGCAGCGGG
Source organism: Pelodiscus sinensis (assembly GCF_052426305.1). Taxonomy (NCBI): domain Eukaryota; kingdom Metazoa; phylum Chordata; order Testudines; family Trionychidae; genus Pelodiscus; species Pelodiscus sinensis. The sequence continues at coordinate 64,658,596 of NC_143053.1, read as the reverse complement.
GCTGGAGCCAAGCAGCGAAACTGCCCTGCGAGACTGGGAGACAGTGGGGGCCACCTGGAAGCACAACCAAGAACCCGGTAGCCCTGCTAAAGCCAAGTGACTCAGCTGCCTGGAAGAACTGCAAGGCAGCGCAGCTGCCCCACGGGGCCAGAAGCCTGACCCCAGGGCTGCTTGATGGTGGGGCCAGAAATCTGGGAGTGGGGCTGCTCAGCAGCATAGCAAAAAGACCAGAAGCCCCACAGCCATGCAGCAAAGTTGCCTGGTGAGCCCGGGAAGCAGCGGGGCTGCCCAGTGAGGCTAAAGCCCAAGCACGGTTTGCTGCCCAGCGGCGCAACTGGACCCCAGCAGGGGGCTGCCGTGCAGGGATGGAGCCTGGCAGTGTGGCTGTGTATGCCGGCAGCAGGGCTGCCACAGTGGGGAAAGGAACCTGCATATGGAGGGCCCGGTGGCAGGGGGAAGCTGGCTGGGAGACTGGCAGCGAGGCCATGGCTGGGGGGTGGGTAGTGACTGGGGTGGGCCCAGAAATGAACTTCCCTGATCCGGCAAAATCCCTCATCCGGGATCGATCAGGTCCAAGAGTGCTGGACCACGGAGGTCCAACCTGAACTAATGTGCTTAAAGTCAAGCATGGACTTAACTACTTTGTGGGCCAGAGTGCTCAGCATGTTGTAGGCTCAAGCTCTTAAAGACTAAGACCAAGTAGCAGTGATTTCATACAGAATAAGTATTTTATTCATGGTGCATTTTTTATTTACATTAATTTTTGCTTGTATTTTGAATTCTGCTTGGATACTGTAATTAACAACTTTTACACCTTGTCTGCACAGCTGCTCTAAAAAGATTAAGGTAACACAGATCTTTTTCATAAAAGAAAAAAATCTGCCTGTCAAAGTTATAGCTGATTTTTCCCATCCCCAGTAATTATCTTCTCATTTTAGAACTGATGAAAGTGGAAAATGTAGTTTATTATAATATAATAAATAGAAGACATTGGGTAATTAGCAGTGCTGGTATATTTCTAAAGTACTAAACAGACAAACAATAAACTGTGAACTTAATCACGAGTTCTTATACAGTTCCAAGACAGGAAAATTAGAGCGCTCAGCTACAGTCATTTGAGTAATCACATCTGATCTGCATTATTTATTAGTTATTACATGCTCAAGTGATTCAGGTTGTACATTGCCTAAAATCATTCCAAAGCAAGCATACTGTACCATATGTTTTTTTAAAAAAGTTTGACTGGAGTACACAATATATAGTGAATCAGAATTGCTATTTTTATTTCACACAGGAAAGACAAATCAGTGGTATTCTTCATCATCAACTGGACAGGCATCCCAGTTGACATCCTTCAGTAATATGTTTTCCTAGCTATCCCTGATTTAAAACCTTGAGAATGCTCTATTTTGGCTTTCTTGCTCCTTATCCTACTGCCTTGTTACTCACTTCGCATTTTACCAAGTATTTGTGATACCCTCCTCAGCTCAGAGTAAAGTCACTCATCTCTTATTACAAGACCTTTTGCATTCGTTATAAAATGGCTGAAGCATGTTTGCTCCCTTTTCCAGTTTATTTATTTTTATTTCATTTTACTGATTACCCAAAACTGATTGAGCTCCAAGAAGCATCATTTAAAAGATGGTACCATTTGTTTTATTTAGCCTTAGGAGTTCATTTTGGGCAACTCCCAGTTACAATGCATTAAAAAGGGAACTGTTTAAAATATTTTTTTCCATTTTCCACCAACAAAAGAAATGCAGAAATAAGTGTTGGGTACTTTTATCTTCTGCCAGAAAAAGCAGGTTTGGCTTGATTCATGTAATTGAAAAACTAAATAAAGTATTCACATCAGTTGTGAATAATTTTTGCCAGCAAAAGTTAACACAAAGAAACCTCTTTAAAATGCTAACAAATTTACTTACAAACACCTATATTTATTATTTCATAAATAGGCGCAACAGGTTCCATTAAAAAAAAAGATTAAATACAGACACAGTATGAAGAAACAATAATACATAGCCATGTGTAAAGGTTATAATTTAGCTGTCTCCAATCTGTTTCTGCATCTAATAAAATATCAAGTAAGCATTTGGCAGTTTTACACATAAAAGGATTTAAATGATGTTTACTAACCATAACACATAAAGTGATTTCTTTAAAAAAAGCATTTTTAGGCAGTATAAAATAAATGTGTTTGCTCTTTCCCAAGACTAGTTTTTTTCACCCTTTTATCTATTTAATGAGACAAAGCCAATATTTTTAATTAACATCATTTGGGAATACTATTTTTTTCCAAATACTTTGAAAATATAGAACTATTAGTCAGTTGTTTAAAAATGAAGTAAAAATATGAATGTTTGCCAATTTAACCCCTATTGTGAGCCAGTTTCAATTACAATTAGCTACAAAAAACATTCACATTTTATACTCTAGGAGAGTGTAACATAGATGCTATTTACAAACTTGCTATGACTGCTACATCAAGCCATTTAAAAAGTCTTTAGTAGTTTCATATAAACACCCATTATGAAAACCAATGGAAAATCCAGGACTTTTATCTACAGTTGCTAAGGCAGTTACTAGCGCAGCACTTCACAGCAAAAACCAACATAAAATCTGAGTAGTCCAATTTTCCTTCAGGAAAGAAGAAAAGCAATGTCCGTTAAAGGAGCTCTGAGAAAAAAAAAATAAAAAAGAAAGAAAAAAGCAAGACTATTTTTTTTCCAGAGTGGGTGACCCACAAGCTCAAATAGTCCTAAGTGCTTAGCAACTTGTATTTTCTAATAAAATGCAGAACTGCCTTGACTGCATAAAGCAATCTGTGATGAAAAGACTTCCCTGCAATCCTCAGCAGAAAGGAGAGGTTTTCCAGATTTTCAGGTAAGGTACAGTGCTTTGTCCCTCTGCATGCCCCTGTTAAAAAAGAAACAGAGCAAACACTATTTTTAAACCTTTCACGTTTTAATTAGTCCTGTCATCTCACAAGAAAGAAATCTGTCATATTTTGGGCACCGCTAGTTTAAGCCATCCCACTAAAGTACTGGTTGTACTGCCATAACAAAAACAATACAAATGCTATCATGTTTACCTCCATAGCACTACTGGAGAATCTCCAAGAAAGTGTACTAGCTGACTGACACAGCCTCCCAACACCCAGCGAGGTAGGGAAATGTTATGGTCCCCATTTTCAGATAAGGAAACTGAAGTGAAGAAAGATTAAGTGACTGCCTCAAGATGACACAGGAAGGTTGTGGCCGAGCCAAGCTCAGAACTATTGTTTCCCGGCTAGTGAAGGTGCTCTCTGTACATAGATTGCCACCTATTTGTACTGGACCAGGGGTTCCCAAACTTTTTGACACCGGGGACCAATAAATCCATTCAAGAGCTTTTGGAGGACCGGTAACATGTATTTACATATTTGCATATTCATTAAGCAAATGATGAATATGCAAATACATTGTTTCTGGTCCTCCCAAAGCCCCAGTGCCAACTTTAAACCACAGAAAAGTCAGTCGGGGCCACACACGTGAGATAAAAAAACACAACCCCTCCAAACTCCTCAAACCTCACTAATGTGGCCCCAGCTGTGCTTGTGTGTGCTGGGACAGAGTTCTGGGGAAGGGTGCCAATGAGTGCTGGGGCAGGAGACAGGGTGCTTGTGGGTGCTGGGGCAGGGTACTTGTGGGAGTCTGGGGGGGGAGGGGACAGGGACCAATACCTGGGGATCCTGTAATTGCCAAGGCCCAGGAAGTGCATGGGCTGCTCCCCCGTCCCCCAATCAGCGGCACGGTACCTGACACGCTGGTCCATTGCATGCCTGATGCTTTCCTGCGTGGGGTAGGGGGAGTCCCAGACCACGCCATCCCCAACTGCTCGGGCAGCGCGCACCTTGCTCCTCTGCTCCCCATGTGCCGACTGAGCAGCCAGAGCCGGCGCAATCCTGGATCCCCACCCACTCCCCTACACACAGGAAGGCAGCAAGGGAACAAAGTCCCCATGCATGATGAACCAGCATTTTAGGTATTGCGCTGACTGTTGGTGTAGGGGGGAGAGCAGCCTCTGCACTTCCGGGACCTGGCGTGCAGCTGCAGAACTGCCCCCACGACCCATCAGGAAGCCTGCACTACCTCTGTGGTCCCTGGAGGTAGCATCAGCGTGGCTTGCATCTTGGGAACTGGGGGCAGTGAGGCAGGCTCTCTTGCAAAAATATTTCTGAGGCCTGGTATTTTTTTTTCCATGGACCGGTATCGGGCCACAGACCATAGTTTGAGAAATGCTGTACTGGACTATATATGATGTGAAGAGGGGCTGTTAGCTACCTCTGTGGTGGGGAGGCATGCCAGAGGTTAGGAAGAGGCAGGCTAGGAATCTGAGCATATTAGGCACTGCAACTACCTGCTGAAGACTGGTGGGGAATTCACAGAAAATTGTCACCTGCCACCCACCAACATGTCAGGGATTCCTGGAGTAGCCTCAGAAGTCTGTCATCATGGTTCCATTGAAGTTGTGCTGCATGGGATCTAGAGGAGAGGGTATTAAGAGGCACCAGAGCCTTGGTAGAGGTATAGGGCTTCTGTGGTATAGGATGACACTGAGGCTATTTCATTGCTATGTAGACTTCCAGGTTTGAGCTTTAGCCTGATGTCTGGGACCTTCCCCCTTGTAGGGACCCACAGCCTAGACTGCAGCCTGAGCTCAGAAGCCAACACAGCAATGAAAGGGCCCCACAGCCTGATCCCAGCAAGCCTGAGTTGGCTGCTGGGGTTTTCTTTGCTGTGTAGACACACCCTGTGCCTCTGGTACATCTCCTGAGATTCATTCTTTTTGTTTCTGTGTAGGTTCTGTGTAGTATCTGAGCATCATGGGCCTCGTCCCATTGGGGAGAAAATTCCACCCAGTGATGGGAAAATTTGTAAGAAAATTCTATGAGGGAAGCGTTGACACATTTCCCTGTTGGCACAGCCCTGGCCAAACAGGAGAGAATGATCTGGCTCTCCCAATTTTATCCTTTAATTATCAAATTGCAGTTTTCTGGCAAGTAACATGCATTTATTTGAAATAAAGCAATAGCAATCTTTAATAATATAATTGTTGAACACTTGCTTTCATACAGTACTTCAGTTGCTAAATAAATACAGCACCAATATCTATCCCCTTCTTTAAAAAAAAACAATAACAAAACCCAAAACAGTAGAGAAACAGGCAATAGAGTTATTTCTTGCCCCATGCCAGACATTCGTGTCATAAAGGTGGCTCAACACAAGGTGGCATTCATTGGCTGCTTACCCATTACTGCAGTAGTCATTATTCCAGTCCACAGTCTGTGCTGGAGGATTTCTGCACCCTGAACGAACATACTCCATTGCTTGAGTGACAACTTGTGCAGCTGTAGATGTTGGGTTGATGATATTCTGATAATCAGGTTGAAGAGTAAATCCCTATAAGAAAAAGGAAGCCAATACAATGTACAATAAACTGAGCAACAGTTTAGGTACAAAAATCTTTTTAAAGTAGCACGTGTAGAGCAAAATGTCAGGGTGTGTCTACACTGTACCCATAGCTTGAAATGAGCTATGCAATTTGAGCTATGCAAATTGTGTGGCTTATTTTGAGTGTATTTCGAAATAGCTTATTTAGAAATTTGGCACTTTCTATATAGGCATTATACAGTGTCTTGTTTAAAAGATGCAGAATAGCTATTTCAGGATACCGGAAATATCCCGAAATTGCACCTCTGTCTAGACATATCCTCAGAGTCCTTTGCCTTGGCAAACTTAAAACAGGTAGAATGTGTGTGGATGGTTTTACTTGATTTGGGAAACAAAACGAACTATCTTGTTAAATTACACACTTGGAACTAAGAGCCATGGAACAGAATCAAATGAAAAGTAAAGGACAACTGAATCAACATGGGGGAGGGGGAGGTGAGTCTGTTTGTGCCATAGACTTTGCATTTTGATTAAACCTAAGGATTCACTAGTAGTTAATTCCCAGAATATGCAACAGAATCTTTTTGAAGGATACAGGCAGCAGGTGGCTGAGTGTTTTATTAGACTATACCTATTCACATATTGTTCTCTAAACCCTTTTTCTTCATTCAGTCACAAAGGGACCATCTGCTTCGTCTTTTATTTGTACTTCTTTCTCAACTAAACAAAAATTCAACCAAAGCTTTTTAACAGTTGCTGCACTAATGTAGCAAAAGCTATTTGAAACCAACAAGAAGAGGAAACAAACAGAGAATGCAAATATATATATATATATATATATATATATATAGTAACTGACAAGCGATAATGGTTTTTGGCATATTCTTTCAATATACTAGCATGTTTAAACTGTCTTTCAAAACTAAGAGAGTTGTTAGAATTTCAAGGGCACCATGTATTGATTTAATATACTAAGAATATCCTAAATAAACATAAAGAATGTTTCCATAAGGTTAGAAGTACTTCATAGTTAAGAACATATGAATGTAATATTAAACCAACTTGTGGTTGCTGGAAGAAAATTCAGATCAAACTCAGTACTCGGGCAAGCAGATAAAATTCCCACTGAAGTCAATAGGAGGTGCACCTGCTAAAGCAAAGGTTGAATCTGGTCTAACATATTTAGTTTGAAAATCCACTCTTTCTGGCCAGAGTTAATATATGGCATACTTGTGCCTAAATGAATGACTTTTTAGTTTAAGTGTTTTGTAGGTGGTTGCTTTATATATTCTTTTTCATAGGAAAGGCTGCTGGGGAGATTTATTTCCTATTTCTGATTTAATAAATAAGCCATGTAAGTAAGGGTATGTCTACACTAACACCCTAGTTCGAACTAGGGTGGTTAATGTAGGCAACCGGAGTTGCAAATGAAGCCCGGGATTTGAATTTCCCGGGCTTCATTTGCATATTGCCGGGCGCCGCCATTTTTAAATGTCCGCTAGTTTGGACTCCGTGCCCGCGGCTACACGCAGCACAAACTAGGTAGTTCGGACTAGGCTTCCTATTCCAAACTGCCGTTACTCCTCGTGGAGTTTGTGCCGCGTGTAGCCGCGGGCACGGAGTCCAAACTAGCGGACATTTAAAAATGGCGGCGCCCGGCAATATGCAAATGAAGCCCGGGAAATTCAAATCACGGGCTTCATTTGCAACTCCGGTTGCCTACATTAACCACCCTAGTTCGAACTAGGGTGGTAGTGTAGACATACCCTAAGTAATTAAGAAAGAAGGAAAGAAAGAAAAAGATTTTTAGTTGCTGTTTGGCCCCTAAGAAAGAACCTCTTTTAAAAACAAAATGTCACTTCCCTCTTCAAATCATTCCACTGGCTCCCTGTTTTTCACTGTATTACATTTGAGTTTCTTATTAATACCTTCAAAGCTTTTTAGAGCTCTGTTCCACCTGCTTATCTGATGTCTTATCATGCCCCCACATTATTCCACCAAAAATGATCACCATCTTATCCACTTCTCCTACAATCTTCTCCAGACCTTCTTCCACACTATGCATACCAAGCTCTCCATTTTCTCTTTCAAATCCTACCAGAAAATCTACTTATACTGTGAGGGATGATTGCAAACCACTGTCCAACTAATGGTGGATAGGTTGTGGGATAACCTACTTGAGGCACTACTGGAATATAAATAATGCTTCATAATTACAAACAATAAGGGTGCAATATTCTATGATCTTTAATTGAGCAAAATTCCCATTGATTTTTATCAGAGACAGAATCAAATGAAAAAGAGTCTAACACATCAGGAAATGGCAGACAGATAAATAGTGACACATTTTTAAAGTGCATATACACAAATGCTAGAAGTCTAAATAATAATATGGGTGAACTAGAGTGCCTAGTTTTAAAGGAGGATATTGATATAATAAACATCACGGAAACTTGGTGGAATGACAATTAATGGGACACAGTCATACCAGGGTACAAAATATATCGGAAGGATAGAACAAGTTGTGCTGGTGGGGAAGTGGCACTATACATGAAAGAAAATGTAGAATCAAATGAAGTAAAAATCTTAAATGGGCCTAAATGTTCCATAGAATCTCTATGGATAGTAATTCCACACTCCAGTAATAAGAATATAGCAGTAGGGATATATTATCGACCACCTGATCAGGACAGTGATAGTGACTGTGAAATGCTAAGGGAGATTAGAGAGGCTATCAAAATAAAAAAACCCAATAATAGTGGGGGATTTGAACTATCCCCATATTGACTAGGTACACGTCACCTCAGGACGGGATGAAGAGATAAAATTTCTTGACTGCTTAAATGACTGCTTCTTGGAGCAGATGGTTTTGGAACCCACAAGGGGAGAGGCTATTCTTGATTTAGTCCTAAGCGGAGCACAGGATCTGATTCAAGAAGTAAATATAACTGGACCGCTTAGAAACAGTGACCATAATGTAATAAACTGTAACATTCCTGTGGTGAAAAAAACACCTCAGCAGCCCAACACTGTAGCATTTAACATCAGAAAGGGGAACTACACAAAAAATGAGGAAGTTGTTTAAACAGAAATTAAAAGGTACAGTGACAAAAGTAAAATCTCTGCAAACTGCATGAAAACTTTTGAAAGACACCATCATAGAGGCCCAATTAAAATGTATTCCCCAAATTAAAAAACACAGTAAGAGAACCAAAAAAGTGCCACCATAGCATAACAACCAAGTAAAAGAAGCAGTGGGAGATAAAAAAACATATTTTAAAAAGTGGAAGTCAAATACCAGTAAGGAAAATAGAAAGGAGCATAAACTTTGTCAAATTAAGTGTAAAAATATAATAAGAAAAGCCAAATAGGAGTTTGAAGAACAGCTAGCCAAAAACTCCAAAAGTAATAGCAAAATGTTTTTTAAGTACATCAGAAGCAGGAAGCCAGCTTAACAATCAGTGGGGCCATTGGATGATCGAGGAGCACTCAAAGATGATAGTCACTGAAGAGAAGCTAAATGAATTATTTGCTTCAGTCTTTATGGCTGAGGATATTGGGGAGATTCCCAAACCAGAGCCATTCTTTCGCCATTCTTTTGCTAGGTGACAGATCTGAGGAATTGTCTCAGATTGAGGTAATTAGAGGAGGTTTTGGAACAAACTGATAAACTTAACAGGAACAAGTCACTGGAACCAGATGGCATTCACTCAAGAGTTCTGAAAAAACTCAAATTGGAAATTGTAGAACTATTAACTATCATTTGTAACCTATCCTTTACATTAGCTTCCATACCTAATGACTAGAAGATAGCTAATACGACGCCAATATTTAAAAAGGGCTCGAGAAGTGATCCTGGCAATTACAGGCCAGTAAGTCTAATCAGTACTGGGCAAATTAGTTAAAACTATAGTAAAGAATAACATTGTCAAACACACAGATGAACATTATTTGTTGCGGGAAAGTCAACATGGTCTCTATAAAGGGAAATCATGCCTTATTAATCTGTTAGAGTACTTTGAGGGGGTCACAAACATATGGACAAGGTGGATCCAGTAATTATATTATAATTGGATTTCCAGAAAGCCTTTGACAAGGTCCCTCACCAAAGGCTCTTAAGTAAATAAGTTATCATGGGATAAAAGGGAAGGTCCTTTCATGGATTGAAAACTAGTTAAAACATAGGAAACAAAGGATAGGAATAAATGGTCAGTTTTCAGAATAGAGAGCGGTAACTAGTGGGGTCCCCTATGAGTCTGTCCTGGGACCAATTCTATTCAACTTATTTATAAATGATCTAGAGAATGGGGTATAAAGTGAGGTGGCAAAATTTGCAGACGATACCAAACTGCTCAAGACAGTTAAGACCAAAGCAGACTATGAAGAGCTTCTAAAAGATTTCAACAAACTAAGTGATTGAGCAACAAAACAGCAAATGAAATTTAATGTTGATAAATGTAAACTAATGCACATTGGAAAAAATAATCCCAAGTATACATACAATATGATGGGGACTAATTTAGCTACAATTACTCAAGAGAGAGATCTTGGAGTCATTGTGAATAGTTCTCTGAAAACATCCACTCAGTATGCAGCAGCAGTCAAAAAAGCAAATAGAATGATAGGAGTCATTAAAAAGGGATAGAAAATAAGACAGAAAATATCTTATTGCCTCTACATAAAACTATGGTATGCCCACATCTTGAATACTGCGTACAAATATGGTAGCCTCATCTCAAAAAAGATATACTGGCATTGGAAAAGGTTCAGAAAAGGGCAACAAAAATGATTAGAGGTTTGGAATGGGTTGCATATGAAGAGAGATTTAAAAGACTTGGACTTTTCAGCTTAGAAAAGAGGAGATTAAGGGATGGCGATATGATAGAGGTCTATAAAATCATGACTAGTGTGGAAAAAGTGAATAAGGAAAAGTTATTTATTCCCACAATATAAGAACTAGGGGTCACCAAATGTAATTAATAGGCAGCAGGTTTAAAATAAACAAAAGGAAGTTTTTCTTCACTCAATGCACAATCAACCTGTAGAACTCCTTCCCAGAGGATGCGGTGAAGACTAGGACTTTAACAGGGTTCAAAAAATGCTAGATAGATTCATGGAGGTTAGATCCATCAATGGTTATTAGCCAGGATTGGTAGGAATGGTGATCCAAGCCTCTGTTTCTCTGGAGGTGGATGACAGGGGAGGGATCATGTAAGGATTACCTATTGTGTTCCCTTCCTCTGGGCATGTGGTATTGGCCACTGATGGAAGACATGATACTGGGCTGGATGGACCATTTTTCTGATCCAGTATGGGCATTCTTATGTTCTTAGAGTTTTTCTTGATTGAAAACCATAGAATTGGGTCTTGTTACATTATAATAAATTGTATATAAAACATTAGTCTTGGGCAGGCCTGCCAACATTAGGGGGTGATGGCGGTGGTTGGAGGGAAAGAGGACAATTGCCCTGGGGCTCAGTGATTCTAAAGAATCCGGGACTACTACTATGATGATGGCCCTTTAGAATTGCTAACGGAGCCCCACATGGTATGCTCCAGAGTTCCACACCGCCCATTCTGGCTGACTCTGAGGGTGGCGGAGGGAGGGGGCACCGCACCATCCTTGCAGTGCTGTGGGCTGGCTGCCCAAGCTTCTTCCACCTGAGGTTCTGCCCCTTCTGGGAGTGCAGAGACAGTTTTGCCCTCCACCCCCGCACATTGCTGAAGTGCCTCATGGTCTTAGGGACATTGCTAATTCTGTTAAAAGAGGAAACTATAAAAAAGAGCTTGCTCTCAGGCATTTAGAATTATCTTTGTACCTTGGAGGTACATGCTTCTCAATGATCTTTTACCATCTTTATGAAACAAACATATACACAGCTAAGACAGATGGTTCCTCAAGGTCAGAGGAAGAGAACAACAATACAACACTAGAAGCACTTTGGCTAAAGTAATAAACTAAGGACAAATACAAATCTTGAGAGTGAAAGGAGTGTTCTGTGAGTAAGACACTGGCCTGATACTAATTGGGCTCTGATTCCAGGCTCTGCCCCAGAGTTCTTGTGTGACCTTGGATAAGTCACTTTAGCTCCAATCTTGCAAAGTTTATACATGTGATTAGTCTCACAGGGTATGTCTACACTACCCCGCTAGTTCGAACTAGCGGGGTAATGTAGGCATACCGCACTTGCAAATGAAGCCCGGGATTTGAATTTCCCGGGCTTCATTTGCATAAGCGGGGAGCTGCCATTTTTAAATCCCCGCTGGTTCGAACCCCGTGTAGCGCGGCTACACGGGGCTCGAACTAGGTAGTTCGGACTAGGTAGTCCGAACTAAGTAGTTCGGACTAGGTTCCTACTCCGAACTACCGGTACACCTTGTTCCATGAGGTGTACCGGTAGTTCGGAATAGGAACCTAGTCCGAACTACCTAGTTCGAGCCCTGTGTAGCCGCGCTACACAGGGTTCGAACCAGCGGGGATTTAAAAATGGCGGCTCCCCGCTTATGCAAATGAAGCCCGGGAAATTCAAATCCCGGGCTTCATTTGGAAGTGCGGTATGCATACATTACCCTCCTAGTTCGAACTAGGAGGGTAGTGTAGACATACCCACAGAGTTGGTATTATCTGTGCTGAAATGTATGATTATGCTTCAGTGCTTTGCTGTGCCTCAGTTCTCCAATATGTAAAACAGGGGTAATAATTCTTCCTGTTCTGCAGTCTTGATCTGTCATGTCTATTTGGGCTTCACTGAAGTTATCTGCTCTCCTCAACTCTTCCATCAGCCCACCTCAGGGGACAGATCAAACAATAACAAACTACAGTAAACTTCCGATAATCCGGCACCTTTAGGTCCCAGGGGGTGCCGGATTATCAGATATGCCGGACTATCAGAAGGGGGCGCTATGAGGGGTCTGGAGTGGGGTGGGAGGGGATGCCACTCCGGACCCCTCATAGCCCCCCTTACGATAGTCCGGCTCTGCCCCAGGCGTCCCTGATTCAGCCACTGCTGGTCAGGTTCAGCAGCAGCTGAATTGGGGATGCCTGCAATAGAGCAGCTGGGGTGCTGCCAGGTTAGTTCCGCAGCGCCTAGGGGCGGCGCTACGGCACCAACCCAGCAGTACTCCAGCTGCTCTAGGGGACGCCTGGGGCAGAGCAGCTGGAGTGCTGCCAGGTTGGTCCCGCAGCGCCAAAGGACAGGCTTCCTGGAATCAGCCGCTGATCTGTTTCAGCAGCGGCTGACTCGGGGACCCCTAGGGCAGAGCAGCTGGGGTCCTGCCGGGTTGGTCCCGCAGTGCCGTCCTTTGGCGCTGCGGGACCAACCCGGCAGCACTCCAGCTGCTCTGCCCCAGGCATCCCCAAGAGCAGCTGGGGTGCTGCCGGGTTGGTCCCGCAGCCCCGAGGGGCAGTGCTATGAGACCAACCCGGCAGCACCCCAGCTGCTCTGCTCCTGGCTTCCCCGATTCAGCTGCTGGTCAGTTTCAGCAGCAGCTAAATGGGGGAAGCCTGTCCGGCTGCCCCAGCACTTCCGGGTTCCTGATGGTGCCGGACCATCAGGAGTCCCGGAGCATTGGATGCCAGACTAATGGAGTTTTACTGTACTCAAAAGAGCCTCAAACAACACTCAAGTTGCACAGAGAGCTTTGATTACAGCAGTCTCCAATGCATTTCTGCCTTCAGCACAGATAGTCCTTGAGCTTTGACCCATCATGGGTCACAGTTAGCTTTACTTTAAAGGCCCATTTTACTTGAGAATTGTGTGTGTGGATGAGAACTGGGTTCTAGGCATCACTCGAGCTAACACTGAAGTGAAGACATGCCTTTAAATTGTAAACGCTTCAAGTTAAGAACTATCTCTTATTCTGTATGAACAGTCTTTGACTAAATGGGGCTCTGATCTTAGTTAAGGCTTTGTGGGGTTATTATAATATGAATATTGCTGAGCACATATATACCAAAGTGAAATATAATTTAAGAATTCCAGAACTACTCAAAATGAAGGGCCAAAAAATTATGATCATATCCAAAACGTAAATATTAAATATTTCAGCCTTTTCACATGCTGCAAATATATATATGTCCAATATAGGAAGACAGCCTCATATTAGGCTTGTAATAAATATTTGTGCATTATTTATGTAACTCCTTAACACACAATGATGAAATAAAAAGTGTTCAGAAAATGAGTGCTTAGAGGTCTAATTAAACAATGCTGAATGTTTTGCATTGTAATACTCAAGAGAAAAATCACCAACTGTTTTGCAACATGCCTAGAATTTTAAATTTCATTTTCGTGTGCCAGATTGAAATAAAAATAGGGAACTTGATAAAGATTAATTTGGTGTCAGAAGGGACATTTGCTCTTTAATTAGATTTCTCTAGCCCTCACAGTTTTGTTGCACCACTATAGCAAGTCCTAAAAAGCCTGCAGCAGAACTAAACAGTGATCCTCATCTCCACACTTTACTGGGAACTAATTTCATTTCCTGCCTGTCTGGAGAGGTATTTTCAACAGGCATCAATGTTTTTGTCTTCACAACTGATTTATTCATCAATCTCAATGTGATTTTTTTTAAACCTTTAAATTACATCCAAATCCTAAAGCATCTGTTTATTACACAAGGAAATTGAAAATCTGTCTGTGTGATATCATACAAAGATTTTCCCTTAAGGTTATAAAGGAAGTTGACAGATATTAATGATTTTTTTCTCTTGACCTCATTCGAAGACATAGTGTAACAAAAAGGGGAAGAAATCTGGACATATACAGCAGGGCCATGAGTTTATTTTATAAAATATATAGTAGAAAAAATGAGACTATTATTTCTGGCAGGCTATGCAATCACATTGGAGTATACATTTATTTTCTAAAATAAGCCCCAACAACCAAACGTATACGGAAATGAGCCATTATTTTTTTTTAAAACAGTGTACATTAATCTTCCACCTTTTTTTTCTCTTAACACACTATCTGGGCATTAGACAATAAAAGCCGTGTTTCAGCTGATCCTGCATGTTTACAAAGCTGGGACAGAGGTGATAAAGAGCCTTCCTCCCCACCACAGGGTCATCGCTATCAGGAGGTGGATGAGGCAAGCAGGTGCTATGCTGGACTAATTCCAGTGTCAGCCCTAGGCTAGCCTTTCGAGTAAGGGCAAGGGGTGGCTGGGACAGGACAACACCATGTCCCCATCCTTCTCTGCACAGTCCAACAGAGCACAGAACGTTTAAGAGTGGGGAGTGAATAGGAGGGTGCACCAATGTCTGCAGAGGGAAGGAAGGGATGAATATCCTTTCAAAGGGCCAACAGACTAAGCACATGTTTCCCCCGAGCCCTGAATTTCAGCCAGAATCCTTGACGACACCCAAGTGAAGTCAATGGTGTAAAGCTGATACCTGATCCACAGGTAGGGTTGTCAGGTGTCCAGTTTTCTACCGGAGAGTCCAGTATTTGCGCCCTCTGTCCAGTAGAAAAATTCAGAAAATACCGGACATGTGCAATCCTTCCTAGGAGTACAGGATCTTTCAAAAAGGCGCCCCATTGTTGAAAAAACCACGTTTAAACTGCAGTTTCAGTTTCGAAATGACTCTGGTTCGAAACAGCGCCATGACGCAATTATGCAAATGAAGCACAGGATATTTAAATCCCTGCCAACAGAGGGGTGTAGTTTAGACGTAGCCTCTGAGCCAGCACCGCTTCCCACAGCTCCCCTTGGCTGGAAACGATGAACCGCAGCCAATGGGAGTTATAAGGCTCCATGCCTATGGACGTTTAGATAAACAAAGCACCTTGTGGCCCCCCAGTGGCTTATCCAGGTGGGCCCGTGACCCAACTTTAAAAATCCCTAAACTACACCACCAGATTGTCTGGAAGGGCCAGCAGACTGGCTCTTAAACCAGCAAAATGCAGTTTCTGTGCTCATGCTCATCACTGTGACTATTCTTGTGTTGCCTTGTTCCTGCTTCCCCTACCTTGCATCCTGACTTGTCACAGCCCTATCCCTGGCTGAAAACTCCCCTTTCCAATTGCCCTGGAGATTCTGGCTTTGATCACTTGACTCCCAGCTGTGGTAACCAGTTCCTAACCTCTGGCCTGACTCTTGGCTCTGTTTTCTGACTACTGCCTCCAGCACTGACCCTAGCCCCCAATTTCCAATGCTCAGTTCTTGATGCTCCAACTGCTAAGCCTGATGCCTACTCAACCTCTAGGTTAGACTGCCCATATCCCAGGTGCCTGATAATGCATTTGGTATCTTTGATAGACATGTCAGATTTTTTGTCTGTGCAATATGGGTAAATGATTCCCATCCTTATTTCTGGACACCATATTTTAAACCGCTTTTTAAATTTTGTGGTGAGTATGAAAGAAAAAAGGGTTACAATATTTTTATCATTTTTATGTTATGTCAGTACAGCAAAATATACAGTATAATGCAAATCTACTTATGGACTTCAGGATGCCTATTGTCTACAGCGTATGTTATGCCCCAGGCTTCACATGGCACAACACAGCATATTACAACATATCATTGCCAGCAGGATTTGTTAAAGGTGGCACTTTTTTCACACTGTTGAAATACATGCAACATCTACCAAAAGTAGTAATCCCACTTTTTCCCTCTCCTTTTGGGAAATGTTCAACATGATGTAATGGCCACTATTGAAGTCATATTTTATTTAATATATTTTATGGTATGTAATTTTTAAATAATGCACCATACAACAGTGTTTACATTTATGTGATGGTGATCATGGTGCCATAACCACATATGCTATTTAAAACCATCCAACTTCTGCACTATTAAATAACATCATGTTATCCATTAAATAATCACAGCCTGATTTTTAAACCCGTATACATAAATTGTGTCCCAAGCTTTGTGTACACAGGGCATTTATATGAGCAAACGGGATATTTCAGAAATCTGGAAGAATGCAAAAACGAGAAGAAAACATTGAGCGTGAAACACAATGATGAATCTGATTTTCGATAGTCCCACACCGTGCCTGACCATTTATAACAAGTGGGTATAAAATACACCACTATAACTTGGTAGTATTTTATACTCACTTTACAATGATGCAAATGATTACAGAAGGTGAAATGGAAAATCAGGCCCAGTTACATCTAAATCTTGCGATCTCAAGATACACACCACCTTACTCCCCTCCCCAAAATCACGAATGCTGTGCTATATTTTAGAATATAAAACTTTATTTACTGGGAGCCTTATCCTCCATAAAATTATTTAGCTTCAATGAAGGTGTACATCTTTACAACACCGGAGGACTGGCACTTGAAAGTCCATATCTTGAGGTACCCAGTATATAAACATGGCCTTACTCAATCAGACTCCCACTAAAATTCAATGGGAATTTGTTAGAGCAGGGACTGATATAAAAACAAATACAATTTTAATATGAACATCGGGAAATGGTCCCTTATTTTCAATAGCTTTGTAAACTATGTCTTTAAATCAACCTTTCTTAAGTAAATCCTTAACTTTCACCTATTCCTTAGGTTATTTTCTCCCTCACAGGCTGATTTCTCTAAGTAACAGTAATTAACTTTTGTAAAATAAACTCCCTTTCCTGTAGGAGTTATGTAATTTTAGTTTCCAGGAGCCAATCTTTAGGGGCACACAAGGCTGGCAACAGACTTTGCTGGACCCTGTGGAATGGGGGCTTGGCTCTGGGTCCATTGGAAGGGGCGAGGTCCCGGGTGGGAGAGGCAGGACTGGGAGTTAACCTCCCCCAGCCAGATCTCAGTGCAACCTGGACTGTACTACTCAGGAATCCAGCTGCTGCCATGGAAGCAGCCATGGCAGCTCGGAGGCCCAGGCTCTTTTAAATTGCCAGATCCTGGGGAAAGTATCCTCCCTTTGTTTTCCTCTATCAGCAACCCTAGGGGCTCTGCTCACATGAAACTGTTCCCCAAAAAGCTTGAAAGCTCATGATTGAGAACTTACTTGCTGCATTGTAGGAGAATGTAAAGCAGACTGGACCTGCATTGGAAGTTGGTTTCCAATGGACTGCTGCATTGTAATTGGCTGGTGTTGCTGTATGTTGAGATGCTGATGGAGAGGTGGGCTAATCTGAAGCGGTGGAGGTGGGGACACAGCCATGTTTGCTATGGAAACAGTCACTGGCATTTGGTTGTTGGGCTTGGGTGCAATATTCCTGGGGATATTAGCGTGCATGGCAGTTATGTGCGGATTCATTCCAGGTTGTTGGTGATAATGGGAGCTTAGGTACAGTGCAGAATGAGCCTGTGTGGGCCCATGGAACACTGACTGTTTGGAATTCATCATCTGAGGCGCTTGCGATGGCTTAACATCAACAGGTTCGGTGTAGCTCTGTGGAGAAAACAAACAAACAAACAAACAGTCTTTAGAGACAGCTGTTTTTCTGAGATCTATTTACTGAACAAATGAACCTCCACATCATTCCATCCCAGACCAAAATACGTTCATGTTCTGCAATGATACTTGGAAGCACCATGCAGTGGCAAGTTACACTGTTTTGTAACTTTCCAGTAGAATTCCAGAGAATGTTGTTCTAAAAAAAATACTCATGTTTTCCTTTAGTTCTCTACTCATTATAAGAATTCCTTTATGAAAGCAGCATATTTCAGTCATGGAGATGCTACTCAGAATGTCCTTACAGTGGTGACGGGTTATTATTCTTAAATAAATAAAGTATATTTAAAGAAATAAAGTTAACTCTGACATACCAGACAAATTTTGCATCACTACAGTAAAGACTGCACCTCTGCTTCCTGGCTTGACATTTTGACATTGCAAAATGTGGACATGATATTACTGACCTGATAAGCTACTCAGCAAATGAAAACATGAATCTAAACCTGCAACCATTACTTCTGCTATGAGCCCCTGAAAGTCAATGGGATCACTCATGTGAAGAAAGATCATTTGTGAGGGGCAATATGCGAATAGAGCAGTGGACTGGACTCAGGAGGCTTGGACTCAGTTTCCATTCCTGGCTCTCCTACTGACTTGTTGGGTCATCTTAGGCACATCCCAGCTCAATGCTTCAATTTCCAAATCTGTAAAATGGGAATAACGATACTGGCCTCATTAATAACGACCCTTGATATTTACTAATGAAAGCACTAGATAAGAGGCAAGTATTGTGATGAAGAGTGGCAGAACTGGGCACTACTGTGTGTTACTGAGTCAAATCAAAGTTCCAGTGTTGGCACATTTTATTTTTACAATATTCGGTGTTAGGATTATATGCATGTCCACATCAACTGTATTTTGTAGATTGTAAATTTGGAAATAATACAGGTGTCATGAAAAATTAATTTTAATTAGAACTTTCCCAATGAATCTAATGAAGGAGTTCTTCTTAAAGACTGATGGTACCATTTGGCCTATATAATGTTTAAAGAAAATTATCTCAATTGGCACCAAAATAGAGAAAATAAATGACCCTTTCAAAATAATTGCGGTGTTTGTCTTGTTTTCTTAAAGCAGTTATTATGCAGCATTTTCAACAATAAAGAGTTCTAATGGTTATACGTTGTTACTCTGAATTTATACTAAATGTATTCAATTCCCCATGCACTCAGTTTCTTAGAACTTCTAATTGAATTGTAAACTAGATGTGTTCTAGTAAATGCCAAATAGAGTTAAAGATTAACCACCTGGTGCTTATGGTAGGTACCTGAATAATAATGTAGCAGTTAAGGAAAGGTTGTACAGTATTTATAACCAGTGAAAAGTGAAACATGTTGGAAAAAATGGTAACTGGAAAAAGAAGTCATGTGTCAATACCATTATTCTACCACCACATCATGTTTGTCCAGTTTACAAGCCAAAATAAGTTTTCATGTTACTTTCAAAATTCGAGCATCAGATGAGCCTGTGAAAGTCTATTTGTATGCTCTCTGATGTATGATCCATCACCAACAATCAGCTAATATGCACATTACAGAAACTGGTTCATTATGTGTGATGATATACAATGAAAAAGATTATAACTTTATTTTCCCAAATGTCAAGCTTCAATACTGAAGCAGCAAAACTTATTTTCTCCTGTAAACTAAGGACAATTCAATAAAAATGATAAAATAAATGCAATTCTCTCTCTTTCTCTCTCTGAACAATATGCATGCTCCCACTCTCATAGACTAATATAAAGACAGATGCACAAATACACAAAATGAAACATGATACATAAGAATGGCCATACTGGGTCAGACCAAAGGTCCATCTAGCTCAGTATCCTGTCTGCCAACAGTGGCCAATGACAGATCCCCCAGAGGGAGTGAACAGAACAGGTAATCATCAAGTGATCCACCCCCTGTTGCTTATTCCCACCTTCTGACAGAGAGAGGCTAGAGACATCATCCTTGCCCATCCTGGCTAATAGCCACTGATGGACTTAACCTCCATAAATGTATAAGGACATAAGAATGGCCATACTGGGTCACACCAAAGGTCCATCTAACCCAGTATCCCAGTAACCCAGTGGCCAATACCTAGTGCCCCAGAGGGAGGGATCACAACAGGTAATCCTCATGTGATCCCTCCCCTGTCACCAACCTCCAGAGAAACAGAGGCTAAGGACACCATTCCTACCCATCCTGGCTAATAGCCATTGATGGACCTAACCTCCATGAATCTATCTAGCTCTGTTTAGAATCCTGTTAAAGTTCTAGCCTTCATCACATCCTCTGGCAAGGAGTTCCACAAGTTGTGCACTGAATGAAGAAAAATGTCCTTTTGTTTTTTTTAAACCTGCTGCCCATTAATTACATTTAATAAGTAAATAACTTTTCCTTATTCACTTTTTCCACACTAGTCATGATTTTATAGACCTCTATCATATCGCCACCCCTTAGTCTCCTCGGGTATGTCTACACTACAGCACTAATTCGAACTAACTTAATTCAAATTAGTTAATTCGAACTAAGATAATTCGAACTAGTGCATCTAGACCTAAAAACTAGTTCGAATTAGTGTTTTGCTAATTCGAACTAGCATGTCCACATTGAGTGGACCCTGAACCGAGGTTAAGGATGGCCGGAAGCAGTGCTGGCAGGGCATCAGGTTAGGACTTAGAGCGTGGAGCTGCTGTCTCAGGCTAGCCGAGGGCTGTGCTTAAAGGGACCCGACCCCCACCCCGGACAGACAGTTCTCAGGGGTTCCCCGCTTGCAAAGCAGTCCTGGCTTGGAGTGCCCTGAGTGCCCACACTCGGCACATCACAGCACTTGGTCATCAGCCCGGCTGCACTTGCCGCAGGCTGCCATCGGGGGGGGGGGGGGGGACAATCAAGGGGCTGCAGGAGAGCTTCCACCCCGAGGAGCCCTCAGAGCCAGCCCAGTCCTCCCCATCAGGGGCTCATACCCCATTCCTCCCTCACCTGCTTCCACTTACCCCTCCCTAGCCCCCCTTCCTGATGTACAAAATAAAGGACACGTGTGTTCAAAAATAGAAACTCTCTTTATTGAAAAAACTGGGGGAGACTGGGAAAAGGAGGTGGGAGGGGGAAGAGAGAGGGTGGGAGAGGGGAGGGCAACTAAAATGATCAGGGTTTTGGAACAGGTCCCATATGAAGAGAGGCTAAAGAGACTGGGACTTTTCAGTTTAGAAAAGAGGAGACTGAGGGGGGATATGATAGAGGTCTATAAAAGCATGAGTGGTGTGGAGAGGGTGCATAAAGAAAAGTTTTTCATTAGTTCCCATAATAGAAGGACTAGAGGACACCAAATGAAATGAATGGGTAGCAGGCTTCAAACTAATAACAGAAAGTTCTTCTTCACAAAGCAAATAGTCAACCTGTGGAACTCCTTGCTGCAGGAGGCTGTCAAGGCTAGACCTATAACAGAGTTTAAAGAGAAGTTAGATCAATTCATGGAGGTTGGGTCCACGGAGTGGTATTAGCCAGGGGGTAGAAATGGTCCCTGGCCTCTGTTTGTGGAAGTCTGGAGATGGATGGCATGAGACAAATGGCTTGGTCGTTGTCTTTGGTCCATCCCCTCCAGGGTACCTAGTGTTGGCCACTGTCGGCAGACAGGCTACTGGGCTAGATGGACCTTTGCTCTGAGTCAGTACGGCCATTCTTATGTTTTTATGTTCTAAGATCAGGGCTCAGGGTTGGGGTCTCACTCAACCACCTTGATTTTCATGCAAACCTGCTCCTGGGTGGCCAGGCTGGCAGCTAGCCTGCCCTATATGGCCACTTTCCTGTGCCTAGTGCGGAGGTCGTGGACATTGGAGGCTTCCCCCCAAACCTCAATGAGGTCCACGATGTCTGCACTAAACCAGGCAGGCGCCCGCCTCTTGCAACCCCGGGCAGGCTCCTGGGAGCCGCCAGCCTGGTCCCGGGAAGAGGCGGAGGGCTGCGTGGCAGCAGGTGGCTGGCTCATGCTGTGCCAGGTGCAGGGTCTGCTGGCTGGGTGCTGGCAGGCTTGTACCTGGCACGGGCACCGTAGCCAGACCGTGCCCCTTTAAGGGCTCCGGGGCCGGGAGGAGGGCAGACGAGTTTCCCTGGTGGTGCCCAGAGTGGCCACCTCCCACTAGAGGGCTAGCCTCCCACTAGTTCGAATTAAGTGGCTACACAGCCCTTAATTTGAACTACTGAATTCGAACTAGGCGTTAGTCCTCGTGGAATGAGGTTTACCTAGTTGGAATTAAGCGCTCCGCTAGTTCGAATTAAGTTCGAACTAGTGGTTTGTATGTGTAGCGCCTATCAAAGTTAATTCGAACTAACGGTTGTTAGTTCGAATTAACTTTGTAGTGTAGACATACCCCTATTTTCTAAGCTGAAAAGTCCAAGTCTTTTTAATCTTTCTTCATATGGGACCTGTTCCAAACCTCTAATCATTTTTGTTGCCCTTTTCTGAACCTTTTCCAATGCCAATATATCTTTTTTGAGATGAGGCTACCACATCTGCACGCAGTATTCAAAATGTGGGTGCACCATGGTTTTATATAGAGGCAATAAGATATTTTCTGTCTTATTCTCTGTCCCTTTTTTAATGACTCCTAACATTCTATTTGCTTTTTTGACTGCCGCTGCACACTGAGGGGATGTTTTCAGAGAACTATCCACAATGACACCAACATCTCTCCCTTGAGCAGTTGTAGCCAAATTAGTCCCCATCATATTGTATATATAGTTGGGATTATTTTTTCCAATGTGCAGGTGAACCCAGTTTTGAACCCAGTTAAAGACCTGGCCTTCACAGCATCCTTTGGTAAGCAGTTCCACCATTTGATTGTGCGTCGTGTGAAGAAATATTTCCTTTTGTTTGCTTTAATCCTTCTACCTTTAATTTCATTTGGTGACCCTGAGTTCTTGTATTATGGGGGCAAGTAAATTTTTCCTTATTTACTTCTCCACACTAGCCATGATTTTATAAGACCTCCATAACATTATCATATCATATCCCCCTTTATCTCCTCTTTTCTAATCTGAAAAGTCTTATTATGACCATATAACCCATTTTGGCTGGGATAGTTCCTTTTTTAAGCCCTGTCCCTGTCCCACACGACACCCTTTTTTGGAGGGGAGGGGCAAAACTGGGCATTTATCTTGTTTGCTTTTGCCAAATGAGCTGTTAAGAGCAAACAGGACGAATGCCCAAATTTGCCAGAAAAGTCAGGTGCGCCTCCCTAAAGGGTGTGTGTGAGTGGCAATGTTCTGGGGAGAAGGATAGGAGCCTCCTATATCCTGTCTTTCCAATCAAGTAGTGATCAGGTGTTATGTGCTCATTCTGCACTCATTACTAACATAACTCCACTACTTTCAATGCACTTGTATAAAGGATGAATTTGGCCCTTTATACTAAATTATTCACAGGACACCAGGACATTAGATGTTGGCAGTTGCACAGGCTTATGCTGGGAATGAATCTCTCTCTCTCTCTCTCTCTCTCTCTCTCTCTCTCTCACACACACACACACACACACACACACACACACACACACACACACACACACACACACACACACATCCTGCATTGGGCTGGCAAGAGTTAACCAGGCCTATATGACCAAGAGAGCACCCCCCCCACAGCCCTGGTCCAACTGGAGGACCAGTATAAAAGCCAGGGGAAATGCTCAATCAGGCCTGACCACCTCAGAGGAAGGAGCTGCTGACACAGCTCTGAAGCAGGAGCAGCAGACAGATGCTGCGGCAGAGACCAGCCAGAAGAGACCAGATGGGGAAGGGCCCAGCTCGGAGGACACAGGTGGGGAAGACATCAGCAATCCTGGTCAGGGTGGGAAGCAGCCCAAGGGGGGGGGGGGAACTGAAATCCCTGAGAGCTCCCTGCTGAACTAGTGGTGGGACAAACCCACCACTGACAGAGACCTGGGCTGGGACCCGGTGGAGAGGGAGGTCCCGGGTTTCCTGCCCCCACCCTATTGGACCCCTCAAAGGGGAAACTTCACCTGGCTCCTTAGCTCTGTAGCTGATTTTTGAGACTATCATTTGTAAACCTCAAGAGGCACCCAGAAACTGAAATCTGTAAGTGAGAGTTTTTATTCTCATTTTGAGTTGTTTCTGCTTTCTGGACACAGGTGGCTTTTCTGACCTCACTTCTGTAGAAAATAAAACAGCAGCTGAGTGACTGAAAATAAGGCAAGGGTAAGTTTTTTCTAAGTCAGCAGTCCATGGGTCTGATAGAAGGCCTAATGAAGTTAATAGACAATCTCCTGTTAACTTCAGTGGGTCAAAACTTTTATTCTACAAATAATGAGTAAATGCCCATCTCTGTTTCCATGAAAGTAATACTGGAACTGGTCAAGTGAAGCCGAGGTTAGTTTCAGCTGATGAGTATTGGTCCTCACTTGTGTAAGTAGAAACTTTAGAAGTGTAAGTAGAAACTTTAAAATTGGTTACACTTATTTTATTTTGGACTTTCAAACCCTGTTTCTGCAGACAGTCAATAGGTAGGACCTTACACAGCCACATCTGTACATGTCCATTCATGCACACACATACATGTCCAGGTGCTGAAAATAGCTGTGCAATATATTTAGTCTTATTTTCAAAATTTTAGAACTACCAAATTATATATATATGTATATAAATACTTTTACAGTAACATTTTTCACAATACATTGGCCATCAGAAAAAAAATCCTCAACTTTTTCCTAGAGGTGCTACATAGTAACTACAATCATTCTACAAATAGAGAAAAATGGTGGTAACTCTGAGATCTGTGGGTGATGACTGGCAAAATGTACAGTGCCTTTTAAGAAATCTGTCAGTGATGAAGACACATATGCAAAGCCACATTTTTGTTCACAATTTGGGACAAAGGAAGCTTGCCTTAAAATAAAATTATATGGTGCATTTTTAATTATATGTATTCAGATAAGATAACACACCCACAATACATCCAAATGTGGCCAAGATGATCACCATGGATCAATGATAACTTGTTGTTCTTTTTCATAATCAGCATCATTACCAGATTTGGTATTTTGTGATATGAAGAAAATATGTAAAGTGCCCTAAACCTTCCACATGGAGTATTGTAAATTAAGTGGTATCTATAATAGCTAAGGTCAATATAATCAAAAATATTTTTTATTAATGTGAGCAAATTAGACTTCACTACACAATTTAATTTGAATAAACTTGAGGGATTGATGAATGTTCATACATAATGTTTCTGGTACCTTTGGCCATCAGCAGCATCTATAAAATAAGTGATTGAAGATCTTCTACAGGGTCAGGGTCTGATTCTCATTTACACTACTGTTACTTTACATCTCGGTAGCAGTGTAAAGAGTCTATAAATATATGTAAATAAAATATAGTCCTACTTTCCCTTTTTGCTGCCAGAAAGGTGTAACACAGTCTTAGTGTAAATTAAAAACCAGGACCTCACAGTTTGAATAAGTATTGTAAAATTACTGGAACAGCAAAACTTTCATGTGAACATATGTGAACATCAAAAAAGTCCTAGGTTGACAGGTTTTGGATGAAAGTTGTCAACACATGAGGGTTCTTATTTTATTCATTCCAAGTTGTATATATTATACAAATGTATTGTACCACATGGGGCAGGTTCAAAACTTTTTAGACATATCCTAGATACAGTACTTGAGTACAAGAAAAGTCAGCTATTGGTTGTCATATACTACTAACCAAGGTCATTTATCGTTTTGGAGAACCACATTTTAAAATCTGAAAGATACATTTTGTCATCATCTATGGGGGACTGCCATAGATTCTTTAAGTCCATATAGGTAGAGAAGGCTGTTTTATGAATTAGTCTGAATAAACGTGATGAAGGACATGCAACTTGGATTCGATACCAGTCTTTACTCCTCGACTGAGAGGCCTCAGGGGACTCTAAAAATGCAATTCTAAAAACATTATACCAGCCATTCAATCCAGAAACAAAGAAGATTCTTCTCAAAATCAAAAGCAGAAATCACTCAAACTACTCTGACCTCAAAATCTCTGCCATTTTGGGCTTCAATCCTGTGAGAACATTTCTAGGTTTTGGCACTACTAACAGGGAAACCTCACATAATTTGGCCTCGAACTCGATTCCAGACTTTAGCCCAATCCTAATCTCAAAATGAATTCCACTCCACCTCTGTCCATCTCTCACTATTTTAAGTCTGTGAGAGATCCTCAGCTGGTATATAACCAGCACAGCTCTCTTGGTTTCAAAGCAGCTATGCCAATGTACACCAGCTGAAAATCTGCTTTTATTTTGTTACAACAGCATATTTTAGTAAATGTAGAAACTCTCCAGTGCCAACTCTTGGGGGGAATGGAGAGACTAAGATTCTTACCAACTGCGCATTAAAAACTTTAGTGAAATGGAAACTAGCTTAGATTCTTGTTTTAGTGTTTGATGTATTTATTTCAAGTTAATTTAAGTTGAAATTTATTGATGAAGGGTAAATTGTAATATTAGGCCATCGCAGAAACACCAAAAGGAAGACCTCAATCTGGAGAGCCTTGGCAGAGAAAGTACTGCAGTGCCCATAAGAAGGTATAGCATTTGGTCTCCTTGGTGACTGACTGACTCAGGCCCTGACATCTCACTACCGCCTCTCTCCCATTCATCCCCACCGAGGTGCCCTGCGCCATCTATCCTTTAATGCCTGGTCTTTATTTCGTGTGTGTTTTGGTGACATTGTTAACTTTATGGACTGCCACCAAAATGAGAACTCTCAGCTAGAAAAGGATTCAGAGTATTAAAATTGAGCCCAAACTGTAATAGGAATGAGTTTTCATAGTGATGTTATACCTAACAATTTGAATAACTGCTTAGAAATTTCCTTAGATCCTTAGGATTTGTGGCTTTATAGGTTAACAAGTTATGCTGGATAACTATTTGGGACACTGCATTTACTGGACATTT
The DNA here is from genome assembly GCF_052426305.1 of Pelodiscus sinensis. NCBI lineage: Eukaryota > Metazoa > Chordata > Testudines > Trionychidae > Pelodiscus > Pelodiscus sinensis. The sequence continues at coordinate 64,631,798 of NC_143053.1, read as the reverse complement.
TTTGCTTCAAACAATGTTTTTAGAATAAAAAAAATTATTCTCTGGCAGTTTTTGGATTCTTGAATGGACATGATAACTGGTTTGTGAAAAATATACTCACAAACAATCTGAAAATACAATGTCAGTCAACAAGTATTTCTGATATAGGATATACAACTACATACATGATTTCAATGGCAATATATGGTTTTTGATATATGACACTCCAAACATTTTTGATATCACAATAATCACAAAAGCAAAGATAGTGTGTCACAGAAACCTGAAATATCACCGGTTTATAGATTTGCATTACAATTTCCCTAGCTTGGGGACTTTGTGTTTAATTTGAAGCTTTTATTTTTATCCATTAAAGTGACTGCTTATTATATTTTTCTGCTAAGGCAATAGTGCTAATGATTGTAGAAGTTTAGCAACTTAAAAAAAAAAAGCTGTTAAAGCTTTAGATAGAGTTGTATTTTAGGTTTGCTCCTTATGAGGAGAAAGCCGCTATTGCTTCCTCTGAAAACAGCCTAAACTAATCTTTAAAACTTTCAAAATGTCTGCATGGACTAAATATTCCTGAAAAGTAATTCCAAGACAGTGGCTGGGAGTTCTGTCAAAGGAGATTTGAGCCTGCCATACAATTAAAGAGACAATGCTTTAACTTTGTCACACGCTCATTAACTTCAAGAAATGTGCATTATTCTAAAACGAAAAGATTGCCAAATATGGATGATATGATGTTATGTGAGCATGTCATCACAGCTTTGAAAAATTACCTTTTTTCCTACTTGAGGGCAGATGTGAGCCATAGTTGTTAAGTATGTTTGCAAAAAAAAATTTGCATATGTATATATAAATAAATATTTAACATAGAAAGTAAAAATCTTACTGCCAGCAGCCAGCATAAAAAAGCCAGGATAAGCAATAAAAAGTGCTTGTTTTTTAAAAAGTCAAATTGCAATTCACAGCATTTTATACTATACAAATTGCTATATACTGTAGGTTGCATTTCTGAGACTGAACAGTACTAAAAGTTGCAACTAAGGGCAAATATAAATACACTTGTTTAGAATGCAGAGGCTTAGTCAGTATTATAAACACTATGGCAATCTGCATTGCATTACATATAATGCTTTGTAATGCGATTTTGACTTTACATATTGATTTACACACATATGAACAGGCTTGACTAGAGCCTCATTAATTTTAATCATTATAAAAATAAAAGAAAAATGTTGAGAAAATATCTAGTAAATACATTGATAGAGGTAATGGAGATTAATGCATAGCTATGGCATTTAAATCCAAACAATCAGATGTTCACCTTATTGGACGTTAACCCTATTTTAAAAATATTATAGGCAAGTCTGAGAGAACTGACTATTGTTAAAGTTGTCTGACATGATCCATTATAAGACCCTGCTTTCAGCTGCTTATTACTTGGCTAAATTTAAATCTACTGGGATGCTATTTTATATGCCAAGTACATACCTGATTTTTGGGGGGCAAATTTTGGCCAGAACAGCTCAGCTGTTTTCAGGCTCCCACATGTGACTTGACCAAGCAGTATTTACTCCATAGAATAGCTAAGCATTCTCCCTCCAGAAGTGGAGGCAGGCTTCTGGCGTTTCCTAACTTTGCTTGCTTGCCTTTGCAACTTTAATTACATTTTAATGTAGTTTTCATATGTGTAATAATAGAACATACTTTAATACAGAGTTTATATTCTGTTTCAAACAGATGCACTCCCCATGGTGAATCTTAATATAGCACATATCACGTTTGTAATTGCATGCTTATTTAAAGTCCCATCACACTGACATGCTTAAAGTTAAGCAGATGCTTAAGTCATGCTAAAGCCAATGGGACCTAAGCAGATAAGAGCTTTCCTGAATAGAGATGGATTTAAATATGTGCCCAAGTGCTTTCCTACCCTGAATTAAAGCCTCAGACACCAATGTTTCTTTAAGTGAATTTTTCTCTAAATAAACCTTCCTCAAAAGAATGTCATGTAAGTATTTTTTGTTCTGAAAAAAAAATCAGAGTAAAATTCTCAGTTTTGGAAATATTTATCTTATTAAAATAAAACAGTTTAATATTTTGTTATAGATAATGTATAATGGGCAAAGAAATGATAGTCTATTTTTACAAGTGAAAAGCTGACTTTATAAATCACACTAAAATGAGTGTGTTGGTCTTATTTTACCACTGAGTAAAATCTTACAAATACCTTAGCCACCATGTACAGTGGAACCCTGGTACAGTTCCACTGGTTGGAAAGAGTCTATTCTAAACATAGAGACTCTCGATGTAGAAAAGGAATAATAGGCATTTTGTACATGCTTCTAATAAACATTCGGGAATATATGAGACCTGATTTCAAGTACATAAGGAAAGCAATGAATAAAGTTACACTCATGTGACTCAGAGTTTAGCTACCGACACAAACTACAGGTAGGGGTCATATACAGAAATACCTGAATAAGTGGTGAGATCAGGTGGAAAGCTGCACAAAAGGTCTGGGTGTTATTATCCATTAAATCTTTCTTTTGAAATGTCCTTAACACAATGGTAAACATGTCACGAAACTAACAAAACGTGATGCACAGTCACATCTGTATACGCTTCAGGAACTGCCAGCCTCACTCATAAGCACTGGACAGTCAAGTGTGTCTAAACCTGACCTCATCAACTTTAGGGATTCTGTGAAATAGACACCAAAATCATCAGTAGCAATATGATGATTCTGCAAACTGCCCCTTTGCTGTTTCATGCTTGCATGTTGCAGTAATCTTAGCTCTGTCTGTGGGTTTATGATTATGGTTTATATTATATCAGTTGTGAAATTCTGGGTATTGTGAATGTCTCTATAAACCAATATCAAATGTTGCTGGTATCTGTGTACAGTGGATCCTACAACATGCTGTTGTCCCAAAGCAAGCGATCCACACTGTCGTACACTGTGTTCACCTATGTCAACTGAGGCACGAACAAAGAAAGTTCAGCTTATCATGGGAACATTCGCTTTCTGGTTCAGAGCATGAACATTGCTGTGGAGTGCCTGCATTAAAAACGAGACATTTTATGAGATACCAGAGTTTCCCCTGTGAGCAGGACTAGTAATTGTGTGGTGCTCTGTGGCATCTACAGACATATTTGATCCTTTTATTGATGACCACCACATCTCTCATTTTTCCACTGTGATTATAATTCCAGTCTTTGGATGCTGTACGGGTAGGACTGGATGGGATGTGGTTGCCGATGTTGAAAGAAAACTGTTTGTTTTGAGCATGACAGCAGAGCGCGGATATGATGGGGATAAGGTGGTAATGAGCAACAATATTTGCACTAGATACCATGATGCTGAGAACCATACAAAGGCTGAAATTGGTTTACAATCTGTCACAATATATATATATATATATATGTTACCTTGGATACAAGGCTTGCTCTGTATGCAGCTAACTGCTTCAAATATTCCTTCTTAGCAGCTTCAGTTTTCTTTTTGTACACCTACAAAACAACAAAGAACGTTAGTAAATGAATCTGTTTCTATACTCAATTTCAAGACATATAACCAATCTGTTTCATGCATCTTCAGAACATCCTTCCAATTCAAGAGCCTTTCCTTTTTCTCTAGGTTTTTAAGGGGGAAAAACTTAAGCAACAACAAGCATTTTCAAAAATAATGTTTACAGTAAAAGAGAATCTTTGCCTACAGAGTAAACCTGATATGTTAATTGGGTACATCTAGACTACGTTTTAATTTCGAAAGAGGATATGCAAATTACATGCGAATTGGCATATCTTCTTCCGATCACATTTTTGAAAGAGGATCTTTCGAAAGTGAAAGTAGTCTGGACGCGATTTTTTTGGAAAAAACCTTTTTCGAAAAAAACGGTCTTCCTAAAAAAAGGTCTTCCTCCTTTTTTAAAAAGAGTTTTTTTTTCCCCAAAAAGACCTGTGTCCAGACTACTTTCACTTTAGAAAGATCCTCTTTTGCAAATGTGATTGGAAGAATATGTGGAATTTGCATATCCTCTTTCTAAATTAAAATGTAGTTTAGATATGCCCTGAACTGAGGGCATTCCTATTTGCATGATCACATCAATTGACAAAGGGATGTTAAATTGGGAGTTCAGTTCCAAACTGGACCAGTGGGGGCTTCTCTTTATTGTGGCTCTCATCTGGCAGACCAGCTGAATTTGTCTAGGAAATAGGAGAGTGAGTGGGTGGGCCCAGGACTGCTGAGTTGGGAAGAAAATGGGAAGTGAGATGCAGAGGTCAGTAAAAGTTTGGGGAGATAGCAATGCTATTCAACATGACTGGGAGACTTTTTTTCATTATTAGGTAAGCCATTGGAAAGTGCGAGAATCCCAGTCCAAAGGAGGTCAGAAGCAAATCAAGGCTCAGGAGAGCTCTGTGCAGAAATGAGTTAAGGGGCCATGAGAAGAAGTTAATGTAAATCATTTTTCCCAGTTTTGCCCCTGCAAAGTTCTAACGAGCTCTTCAAGAAAGTGCATCTTTTCTTATCTATTCCTCTCAATCCACAGTTCTGCCTGCAGTGTAACTAACACATGGAACTATGTTCCACACAATAGCTTAAGTTAAAAAGTTATAAGATTCAGTTTAAATTACCCTAGACTTCCAGCACTGAAGGTTAACAGGGATTAGAAGGACACCTAGACACAACAATAAATGGAGCATTAAACAATGAGGAATCCTGTGGCACTCTAAAGACTAACAGATTTATTTGAGCTTAAGCTTTCATGGGTAAAAACCACTTCATCAGATATATCGGATGAAATGTTTTTTACTCACAAAAGCTTATACCCATATAAATCTGTTTGTTTCTAAGGTGCCACAGAACTCCTCATTGTTTTTGCAGCTGCAGTCTAAGGGTACGTCTAGACTACATGCCTCTGGCGACAGAGGCATGTAGATTAGGCTACCCGACAGAGGAAAATGAAGCGGCGATTTAAATAATCGCCGCTTCATTTAAATTTACATGGCTGCCGCGTTGAGCCGACAAACAGCTGATCAGCTGTTTGTCGGCTCAGCGCGATAGTCTGGACGCTCCCCTGCCGACATCAAAGGGAGTTGTCGACAACCCAGGTATGCCTCATCCCAGGAGGCATACCTGGGTTGTCGACAACTCCCTTTGATGTCGGCAGGGGAGCGTCCAGACTATCGCGCTGAGCCGACAAACAGCTGATCAGCTGTTTGTCGGCTCAACGCGGCAGCCATGTAAATTTAAATGAAGCGGCGATTATTTAAATCGCCGCTTCATTTTCCTCTGTCGGGTAGCCTAATCTACATGCCTCTGTCGCCAGAGGCATGTAGTCTAGACGTACCCTTAGTCTAGACTGCAGGCTTCTTTTGAAAGAAGCTTTTCTGGAAGAGATCTTCCAGAAAAACTTTTTTTGAAAGAGAGCAGTCACACAGCAAAAGCGCATCGAAAAAGCAATCTGCTTTTTCGAAAGTTAGCATCCATATTGATTGGATGCTATGTCGCATTTAAATTGTGATTAGCGTGGATGGAGTGGCCACCAGGGCACCTGTGCTTTTTCCTGGAGGCCTCTTCTTTCGAAAAAAACCCTTCTTCCTCGTCCACACATGCCTTTTTCCTCATAGAAAGAGGTTTACCGCTGTTGGAAAAACCCCTGTGTCCTTTCAACTTTCTGTCAAAAGAACACAATTGCAGTGTGGACGTAAGTGTAGTTTTTCCAGAAAAACTCTGCAATGTACACATACCCTCAGTCTCAGATTAGTTGGATTATGCACTTAAAGTGCAGTGGATGGCAAAAGCAAGTTAAATCAACTTTGAGATGTTGTCATAAATTATGCAGGTAAAACACATAAACACATTCTTTACAGTAAGGTAAACTTTATGAAACTTTAAATTGATCTCTTTTGATCCTGTTATTCCACAGCAAAACCAGAGCACTCTCATAAAGGAGCATGCCTGGAAAATGTCATCTGTATCTACACAGGACAATACTATTCCGAAATACTAAGTCAGAGCAACAGTACTGGGCTGGAAGGAACTGGTACTACATCATTTATAGGAAGAATATTCTTGTGAAATATATTTTAATTCAGTGAAGCTTTGCTTTCAGAGAAAGAACAATCCTCTGATCTAGGCTGGGAAAACTCAGAGGTTGCCTAAAAGGATTAAAGATTTTGCTTCCCAGGGAAGCATAAATACATAATGGGAAAAGAGTCCTAGGATACCAAAACTGTAAATATCTACACAGAGAGAAAAAAGATTGTTTTTAGCTGTACAACTGTGTGTGCATTCTTGTAATTTCTTCAGATTAGGATAAATATATGTTGTATGTTGAGCTCATATTGTTTTTCAAAGAATGGGAAACAAGTTGCTTTTTACATTGTGATTATCTGCGGTTATTGGGCAAATATATTGTATTTTTTCAGAAAACAAAATGAGAATTAGTTGAAAATCTATTCCCAGCTGCTAAAATGAGTTAGCATGACCTACAGAACAAAGAGGAATTCAAATTTTACTGTACATTGGAATTCAGCTGCATCATTTTGCTATCCAGGTTTTAAAACCACAACTGAGCACAATAATATCACACACACAGAGTAAAGATCTTTAAAAGATCATGTAGATTTTTTAAAATCTGATATTGTAGTCATGCTTCAGTTCATCAGGAGCCTTATTTTGCATTACATGAGTATCAAAATTTTATGCATGTCGGTCCCAGGATATTAGAGAGACACGATGGATGAGGTAATATTGTTTTTGGGCCAACTTCTCTCCATACAGAGACAACTTCTGAGCCATACCGAGCTTTTCTACTTTGCTCAGATATGAAGAAAAGCTTGAAACCCTTGTCAGTTGGTTCAATAAAAGATATTACCTCTCTCACCTTGTCTTTCTAATATCAACATTTTAAGCAGTCCTACTGTGCATTTATAATCAAAGCATATGGAAAAGGTTCTGAAAGACCAGGATTTCATCCCCCTCCTCCCCAAAAAAACCTTGTGGTATACAAGGCAATCTCATTTAATAGCATAAACCTAACAAGAGTTCTATAAGTCTTGTACCCAAACATCACTACTGCACATGTACTTAATTACACTGTCACATAGCCAGCCATAATATTCAGCATAAACCTTCAACATTTTTTTTCATACCTACTTTTCTTAGACATTGATTCGATCTGGTTAAAACAGTATAAATCCAAATTAGCATTGTTTTTTTTTAAACTGACTGATATAGGATGTCACAGTGAGTGTTGTGGCCCACAATGCTTTATGTTATTCAGAGGCAGATTTATATGGTTTAGTGTGAGTTTTACCTGTATCTTTCTCAATGTTTTTGTCTCCTTCAAGAATCCTAATATTTAGGCTATTTGTTAGTAGGTGGGTGATCCTGACTGCCTCAGGCCAGGGCAACTGTACCAGTATTTCCCCTCAGTGCTCTTGCCATGGGCACCTGCTCTCAGGCTTATAGCTTGCCAACTATTGCCTTTCTTAGAGGGAGTCCACTTCTTACTCCCTTCTGAACAGGGGTTTTCTAGGCCCAGTTCCCTGCCTTCATTGTATTAGCCTCTGTGAAAGACAAGTCTGTCTGACCAAGGATTGCTTGATTTCCTTTCAGAAATGGTCAACAGTGCAAGTGTCCATAATTATACTGACTGCACAACTCTTTTGCTCTTAAAACACAAGCAGCACATAGAAAACATATTAACAATTTTAAAACATGTGCTAATAAGCTTAGCAAAGATCACCCTCACCCGAATGTGAGCGATGGCAAGGGCAGTCCTTCAACACCTCACCCAAGGAAACCTATTTGTAATTTCAAATTCATCCCTGCTTCAGCTCAAAACAAGCTCTGACTTATAGGGTTTCACAAGAGCCAGTCCTTCCAATCCCCGCCAAGGATCAGGGCCCACTGTAGACCAGGTGTCCTGATCATTTGGTAGATCAGCAAGAAGGCCGTAAGTCTGTTTAAAAACAAACCAGTCATCCAAAAATCCTTTCTTTGTCTGTTGGTCCCTGAATAATCCAGTGAGCATCTACAAGAGATGACTTCTAAGGCTGAGGAATTATAGTAGCATCCCCCTCTTACTAAAGAAGTTACAAAAAATAACAAATACACAATTACATTCTTAATGCAGAGGATCCTGAATGTATTAATCCTAATTCAATACAGTTTAACTTAATTCATTAACATATATCTAAATTCCGGAAGGTCTGTCTCAGCCAATTGAGGGATATTGCCCTCTTGCCCCACTGGCATTGGCTGTTGAAACACTGATTGCTGATAGCTGAAATACAGGTAGGGTGGGATGGACTTTCAACTGCAGTGAGACTGGGAGTTGGCTGGTATAATCAGTAATGATGAGATTTGGTGTGGAGGATATGTTTCTAGTTGAGAATGAAGATGACACTGGATGCTGGTGCCAACACATAGTCTTGGGATTTGTCTGGGCTCGTACTTGGAATTTAAGCCGATGGGGAGAGCAGGTGGGTGGCACTAGCAGTGCTAGTGGTATGTGTAACAGGTATACACAAGACAAATGCCATTCCCTTTCCATTTTGGCAGCTGCCAGAACTTCTAGCCCTCAAGCTTAAATGTATTACATCGTTGTAATACATTTAACAGACTTGATGTCTTATAGACATTTTAAATAGGCAAAAGGCTTGTGTCATCATCCAAGTGCCCTTCACAATAGTTTAAACTGTTTTGTGCACCATAGTTAAGATAGTAAGGAATTCTGAAACACAGAAAAACAATAAAAATCGAGTGGGAGATTTCTATTCTTTTTCTTAAGAGCAATAAACTTTGCAGCTTAGTTGCAGTCTTATCTAGACAAGATTTACTTTTATTTTTTAACACCTCCAAAACCACTTATGAGACTTACATTTCCCTCTGACGCCAGTAAACAGTGGTGATCAAGAGCTTGGATAGAAGCATATTTGTGTAGAACCTAGCCATTTCCAACTTGTTTTTAATTAGTGTGATAATTAAATATAAATTGATAGGGTGAAGCCCAGTAGTTCAGAAAGCTTCCTATTCCCACTGCTAGCTTACGGAGGGCAATGGGACAATCTTGGGAGGCTGCCAATTGTACCTCAAGAGCAGAACCTCACTCGGCGTCTGGGCTTTGTGGGTAAGCAGTAGTCAACAGATTGCCAAGGATGGAGCACAGCAGCTCCCATGAACCCTGCTATCCAAGGATTGGGATGCTTTAAGAAAAATCATGGCACTTCAGAATATGAGCTGGACTGCGATGGGCTAGAACTACATCTTTTGGCCCAGGTACTGACCTTCACATTTCTGCTTCCAGGGGCGGTAGGTCAAGTAAAGCGTAACTGGGAGAAGAACAGGGTCCACTAAAACTGCAATTGATTTAGGGTTGTGGCGCTGCACAGTTACTCCAGGCTTTTGTGATCAATAATCAGATGATGGGTCCATCCAAGTAGCAGTGCTATTCTTTGAAGGCACCTAGATTGGTAGGAGCACCTCAGCAGGAGCAAACTTCCTTATGTAATAGGCAATGGGGTGCAGTATGTGGTCAGGTCCACGCTTTTGGGAGAGGACTGCCCCTAATCACTGTACTAGAGGAATTGACAGAATTCTGATGGGAAAGTGATCTGCTCTCACCAGGAAATGAGGGGATCATCAAGGGACGGTCAGGAAAGGTCAAGTATAAGGGAAAAATGAAGGGAATGGATCATACGGTAGATAATGTATGCTGTATGGGTACTATGGTGTAATGGTCAGCATGCAGGACTTTGACTCCTGCAAGCTGAGTTCAAATCTAAGTGGGACTGCTTGGTGAGATGCTGGTTTAGTTTCCCTTTGATAGCTCAGCTAGTAGCAAGACTGTAGCAGGTGCTCAGCAAATTATCCTTAGGTGGCTGGTTCAACTCTGTCTTAAAGAAGAGTTTCTTTACAGCCAGCTGGCTGTTAACTCAAGTGGTGTAGAGGCTTATGCACTAAGGCCCAACATTCAGTTCTACCTGTTGCTCTTACACAAGGCATTATGTAAGTCCAGAGAATTATTTTTTAAATTGCAGCAAAGGAGGTTTAGGTTGGACATTAGGAAAAACTTCCCATCACGGTGATTAAACACTGGAATAAATTGCCTAGGAGGTTGTAGAATCTCCAACACTGGAAATATTTAAGAGCAGATTGGAAAGACATCGATCAGAGGTCAGCAACCTTTTTGATGTGGTGTGCCAAGATTTAACCCTCCTGACCTGGGCCATGTCGCTGTCCTTGGGGGGAGGGGCGGGGGACGGGCGGGGAGGAAGGAGAGAGTGGCCCTCTGCACCGCACGCCCTGTAGACCACCTGTGGAAATGAAAAACTTTCCACAGACTACCAGCTGCTAACAGAAACTCACTGTTAATTACATAATTATGCCTGAGTCATTTTGCTAGTGCTGCAGCTGGGGAGAACAGTTTCATTTAAAATTATTAATTAAATTAAGTGTTTTAACTTTCTCATGTTAGTTTATCAAACTTCATTTTAAATAAAGTAAAATATTATGTCCAACACAAAAGGTTTCAATGTTTACTTTATTTATGGCAGGGGTGGGGAAACTTTTTTGAGTTGGGGGTCACTGACCCAAGAAAAAATCAGTTGGGGACCACGCAAGTGAGAAGTGAAAACTCTCCTCCCAAAACCCCCAGCCCTCACTGATGAGGCCCTCAAATGAGACAACTCACTCCTCTGTACTCCAGCCCCCAGGACAGAGCTGCCAGCCAGTGGGACAGGGATGCAGGGTGGGGTGAAGAGCGCAGGGTCTGGAAGGGAGTTTAGCAGCAGGAGAGGGTGCGGGGTGGGGGTACGAGAGGGAGTTTGGGACGGGAAGGGGTTGGAGGAGTAATGCAGAAAAGGTGAGAGGGTGAGAATGTAGCTAGCTGGGGAGAGAGGCAAAGAAGTGCGGAGTAAAGGAAAGTGCAGCTTCTGCAAAGTAAAATTGTATCCTCCCCTCACATCTTCTCTCTGCTCCAGCCTCACTCCCCTCAGTTCCATGAATCCCCCCAGCCTGATCCCCTGCATTTCCCCATTCTCCTCAGTGCCACCCCTGCCCCTTCCCAGTCTTACCCCGCATCTGCCTTCAACCCCACTTCTGCCCCCACAGTCCTGTGCCCCCAGTGCACTTACTGGCAGGGCAACAGCACTGGGAGGAGGGGAGGGACAGAGTCTCTTCCCTACCCAGCCCATTTCCTGCAGGCTGTGGCTCCTGGGCTGGGGGAGGCTATAGCCTGGCCGGGTGCAGAGGAGCGCTGGGGGTGGGGTCCCTGACCCCACACACAGTCCTTGGGGAGCAGCCCGGTGTGCCATGCATGCCGGCTCTGTAGAGCAGGCCCAGCCCGCCCCCTCCTGAAGTAGGAATCCTGTAGCTGGGAGGGGGAGTGTTAATCTCTTAGCTTCTGGGAGCTGCGTGCCCAGGCTGGGCAGTGAGGGCAGGGGACGGGACTTGATAACCTCTCGAGGTTCCTTCCAGGTCTAGTATTCTATGATTCTTTGTGACCTGAAATAATGGGCTCCATGGAGACAGCCTTCTTCACAACTGGAACAGAAGACATCAGGAAGCTTGTCTCCTGCTTTCAAATCAATGAAGACCTGCTGAGCGGGAATCCATCAGGATTTCCCTGAGATGCATGCGCAGCTGGAAAGGAACCCACCAATGAGAAGTCCCTGGATTGGGCTCTGGATGCAATTCAGTGAGGACTACAGTGTGGGGAAATTCTCTTCCCTCAAGGTTGATGCTCCATGCCTTGACTGGCTTGTTTTCTCAGGCTCCTTGGTGTTTGAATGGGGCATGCCAAGATGGCATGGCGAGATTCACCACAATAGAAGGATGCCATTCCTTTTCTTCAGGGGCGAGGCACTAATAAGCCTAATAGGCTTGCATGGGTTTAGAGGGCTGTATGGAAAGTGAAGTCATAGTTTGTAGGTAGGGGGTGGCTGTAGGGGACCTGTTTTCTCCTCCTTCATTCTCACATCCAATTATCTATGTGGATGGTGAACTCACAAAGGCACTTAGACTAGTAAACATCTATGTGGGCCAATTAATCGTTGATTTCTTCCTACAAGCTGGTCTGGAAATGCTACCGCAGTGCTGCTTCATTCAACTCTATATCTGTGGCAAGAGAGTGTGCGCTATAGAAGGCCACTGTGCTTTGCCCCTGCTGGAATCCCGTCAGGGCAGCCTCAGATATTCAAGTTTTGTGTGTGTCATGGAACATGGGTGACACTGACTGCAGAAAGAAATACCTGTGACAGCACTGGGTTATGGCCTTGCAGCATGAGGGAGGCCAGGCTGATCACCAAGGCCACCTGATCACCAAGGCCAGTCAAAGGCAAAGATTTTGAGATGTATCCAAAACAGAAGGTGGCACTGGTTCATTGAAACTCCAGAACCTCCAGCAGTTCTGGTCAAACCACTTGGGACAGGGTATTGCAGGCCCCTATTTGGGGCAAGGTTCTGCAGACTGTGTTCTCTATATGGTGTTCTTGGTGCTGAGCTGGCTCACTTGCTCTTTCAGCTGCTGGTTTTCCAAAGTCAGCTGTGCAACTTGGGCCTGCAGTCTTTTGTTAACCACCTAGAGTCAGGGACCCATTTGGGTTTGAGGCTTGAGGCTTCTGGTGGGCTGTGATGCTGCTGCTGGGTCCGTCTCTCACTGGGCACAATCCCACAGTAGGAATACTGTGGTCAAAACAAGTTGCCTCGGCTGGATTAAGGGAGGCCAGACCTAGCAGTCAGAGCCAAAATTCAGTCACAAGATAGAAGTGAAAAGTTATCTGGGTCAGGATCCTGGAAGGTCAGATGCAGGACACAAGCTGGAGAGAGACCCACAAACTGGAGGCAGAAGGCAAACTGGAAGTCAGAAACCAAAAAGGCAGATGCCAGGAGTTATGCTGGGATAGGATGCCAGGAAATCAAGCCAGAGAAGCAGAAACAGGAAGCACAAGGCATACAGTCCAGAACAGGGTGGAGCCCAGTTGCTCAGACAGCTTCCTGTTCCTGCTGCAGGTCAATCAGACCACAGGAATGGAGCCTCATGCTGGCTCCCCATCTTCTTCAGTTTCAGGTCAGCTGTCGTCAGCAGGCTGTCAACTGAGCATTGGCATGAGGCTGCTCCCAGGAATCTTGCAGAGTGAGGTTCTCAGTTTATTTTTTATTAATATTTCTAAAATGTGCCTAGTAAGAGATCTTCAGGTATGTGGACCGTATTTCATAAGGTAGCCAAACACTGGAAAAGACATTTTCCATAGGAAATAAGCACCAACCCTTCCTAGTAACTTCAGACAAGAGAGGTGGGATTTGAACTATGCCACAGGGGGGAATAAATGTCAGAGTCCAGGACTGTCCATCGACAATGGCCTGGTACCAGCTGCCAGACAGTTAAATTTAGGAAGTGTTAGTTGAGTTTCCCTCAGGTGATCACAACAATTGGCCACTATTGTGGATGTGGTTTACACTGAGGTTGTACTGCTTCTATTAATGGTGATGAATATCTTCTATTTGAATGTTTACCCCTAAATTTAATGTGGAGAGAGGCAGGCTGTGGGATACCCTGTTAGCCACAAGTATTGCACAAACACCTGACCTACCAAACAAAACCCACAACACAATACCTGGACTGCTATGTTACGATGACAACTTCCTGTCACAACATGCTTTCTGTTCCTATGTGCCTATTTACTCTTTGGCTATGTCTAGACTGCAGGCTTTTTGTGCAAGAAGCTTTTGTCAGAAGAGATCTTCCGCATAAACTTCTTGCACAAGAGAGCGTCCACACTGTAAAAGCTCATCGAAAAACCTATGCACTTTTGCAAAAGAGAGCGTCCCGATTGCCTGGATGCGATCTCAAAAGTAAGCAGTGATTGCTATGGACAGAATGGCCTCCAGAGCACCTGTGCTTTTTCCTCTTCCCTCTTCTTACACATAAAAAATCCTCTTCCCTGTCCACACATGTCTTTTTGCACAAGAGCTCTTGCTCAAAAAGCTTCTTCTTTGTAGAATGAGGATTACCAATTGCACAAAAACCCCTCTGATCTTTTGATTTACTTGTGCAAAAACGTGCTTCAGGTGTGGAAGCTCCACGAGTTTTTTGCAGAAAAATGGCCATTTTCCCGCAAAAACTCTGTAGTGTAGACATAGCCTTTGTGTTTAGATTGTAAGCTTCTCAGGCAAGGTCCATATCTTTGTTCTTTGCTATTTTGTACAATGTTATGCACACAATCCACTATGAACAAATATATCAGAAGAATCCTGAGCCAATATTTTCTATGGCATTTCTTCTGTATGAAATTCCTCTCAGAATCATACTTTCTGGGATGGTATTGCCACCTAATGTTATATTGTTGGGGTGGCCAACCTTACTGACCCTCTGAGGAACATTCTGTAATCTTTCGAAGTTTCAAAGCTAGGCATGCCTGCTGGAGCTCAAGACTTCAGTCTCATGGGGTGCACTTACTGGGGCTTAGTGCTTCAGCACCATGGAGAGAGGGGGTTTGGGCTTCAGCCCTGCAGGGATGGGGGGTCTTGGGGCTTCAGCCCAGGCAGGTGAACTCCTTGAGGCCGAAGCCTCTATTAGCCCCAACAGGTGCACCCCACTAGGCTGAAGCCCTATCACTCCATCACAGGGCAGAACCCCTGAGCTTTCCCACCCAGTCTGGCAAACAAAGAATGGGGGAGAGACATCGGGAGGGAGGGGTTCCCCATGCATCTGAGGAGCCGTGGTTTGGCCACCTCTGCTATACTAAGTGAACATAAGAATGTAAGAATGGCCATACTCAGTCAGACCAAAGGTCCATCCAGCCCAGTATCCTGTCTGCCGACAGTGGCCAATGCCAGGTGCCAGTGATGCGAGGTTCCCTAACATGGGTCAATTGACTCAAGTTTTCATTAGCCCTGTACTTATACTGCTGTGCAGATGTACCCTGAGTGAGCAAACAAACAGAAAATTCTGTCCAAAGGAATACCCCATTGCTGCTGCAAGGCTGGACTGACTTTCACCCATAAGATTGAGGGCAATTCCTGGTACATTCTGTGTGTGTGTAAGTGTGTAGGACCTGTTATTGTTTTATGTGTATTGTCTCTGTAATGTTTTTCCCCTAAGAATAAATGTATTTTATGCTGTAAAGGTTGGCTGGTACCTAATATTCACTGTTGTGAATTCTGGAGAAAGGTTAACTAGAGAGGCCAGACCTGCTGGGAAATCACAATGAAGTACAGAGAGACTGCAAGCCTAAACCAAGCCTAATCTGGAGAGAGAGATGTGAGATAGGTGATGGCTAGGAAGCCCAAAAACTGTGACAGATGCATTCTGTATATCTAAAAAACCCCAAGTACAATCTGTGAAATATGTAATTCTAGGAGCAATGCCATAACCTCAGAGTTTTTTGAGTGATGGATGAATGGACGTTGCCCATGGAAATACTTTTTTCAGAGACTGAGCTCCCATGAACAGCATCAGGCAAAATACTACTGTGCTGCTGTCCAGAGTTAAATCCAACTTCCAAATCCACATCTCTGGCATGGCTGAGTGGTTTCCTTCATGCTCAGAGAAAACTGAAAATTTGCCAAATTGTGAGGCCAGTATCCAGTTTTTAACACATTTATTTTGCAGTTCGAGCACCCAGGACTCTACGAATTCCTCTAAAATGTAGCTGTCATATAAACAATCCATAGAATTGGTTAATGGATAGTGAAATATGCCACCATTTGACTTTTAATCTAGGTACAAACTATAACTGAAAGTGGCCCTGGGCTAGCTCTATAGCTCAGCAGTCTCTTAGATGACATAGTATGAAAATGACACTGATGATATATTAGGAGCTTAGAGAGAAGAATTCAGTCTTTCTGGCATGCAAAGTGAAGGTCACAGGCCAAATTCAGTTCTAGTATTAGCCATGTTCATCTCAATTGATTTCACTGGAGTTGTAGCCACTTATGCCAGGCTGAATTTGACCTCATGAGTTTGCAGTATATAAGGTAAGATTTTTTTAAATCAAACACAAGTTTGGGATAACACTCCTACCAACAAACATTAAATGTGTGATTGATGAGGTAATTGCTGGTACTCAGCTGTACTCTGCAAAACTTATCTAAACTCAAATGGTCTACAATTGGTCTGATTAAGTCTGGCTGAGTACCCAAATAATTTAGTGCCTGACTCCCATGGACTTTTAGTGTAGAGAATGGAGGGTGGGAGAAGAGCAATGAGGAAATCATAGTTTGTACTTATATTGCAGAAGTTCTAAGCCTAGGTTCTATTGTGTTATGCATATTGCACATAACAAGAGACAATCCTGGCCCCATAATCAGGCCTTCTCAGAGATGGTATGTCTACACTACCCCACTAGTTCGAACTAGTGGGGGTAATGTAGTCATCCGCAGTTGCAAATGAAGCCCGGGATTTGAATTTCCTGGGCTTCATTTGCATGAAGCCGGCCGGCGCCATTTTTAAATGCCGGCTAGTTCGAACCCCATGCCGCGCAGCTACACGCGGCACGGAGTAGCTAGTTCGGATTAGGCATTCCACGAGGAGTACAGCGTGTAGCCGCGCGGCACGGAGTAGCTAGTTTGGATTAGACTTCCTAATCTGAAGTAGCTGTACACCTCGTTCCACAAGGAAGCCTAATCCGAACTAGCTACTCCATGCTGCGTGTAGCCGCGCGGCATGGGGTTCGAACTAGCCGGCATTTAAAAATGGCGCCGGCCGGCTTCATGCAAATGAAGCCCGGGAAATTCAAATCCCGGGCTTCATTTGCAACTGCGGATGACTACATTACCCCCGCTAGTTCGAACTAGCGGAGTAGTGTAGACATACCCCCAATGACAGAGACCCGGGCCACTTTGAGTTTAGAGGCCCTAGCCCAACCCCAGGATCAGGCCCAGGATCATACTAAACCCAAAAGAATATATGCAAATAAACTCTTGAGACATTTATTTATTAACAGTTAAGTCATTATATCTATAGCATTTATATTAAAAATGTTACTTTAATTGTGAGTTTCCACTCCAAGCAAAACTCTTCATTTTTTGAATGCTTTTCTAGCTTTGTAGTATGTAAACTCATTTATAATTGAAGAAAAATCTAATTTATGTGCAACATCACTGTTAATGTTAAACATTGCAAGTCCATTCAAATGCTCTTGTTCCATCGTAGAATGATGATAGTTCTTGCCTTGTTTTAACACATTAAATGAGCATTCACCTGAATCAACTGATGCAGGGAGACTAAGAAAAATATGTAATGTAATTGTGATATTAGGAAATACTGTCAACAGGCTGAGATCGAATATTTCTTGAAGCAGTTCTTTTGACTTGCAGTCCAATTTAAAGTTGATGGAATATATACATTTCAGGAAGACGATCTCATCGCAGAGATCTCTTGAAATTTCATTGTTGTACCTTTGTTAAAACTGTTCAGCTGCTGAATATAGATCTTCATCACTTAGTTCTCTGAATTCCCAAAGAAATCCAAAAAGGGTACAAATTTGTCTCGGTGACTCAAATCAACGCGTAAGACAAGATTTAATGGAGTCAATAATAAGAACAATAAAAAAAACTCCATTGACTTGATAGTGCCTTTCTGCATCAGGTTGAGATGTTAGGCTGTGATTAGTGGAAAACTTAGATGAAATGTCAATACCCTGTGCTACTGATTTGGAGTCAGAAAGGATAACATCCCATTGATCATGAATCTTTTGAATATCTTTACAAAGTCATTCAATGTTATCCCTCTCAACATCTAATGTAGCATGGCATGCTTCAATTACAAGATTAGTTTCTTGGATCATTTTTAGCAGCTTCATCCACATGGATGACATTAAAATACATTCAAATTTGGATGTATACTTCTGAATTGACTTAAGCTCAGTGCAAGCCTGTGCTGTGATAGTAAGAGATTCAAGCTACTTAACGGCTTTTTCACAGAGTCCAAATGCTGTTCAATTGGTTTAACCATCAATTTGTGCCAACCATCGCATTGTCAATATGCCATGAAGGAAAACAGGCAAATGCTACTTCAGAATTTCCCACTTTCAAGGACTGCTACTGAAGAGGTTGTACAATTGCTGAATTGTTCCCAAGTATGTGATGGCTTACTTGCATGAGTCAGTGCAATCAACGCCGACAAGATTTAGTATGTGGTTGCCACAACTGGAGAAAATACAGTTTGGATTTTGGTCAGGAAAGAATGTTTGTACTCGATTGTATTTCCCAGCCATATTGGAT
Organism: Pelodiscus sinensis; assembly: GCF_052426305.1. Taxonomy (NCBI): domain Eukaryota; kingdom Metazoa; phylum Chordata; order Testudines; family Trionychidae; genus Pelodiscus; species Pelodiscus sinensis. Next base: position 64,613,575 of record NC_143053.1, on the reverse strand, counting down.
CCATTGTCATAGGCCCATTGTCATAGGCTTGGATTCATTGTCATAGGCTAATGCAGATTTGAAAATTTAATTTGAAGCCTTCCAGAATTTCTAATACTCAAGCGTCAATTTCCAGTTTTTGTGTGTGAAATTATCGAACAAAATGAATAGTTCTTCAATTGAAACCTTTAAACTTCCTGCAATTTTAACATATTGAACAACCAATGTTGTCTGTTCTTTATGAGGACAGTCTGCAGTTGTATCAATAATAATTGAGAAGTACTTCACATATCGTATCTCTTCAAGAATTGTCATTTGCACAAATGTCCCACATGGCTCAATAAACTAGTTTTGTATTCTGGTGGACAGATAATGGATTTGCATATGTTGTCCCTTCTCCTGTGATTCACGAACACACTTAATGTGGCATGATAAAAGTGAGCAGTACTTGCTAAGAAGCTCAAGAATACCACAAGAGTTTCCTTTTGTAGGGTCACTGATACGTTGACTGGAACCAAACAAAGCCAATCCCCGTTCAGAAAGAAAAAGAACGACACTCAATATGTACACAAGGATTTTTTCCCAGTTATTAGTTTCTGTGTTTATTTCATTCAGGAGTAAGTTTTCAATTGAACTGTCAGCTACTGCTGCTCTACAAGTGGATTTCTATGTAACAGTTATCTTTATGCGATACTAAAGTTTCATGTTCAGATACTTGGTCTTTCAACTTCCTCCAACATCTGCTGATGCTCCAGTCGGATGGATCAGACAGTACTAATGCATTTAAAGTTTTACTGTTAAAAATAAAACAGGTTTTCCATGCTCCAGCAGAGCCAGTCTCTTGTATAAGATCTCTCCATTTGGAAGAGTTTTTGTCAGCAGATGAGCAGGAAAATCATGATTTCAAGCATCTTCTGGTATATTACTTGGAATCTGAAAATAACTAACTTTGAGAAATGATGGCATTTGAGCAACATTGCTTTTATCAAGAAGTCTAATGTCAGGTTCTGATGCTACTGTTGTTACACTGTGTCCTGTGCTAGTCATAAGTTCTTGCTCTGGTTACAAGAATGAGGACATCTCTGAGGTCCTCATTTTCTGCCGGCACAGTTTCTAAATCGAGTGTAGATTCTGCATCTATTGCTACTGTTGGCATTTCTATGTCTTGATTAATGAACTCCTCATTTTGAGGTAGTGGCACTGAAATGTCATTTGTGAGTACAAAGTTTTCATCATCAGAACTGGAAGTGTCACTGTCAGTATGGTCACCGTCTAATGGCTGAGGTGTCTTTTCTATGAGAAACATTGTTATTGGCTCTAAACTCTTAACTGCTGCTTCATTCTATTGCTTTCATTGACTCTTACTTGTACCACTTTCAAATCTTGGCTTCATTTTTATAAAGGGATTCTTTTAAAACACAGTAATTTAATTCGCTAAAGGCTATTGGTTATACAAAATTTTAATTTTGCATTGAATATTATACTTTGCAATAAATATATAATAATGGTTTGGGGGTGTTATTTACTATGGCTTTTATAGCCTTACTGCAAAGTCTGCTAATATGTTCCTATTATTAAATTCCTCTAATAATTGCTGTAGTATTATGAATATGAACATAGGGTGGATGCCAGATTAGATATAAAGTTTATTAAACAACTGAATTAAAAGTTTATTATCACAAAAAAGCCTTTAAAGGTGAATCTAAAACTGGTTGAAGAGGTTGTTTACAGCTGAGCCTGATATGGTTATTGTGTACAAAGACACATCGAAAGAACAAAGAAAGAACAGAAATACGAAAATCTCCTATGCAGAGATAAACATCTAATTTAAAGGTTAAACTCACCCTGACACCAAGCAAAATCACTTTATAGTAACAGAATTAATTATGACTTTCAAAACCTCTAAACTATGCAAAGAGTGTAAACAGCATTTCATAACGTAGAAGCACTAGTCACAGAAGCTACTCCAGTCTCCAGTCACACAGATGAAAATTCAGATGTGACCAAACAATTGGCGAAGGCCCGAGGTCCCACAATGATTTAAATTAATTTTTTGCAGGTATATACAACTTCTTTTGTTGTCTCTGTTATACCTGCAAGGTACATAAGGATAAAGGGATAAAGGATCTGCCGACAAAGGGTTCTGGGGTTGGCAGATCCCTATCTAGACTGCCGTGCTGTGCCAACAAAGAGCTGATCGGCACAGCACTGTGGCCATTTTGATTTAAATGAAGTGGCGATTATTTAAATCTCCGCTTCATTTCCCTTGGTCGTCCTGCCTCATCTACATGGATCCGTTGATGGACCCACTAAATCAAAGGCGGAGGGCAGCTCCAGTCAGTGTCAGTACTCCTCACAGTCACAAGAGATTAACGGAAGCCGACGTGTTTGCTTCCATCAGCCTCCCTCTGTGAAGATAGTGCCAAGCTCAGCTTAAGGTAAGCCAACTCCAACTATATATTTTATGTAGCTGGAGTTGTGAACCTTAACCCAACTTTCCAGGCCTAGTGTAGATTTGGCCTGAGTGGCCAGGGTATACAAAGGGGTTGCATCTAGACTGCAAGTTTTTCCACAAAAGCAGCTGCTTTTGCGGAAAAACTTGCCAGCTGTCTACACTGGCCGCTTGAATTTCTGCAAGAACACTGACGATCTCATGTCAGATTGTCAGTGTTCTTGTGGAAATGCTATGCTGCTCCCGTTCGGGCAAAAGCCCTCTTGCGCAAATGGCAATCGGGGCTTACTTGCGCAAAACCGCGTCTAGATTGGCACGGACTCTTTTCCGCAAAAAGTGCTTTTGCAGAAAAGCGTCTGTGCCATTCTAGACGCTCTTTTCTGCAAATGCTTTTAACGTAAAAACTTTTCCGTTAAAAGCATTAGTGGAAAATCATGCCAGTCTAGATGTAGCCAGGGTGAGCAGCAGGTATTATTCTGAAGTATTGGAGTTTGGGGTGAATTCCATTTTCCCAATCCCAGGCTGGAAATTTTGTTTGTCCTGGTGGCTTTGTGTGAGAGGGATGGATTTGAGCTGGAAAAAAAAAATCTGTGAATATATTAACTACAAAGTTACAGTCTGATACTGCCCCTTTCTGAAGCTGGTAACATAATTATGGATGACAATCAGAGCAAGATCTTGCCCTAGCAGAAACTATTAGACTGCTAATCACATGTAGCATTTTGATACCTTAACAACACACACGTGCACACACACACACACACACGCACACACACACACACATTTTATTGACCTACTTGTGTTCCAGTTCATTAAGCTCAGCTGTTCTCAGAAGAGGAGAAAAAGAGCAGAAAGCAATGGGAAGAGGGACTGAATAAAATAAACTGGAATTGTTGTTTTAAATGCCTCGTATGTTTATCCAGCACTTTCAAAGGGAAAGTGATTTTATTATTGAAATTTGCCAGTATAACATTGGTTTGTTTCTCTAACAGAAAGGGGGTAAAGCCAATGATAAAAACTTCTTTGCTGTTATAAGTAAGGGGGTAAGGGTGAAGCCACATAAACTATGCTGATAGCAAATGGAAGTAAACACTCCCTTTTTCTTATCAACCAGTCAACATCTCAACAGTGGAAGTAGCTTGTCATGTGACTATTTCAGAATGTATTTTGTTTTCTAATTCACAATGGCATAACATACAAATAGATATGGTTCTATTTCCTATTCTTGTTTACACAATAAAGTAAATAAAAAGACAAAAACTCTCAAAAATGTTATCCAGAAAAACCTGAGGATATTTTTCAGTAATTTTGTGGTCCTCTTCAAAGTGTTTTATATTAATCCTTTTTTTTTTTATGAATGAATTGTTAGTTTAAAAAGTGAAGGGTTCTAAAAGGGAATTGTAATGTTCAACATGAGAGCAGGGGAGGAAAAAAAACCCCCAAAGCAACTCAATACTCTTTCGGTATGTCTACACTACCCCGCTAGTTCGAACTAGCGGGGGTAATGTAGTCATCCGCAATTTCAAATGAAGCCCGGGATTTGAATTTGCATGAAGCCGGCCGGTGCCATTTTTAAATGCTGGCTAGTCCCTCCAGATTACTTACATTCTCATATATTATTCATATTCTCTCTCTCTCGCTCCCCTTCCCCCCCTCAGAGAGAGAGAGAGAGAGAGAGAGAGAGAGAGAGAGAGATTTGTGCATCTCCCTTTGAGTCCCTCTGTTTGTGTGTCTGTCTGCAAGTCCCTTTGTTCAAGAACTCCTGCTATATGGTAAGAGCTAGGACCACCAAATTTGGTATGCAACTTCCTCTTATCCCAATTTAAAGCAAGGTCAGGGTTTGGTTGTGCCAAGAAAATGGGAAGTTCTGGGAATGGGACCATTCTCCATAACATGGAAAGGGAAGGGCTCAGAGCGGAGTGATGCTATACTGCAGAGAGACCACTAGGGTCAGCCATACCACCAAGAGAGTGGACAGCAGGTCTGGGGCTTGCCATCTTACCTGCCATTAAGTGAGGTAAGTAGCCCCCTGCCCCAAACCCTTCCCCTGCCATTAGCCCTTGGCCACAGCACTGGAAGGGGTGGGAATAAAGGCCTCTGATGGCCAGTGGGGCTGGGATGGGGGAGAGAGTAAAGGTCCCTGACAGCTGGGGGGGGTCATCTAGGGGGAGAGAAAAGGCCCCTGGTAGCCAATGGGGTGGCTGGGGAAGGAAGGGTGGGGGGAGAGAAGGTTCTTGGCATCCGAGAAAAGAAGGCCCGCCCATGCTGGCCAGGAATGGGGGGGGGAAGAAAGCCCTACCAGATGGGACCCCCTCCACTAGGGATGTAAGTGAGTAGCGAGTTGAGCACTTGACTACTCGCTTCCCCCGCTCCCTTGGGTGGGGACAGGAACCGATGCTGAGGGGAGCTGGCTTAAAAGCTGCTTCACCCCTGTCTTCATGGTGCTGCCTGCCCCATCTCTGTTGCCTCTACTAGAGGCAGCAGTGGGTGGGGAGAGAGGGAGAGCAGGGGAGCCTGCCACAAAGCAGCCTCTGCCCGCGACAGGCTGAGGCTAGCTGCAGGCAGAGGCTGCTCCGGCAGCATCCCTGGCCATGGCCAGCCCAGCCTGCTGTGCACAGGGGCTGCTGAACCTGGCATGAGCCAGGACCAATCAATCCTGGTTCACGCTGGTCCAGGACGGCTGTGGATCTGCATTTTAAATATAAGAGCTGCCCGGCTTGTGCTGGGTCTGACAGCTACCCCTGCTGCGGCTCTGCATTTTAAATGTAGTAAGAGCCTGGCGGCAGAGTCACAGTGGTCCCGGCTCTGTCCCAGCTCATGACGATCCGGGACCTACCCCTGCTGTGGCTCTGCAGTTTAAATGTAGTGGGATCTGGGCTGTCTGTGCACCTGGCTCCTACTATATTTAAACATCAGAGTTGCAGTGGGGATAGCTCCTGGACCGGCATGAACCAGAACAGAGCACCTTCCCTTATCAACTAATTGTGCCTCTTAACATCCTTACCAGCCCACCCTGAACCCCACCTCACCACCCAACCATCACTCTCACACCTCCATGCCCCTAACCTCCACATTCCCAAGACCTTTCTCTGACTCTTGCACCCCTCACATCGCCAGCCCCCTACCAAGCAATGCTGGTAAGTCTTTTAGTATCTACTATATATTTGAGAGAGTTTGTCTATTTGTTCAAGAACTCCTCCTAAAGAGTATGAGCTAGGACCACCAAATTCAGTATAAAGCTTCTTCTTATCATAACATAAAACAAGGTAAGGGTTTGGTTTTGCCAGGAAAATGGAATGTGCCTGCTTCTCATAAACCACACAGAAAAGAGACAATCACCGGGCAGGTGAAAGGGTCTCGCTGTGGTCATTCCCCCACTTGGCTTCTCAGCCCCCAAGTGTCCTTTGGGAGGGTGGGAGGGACTGAAGCTCCCCCAGTGATTCACATGGGAATATTGCTGACTGTTTCTCTTTGTCAGAGAGCAAGGGAAGTGCACAGTTTGCTGCATTCTTCACTTTGGCTGGGGATTGCAGGGGGAAGAGGAGCTGTGCACTGTGCTCTTGTACCCGTCAGATTTGCCTTTTATTAAAAAAAACAATGAATTGAGTTAAGGACCTGAGCAACACCAGTAAATGCGCCTGTTACTTACATACGATCAGATTATGGCTTTGTCTACACACTGAAAAATTTAAAGTGCAGCAGTGGCAGTGGTGCTGCAGCAGTAGTTTAATCTGAAAGTGTGGCCACAGCACAAATGTCAGGGTAGACTGGCCTTAGTCTAGTTGTGAACCAAACAAACAGGGGTCACAAGGAATTATGTAAAATGTACAGGGGTTGGACAGATGAGCTCAGAGAGAGGTTGAAGCTGGCCAAATCTGGAAAAGAGCAATACCTTTCTTTCTAAAAGGATGTGCTGCATGGGACTTTCAAATGACATAGCGCCAAATTCCTCCTGGGTAAGCACAGGGGCTATGTGTAGTCTGGCATGATTTTCCGAAAATGCTTTTAACGGAAAAGTTTTTCCGTTAAAAGCATTTGCGGAAAAGAGCGTCTAGATTGGCACGGACACTTTTGCGCAAAAGCACTTTTTGTGGATAGCATCCGTGCCAATCTAGATGCAGTTTTGCACAAGAAAGCCGCAATTGCCATTTTCGTGATCAGGGATTTTTTGCGCAAAACAATACCGCGTTGTCTACACTGGCCCTCTTGCGCAAAAGCATTTGCGCAAGAGGGCTTTTGCCCAAATGGGAGCAGCATAGCATTTGCGCAACAACACTGACAATCTTACATGAGATTGTCAGTGTTCTTGCGCAAATTCAAGCGGCCAGTGTAGACAGCTGGCAAGTTTTTCTGCAAAAGCGGCTGCTTTTACAGAAAACCTTGCCAGTCTAGACGTAGCCAGGGAGTTTTTTACATTGCAGAGCTGTGCTTTCCATGTACATTTGAGCCTGGAGAAACTTAAGAAATCAGCATCGGGCCTGGTCGAATCAAAGTAAAGTTAATGTAAAAATATTCAGCAGGCATCACTTTACATTTGTACAATGCCAGCATTTTAAAGGTTAAATATTGGACACCATTACTTTTAAAGAGATTTCAGAATGACCAGATTTATCCCTGAACTACCCGGTTTTCTACTTTATTATTATATCCTTAAAAGCAGTGATACAAAGGGAAACTTTTAAAATTGCGGAGAGATTTTTATACATACATTTTATATACACATATACACTAGAGCCAGTCTGGGTTATTTTTAGTGGCAAACATAGAAACTCTTGAAAGCTTGAGATTTCTAATGAAAATGCTAACTGCATCACAAATGTTGACACTAATATAGAGGGACTTCAATTTACTTAAGTATTGGTAACTTACAATCTGAGTTCCATCAGATGATAAAGATTAAACTGCTGCATTTATCTAGTGGGGTTTTGAGCACCAATGAGGAGTAAATGATTTGATTTTGTGGGCTCAGAGGATTTGTCAGCTGCCTCATAAGTATAATTCTGGCTCTTCATATTCCTGCTGCTTCTAATTTAGCAGGACAGGCTCATAATTGAAGCAAATTAACTATTTACACTTGTCACTTTTACCAGGGGAAGAGGACACATCAGCAGGAAAGAATGAGTGGGAAATTAAATTCTTCCCACTTGTGTCAGATATGCCCTTATATAAACACATTAACAGTAATTTCATGAGGCGTCAAACATAGGAATAAATACTGAGGGATAAAATAATGAGGTGTTGCTATTGAGCTGAACTGTTGCAGCTAATATTACTGTGTATGAATTATGTAGCCTGAAAGCAGGCATATGTTACAGCACTCAAAGAGTTGTCTTGCATGTGCTATCTGATCATTAAGCTTTTGGTCCCTAGATAAATCCATTTTTCTTCCTGCTGCATGGGCCAGTAAAACATTTAAGTAAATACAGACATATGACCACATTATAATCTGTACATAATGGGCCAAATTCATTCCTGGTAAAACTTCAGTGCATCAATGGAGTTATACCAGAAATCATATTCGCATATTACATTCATTTCTATTTTAAGTATAATAGCATGTTTATTTAGGTCTTTGGCGGAAGCTTTAAAGTCACTTACTCTAATGTAAACAAGAACATTTTGTTTGTAATTTGCTAAATCTATTACAGCCTTTCTGGGTCTCCAATTAGAAGCTTAAGGTTCATTTAGTATATTTACATCTGGTTCTGATTTAAAATGACTTTCCTTTTTCACTTAAGAAAAGAAAATGGCCTAAGCAGTCTTTTTTACCCCATTTGAACCAACTTTCTATCTGAAAGCTAGAGAGTCTCAACTATTTAGTATGTCTAACTTTGTTCTCTAGGGGCCATTTTTCTCCCCTTTGTAGTAACAATATGCGCAAAGGGCAATGATGTACAGAAACTGGGATGCAAAAGAGCACACCGTTCACTCAGGAAAAAAAAAATGTTTGTAGTAAAGAAAAGGCTAGAAAACCCACTGAAAAGCACCAACATTGTGATTACGCTATTGAGGAAAATGTGTACTGATTTATTAACACTGATACTGTTGGCATTTTTATTAAACAAAAAATACATGTTTTCAATAAACCTTTTTACTGAAAAACAGGGCAAAATTACAAGTCCTCCCCCATTTTTGAATAGCTCTAGTTTCTGTGTAGAATCTGGGAAGAGGCCATAGGGTATGCAAAAATGTGCAGCAAACATTTTGGAGACCCTTCCAGTCAAAGGTGAAAGTCACCTCCCAAGTGCTATCACCAGTCACCTACGTGTGCAAACCATAGACATATATTCCTTTTATTATAGCTAATAAAACAATCTGTATCGTGATTTTTGTTATCCAACTGCCATTAAAGTCAATAGAAAGACTCTTCCAATGGAAGCTGTATCAGGGCACAATATACAGCAGATTTAATATTGTACATATTTTAAAAAAGGAGTGGCGAATCTTTTTGGTTCAGGGGCTACTGACCCACAGAAAAATCAGTTAGGGGCCACATACAAGTGAGAAGCAAAAACAAAACCAAAACCCCAAACCCTCACTGACCTGGCCCCCAAGTGAGGAGAAAAAAAATCCTTCACAGATATGCCTCCCAACTAAAAAGCAGAAAAAAAAAAGACGTTCACCTCATTATACTCAAGCCCTAGCCTAGAGCCTACGGGGCTTGGGACTAGTAGATTTTGTGGGCCCCTCACAGGCTCTGGGTTAGGACCAAAAATGAGGGGGTCAGTGCAATTCACTGTTTGTGGCCAGCCTGGGCTGCTATGATCTGGCCCCAGCTTGCCTTGATCTGACTTGCAAGGTTTGGGGCTCCCATCCCTTCTTCCCCCCGCAGCTAGGAGCTGACATTGGTGCTCTAACCACAGCGCTACTCACAGGGCTGGAGGACTCATGCCTGGGGCCAAACACTGAGCCTCGTTGGCTGGATCAAGGCAAACTGCGGGATAGTCCATCCCATGGGCCATAAATTCCCTACCTCTGTTTTAAAAGATGTAATACAGCGGAGCTGTTATTTTTCTCTTCTCAATAGATGCTACACAGGAGAAAAATAATTAACCAAAAAAGCTACACGAGTACTTTTTTTTAACCTTATTCTCCACCTCATTATCGCTTTACGACTTATTGTGTTTTACATTTTGCTTAGTGATTAATTTACATTTAAAACAATAGAAACGAAATCCCAACTCAGGAAGCAGTAATAATTCCATTTATGTTCCTGAATAAGTACCAACTTTCAAAGCTTAAAATCCCAAAGCTTTATGATTGCTGAATTTTAAGCATAATTTATAAATAAAGTCAGTATTCCTATGTGAATCCCACACTTCTTTATTTTAATTTCTTTTTGAGGATCTTTCTACAGTATCTTCATAGAAGCTGAACTCCATATAGTATGTTAATCCCTTGCTTTTCTAGAATCTAGTTTTCTTATCACAGCCCGCTGATTTTGTGACAGTTACTTGTATCTTGAGACTGGAGAATTAGGCCTTTAAAATGCTAGTAGGAACATTGCCAGCAGATCCAGAGAAGTGAATATTCCCCTCTGTTTGGCACTGGGAAGGCCACATCTGGAGTATTACATCCAGTTTTGGAGCCCCCATTACAGAAAGGATGTGAACGCATTGGAGAGAGTCCAGTGGAGGGCAATGTAAATGAATAGGAGGCTCAAGCACATGACTTAAAAGGAGTGGCTAAGTGAACTGGGCTTATTTAGTCTTCAGAAGAAAAGAATGACGGGGGATTTGATAGCAGTCTTCAGCTACCTGACGGGGGATTCTAAAGAGAATGAAACCAGGCAGATGACAGAACAAGAAGCAATGGTCTCTAGCTGCAGTGGGTGATCTAGATTGCAATAAAACTATTTCACTAGGAGCGTGGTGAAGCACTGGAAGCCTTCGGAGGTGGTGTAATCTCTTTCTTAGAGGTTTTTCAGGCAAGACTTGACAAAGCCCTTCCTGGGATGAATTAGTTGGGGTTGGTCCTGCTTTGAGTAGTGGGTTGAGCTAGATGACCTCCTGAGGACACTTCCAACCATAATCTTCTATGATTCTAATATGCAGAAGATCTAGCATTCGAGGGTGGCTTTTTGTAAACAACCTAGTTGATTTCAGTGGGAATATGTGCTTAAAAAGAAAAGGTACAGAATAGTCAGGAGTTTTCCTAATGGTTGTACTTTACAAAGTCCCAATGCTGGTGTTTGTTAGTCCCAGTTTATACTCTTTGACCCATTAGAGTGTGGACTACTACAGCAACAACAGGTGTTGAACAGAAATGTTGTAAATGTTAATATTTTGATGAAAAAAGGGATACATTTACCTCGTTCTTTGACCAGCTCTATAGATATTTTGAAAATTTTCAAATTGGTAACCAAAACACAATAACAACAGACACAAATAAACAAATACCACATATTTAATGAAAAACATTTGAACCCCAAACCCCCGCCCTCCAAACTTTTTGTTTTACCAGCTTTAGTTTTGAGGAATTTTGATACAAGTGTATCAGACTTGATTCAACACTGAAATCTGCATTGATGTACTTCTGCACCCATGTACATCAAAATGGGGGAACGTGCCCTGGTGTTAAAGTCTGCAGCAGAGGTACTGTTACCATCAGCAATCATGCTGCTCTTGCATTTTTCTTTAGCAAATTATAAATGGAAATTTCAATAAGTATGCATATGCCAATTATTTTCTTCAAGATGACTACTAGGAGCTCAAGTCTGCAAAATGCTGTTGAAACTGCTGAGCATTTCCTAGAACAGTGGTTCCCAACCTGTGGTCCGTGGACCCTTGCTGATCTGGGACAGTACTGCTGGGGGTTCATGGAAAATTTAAAAATAAGGATTGGGCCCAATCCTACCTTTTCTTAATTTTTTGCTTCTCCCAGGGAGAGGAGTCTGTGAAATTTTAATAATTGAAAAGGGGACCAACATGCTCAAAAAGATTGGGAACCCTTCATATATATATACTTGCATTACTTGTATACTGTCTGAATTCTGTAGCACGTAATTTTGCTGTTTAAAACTCTAATGGTTTGCCAAGGTTCAGCAGTTTAGCTTGAAGACAATGCAGATAACAAAAACAAATTCTACTCTATTAATTTTTTCTCTAGTACAGGAATTATTCAATTATTGCTTTCAGCTGTGAGCAAGAACAATGAAATTAAATCTGGAAATTCTGGTATTTTCCATGAAATTTGAATCTGTATTTCTTTTAGGTCTTTGGCAAGCATGGTAACTATTTTTTATACAACAAACAAAAACAACAGATGAGGAGTAAAGCTTGTTTCCCCACAAATGTTCATTTTCAATTTGTTTTTGTTCATCTCCATTGTTGGACTATCACATAGCAACTGAGGTATTCTATGCTGCTGAGGAAGAAAACTTTATAGTGAGTTCTGGAAAGAAAACTACAATGGTGTACCTAGTGACTAATACAAGTTGGACTTATAAATTAAAGGTAATTGTAAAATATGCTGATAGAAAGGCCAACTGTAACCACCACTGGGTAGATTTGAACCTGGGACCCTCAGAAGATTAATATAGGTGCTTCTACAGCTTGAGCTATAAAGCCAGCTCTAAGGTTAGGTTGTAAAGCCCACTCATTCTTAGGTCTCGCTGTAAGAGTCTAAGTACCACTACATAGGACAGTGAACCAGACCCACTAGGTGTATGGATTACACGATGAGTAACCATGATGTTTTTGACCTGTGTTATTAGGGAACAGTAACATTAATTGGGACTATAGTCAGGGACTATTTTGAAATGCAGATATGGATCCAAATTATCACTAAGTTAAGTGAAACTGGGATCCAGAATACTAGTTTCAGTTAGCACAGAGATGGACCCAAGATTCAGATACAAACTTCTGTACTTTCTGAAGGGTGTGCATGTTTAGATTTGGGGTTCAAGTTCATGTATATCACTAGCAAGAATTCTGTATTTATCAGCAGAACTGACAGCCTCTGCAGGCCTCTAGGTAAGGCAGGGAGGAGGGTTGGCACTGGAAGGGACAGGGCTTGGTATTTACATTACTGAATGCCATGTGGACAAATCTGTGAAAGGGTGTAAAACATTAATCGTGCATTTTGTATAGCACTATTATTGACATACTATGAAAGGGGAGAGGGTGTGGGCATGGAGTCTTACCCTGCTTGTACAAGTAACCCATGTAAGGATCTACGATCATAGCAATTCCATTATTCTCTGATACTCTCCCCCTCACACACTTCTCCAGACACAAATCATGTCAAACCAAATAATGGTTAGTCCTGGCTTCTCACCAACTCATCCCTGGCTAAGCACACAGAGAACCTAAGGCTTCTTTTCTGCATTCTGGAGAGGGCCATGAGAAACAATACGACATCACTTGCAATGCCAGACTGTACATATCTGAACTAAGAAAAACCTTTTGCTTCTAAACCTTATTCTGAATATAGTTCATGGTTTTGGGGCTCAGAGCAGTCACTCTCATGTTCCTGAGATGCAACACTCAACTATTGATAATGGTTGCTGGGCTTGGGCAGTGGGTGACCTCCACTGGCGGCTATTTGTAGCACGGCCCAACAGGACAGCGGATGAGTCACTAGGCAAAGGTCTCACAACCTGTCTGACAGGTTGCCTCCCAGGGAGAGAGACAAAGGGAGGAAGGCGGAGACCAACCCCTGTCTGGGGGGCAGGGCTGGAAGAGAGTCAGTTTCTGTCTGGAATCATGGAAAAAGCAGCCTAAGCAAGGGGGCCTGGGATTGAGGAGCCCAGTCTCCTCCATCTCAAGGGGGGCTGAGGCATCCGAGGCCTGGCCATGTAACTAGATGACATCTGTACTGTGCTGCATCCTTGGAGAAGCAATAAACTCCCTCAATCCTACTGGTTGGTGGAGTCTGTTCATGCCACTACGGAGGTGCAGGAGTCAGGGAAACCCCGACGCGCCATCACAATGGCCCGGCACACACCTGCTGGGTGGGGCAGCATGGTGGGTGGCTTCCCGGTGTGCTGGGGCTGGAGCTGGGGCTATTTTAAGTACCGTGGTCCCAGCCCCAGCCTCCATGCAGCCCCGGTCCCAGCTGCTCCTGGGGCTGTCCCATGTGCCAGGACAAGAGCCAGGCTGCAGTACAGCTGCGCTTGGGCCAGGACCACGGTACTAAAAATAGCACCGTGGCTCTGGCTCCAGATCCAGCACACAGGGCAGGCACCTGCCATGCTGCCCCACCTAGCAGATGCAGGTGTTAATAAGGCAGGAGGGAAGGGAAGGGGCTGAGGGAGAACTAAGGGGAAGATGGGGGTGAGATGAGGAAGGGGCTTGTGCTGAGGGGAGAGGAAGGGGGAGGATAAGGCAGGAGAAGAACGGGGAAGGCACCAAGTGCCAGGGTGGTGGAGATTGACAACAGAAACAATGCCTTAAAAATACAGCAGTAAAAATGCATTAGCCACAGAATGGTCAGTTAACAAAGGACTATCAAATATTTAGGGCCAGATCCTTTTGGCTCTTATTCCCTGTCACACTGCACAGCTCTTGTAACAGCTCATCACAGAGATCAGACTCAGAACATCTCGTCACATAGATGAGACTCAGAATGTCTCTCAAAACAGTGGTTCCCAACCGTAGCTCCACGGACCAGCATCGGGCTGCAAACCCTGTCTGACGGGCTGCAGTACATTACCAGGCCACGCCCCCAGCTTTTATTTACTTCTGCCCCCCTGGAGTTCCCAGGGAATTCCCTTCTTGTGCAGTTCCGCACACAGCAACAGGGTGAGTGGGGCGGCTGGTAGCTGGGGCTATGGTGAAGCTGTCCCTACTAGGGCAGCCTCACTGTGGCTCCAGTTCCAGCTCTGGCGATCACTACGTGGCCCAGCCAGCAGGGTCAAGCACCACATGCAGAGTAGCTGCCCCAGCCAGTGGGGTCAAACACCAGGTGAAGGGTGGCTGGTCCTGCGACCCCATTCTCCAATCTCTCCGCTCAGCAGGAGTCTCCCCCAGCCTCCAGCTGCTCCCAGGCAGCAGGTACACACATTATTATTATGCACTGTTAAGTGCATAGGAGAATATGAATGTGCAGAATGTGTCCGCACTGCCAGACCTGTTAGTTCTGCCTCTGTAATTCTGGTGCAATTGAGGCAAAAGGTTTGGACTGGAGAATGCTCTTTAACGAGTATTAGCAACTTTTTTATTTGTTTTTCAAATTCTTGTTCACCATCTATGATTTCCCTGAAATACCACGGGCTAAAATTATCACAATGAATATGCAAATATTTCAGTGCCACTCCGCCAATGGTTTTTGAATGAATTTGCCAGTTTGTAGTTTAAAAAAGGTTGGGAACCACTTCCTCCGAAGACCATTTAGTCTTCCACTTTGCATAATATTTAACGGTAGAGGAGGAAAAAGCTCAGCATAGATTCTGAAACAAATTGGAAAGCTGTGTTTTGGAACGGTTTGAATAACGTATTGGTACTAGCTCTTTGTTGTTCTTCAAGAAGAGGCTAGTTTCAGAGGGGTAACTGTGTTAGTCTGTTTCAGCAAAAACAATGAGGAGTACTGCGGCAACTTAAAGACTAACATATTTACTTGGATGTAAGCTTTTGTGGTAGCTGAACTATATGACTTTATACTCACTCACAACCATTTCCGATTTGGGGACAATTTATACCTTCAAATCAGTGGCATTGCTATGGATACCCGCATGGCTCACAATATGCCAAAATTTTTATGACTGACCTAGAACAACATTTCCTGTCCTTGAACACCCTCTACTCCTGTTTCTGTAACTTCCACTCCAATTCATCTGATGAAGTGGGTTTTAGCCACGAAAGCTTAAGTCTTAACAAATCTGATAGCCTCTAAGGTGCCACAGGACTCCTTGTTTTTACAGATACAGAATAACATGGCTACCCCACTGAGAAAATCCTAAAAGTAATTATATAAATTTACAGGCATAAGAACTAAACTACTCTTTCTAGTGGCCCTAGAAACTGATGTATGAAATGAGGTGACAGTCCCCTTAATTCAATTTGTGATATGATACATTTTCAGGGTTAGTCTGAATGAACAAAAGGAGCTGCTCAGCGTGGTTCGATGTATCACACTTTCCTAAAATAAAGTTATTGATCTCTAAAAGGTATATCACACTGTACCTGTTTTTGTTCCTCTCCCAAGCCATCCCACATTGAAGCTACAATTTTAGAGACTTCACCAAATGTAGCATTTGGGTTTTGGCCCTTGATGGCTGCTTGAGTGTCTCGGAAGAATAATGCATAGGCAGACACAGGCTTCTGTGGCTCATTAGGGTCCTTCTTCTTCTTCTTCTTGGGAGTTTTGGGTTTCTTTCCCATATCAGAAGCAGGTCGCTTCTCTCCTCCATTGACCTGTATTAAAGGTTCACAAAAGGACAGAAATTCATTAAACTGTGAATCAGATAAAAAAGTTTCTATTTTTATTGAGGCATCTACAATCCACATGCATTTTGGATTTTAGTTTGGAAAATGGCACTTTTAAGTACACAATCTTTTGATAATCCAAAAGTTGACAACATTTTACAGTGTTTCACTATAAAATGCATTGTTAATGTTCTAGGTTCTATAATAGTTTTCCTAAAATGATTCATACATTTTGTTTTATGCCATTATCATACATCAATAGCTTGTCTTGCCATCTTTTTATCTCTTCTGAGTCTTACAGCTAATGGTTGTTGGAAACCTGTAATGAGTAAAGCCATTACAGATTTCATTATACATTGACCATTAGTTTAATCATAAGAACCATTTAACTAGAGGAAGAACAATATAATTTCCACCTTATATTTTTCTTTCCCGTAGAGGACTATTTTAACCTACTGCTCAGTTCATTTCCCATTGAAGTCAGGGCTACTGTTTCTAGTGACTTCAATGGGAACTGGATTGGAAATCAAGCAAACTGAGATTTTAAAAAATGCTAATTCCATTGTAGTAGTCAAAATGAAGGGAAACAACATTTCGGTCATTTAGGATGGAAATTTTTTGACCTATATAAAGGCTCAATTCTGGTCTTACTGGAGTCAATGGTAAAACTTGCATTCACTGTTCTGGTGCAGGATTGGTTTTTTAGGTCCTAAATAAAAGATCAAATGAGGTTCATGCCCACAATAAATTTAAACAGGACTTGTGTTTATGTGTGTATGCACACACACACAAAATCTCCAAGCCTTCGCTCCCTCTTGCAGAGGTCATTGAAGCCTGAGGAGATGCAAATTTGTAAAAACCCAACTTTCTTTTACCGTTTACTCTTTATGTTTCAGTAGGGCTTCCAGCAGGGTTCATAACCCCCTTTTCCCAGATGCTGTGCAAAAATATGCAAAGACACAGCCCAGATTCTCCAGGAGGCTTGAGCTACACAGCACAAAGTAGCCTGAGTGGAGTGGAGAACCTGACTAGCTGATCTGTCCCAAAGGTTTTTCTTTTAAACCAAGTTAGGAGAGAGAAGGTTATGATCAAATAGGTATGATTTCTATCAGGTGACATGCCAGATTACAGGTGTTCCTAAAATAATCAAAGATACATAATGACAGTGGCTGCATAAGTCTGGATATGCTCACTCTGGGCCAAAGCCTTCTCCCTCTTCCTGTGTGTCACCACACTGTGTTCAATGGAACTACTCAAGTGAGTAAAGTGATCAGAATTTGGCCCTTTGTGGTTTTCTAAGCGGAACAGCAATGTGACAAATGTAACTCAAAAAAGGAAATTGCTTGGTTCCTAGGCACCTGGCTGGGCAATCAACTGTGCAGTTAGTGGTGGTGGAGTACACCAGCAAGAATAGAGAAAAGAGGAAAGAAGTTTCAAATTTGCAGTCTACTATTTCACTCAATACTGCAGAAGAAACCAAGAGATCAATAATATATGAAGGTCTGCTATGTGAAGACACAAAGAATTCCTCAGTTAAATTGACCACCCTAATCCAAATTTTCCAAACACCTCTAACTAACAGTTCACAAATCCCAGGAGCAAGGAAACTTGACAATTCAGACCCTCAGTTAAAGTTTCTACTATTGCTATTTTTAAAGTTTTTTATTTTTCAATCACAGGGATTTATAAGCTTGTAGATATTTAGGATAGCAAGATGTCCATATCCCCATTTAACAAGGTGATAAGTAATCATAATGTGAACAAAAGGTAAGAGAAAAAAAAGTCTTGTAAATAGCTCTGATATTTTATTCTCCAAACCAAAAAACCAAGTGGCTTCAAATATCCCATTGCTAAAACAGGGAGTACTCCCTGGAGAAATTCTGTTTGTTTTATAAAAAATAAGTAAATAAAAAGAATTCCAGTACTAATAACCTTGGAAATGGCTGGGATGATGGCCTGCCTTATGCTCCCATCAGTCTAGCAGCTTCATAGACTCCACTGCTAACAGCAAAAGCAGAGACAGATGGGAAATAAAATAAAAAACATATATATTCTGCTAGGCACAGATTCATGCCTCAAAATCCCTAGAGGTGTAGTTAGCTCATGGTAATCCACCTCCTGTCATGCCTTATTGCTTAATTATGGTGATGTATTTAACTTATTTATCACAAGAAAGCAATAATCTTTCACTTTAAAAAAGTCTGCAGTAACCATGTTGCACAGATGATAGATCACAAGACTATCTAGTGTAGGATTTAAGACTATCAAGTAAGGCATATTGTTGATATGTAAATGTCCCTTGAGAAGTTTGAAAATGTCTATAAGTATATTTAAAATAAACTGCAAGAGTACCAAATCTTTTAACGGCGCTAAGAGAGCTATTTTATGCACACTATGTTGCAGTAATCGCTGTAGTTTAAAATAGATTTTAATCAAGCACCATCTGCATAATAGACTGAACAAACAACACAATATTCTGCTTATAACTCTTATAATATAAAATAAATATTGTAAAACCTCTACCTCATAAAGAGAATATGTGGTAACAGTTCCCTAGTAATCATGTTTCTGTTAGTTAATTTTTGCTACTTGCAGGCCTCAGTCTCTTTTCTCCAAACTACACTATTTGAAATTCTCTCATAAGCAAAATTCAAATGAGCATGAAAAAAAGTCATCTATCTACTGAGAAATACATATTTGCAAGCCTACAATGCTTCTAGCATCTCACAATTATGCTTAGCAATAACAGAATACATGTTTAATGATCCAACACTGTGAATTATGGCAAAAATCGCACAAATGCAGTATTTGAATTTTGAAGTGGTCAGAATAAAATGTGTGGTAAATGGGCACTTTGTTATACATGGTTTTATAGTTACTTACAAATACTGATTTTTTAAGATTGTCTTTTTATTTGTTTAACTACAGACTTGAATACTGAATTTAGAAAATTGAGCACAGCCAGTTTTAGGATCTGCGTCGCCTACACAAATGAGTTTCTTGGCCAGAGATTTTAGTTCCCACTTGCACTGTTCTAAACTGCTTTCAGATCATCCATTTCCAGCCTCAAAATCCTATTACTGTTATCCTACTCCCTGGGCCTTACTGACATGCAGTCTGGGATGCCTTCATTTTAAAGCCACAGTACTTAGAGCAACTAAGTCCTCTGCAATGCCCCCTGTAATGGTGCTGCAGCTTTTCCCTTCTTTGTGTTTCAGCTAGTGCAGGTGTGTGCTTTAAGTCTGAGAATTCTGTATGAAATGGCCACTACTACCAGGTGTGTGTGTGTCTGAAAATACCCAGCAGCTTTTGTATTCATTTATATATATGGTGATCTAAGTTCCCTGTAAGCTGTGTGGCTGCACAACTGTGGAGCTGCTTTCTGAGCTCTGCTCAGAAGTTGAAAGCTCCCATGCAGGCAGGGAGCTCAGCTCACAGGCAGGGGGCAGAGCATCGTCTCCCTAAGCAAGTAGCTAAACAGAGCTGCTCCATGTTTGAAACTCAGCAGCTCCCAGAGCAGTTAAAAAGTGAGATAAGGAGGGAATAAGTGGCTGGGCAGGGGGGACAGAGGGAGTAAATTGGCCGAGGGGGAGTTAGAAGGGAGGGGAATTTGGAGAGTCCCATCTGCATGAGGAGAGAGGCAGGAACTCAGCACTCTCAAGTCTGCTGAGGAGGGGGAGATAAGAGACTACTCCATGAGGTAGGTGGGGGAAAGAGGGGGTAGATGGGTGCTGGCATTGGGGTGAGGTGGAGGCAGGGGGAAATTTGTGCTGTGAGGTGGGGGAAGTGTGGATAATTTGTTTATGCTTTAAGCTGGGAGTTTGGATAGACTGCTGGCTGCCTGCTAGTTTGAGAAGTAGGAGTTTATCCCTGCCCACACCTGGACTGGGGAGGAGCAGATTGCACAGGGGTAGGTGGGAGAAAGAGGCATCTGTCAGTGAGGTGGAGGCCAGGGGCAGGTTGTTTGGGGTGTCTGACTAACTTGCTCACCTCTTTGTCTGTCTGGGTTGAAGGGAGGGAAGGGAAAGCAGGCTGTATGGGGGTGGGGTGCTAAGAGGATATTTGCATGATTACATTTCAAACAAAGTTTACATAGTTGTTAATGGCTTAAAGTAAGAAAGAAAAATATTCTTTTAAATGAATTTTTTTGGAGTGTTGCAGATATCTAAAACTCTGATCTTAATGATTTTTTAAATATCCTATGTTACTAATTAATACATGGTATATTGTATTGCATTAAGGCCAGATCTTTGCTATGTGGTAGAGTTCTGGCCCTTATGAGCCAAAAGTAGCAAGTACTAGGTGTGATGCTAGTTGTTTTGCAGGATGAAACCTTATCTGCAAGCTCTTTGAAACATGCATCTGTCTACAAACCCTGAAGCCATGTGTTAATTTGTTCTGGGGCTTCTACTCTTTGAGTTGTTATGTGTGTGTGTGTGTGTGTGTGTGTGTGTGTGTGTGTGTGTGTGTGTGTGTGTGTGTGTGTGTGTGTGTGTGTTTTGTTTGTTTTGGTGGTACACATCCACACACTACCTCAATATTGCTGTTGTACATCAGAAATTTCAACCCGCCCAAAAGAAAATTCAACTTGCCAAGGATAGAAAATGCTAGAGGTAACACTGATGGTGATGGTTCCGTAGCATGGACAGTTTTTAGCATAATTTTTATGCTGTTGACCAAATAAGGTATTTAATACGAAGTTCATTTCCTACTGGAGATTCAGTATACCAACAGTTGTATAGTTCCTTAAAGCTGTTTGTTTATACCCAGCACTAGTGATAAGATTCATATCCAGTGCAAAGGCAAACATTTGTTTATTCCTTTTGCCAGTCTATATACATAAATTGCCCACAAATAAAGTCAGTTTCCAATCTCACATCATTTAGACAGTTATTTGATTTCTTAGACAGAATTGGGTATAGTTGTTAGAAAGCATGACAAAGCAGCATCTATTTTACTACCCAATCTTTCACAAGAGGTGTAGCTATTCTTCTTTCAAAACCATAGGGTAGGTACTCAGCTGGTATAACAGACCTAGCTCAGTTGGCATGGACTTCAGTGAAGCTGCAAAAGTCAGCCTAAAACTTATTTTGACAATAAAGGTAGATGAGTTGAAAGATGTTGGGGTTGCCTTATTAAATTGAAAGAATAAAAAGGAGTTCAAGACAATTATTATGATTATTCCAAATAACATGGTACTCAGTTTCCTGGAATGAGGACTGAGTGATAACTCTCAGGCTATGTCCAGTCAGCAGCGCTATTTCAGGATACTGGAAGTATCCTGAAATAGCTATTCTGCATCTTTAAACATGCCCGTTATTTCAAAATATATTTCCATGACGGTTAAGACACTTTTCAGAATAGCACTTTATTTTGAAATTTGTTACTGTGTAGTCAGCATTAAATTTTGAAATAAGCTATTTCAAAATTAGATCGAAATAAGCTACGCAATTTGCATAGCTCAACTTGTATATCTTATTTTGACCTACGGTGCAGTGTTGACGCACCCTCACAGACTTCATCACATCTTGCCTCAAAATCTCTTTGTAGCAAGATCTGGCAATTGCCTTGTGACTTCAGTGCATGATTGCTTGGGTAAGGACTGAGTAGAGAACTCAGGAGTTGAGCCATTATATGGGACTGTACACTGACATAATTTATAAAACAGAGACAAAAATCTCAGAGTTTATCACACAACATTGCGTGCAGATATGAGCTATTGGATCTCCCACTGGTCAGAGCCAGGCAGAGCACATTGTATGCAGCCCTCCTAGTCCAATCCAGTGTAGGTGCTATTCCCTTCACCAGGTGGGCCAAAGATGGAACAGGAGATGGTTTGAAGGGAAAGGAATCTTCAGTTGCCCTTCAGGGCAGTTTTAAGATCACTTTGCACCTGTTTGGTCCAGCACAAAATTGCTAGAGGCCAATAATCTGTTCCAGCAGTTAGTTGGCAATTTCCAGGGACACTTCTGTAACACCTAGTAGTTTTTATTTGCAGTGTTGCTGTTAGAGAGACAAGGTGGGTAAGGTAGTATCTTTTATTGGATCCACTTCTGTTGGTGAGAGAGACAAGCTTTTGAGCAATACAGACCTGAAAAAGAGCTCTTGTCTTTCTCACCGACAGAAACTGGTCCAGTGAAAGATTTTACCTCATCCACCCTGGCTCTCCAATAGTTTTTATGTAAATTATATTAATACAATAGTTTATTATGTTGATTAATCTTAGCTTTTATATAGGAATACTTGAATAGTTATATTATATGTAACTAAGCCAGTATCCTGTCTCCAGCAGTGTGGAAGGTGCAAGTAAACCACCAGTAGACAGATGTAGAATAATGCACCTCAATGAAGGTCTCATTCTAATCAAATAGAAATTATTTTAAACCTTGAATCACGTGGTTTTATATCCCTTCCAAAAATGTTATTAGTATTAACTGTTGTAACTGTGGAAGAATGTTAAGGGAATGGTAACATATCAATTATTGTATAATTAGTAACTTTAATTCTGGTATATCATGCTTTCTTTTCCTGATCCGTACGCTAAGATTGGGATAATCAAAACGGGTACTTCTATATTAGTATTGTTTAAACCATTAATTCAGAATATATAAATAGACTTCACAGGAAAAAGACACTATTTCTGTGTCTGTAATGTTCAGTATTTCCTTAACTACTATGGAAAATATTTGTTTTAATTTGAAACACCTGATTCAGTGAAATCAGAATTCTAGACTTATGATAGTGTGTTGTTATAAAAACATGTATCACTAATGTAATGTGATTTTGTTGATATATTTATTAGGAACAAGAACTGGAATGGAAGAAGATGGAATGACTTAATTATAGAAAAAACTGAACCACAATTAAGTGGTGGGGGTGGGGAAGGACTGTCAGGGCTTACCAGAGAAGGACCATGCTGCTTTATAGCTGAAGGAGGATGGGGGGAAATGAGGTCAGAGCATGCATTTTGAAGCACTGACTCATCTCCTCAGGAATGTGAGGTCTGAAAGGTATAAAGGTACAAGCCCCGAGTGGGGGAAGTCTCTTCGTTCTATGCAGCAAGCAAAACCAGCATCCACCCTTGCTCCCCCAATGTAGGTGAATATCAGGTTGGGCTAGGACCTGCTGTGGGCATCATGCAAGTCTCTCCTTTTTAAGAGAACTGGGAAGGAATTTTTCCAGCACCACCAGACTAGTGTTGGTGGCTTGAAGGTTTTTTTAGCCTTTCCCACAGTGAGTGTCAGAGAGAACCTTTCCAGGTAAGAAGAAAAGGTGCTAGGCCATATGTCGCAACTTATTTTGTAAGGCTGAGCGGATATCCAGGGCAGATACTCCATAAGGAAGGGACTAGATAAATGGCCTGGTAAATGACTTTAAAAGGAGGTACCGGATAAAGCAACAGTATGAGGGAGGGGGTTTGCGGGTCTCCTCTGATTGGTATAGCAGGGAGCCAACCCCTTCTTCCTATTTTCATTGCCCCTCCTATGAGGTGCTGGATGAGAAGATCCAAGACTTAGGTTGGCTAGGGAACATGGATGAAAATTAAGGGGGGCTGGTGGAGCTCAGGGTAATGATTTGAAGAAATATGGATTTGCCTGCACTGTACATTTTATCTGCCAGGTAGTCCCAGATGTCTATATAATAAAGTTGCAGCCTGATTTAAACCCGTATCAAGAATCTCCTTTCCTTCTTTTAGTGTACCCAGACAATGAGCATCTAGATGCTATCTTCTAGGGAAGCTAAATGTGCTCAGGATCTCACAGGCTCTCTCTCTCTCTCTCTCTCTTTCTCTCTCTCTCTCTATGTATATATATATATATTAACAGATGCTAGAAATACATTCTTTTACAAAGTGAAGGTTGGGTTTGTTTATCTTTATGTATTTCATTTTCTAAAGTTCTCACAAGTATTGGAAATGCTTCCTTACAACATTAAGAAGTCTAACATTCAAGAAAAACCCAAGTTTGCAAAATCAAGGAAAAGTTCTGAAATAATACTTGTAATCAGAACTTATTCAGAACACAGTGAAGTATATTATGCCAATTACAGGATTATTTTCCAGTTTGAGGCATGAAAAATATAAACATAACTAAAACAGAAATCAGATTTACAACCCTTCACTGAACTATATTCCTAAATGGCTCACTTTGCATCTGTTTGACGTCTTTGCAATAAATCCCAACTTTTTCCCCACAATTCCCGCAACTATTACTGCTACAGAATAACAGGGCCATTAACACCCTCTAGTGATTAGAACACAAAACTCGGAGTCCAGAAACCTCAGTTTTTATCTGGACTTTGCTCCAAGCTCTTATGTGAGCTTGTGGCAAGACACAAACTTTTTGTTCCTCAGTTTTTCTGTCTGCAAAATGGAGATACTCATTCGCTTTTGTAAAGCAGTTTGAGATTTTTGCACAAAATGCTATCCAAATGATTATATTGTTATTAATTTATTATGCTGTTAGTGACTGTATAGTGTTAAAGATATCCTCAAGGAGTACTAGTGCTACCTACAAAATAAAGGCATGCCATCTATGTAAACTTTCCCAAAAAATGAATTTTAATATTATTAGAAGATATTTTCCTATTTTTCTCTTCTGGTTGCCATGGTCTTCTATTTACATATCCTGCAGTCCTAGCAAACTGTACACATAATCCCATGCTTCGTTAGCAATAACTTGATCCTTGACCTGGAACAAACACACTTTGTACACATGAGAGAAAATTCAATCTTTATATTAAAGTCTTGTGAGGAATATTCTTCTTTACTCTTTATTTCACTATACGAACCTTCCATTTTCCTCATATAGAAAAGTGTGATGTTCACTAGCGTTGCCTTCAGGGCTGATTGGAGACTAGAAGATAGGTTTAAGGTAAAAGCCAATCCTTTATCCACACCAATTAGCCCCTTTATGATTGTGGTACACATACCACATGCTACAATATGTACCTCTCTGATACTTCTCATTTGGATGCCAGCAACTTATATATTATAGCCTTCATAATTAAGGTACATATATTCCAAGCAACACTTAGAGAGACTGACTCATTTAACTAATCCTAAACAGAGCCACCATTTACTTTTTATTTCTAGTGCCTAACCATACCTTAGAGGTATCATCCCCTTCATCTTCATGGACTGAACTGGATGGCGAGGGAGTTGCAGACTTGCTTCCAGGTGGAGATGGAGAGTTATGGGGAACACTGTTTCCACCCATATTCAAACCAAGCTGAGCACTGAGCTGTGACTGGTTAATGGTAGTCAGCTGACCATGCTGCATCATTCCTGGCTGCCTAATATCTGCAGGTTGAACCCTTGGTCTCATGGCTGCCATCTGAGGGTGGGAACTATAGTGAGCTCCTTCTGCATTCCGTAAATCTTGCATCTACAAAAGGAAAATTGGAAAGCAATAATTTTCCATCATCATGCCATCATGTCCAAGTTCCCTTTGGCCTTAAAATGAATCCCTGCTGAGCTATAGATTATTCCATATTTAACAGAACTGGGAGTATTTAATTAAAACATATGAGTTGTAAGGAATATAAAAAATACAGCCAACTTCTGCATAATGCTGTTTATTATGGGCTAAATCATGCAGGCTCTCATCAACCCTTGGATAGGCAAGGCGGCCATTGACTTTACTGAGAGGTTTTCCTGCTTAGGGACTGCAGGAAATGGCCCTCTATTAACTGTCCTTTGGATCTTTCAAAAGTGTCTAAAAAAATATAATTATACAAAACAAATGTCAGAATCTTGAATCAAAGTGCAAGAGGTTTCTTATCAGATGAGTTTGACCTGCCAAGTTTGGTTTTAGATCCACATTTCCCCAAAATTCTAGGAACTTGAACTTCTAAGTTCGAAGTTCAGTTTTGCCTTGCCTAGAAGTGCCCAAGACATGCTGATTTTTAAGACTTAGAAAACTGACCTAGGGTTCTATCAATAGATGGAATAATTGACTAATGAACTGATTTGCTGCAACAGTCATATATGAACCCAAAGTGCTAAAGCTGAAAGGTTGACAAATTTATCCATTGTGTTATTTGGGTCACTGCTTTCTAGCATTAATGAGTCTCATTTTTAATTCAAGCAATGAATTCAGTCTCTGCACAGATAAGAATGAAAAGCATTGGAGGATGAAGCTCTTTACTGATCCAGAGGTCAAACGTTCTATACATGGATACTATAGAGGATATCTCATAATGCTTATCCAGTGTACTCAGACTCATAGCCTGAGATAAGACAACTGCAGAGAGTAACTCAGTTTTTAAGTTTAGGTGTGTTGGGGGGTGATTTAAAATTGAAGTGGCTATTCAAAGCTGAAAATTAAATGGATATAGTTATCTTAGTCTGTATCATATAATCAAGGTGGAATTTGACAAAAACAACAATGTACAAGTATCATAGTGCTAGGGAAAAGTGATAATAATCCAGAGTACTAATATAAACATAGTTATATTAGTGACAGACTTTTTTAGCCAAGTCATCCAATGTATTTTGTTTTTTACTTTAAATTTAAATGCCATCTCTCTCTTTCTCTCTCTCACTCATGCACTCCTGTGTGTGTTCATTCTCTCTCTCCATATATAGTATACCAGTCTGTGAGATCCTTGTGAAGAAGGAATTTGAATTAGATTGGGAATATAAAAAAACTCTTTGCTATTTTTTTCATTATGGACAGAGTACATGATTTTTCAAAATGTATAGGCTCTTGGATTGATTTGTGTATTTTGGAGAATGGATCACATCAATAAATATTCTGGAATCTAGGATATTTACTATTTTAAATTTATCTGTGGTCCTAAAAGATGTCAAAAACTACTTCAGATAATATGACACCTCTCTTCATATGGTCTTGATATTCCTTTATGAATTAATATCTCTGGAATACAAAAGGTTTATTAATATCCATCATTCAAGTTCATTCAATTACCAATTCATTGCAAAATACAGTGCACAATATCAACTCAGGACTCAACTCTTGAAAGACATTTATATTTTTAAAGATTGTTACTGACTTTCTGCTCCTTTTTCAAATACCAGCTTCCCTCCTAGTCAAACATATTAGCTTTGAAAGCTATCATTATCTCTGCCTGTAGCAGACAATCTATATCAAAACAGTTGTACACATAAAACAGTAACTACTTCATGGCTGTATCTCTTCTGATCCAGCTGTTTCACTGAATAGCAGTTGGTGAATGGAGAACTGGAACATGGGTAGCCCTGAGGCCTTATTTGCTAATGTTACTCACCAGCTGCTGTTTTATGTGGTGTTAGCAGGCAAGGCTTGGAAGTTTGCCAGTTGCAGCAAGAACAAGGGAAAGTGAGGTATCTCTGAAGCCCTTCCATTTACCCCTGTCTGTCATCTTTTGACACCGAACATTGTTGAGTGCTATCCCCAGGGCCACTAAGAAACATTGCTGGAGTTAAAATGTGAATATAGCTTACATTCTAAACCCTTTGTACAGTATTTTTGGGTACCTTTCTAACAATCCAAGGAAACTACAGATCAGTTCTAAAGATAGACCCTACTGGCTTCATAAATGACAGGAAGCTGTAAAGGTAAAATAAGTTAATTTTTCATTAGAAATAGTCTAACTAGTGTAACATGCACTATTTAAAAATCTAAATAAGTATTTTTGTCAATGTTTCAAATGACTATGCATGTATATGCCTCAATGAAACCTGGCTTCATTTTTAATAATACTATCATGTTGGTTTTTTTTTACTTAAAATATATTTGCCAACTGACAACATATCATTGGTTGTCCAAACTAATTTGTTATTAAAACCTCCCAATCTTGCCAAGCTGATCATTAGAAGCAGCTCCTCAGAGATCAGCGCAAACCAACTCAAAGTGGCGCCAGACCCTGCCAAAACAACAGATGCAAAACCCTCAGATCTATCTCCACTGCTACAAGGATCAACATGCTTCATAACACTCTTTAAGATTCTAGATCCTTCATTATGATATGTACCTTGTTCAGAGCATCAAATGCCCCACCTAGTATATGAGTGAAATCAGTCACTCAGGAAGAAAAATGATGAAAGATAAAAGACTTTTGGGAGAACACTTTTCACAGTGATCACAGATCCACTTCTAACCTATCAGTTCTCACACTCCTCAAAGGAAGCCTGCACAAAATTGTCAAAAGATGAGCCTGGGACCTTAAATTAAGTAATTTTCCTAAACACTAAGAATCATGGCTTCAATAAGGACACTAGATTTATGACATATTTCAACAACCTCTAACCAATTGACCCACCTTTATCCTATGCTTGCAGAGATGTTAATTGCTCACTACATTTTAAATGGTCTATTGCAACATGTGTTAACTCATTATGCTTAACAATCTATTTCACCTTGTATTTGCTGTGACACACTATGTGTCCCAGGCCTGAATAAAAGCTATTTATAGATCAAAAAGCTTGTCTTTTTCACCAACAAAGTTATTGCCATTCCCACCTTGTCTCTCTGGTCATTAAGACCTTTTTATACAGTTTATATATAGCAAGAAATATTGCCACCCTAGAATGTTCTGGGTTTTCTACATTGCTTTCCTAATTTTTCAATAACATACAATACAGATTTGAAAGGACTTGGTAGAGGGTGACAAAGACGGTACCAAGCAACATTCATAAGAAGGCAAAAAAAAAATCCACCATCGCCAACAAAAAAATCAAAACCAAAATAACCCTGTCAGTGTAGCTGTGAAGACTACAAATGAAGTGGTTCAGTAGAGAGTTGTTATAAGAAAATGCATTTTCAATCATATTTTAGATACAATCAGCTTTTCCTGTGAATTTAAAAAACACATTGATGCAGGTTTCTATTTTACTTACTTTTGCAGAAATATGAGGAAGAAGCCTGAAGAATGACTCTTTAGTTTGCATAAAACTATTCCAGTTTAGACTCTCAGGCGTGGTCTACACTAATAAGGTAATTTGACTAAGTTACGTTAATTAAATTACATAAATAATGCAACTTAAGTGGACGTAGCTTAGATCAAATTATAGCAATGTCTACAACTTTATGTCAGGGGAAGACATTCTCCCAATGACATAGCTTCCACCTCTATGGAAGGTGGAGTACTGAAGTCAATGGGAGACTGCTCTCACAGCAACTTATGTCTTCACCAGACCCTCTAAATTAACTCTAGCAACTGGAGCAGCACTGATTTATCTGGAAGTGAAGACAAACCCTAAGGAATAAATCTTCAAACCAGTGCCCAGCCTGAGAAGGTAGAATGGGTGCAGGGCAGATGTCTGGAGGGAAGGAATCCTTCATTCCTTCTGCAGGAAAGTGGGGATACAGACAAGAGATTCTATGTAGCTGTGGATCTCTTGGCATTGCCTGTCCTGTCCTCACCCACCCTTGCTATCTTCTGCATGGACTTCCCAAATCCTCAGATACTGCTCAGTGGACACAATGGGGCCATCCATCGAGATGGGAGAAGCTTGTCCATAAATAGATTCTAGATACTTGTATTTTTATAAAAGCAGGCACATAACTACATTGTGCTTCCATTGTGCTCGGTGGTCAACGACCAAGCCCATGCTGGTGGAAACTGCTTCTCCCTGCACCACCTATTCCCGTGAGATCCCATAATAGAAGACCAGTTGTGTTGCCTGAAGAGGGCAAAGAAAAGAGCTAGTAGGCTCTACCAGATGAATGTAGCTGCAGACTGCTATCAAGACTATTTGCAGACCCACCACAAAAGTCACAAAGTGGATACACTGAATCAGTGTATTTCCAGGGCTACCCCTAGTTATGACAGCATTCTGGCCAATCTTGCCCTGATTTGCTGGCCTGCTACAATATAAAAAGAAGCTGAAGTCACTTTCTGAAGTCACAGTCCTGAAAGACTTTTCCACCATTTAGATTTTACACTGACAAAAAGAAAATGTCATAGACCCAAGAATGGGCACAGATCTTTAACCTTAAAAAACCTTCAAAATATCACTCCTGGCTCAATGTACTGTTACCTGGTAGAATTCCATTGAGTTACCTGTATTTATCTATGGAAACTATATATGTGCTCTTTGCTTCTTGGGTCAGAGACATTGGCCTCTTACTTGAAACACTGTGACTCTAGGTATACATTAATAATTGTGCAGAAAAACACATTTTCCATTCTTTATAAGTACTACCTATACCTCTAACTCTGCCATGGGTTACTCTGAAACCAGAAACTCCTATTCCTTAGATTTCTTCCAAACAAAAATGTACAAAACTCACTAATATTATCTGGCTTGGACCCACATTCACTATGCAGAGTGCAGAGGGCTATATTGCTGAACATTCTCTGCTGAATAAAATAATGAGGCACAACTGATGGCTGAATTCCAACTTGGAGAACAAAGTTTAATGTATCAGAATATTAGAAATCTAGAAATGTAGATATTACACAGAAAAAGGATAGTCCATATTTGACATCCTCAATGGACTCTCTGCTGATATAATAATCATGGTACAGTACTTGGCATTTCTATAACATTTTCTAAGGATCTCAGCATGCTTCACAAATATTCAACATTCCCATAAGATAGCTAAGTATTTTTATCCTTATTTTACAGATGAGGAAACTGGGACACATCTTCTGAATTTTTGTGCCTGCTTTTAAATTACAAGGGAAATCTGAGTAGCTGTGCTTGTAAATAGCTGACTGCAAGTTCAGATAAGATAGTCAGAGATGCAGCTCCTCAGGTTTGCACTTAAAACGTATAGATTAGGTGCAAATTCGGCACAAAAATTGAGAAGTTCATTTTCATGCTGGCTGAAAATATACTTCTATTTATTTGTCCAAAGCAACTGGACAAAATAGAACTCAAAGTGCCTCCTTCTTCCTATGACTTTAAATTGAATGTGAAGGATGAACCCTCTATCTGGAATATACCCAATATGGCAATGTCTAACTGGGAGACTATATAAGTATATTATCCTAATATTCTTTTCTGACACAATGACTGAGACAGGATCCATCCAACCATTCTTGGATCTGAGATATATCATGACAAAGAAATAACTCAATTTTCTGATTTAAGCCTGGATACTCATGCAAGATACAAAGACTTATCAATTGCCATAATCTGGCACTCGCAGATTCAAAAGTTGACGAAAGATGAACATTTGGTCTTTAAGGGAAAAATTAAAGATGCAGTTCAAATTGAAGTATGCTGCTATTTTATTTGCAAATGCTCTTGGGGCTAAGAGTTATGATGTCATAGTTTGT
Organism: Pelodiscus sinensis; assembly: GCF_052426305.1. NCBI lineage: Eukaryota > Metazoa > Chordata > Testudines > Trionychidae > Pelodiscus > Pelodiscus sinensis. The sequence goes on along the minus strand of NC_143053.1, from coordinate 64,582,546 downwards.
CTGAAGAGCAGTAACAAAAGACCACTTTCTTCCCTTAAATTACAATTTCATATATTTCTGAAAAAGGGGCGGCGGGAAGGGAGAAAAGAAGTTAGCTCTTCAGACTAACCTAACAATGACAGTGTGAGTATATACAGGAAACATGAGAGAGTTTACAACATGAGATGAAAACACTAAAGAAATAGGCAAAATACATGGGGCCGGTGTCACTGAAGCATCCCCTGTGCCATCTAATTCTCCCACATGCTAAGGGGAATTCACCCTGAGGGACAGTAGGCAATATTTGTTATCATGTCCACTTCCTCCTTCAGTGGTTTTCACTTTAGTTTGTAGCAAAGGAAATCTGCTAGCGGAGGCAACCAAGAGAACTGATAGTTCTTTGCATCATGTCTGAGTGGTCAGCCTTAAATCAGGGGGAAGCAAGTCATTCCTTTTACATGTCATATCTTATCACTTGCACGAGGCTTGATGTCAGCTATGCTCCAATCAGTTGGTTCAGATACAGATGTCAGGTGAGTAAACCCAGACTTCCTTCCGCTATATATTTTCTAATTAGAATTCTGAAATGGGGCATTCCCCAGACACCAGTGCTATGACCTCCCCAGAGTCATTCACTGTGGGGCTTCACTGGCTCCCTATGAGTTCATTGGAAGAAAGGAAGTTACAGTTGCTACAGTCTTTACCCTGGATGATCTGTACTCGGCAGCACTCTATGCCAATTCTGCTGATATAAGCCCAAACTAAATCTTGATCTTCAAATGTTCCCAGACATAATCTACATTAAAATGACAAGTATGAGTCCCAAGTACACTAACTCTAGGTCTGAGTCAGAACCACAAAAGTTATGATGTTGGCTTAGAAACGGTGATATTAAAAAAACACCCTAGAAAATTTTAGGTGTTTAAATACTTGAAGATATGCACCAATGTTCATATCTTCAAGTTTTTCACCACAATCATGAATTCTAGATATTTACATCTTCTTCAGTGAAAATTAAGATTTTCACAAAAATATATATCACTCCAGAGTTTAACGCTCTAAGAAAAACAGTATATCTCACATAATTAATGATAAAAATGAGAGGCTTGGCAACAATGAGATGGAGATGAACTGGAGAGAACATATCAGTAACTTTGATTAAAAACATCTCATGTGTTGTGTAATTATCTTAAACACAACAATTATACACCCTGGAAATCAGAAGTCCAAACTGAAAAGAGATCCAAACCTGTTAAAGTATGAAAATTCAGAGTGCAGGCAGAAATGCACCAGGATACAAAAATCCTTCATTCTATTTTGTAGTAAAGCCACACAATGGTCATAAAATTATGATTAAAGGATTTTAGTGTCTGTGGTTACACCTTAGATGAAACAGATTTCTGAAAGACAACATATATATTTTTATGGTTTTTTCTTAATGGTGTATAATTATATCAGGAATTGCTGACAATCTAACGATCTTTTGAAGGGAAGTGAAGAGTAAAAAATTATCCCCATGCCTCGCAGTATTTTGAAATCTGAACCATGATCTGGATCCAAATTTGATTAGTCTCTCCTAAAGTTATACCAGGGCTATTCACCCTTCGAAGCCCTGGGGGCCACAATGATACAGCACATGCCGAGGGCCACAACTTAAGCGTGGTTGCATGTACATGCAAATATATGCAAATAGCTTCTTTCACACTGATGGGCATGAATACAAAACACTTCCCACAATGCCCCGGCGCTCCTGGCACCTCCTCCCTGGAGGCTAGAAATGCCGACACCCTGTACTCATCTGTTCCAGCAAGCCCGTCCATTTGCGTCTTTCAATCCTCATCCTGACTGGGAGATGCCTCACCATTGTGGAACATATTTCTGGTGGAGGCCATGTTCAAGAAATCCCACCCGCGGACTATGTGTTGAGTAGCCCTGAATTATACCCTCCTAAATCTTTGTGTCTGGTAGTGGGGAAAAGGGAGAGATGGGGAGGAATTGAAATCTAGGTTCAAATACAGCAATTCAGACTGCAGTTTTATTAGAGAAATAATTCAATAATATTTTTAAAATTAAATACCAGAAACCTTATAAGTAAATGAATCCTAAACAAGGGAAGCATAAGAAAAAAGATCTGCTATTATGTTTGCTAATTAAAACCTTCTAAAATCATTCTGTTAAAAAAAATAAAGACATTTTAGGCTGCTTTATGTAGCACTGGCTTGTTAAGTGACCCTAAGCTCCTTTAAAACAATTAAATACTCAAAATTTATTGCAAATTTTTATAGCACAATAACATGAATATAGTAATATACAGTTTCTATATGATTTGCTACAAAATTTTGTAACTATTAACATTCCTTTCTACTTTATTCTTTCATATTCTGTGAGACATACAGGACCAAGTACTCAAAACCAATCACTACAAAAAAACAAACACCTACTGACTTCTATTCAGTCTAATATAATAACCCTTTATTTAAAACAACCTCCAATAAATTTTATTAGAAGAAGTTATTAAAAGGGTTAAAAACCTATTAAATGTCAAAGAATTTTCCTGACTCAAACTTCTAATAAAGAAACAGAATAGGCTTTCTTTCTGAATTATTTAAATCTTTACTGACTGTGCACTGAACCATGAAATTAGAAAAGTGTTATTAGAAGTGTTCTCTGGTTTTTATAAAAGTTGTAGCATAGAATGTATCAAACCACAGTCTTTAACTAGACTAGTTAAAGAAATAGGTTTTTAATCCCACATACATGGTTTCTACTGATATAAAAGGGTCATAATTAAAACTCTGGCCTGCAAGCTGATGATAATAAAATTATTATTACAACAGAATACATGTTCATTTGGTATATTCTGGATGCATGTTTCCACTTTAATTTGGACAAATATCTTCGGTTTTGTTTGATCTTGCAAAGTTCACTAATTTGGATCCTCTCAGCAAATGATTAGGGTTTTAATAATGACTAATTTTAAAGTATTAATGGTGAATAATTTGTGTTATCTTTTTCTAAAGTGTCTAATGCTTACAGGGTCAACAGCAGGTATAGATTGATACCAGACCAGTAGGATCCAAGAAATGTAAGTCAAATATTTTGCATATATTTCCTGATAACAATATTAACTCTCCATTGCATTTAACAAATAAGCATAGCCCAGTTTTATATTTTAGCAATTATTCTTATGAGAAAGACAAATATGCCTTTCACATTTATTTAGACAACTCTACAGGAATGTTGAATCAGCAGTATATTCAAACAGATTCCGTCAAACACACCTGAATCAATAGTTATTCTGCAAAGCAAATGAAGTCAAAAAGAGACTAGAAGAGGCTAGGCAAAGTAAATTTGGTTCCCCATAGTGGGTCCTGGGGACCTGATGCTATTAAGTCTAAAATAAAAAACAGACTGAAAAGTGTAAGTGAGTAATAGTAATTCCATTAATCAAAATTCCTATGTAGGGCAATATCCAGTGATGTTGTCAGCATTTCCTGAACGGTCCTGAATGCATGAACTAAAGACAATATGCCAATCCTAGCCATGTGTGGTACAGGACCCAGAGAAGGATAAGGGAATCAATGGTGAATATCTGCCATCTCTGTGATCCCCTGATTCTGGGATTGACCAGCTCACTGTCCAATCACCAACATTAGAAACATTAGGTTTCTCTAATGGATACCCCAAAGCCCCAATGAGCTATTCTATTCTATTCCTCATAATGTATTCATGACCATATATGAATGAATACCTTCCCATAGTGCATGAAAGAAATATGACTGACATATATCATGTGGTGTTTTTCTCTCATTCTGTCTCCTTTCAGCCAACAGTAACCAGAATAGAAAAGTACCCTGCTCACTTCCCTTTCTCCCTGTGTTAGGAGGTAAAGGATGTTGGTTTGTAGTCATTATGTTAACTTTAAGCTACATGGGGGATTCCTGCCCATACTAATGGAATCCCCAATAGCTGGTTCAGCCAGGTTTTCTAGCAGCTTTGCAGATGGGGATGATCTGGAACCATGAGACCAAAGGATACTCAGCACCTTGTAGGAGTAGGACCACAAATAACTTTTTTTAACTGAATATTTGTGTAAAGAATTGACTAGAAAGGCCAGATTTTCTCTTCAGTTTTGTGTGTGGTTTCCACTGAAGTCAATGCCATGGCACCTGAATCTAACCAAGGATATTTTTAAAGAATGGAAAAGAATATATCTGAAGTGAGATATGGTAAAACTGCATACGGAACAGGGACGGGGTTCTATTGCATTTTAAAAGCAGTATTTCATTTTGAATACATTGAAAATATTAGAATTTGACTGAGATGAGATTTTTGTTTTTAAAATTAAAGTGAACTTTTAAGACTTTTAAAATTATGGGAAAACAGGGCAATGTATGATTGTATCTGAGTATAATAATGAAAAATGATTGTAAAGCAAACATTTTCTGCGCATATGACTGATTTGATATACAAGCATGCGTGTGCCTCAAACTATAATTACAGATAGGATCCTACCAAATTCACTGTCTGTTTTGGTCAACTGCGTGGTCGTAGGATTTAAAAAATCATAAAAGTCATGTTTTCAGTCATTTAAATCTGAAATTTCATGGTATAGTATTGTAGGGGTCTTGACCCAAAAAGGTGCTGTGAGGATCACAAGGTTATTGTACGGGGTTTGCTGGCACCAACACTACTTTTTGGCTATGTCTACACTGTAAGGTTTTTGCTCAAAAACCAGCAGAGTATCCACACCTCAAGCGCATTTTTGCACAAGAAAATCGACAGAACAGAGGGCTTTTGCTGGTAGAGTTATTCCTCTCCCCACGAGGAATAACTCCTTTTTGTGCTACAACACTTGTGCAAAAAGGCTGGTGTAGATGCTCCGCAGGGGTTTCTTGCGAGAAACCCCTATCGGAAAAAGTTCAGGTGTTCTGATGGCCAGGGGCGGATATAGGGCAGGGCGAACGGGGCAGCTGCTCCGGGCCCTGTGCTTCAGAAAGTCCCGCGCATGCGCCGTGGCACCGCTCCGCATGCGCATGGCGTCACTTAGCATGCGCCGTGGCAAAGGGGGGGCCCCGTGGAAGTATGCTGCCCGGGGCCCCGCAAAACCATCATCTGCCCCTGCTGATGTCCATTCAGAACAGCCATCAGAACTTTCTTGTGCAAGAGGATTTATGCAGTGTGGACGCTCTCTTGCGCAAAAGCACTTCACTTTTTTTATACGCTTTTGAAGTGTGGACGCACTTTTGTGCAATACATTTTTGCGCAAGAACTCTCCTGCAAAAGGCTTCTTGTGCAAAAACCCTGCAATGTAGACTAAGCCTTAGATTTGGGCAGCTGGAGAGCAGTCAGAGCTTATCAGGTGGCCAGTTCTGAAGTCAGACTGCTAACAACAGCAGTGAAGAGGTAAGGATGACATGGCCAGCCAGCTCTGAAGGCAATACAGAAGTAAGAGTAGCAATACCATAACTTCCCCCACCCCTTAAAATAACTGTGAGACCACCGCCTGCAACTGCCTTTTAGGTCAGGACCCCCATTTGATAATGCTGGTCTTCCCCATGAGATCTGTATAGCATAGGGTAAAAGCACACAAAAGACCAAATTTCATAGGACAGGGAGAGAGGGAAACATCAGATTTAATGGTTCTAACACATTTTTTTGTGGTTGTGAGTTTGGTGGAGCCCTAATTACCACGATGGCAGAAGAAATATATGCATTTGCTAATGACTTGTACAGCAGAAAGTTGCTGAGAAATAGCATAGTAACCTCTGGAAATTCTGTGCCATTCAAGTTCCTATCTTCAGTGTGTTTATATAAGGTGACCAGACGTCCTCCTTTGAGGACAATCCTCCTTTTGATTATATCCTCCTTTTGTCCTTCTTTCAAAAAATTGTCCTTCTTGTCCTACTTTGCCAAAAAAAATCCTGTGTTCCTTTTTTTTTTTCACTCGACCAAACAATAGCGGCTGTCTGGTATTTCTTGGGAGACCATCTGGCAACCCTAATATACAAGTATGTTTTTTTTGTCAATTCAGTGTCCTCCTTGCACATTTTCAAATTCTGGTCACCTTAGTTTACAAGTGTATTTATTAGAGGTGACCAAACTGAAGCTACCAGTCTTGCACATTAATGGTGAGTACCTGAGAAAACTGTAGATGGGCAAAACAAAGAATGATTTGAAGAATATTTGCACACCAGATTTTGTAAAGTGATATTGTGCATCTGATACTGTGCGTTTTTTCCTCTTCCTCTTCCCCCACCCCTATTTCCTTCTGAACTTGCACATTGCTAATGCTGTACTGTCTGAGGTATCCCAACATTTAGCAACAAAGCCCAAGGACAAATGCTGAGGTTTTCTTTCCCATCCCCTATCCTGTCATTACTAGGAATGGTCATTCAATCACTAGGAATGGCCAGTCTCTCTGAAGGTAGCAGGGCAGGGCACAACCTGTGGGCCGACAGCCTTGCTGGGCCCTTGGACAAGGCAGGGGGAAGGGAGGGGAAGGAATGGGGTCTCAGGCGGAAGGGCTGGGGTTGGGGTTGGGGCTAGGCAGCCCATATCACTGCTCAGAGAGCACCGTGCCTCTCCCAGGCAGCCCTCAGTGCTGCCCAGAGTGCTCCATGTGGTGCTAGCAGTGATTTAAAGGGCCCAGGGCTCTGCAGCAGCTGGGAGTTCTGGGCCCTTTTGTATCATTGGGCCCCAGGACCACTGTCCCTTTGCCCTCCACCATTGGTGGGCCTGGACAAAACACTTGGAAATTATTAATTTATTATATATCAGATGGAAACACTTTCTTAAAAGAAAGGTGAACTTGTATGGAATGCAAGAGTATAACCCTTAAGGCTCTACTTTGCTTCTCCATGTGTTCCTGTAGTTCTTCTTTGCTTCAAGAAGAGCTCCATTTGCCCTTCTAAAGGAAGAATTTGCAGCTCTTGCAGTTTCATGGTTTAGCACTAAATCCTGTGCCCAGCTGTAGTAACTTGGCAATATATAGGTGCCAGAGAGCTCCATGGTGTAAGAGATAATCCTATCCAAAGTTCTCTAGTCAAGGGGCCACTCTGTTACAGCTACTACAGCTGAAAGGCTGAATGAATTAGGATCTGTCCCTCTGTGAAAGGGACTGTAAGATCCATATTGCTCCCCACTCACGCCTAAGTCACAATGGGTGACTATGCACAATTCCCCACACAGATGGACTCGGTAGCACACAGAGGTGTGTGCCCTCTACATGGGGGTCTTGACAGTCTCCCTTTCCCAGTACTGGGATGTGGAATCTCACAGGTTCTGCTGCATGAAGAAAATGTTAAAAAATTATTCTTATTTGAGCAAATCATTTCATCTAGAAACCATCTCTCTCAAAGTGGTGGTATTGCTGTTGCTCCTATACTATACATTTAAAGGCAGAATTCGGTTAAAATATTATTTTTATTGGCAATGGGGAGGAGTTCCACACACTTTGCACTTACTGAATAAAGAGCGAAGGTTCAAGTCTTACTTGTTCATTTCGCTGAAAACAAAGGCCTACAAAAAAGCATTATTTTGAACACCACTTTTTAAATATTAAACATCAATGAATCTACTGGAATGCAAAAAACAACAAAAACAAAATACCCAACAATTTTCCGTAATTTCATGTTGCATTTTATTTTGCATTAAGCCATACGGTGACTATGATTTTCCTCTGTACATTAGTCATGCATTGTGTTAACTGCTGACCAAAACAACCTTATTTTCAGGCTTGTAAAGGCATATTTTAGATATCTGAATAAAAAATGTCAGCTTGATTCTTCAACGAGTGAAGCCCCTATGAAGCTAAAGGTTAGAAGAGCAATCCCATTATAGCTCATTTTAGTCATACTATGAAAATTAAACAAACCCTTGTAAGTAACACAGCACTAGAAAACGATCATGTTTTCTTGTCTGTTTTTCAATATTTATAAAAATATAAAAAACAGTCAAGTAAATTTTGACCAGTAAGAATGACCTAGATGGTTTAGCTGATTTTAGGTCAAGAGAGCTTTTACAATTTCTCTCTGTTCTAAAGCTGTGCCCCTGTGTACATCAGCATTTGTGATATTATTAATATAAGAGAAAATGCTATGTGTGCAAAATGGTTAACTGACAAGATACTGTTTTTCATAAATATGATCTTGTTAGCCAGTCATACATTTACTGATATTAATAACTATATTGTCACAATTTTCCAAGCAATGTAAACCTGATAACTAGAAACTCAATGCCATAGTCAAATATTGTGGTTTTTTTGAATGCTAACCATATGTGTTACTGCAAGCAAGACACTTCTTGTAAGTTATGAAAAATGTGCTTGGCTCTCAGGAAAAAAAAGTCATGTAATGATCTGCTAATAAATCCATCATTCTTCTGTATGGTATGATTTACAATTTTGTCTTTAAACCCTATTTAATATCTCTAGCATGAACATCTGACTGCAGCTTACTAACTTCAATACTGCACTTTTCGAAACAGGAAAAACTCAATTATTTTATTCTCCATTACAGAGAAAGGATGGTGGACATCCACCAGTCTCAAAGGATTACTGTTAATAAATACTCAGCACTCATTACATTACAAAGAAATATGACAGAAATAGCTCATTACAGGATTTTCTTTTCTTTTCAATTTAAGGACCACCTGTTCATTTTGCTATGTTTGCAATAAACGTAAACTGAATTCTAGCAACAACAGATCATATAACAAACATTTTCAGAAATGAAAACAGAGACAAAGCTTTCTGAAAAGGGGTAAACCTACCTCAGTCACTATGCATAGCACCTTCAGTCATCTAAGGGCAATTACAGTTTAGGTATTTTTGAATTCTAAATTCATTTCCTCTGTTCCTTCTAACTCTGAAGCACTCTCTTGGCTATCACATCCACATTCAGAATTCAGATAGCAAGTTTTATTGGGCTTTTTTATTTTACTTCCTTTTCACTACCTTTCAGACTTCTACTTTCATTATTGCTCAGCAGCAACTACTGAGCGGGGAAGTGTGTTTTTTATGATTCTTTATATAGTAACTTCACTTTATTCCTGTATGCCAGATCAGCAAATGCATGCATGTATGATATGCAAAACACCTTGGGTAAAATGTTGGCTGAAGTGAAGTCAGTGGTAAAATTTTCACTGACTTCAGTGGGACCTGGATTTCATCCCATATGTACACAATTTGAAAAGAACCGTTAAGACAGTAAGGTGAAATTTAAGGAGAGGAAGCGATTGCTGTCCCACAGGAAGGAAAGAAGAAACTTACAGATACCTAAGAGCTTCAGGACAAATTAACAACTGCCAGTTATGGAAACCAGTGCTTTTTTTGTTTTTGTTTAAAAAAAAAAAAAAGGGCCAGCATTACCCTTTTAAGCCTGTTGACATTTGCGTACAGAGGTGCCGGTACGCTACGTTCTTTCCAGGTAAGCTCTGACTGGAGGTGCTGGTACTGCATCTGGAAGTGCCTGTACTCCGTACCAGGCAGTACCATCACAAAAAAACCCACTGATGGAAACTATGAGGAAGGAAACAGTGAGAAGGTATAGACTCAAGATACAGGATAACTAGGGAAGGAAACAGGTGGACACGGTATAACAAATATGGGTTCTGAATTGTGTCATAGAATCCTAGAGCTAGAAGGGACCTCAAGAGGTCATTGAGTCCAGTCCTCTGCCTTCACAGAAGGACCAAACACCATCTAGACCATCCCTGACAAGTGTCTGTCTAACCTGCTCTTAAATATCTCCAGTGACAGAGATTCCATGACCCTCCTCCCCCACCCCCTCCCCCCCAGCAACTTATTCCAGTGTTTAACCACCCTGACAGTTAGGAAGTTTTTCCTAATGTCCAACCTAAATCTCCCTTGCTGCAATTTAAGCCCATTGCTTCTTGTCCTATCATCAGAGGTCAAGGAGAACCATTTGTCTCTCACCTCTTTGTGACACCCTTTTAGATACTTGAAAACGGCTATCATGTCCCCTCTTAGTCTTCTCTTTTCTAAACTAAACAAGCCCAATTCTTTCAGTCTTCCCTCACAGGTCATGCTTTTTAGACCTTTAATCATTTTTTTTGCTCTTCTCTGGATCTCCTCCAATTTCTCCACATCTTCCTTGAAATGTGGTGCCTAGAACTGGACACAGTACTCCAACTGAGGCCCAATCAGTACAGAGTAGAGCGGAAGAATGACTTCTCATGTCTTGCTCACAACACTCCTGTCAATACAGTAATTACTCATTTAACATGTGCCCGCTTAACACATTTTTGCAATAGCATGATTTTTTTAGGGACCGTTTTTCGAATAACACAACCATCCCCGAGATAACATGAAAATAATCAAGTGGTGGACTACTTCGTACAGCTGTATAAGTTGGTGAAAACAGTGGTAATATACATGAGTGGCTGAATACACATGGTCATAGTGCTCCTCCGCTCGCTCATGTTTTTATCTTTGTGTTTTAACAAACCACAGTGACTTGTGTTGCTAGATATCTAATGTTGACGTTGATGACCCAGCACCAACAAAAAATTGACTTTGCCACCACCACCTGAAACGCAACCTCTATTATTTTCCATTATTTTTAATGGGAAAATTGACCTCGCATAGCACGTTTTTGCTTAGCACGAACATTTTCAGAAACGCATCTATATTGTTAAATGAGAAATTAATGTACATCCCAGAATCGTGTTTGCTTTTTTTGAAACAGTGTCAACACTGTTGACTCATGTTTAACTTGTGGTCCTCTATGACCCCTAAATCCCTTTCAGGAGTACTGCTTCCTAGATAACCACTTCCCATTCTGCATGTGTGAAACTGATTGTTCCTTTCCAAGGGGAGTACTTTGCATTTGTCTTTATTAAACTTAATCCTATTTACCTCAGACCATTTTTCTAGTTTATCCAGATCATTCTGAATTATGACCCTGTCCTGCAAAGTACTTGCAACCTCTCCCAGCTTGGTATCGTCTGCAAACTTAATAATTATACTTCCTATACCATCATCGAAATCATTGATGAAGATATTGAACACAACTGGTCCCAAAACAGACCCCTATGAAACCCCACTTGTTATGCCCTTCCAGCAGGATTGTGAACCATTAATAACTACTCTCTGAAAATGGTTATCCAGCCAGTTATGCTCCCACCCTATTGAAGCCCCATCTAGGTTGCATTTCCCTAGTTTTTTTATAAGAAGGTCGTGTCAGACCGTGTCAAATGCTTTACTAAAGTCTAGGTATAACATGTCCACCACTTCTCTCTTATCCACAAGGCTTGTTATCCTATCAAAGAAAGCTATCAGACGCACAAATTAAACTGGTAAAGATGGCACAGGTATCGGCAGCCAAACAGACATGACACCAATGCCAGAGATGGAGCCCTTTGGAAATGGCTGAGTTGTTCAGCAATGTCACAAATCTTCAGAAGGACCAATCCTCTGGGTGTGTCTTGTGATGATAATTTACCTTTTGTTTTCTTTTATTAAAAAAAGGCAGCCTGTCTGTGCACTAGCATTTGATGTCAGCAAGCTTGCCGGGTGACTCACAATCAGGGTTCAGCCCACACTAATGACACTAAAAGGATGACTCCTCATAGCCATGTTACATAGGTAGGATCTCCATGATCATACTGCTGGACCTCTCAACAGCTCCTGACACAGTGATCCCTCATGCAGTGCTGCGTGCTGACATTACATAACAGGAATAGAAGGCACAGCACGATGACTCTAGCCGTTCCTCTTCAGCAGAACTCAGAGAGTGGTGATGGTCCCTCCTCTTCAAAGTCATTCTCATCTGTGGGATCCCTCAGGGATTTACACTATCCCTTCCTCTTCAAAATAAGGGTGAGACCATTGGGAGAGATAGCGAGACGCTACAGATGTAGCTGTCAACAGTATGCAATGACATTTGGCTATATTTCTCACCCTTAATGTCATAATGCCAACAAGAAACTGAGAAAAGAGCAGCTGCATCAAACAGAATCCAGGCAAGACCAAAGAAATGCCCATCAGGAAGGGGAAATGCTTCAAAGAGCTGCCAAGATCCTTATCTCCAACTCCATCAAAAGAACACAACCACTTTGCATGAAAGTGATGCAAAGCCTTAAGGACCTAAGCTTGGCTGACCTGGTGGCATCAATTTTCAAAAAGGCCCTCTCTTATTTCCAGCTTGCTAGTAAACTTCATCCCTTCCACCCAGATAAGCACCTGGCCACGGCTATCTAGGCACTGGATTACTATAATTCATTGCATCTGAAGCTGAGTAGAAGATGATACAAACACTTCAACTTGTAATAACTGTGGCTGCTTGTCTCTTTCACAGCTCAGGCCACTGTGAACACATCCAGCCTTTCTGGATTCCTGTCAGCTTCTGATGCCAGTTAAAGTCCTTGTTCTTAATTTTCAAAGCCATTAATGGTTCAAACCCCATCTAAATCCAACAAAAATAAAATGCAAGCTGAGGTGAGACTCAAGTGCTGATCTCTGGTATTATCACATAGTAAGCACTGAAAATGCAGAAATCCCTCAACAGACAAGCACTCAGATACAATGAAGGAGAATAGGAACCATTAAAAAAATTAGAATTCACATCATCCTGGATTGACACAACAGAGGAAAAGATCTGACAACAGAAAGACCTGTCTGCAATACTCTGTCATATTTATACACAAAAGGCTGGCTTCAGAAGTGCATACAAGATCTCAAGGCCAGCACACAATACAATAATGTATACCTCGCCTTCTACTCTCTCTCCTGGCTCTGAAATTTTATTCATGTTCCACAATAAGTTTTTTTTGCACCTGGAACTATGAAGATAAAAACTACAAAGCCTATCACATACTATTTTTGCTTTCTCAGCAAAAGTGTCTTTTAAAAAAAAAACCTGGGTCAAATTTTCAAAAAGTACTAGCTGTGTGTGTGTGTGTGTGTGTGTGTGTGTGTAAAAGTGCATCTCTGATTATGCACAAAATTATTCCAATTATTAGTGCAATTCAGGCAACTATATAGGCACACTGTTAGCCAAACCTATAACTTACAGTCAGTGTGGGTATTTTCTCAATTTGCATGTGCAATTTTCCTTACTGCATACCCAATTATCATACCCAGATTTCAGGGCTCAATTTATATACAATCTGATGCTTGATAACTAATGAAGGGCTGATAAGCAATGTGTGCATAGCTGGTAGAATAAGGATACGAGAAGTACATGGAGAGAAAATAAATTAAACCAAAGAAAGTCAACTTTAACTTATCTTTGTCCTTTGTTTAAATTATACTTTAGAAGATGAGGCTAGGTGTAATGTGTTAGCTAGTTTGAATTCCCTCAATTATCCTGTCTCCTCCTGTTTTCAATATTCAACCCACCCTGTCTGTGTATGAGTAGACAAGTATGTATGTGGATATATAAGATACACAACGATTTTTAGACAGACTAGATTTACATTTATAGTGTAATTTACAGTAAGTGAAATTGTCATTTTAAATGTTTAACACTTAATTTTAGTGAAACAGAGATACTCTTCATGAATATAAAGGCAAAACAGGACTCCCACAGTATATATGAATTGGAACGAGAATAAAAGCATCTTCTTTCTCTGCGATATAAAAGGAAACCCACAGCATCCAACTGACAATCATTTCAACAAATTATACTTCAGTTGTTACCTCTGTAACCATTTTAATAAAAATGGACTTGTTTTCTATTTTATGAAGACCAATGAATAAAAGCAATTTAGAAACAAAAACATACCTAGAGATTTCTTTTAACCTTGGTCATTAACTTCAGAAAAAGACTTCCTTTGTATTTAGAAACTAAATCACTAAGGAGAGATAAATCAAACTACAGGATGAACTTCTCTAGTTCAGAACTCTCTGATCCAGAAATGTCTATGGTCCAGCATAATTTTAGTTAGCTGGATGTCCATTTGTTATGGGTGTAGCCAAGTTTCCTGCAGTTCCATAAAGTTTGTTTACAGCCACCAGTCCTGGCTCTCAATGTTCTGTGCTGTTATTTAGCTCTATTGTACTCTTAAATGTCCTCTAAAAGCCCAATAAGCAGTGGAAGTGCTTGTAATGCTGCTAGACAATATTGACCTTCCGTGGTCTGGAAAATTATCTTGTTCGGAATCGGTTGGGTCCCAAGGGTGCCAGACTAGAGAGGTTCAACCTGTACTTAAGAAATGTGGGGAGGATCATGGGAAAAGGGTCCTAAATGATCTTATATAATGCACTATTGACCCAGGCTTGCAGCCCCTTTATTTGCAAAACTCTCACTGACATCTATGTAAATAACTTCTTCACAAAGGGTATGTCTACACTACCACTCGAGTTCGAAGTAGGGTGGTTAATGTAGTCAACCGGAGTTGCAAATGAAGCCCGGGATTTGAATTTCCCGGACTTCATTTGCATCTTGCCAGGCGCCGCCATTTTTAAATGTCCGCTAGTTCGGACTCCGTGCCGCGCGGCTACATGCGACACGAACTAGGTAGTTCGGACTAGGCTTCCTATTCCGAACTACCGTTACTCCTCATGGAACGAGGACATGGAAATTAATAGTATCCTCACTTCAGAAAATATAAGTTAGCCTGATTGTGAAAAGAAACTTTAAAAAATTAAATATAGATAGTTTGGGACATAACATTACATAGCTTTCCAGAAACTCTTGAAAATTATCATCCCAGAAACCTGGAGGGTTCTACTCTCAAAACTGACTATGTAAAAATGGCACCTTACTCAACAGATAAAAGTATCTTAATAAGCCTACTTAATGAATGGATAACTCAGACATAACCTTCTTAATGCAACAAATTTGCTTCCTGTGGTTTTTCAGATTGATGTCTGCATGTTTTACTGATAAAAATAAGATTGACTATATTTTCCTCATGCTAGCACTGCAGGTCAACACAGTTTGGGGACAGTGAGCTGGATTCTATTCTAGCTATCGATGCAATTTTAAACTAAATTCCAGTTGCAGTGCCAAATTCTGCCCTCAGTTACATTAGAACAACCCAGTTTAATGAATAAGCGGTAAGACTTGCACAGATGCAAATAAGATCATGATTTGAAAGTAATGGGGTTGCAAAGGTGTGCCCAGAAGCAAAATTAACGAGCAGAATAAGAGTGAGAAGAACACTGTGTGATTTAATTTTCTGGGTGGAATAAGCAGGCCTGGAAACATGAAAAATATATTTTTCTTGTAAGCAAACTTTTCTTCTAATACTGAGAACAGTTAGAATGAAAATCACTGATGCACAATAACCTTGCAGTGTCATTTGCACAGCTATTTTTTAAGAGAACTGCTTTAAACAGTATTTAATATAAAATAATAGATCATAAATCCTGTCTATTAGTAAAGTATTTAACAGATAAATAGCCTGTCCTACAACTTAAGAGGCATACCAGAGACAAAAGCAATACCTGAAAAATCCCAAATGCCTGGTGTACTTAATCACCTTTGTTACAATGATGTATTCATAACTTCCTTCCTACTCCTCATACCTAACCCAGTTAGGTACATCCAAACTTGCATTGTTCCCAGCTTTAGAAAAGATAACATCAGCAAGGTTTTACACAATCTAATAACTCCATCTCCATTTGTACCTATGGCTTGCAGAAAGTCAACACACTGCCTGTTCTCTAACAAAGATGAAAATCAATCAGAAATCTTCAAAGATTCAGGTGATCAGTGAGTGCTGGGAGGCAGAAATCCTTCCCTAAGGTCTCAGAGTAGCAGTAGAGTTGCTTCACTGGCACAACTACAGATTAAAGCAACCACCTTTCCCACAGCATCTTTCCCTGCATGGATGTTGTAGATGTTGGTAGATCAGTTCACGTAGTTGCAGAATCATTGGTCTTGCTGTACCCTCAGGCCATCTTTTGCACTGGGAAATGTACCCTGTGCACTGGAACACTTAAGGTCTTTGAGTTACTTCCTAAAATCCTGCCCCTACTTTTGAACTGCAGAATCAAATGAGATCCATTGCTTTAAAGTCTAACTATGTACAGAGAGTAGGTTGGGCCTGGGCATGGGCTGAATTTTCAACAGGAGAAATGACTGAATGTCACAAAGAAACCTGAAAAAAAATTTACAAGGAGATACATTTTTTCTGATTCACTGAAAATAAACAGTTATCTAGTGGTAATCTAAAGCATTGCTGGGTACTAAAACACATAAAATCACTAAACAATTTTTTAACCAAAGTTTGATTAATCAGAAGCAACTCTCTATATAAGAGTTATTTTCAATGTCTACAATTACTGAATAGCTACCAATTCTGATAATCTTTCAAGTGTTATCCGATTGGGCTAATGTGACTGGTAGCAACCAGTAAGTCTACGACTAAAAGCATTCTTAGTAATATGGATGAAAACACTGCTTTTACTGGCAATAGTTTTAATAATACACTTCACGTCACAGTTTCTTTGACAAATCGATATACCAACTTTTTAATTTTAAAATATCAAACAAAGAAAACTAGATTTGTACAGTCACCCATGATATCTCTTAGCATATAGACTCACATGCAAAACCCAACAAAAGTAGTAAGAATATTTCTATTGGAATTAGTGGGCTTTGGATCAGGCCCATACTTTTCAGATATCCTAGTACAGTAGGGTTCAATAGATAAGGACAGCATTTTCAGAGAATTAATGGAAAGAAGTAATGGACACAATTCGAATATCCGTAAAGGCAACATACAAAAACCTGCTGGAGAACACTTTAATCTTCCTGGACACTCATTAATGGCTCTCCAAGTTGCTGTTTTGTTTCAGACCAATTCCACAAGCCAAATACACAGAGAGGGGTTTGAACTTCACTTTATTCACAAGTTTAATTCTTATGCAAATGGTATGAATCGGGATATTGGACGGTTCACACATTATCTTCACACATGTTAATGACTTAACCAACCAACTAACCAATGAAGGTGCTAATGGTTCTTGATGTCTGTGTAGAATCTGGTGTTGGTCATCTTCCTTTCCAAGTGGAAGCTAATGGCTCGTATCAGTCTCTTGTAATTATTTAGTCTTTAAGGTGCTACCAGACTATTTGTTGTTTTTTAAGTTTTTCCTGTTACAGTTTGACTTGGCTATCCCTCTGAAGCTAATCTACTCACAATCTCTTTTTTTCTTCCTCCCCTCCATTTTTGTCCATCTCCCCCTCTCCCTCCTTCCCTTATTTATTCTTGGATCTGGACTTCCAACACTCCTGTTATCTGAAGAAGTGGGTTGTGCCACGAAAGCTCATGATACCATCTACATGTTTTGTTAGTCTTTAAGGTGCTACTAGACTATTTGTAGTTTTTTAAGTTTTTCCTGTTACAGACTAACTCGGCCACCCCTCTGAAGTGTTTTCAGAGTATTTCTTGATAAAATGCAGTACATTTTATAACTTTACCATGTAGATTAAGGAATAAAAATTTTAAAAAGAAACTATATAGCATATTTAATTTTACAACTGTGTCCTTATATAAGTTGAACCTTTCTAGTCAGGTGCACTCTAGTCTGGCAACATCTGTGGTCCAGCATAATTTTAGTTAGCTGGATGTCCACTTATGATTGGTGTGGCCAAGTTTCCTGAGTACCCATCAAGTTTGTTTACAGCCTCCAATCCTGGTGCTCAGTTTTCTGTGCTGTTATTTAGCTCTAATTTACCCCTAAATGTTTTCTAGGAGTCCAGTAAGCACTGAAAGTGTTGGTAATGCTTCTAGACAATATTGACCTCCCATGGTTCAGAAAATTCTCTGGCTTGACACTGGTCAGGTACCGAGGGTGCTAGACTACATAGGTCCTACCTGTACATCAAAAAAGCCCCTGTCCACCGTTTTCTATGAGAAACAAAGAGTGACATATCTTAGGGTGCATCTATACAGCACTCTAACCTCAAAATATGATACACAATTTGCGTAGTGCACTCAGTGCCAAATTTTGAAATAACGTCTATTTTGAGACATCCTTAACCCTCATGGAATGAGGGTTACCAGAATGCCAAAATAGCATGCCTGTTATTTCGAAAAATATTTCTAGTTGTGTAGCATATTTTGATCTTATTTCGAAATAGGGTGCAATTCCAACAAGTCCCTTAACCTTCATGGAATGAGGGTTACAGGAACGCTGCGCCTGTTATTTCAAAAGACATGTGTGTGCATTTAAAGACATGGAATTGCTAATTTGGGATACTTCCAGGATCCCCAAATAGCCCCGCTGTCTAGATGTAGCCTCAGGGTACAATTCTGGTAACAATGATGAAAAGAGTAATACCAAGGTACAATACATTCAAATGAGATCAAAATAAGACCCTTGATTTCTACAATAAGCAAGGTAGAGTTTTTTTAAACTTATGCAGACCAACACATAGTATCTGCTGTGCAACTGAGATTTCTGAGAACAGCAGCATGTTCACATGAATAAATAAGCTGCATCAGCGATTCTAGATTCTGTCACAGAGCTGCCTACATTGTCCACTCCATATCACAATCCTGTATGTTGCTTATGACTGATCTACCAGAAATATTTCATATGTTGCACAGCTTCAGGCTGTTTTCATAACGGTCTTGAAATGGTAGCTTTGGCTAAGTAACTTATGAACATTTGCCAAGTTTGATCTCACTCTATACAACACACTTAAGTCTAATTCATTGAACTCCATACTGATCAAGAGCTATGCTTGCTCTCCCAGGGCCTTGGATATTTTTTTACTTTTCAGGACATTTTAAGTTGCTTATGTTATCTTGCCACTTCAGTGAACAAGTCATGACCATGTGAATTTTGTGTCCCATCTGATATCATAGGGATCCAAATTTGTGTCTAATTTAATCCTCCACACAGATTTTAAAGGGTTATTTAAAAGTGAAGTTGCCTTTGCAATACAATACTCAGTACATTTCAGGAATGGAAATTCAGAGGAAGAGGGGAAAACCCATGATTTAAATAGAAGGATGTTCAGACATTCAGAAAATGAAGTTTCATGATTATCTCTGAAGATTTTCCTGTTGTTCCCTAACCTAGAACTCCTTTTACCTGGACTATTCCCATCCTCCCTTAATCCCAAAATTGCTTTCCTTCTTTCCTTCACATATTACCTTCCTCACTTTTTTCTTACCAACACAATGCCTGTGCACCTCTGAGGCCAAAAATAAAATAAAATGTTGGTTACTTTTGAGACTGAGAAGACAAAGCAATTAACCACAGGCCCTGGTAGAAGTAAGCTGTGAAAGAACAATGCAGCTGTTTTGGAAGTAATTTTTGGAAGTAATGAAGTTTTGGAAGTAATGTGCCAGAGTTAGGTACCATACTTCCAGCAGCAGTAGGTGAGTGCACACCAGAGTGGCTCTTGCTGCACTCTGAGAGGTGGAGGAAGTGCTTTCCCACCTGGTATCTCTCTCCCTGACTCATGTTTGGAGATTAGTAACATCATCAGAAAGGGATTTAGGGGTTATAGTGGACCACAAGCTGAATATGAGTCAGCAGTGTGATGCTGTTGCAAAAAAAGCAAATATGATACTGGGATGCATTAACAGGTGTGTTGTGAGTAAGACATGAGAAGTCATTCTTCCGCTCTACTCTGTGCTAGTTAGGCCTCAGTTGGAGTATTGTGTCCAGTTCTGGGCATCGCATTTCAAGAAAGATGTGGAGAAATTGGAGAGGGTCCAGAGAAGAGCAACAAGAATGATTAAAGGTCTAGAGAACATGACCTATGAAGGAAGGCTGAAAGAATTGGGTTTGTTTAGTTTGGAAAAGAGAAGATTGAGGGGGGACATGATAGCAGTTTTCAGGTATCTAAAAGGGTGTCATAAGGAGGAGGGAGAAAACTTGTTCATCTTGGCCTCTGAGGATAGAACAAGAAGCAATGGGCTTAAACTGCAGCAAGGAAGGTTAGGTTGGACATTAGGAAAAAGTTCCTAACTGTCAGGGTGGTCAAACACTGGAATAAATTGCCCAAGGAGGTTGTAGAATCTCCATCTGTGGAGATATTTAAGAGTAGATTAGATAAATGTCTATCAGGGATGGTCTAGTCAGCACTTGATCCTGCCATGATCCTGCCATGAGGGCAAGGGACTAGACTCGATGACCTCTCGAGGTCCCCTCTAGTCCTAGTATTCTATGATTCTATGATCCCCAGTCTCAGTCAGTTCGTGTTTTCAAAGAGTTTAAGGGATGCGGGCTAGACACACATGCACTACGTCCTTTTGCCTTCTCTCCTCCTTATGGGTCCATAACAGTTAGCCACAATCTAGCAGTCTACAAGCAATTACAAACAACATCCTTCTAGTTAAAAAACAACCAACCAAACAAAAGCTCCCTTCCCCCAATTTACAAGTTTTCCTAATGCCAATATTTGAATCTGCAGGTGCTTGCCAACCATCATCTCCTTTGGGGGTCTTGAGACCAAAATGTTAGGCTTCAGCAACTTGTTTTTGTTGAACATTTACATTGTTTTAAAATGATATACCTTGCTAATATTATTTTGCGAGCCTCTGATGTATCACAAAGGTGTTGTATGGTCTAGGTTATATGATTCTAGGCTGTATCAACAGGTGTGTTGTAAGGTCTTGGTTATATGATTCTAGGTTGTATCAACAGGTGTGTTGTAAGCAAAACTCGTGAAGTCATTCTGCCGCTCTACTCTGCACTAGTTAGGCCTCAGCTGGAGTACTGTGTCCAGTTCTGGGCGCCACCTTTCAAGAAAGATGTGGAGAAATTGGAAAGGGTACAGAGAAGAGCGACAAGAATGATTAAAGGTTTAGAGAACATGACCTATGAAGCCAGGCTTCATGAACTGGGCTTGTTTAGTTTGGAAAAAAGAAGATTAAGGGGGGACATGATAGCGGTTTTCAAATATCTAAAAGGGTGTCACAAGGAGGAAGGGAAAAATTTGATCCTCTTGGTTACTGAGGACAGGACAAGGAGTAATGGGCTTAAAGTGCAGCAGGGGAGGTTTAGATGGGACATTAGGAAAAAATTCCTAACTGTCAGGGTGGTCAAATATTGGAATAAATTGCCAAGGGAGGTGATGGAATCTCCCTCTCTGGAGATATTTAAGAACAGGTTAGATAGACATCTGTCAGGGATGATGTAGACAGAGCTTGGTCCTGCCTCGAGGGCGGGGGGCTGGACTCGATGACCTCTCGAGGTCCCTTCCAGTTCTATGATTCTATGTGTTCGATTGTTTCCAGAGATAGTATTAATTACTACTTTTTGCATGAAAGATATAAGTTTATAAATTACTTTGAAAATAAACAGAAAGGATTTTGCATAATTAAATCTTGGAAGTGCACATAAAAACATCTGTTTGATTATGCAGTACTGTGTAGTACTACTTTTAAAATGCTTATTTCTTTTTAATCTTTGAAATTACTCATGATATTCAGAAATGGCAATTATGAGAATAAGGCAATTTACTTAAAGCACCAAGAAAACATGATTGGCATGATAAATAATTGGTATATTTCTACTTAATCTACATTAATGTAAACAATTTTTTTTCATAAACAAAGGTTGTGTGACTCTTCATTTATCTTATATGACAAGAGAGCAAAGGTTGTTACTTAATGAATGGAAAGAAGCAACAAGGTCAGATTTAAAAGCCTCGCAGGTCAAATGTCTGACATCACTGAACATTGAAAAAAACATGGTAATTACTATTTTGGTCAAGTCAATGAGGTCTGTTTGTGATTTTAATAAGAAAAGAAGAAAAGAAAAGGAAAGAAAATAGCATAATTGAGTAGTATAAGAATGGGCAACTGTATAACAATGTAGCCCATAAAACATATATTTCCCCAGCAAGATCTCTTTTAACCAGGAAGGAAAGAAATGCCAAACAATATGAACTCCATTAAGGACATCACATACATATTTAGTTCATCTGGGAAGTACTTAGATAGCACAGTGCTAAGCACTATATTTTTAAGACACACAAATTGATGAATTATTAATTCAAAAAGTTTTCAAGTACTTCAATTACTAAATATCCCAAATTCAGATGATCTTGAAAATAATTTTGAAACTCTGTGGACAACAGGAACATAGGCATTGACAAAGGGCTTAGAAAGCTAAATACTTTTATTTTACATATGCATTGATTTTTGCTCAAATGGAAGACCTCTGTCATTTAACAGGGTTATTCATAGATACAAAGAGCTGATCAGGTCATTAATAACAATAGTAAACTGATCATCATTCCTATCGGATTTGACAGTGGCTTTTTTTCAAAGTAGCTACTAATGTATTGATGCCTCTGAAGTTCATTACAGCAGTAATAAATCATTAGACTCCAGAAAATGATTTATAAGTTGGCTAAAATGCATTAGAATGGACTGTCAAACCTCTGCACTAAGATGATTCAGCTCGTACTGAAGAGGATTTTTTCCAGGTCTTTGAAACAAAATTACTGAAAGTAATCATATTACAAAGAGAAAAATAAAACAAATTCCTGTAATAATTTACTTGAATAATAAGTTTCAATTTTTATAAAAGGGTGAGCGAATTTTACATTGACTCTCTAGTTCCATACCTTGTTGGCAGCAAATTCTTACCCTATAAAGTGTCAGTGTTAGCCTCTGATGATAATATTTGCTTTTGGTTTAACCAAAAGTATACTGAATGCGTAACTATGGTTACTCTCTAAGTGTGTCTGTGTAATAACAGTTTATTATAAAGCATAAGTAGCCTGTCAAGGATCTTGCACTAAGCTTTAAGATTAGTAATGGTATCACAAGATGTATATGGGCCAAAATGTGGTGCTTGAAACATTCATGCTATGTAAATCTATTGCTGTTTAAGTAGCTTAACTACAACTCAGTAGTATTTAGTTGTAAGAACATATTTCAATTTCATATGCTAAGAGAATCTGTTTGCATTTTAATTAATGAATATCATTTTTTACCATATGGGTTATTTCATAATATTGGGCAAAACTCCCATTAAAATCAATGGGAGTACAATCAAGGCCCATTGTATATAGTGCTAATTATTATGATAGTACTCAAGAGTTCCAGTCAGGATCTGAGACTCGTTATGCTAAGAGCTGTAGAAAGAGATCCAAACCCAGTCCCAGTCTAAAAGAACTTTAGTGATCTTATTCACAAGAACTTTAGTGATATTAATATAATCAATAACAGACCTGATACTACAATCTCTATTCAGATTCCGACTAGCTCTCCCTTAAGAGCACCACGTGGAAGATGTGAGGAAGGACCTCTCTCATACACAGCAAAGCAGATTTTTATAGCTCCAGGATTTCTCCCTCACTGCCACCAGAGGGATGTACAATGCTCCAAAGGGGTTCCTGGAGGAAGATGGGGGAAGGCAGAAAAAAGGTAAAAGCAGGGCTTTTCCATCCTCTCGTGGCAGGTGCTGGCCAGTAAAACCAATGTGTGTTTGTGTGGGGGGGAGTATCCATTGGGGCATGTAGCAATGGTGTATTCCCTATTTGCAACAGAAAACTCTGGGAAGCATTCTGTAGGCTGTTACCTGGCTTCCCCTCTGGGACAATGCAGCTGTGAACCATTTCACACCACCACTTCTAACAGGGGCTGTGCCTACATGGCACAAACAAGCTCTAAGTGATTAGCTTTTACCCATGAAAGTCATCCTTACTTGTGCAAGTAACTCTTGCATAAGGAGCCCTTCAAGATTAAGTACATTAAAGGCTTGTCTGTAATGCCTGGAATAAAATAAAATAATGTCTTCTGGAAATACATGATAAGAGTTATTCTGAACTGCACAGAAGACAACACAATAACGTGTTATCCTCTCAGTGTAATTGAATTAGAAGTATGTATTGTATAAAGTCACATAGAATTTAGGGCCAGATTTTCAAAAGACCAAGTCTGCATGCTTACAAGCTTAATGTGTGCCTGCAGGCAGAAACTGGAGTACTTGTGCCTCTACCTAACCAATCTGGGGTGCCTGTTAGAACTACAAGCACTCTGGAAATTAGGGTATCTGCAAACAAAGGATTGGGACCTTTAAAAATCTTAGCCATTTGAAAAAATCTGTTCTTTAGTATCTACTAATGTTATAAATTCTATTTTTAGAGCTGCATAGGAAATCTCTAAAAAGGCTATTCTCTTTTGTTTATTTGCAAGAAACACCCAGGCTGCGTCTAGACTAGAATGATTTTGCTGAAATACTTTTAACAGAAAAGTTTTTCCGTTAAAAGTATTTCCGCAAAAGCGCACCTAGACTGGCATGGATGCTTTTGCGAAAAAGTGCTTTTGTGCAAAAGCATCCATGGCCAGTCTAGACACGATTTTGCACAAGAAAGCCCCAATTGCCATTTTAGCCATCGGGGCTTTTTTGTGCAAAACGCTTCTTCCCTGTCTACACTGGCCCTCTTACGCAAGTATTCTTGCGCAAGAGGGCTTTTTCCCAAGCGGGAGCAAGAAAGTATTTGCGCAAGAAGCACTGATTTTGTACATTACAAAGTCAGTGCTCTCGCGCAAATTCAAGCGGCCAGTATAGACAGCTGGCAAGTTTTTGCGTAAAAGCAGCCACTTTTGCGCAAAATCTTGCCAGTCTAGACGCATCCCCAGTGAACAAGATGAGGGTTCTGTGGCTAGAGAGGGAAGAAGGGACAGAAATGCCACATTTTGAAATTTTCTTAACTGAAAACGTAAAACTCCAATTTGCATAAAATGAAGATTTCAGGAGAAAAAGCAGAGTATTTATCCTACCAGCCTAGGGGTAGAATTAAGTTCCACTAAAAATTTGGTGACATGCAAGTATATAGTGAAGACCAGATAAATTTTTACCTTTAATATATTATAATGTGACTATTTTAAGATGATAGCACTGACAGGTTTGTTATGGAGTTTTGTCACATCTGCACAGGGTTAATTATGCATAATAAATAAACCAACACTTGAATATCAACAGACAGATTAGTTGCTATCTTGGAAATCAAGCAAATACCACACACCTCACAAAAACCACTCAAGTATAACCAGAAGTATTTTAAAAATCTCACAAACGACAGAACCTCCTGCTAGAAATTCCAGCCAAAAATGTTCAGTTGATTCTTGTTGGTGCCGGTTGTCAAATTTAGGTTTTTTTGGGCATGGGGGCCAGGAGGGGAAAACAGATTTCTTGTACTACTGTGATTCTACCCATAGACTTAAAGACGTAAA
The DNA here is from genome assembly GCF_052426305.1 of Pelodiscus sinensis. Classification (NCBI taxonomy): domain Eukaryota; kingdom Metazoa; phylum Chordata; order Testudines; family Trionychidae; genus Pelodiscus; species Pelodiscus sinensis. Next base: position 64,557,439 of record NC_143053.1, on the reverse strand, counting down.
AGAATTTTTATTGTCCTACATCAAAGCAATTTATGAAATACTGGATAAATAAGAAACTATAGAAACTAACAGAGACCAGTAGCAGGATTCTGGACAGCAGTGCCACCCACAATCTCTGCCATAGTGTGTGCTGTGACCATACCCCTGACATGCCCCTACCACCTCAAGCCCTACTCCTGGCACACCTCCTATGCCATCACTTGTGAGGGGTTCTGGAATCCTCCCCCAGCCAAATCTGAGGCTTTTGGGATGCCTTTATACTGCTCCAGGCACACACGGGCCAGAGCAGAGGTGATTTGTAAAATGTTGGGGGCAATTCCCCCTTATACAGCAAAGGAAAATCAAGAAGCAAATAGCCAATGTAGTTCAACTACAAGATGAGTAGAACAGGCTGTGGTAAAAATTGACAAATTACATTCCATCATCGAAAATAAACATTGAAGACTTGTTCCTCCTCTCAATTAAGTGAATGGAGGTTTCACTGTGGACTTCCATCAGCAGCCGAATCAGGTCCTTGAGACCCCTGGTTATACCGAGGGAGTAGCAAAGAGATACAGGTCTGTTGCCCAGGCTCGTGAAGCACATAGCATGGAACTATGTTGTTCTCTCATGGTACATTTCTGAAGTATGGGAGAATACTCCAAAGAGAACAGCTATAGTGTAGAAACAAGAAGAAAACAAAGACTAACAAAAACAAAACAAAACAAAACACCAAGTTACCAGGGGGGAAAAACCCTTAAAGTAGGGGAAACTGTTTGTACAAGGTATTGTATCAAAGCAAACACCTCAATGTTCTGAAACATGGCAAGAGAGAACAATAAAAAGTTCCTAGAAACTTCTCCAGCTCCCTTGCACAGTTTCAGGAGCTCTGCTGCCCCCAAAGAATGTTTTAATGTCATATTCTCTACAATCACAATAGTCACTGAAAGATAATCCTAAAAGTTTTGCCCTTTATATTCTGCCTTTCCAGTAACACTCTTAATTATGAAGGGATAGAAATTTTGCTAACAACACCTCCTTTAACTGGAATATGGATCTGCAGTGGGGTAATAACAAAAGACATATATGATATTTCTCAATGTATACTGGAAAAAAATCTGGCAATGTATGTGGGCAAGAAACTCTTAAGCTCATGATACCATCTACATGGTTTTTTAGTCTATCAAGTGCTACCAGACCAGTTTTTGTTTTTAAATGTAACCTGTACAGACTAACTCAGCAACCTCCTGGAGCTTCTTCATCATATCTGTATTATGTTTTTTTCTTTTAGCAGACAAAATTAAAGGTAATTCTTCCACACAGCGCCACGATAAGCAAAACAGGGATACAACATAGCTACTGACATCTAAGACAGAAGCACAAATCAAAGTTACAGAAAGTGTGAGGTTTAGGTGTGTTCATTGTGCAACATGAAAAGTGTAACCAGATGGTAGAGTAGTAAACAGAAAACACAGCAGTGCATACATATTACAGAGAAAGCCATTATGGAAAACATTTCAAAGCTTTTTCGAAAGAATATGTACACCTCATTTTTTCAGAAGTACGGGTTCTTTCATCACCCCGTTTACATTGCAGTTTCTTTTTCGAAAAACCCTTTTTCGAAAAAGCGCTCTCACACGATTATACAAATGAAGCACAAGATTTGCAAATCCACGCTTCACTTACATTTTTGATCAGGCTCATTTACATTCCTCTTTTGACTCTTACGAGTCTGATGCAGACCCCATGAATTCAATGAAAGTTTTTCCATGGATTTTAATGAGCTTTGGTTTATACTCTAAATCAATCAAAAGTAATATAAAAACTAGGGTCTTTTTGATTCAGACTCTGTCTTTGCTTTCCTAATCCAGCGCATTTGTCCTGTCAGTCACTTCATCACTGTGTGTCTTAGGCCCTGATCCTGCACTAAGAACTCCATGGGCTTCAAGAAGTTGCCATGGAAGCACAGGGGTCTCCCTGTACTTTTCTCCAGTGCAAGACTAAAACCTTAGTTTCTCATCCCTCTGTATGCTCAGTCCATTAGAGCAGTACTTCAGAGACAAAGAGCAAGCTGACACCCAGGCCTGGTGTATATAAGGCTGATGGACTATTATCTGCTAAGCGGCCATTCTTTGGCAGGCAAAGGGGCAAGGGCAAAAATCTACATCTTAACAAATGAACAGCAAGGAATTTCCTTCTACCCAAAATATCTGTAGATTTGTTACCAGATGGAAATGCTTCTCAAAGCGGGGACAGGACTATGAAAAGAAGAGATTTACACCTCAAGATACTCCTCTTTCTCTCTCTATCCATCATATTCACTGTACCTGAAAAGGCAGGGGTACGTCTACATTAGCCCTGTAGTTTGAACTAGGGAGGCTAATGAGGGCGACCGAAATTGCTAATGAAGCGCGGGATTTAAATATCCCGTGCTTGATTAGCATATTCTCAGCTGGTCGCCATTTTGGAAACTGACTAGTCCGAAGTAACTGCCTGCGTCTACATGCAGCAGAGAAGCATGATTCCAAGATAAACCCCTTAGTTCGAATTAACTGTAAAACCTCGTGAGATATTTAAATCCCGCGCTTCATTAGCAATTTCGGTTGCCCTCATTAGCCTCCCTAGTGTAGACGTACCCAGGGAGAAGTCCTGTTCTAATAAGGGTTGTTGTTTTTTTAACTGACTTAATACAGAGCAGGACTTCAATGTTCATTTTTTATGATGAAATGTAATTGGCAGATTTTTATCATAGGCTAGACTTATTTTTTTGGCGGAACAAGACTACATTGGCTATTTGGCTAATCCAGCTTTATTTCAGAACAAAAAAGTTCTTGGAATGTATAGGAAAAAAAACTTGCACCCATGCGGAGCTATTTTATTTCTGTTTTGTTTGACATGGGCAGAGTTCCATATCTGTGCTTCTGGTCATTATATTCAGTTTTTAACCCACACTTTCAACCATGTATGGATCTTTATTTACACATGTTTATCTACCATGTCTCATTTTGGCTGCTCAATCCATATTAGATAATTCCTTAAAGAACTTGGAATATACAGAAAGAGTACTTGAGAGTATCAGAACAGAAAAAAATACCTTTGGCTGAAATTGGAGGGGTTCAAGCAGCTTAACCAACATAAGAATTTATCTTGTACTTACAAAAAACAGTGTGGCAAAAAATCTCCATGAGTTTCTCCTCTCCAATTCATGACTGTTATAGTACATTCAATATGATCCAGCAACACTCCTTTCCTGGCCAAGTAGTACAGCACAACATTTTAGGGTTACAAATACAACACTTCATAGCATGTCTCAGCAAAGTGAAAGGACTATCACAAGATACCATTCTTGGTTGTGACATGCCCATCCAGCTGTAGTTTGCCTTTGTTGAAATACCACTGTCTTTTATTCTACTGACAGGTAGTTTACATGCCACAAAAGAGTGAAAATCCCTTACATTATACAAGATTTCTAATATTTGGTCTTGTGAAACAATTCAACAAGATGAAAAATGTGGTTATTCATAACATGTTCAACTCTACTTAGATTACTCATTAGAGAAAGATTATTATCCATAAATGTCAATTATGAAAAAAAAGACATGGGTAAAAGTTCCCTCAGAGAGAACCTCAAATCTATATGATATCCTAGAGCTCTAGATATTGCATACAAGTTAAAGGAAAGATGTACAAAAGCAAATGTAAACAAGCATCTTACTACAGACTATGCTTCTGAGGAGGCTTATTTATTCTAGTAACTGTAAGGAACAGAGACATCCCAAGCAACATGGTCTGGAATGGTCAGATTCACAACAGAGTATAGTTCCTGTTTGGTTAGTGTGTTTGGTCAGGTTCCACCCCATTTTCCTTACGTGCCTCGGACATGCCTCTGACCTAACACCTTTCTTTTGAATTCTAAAAACTGCCATAGCTCAGTCAGAGCAACAACTCTGAGGAAGAAGCTGCAGGTAGGTTCCCACAGAGATCCATATTCAAATCCACTTTTTGTAGATATGTATGGGTGGACATTAGGGATGTCTGAGTGTAAAAAATTCCTGGTTTAAGCAATATTATTGGTTAACAGTGTTAGTTACACTCAGTAAACCTCCTCCCTGGGAGTCAGGTGGGCAAGGGCCACCTGCTCTGCTCCTAGAGCTGTAGCTTGCAGCCCTACTCCCAGGGAGGCTTTGCTGTAGGCTTAGCTTAATATTGCAGAGACTGAAGCACGTGTAACTGCTCAGCTTTGTAACAGTTACGTGGTTACCCTATTACGTGATTTTTGACATCCCTATGGACATGATATACAATAAGCCCTTATTATTTTATTTCTGGTTCCCATTTCATAGCATGGGGCTTTGTAACAGAATGTGAATGTTTGAGTCAGTGTTGCCCAATGCTGAAAAATTGAGGACAGCATTGACTCCATGTTCTCCAGCTGATACATACTGTAAATTGTATCAGAGGAGTAGCCGTGTTAGTCTGAATCTGCAAGAACATCGAGAAGTCCTGTGGCACCTTATAGACTAACAGATTTATTGGAGCATAAGCTTTCGTGGGAAAAGACCCACTTTGTCAGAGGCATGTTACTTTACTGTAAATTGTCAATAAAGAATTGTCATAAATTAAATGAATCTAATTTCTATTCTTACTAATGTAGGCTCCCTTTACTGAAAGAGCCTCTGACTTTTACTGGGAGGATCCTTTGTGTGGCTATGTAGCCCTGGGAAAGTGCTACCTGCACAGAAGACAAACTGACTCTGGGTCCAAAGAGAGGCAGAGTGATCTGCCCAGTGAACCAGAGCTGCTGGCATTTGGTGGGGCTTGCTCCAGCGACAGAGGGATTTTGCAGTTGTTGCAGCCTGGACTGACACACAGAACTTGCACAGGGCTGTCGCCACTCCAGCTGCAGATCTCCAAGGGCGCCCATAGAAGCAAGCATCTGGGACTCTGAGATCCACAGAAAGGCACACTCTGGAGTGGGATAAATTGTGGCAGTATAAATGCCAGGTAGATAAGTTTCCTTTCTTTTGGTATACTTTGTTCATTGATTTTATTCACATTTAGTCTGTTTAACCCTGTTCTTTTGTTATGTAAAGGTGTGTTAATTCTAATTTAATCAATTAGATGTATATTATTTATAATTGTTGTTTTGGAGTTAGATCCAGATTATTACTGGAATAATTTTATTCCTGGAGATTTCCAAAACACACCATTAAGTGTATACAGGGCCAGCCAGGTGGAGGCACCGCCATTGCATATTGCTTTAGAAGCAAGGGACTGCAGCAATGGAGGCTATGTCTAGACCGCAAGCTTCTTTCAGAATCTAAACACAAATAAAGAATTGCCAATCTGGAACTATGTACTTTTTTCTACGTAACAGGAACAGCAATTAATTCTAGGTGGTAGATGCACATTATTTTTTAAAATTAGACCTGCCTAACAATAAAAAGGTCTTAACTATAATTATTTTAAACTCATAATTAAAAATTGGCAAGATTTCTGGCTTCCAAAAGTTACTCAGTTGATTACTTTTTTTATCAACACTTTACGTTGTTGTTGCTTTTAAGTCAACAGCTGCACTGATTCTAGTAGGGGAAGATGTTGTTTAATCAAATTTAAACTTCCACCCACACTTCCATCCAAAAAGAATGAACGTGTCACCTCAACTAGTCCTAATTATTGATAACTAACATATAAGGTGAGATACATTATTGGAATACCCTTCTATTTTATAAAACTATTATGAATATAAAGTTTGATAAATTTCAATTTTTGTATACAAAACTATATTCTATAAATTATCCCTTTCCAGATGAGATTGTGAAACCACCTGCAAGCAGATTCAAACCTCTGAAGCTTTGCAAAGGAGCCTGTAAAGCTTGAGCTATAAAGCCAGCTGGGTCACAGCTTAGACTGTAGAGCTCACTCGTTCTCATCTCTTGCTGTAAGTGGTCTTAAGAGCCACTACATGACTCAGAGACACCCACCCACTAGGTGTGTGGGCTACAATTGAACAGACTAATAAAATACAGTACAATAAGTTATGTTACGGTTAGTAAGTCATTAGAACACAGAGAAGAAAAGAAACAAACATTTGTTCTATTATAGTTATGGAAACAATGAAACATAATAAATGAAATAACTTCTTTGTGAAGTAGCATTACTAATCCACAGGATTCAATTGGATAATCTCTTTATAACACCTTCATATTAATAATATAATAAATTAGCTATTTAAATGGAACATTTAGCTGTAGTTAGCACAGTTTTGTCATGTTGACACCAGAAAGTTAACAAACAGTAGGATACTGAATTAGAATGAAGCAATAAAATAGACAGCATCTGAATCATTCTGGGAGGAAAATGTGTCTTTTCACTCACCTTTTTGAATGATTAGAAGCCTATCAGACAGCAAGATCACAGTAAACATGCACCTTCGGCACATTCCAAGTATATGCAATTTAAGAGATTTAAGCAAATATCTGTGAGAGTTTTAATTTGGATCTCCCAATAGCTACACGGGATTATTGAGAGTGTAATAGCTTTATGTTCAAGTGGGATTGTGCTGTATTAAATTCATTGTTAAATAAATCAGTCAAGCTCTCTCTGAAATTTGAATCTGTACCTTCGTAGAAGTTGAGCAGTATTTCACTGTTTTAATGTCTGATTATCAATACGCACTTTTAAAGAGGCAATATCGCATCACTTAATGATTGGGTTTTGATGTTTAGGGTTTTTTTTTTAATCTTTACTGGTAGAGAATTATATTTTACCTCGATTAGGTTAATGTATACTAACATTATATAGTTATTAATACATTTTGGTCAAAGAAGAAAATGTTCTAGGAAAGTTTTGCATTGTTGTCAAGTTCACTAAAACATATTTATCTCATATATACATATTTGGTCGACAATTTTACAGTCATGTTTATTGCAAAGGCCCATTTCAACTTTTTTATTGTCAGCCATACTGGGTCAGACCAAAGATCCACCTAATCCTGTTTCCTGTCTTCTGACAGTGGCCAATGCCAGGTGTCCCAGAGGGAATGAACAGAACAGGTAATCATTAAGTGATCCAAGTGAGTATTATCTCATGCTCTTCTTTAGATACAGTCAAGAATTTGATGGTCACTTTTGGGAAAAGACAGACTTTTCCTCTCAACTATCTAAGGGTACGTCTACACTGTGGGACAAAGTTGAGTTAAGATATGCAACTTCAGCCACGTTAATAGCTTAACTTGACTTTTGGCGCTGTCTACACAGTAGGAACTTGAAGAAAGAACATCCTTCCTTCAGCTTCCCTTACTTCTCTTGAAATGAGGGTTACAGAAGTTGGAATAAGAAGCCCATTATTTTAAAATTATTTTGAAATAACGGGCTTGCTGTGTAGACTCACACTTTGTTAGTTCAAAATAATATGAGTTATTTCAAAGTAAGCATGCAATTTAGACATAGTCTAAGTGACCTTCTTCAAATCTACTGCCATTCACAGCCTGATCTTGTAAACTGTACATACGCTCTTTCATAAGTATTGCAAAATCAAAATCTGGGATTGCATTTAGTGTTGCAGATTCATGCCTATTCATATTCACAAACATAAAGCTACCAATAGACTACTATGATCCCTAAATTCACTGTGTAGGAGCAAGATTATGGGTTTTACTAAGATAAGTATTCCCATGGAAGACAATTTGACTATTTGCGTGAGTAGAATGAGGAGAATTTAATCATATTTTTTTTAAAAATAATAATATTTGTCATTTACCCGGTTAGGTAGGAAACAGACTACAAAATAGTTTGAGTTCAATGACTAACATTTGAAAAATAATGTCTCATTAAGCATAAAAGCTTCTGGTTCAATGTTACATACTTAACATTTTTGTCTATTATCTCATTGTCTGAGCTGTATGAACTACATATAGCAAAAAATATTTACAAAATGTTACAATCTGGTACCATCTATTTATACAGACTGAATACATTTCTTAATCCAAAACATCTGATAAATCAATATTGTAGGCACCAGAATTTAGTAGCTGTCACTGAAAGAAAGCCCCAGACGAGTGAATGAAATATACACATTTCTCCAGTGTTGTATGGAAGCCTGTAATGAACATGTTTTGAGCATAAAGATAAAGACGATGAGAATTAGATAGAATTGTACAAGGACTTTTGACCTTCACTTGAAACTAATGTACCACATTGCAGGAAAGAGAAATGTCAATAAGTTTTTCTTATATTGAATTACAAAATGAGCCCAAGTTCTTATTTTTTCCACTCAGCCACACATTGGCTACCATGTTGTGCTTAAACTTTTTTTTCAAAAGACAAATTTAAATTTACATGAACTACTAATTTCACTCTTAATTAGAAATCAGTAATGATGTACCTTACATAAGATTTTATTTCTGACTTCAAAAGGAGGTACCTAGGATTGTTTGGTGTCTTTACTTTGAAGAAAATCTCTTTTATTACTTATTTTAGTACAACACATTAAAATCAAATATCTCCTGTAGCAAAACGATTCAAGTCCCTGCAACTCAAATAATTTTCTAATAAAAAATGCATGAGACAAATAAATGCACTTTATGTTCCACAAGAAAAGGCAGTTTCAACAGGCTAATGCTCAGAGAAAATTCATTTTATCAACCAGCCATTTCATTCTTTGGTGCTGTTACAAGCTCCTTCCAGTTGCTAGGCAACCATAATTCATAGTACCTTTTAATGGATACTCTGCTACTGCTGAGAACATTAAGGTGAAGAGAATAAATGCCTTGGGTGAATCTTGAAATCTTTCATTATGCATGTCATTCTATTTCTGTAATGCTATAATGCTGAAATGTTTCTGTGGCAGGAAACTGAGTTGTGGTAATTGCATATTCGACTCATATATGTTTTGTAAGCAGAGCAGCACGTACTTGTCTAAAATGAGTTATTTCAAACATGATTGAAATTGGACTTTTCTACTTCTAAAGGTAGTAAATAAATCTAAAGGGAAAAAGGAGAGAAAAATAGGTCTAGAGTAAAATGTCTTGAAATTTCCAGTAAGAATGACAAAATCCTATAGCAGAAATTGAAAGTAATCAAAGAGACTGGAGCTTGATCACAGTGGTATATGAATGTATGGGATACACAATTTAAAATGCAAAACCACAACAGCAGATAAAATATACTCAATATAACTGCTATTTCGTTTTTTTTAAACAGTTTCAAAGACAGATAAGCTAGGTCAAGCACATTGATATGTTTTATTAAAATATATACAAGCTTTTTGACTAAATATGGATAGCTAAACAACGAGAAGTCCCATTGTACCTTATAAATTAACAGATTTATTGGAGCATAAGCTTGCGTGGGAAAAGACCCACTTCGTCAGATGGATGGATGGATGGCTAGTATACTGTACATTTCTTACCTCATTGGGGCCCTTGCATACCTTGATTAATACTTACTCATGTGAGCCAGCCGGATCACCAAGATGAGTAAGGGTTTCATAATTATACTCTTGCTTTGCAAACAAATTAAGACAACAAAAGTTAAAATAAACTGCTCAGATACTACAGTGATTAGTGGCAGTATAAAATCCTAATATGTATTTGCCCTTTATGGTTCTGAGAGAGGCCAATCAGATGCCATGTTTTCATGATACTTAATAGTATTTTATTATTTCAAATAATGTATGCATGTCTCTCATATTTCTCTTAGAATATCTATATTAACCTTTTTATGTTAATTTGCATGTACCTTCTAACTTCAGATTTCTCGTTACCATATCTAGGCATGTTTCTGTAAAGGCTCAGAAACCAACAATTAATTGAGAACTTTCTTCCTCAACCATTTACCGCACTTCCTTGCCAGATGTCGATAACCTCAAATTGATCCTGAGGCACCACACATTTTACAAAATAGCAATTCACTCTTTGAATGTTAGATCAAAAAAGAGCATATATAGATAGCAATTCTCCAACCTGAGACTGCTCAACTAATTTCATGTTGTACATCAAAATGTAATCCACTGCTGTTTTACAAATATAAACCTGTTTTGCTTTCTGCTTATCTGTCATATCTAGTCCTTTTCCCATGTGCATTTTGAAATTATCTTTACTAGCTGGTTGAAGTTGAAAATTTTGGGCCAATTTCTGCTTTTTGTTACACAGGGATAACAGAGAGAAGAATATGGCCTCATGTTACTTTTCTACGGCACATATGGTGCTGTATGACTACTACTATGTGATGTTGGAAACCTCCTTTTCTGAATTACTCTCAGGAAATACAAAGATCATATATGAAGAGGACCGGGGGGGGGGGGGCAACTCCACAAAGGGATGAAGACAACAGAGTAATGGGAGTGGGTACTGGAAGAGAGAAATTTAAGGTAATAGTTGTACTTGGTCAACAGCAAAAGAAAGAAAGATGTGGCAGTTGCATGGGAGGAAGGTGATCCAATAAACTTTTCTGAGGCTGAGGGACATTACACAGCAGAAATAAATGCATTAAAAATTTAAACTTAACAGTTCCTTCTTTTCGGCAGTGTTTACATGGCACCTACCTTGGTTACATGGTTTCCATCTATACCAAATATCACTGTTTTTTCTTCTTCCTTCCCACCTGTCCTCCTTTTTAATGCCCCACCCTCTTTTTATTAATGGAGGATATCGCACAATAACTAACTGGGAAGCGATAAGCTTCTTCCCTAGAATCCTGCCTCCCTCCAAACCTTCTCATAAAAATGTGCATTGGAAAAAATCCCAGAAGATATGGAGGCAGAAGATTTTTGATCAACAAACTCTGCTGCATCATCATGGATATAATTTGCAATCCAATCATTTCCCATACACGATTCCATTAGTGTAGACTCTCTCTCTCTCTCTGTAGTTTCTGTGCAATGACTAGGACTGTTTGCTTTATTTTGTCAAAAGATGGCTACTTTCGCCATGTTCACCACTATCCAAACCCTAGTGTGAGACTTGTGAGTAGCCCTAATTTTGAATGTTCTTAAAAGACAGATTGCTGAACAGTATTACTATAGAATCACAGAAATGTAGGAATGGAAGTTACCTTGAGAATTTCATCCACTCGAAGAAGCTGGGTCTGTGGCAGAACCACATAAACCTAGACCAGGGGTGGACAATAACCACCCCATGGGCTAGATGTGGTTTACCACAATTGGCCAATGATTAAACCATTGTTGCCCATCCCTGACGAAACTATTTTTTAAAATCTCCAAAGTTGGGAATTCTATAACCAACATTTGGAAACCTACTCACAGCTTAACTGTCCTTATAGTTAGAAAGATTTTCTCAGTATCTAATTTAAACCTGCTGCAAATTAAGTCATTTGCTTCTTCCTCTGCCCTCTGTGGCATGAAGAACAATTGATCACCATTTTCTTTCTAACAGACATTCATATATTTGAAGACTGTTGTCCAATCCTCCTTTAGTTTTCTAGTCTCAAGATTAAACATGTTCAGTTTTTTAAGACTTTCCTCATAGGGCAGGTTTTCTAAACCTTCCACCATCTTCAATTTGTCAAGTCATTTTGAATTCTAATCCTCTCTTTCAAAGTGCTTGCAACTCCTCTCATCTAGGCATCATCTGCAAATTGTATAAGCATAGTCTCTACCACATTATCTAAGTAATTAATGAAAATATTGAACAGTCCAAGACCCAGGATCACACTAAATAACCTCTCCCAGTTCAACAAAGAATCACTGATAGATACACTTTCAGAGTAAGGTCTTAACTAGTGTGCAACCATTTTAGAGTCATTTCGCCTAGACCTCATTTCTATAGTTTGCTTATGATAATATCATATGGGACTGTGTCTAAAGCCTTACTAAAATCAAGATACATCATATCTACTGCTTCCTCCATCCACTACACTGGAAAACCTGTCAGAAAAGGAAATTAAGTTAGTTTAGCATATTTTGTTCTTGATAAAGTCATGATAATTAATCCTTATAACCCTATTATCTTCTAGGTACTTACAAACTAATTGTTTAATAATACATTGTCGTATCTTTCCAGGTATCAAAGTTAGACTGAAGAGTCTGTATTTTTTCAGGTCCTCTTTGTTCCCTCCTTTAAAGCTAAGTGCTATGTTTATCCTTCTTCACTCTTCTCAGAGTTCTTCAGCTCCAGACTTCTAGAGTTCCTTATGGACCCCAGGATGAATGTCATTAGGCCTTGCTGACTTGAATACATCTAACATATCTAAATGTTCTTTAACCTGTTTTTCCCAATATTAGCTTGTATTCCTCTCCTCCTATTGTTAATATTAAATTTGCTGAGCACCTTGTTACGATTAAACTTTTTATTGAAGACTGAAGTAAATTAGGCATTAAACACCCCAGTTTTCTTGATGTCATCAATTTTACTGTTTCCTTCCTAAGTAGAGGACTTTCTTTACTCTTTCTCTTGCTTCTAATGAATTTAAAAATCTCATCTTTTATGTTCCTTGTGCCTTAGTCTTTCTAATTTTGTCCCTTCATCCTTATGCTATTCTTTTATATTCCTCCTTACCAATTTGTCCATGTGTCTAATTTTATAAAGATTCTTTTCCCGATTTTCAGGTCATTAAAGTGTTTCTGATGGAGCCATACTGCACTCTTTCTATTCCTGCTATTTTTTCTATACAGTCTCCTTAAAAATTGCCACTTCTCCAGAACTCCTTTTTCACTTAAGATTTTTTTTCTCGTGGGATCTTTGTAAGCTATTAAAGTCTGCTATTTTGACATCTCAAAGAATGGATATACTTTAAGGTCAGAAGTGACCATCATGATCATTTAGTCTGACCTTCTGCACATTGCAGACCACAAAACCTCAACAATCCTTTCCTGAAATAGACCTTGACTCTAACTGAATTACTGAAGTCATAGAATCATAGAATCATAGAATAATAGAACTGGAAGGGACCTCGAAAGGTCATTGAGTCCAGCCCCCTGCCCTCAAGGCAGGACCAAGCTCTGTCTACACCATCCCTGACAGATGTCTATCTAACCTGTTCTTAAATATCTCCAGAGAGGGAGATTCCACCACCTCCCTTGGCAATTTATTCCAATATTTGACCACCCTGACAGTTAAGAATTTTTTCCTAATGTCCAATCTAAACCTCCCCTGCTGCACTTTAAGCCCATTACTCCTTGTCCTGTCCTCAGAAACCAAGAGGAACAAATTTTCTCCTTCCTCCTTGTGACACCCTTTTAGATATTTGAAAACCGCTATCATGTCCCCCTTTAATCTTCTTTTTTCCAAACTAAACAAGCCCAGTTCATGAAGCCTGGCTTCATAGGTCATGTTCTCTAAACCTTTAATCATTCTTGTCACTCTTCTCTGTACCCTTTCCAATTTCTCCACATCTTTCTTGAAATGTGGCGCCCAGAACTGGACACAGTACTCCAGCTGAGGCCTAACTAGTGCAGAGTAGAGCGGCAGAATGACTTCACGAGTTTTGCTTACAACACACCTGTTGATACAACCTAGAATCATATTTGCTTTTTTTGCAACAGCATCACACTGTTGACTCATATTCAACTTGTGGTCCACTATGACCCCTAGATCCCTTTCCGCCATGCTCCTTCCTAGACAGTCGCTTCCCATCTTGTATGTATGGAACTGATTGTTCCTTCCTAAGTGGAGCACTTTGCATTTCTCTTTATTAAACCTCATCCTGTTTACCTCTGACCATTTCTCTAACTTGCTAAGGTCATTTTGAATTATGTCCCCATCCTCCAAAGAAGTTGCAACCCCACCCAGTTTGGTATCATCTGCAAATTTAATAAGCGTACTCTCTATCCCAATATCTACATCATTGATGAAGATATTGAACAGTATGGGTCCCAAAACAGACCCTTGAGGAACTCCACTTGTTATCCCTTTCCAGCAGGATTTAGAACCGTTAGCAACAACTCTCTGACTACGGATATCCAGACAATTATGCACCCACCTTATCGTGGCCCTATCTAAGTTATATTTGCCTAGTTTATCAATAAGAATATCATGCGAGACCGTATCAAATGCCTTACTAAAGTCTAGGTATATGACATCCACCGCTTCTCCCTTATCCACAAGGCTCGTTATGTTATCAAAGAAAGCTATCAGATTAGTTTGGCATGACTTGTTCTTCACAAACCCATGCTGGCTATTCCCTATCACTTTATTACCTTCCAAGTGTTTGCATATGATTTCCTTAATTACCTGCTCCATTATCTTCCCTGGGACAGACGTTAAACTGACCGGTCTGTAGTTTCCTGGGTTGTTCTTAGTCCCCTTTTTATAGATGGGCACAATATTTGCCCTTTTCCAGTCTTCTGGAATCTCCCCTGTCTGCCATGATTTTTCAAAGATCATAGCTAAAGGCTCAGATACCTCCTCTATCAGCTCCTTGAGTATCCTGGGATGCATTTCATCAGGACCTGGTGACTTGCTGACATCTAACTTTCCTAAGTGATTTTTAACTTGTTCTTTGTGTATCCTATCTTCTAAACTTACCCTCTCTCTGCTTGTATTCACTACGTTAGGCACACCTCCAGACTTCTCGGTGAAGTCCGAAACAAAGAAGTCATTGAGCATCTCCACCATTTCCAAGTTCCCTGTTACTGCTTCTCCCTCCTCACTAAGCAGTGGGCCTATCCTGTCCTTGGTCTTCCTCTTGCTTTTAATGTATTTATAAAAGGTCTTCTTGTTTCCCTTTATGCCTGTAGCTAGTTTGATCTCATTTTGTGCCTTTGCCTTTCTAATCTTGCCCCTGCATTCCCGTGTTGCTTGCCTATATTCATCCTTTGTTAGTTGTCCTAGTTTCCATTTTTTATATGACTCCTTTTATTTTGAGATCATGCAAGATCTCCTTGTTAAGCCAAGTCCTCAAATCATAGTTTAAAGCACTCGAGTTACAGAGAATTCACCATTTACACCAGTGACCTATGCTTCATGCTGCAGAAGGTGAAAATTCCCCAGGGTCTTTGCCAGTGTGAAAAATCATCCTCAACACCAAATATGGTGATCAGTTAGAACTGGCGCATGTGGGCACATATCACCTGGCTGGTAAAAAATGGGGTAAAAAATCATCCTCAACACCAAATATGGTGATCAGTTAGACCTGGCGCATGTGGGCACATTTCACCTGGCTGGTATCTGGAAAGAATTCTCAGTAGTAAGTTGTAGCCCTCCCAATCTAGTGTCAAGCCTCCAAATCTTTGGGGATTTTTTATACTGGCAGTCGCCAATGGGTCACATGCCATCATAGGCAATCCACCATAACATCTCCTCCATCAACTTATCAAGCTCAGTCTTGTAGCCAATTTCTTTGTCACCATTGCTTTTCTTGGAAGATTGGTCCAGAACTTTGCTTCTCTGATGGTTAGAAACCTTTATGTAATTTCAAGCCTAAACTTTTGATGGCCAGAATATATCCATTTGTTCTTGTGACCACACTGATGTTTAATTTAAATAACTCCTTGCTCTCCCTGGTATTTATCCCTCTGATGTATTTTTAGAGTGCAATCACATATCCCCTCTGCCACCTTTTTGTTAGGCTAAGCCATGTCTTTTTTCTGCTACTCCTTTTCCTTAGACTCATTAAAACTATGTTTTCATGATCACTTTCACCCAAATTGCCTTCCACATTCAGATTCACTACCAATTCCTCACTGTTTGTCAGAGTAAAGTCCAAAATTACTGTCCTGCTGGTTACTTCCTCTTTTGGAACAAAACACTGACTTAATAGACTCATTCTGTCTATAGTATTTAATAATTTAATTCTACAATCCAGGATATCAAGAGAATGGGGATGAATAATGGGCATGTATGTGTAAATCAAACATTTCAAATCAGAGCATTATTTTAAAATATTCCTAAACAAAATTCCCATAGAATTTCTGCAATGATTTCATTTTTATCTATATCTAGATATAGGTAATGGTAAATCCAATGTTACATTTTGTCTTTCCATGAAATAATTTCTTAGATACTGCAGTTAATTCTGGGTGGCTATTTATGTTTTAAAATATTTCATTTTAGTCTTGCTTCAAACAGATTTAATTGCAAACTGACTACATGCTTAAGGTTGATGAAACCTAATATTTGTAAGTTAAACATAAAAGTCAATACTGCCTCAGGTGAATTCTACATTTCCTCTGGTAGAAACCTTCTCTTTTAGCTGGCATATTCCAATTCAGGGGTCAAAATAATTTAATATAAATAGGCAATACTAATATCTAAAGTTTCATTGTGAGGTGAAGAAAGTGGATGCTCAATATCATTTATCAAAGTAGGAAGAGAACAGCAAACGGAGACCTAACCAGTGGAAGGTCACAGCCAATAACATTTCTGCAAATAGAAATGGGCTTCACAAGCTTCAAATGTAAATTACTGTTTGCTGGAGAATTTTAATGGAATTTTACGTCACATTATAAAATGTTTAATTGTAACCCCATTTTAATAACACCATCTGATTAAATGAAAAAGACGCCTTGCTGATCGCAATTACAATCTGTCAAGCTGCATATTTATTTACAGTTTGGTTTCCTAAAACCAGAAGATAAAAAAGGAACCTCTATTCAGCTTGTCAGCAAACTATAATTATTGCGTATCCTTCTGTCAGTTTCTGCATAAAACTTTTGGTCTTAAAATGGATCTAATTACATCTGCATCAACATTTTAATAAATGCTTGCTTGCTTTTCTTGCCCTTCCCCCCATCTCAGTGGTATCTTTGTTGTTACCTAGCTTCAAGGCATTTGTTTTGCTGTAGTATCTTCCCCCCCACAAAAGCATTATTAGAATAAAAAAAATGTTCCTTTCAATATTGTTTTTGCCATGTATCCACTGTAGTGTCTGAGACTCTATTATTTTTTCTGCTTTTGGCATGGATATTTTGGATACTAGTACAGGAAACTCTTTCCAGGTGTGCCATGCAGCTCATCATCTGCAAAATCTATTTATTGTAATTTATGTCCTTTCATAGGAAATAGTTTGCCAGACACAAGACATGAGTCCAAATGCCTGAACACAACTGTATGCATCAACTAGTTATAGAAATTACTTCTCATAGAAAGACCTATTAAATCATCTATTCCATCTCCCAGTCAATGCAGGATTTTTCCCTAGTGTATACATTCCTCAGCTCTAATAGAGCAGACTACTCCACAAGCATTAGATTTTTGTTGTGATGTTCATCCTTAATGTTCCTGTGCTTATTTTTATCCCACTATTTCTAGTTACATGCTCTAGATATCACAATAATTTATACCCCCACACTAACTTTGTAAATAATGAATGATTATAAATAATCAGGATGTTG
This sequence comes from Pelodiscus sinensis, assembly GCF_052426305.1. NCBI lineage: Eukaryota > Metazoa > Chordata > Testudines > Trionychidae > Pelodiscus > Pelodiscus sinensis. The sequence goes on along the minus strand of NC_143053.1, from coordinate 64,540,168 downwards.
AAAATGGGGACATGAATGATTCTGTAATTCTGCAGCTGAGTTTTCATGGAAAATTATTTTGCTCAAGGTAGGTGATGTGCTAACAGGATTTGGTTAAAGATAATGTGCTAATAGATTTGGGGAAAGCTGATTACTTTTGCACTGTTGTTGAAAGTGATCAGGTCATCTGCAAATGGAAGAAGTCTGAACTGATATATTATAGTGCCTTTCACTTATTGATTTCCTAATTCTTCTAGCCACACATGCCAAACCTGTATACAAAGCTTCTATACAGATAATTCTAGGGCTTGAAGGGTCTGATACAAGTACTATTAATTGAAATGGGTTCTGGATCAGACTCTCTTAACCCGGTCTATCCTGTATATGGTCAGGTTGTTTGTTTTTATGCAAGAACTCAGTATTATTCAGTTGATTCATCCTGCAGGAATTCATCCTGTATTTTTAAGGCTCCAGCAACATGTGTTAGCAGACCATTAAAATAGCATGCAGTTCACAAGGTCAAGTTCACAAGGTCAGTTCACAAGGTCAAGATTTCAGGCTGCATAAGTAACTTTAACTATGATGCAACTTTGTTATACTGTCTTTATTTGCATAACCATGTATTATTTCTCAAATAACACAATAAAGTATCACATCATATTTTTCTACAGCCTCAAAACATCTTTTATTATCTTTTCATTTTCATATTAACAATAATTTAACATTTATAATGGTCCTGTGTGGTTCTTGACCTAAAGAAATAAAACTTATGAACTAAAATGTTTAAGGGCCTGTATTTTTTTAAAAAAATTGTCAGAAACCAGAGCTATACATATTAGGTTGCTTTTTCTAAAACACTCAGGATTGGTCTAAGTCTGCTTCCATTGAAGTTATGGCAAAACTCTCATTAGCCTTCAACATGATTGAAATTAGGCCAGAATGCATTTGAAAATCCCACCCATTGTTTTCAATCAGCAATACAACCTTCTAAGGTTCACTTCAGACCTTAAAGCATTAAACTATGAATATAACATAATTACAAAATAAAGTGGCCTATTTCTGGGGGCCAATATATTGTCTTATTGTATTGGAGCCACAGTAAAATTGCAGAATTCCCCCAGTACTGTATATTGCATCAAGAAAACCATGGATAAGGGGGAATTTATTGTGTTAAGAAATCTTAAAAGATAAGGTGTAAATAGAAAGATGTGCTTCTCAGCACACATCACTTTGCTTGTATGTTGTTTCCCTCCCCAAATCCTTCTTTCTTTGCCTTTTTTAGGTGAGCAAAGATGCGCTTTGGGAGTCCGGATAGTGTTTTCCTCTATGTGGGGATGGGATAGCAATACAGATAAAAAATAATAATGCTAAACAATAAGGATCACAAGAAGTATGGCTTACGGTGTTCTCTTCATATAAACAGGACTCCGTCTACCACACACAGAGTAATGTGCAAGAATTTCATAGAGTTTACAATCAGAAGGGAGCATATAAATAATCTAATCTGACCTGTATAGCTCCCACTGAATTTCACCCACATATTGGGTACATCTAGACTACAGGCTTTTGTCGACAAAGTGTGTCTAGACTACATCCAGTTGGGTTGACAAAGCAAATCGCTTTGTCGACATGAAAGTGTAGATACAATAATGCCTTCTGTCGACAGAACTCTGTCGACAGAAGGCGTTATTCCTCATAGAATGAGGTTTACCGCCGTCAACAAAACTGCCGATTTCTGCAGAGAAAGGCAGGGGTGACACCAATGCTTGAGGTCCCCACAATGGCAGGGGATGTTTCACACAGGTATTTTACTTTGTAGAAAAACTTGACATTGCACTGTTGTATTGCACAATATTTTACAAATCGCAAATAGCTGAACTATTTTTGCTCAAACACTCCCAACAGCGGATAGAGTTTCCTTAGCACCATGAACATTGAAAGTAACCATAATGGGGCAGAAAAAGGCAGTATTGTAGAGGTGATCAGGAAGGGATTTCCATGCAGAAGAGGGAGCATGCAGGAATGCATGGGCATGGCAGAAGGACACTGCTTTAGCTGACCAGGACTATGGTGTATGTGATGGGTGAACAGACACTGAAACAAGCCTGATAAATGTACTGTTTTTGTATCAAAGATACAAATGAGGGTCTAGGCCACTGGATGCAACCCAGTGATCCCTAACAGCTTGCACAAATATTAGCTCAACACTGACTCAATGCCAGCAGGAGTAGTATTACTGGTGGATCAAATGGCCTATTAGCAGTGTTATGCTGAACCACAGAGCTGGCTACATTTCAAGAACTAGTGAAGCTATCCCTCAAGTATCTTTGCAGGGTTCTTGCAGGGTTTGCTCTATCCCTTTCAACTTGTCCAGAATGTGGTTGTATGGCTGCTTATTTGGTTTAACTATCATGATCATAGCATATCCACTACAAGATCTTTACTCTGGTCCTAGGTTAAGTGATGGATAGTTTTTATGTTTGTTTCTTTTGAGATCCTTAAATACCTTGCTAGCTTTGCTTTCACTGCACTGCACTATTCAATGATTGGCCATCATATCATATGTCACAGCCCCCCATGTTTTATGAAAACTGATTTATGACTATGAATATGCATAACCTGAAGACACTTTAGGAAAAATGCATCATGTGACATTTTTAAAGTTATGATCTGCTGAATGTGGTTCTGATTTCTGCGTGTATATCATTCTTTTATGTAAATTAGAAATATGAATGGTAAACATGTTGTATTAATCTAAGTCTCCTAATGCATGCCATTAGTGGTTCTTAAGGAAGCATGGTGGCCCAGTGCTCAAAAAAATGAGCTGCAAATGGGCTTGTTTTTCCTGTAAGCCCAAATTGTGGTTGTTCTTAAAAAGGCACGTGACCAGGCCAGCTGGTTCTGGACTCCATCTTGAATCTGGTATTCTTCCATGGGAATGGGGAGTGAAAAATAGAAGATTCCTTCCTTGAAGGAAGTCTATTTAAGGATTTGCAAAACAATCAGTCTTTTTGTCTTCAGTGGGCCTTTGAAATGGCACCCACACCCTAAGAGAATACACGTGGAGAGACCTGAAAATAAAAACTCTTAAGGACACAAGGAGCTGTAGAACCAGATCAGAGAAACATCAACTCCATTTTGAAGCAAATAAGGACAAGAGTGAGGAACATAATTTGAAACAATTTCTCTGAGTGTACATCTACACTGCAGCGTTACTTTGAAATAAGCTATTATGGAATAACAACTCAGCTCCTTGACTTTCATGAACACCGCGAGGAGTAACAGTAGCTCGGAATAGGAAACCTAGTCTGAACTACCTAGTTCGTGCTGCGTGTAGCCGCGAGGCACGGAGTCCGAACTAGCGGATATTTAAAAATGGCAGCGCCCGGCAACATGCAAATGAAGCCCGGGAAATTCAAATCCCGGGCTTCATTTGCAACTCCGGTTGACTACATTACCACCCTAGTTCAAACTAGGGTGGTAGTGTAGACATACCCCCAGATAGCTGTGAGAAGCCCTGGAGGCCAATTATTTTGAAATAACCACAACTACACTGTATACACACACACCCTATTTTGAAATTACTATTTTGAAATAGGCATTATTTCTCGTGAACTGAGGGATTATTATTCCAGAATAAGAAGCCTGTTATTATGAAATTATTTTGAAATAATGCTGTAGTGTGGATGTGCCCTTAGTGTATTACGATTAGCTGGCTTGCTTTGGTTTTCACTTGCAATCACTTAAATCTTACTTTTTATACTTAAGAAAACACTTTTGTTTATTATCAAGCCCAGTGTAAATATTGTAATTGTTATGGTGGGGAGGGGTGCGGGGGAAGCAACCACTATGAATATCTCCCTTTCATTGATAAAGAGAGCTTAACTTATGAGGTTTCTCTGTAAAACTCTTATACAGAGTTAAGATGGATTTATTTGGGTTTCGGTCCTCCTTTATTCCTCTGTGCAATCAATGGCCTTATATCTGAGCTCTCCCAGAGCTGAGCTGGTTCAGTATCTGTGTGGCTCAGCTGGGAGCTGTTACCCCAACTCTGTGCCTTGCCTGCGGGAGACCAGAATTTGTGGCCCGCCTGGACAGGGTGGTGGGGAGCCCCATAGGGCAGGAAGGCAGGCTCTGTGGCATGAGCAGCACACTGGGTGACAGCCCCAAGGGGACCTCTGTGAACAAATTCGTCACACATCCTTTTGATATGTTAGATCCTATAATTTATAGTCACTCTTCTGAAATCTGTCTCAATCACTCTTTTTTTCAACTTGGGCCTCTGTATGATTGTATTTTGAGTGAATGGGATTTTATTATGGTTTTTTTTTTAAATGCCTTTGTTTTTATTCTGCTACACAGTTCCTTGAATGCCTTGAAGGAATGAGGGGTTAATGTAAATAAAAAACATAGGTAATGTTATGCAATGGGAATATGAAGTCTTAGTTAATTAATGACTGTGGAGCAATTTGACATATTCAGAGGAAAGTTGCTATAGAAGAGCAAAGCATTGTTAGCGCTATTGTCTAGTGCATTTTCTAAATAGCCCAAAGTTTTAAAAAGAATCATCAATTGTTATTTCATAATGCAAACTTTTTTGCTCAAGCAACTTAAGCTGTATCTAATAGCTAGATCAGCACTAAGCCTACAGTTCTGAACACATTTTATGCTACCTCATAAAGAAAGAGAGAGGGGTAATTAACTTCATAAAGTGGTATCCTACATTTGAGTGTAAGTTTTTTACATGTAAGAACTGCAGTTTAGTTACAGAGCTAATCTCTAAAACTCTTTATATGGGAATGAAGATAATTTTTAAGGTTACTAGAGGTTCCATCTCTGAATACACCTACACTTGATTCTTATCATGGGTTTCATCCTTTAAGCTTGCCATGAACAGAAATCCAAGTGACTGTATATGGAACAGTTGCAAGCTGAGATTCAAAATTTCTAAAGGGAGACCACTCAACACAAGGGTTGCAGGGACCCAGAATATGCAGCTCCACAACAGTGCTAACACTGCAGTGTCACTATCAGACCAAGTTGAGGAAAGCCAGGTAGCCCTTTGGCACCTTCTGTGTCTCAATCTCCTCTTACACCAGGGAACAGGAGAGATGAATGCAACATCTTGTGGCTAGCTACATATGTTCCATCCCAATTTAGTTCTCATCATAAAGTTTAGTGCTGCAGTCAGCTAAATACATTATTTTTGTAACTCAAATGCTTTGCTGCCAAATGCCAGGGATTGTATCCCTGCTGATAATCCATGAGGTTGTATGGTGATGTGAATTTATGTGGATCTCAGAGATATGGTCAAAGTTTCCTTAAACAGTTAAAGTGTGCAGCATGCTGGCTAAGTCTGTTGTGTGTCCTTCAGTAACCAGCTCACAGAGAAGATAGCAGCCTGGTACTCAGAATTGTGGAGTTATTCATTTTATTCAAATGGCAGAGGCCTGTGGTTGAGTTCTGGATTCAATCCAGGGATGATAGATGGTATGGATCCTTCAACTGACACCATCAGGAGACAAGAAGAGGCCTATAGATGTTAGACCTAGACTCCTCCTGTCTTTTGCATTCCCTTTTCTGAAGAGTGTTCAGGCAATAATGGCTTTACTGCTAACACTGCTACCAGCAGCATCTCCAGATCAGGATAGTCCTATGGAGACTAGTCCCTGTAGCCAGAACCTCATGCCTATCTTCATTAAAGATCAACAAGACCATAACACACCAATGTTCTACCTTCTACACTGACTCTCCATCTTGAACTTATTTTAATCCTTTTTGCAAACCTACAGCTGCCCTTAAGTAAGTTAATTAACATTAACACTCATCTCTCCATCTTCCATATATCTAAATATCCACAAAAGCTGCATAGAATAACTCATTATGTGGACTAGCCTAAAATGAATAGTTTTTTGGGACTGGGGCCATAGTTTTTCCATTTTACGCATCACCTCGCACTATGGAGTTCTGGTCCATGCCTGCGGATCCTATAGTGTAAATAAACAATAACAAGAAGATCATAGTTGTATTGCTATGTATTGCTATTTATCACCTTGATTCAATAGGTCATGTCTAATGTTTAGACTGGAGCAGAGGCTCTCTGGTCTTCTGCAAAATATCTAATAACTGCAGGGCACTACGAAATAATAACCAATACTGAAAGATATTGACAAATATTAGATTAGAAAGGTCCATCAGACCTGGTTGCCTTTGGTTAGAATTTAGTACTGAGCCCTCCAAATAAGCAATTGGGAATAATTCTCTAATATGGCTCCAAAGATTCCTGGGCAGCAGTCATGATCACAAACTCCTAAAGTCAGCAGTGCTATAATACTCATATTTTTTTTCTATTTTGTAAAGAAACTGCAGTTCAGCATAAGTTCATCCATTGCTATATTAGCAAAGTAACATTTCTCTTAAGCTGCAAAGAAGTCTGAAGTGTATTGTGTAATATACTGGGAGACTACCAGGTACTGAGATAGAGGGAGATGGTGTGTTTCCAATGTGTCCTCATGAAAGCCTTTCAGTGCAAGCCTGTATGAGAGGGACTATAGGTCAGCCCATCCGCTGGTAAACTGAGGGTGAGATATAGGGTCAGATACTGTGAGGGTAAGCACACTGTCTTTACGGAAGTCCCAAATCTGGAAGGACAGAGGGAAAGGGCATTTGCAAAGTGTCTGTGAAAATAGCACAGCATATTAGCCAACAGGGAAGGAAGAGAAAGACAGAAACAGCTGGAGTGAGAAGGGGATTATATTTTATTTAAAAAAAAAAAAAAAGAGTAGCTAGTGGTGAGGGTGTCCACCTTGAGGAAGGTGGGGTTGCTTCAAAATTTTCTGTTTAAATTAACATTTTTCTGTTGAAATTTGGATTTAGCAGGAACACTACCACAGGTTAAAAAAACAACAACAACAAATAAAACATGTTATTTCCTGTTGTTTGGTAGTTAGAATCTCCTACACTTTGAAAGTGAAATCTCCTGCCTTACTGCGCAGGATTCCTTCCAATGCACATCTGCACACTTGCTTTGTTTTTTTTAATTGTGGGGCTGTCCTCAAGTAGTAACATTTATTTTTACTTTGGGTAAAAGAAGAGCAAATTATTTTATTTGAAACAAAAATCATGGCAGGTAAAGTTTTGTAAAAACTTTTAAAAGAGATAAATGGAAAAATGAAAAAAAAATCACAGCTATATGATTTGAGGAGGCCATTTTTACTAGGATTCATCTGTGGTTTTGTAGAACACTTACTACCCTACAGATGGAAGAAGATATGCTAGAGAAGAGGAATTTAAAGTGCAGCCATAGTGCACAGTGCAAGTCAAGTCCTGTGTACGGAGTTCTCAGATAAAGTCCTTGGCTTCTCCAGTCACCATTATAGAGGTGCAGCCTCTGCAACATATGGGTTCCAGAACACAGGTGACTGCTTCTGATCAGTAAAGTGTATTGCACATGGAGACTGCTGTTCTCTATATGCTATAGCTCTGTGCCCCCTGGGCTGAGATGAAGGTAAGGTCAGTGTGATCCATTTAAGATTCAGTATCTTTTCAGTTGTTCTCCGACTGTGAGGGACTCCAAAAAGATCTCACCAAACTGAGTGACTGGGCAACAAAATGGCAAATGAAATTTAATGTAGCTAAATGTAAAGTAATGCACATCAGGAAAAATAACCCCCACTATACGTACATTATGATGGGGACTAATTTGGCTATGACAAATCAGGAAAGGGATCTTGGAGTTATTGTGGATAGTTCTCTGAAAATTTCCACACAGTGTGCAGTGGCAGTCAAAAAGGCAAATAGGATGCTAGGAATTATTAAGAAAGGGATAGAAAATAAGACACAGAATATCTTACTGCCCCTGTATAAAACTATGGTACGCCCACATCTTGAACACTGTGTACAGATGTGGTCTCCACACCTCAAAATAGATATCTTGGCCTTGGAAAGGGTTCAGAAAAGGGCAACTAGAATGATTAGGGGTTTGGAATGGGTCCCATATGAAGAGAGGTTAAAGCAACTGGGACTTTTCAGTTTAGAAAACAGGAGACTGAAGGGGGATATGATAGAGGTATATAAAATCATGAGTGATGTGGAGAGGGCAGATAAAGAAAAGTTATGTATTAGTTCCCATAATAGAAGAACTAGAGGACACTAAATGAAATTAATGGGTAGCAGGTTTAAAACTAATAAAAGAAAGTTCTTCTTCACATAGCATGTAGTCAACGTGTGGAACTCCTTGCCAGAGGAGGCTGTGAAGGCTAGGACTATAACAGATTTTAAAGAGAAGCTAGATAATTTCATGGAGGTTAGGTCCATAAAAGGCTATTAGCCAGGGGATAGAAATGGTGTCCCTGGCCTCTGTTCGTCAGAGGCTGGAGAAGGATGGCAGGAGACAAATTGCTTGATCATTGTCTTCGGTCCACCCTCTCTGGGGCACCTGGTGCTGGCCACTGTTGGCAGACTAGCTACTGGGCTAGACGGACCTTTGGTCTGACCCAGTACGGCCATTCTTATGTTATGTTCTTATGTAGAATAAAGCAAAGCAAATGCATTCCACTTAATTAAAGAAAAGTAGTGAAGTAGGACAGCAACAGAAGAGGCAGGCCTTTCAGCCTGATGCACAAGTTTTCCCTTATACTCTGTAGCGAGGGCTCCTGCCTTCTTTTCCTCTTCATAAAAGCATCTTCACACTTTTTGAAACTGACATTCTATTTCAACTGCTTCAATAGGCCTTAACATGACTATAGTGTTTCTGCCAAAGCCTGAGTGAGTCTTCAGAAACATTTCATTATCTTGCTGTTTTTGACATCTACACACAATGTTAAAAGCAGCAGATTAAAGTCAGCATCTCTGCTGCTGGAAATCTCAGAAATTCTGACATTTCCATGTTTTAGGTTTTCTCTATTTGCATACTATCTTTTCTGTTTTGTTTGGCACTTGCAGCTGTGATGCTGCTTGTGCATTAATCACTCATGCGGGAGCTGCATGAACAAGATGCCAAATAACTTACCACCAGGCGTTAACTCCATAATATATTAACCATCCATCCATGCAGTCGAATCGTTAGCCCATACCCATCTCTTTATATCTGCAGTGATAGCTAGTTAGCAGTGGATAAGATTTAATATTGTCATCATTCGCTTTGTTTCACCACTTTGTGTAATGAATAAAACATGAAGAAAGTTGGATGATGAGTAATTGCTATGAAAAAAAATTCTCCAAAATATTTTCCCCAAAATTATCACAGCAATTATTTTCAGGATAACAGTGAAAGATTGTTCTTCAAAAATGAATTTTGTCACCTTACTTATTCTATTTTAAATGTTACACAATTTTTGTTTACTTTGTGAAATATACTAATTCCAAGAGTCTCCACCACTGAACTAGTTACAATGGTTAGTCACCCTCACCGTTAATGCATGCTTTGTTTCCACTTATTCTAGCTTCAGTTTCTAGCCCCACGATCTTCTTATGCCTCTGTCTTAGAAAAAAGATAACTCCATGCACAGGACTTGACCTGTATTGTACACTATAGCTGCACTTTGAATCCCCCTTCTCAAGCTTATCTTCATTGGGTACGTCTACACAGCATGCTTATTTAGAAATAAGCTATTTTTTTAACAAAATAGCTTATTTCAAATTAGCATGTCTACACTACAGGGAAGCCTCAAAATCAGTCCAACGCAGGCTTCCCTAATGTGGACATGCTATCTCAATTTAGAGTTCTAGTAGGCACTAGGGAGAAATTAGTCTGAATGGCCCTGGGGAGGAGCTATTTTGAAAAGCAGCAGTGGATCGTCCACACTACTGCTATCCCGAAATAGCTATTTCAGAATAGGCATTATTCCTCGTGGAATGAGGTTTACAGATTTCGAAATAAGCCGTCCGTTATTTTGAAATTATTTCAAAATAACAGAATTGCTGTGTAGACGCTTGCATTGCTATTTTGAAATAACAGACATTCCTTTGAAATAACTGTGCTGTGTAGACACACACTTAGAAAGAAGAGCGCTCTATTATCAGGTACCTTCTCCTCACTTAGGACATAACTGTTTACAGAACCCTGATAAAATCATCTCTTAACCTTTTCTTCTTCATAGGTCATAAAAACTGTCTTTCCAATGTCAGACCACTGGAAGAGGCAAGAGGAGTAAGGAAAGCGAAACATTACGCATCAAGTCCCACAGTGGCATAAATCAGCATAGCTCTATTGTCAACAATGAAGCTACATCAAATTACAAAAGCTGAAGATCTGGGTGTACATTCTTTTGGCTATGCTGCTCAACACCACACACACACACAATCTACCATGACTCTCAGCCTGTCAAGGGTAATTTCAATGAAAAACCCAGACTTTTCAGAACTGTGTAAAAAAGATCAACCCTACAAAATGAAAGGGCTTGAGATGATAAAAATTCATTGCTTCAACAAGAGGTGTTCTATTACCTTAGTTTTATGATTTGGCATTTCTGAGGGCAATAATTCACAGTAATAACATTTGGGTAAAAGCAGATCTGTGTAGAATAAGAGTAAATTTTCATCTAAACTGAAAACCAGCCTTGTAATGAGGTTCAAATGTGAAGTATTCACTGCAGACTAAAAGTATCTGGTACCAGTGACATATGAAATATAGGGCAGAAAAAAGGACTATATTCTTCAATTCAAACACAATTCAAATGTCAACAGTTAGATTAATAAGGGGAAAATCTTTTGTTTTGTTATGGTAAAGAAAATTATCAGTTTTGTTCATCAGCAATATAAAATTTCTGTTTGACTCAGTGCTTCGCTCTAACACTCAAAGGTGCCAAAAAAAAAAAAATCAGTCGTTTAGGTGAGCCACAAGATTAGTCATGAACACAGAATTTAAAATAATATGTATGGAGTTGGTAAAACAAACTATTTTAAACATGTCTCAGCTATGCCAACAATCTCCTACATCAGATTTATTAGCAATTGCTCTATTAATAAGAAATAGTAGCTGCATTCTACATAAGGAAAATGAAAACAAAATAGTGTCCGATTTCCTACACTCCATTACAATGGCACATTTTGTTTAAGATATTACACTCTCATGGACTGCATAGCTAAAAAAAATAATTCATGAAAAAATATATAATTGTGCAGGCTTTGATGAATTGGGACATAATGTTAAATAATTATTCATTGCCTTTATTCTTCTGTCAAAGTGGGAAAAATAATTTCTTTTTATTGCTTTTTTTATATAAGGACACAGGCCCTTGTGACATCCATTTTATTTTAAACTAATGCTTCTGTTATTCCACATCTGAATAATTATAGCTGACATCATCTGTTCTTTGGTATCCTAAAAGAGCTTTAGCTTTAGTCCACTGTTACATATTTTATGCACAACATGAAACAAAATACCTCAAGATTTTTGAAAATATTTATTTTAAAAACAGCAATGAAATTGTCTGTAATCACATTTTCTGCTCTCCTTTGAAAGCTACATTATTCAATATGCCAGTGGTCTTTTCCATAATAGCAACATATTAGAAATTCATGCTGCTCTAATACATCTGAATTCACTGATGTACTGAACTCCCTATAGACCTAAAGAAACATTTCTGTTCCAGTTTCATATGTCCTGCACACTACCTACTGATGTGATGGTTGTCAAAACAGTTGTACAGTAGCCTTTGAATTCAAAGTGTTCCTTGACTGTCTACTAAAACCAACAATAAACCCAACTATATACATTATTCTAGCTTTTGTTGCCAGTACAAATAGAACATTCTGGAAATGAAGCCACCTATTTTATTACCTTTTAACATCTCTTCAACTTTAAACTTCAAAAGATGAAACGAAGCATTCAGAGGAATTGAAATCCCTTTTATTTTTTCTTGTAAATGTTCTGTACACCATTATAAGCCACACTCTTAAAAAAAACCTAACTATTAATATGAAGGCACTCTAACAATACTGGTGTTTTCTTAATGTAAAAACTGCACTGTGAATTTTAATTCGGATTGGCTTAAACAACCATCAGAAAGTCAACAAATTCTGGGTGAGTGTCTATAACTTTGTATTGAGCAAATGAATGTACAGAAATATTTAAATTCTTCTTTAGCACCTTAAAAGGCATTTTGCAGATATATGTATCCGCTCATGAGAAATCTGTGCAGCCAGCTTTATTTGCACGTTTCTTGTGGGTATTTATTGCAGTCTTAAGGAGCATTTCAGGAAGATTATACAGCACACAGAAGTCTAGAGAGGCTGACATCCGCCACAGAAACAGAGACAGATCTATCTAGTTGTAAGGAGCTGCCGCAATTGTAATACACGGAAAAAGGCTCCTTTTCGCTTCCATTACAGACAAATCAACCTGCTACAATATAATTAGTGCAACATTATTATCTGATTATCTCAGATGTCTAAGAAATCTTAGATTTGTAGCCATATCTCAGTTATGTCCATGTTAAACTTTCTTGTACATAACACAGTTCTTGGCTTTGACTTGAGGAACCAGTCTGTGTTTTGCAATATCAGAAGAAATTCTGTACAAATATTAAGCTCTGTTAAACCTACAATATAAATGAAATGTCTTGAGAAATTTGTATTTGAAGATACTGTAAAAAACGAATGTGTGCACATTACTTTGGTAAAAAACAGAGACCCAGATAAGAATCTTGAAGCAAACAGGAACTGACAGCACAATGTAGGAAAAGGGAAACCTCAGTGATGTTTTTGAATAGTAGAGAGAGACTTCAATCAATCTCAAAACTTCAAAGCAGGCTAATTCCCAACTTGACTGTCAGATACTGTAATGGTAATGGGAAAGTCCCATCTCACAGCATTGTAACATTTTTCAGAAAGAGAATTCCCACAGAGTAAAAAATCCATAAGAAATTGATCCTTAATGTGAATTCCCTGAGCTGGTACCAGGTTCTTATTTTGTGTGCTTAAGCACTTATACAGATGAAAACTCTTACAGATACTGAGCCAAATCTTGCAGTCTTTACTCAAAGGGCTTTCAAATGGAAGTTTTGTCCTGAGTGAGGTCTATACTACGTTTTAGTAAACCAGCAGTTTTAGGGTGAGTTTGTTGAAAGAGTGCTTTTGGTGCATGGTGCATACTGACTTCTTCTAATCATACTGAGCAAAATTCCAAAGACATTATTTTTTACTCAGTCCTTACTCAGGCAAATTCTCATTTTACAATGGCAAACACTTTCTAGCTGAGATAAAAGGGAAATGCCATGATCTATACCCCCAGTATTTACTGCGTTTAGTTGTTTACTTCCATCAGCTTAACATTAACTAAGTCATTATCTAAAAATGTGCAAACTGAGCTGGTGTCAGCCAACTCCAGACCACCCAATAGCTGAAACACAGAATACAAAAATGTAGGTATCATTGCAAAAAAATATGAATACAGGTTGAGAATAGGTTAACAGAAAAGATGAGAGTAAAGGGCCAAATTCAATGCAACTGCACCTGCTTCCACCAGACCTGAATATGGCCTAAACCCAGTACATTCTAATAAAGAGGATAAATGGGTCAGGTGAGGAACAACCCAGAGGTTCAATGCTGAGAACAATTCTACTAAAAAAAATTATTAGTGACCTGCAAAATGGAGTTAGTTGCCTGCTGTCCAAATTTTTACGAGATCGATATTAGTGAATATATGATCATAAGAACTTGGAAAAGTTTGAGAAATAGATAGATAAAGGAGTTTCAGGGTCAGGAAACATGTTAACATACTTGGGCATATATTATTGGTAAGGATCAGTGTTAGACAAGATAGTAAAAAGGAAACTTAAGGGTGGCGATGAGTAATACCAAAAAGAATGATGTGCAGAAAGAGAAACTTTTAAAGTTTCTGTGTTATAAAAATGAGAGAATATGTTTCAAATGCAAATAAATATAATACTGTCTTTTCACCAAATCCTCTGTCTTCCATGGTGTTGTGGAACACTAAAAGCACAGTAGAACCACTATATTCATTGCAGAGTTAATTCCAGTTATCTACACTTGAGTTAACTCCAGAAGTGAGCACGCAAAATAACACTCCAGCTGAACGCAGTGTTTGTGTTAGCTGTCAAACTGCTAACCAGAGTTGTAACATGTATCACATGACAGGCCAGCCAACTCCAGGTCAAAGCTCTAGCACAACTTGAGTTAAAGAGTTCTGGTGTACAAAGGACTTGACTTAGAGGCAACACCTGAGTTATAAGTAACAAGTAAGGCTATGTCTAGACTGCAGGCTTCTTTCGAAAGAGGCTCTTTCGAAAGCATCTTTCGAAAGAGCCTCTTTCGAAAAATCGCGTCTAGACTGCAGGCGGATCTTTCGAAAGAGAAATCCGCTTTTTCGAAAGAGAGCACCCAGCGAGTCTGGATGCTCTCTTTCGAAGACGGCCTCTTTACATTGAAGAACGCCTTCTTTCGAAAGAGGAACTTTTGAAAGAAGGCGTTCTTCCTCGTAAATTGAGGTTTACCGCCATCGAAAGAAAAGCCGCGTTCTTTCGAAATAATTTCGAAAGAACGCGGCTTGAGTCTGGACGCAGGGGAAGTTTTTTTGGGAAAAGGCTACTTTTCCCGAAAAAACCCCTGAGTCTGGACACGGCCTAAAAGAGAAACTGTGTGTGGGAATAAGGGAGAGGCTGCAAACCAGTGAAGCTGAGCATAAGATTGGAGAAGACAGACTTAGGTCAGAAATAAAGTTAGAAAGGCTTTCATCCAAGAGAAAGTTGTTCAAATGTAGCTCAATCTTCAACATGACTTTGTGGCAACAAATACAATACTTTATGTAAAGACAAAGATGGGCCTACAGTATCCTTGGAACACAAAAAATATACTTTAATATATTGTAGTCTCAATTAATAGGAACATGTGTTTGGCATAAGCCTGAGGAATCTATGCTTGTTTAAGTACACAAATTCCATGTCCATATTTTTATTTGGAAAAGAAAAAAAACACTGTACTTTTAATTTTATATAAATATATTGTTTGCTATTCACTGTCGACAGGTACTTTTTGGCATCTGGACTTGAAACTAAAATTACTTCATCAATCTGCTTCCACAATAATGAACATTACTCTTCAAGGATATAAGTCAGGGATGGGCAAGAGGCTGCCAGCGGACCGAATCTGGCCGGCCAAGCCACCAAATCTGGCCTGAGGCTGCCTCGCTGGGACCCTTACGCACAGCACAGTGGCAGCTGCTTTAAACGTGGCTGCTCTATTCTGGGAGTGAGAAGGGAGGCTTTGTGCTCTGTACCACGCCTTAGCAAAATCTCTCAGCAACCATTGGCTAGTTTCCAACCAATAGCAGCTCAGATATTTTGCTGGCGGCAGGGGCAGCCAATGAAGCCTCCTCCCTCCCTCCCTGTTCTCTCTCCCCAGAGCGAAGCCAGGTGGAGCAGCTTGTGACTGCAGCCTTCAGGTTCATGCAGGGCTGCTGACTGGAAACTGCCTAGGTAAATGCCTCCTACCTCCCAAACCCAGGCCACCATCCAAATTCTCTGTACCTCTCACCCCCAGGTCACAACTCCCTCTCAGACCCTGCACCCTTTCTTGCACCCTTCCCCCAGACCAGAATCCTCTCTGGCACCCATATCCCCTCCCTGCCCTGCACCCCATTCCCCTGACCCAAGTCATCACCCAAGCCCTCTGCAGCCCCTTCAATCAGGTCACAAATCCCTTCCAGACACTGCACACCCTCTTAGAGGCCCTCCCTCAGGCCAGATCCTCTCCTGCACTCATACTACTCCCTCCTGGACTCTGCACCCCAAGCCTCTGCCCCAGATAACAACTCCCTCCTTCACCCAAACTCCCTCTCAGATGCCACACCCCCTCCCGCACCCCAGTCTCCTACCCAACCTCTGCCCCAGAACCCAAACCACCTTGTTAGAAATGTGGCCCTTGACCACTTGCCAAAATCTTGGAGTGGTCCCCCATTAAAAATTATTGCCCACCACTGATATAAGAATATACCTACATTCTGCAGAATGGAAATTGTGGCCCTCTAGCAAACTGATCAAGGTGGAAAGTTATCACGGATCATAAGAAGAAAGATGTCCATAGCGCAGGAAATGATATTTGAATTATCATGTTTAATTTAACTATCATTAATCAGGATTCATTTAGTAAATATGGTGTCTTTTCATATTCCACCCAATGCATACTTCCCTTAATTTACCTGTTTCTGTCCTCATCTACATAAATTCCCCAAAGCAGAATTGCTTAGTTATACTATTCAGCTTTTTTGTATTTGCCCTTGATTCAATAATCCACTGTGACACTCTACAGACTCTCAAGGCCTTTTCTTCATAGTTCTTTGCAAAAGGCTAATGTGGAACATCAGTGCTTAAAAGAATGCTTAGTTTCCAAACCATAGCTCTCGCATGAAAGAGATCAATTCAATGAAACATTGCTTTTCCTCTTTAATAAAGTGCCAAGTGCTAGTTCTACTTTCTCTAGGAACTTCTGATTCTCAGAACCTTTCCTACCATTCAACTCTCTTTCTTTTTCCAGGAGGCTGAATAATGTATTTTGCAAGTTTCATAGCAGTACAAGCAAAATTTTAAAAATATCCCAGATATGTATCCTTAATCCTGTATGACATTTTTTTTCCTCCCATACAACATACCCATGAGGGTCATACTCTGCTCTGAAACATGAGGGCATAACTTCTAAAGTCAGTAGCAACTGGGAAGTACAACTGAGGCCAGAACTGGTAACCTGGTGTACAGCTGGCATACAAAAAGGTTGCAGCTTCTTTAGGTCTCTTGAAAAACAGGATATTTAAAGTGACTTTGCATCTCTTGCAAGCAATGTAACTGACAGAGAATATAACTTTTCACAGGACCAGCCCCATAATGACTATTTGACAGGATCAGGTCAAACACTGAACTCTTCCAATCACTTGAATGGGAGTTTGGTGTGGACAAGGACAATAAATTGTAAAAAGGCTACAAGATTTGGCCTGGAGTGAAAAAAAAAAAAAAAAAAGAGAGAGAGAGATTTGCTGTTTTCCTAAAGTACAGCAAACAGGAGAGGAAATACCACATTTCTGTACATCCCTCTGCACAGACAAATCAGAATAGAAAGAACCTGGTAAGAAAACACGGAACATAGTCATTCAGGGCTAAATCCTGCTTCAGCTGAAGTCAATAACACTGGCCTGATTCTCTTCTCAGTGACATCAGTGCACCGAAGTAATAATTCTACTGGAGTCAATGAGGCAGGATTTCATCCTTTGTAACCAGAGTAAACCTGGGGCACAGCAGAACTAGTTGTGATGATGTCAGGGAGCCCTGGATACAGCCTACTGACAGTAATTTAAATATATATTGCAACATAAATTAAATTAGCCCTAAAATCAAAGACTAAAAATTCTTACCACAGAAAGTGAATTTGAAAGCAGTGTTCCATCTTGGCCAAGCATGTTGGACACTGTAATTTCAGGTAGGTCCATGTTTTGTGGATGGAATGGAAGCAGGCCATTATGGTTCATTGGGTGACACAGAGAGTGGTACCCCGACTCTACTTCATTCAGGTGCAACAGTGAGTGGTCAGGTAATGATGGAGGAGTGATGGGAGGTATATTAAAATCTTCACTTTCAAGACTTGGACCAGGAAAAGACTGTAAAAAATACAAATATTGTTGCAAATCAATAAAACATTAAAACAAAACAATAACTACACACAAACAAAACCCCAATCATCTCAAACTGTTACATAATAATTTCATTTTATTTAAATACTGATACATTACAATGGTAGAGTTTCACCATTATATATGGAATAAAAACTGCCTCAAAAGCATAACAACCGCTGTTACTTGCACAGCTCCCATTAGACAGACTTTTTTTTCAGAAGGTAAATTCAAACAGATTTCAAGGGGCCCATTAAAATTTTACCAAGGGTCTTCATCTAGCTGAATACTTTTCATGGGAATTGTGGAAAAGGAAAGCCATTTATAAAATTAACATTGGATCAAAATGTTTCATAAACTGTTACATACAGAAAAAAGAAATTCTCTCCTTTTGTTACTAGTTTTAGTTTCATATAACACCCACACATTTATTCAGCTGCAAAAGAAATAAATCATACAGAAATAGCATGTGAATTGTATGAATATTCAAATATATATGTTATATACATATACATTAATTATAAATCATGAATAAAATATAGATTTTTTGGAATGTATAAAGTAAGACATACATATATTTATGTTATATCTAAACAATTTATTCTGATGGGATTGTTAGTTTTTTTAATGATTGTTATTATTAAAAGTTGTACGATTTAATCTGATGCAAGGTAAATCTACAAGTAAAACTGGAGGAATATACCAAATAGATAATTGATTTGTATTTGTTTTGTGATCTTCCTGAAGCATGTAGTCTCATTTGAGAATAGGGGATATATTTGAAGGGGAAAGTGAGCATTATGGTTGGAAATAGCTAAAGCAGGACTGAATAGGAAAGGAGAAATGTGAGGTGAAAGCACTATCTTGGTGAAAGTGGTCATGAAATAATATAGTTCATGATTCTAAGTAAAGGTAGAAAGGAAAGCAGAATAATAAAGATAAAGGATTTCAAGAAGACAGACATTAGCACACTCAAGCTATGTCTACATTACAGAGTTTTTGCAGAAAAACAGCTGCTTTTCTGCAAAAACTCATGGAACGTCCACACCTCAAGGGGTTTTTGCGCAATTGGTATTCCTCTTTCTATGAGGAAGATGCATTTTTGTGAAAGAGTTCTTTCACAAAAAGGCGTGTGTGGACGGGGAAGAGAGGGGGTTTTTGCACAAAAAGAGGAAAGAGGAAAAAACACAGGTGCCCTTGTGGCCATCCTGTGCATGCAAATCAGTGCTTACTTTCAAGAGATGTCCATGCAGTCTGGATGCTCTCTTTCGCAAAAGTGCATCACTTTTTTGATGAGCTTTTGCAGTGTGGAGCGCTTTTGCGCAGAAGTTTTTGTGGAAGATCTCTTCCGACAAAAGCTTCTTACGCAAAAAGCCTGCAGTCCAGACACAGCCTCAGGGAGTTGACAGAGTAAGCCCATAGGAGGCAAGTCTAAGGGAGAAAAACTGTTCAAGAGAGATGGTAGTTTTTCAAAGAGACATTATTAAGGACACAAAAACAAACTGTCCCACTGCATAGGAAAGAAAAAATATGGCAAGTGACCACCCTGGCTTAACCAGGAGATCTTCAATGATTTGAAACACAAATAAGAGTCCTACAAAAAATGGAAACTAAGTGCAATTACAAAGGGTGGATATACACAAATAAAACAAGTATGTAGAGACCAAATTAGCCCAATGCACAAACTGAGATTAAATTAGCTAAAGATATAAAGGGTAACAAGAAAACACTCCGCAAATGCATTGGAAGCACAAGGAAGACCAAAGACAGGGAAGGCCTGTTTCTCAATTATGTGGGTGTTTGTGTGGGACTATCACAGGAACTGTGTAAATGATGGATAATTTTTTTGTTTCAGATTTCACCAAAAAATGTATTAGCAACTGGACACCTAACAATGAATGCAAGTAAAAATGAGGTAGGGTCAGAGATTACAACAGGGGAAAAAACAAGATACATATTAAACAAGTTAGATGTCTTCAAGTCACCAGGCCTGATGACACACGTACTCCTAGAATACTCAAAGAGCTAACAAGATATCTGAGCCACTAGTGATTATCTTTGAAAAGTCATGGCAGACATGAGAGATTCCAGAAGATTGGAAAAGTGTAAATATAGTGCCAATCTATAAAAAGGGGAATAAGAACTATCCAGGGAATTACAGATCAGTCATATTAACTTCAGTACCCAGAAATATAGTGGAACAAATAATTAAGCAACCAATTGGCAAAGAAGATAAGAAAGCGATAAACAAGCATCACATGAATTTGTCAAGAAAAAATCATGCCAAACCAACCTGATCGCTTTCTTTAAAGCCTTATGAATAGGGGAGATGTTGTAGATGTGGTATATCTTGACTTTAGTAAACTGAGGAAATACAACCTAGGTGGAACTTCTAAAATGGAAAACCATTTTTAGAAAGTAGTTTTTAATGGTTCGCAGTCAAGCTGAAAGGATATATAAAGTAGAGTCCCACATGGATCTTCTTTTGTTCGATATTTTCATCAATTATTTAGATAATGGCATAGAGAGTACATTTTTAAACTTTGTGGGCAACACTAAGCTGGGAGGGTTGCAAATGATTTGGCTAGGATTAAAGTTTAGTCTGAAATAAATAGGATGAAATTCAATAAGGACAAATACAAGTACTCACTTTAGGAAGGTACACATCTACAAAATGGAAAGTGACTCGGATAGCAAGGAGTACTACAGAAAGCGACATAGCTTTCTTTGGCAGGATAACAGGCCTTATGAATAGGGGAGAAATGATAAGAGGAGGTATATCTTGACTTCAGTAAACTGGGGAAATACAACCAGAATTCCTGAGAGAGTGCTTTTGTATCCCCGCCCTTTTCCAAGGGTGCAGTGTCTGTAGCTCTCCAACCCACAGACACCGAGTCACTCCAGAACTCATGGGAACCAGCTCCACACCTTCCTGCCCTCTTTGTGAAAGTTAGGGTTCTGTGAGTGCTACCCTTGTGAACTCTGTGTGCTCAAGGAATCCAACTACATTTAGCTCCTGCAAAGAGCAATTTTATCCTCTTTTCCTGTTCTCCTTTTGCAGTGATACAGGAGTGAGTACATCAGAGCAAGCTCAGCAGCTATTAGGAGCATATTTATTCCTTAGTCTAGTATAACATCATATATGGAGACAAGCATATATGGAAAGTCATATAACGAAAGGCCAAGAGTACAAGCAATATTCAAAGAGGCAGACATAGGAGAATTTTGTTACTTATAGGTTCACCAAGACCTAAACGGCTCACTATGATCATCTAATCTGATCCCACAGAACTTCCCCAACATAATTACTAGCACGTATCTTTTACAAAAACATCTGCACTTGATTTAAAAATTGCTATATTAGTTGGTCATCAAATCAAATTAATAGATAGCAAGTTTAAAAACAAACAAAAGTAGTATTTCAAGTTCCAGGAGGATACGTCCATCGATGGCTATTAATGAGGCTAGCTGGGGATGTAAAACCATGCTCTGAAGTGTCCCTAGCCTCTGCCTAAACCTGTGAATGGATGACGGGGAAGGATCACTTAATGATTACTATTCTGTTCATTCTCTATGAAGCACCTGGCATTGGCCACTGTAGGAAGAGAGGACACTGGGCGTGAGGGACCACTGATTTGACTAATCTTTATCACAATTCCTGAAGTTATTCTGAACTGGTATAGCATGGAAACAAGATCTTAAAGTGGATTTGCAACCAAAGATTTTACACGTTGCTACTGATTTGCTCAGGTATTACTAGAAACCTGAGCAAAGTAAGTGTCTACAGATTGGCACGGTGAAAGGGGTGGCTTTTCACTATGAACATTTTCACCAATTAAAGATCTGTCCCTGCATAAAGAGACCTTAGGGTAGGGTAAAGCATCAAGGTTAAAGAGAAGTAGAAACCCAAAGGAATTGAATCCAGGTAGGGGAGAGTGGAGAAGTAGGCAGCAAAACCACCATGTATGTATGAGAAACTTATATTATCCCTGTCAGGTGGAGTGACCTCACATTACAGAATTCTCAACTTGGAAAACTACGCCAACCATGCTAACCCACCCACTTAGCATGTGCTGTGGCTCTCCACGGGGATTTTGTTCCCTAGTAGAAAGGAAAAGTGGCATATTGAGTTTCTAAGTCTTATTTCTCCTTGCATTTACATACTATGATGTTGAAACTACATGAAGGCTGGAAATGTAGGCATGAAAAATAGAACCTCAATGAATGGAGTGGAAACATGCCATTAGCAAAGAAAACAGATTAGCTTTATTCAAGTAGTATAAAAGTATGCTAAATAATAAATAATAAGATTATTGTGGATATTGGATAGTGTGGTAAATTATTATACTATAGAACAGTTAAAATAAATGGCCCCTTCCACAAAGAGCTTACAGTCTAATCTCATGTAACACAACATACAAGAAAAGCACAGCAACAGAAAGTGAATGACGAAGGAAGGAAAGCAATAACGTAAGAACATGAGAACAAGGTTAAAAGAAAAGCTAGATAAATTCATGGAGGATAGGTGGTCCATCAATGGCTATTAACTAGGATGGACAGGAATGGTGTCCCTAGCTTCTGTTTGTCAGTAGCTGGGAATGAGTGACCGAGGAAGGATCATTTGATAATTACAGTACTACTTGTGTTTGTTCCCTTTGGGGCTTATGGCATTGGCCAGCGTTGGTAGACAGGATACTAGGCTAAATGGACCTTTGGTCTGACCCAGTATGGCCGTTCTGATGTTCTTATGATTTCCGCATATATTTAACAAAAATGTTTTTACTTTAGACTGATATTGATTTGCATGTTTCAAATGTATGTTTAACATGTAGTATCCCTTCAAACAGAACAATAACAACAGCACTGAATTTAACTAAGGGTTTTTCTATGCTTACAGTGCTCCAGTTGCGCCACTGTAGCATGTAGTGAAGTTGATACCTACGCAGATGGGAGAGCTTCTCCTCTTGGTGTAGATACTCCACCTCCCCAAGAGGTAGTAGCTATGCTGACAGGCAAAGTCCTCCCATCAACATAGTGCTATCTTCACTGGGGAGTGAAGTTGGTATAACTGAGTCACTCAGGGGTGTGGAAATCCACACCCTCGAGCAATATAGTTATATCGATATATGTTTGCAGTGCAGACCAGGGCTAAATGGTTATTTCTATGTAATTATAATATGTTAACAATACTATAATATAAACAATACACTAGTCACACAAAATCTGACAATCCTAGTTGCAATGCATGCACATTAACATACACATGTAGACTAAAAATCATAAATAAAAGGTTACCATTTATGTCCTCTTCATTAGATTAAAAATAAAAATAAAAACATGTTATGCTTTTTACATTTTGCATATCACTTTAGTGTAAACCTCTTCATCATTTTCTTCCCAGGTTCACTGCAGTATTGGCACAATTCTACTATATCCAGGTAATTAGATGATTCCTCTCCATTCTGCTCATCAAAAGGGCACCAACAAAATGCCTTCCTCTTCAACTTCAAATAAGAAACAGTAGCAATGTGTCTTTTTATAGCCTCACCACATATCTCCATGGGACTTTCAGCACTGGATCTCCCTGTCATCATGGGAGAGGGTGGAGTTATTTTTCAGCTGTTAGGCAATGAAGAGAGTTCCTGAATCTGTATTACATCCAGGGAGAGAGTCCTTTATGAACAGTGTTAAATCCCATTGCAATACTTTGTGTCTACATCACATAAATAGGGGTCGCCAGATGGTTTCAACAAAAATACCGGACACACTTGACATTACATCACAATCTACATTACAACTTATTTAGAAAAAACTGGACACTTATATTTCCTCATTTATATTTTCTCAATTTGTTTCCTGAAGAGAAAGCTCAAATACTGGACTGTCTGGTTCAAAACCAGACACCTGGCAACCCTAATCATAAAGAGGATTTCCATCACATCTGAATTTATCATAAACAGGTTTGAGAGCATTTAAAGTTAAGATGATCAATAATGGGAACCTCAGATCACACACACCTTAAATTTTAGCTGGGTGTCTTTGAACCTTCACACACAGTTTTGATTCCAGAATAGTTCTCAAACCAAATGGAGTCTACATTCCTTGGTGCTTTATAAAATCTCACCAGAAGTTATTTTTGTGAGATTTTAACTGATCTTATGTTACTGATGCCATCTTGGCCTGCAATTTCAGGAGACCAGCTTGCAAGATTTTGGCACAACTGAACTCACACTTTAACCTGATTCTACTGCCAACTCAAACCCAAGCTTTTTCTTAAATCAGCATTCAGATGTGTACACCAAGCTAACTTGGCTTCTTTCTCATTTAAATTTGTCTTTTGTGCCAATTAGCCTGGGCAAACACAATATGGATTTTAATTGTGCTAAGTTCTGAAATGGAGGCAAAATTTAGATTTTTGCAGGTCAACTAGACAAACATCAAGGTATTGTTTTAGAGGATTATTAGTCAAATTCAAGTGTACTGGTTCTTATTATTGATTGGACTCATTTTGGTAATGTGCAAACCAAACCCACACTTTTTATTTCCATTTTCACATAAGTATCCACCGAGTAACAGAAGTGACATATGAAATGGCTGTATGACTTGATCATAATAATTAAGAACAAAAAACCCCTACATATCCAATGATGATGGTGACTGCAAATTAGAAGGTAAACCATATTTATGATTGTATTGAATAGATTGTACCAATATTTAGAAAGCAAATGGAGAAAGATAAATGAAAGCTAAAGAGATTTTAAGCAGAGTGAACACAGGAGGCAGCAAACATCCAATATCAACCTTGTTTGGAAAGAGAAAAACATTTACAAGTTGTACCTCCCTGGTCGGGAATCTGCCAGACCAGAGAATGTCAATGCCTGCCCCTCTGCTGCTGTGCTTTGTTCTGGTGGCAGAAGAGGGGTCTGCATTGACCGAGCAGGGGCGGGGGGAGATGGTCACTCAGGGGGAGAGGCAGGGTGGCTGTGGAGCCCTGTGGCTGGGGGCCAGGAATGTAGTGAGCCCATGGCCACCAGGTTGCACTTCCTGGCCCAGGCTGCCAGGCTCTGCTGCAACCACCCCACCAGGGTTGCCAACCCACAGAAATTTCATTTACGGACAAAATGGGAAAAATTTACGGACAGACAAATTTTTTTACGGACATAATTTTTATACTATATTAAGACAACATAAATGGCCAAAAGTGAAAAGTAATCATTGGCATTCGTGCATCAATGTGCTGATGCTAACTCGGCAGAATAATGAAGATGATAACATCATGTGGATCACGTGATTCAAGTTACGTCACCTCAAACATTGAGCTAAATAAACAATTGAAACGTCCAATTTCTGCTGCTCCACAGTAAAATGGCTGAAGCAGCATAGAAGAAATTTAATTGCCATAGAATAATTGCTGGGTTTCGAAATTTTAGTACACTTTTATGAAATTTACGGGCACCCACATTTTTTTTATGGACTTTACGGACATGTCCAATTTCGGCTAATGTTTTATGGACTGTTCGTAAATTTACTGACGGTTGACAACCCTACACCCCACTTCTTCCCCGGAGCATCCCATCTCCGCACCTCCATTTCCCTTCCTGAGCTTGAGTGTTCCAGAAGCTCGGGCAGAGGATGGTGGAGGAGTTGCGGAGTGTGGGGCCCAGCTTTCCCCTGTAAGTGCTGCAGCCCGGGAGCACCCACAGGGTTGCCGGACCACAGATGTTGCCAGGCTACATAAGTCCAGATCATAGAGGTCAAACCTGTACATAAGAATGCAGAAGATATAATCGACCAGGTCAGTTTAACATAAATGCTGTATGGGCTGCATCACTCATTGTACATACACTCAACAAAATACAGTATTAGCTATAAATCCTTAAAAATATGGTCTTCTCATATGCATATGCTATTTAGATAAAATGAATATTTCTAACAATGTGAAGTGTGCCTTAATTTATAATTTGCAATAAGGCTTCTCCATCTGAATAATGGAAAAATGGCAGTTTTTAAAAGATAGATGCTTTAGGCTGTCTCCTCTTCTATTACTGAACACATTGTTACATAACAGAAATAGTTATGAATTGAAAGGAATGTAAAACAGCATGGTCATTAGAGGAGGAAAAACAATAATTTACTTTATACACATTTGAAAGTTAAGATGATCTATCTGACAGTGGTATTTCCAGGAATAAAAACAGGATAAACCTCATCTCTAATTTCTTAATGGAGGACCTTCAGAAGTAAGCGTGTTTCAGCTTTTTTTGTCTCTGCAGGAACCAGGGTTGATAACTTGAGACTATAATGCATTACTGTGGAAACCTTCGGTCTCTTGCATAAATCATCTTAACACTCAGCAAGAATTGTCCAACAGTGCCATTGATATGTTCAAGTCAATGATCCTGCAAACAATTTTTTTTTTACATTTCTTCATGTGTTAGACAGCAGCAATAAATCATATTCATTTAAAAACACACAATATACTTAATTTATCAAGCAACAGCTATCAAAAACATATTACTGGGGAAGGTACAACTTTTTTTCTCCCCATTGTGTTAATCATTTTCTCTAATTTACATTAGGTAAAGGGCAACGCCTAAAGCAAAACATTAATTTTCCAGCACGAGATGAATTCCATTTCCAATAAGGAGAAGAATATGCTGACAATGATACAATTGATTTAAAATAAGCACAATTTCAAAGTAAACAGAATTATGAAAAGGAACAGTGCTTTTTCAAATGAAACATTCCACTCCTGACATTCTCTTTTCATTGTTTAATTGAATTTTAAATATTGTTCTATGCAAGTTTGTTTGAAAATGAATGTGCTTTGTTTATTAACAAAATTTTATATTTAAATACTTTTAATGGGTGATAATGAGCAAAAAACATACAAGAATTGAGCTGTAGAGATGCTATTACTTGCTAAACACTCCAAGGCTTTAGAAAAGCTCAGGCTTTGTTAAAGGATAAGACAGATCTAGGCTGGGACAGTTTAAAGTTAGCAAGGGCCAAAGTCACACATAGTGACTCCCTCAGCCCTCTCCCAGGCCCACCTTCACCATAATTCTTCCCCATACTCTGCATTCACTCAAAGAGCTGACTTACTGACTGAAAAGTAGATCTTCCACTGATCATCTTTGGGTAGGTCGGGGTCTGTGCTGAAGAGGAGGGGTCTCATTCCCCATCCACCCATTTGCCTGTAGGCAGCCCCTAATAGATCCCGGCAGGGCAACAATGAGGTATCTCTGTGAGCACTCTCCAAGTTCAAAAACCGTCTGTTTTGGAGTGGGAGAGCTTCAGAGCAATGGGTTATTAGATTGTTAACAAGAGAAAGTTCACAACTCTCCCAGCTATTATTTCAGGCTATATACATAATCAGGACACAAGGTTGCATCTGTAGGGCTGCATTTCCAAGATTTTCTTTGCAGCGCTGTTTTAAAAAAAATTAAAGTGGGATTCCGAAGTCACTACGGGATCCAAGAAGTTTGGGTCTATAGGCATATACCCCAACTCCCTCTGCTGTAATCCGGCTCTTCTACTTGACTAGGGACTGGCAGCCTTTCAGAAGTGGCATACCAAGATTTAACTTACTTCTATTACAGATCTGCGTGTCAGAGGGAGGAAGGGGCAGGAGTAGGCTGGGCACAATGATCATTTTTTTCTGAACCAGCTGCAGCTAGGGAGAATGATTTAATTTAAACTATTAAACAAATCAAGCATTTTAACTTTCTCATGCTAGTTTATCAAACTTCATTTTAAATAAAGTAAAGAATTTATGTCCAACAAAAAAGTTTTCAATGTTTTCTTTATTGATGACAGGAGTGGGGAACCTTTCTCGGGTCAGAGGTCACTGAACCACAGAAAAATCAGTTGGGGACCACACAAGCGAGAAGCAAAAAAACTCCTCCAAACCACCTAACTCTCATTGATGTGGTCCCCAATTGAGACACCTCACTTCTCTGAGACTGGAGAGTGGGGGTCTGGGCATGAGGGGGGATGCTTATCAGGCTTCTCGCCCCTTTTCAGTGGGGAAAGCCTCATGCATCACTGCACTGCCATTCCCCCAGCAACATGGGGAGGGAGCTCAGCCCCTCCACACAGCGGGGAGCCTGTGCAGTCATGGGATTGGAGCACCATCTCTCGCTTCCCACTCGATGGGCATGGGGGTGTGTATGTGTGAAGAAAGCCCCGACCTTCCCTGCCAGACCCGGTGCATGGATCCACATGCTGCTGCTCCCCCAGTGGGATGGGAAGGGGTGGAGGGAGAGAGAGCAGCAGTGCACAAAGCACACCTGCCGAGCCCAGTCGTGCCCTGCCTTGCAGCGCCCCAGCTGGGCTCGGTGCAGTCCCTCCTAGGGCTGAAGCAGCATTTCCAAGGTGCTAAGGTCTGGGAGAGGTTCCCATTGGTTTTTTTCCTTGGACCCGGCTGACCCCTACCCCAGCAGCGGCCTCTGTAACAACAAGCGGCTGCCTGGAGATGGAGGAAAAGGCAGTGTGGCTGGACCAGGGCCCGCATGGCAGAAGCAGTCCCACAGGGGGAGGGAGGCAGCCGCGCAGTGGTGAGGCAGCCACAGTGGGTGGCTTGCCGGAGGCTCACTGGGACTCGAAAAATGCTCCGGACTCCAGAAACCTTGAGCCACCAAAAGCCACCCTGGCAAAACGCCCAGAGCGCCTATATTCTCTGTGGCTGTGTCTACACTGGGCCACTTATTCCGGAAAATCAGCCGCTTTTCCGGAATAAGCTGTGAGCTGTCTACACTGGCCCTTGAATTTCCGGAAAAGCAACGATGCTCTACTGTACAAAATCAGCCGCTATTCCGGAAAAACTATTCTGCTCCCGCTCGGGCATAAGTCCTTATTCTGGAACACTGTTCCGGAAAAGGGCCAGTGTAGACATCCCAGTAGTCTTTTCCGGAAAAAAGCCCCGATCGCGAAAATGGTGATCGGGGCTCTTTTCCGGAAAAGCGCGTCTACATTGGCCACAGACGCTTTTCCGGAAAAAGGGCTTTTCCGGAAAAGCAGCCTGCCAATGTAGACGCTCCTTTTCCGGAAAAACTGAAAACGGAATAGTATTCCGTTTTAAGCATTTCCGGAAATTCATGCCAGTGTCGACACAGCCTGTGTGTTTGGGGGAGGTAGGGAGGCCGTTGCTGCTGGGCCACGCTAGCGTGAGCCTCTTCCAGACAGGGGAAGGGAAATGGAAATGCACAGAGGTAGTCGGGCTAGTGTTCCCTGTACACTGGATCGGTTGGGGAGGCTCACATGCCAGTGAAAATCATCTTGCATTCCACTTACGGCACACGTGCTGTAGGTTGCCGACCAGATACTAGACCATACATTTCTCTGCATTGGTCACGTGCATTTCCCACATTTCTTTTTTTTCCTTGTAAATTTAGTATTTTTGTAAACGGAGTAAAACTCTAGTTTTAAAAGAGTTTTCAAATGCTTTTAGAGGTCGTCTGAGGAAAATGTGCTCAAAACAGGCTTGAAACAAAGCATCAAAGAATAAAATTGAACATATTCAGCAACCGCAGATGAGAACTAATTTTTTTAAAGTCCTATTTTCACAAATATTACTGCTTGAAAATGTATATGGTACACTACATTTAACCTTTCATTAGCATCATTGACTCCAAACTGGCAATCAAGTTGGTGTGCTTTTCTGGTGTTTACTTTTTCAATATGCTCTTAAAATAGTACTACTATAGATTTACATTTAAGTACTTCCTCTTAGTGGGTAAAAACTCAGTTTAAATTTACATATCCTCATTGAAGTCTGTTAGACCGCAATCAACTAAAGTTGTGCTAATGCTGTACATAGGACTCAGAACGAAGAAAGATAAAGATCCCCTTCTTTTCTGTTAACAAGATTGAAGGCCTGAGAAAAGAAAGCTGATGCCCTTATAAATCTGTTAGTGTCTACACTGCAGGCCTTAACTCGAAATAAGTTACGCAAATTGAGCAATGTCAATTGTGTATTTTATTACAAAATAGCTTGTTTCGAAATAGGGAGCATCTACACAGCACTTATTTCGAAATAGAGCACTCTTCCACTGACTTCCCTTATTCTTCATACAAAGAGGGTTACAGAAGTCAGAGTAACAAGTCCTTCAGCTTGGCAGTAGTTATTTCAGAATAGGGCTAGTTATTTTGAAATAGTGTTGTGGTGTAGACATACTCTTGTGGTCTCTAAGGTGGCATAGGACTCCTCTTCTTTTTTTCCCATGGATAGAAGAGTTAATGAACATGTCTGGAAATAGACAGAACTGAGACATGGCTGCTCTTTTTAATATTTCTCCTCCCATCCCTCTCTCACTCCAAACACAAAGAAACACTAATGTAACTTAAAGCTGACATGAATAGTTCTTATTTACCCCCATCGTCCCATTGACTTCAAGGACCTGGTCCTGGGTAGGAATAATGGGACTGCACATGAGCCCTAGGTTCTGTGCCAGTGGGTTCCAATGAAGTAGCAGGGCACACTGGAGCAAGGTTTATTCATGTGAGGAAGGCTTGCTGTAGTAAGCCCTCTGTTAATACAGTAATGTATAAGGTAAGCAGTGAAACTGCTGAGAATTAAACTTGCAATAAGCCCAAACTACTTATATTGTACCAGCTATCAGTAGCTACAGTAGCTATTAAGACATTTTTAGAAACTGCAAGAAATATGTGAGCTATTACAAGATATAATTCTGAAAAACAGACTTCTATGAAACAAGCCAATTTAAGAAGAAAACAACATAAACAATAGTAACTTGTGTGCTCAAGTGAAGTATCTTTTTAATTTTGAGTAATGAAGATGTCAAACCAAATGCTAGAGTAGTTTAACTTAATTAGGTGGCCTATTTTTCCAGGCAGCCTTTCATTTCCCATTGAAAACTCAGCTTGTATGCAAGGCAACAAGAGCAATTTTGTCTGTAATGAATACCTCTGGGACTCCACAGAGTAATCATTTGAATGTTACATTGAAGACTGGTTTGAGTAACTAGTTGGGGCTTGTTGAGATGCCAGACTTTGCAAGACTAACTAGATTAATCAAAGCATGACATCTTATCGTTTTATTAGGTAAGAGGTCAAGAGGTCAAACTGACTTTACTTCTGCAGCCTTTGCCAAAAGGGACAGTCGAATACCAATTGGTCTAATTTCTAGTTCAAATTCACATAATCCTCATAAACATTTATGAACCAAAACATTTAATTTTCTATAAAACTCAGCTGAAAAATATTGCCTCTAACATTTCCCGTGGTTATTTCTCATGTACACTACTGGCCTGAGAAGGGAGTTTCCTGGAAAGGAAGCTACATAACTAAAATATATGATGTCTGAAATCTGTTTTCACATATTAAAAAAGTTGTTCATGAAGGAATATAAGACAGCATTTTAAGTAATATTTCACATAGGTTGCCCATTCCACAGAAAATGTTCACATGCTGTGTATAGAAAAAAAAAGCAGTATGGTTGCTCTTGTGATCTGGGGAAAAATACACCCAGTACTCAGACAGAAAATGCATCATTTGATAATTGATTTTCTGTTTATCTTCTTCATGGCAATACAATGGCTATTGTTATTTTTTCATTTATTATTTAGAGAGGGCTTATCAGTGGAGTTGCTAAGGGCCTCCTCCTAAATTGCATCTTTTTACTTACTTCCTCTCCTGATGCTAATTCTTGAGAAAAAAAAATTGTGATTTATACTTAGAATAACTGTTTATACAGTGCTATCAAATGTTACAATTTTATCAATAATCTCACAATATTTGGTGTTTATATTTAAAGTCCAAATCTCAGCTTTGCTTTTAAATTATCTAGCTCTCAGTGTTGCAAAAAGAAACAGAAAAAGACTCCAAACCCCAAATACTTAAAACCGGAAAGCAAATAAAAGATTTTATGTTTAAATGTTTACAATTTTTTAACCAAATCATAATTTGTGAAATCTTGGGACTGGTAATACTGTAATGAAGAGTATATTTACATAATTTCCTCAGGGAAGGACCTTTGATCTGATCCACAAATATACCTATGAAAAAAAACCCTCAGATTTAGGTGCCTAAGTCCCAATTTTAGGCCCCACCACGATCCACAGAACTCCTGCTCAGCTGCCACTGAAACCTGTAGGCACCTAAACTCAGCACCTACGTTACTGCACTAAAAGTGCACTAGGTGCTTATGTTTTTACGTCTGGGTACACAGGGCAATCCAATAGGTGTGCTCAGATGCCACTTAAAGCAACAGAAAACAGTCGGGGGGTGGGAGGTTGAACTCAAAAGAGGAAGAAACAGGACTCTTGTAACCATTAGACTAGACGTAAATGATATGGGAAACCACCCTTACCAAACTCACCCTCTGCTTTATGAGACGGGATCTCAACAAAATCTGAGTGCCCAGGACTAGAGAGAGATTCTTACTCTAGTTCTTTGACCCAATTAATATGAAATTATTTAATTAATTGGAATACCTTCAACAGGCGAGATTGAGGGAGACTCTCATAAGAATATCCCAGAGGCCATCCTGAAAACTGGACTTCTCCAAGACAGGGGTGAGGCTCAGGATGCACCCCTCTCCTCAGAAACTCCCATTGCCTAGCTTAGATGGAAAGCTGCTTAATATGCTTGCTTTGTGGATTACATTCTAAGATGCCTCTCTCTCCATGCATAAGGAGCCTAGATACCTAACTCAGGCTTTATGGATGCCAGGGTTGTTCTAGTGATTTTCTAGGTGCCTAAAATTTAGACACAGTGACACTCAGAATTGCAACACCTAAATACCTTTATAGATGCAGGCTTTTGCTTTCTTTGGTATTTGTACAGAACAAGGTATGCTGCAGACACTAATCAAAGAAATAATAGGTAACAACACATACAAATATAATAATATGTGCTTTTATAGGCAAAACAGAATAATTTTGATTCTCTTCTGGCACAGAACTCTGAGCCCATTTATTTCTACATATAATTTGCTTCAAGTCATTTCAGTAGAAGGGACAGGGGAAGAAATATTTTGGCTGAATTATGCCTTTTCCATGTATTTGAAAAAGCCCTTAATTTGCAGACAAATAGTCTATAATTTATTCTAGTTGCGTTAGTTATTTTAAGAAACCTGAGGTATTCAAATATGGAAAAAATTCCAAGGGCAAAATTCTGTCCTTAATGCACATACAGTGCATCCATCTCCCACATCCTTCAGTGGGGGTCCCACATAAGGATAGAAAGGTAAATTTTGTCCGCAAACATACCCAAGTGTGCTTTTCAGAGCTATTTTAATTTCCAGCTTTTAAAAATGTGTCTTAGTTCAAACACTCGCAATAAGCTACATTTTAAAAATAATCACTGAAAAAAATTCTGAAATAATACTTTCTAGACCCAAAAATCAAAGCTACTATAGAAAGTTTTTCTGTTCTTGTAAACCCAGCTGATGATGCACCCTAAAGTATAGAATAATCAAGATTATACCTTAGTCATACCTCATGTGGGGACCCAAAATGGTGCCCTGAAAATCTCTCTCTCTGCAATATAGGAGTGGCATGTGTGTGACTTCAGCAGGCTTCCTACCCACAACTACTTATGCGAACCCATCACCCCTGACCCTTGATCTTTTCATCAGCCCCCAACCCTACGTACCTTACCGGCCACCTTCCCCTCGTCACCCGAGCTGGCTGCCTGCTCTGCAGCTGGTCCCCATCCGAACTGCGCCAAAGAGTCACCTGTGCATGCTCGTGCTTCACACGCTCCACTTCCCTCACCCTCGTGTCCCGCCCAGACACCAAATGGCGGGACCTCCTACCACCAATAGAGGGTGGATCCCTGGTGGGCCAGCTTCTATTCGACCTTGGTTCCATGGCCCACCATGGACATCAGTTGGTGAATCCCCCATGGCGCTGTAAGCACGGGCATGTACTTGGCTCAGTTCACTCCTGTTCCTGACACTTGCCCCTTCTGTGGCATGAGGGAGACCCTGACGCACGTTTACCTCGAGTGTGCCAGGTTACAACCCCTTTTTCGGCTCACCTACTAATCTATGCACACCCCATCCGTGGCCCCACAAAGTCCCGGGAACTCCTGGTCAGCCTACTTAGTGTAACCCCAAGACACAGACTCTACTACTTGGAAGACAAGATGAGATTTGGCAGCTGTGTGTAGTCCATACACATGCCCCCTTATCACTTATGTCCATGGAACGCCGACAAGCCACAAAGGCTCAGAGGGTTCTGTGCAATAGAGTTTTGCATTATATTATGTTTTTTGTCTTGAAGGAAATTTAAAATAAATTATGTAATTTTATATTGTGCTGTTTTGGACCCACAAATTATATTAGGAGGGCTTCTATGAAGAACAATTTTCCTCCATGATTCCAATGACAGGTGTATATAGAAGATGATATACTAGTAAGAATTGGCCATGCAAGACAGTTGGCATAGCTTTGTTTTAAAATGGTAAATATTATCATATTGACATGTAATTAGCAATGAAAATGTCATGTAGTTTTATTACGTTTGCTAATATGGCCGGTGTAACTTATTTAGAAGCTGCTTGCAATGTGCAGTTCTACACAAAGTATATTATAGCCAAAAATGCTATACTTACGTATGTATATAAAATATATCCAGGGATAGCAGTGCCAAACAGCCTTTTGGGACAATCTAAAAGAGTATCATTAATTTTCACTATATACTTACACTTCTGGCTCAGTTCCAACCCTGGCTTTCCATAAAAATCATTTCAAGTATAGAATTATGATGTTTGCTTGCAGCAACATCACAGAAACAGTAGTGAGCCATATGTTGCTACTTAGCAACTTAGTCTATAAGTCCCAAAGCATGTACTGATTTGAAAATTGAACAGAAATGATAATTGTTGAGTGATGCTGTGAGGCAAGTTGTCTTGGATTACCAAGCTATGCAGATGTTTGATGTTATGTAGGAAAAGGAACAAAACTGTATTCTTCCTGTTTGACGGATGGATTTTTATGATGTTAGCCTAAAGGGGATACATTGATTAAAACTCCTTACAATAACACAAGGTGATGTTTCCCTGAATATGAACACATTCCATTAAACAAAAGGAATTTGAAGTACAAAGTTCAGCTTTCCAAGACTGTTCATCACAATTTTGATGTCTAAACTTTATTTCACTCTGCAATATCTACTATTTTACATCACTGAATTCTTTGTGGTATTGGGTTTCAGCAAATATTAGAGACTAAATTTAAAATATGAAAAGACAATTATCTAGTTAATGTACATAGCCTCCATAATTAAATGATAGAAATATTAATTTTAATACAGTGTAAATGGTTTTTTAGTGGAAGACAAGATGATTGGAACTGAAACTAGGCATCTAGTAAACAAATTCTGAAGTTTCATAAAAGATTAAAAGTAGTACAGTTATTTTTAAACCCTTCAATTTAAATTATCCAAACTATGCATACATAGAATAAAAAAATTAACAGAAGAAAAATCATTCTAATGTATAAATGTGAATTTGCAATCCTTTATTCAAAACCATTTAAGACAGACAATGATGCTCTGAAAGGTAGCAGCTGCTTTATAACAGCAATCATTCACAGAGTTTGTATTTCTACTGTTTCAAACAAATTCAATTAGCCCTTGCACTTCAAAACCCTTAAGGCATAAACGAGATGATACTGGGTTCCTTTAATCTAATAGTAATACTAAACTTGTCAGTACAGTTTTTGGATTAATGGTTAGAAAAAAAATTAGTAATATAATTTTTCATTTTTTAATCAAACAATCCTATTCAAAACTACCTCTGGATCTTGGAGGGCTCTTTGCTGAATGAGTTCAATCATATAAGAATCTTAAAGTTCCAAAGGCATTTTTGCAATAAATTCAACAGTGGACAGGAGAGGTAATGTGGTGGGAACATTCACCTTTTAAAGGTGGGCTTTTTGACTGAACAATATACCTCAAAACATATAAAAGGTAGCTAAAGAATGAAAGAAAGAGAATAAACCTATAATTTGAGAAGATAAGCATGACTATCTCAAATGCTTCTTTACAAAGTCATTTAGCTCTCAAGTAATAATGTCAGTTTACAAGGGTATTCATTCAACTTTAGGATTACACTCATCTACCAGTTAGTTCATTTACAGACAAGATACAGGTCGAAGCTCTCTAGTCCGGCATTCTCAGGATCTGACTGGTACCGAACCAGAGAATTTACCAAACTATGGGAGGTCAATATTGTCTAGTAGCATTACCAACACTTCCACTGATTACTGAGCTCTTAGAAGACATTTAGGGGTAAATTAGAGCAAAATAACAACAAAGAACACTGAGAGCCAGGACTGGTGGCTATACACAAACTTTATGGGACTGCAGAAAACTTGGCCACACCTATGATAAGTGGACATGCAGCTGACAAAAATCATGCCAGACCACAAAAGTTGCCAGAACAGAGAGTGCCGAACTAGAGAGGTTCAACCTGTACAAACTAATTTCTCATGTAACAACATATTGCTGTGTAAGCCCATAGTTCTTGTCATGCAGAGGAGTATCAGACTCTCCACTATTTGAGATGGGCATTGGGCTACAACATGGACCACTATCCTGATTCTTTGCAGCAGTTCCTGTGACCTGTGATAATCAAGCTTAAATACTGGACCTGTGCTACTGAGACTATGATTCACAGGCACAGAATTGAAATATATGGAATGTAATAACAGAATCCCTCAACATATGGCTACATACACCAATGCACAGATCTGGATGTTGGGCTTTTTTGTTGTTGCTTTCTTTTTGTTTTAGATGTCTAAAATAAATTAAAACAAAAGTAACTTAGATGAAAACAATTCCAAGGAGTGGACATAAGCTACATGTTAGTGGGCTCTGATAACTTACAATTTCTTCCTTGCAAATTCTCTGTAAAAAGACTCAAAAATATACTTTTAAAAAACATCATAGATCATATAATACTCTTGTGACTGCAAGATAAATACCAGCAGTAGAATCTGAGAGACGTGTTATGATAACACTAATGGTGCAACACTGGCAAAATTCCTCAGCCATGCAATCTCTATAAAAAATGCAATTCTTCATCTACAACTGGCCTAAGAGTGATAATTAAAGCTATTTGTGATAGCGTAGCTTATAATGATTAGCTTATAATGATTAACTTGTCTGCAGTCAGATAAACAAATAACCTGCACCTGTAAAGACTTTATTTCCTGAAGGTAAAACAACTGTTTAGGAAAGATCATGCTGGCAAAACAGCTGCTTGCATTCTGGAGAGGAAACAAGGTAGTATCTTTCAACAAACGCCAACTCTGGTGTTTTATCAGCTCTATCTCATTAACTGGAAACAAGGCTTAAATGCTTTGTTTATAAATTATGATTATTCCTGATTGCAGCAGTTACTGATAGTGCCACTCATTTGCAATGCAACTCTTTGGATTTGTTTAATTACAATTTGAAACAAGGCAGAGAAGATTAATTAACCCACCTGGCTTGCTGGCACATAGTCCTGGCTCGGCTCTGTCATACTCATGTACATGTTGTCACCGTCAAACTGCAAATGAAATAATAGTAAACATTCAGCAATCTTGTTTTTCAGCATCAACTAGAAAACAGTCGCCATAAAATAATATTACAGCCTGGTTTTGGAAGACTTGTAATTGCATGTGTGCATCTTGTCTTTGATGTTCCTGTTGTCATCCTTATTGACCCTGGATGTCAGTGATTTGGAGTAATTAGTGCTCTAGTAATTACAGCAAGCAAGCAAGCAATGAATGGTTTCCTTTCATCTGCAATCTGTTTTAAAACAAAATGGCTCATTTTGTGCACCATGTATACATTCTGCTTTTGGTTGCAATGATGTAATAAGTAAATTGCTGTTTCTGACAAGAGGAAGATGATAATGGAAAATGTACTAAAATGCATCTTAATGGATTCTGACTTTACATTTTGATCAAGAACAAGTTTGGAAATTTAAAAACAAATTAAAATCCACCTTATTAAAATGCCTCCAAATCATAAATTAAGAAACAGGTTATCAGATAAAATTCAGACATTTGAACATCTGAAATACAGAATTTACAAAACTGGGTGGCGTAAGTGTTTGCGTGATGTGTAAATAAAATGAACATGAACAAATATTACTGTAAAATTACCCTTCAGAAAATTATAATAAAACTAATGGAAATTTTGTGGAAACTGATTTTTCTACTTGTAGAAACAGAATTAGATGCAACAAAAACAATATTGAGAAAAGCTGATTAGGAATAGCAGGTCCACATAGAATGAAACAGCTAGAATGTAAGGCTGGTCAAGTTTCAAAATGTAATACAGTACCACTTTTTTGTACTATGTAATCTGGAGACTGGGCCCATAAAACTCTCTTTATATTCTTTCAAATGTCTGCCTCAAGTTTTCAGTGTGAGTATTTATAGTACTAATATGCAATTTAGAGTTAGGAGAAACCTTTCCAATCCCTGGAATAGAGATGCAGAGCAGCAGGAATCCCCTTTCCTCAATCATCAACTGAGAATTTCCAGCTGTCATTAATTCTGTTTGAAATAACTTTCACCTGACCCCATCCGCGTATACCCAGAGCGACATATTTTGGAACTGTGCCATTATTTTGATGATGTGGCAAAAATGTGGCAAGATACATAAGGGATTCTTAAAAAGAAACGTTCAGCCTTTACCTAACCCTATTTCTACTGAAGTCAATGAATCTACTCATTGACTTCTGTGAGAGCAGGGTAGATCAAAACTGACCATTTTGAAAATCCTACCTGTAATACACAGTAAATCAACAAGATCATAGGGAAGTATCCTTAACAACACATCTGTGGTCTCACTGAAAATAAAGACTTCTACTCCAGTACAAAAGTGCCCTGGGAAATGTAACATCCAAAGTTTCACTGGAATTGTGAGCTAATTAGATTATTCATAAATATTCAAAGAATAATTAGGATAAAATCTTTTCAGCCCATGGGTTGACTGCAAACTGATCCCTTCAACGCCTTTAAACTAAATCACTAGTCACTTGTAGTGTGCAACTGGTCAGTAACATGGTGGTGCTTCTACTGGATTGAGCAGATGACATTTTTAATGCTAGAGAACAAATGAAAATTAGAAAAATTTAGAAATAACGTGCAACATGCTAGCATGAATTTTCAGATGAGTGAACTTTATAAAATGTCTCAACTTTTGTGGACTTATAAACATTCTCCATAAGCATGCAGGAATTTTTGAATATTCACAAATACAAATAAAATAAAATAAGATCTGGAATTTGTATTAACAAAATAGTTATGATTCAAAACTATTTGGCCCAATCTATTTGTTGGTCATATGTGTAGTATGACATTCAATATATCCAGATATGTAAAATTAAGATATGTAATTTTGCAGCACATCTGTTATAGAACGTATCTGACACACACGCTACAGAGCTGTCTAACAGTACTGAAGCAGAATGTGTGCCCATACTTACAACTGATCAGAAATACAAAAAAGGACTCAATAGCTGAAAGGTTAATACTTGAGCACGTGCCCAGAAAAATGCAGAGTAAAATAAATAAATAAATAAATTAATTAATTAAATAAAAATAAAAAGCCTTTTAAAAACCTGGGAAAACAATTTTACCAGATGGGCCAGTTTTACTGATGAAAAGTTCAGTTCTACAATATTCTACCCTATCGGACTGAACAATTTCATCTCCCTCTGATTTTCAGAGGAATCGGGGATGCTCATTAACTTATTGGGTGAAGCCTTAAACCCACAGAAATCAACATTACTTTTTAACATTTTACTTTACTATTTGTTATATACTATTTTATAGTTCATGGATATTTCACATGCATGAAAGAATGCATACATGTATAAACACACATATCTTACCTCAGCACACTCAGGAATTGTCCTACTTTTATCTAGCTTTACAGATGAATTGACTTGGCACTTAATCAAGTGACTTGTCCAAGGTCACATAGTGAGTCGCCAGATCAACTAAAATCTGACCCAAAGACTTTAGAATACAAGATCCTTGTCCCAGCTTGACTAAAATTATCTTATTTTATATATCACACCAAACCTACAAAGAACTTCTCCTAAGCTTCTCTGAGTTCTTCAAAACTAGATGTTTGGTTGCAAATGTGCATACTGTGAAGACACGAATGCACCGGATAGAATGTGGATGTTTTCATCCAGATATAACATGAAAAAGCAAAGGAAGATAATTAACTGAGTCAGCTTTTACGCAACCTACATGTGATATAGGTTTATCATGAAACTTTTAATTTAAGATTTATTCTTGACTTTGAAATCCACTGTCTGATTATGCCAAAAGAAAGACAAAAAACATTTGGATTTAATCAGGCCACATCTTTATTAGGAGATGTTGGGACTACCCACAGATTACAACATATAGTGCAGGTAACCCCATGTTTATTCCATAATTACCCAGAGGGCTTCCAGCTCTTCCCTTTTTCCCATCCAGGTCTCCCCAGCACATCTACTGCTGGTTTCTTACCATAAAGGAGGGACTTCCACTATCACTCCCACTTGTCCCATCCACATTCCTCCAACCCTTACCATCTGGCTCCCTCTTGTAGGAGGGTGAAAATGGGTCATGTGAATGGGGGGGGGGGGGTTGTCTCCCTGCCATAACAATCATAGGAGTCCCCCCACCTCCCCTTTTAACACCTCTTTTAAGGCCTTTTCTGAACCATTTATCTGGTCACTGTATCTCTTACCTATGGACACTGGACTGGACTCATTAAATAATGAGTTGCAACATATGTCCCGCTGCCTGTTATGCCATGCAAAACAGAGGCCTGCTGGAATCTTCTGTAGAGAAGGTGAAAAAAAACCAACAGCACCCTGACCAATATGGTGGAAAGTGAAAAATTCCTTCCCAGCTCCAATGAAAAAGTGGTGGCTAGAGTAATGCCCACAGCAGGTGTTAACCAAATCTGGTATTTTACTACCTAAAAGGGAGGAAGGGTAGGCCCTGCTTCAGCCTTGGCCCTTGGAAAAAGGAAGGCTTGAGGCACTGAGCTATTAAGGGAAGATTTTAAAACCATTCATTTTAATTTATTTGACGTGAATGTTAATACAATATCTGATGTATAAAAACAAATACTGGCAACATTTCTTTTCATATTAAAGTGATACTGCATGAGACCTTTGGCTAAGATTTTTATTTAAATTATTATAAAACACTAATATAACCTCTATTCCAACTGTCATAATGGGATGGCCAGCTGGAATTTCCATTCTACAGTACAGAAGATAGCTTGTTTTCTGACACATGCCATAGTATACAAAATATGACTGCTGTGAAATACAATTACAGGTTGAACTTCTGTGGTCCGAGACTCCTTGGTCCGGCAATATCTGTGTGAATGTGGCTGGACTAGAGAGCCCCAGCACAGAGGTTGCTGGTAGCTGGGAGCAGAAGGGCGAGCGGGGCAGCAGAGTCCACAGCCAGCTGGGCTGTGAAGCCAGCGGGGGTGCTGGAGCATGCCAGGGGAGGGGGGAGGCAGAGCACATAGCCTACAGGGCCCAAATGGAGCTTCAGAGCTCACAGCTGGCGGGGTTGTGAGTGCCCACAGGGTTGCCAGTGGAGCTCCTGGGGGCAGGGGGGCCTCGGGAGCTCCCAGGGCCATGGAGCCCATAGGACTGCTGCAAATGTATGTATTTGTTACTATTTAAGGTGCCACAAGATTCCTCATTGTTTTTGCTGAAAACAGACTACCCCTCTAAAACTTCCCTGCTCAGGGATTCAGTGTTCTACATTTTCCTTCAGTTGGTAGGCATCTTTTGCATTTAAACACCCCATCCACCACCTTCATCCACCCTGACTGCTGGAAGTGAGAAGTGAGCTTTCTCTCTGTCACCCCACACTCCATCTCAGAATCTCTTGGCTGCTAAGGGAGTCGGGGGGGGAGGGGGCTCTTTACTACATCACAGTTTTGCCTCTCTCTTCACTTTGTGATTCCTCTGCTGCAGGGTGGTGGGTGTAATTCTGTTATTCATTTCACCCCTCATTTTTGGCTCCGCTCCTTAGTGAACAGCCTCTGCACCTGCCTCTACCAGTGCTCTTAAGTTTTACAAACAGGAGCAGAATAAGCAGATCTGGTATTTACTGATTTCACTGCTGCCTAAAAGAAGCTGAAAAACAGCAGTAGGAATGGGAAAGGCTGTTGCTGTTATTTTTATTTGTATCACAATAATGTTTAGATGCTTTAATAGGACCAGGGCCCATTGTGGTAGGTGCTATACAAACACTAAGAGATACCCCTGCCCAGACATGACATGACATGACATGATCAATGTAAACAGAACATGACAGACAAAGGGAGAAAGGAAGTACTGTTTTACCAATTCCACCAATGAATTACCAAGGCACAGAAAGACTAAAGGAAAAGGGACACAAAAGAGACCCCTTGTAGATGATAACTACTGTATGTTAGTAAACTCAGCTGTCATGTGAAAGCTTCTGGACTTCTCCAAAATACATTACAGATTTTCTAAGCCTATGCTTCCAGTCACACAATCTAAATATGAAGCTTCCATCAAAGATTAGAAGTAAGTCATTTATTTAAATCTATGCTCAAATTGTACCTTTTAATCACCGTTTAACTCTTTCCTTCACAGAGCTTGAGCACTTTTCATTCTGTTTTTATTTTAAAGCACCACAGTGTAAAACTGCATAAAAGATGATATATAATCCTCTAGTGATTTGTACACAATTTTAATATTTGGAGCTTGTAGATATTGTTGTTAACCTGTATTACCAAAAATCCACTAATCCTGAAAAAGCTTTAAAACTAGGTTTTAAAAAACAAACAAAAAATATCAAATACATGCAGTGAGCATTGTTTGAGGATGCTTAATGACAAGCAATGAGAGATGTTCTCCATTACTAAGAGATGTTATAATGAGACTAAAGCAAAGATGGGATGCAAACAGAAATCATCAAATGATTATGCTAAAGAAAAGGTTGATCTTGTTATGGAAACCATTAAAGATAAAAAACAGAATTGCTCTGTAAATGCCACATTATTGTACTGTTGAAAAACCGTCCTAATGATACACTGGTAAAACATTCTAATGGGGTAGGTGGGATATGTCTGTAAACTCCATTTTGAATTATGAGCTCCATTTTGTATTATGTGCTGAACACATGTCTAAACTTGCCCAAGACAGGTTTGAAATATCACTGAAGGATCATCACACTGAAGCCTTCTGGATGGCAGTCTAGCGCCATCAACTGTAACAGTCCTTCAAATACTACTCCTGGGCCCCCACCCTGGACAACTGTTTTTCTACAAAGAAGCTTGCAGAAGGAGTGAGCATGACATGGGGAATGAGCTGGAGTGCCCCAGAGGAACGGCAAAAGGAGACAGTGAAATTTAAAAGGAGATTTAAAAACAAAACACTGCTTGAGCCATGGGCCAACCATTGTCGCACATAGGACATGCAGCAGAATAAGGGTAACAGACACTTGCTTAGCTTGAACTTCCAGGAGACATTGGATGATATAAAAAGTAAGTAAAAAAATAAATAGAGAAATCAAATAGGGGATGATGCATCTGAAAACTTTTGTTATTTTGCAAAGATCTGCAATTGTCTAATGCTTTTAAGAGTAAAGTGTCTGTGATTAAGAATTTCCCTTGCTAAGCTAGTGTTCCTTTTTTTCAGCCACCCTGCCCCCACAGAGGTTACACTAGAATCTTGGACCTCCCACAGCCTTGGTGGAGCTCTGTGTAAAAGTGATTAGGTGGCTTAGGTTTGAGGCCCTGGTTTCAGGGTATAGAGCGATGGACTGTGGAGTCCCATGTGCCAGGCAAGGGTATCAGAGCAGAAGTTAGAGCCTGACGGTATGCCCTATAGAGCCTGAGCTAGAAACAGTGACCAGACTCTGTCCAGAACCAATTGGCTTAGAAACTGTTTTGTTTTGTTTTTTTGCCCCGTGACCCACCTTGCTCAATGCAGACCTTTCTGTGGACTACCAGCCAACCACCCATGAGGATAAAATGGGTGCAAGATGTGGTGAAAGTGGGGGGAGTTTGGGTACAGAAGCAGGCGGAGGGTGGGAGGTTCTGGGTAGGAGGGTGAGTGCAGAAGCAGGCTGAACCAATGGGAGCAGCGGGGAAAGTCTCCAGATGAGTTGTTTCCTGTGCTGACTTCCCCCCCCCCCCCCCCAGCCACTTCTTTCCCCTGTGAGGCTCCCGCTCATACCCCTGCAGTGGGAAGCCAGCACTGGTGCTCCAACCTCATATGGGGGAGGAGAGGAGCGGAACTGGAGAGCCAGTGCAGGCTTCCCACTGCGGGGGGAGGGAGTGAGTCTCAAGCCCATGGCCCACCTGCAAGATGGTGGTCCGTACACCACACTTTGAGAACCACTCAAAGTATACGTGACTCAACATATACGGGACCCAGCAATTGGGTCACAACAAACTAGTGACCATGCAGAGTGGTACTGAGTGATGGAATATACAGAACATATTTTCAAATCTTTACTAATTGATAATTTTCAGTGCAAATACATTTTGGAAAAAATAGTTAAAATCTCCTAAAAGCACACAATTTCTGCCACACTCAAGCTCCATTATCACTTCATCGGTGATTAGTATAATTGTTTACATTTTCTTCAGACTTTTTTTTCCAGCTTGTTCCCCATACTAACGTGCTATTTATTGGTCTTGCTATGGGAAGGGAGTGGAGTCCAAAACAAGGAAGTGTAAATTTTCAAGCACGCAAATTAAGTATCTAAAATACAATTAAGACCTGAATGATTGACCTACAATCTTTTATACTCCCAGTACACCTAATAAAGATCAATGCAGAAGTGGTCAGAGGGTGTTGTTCAACTTCTCACTTTGAGCCTGCATGTGTCAGTGCCTGACAGAGCTTGACGTTATTAGTCTCCATACAGAGCGCTACCTGAATGAAGATGCATTACTAAGCCCAGCAAATTAGTGAAAGAAGGATGAGACTGACAGGAGGAATGGCAAAGTCCAAACATAGTGGAATGCATCAGAGACAGCACA
Organism: Pelodiscus sinensis; assembly: GCF_052426305.1. Classification (NCBI taxonomy): domain Eukaryota; kingdom Metazoa; phylum Chordata; order Testudines; family Trionychidae; genus Pelodiscus; species Pelodiscus sinensis. Next base: position 64,495,549 of record NC_143053.1, on the reverse strand, counting down.
GGGAAGAAGGGGGTACTACATTAGTTGTTTGTGTAAATGTACGTAGAAGTGGGCACACAGGGATGAACTATGAACTACCTAAATTGGGTTTTAGCTCCCTTTAATGTTAAATATAAAAGATCACAGCAGTCTTGAATCACTTGATAAACTTTTTCTTGTATTGAGAGAACCTGTTAAATATACACACAGACATTGGATTGGCAAAGGCTTTTATTATTATTTTACTCAACACAAACTAAATTACAGATGTATCCACCCAAAGAAGAGAGGTTTGAACCACTGAAACAAGACTCCCATCCCCATAATAGTTGAGTAAAACTATTATACTTTGGTCCTTCTGATCTTTTCAAACCCCAAACTCCTGGCCACACCCAGAATGACTACTGAAGTCTGTGGTAGCTGGAGCAGAATCAGACCCTATGGAGATAACTTCCTATTTTCACAGTCAGTGTAATTTTTGTGAACATCTATTTCTGTCCTCTTTCTTCTGGACCCTTTCTTAACTGGTAAATTGTGGAAGAAAAGTTAAAAATCAAAAGAGAGAGGCGATGGCTGACATATACAAGTAACTATACAAAAAGCACAGCTATTCATCTCCACAGCACTGCTGTGTCACAGAAGTTGCAGAATGAACTCTGCACAAATTAGACAAAATTATACCCTTCTATGACTTCAATGGGTGCATGTGCATGGACCCAAAGACAGAATCTGGCCCATTATGTTATTTATGGAAAAAGCAAGGGATATACTAGTCAACTAGTTGCTCCCTCTTCTCTCTCTCTCCCCCCCCACCCGCTGCCTTTATTAGAGAGAGGCGGGGGGTTAGGGGGGAGCAGGAGCCAATGCTGTGGGGAACCCGCTTAAAAGCCGGTTCCCCTCAGCACCGTCTCCATGGGGGGATAGGGGCGCAGCAGTGAACTGGCGGTGCTTCTGCCTTTGAAATGTAGCAAAAGCATGGCTCTTGCTACATTTCAAAAAAAGAAGTGCCGGGCAGCACAGGGCAAGCGGGGAACTCAAGCTGTGGCTCTTGTACATTTCAAAAGCAGGGAATATGGGGCCAGCAGGGAACAGCTTGAGTTCCCCCGTTGGCTCCATGCTCCCTGCGGTGCTTCCACCTTTGAAATGTAGCAAGAGCCATTTCAAAGGTGGGGGTGCCCTTATTGACTAATCGAGTAGTCAATGGAAATTCTATTGACTATTCAATTAGTTGATTAAGCTAAATTTAACATTCCTAATACAGATCCTGAGGAAAAGCTTACATGTACTTCTCAGTTTGCTTCTGCTTTATGCATAAGAGAAACTATCATAAGAGGCAAATCAGAAATAATCACAGCCAGGTAAGCAGAGGGTCCTACCTACATATTTCTCAGCCACCTACACACAAGATGAGGGGAAAGAAAATTATGGAAATCCTTTCATATTGATTTTAAGAAATTCAATACAGTATTGATCACACAGGTTACTGATCATGCCTAATGCATCCAGTCCCTTAAGTACATGCATAACTTTAAGCATGAAAATGAGCCGGGTGAAGTAAAAATGGGTTACACATGCATTTAAAAACAAGCATGTGTCTAATGTTAGGATCAGACCTTCCAACATATGCTAGAAAATACCTTAAATCTCTGGTAACCAAATTATTTAGAATACTTGAATTCATAGCTATATACAATGCCATTCTCAGGAGGGCTAGATACTCCAAATAATTGGTAACTGATTCTTTCTAGATTCAAATCTGGCCAGGTTGGTTGTGACCAAAATTCATCACTGTCACACATTTGTTCCATGATACAAGTACCACATGCAATTCTAGAATGGCTATTTTAGCGAGTTAATGTTAATAATACTACTGGTGGTGTCCCTATTAAAATATAGCACCACAATTGATCACTCCCCTGCTCGCAGTCTCAGCAAGGATATTAAGAACTAACTAGCATGGAGACCTCATCACCTCACCCAGGAAAGTGTAAGGGTAAGAAATGAGGCACAGAGGGTAGGGTAGGGTAGTGTAGATTAGGTTGAACAGCTGCTGTGCCTATTCTATGTTATTGAAACAGGATCATGCCTCTTACAGAATGAAGCTAATTGGGACTTTTCAAAATTGTGATTAAAAGCATGGGAAAATGGTGACTAACATTTTTGTAGAATAGTAATAGAGATGTAGCCGTGTTAGTCTGGTCTTGCTGAAACAAAAGACAGGACTATGCAGCACTTTAAAGACTAACAAGATGGTTTATTAGATGATGAGTTTTCGTGGGCCAGACCTACTTCCTCAGATCAAATTGTGGAAGAAAATTGGCATGACCATATATACCAAAGGGATACAATAAAAAAAAATGAACACATATAAAACTGAGAAATCAGAGGTGAAGGGAGAGGTAAGGGAGGGGGGAGGTTAGTGTCTATGAGATAATGATTTTAGGGGTGATAATTCGGGAAGCTAACTTTGTAATGGGTAAGGTAGTTAGCATCTTTGTTAAGGCCCATTTTTGTAGGTTTTCATCTATTTGATTGTTTTACATATTATTTCAACAGCTCTGCTCTTGCACTGAAATCACTTGTGCTGCTACTTTCTGAAAAAATGCTCTGGATGTTCTGTATGCCTTCTACGCTAAAATTTCATCTTCAGCATGGTAGTTCATGTTATGAGTTAATTATTCTATGCCATCTTTTATTTACGCTTTGTCTTGATGTGCTCCTATTTGTTGCACCTATAGTTCATTAAGAAGACTGTGATGAGACTGTACTTATTTGATGTATTGTTTTCTCTGTTTTAAAAGATCCCTGCACACAAATACCTTTCTATTTTCCTTCAGTTTCAGACACAGAGTCAAACAAAAAGCTATAGTTTTACCTATCATCCTTTTCCCAAAATACTTTAAAGATGGCAGAGATTCATCTCCTCCCCTTTCCTATCCCAATAACGGGAGCCTTTTTCACCGCAACTTATTGTTTTTCCAGGTCAGAAAACTTTGGATGTATTATAACTGTATTTTTTTTCACCGTGAATCAGTTAGAAGTTGCTCAAAGCTGGTGTTATCACACTTGCTATCTCCCAAAGAGTCAACCACATAAGAAAGAGACATACATATTAGCACTGGAAGGAAACTCCTAAGTAATCTCTACTCCATCCACAACATCATCACAAAATAGCTTTCTCTCCACCTAAAGCATTCTCAATGGCTTACTGTCAAGTCTTGTCTTGTCTTGGCTATATCTCCAGATATGGATTTTCTGTAACTGCTACCAGGTGGATTTGAACCCCGGATGTCTGAGGCTTAAGGTATAAAGCCAGTTGGTCTCAGCTAAGGCTGTAGAGCGCCCTTGTTCTTATTTCTCTCTGTAAATGGTCTAAGTGACACTGCATGGGACAGTGAACCACACTTGGTGTGTGGGTTACATTTCCACATCCTCCCTTTCATTGCACAATGATCCATACTATTGAGAGATTTTACTGTTTTATCCTAAGACTTTTTTTCTTCAATCCTTTTGGTACTATGACTATTGACTCTTCCTCTTAGTTACTAGCATACCTGACTGCATTGAACAACAGATGGACTGTCTACCCACAAGTCTATCACCTGTAGGGCTATGTCTAGACTGCAGAGCTTTTCCGGGATATCGTCCCAGAAAAGCTCTCCTGTGTCCTAGAAATGCATCTGCTTTTGCGGAACAGTTTCCAAAAAAGTGGACGTCTTCTTTCGGCATCCCTGTAGTTCTCTTAGGGTATGTCTACACTACCCTCCTAATTCAAAAATAGGAGGGTAATGTAGTCATACCGCAATTGCAAATGAAGCCCGGGATTTGAATTTCCCGGGTTTCATTTGCATAAAGCCGGCCGGCGCCATTTTTAAATGCCGGCAGTTCGAACCCCGTGCTGCGCGGCACGGGGTTCGAACTGCCGGCATTTAAAAATGGCGCCGGCCGGCTTTATGCAAATGAAGCCCGGGAAATTCAAATCCCGGGCTTCATTTGCAATTGCGGTATGACTACATTACCCTCCTATTTCGAATTAGGAGGGTAGTGTAGACATACCCTTAGTGATAGGAATAAGGGATTTTCCGAAAGAGGAGTTTTTTCTGAAATTTGGCCCCAGGTAGACAGCTAAATTTTAGAAAAGCTTGTTTCAGTAAAAATGCGGAAAAAGATACGCAAATTGCAGTAACAGTCATACACAGCCTTTGCAGATACCCTACATCCTTTCCCTGTTTTGGAGGAGGATTCTGATCCCATGCCCCTCCCCCCACACACTCCTTGTCATACACTCTGTGTAAAGATAGCAGTGAATCCTTACAATCAGGTGATGATAGTCTTAGGGTACAATGGAATAGTGAATCAGTGGAAAAGAGGATGTAGGAGTACATCTTGACAGGAACTTATACAGCAAAGCAACTATATTAATTGCATGAAAATGACAATATAACACAATTTATTAACTTTACTGTGTTCATTTTATAACAATTGTTAAATAGCTAATACAAGTTTAAAATTTAATACAGTGTAATTAAATGTAAACTAGCTTGATAAAGCTGTTCTTATATTTTTATGACAAAAAATGGTTTCTTATAATGTGTGGATATTGCATTCTCCCCATAGTATCACAATACCTCCTTCTGTTTTACCCTATTGCATCATCAATTTTGTTTTAGTTCAGCAATCACATAACTTAGCCAGGTACTTTATCCATTTTATGAATCAATTAAAGTGCTTTATAATAGTAATGTCATAGAAATTATGCCTTACCCCTTTAGTGCTCCATATTATGTTCTCTCACCTCTCTACAAACTACTCTATTATTAACATACCTTGTTCTTGATCTGATATTCTGCTAAGAAAATTGCCCTAATCTTCTATAACTAAGAACATTAAGCAAGTGCACATTAAAGTTGAAATAACTGGCCTGAATAATTTTTGTTTTAAAATGCTCTTTGTGTTGCTGTGGAATACTGAAATTATAATACAAACATTTTAAAGTTTTGGGGCCCAGTTCCCTCTGCACAGCCCCACTCATGGGTCTGCATGGACATAGCTGTCGTTTGCCCCCCCTCCCCCGACAATATTTATAGTCAATAGTTTATTTTATAGGGCCAATTCTACTCCAAATTACAGTGGTCTGAATCTTCAATAACACCACTGAAATCAATGTAGTTCTCTATTTCTATGATCAATTAAAGCAAAAGAGGGAGTAAAGAAAGGCACCAGGGCATGTTCTTCTCTAACTTGCAAATTTCCAAACTCAAGGCAGGCACTAAAGGTAGTGTAGATGTAAGTAAAAATATGCCCATGATTATAATCAAGTTCAGAATGAAACATCTCTACACAAACAGTGCCTGATTTACTGTTGTGTTACTCTAGATTTATGCTGATGTAATTCTCTTGATTTCAAGCATAATACTGCAATAAGAGATTGATTAATTAAGTTCTACTTAGTTGTAATTAAATTCTACTTGGTTGTACTTACCAACACATTTTAAGGAAGGCTGTTAAAGATACTTAGTTTATTCTACATTAGTTATTTAGCTTCTTTTGGAGCCAGTAACAATTTGTTTGGTAACAATTTGATATTCTTCTAACAGAAGCATTAAGAGGCTCTAGGAATTTGAAAGGGCTAGATTCTTACTGACTGAATTCACAAAGGCATAGTTATGCAGCATCACTATTTCTCCCTGAGTTCTGCAAAAAGCAACTACATTTCTTGTAATATTCCTAACTTGCCTTCTGTTGTAAGCACCTGCAAGTTAAAGATAAAAAATAATTCCAAAAGACAAAAATGTGTATGTCAATAGATACATGTTGTGATATGAAATCAGTCTGAAATTTTAACCACTCCTGTTTTGGTATAAAGTGATTCAATTTCTACTTGATTTCATCTCACTAGTGATGTACAACTGAAGTGTTTTGACACGTCCAACAACAACTAAGAGTGTGTCTGGACTACAGGGTTTTTTTGAAAAAAAAATGGCCTTCTTTCGAAAAAACTTCCCCTGCATCTAGACTGCTGCCGTGTTCTTTCAAAAGTAAATCGAAAGAACATGGCAGTTCTTTTGACCACAGAAAACCTCGTTTTATGAGGAAGAATGCCTTTTTTCTAATGTGCTCTTTCAAAAAAAGGTGCTATGTAATGCAAACTGTGCTTTTTCGAAAGAGAGCATCCAGATACTCTCGTTCGAAAAAGCAGCTTGCTTTTTTCGAAAGTACTGGTTGTAGTCTAGACACTCTTTTTTGAAAAAACCTCTTTCGAAAAAGGTTTGCAGTCTAGATGTAGCCTAAGCTTTTGCAGTTCAGAATGGCGTTTAGTTGTGTGGGCTCTTAGGAGCATAAGGCTGGAAGGAACACCAATGTTCTGACTATTGTGTTCTCACAGGCAATCCTCCTACACAATCCCTCATATATTTATCAAGGTTTATCTTAAAATTAGTCATGTTGTTTGCCCCTACAACAGTCAGCACACTGATTGAAAACTGAACAAATATTTTATGCATTTCAGTGCATCACTGGAGAGTCTTTGTTAACACAGAGCAATGTGAACTATGTAACTGATTTTATTCTTACTGTTAAACACAGCACAATGGAAATTTAGAACCAGATCCTTTCAGGAATACAAAGTAAAAGCAATGTCATGTAATATGCTACAGCGGGTAATTCAGAGTCTTAGGCAGGATTAGCCAACAGATTTATCAAGCAGCCTCTAAGGAAAGCAGAGTTCAAGTCCGGGCTCATCAATAATACATAAATAAACTGAACAATTAGGTACAAAGTGGCTATCTTGTCAGACAACTTATTAACCAATAAATGATATACTCACTGCAGTGAGTGTAAAAAGGAGATACATAAAGATAGTGGAGGAAGACTGGAAAAGGAGGAAGAAAGCATTTGGAAAGTGTATTTGTGGAATTAGCAGTTCTCTAACGCATCCTGCTATATAGGGTTTGGAAACCTGTGGGTTATATTTGGTGTGTGATATCTACTGAAATATCTAGGCTCAAAAGCAGCATATGAAGGATATGGCAACAGCTTTTACTTTACTTCTGCCAGTTTAAGAGTGGATATAAGTTTACTTTGTTTTCAAACCAGAAGTATGAGAAATAAAATATACTCATTTTTTCAACAAGATGACTAGAGCATCAGTTTCAAACACCTGACACACAGAGTTTATACAGTAAAATACAGCTGCATCTGAGTTATAATATCAATGCTGGGTATTGCTGTAATTCAAGCACACTCTAGGAGACATGTCTTTCTAGAAAAAGATCTTTGTATAAATATCAAGAAACTTGAACTCAAGTTTACTCCTCAGTTAAGCAGCAGCAAACAATAATCAAAAGAAAGTGCAGTTTAGTGAATGTGGAAATGGAGCCACTCATTCATTCTTTACCAAATAACCACATACGCTATAGTCAGATTTTAATTTCTTTTGTTGGACTGGATTGAAATGTCAAGGGGGAAAAGAGATAGTTGAACTCTGACACAGTGAAGACTTTTTTTATTATTGGTTTGGCTTCCTGAAAACAAGTTAACTCCCTCCCCCCATAAAAAAAACAAAAAACAAAAAAACCTCTTCACAGCTTTGTAACTTCCTGAATTCAGAACTCCTAAACACCCACGCTTCATCATTTAACCCCCCGTGCATAACATATTTACCACCTTTCATGCAAAAATATGCCAAAATACTTCATAAACATTGGTTCAAATTCTGCCCTGAGCTGAATACATGCATCTCCCATTGATTCCTACAGGTGTTGTGTGTGGATGAAGAGAAGACTTCAGCCCTGACATTGAAATACATGCTTTACAAAAGGATGAATAAATCCATCATATAACAGCCACTTTCAGGCTGAAAAGTGGAGACTGTTCAATAACACATTCTATAGCAACATCAGACAGGAAGTGAAGAATATTTTATCAAACTGGTGTAATTTGGTGGTAGACAGAGACCGAGCTACTCTTGCAAACACTGTCTTAATCACACGTGGTGATTATTAAGATTTCATTAAAATCATAACTTCTCTGAATGGGGATTTTCAAAAGCACTCAGTGTTGGCTTAGCTCTGGCATCCCTAAAGTCAATAGCAAAACTCACACTGATTTCAAAGGGAGGAGAATTAAAAGAATACTGAATACCTTTCAGAGTCTGCTCTTATGTCTTCACATTCCTGATCCCTTGCCACACACTGGAGAACTGGTGTAGTTTTGAATCAGAAGGAAGAGTTCTACCCATTGAATCATGAATATTGTTTCCTGTAGCATATATGGTTAAGTATGCTTTGCAGGTCTTCTGAGTCAGCTGTTCCTGGAAGGTCACAGCTGATGCACTCTCTGCACACAGTGGTGTGACAATAGACCACATTTAAAATTCAATAAAAAGCCCCAAAGCAGCGGGATCAACTGTGTAAATTTTATCATTTGTTTTGGTAGCAGAGCAATTTTGATCCTCCAGACCCCTCAATGCCTGTTGGAAATAGGGTTACAAGACTATCTTGATCAAGGCAAAGGGTCTAGCTCACCATAGAATAATACCATGTGAGGTGTTGAAGCCAGGGTCACTAATATAATTGTGAAATGTGCAAGGAGCTATGTATGTGTACTAAAAGTATGTTTTGAGATCTGTATCAAGGTAGAGTTGATGAACCGGTTTTCTGACAGATAAAAGATGTTCATTTACCTTTCTATTGGCCTGTAAATTAAGTATTGTAAGCTAACGCTGTGGCTACACATCTACATATGTAGTCAACAGGCAGAAATGAAATCACCAGGGCAGCTGGACGCAAGGGGCTCGCCTCACTAGGAGCACAAATAGTGAACTTTGGGGATAAAAGTAGAAAATAAAAAAGGCACCCTTTTATGTCTTAGTAAGTAATCAGGCAGCATGATTACATTCATCGAAATGGGATCACAACCATCCATGGCTGAAATGCTTCAAAGGGCATGTGAGGTGAACAGGAGATTAATTTGTTAAATTTAGTCTTAAAGTGTTTGATGATTTTGTTTTATATGTAACCCTTCTGTTTTCATTACTTTTTCCCACTGTCACTTGAATCTTAAATCTTTGATGATAAACTTACTGTTGTATTCCCTATAAATATATCTCAGTGCTGCAGTGGTAAGCAAGAAGTTCATCCTGAGCTTCTGGCAGTATAGCATAAAATGGCTACTCCTACCCAAAAAACCAGCCCATTGTTTATTACTTCATATACCTACAGCAGGAAAGAAGCAGTTTAGCAAAATGTCTAACAAACAGAATAGATTTCAGAATTCCTACACACTAATTTGTATCATATTTATGAGTTTTTGTAAAAACATGACATTTCTTGATGTATTTTGTATAAAACTTAGCTGAAAATACATTTCATAGAGTAAGGTATTTGGTGATAATGCAATTAAAAGATACTGGAAATTTTACTTTTGCAAGTTTCTGCTGTGGTCTTGGATTTCTGTATATTTAATTTTGGACCTTTTTTACTTGATAATTTCTGTATGTCAGCATATACATAATCAAATAAGGGTACTCCAAAAATTATCTCTTATAATGTCTGTCCTTTAAAAATGAACGTAGGAAGTAGTAATATACATTTTAAAATTAAAAAACTCAAAGAATTTTTGTTCAGTGAAGCTAAAGGAAATTGCTTACTATGGAACCAAGAATGTGATAAAAAGAAAATTAAGCACTTGTCCTGAAGCTCAAAAGCAAAGTAAATCGCTTATTTCCTCAAGCAGAAAGGGAGTCTAATTTTCCAGAATAAACTCTCAATAATATTTAAAAAACCCCAAAATGCATAAAAGTACAGCTACGTAACCAAAAACTAAAACAAGAGGTACATGTTAAAAGAAAATAAACAAGTTCTGGAAAACTCAAGTGTTAAACAACATTCTACATTGATAAGTATAAAAGAACCTTCCAAATTATTTCATTATTCAGACTTTTTGTTTGATCTCCAGTTGTGGTTTGACTCTGTAAATTCACTCCATCCAGAACATTGTTTTAATGTATCCATTTGGCCTACTGCAAGGAAATACTATTCGACGCTGTTTTAACAATGCACACATAAAACGTAAAACAAAATTAACCATTATTTTGGTTGCTGTAAATAAATGTGTAGTGCATATACAAAAGGAAAAAAATGTAAAGTGCGAGACATTTCTTTAATATCTGAGTGGGTGAAAAGATTTTGCCTTCTAACAAAGATTTAATCCTTGAAAAGCTTCACTAAATCACTTCACATGCTACAAACATTTATGAAAGTGTTTCTTGGAGCCTTAAGGAGGGTTAATGCACTCTCTGACTATAATCAATGAAAACAGCATGATTTACAGAATCTATGCTCTTTGTCAAATTTAACCAGTGTATCACTGCACAGGATCTCTTTGCTGGCAGGAGCTTACTGCATGATGGAGATGCTGGAGTCCTTGTTACTCTAGTTGTACCTGGCAGGCTTTGCTGTGTCTATACAATGATAAAATGAAGACTCTCAGGACAACCTCGGGCTATCTATCTCTGCTGCTCAAACTACTGAATGTAGTTTTTTGTAGCTTATGAAAAACAGTTCTTTTCAGAAATGAAATGAAACTAAGGTGAAGCATGACAAGTATGTGTGACAACAAAATTATGTTGTCAAAGGTTAGCAGCCTGAACAATAAATATATTCCAAATTCTTAGATATTTAACAGTGAAATGACAGCTTACAGATGGTCCACCAGTCTTGCCTTCTCACATACTGTGTCTGTTATGCATTATCATAATATGCCCATACAGGCAGTCCCCGGGTTACATGGATCCGACTTACATCGGATCCCTACAAACGGGGTGAGGCAACCCCACACTAGCTGCTTCCCCCCAGCAGACCAAGGAGACACGAAGCTAGCGCCCCCCCCCCCCCAGCAGACCAGAGAGACGCAGAGTGGCTTTTCTCAGCAGACACCTCAGCTTGAAAATAAAGGACTGAGGGAAGTGAGGTGTGGGAGAATAAAACTGAGCTCTGGAGAAATGTTTGGCTAGAGTTTCCCCTACAATATGTACCAGTTCCGACTTACATACAAATTCAACTTAAGAACAAACCTAAAGTCCCTATCTTGTACGTAACCCAGGGACTGCCTGTAATATCTATTTACTACTAGATAATCTTTGATTAGAAAATGTGAATTTAAAAAATGGAATATTTCATCAAGGTCTCTCTCTTCTCACGGGAAGAATGAATACCTTGTCTCTAAATCGGGGTGAACAATTTTTTTGGCCTGAAGCCACATCAGGATAGGAAAATCACATGAAGGGCTATAAATGTTCATAAAATTGCGATTCAGGAGCCTGAGGGAGTGAGGGCTGGGCGAGAGAGTGAGGGCTCTGCGGTGGGGCTGGGAATGAAGGTTTTGGGATCTAGGAGGGGGTTCTGAGATGGGATCAAACGCTTCCGAGGGCAGGAGGGAGATCAGGGCTAGGATAGGGGGTTAGGGCTCAGGGTGCAGGCTCCAGGTAACACATACCTCAAGCAGCTACTGGAAACAGTGGCACGCCCCCATCAACAGTTACACAAAGACTCTGGCAGGTGGCCCTGCGTGCTGCCCTGTCTGCAGGTGCTAGCCCCGCAGCTCTCATTGCCATGGTTCCCAGCCAATAGGAGCTGCAGGGGAAGCACTTGGGGGGAGGAGTCAGCACATGGAGGCCCCTATTGCCCCTCTGCATAGGGGCTGGAGGAGAGACAGGCTGCTGCTCCTGGGAGCCATGGCATATATACAGAGCAGAGCAGGACTCTGACCCCACTCCACACTGAGAACTCAAGTACTAGATTATGAAGCGTGCGGGGCTGGATGCAGCCTATAGGACATAGTTTGCCCACCCCTACTCTGAAGGCTACATTTTCAAATGATCTTTTGCATATATAAATACTGCATGCATGAATGAGCATTTGTATATGCCAGCTGGGGTGTGTGCATGCACGGCTCTGAGGGCAGTTTTGAAGTCAGTTTATTCTTAACATTGTTACCTTTATATACCAACTTACATTCTGGAGGATCTCAAAAGACTTTGCAAACTATGAGGTCTCCTCTTCCATGTTAGGATTGCCGCCTTTCTAATGGCTGGTAACTCAACCCCTGAAGCCCTGCCCCTGCTTCGCCTCTTCCTCACGGCTCTGCCCTATTACACCTCTGCCCTTGAGGCTCTGCCCCCACCCTTCTGCTAACTCCCACAGACTGCCATGAGCCACAAGAGCAGCATGACCCCAGAGGCAGTGGTGGTGGCTGCTGCTGTGCTGCCTCCTTCCTTCAACTTAGAGTTGCCACCTTTTCCACAAATCAGAAAGAAGCAGACAGCAGGGTTTGTTAAATGGGCTCTAGACAACCACCTGAAACCCAGACTATGGGGGTGGAAACCAAATTGGTGGTAACCTTATTCCACAGGTAGAAATTGCACAAGTAGCTACCAAAGTTCAATGTTCAGAAATGGAGGGAAGTGTGCTGAAATCTGTAGGTGCCTATTGGTAGGACTATGAATCAATAGTTCAAAGAAAATGGATTGGGAAGGAGAGAATGGGACCAAGGATATGTCTGTTCTTCCTGATATCATCCTGCTCATAACGAGCAGATTTTGCCATGCACCATAGTGTTGATGTGAAAATCTCCTTCCTTCCAAGGGAGAGACCCGGACAGAACCCCTATTCTTGCCCTATACCCTGGGCAAATCTAGGAGGACGCATGGGACCTCAATACACTTTCAAAATGCATGCAACGATCTCTTGGCCTATTGCCCTTTCACTTCAGAACATAATGGAAACCTGCAGGACAAAAATTTCACTGAATAATGATTCTGTAAGACTTAAAATGATTTGCTATGGGGCTCCTTCTTAAAGATTTGTAAATTAAATCAAGGCACCTTTTACAAAAATGCGGGCATTCTAAGACTACACCTCTTCTACTACAGTGGAACTCAAAACACAATCATCTAATATCAGAGCAATGTCATAATTTAGAGCCCAGTAGTAAGGAAGCACTGTGAACATGTTTGCATGTTCTGCAGTTCATATCCTCACACTTAAACCACTATGCAAATCTACAGGGGATGACAAAACTGACAACAGTTCCCCTCATTGCTCCACTTCCTATATGGTTGTGTGTGGTCGGCAGTGGTAAATTATCTTCTGCTTATCTCCCATCCTATTGCTAATACTGAGATGGGAGAGTAAGTCAAATACTATGTACATATTCAGAGTAGATATTTTAAACCAGAAAAAGCCAAATAAGGCACAGAAATAAAAATAAGTGTGATTATTTCAAAAGAAAACAAAACAAATGCATATTCTCTTTACATTATCTATAGCAAAATACAGAGAGGAATTTGCCCCAATACACTCTGGAAGAAAAAAACAAAAAGATATGTTTGGTGAACAAAATATGATGTTTGGTGCTTTCACCTTAGTGGCTGAAGTATTCCATTAGACTATTTACACTTGTGTGCATGATTTCACAAGCTTGTGGGATTCTGCTCGGAGCTGGGATTTGTTTTAATCAATTATTCCAAGATACTACATTTAGTATAATTGGATTCACTCCTTTACTGGTCTTGCTCAATCCTTCCTCGGTGAGGGACCTATTATATCTTGGATCTGTGGTCAGAAGACATTGCTTCCAATACCAATTGGAGGCCAAACCCAAATTCCACTGTAGTCAACAGGAACAAATTTACCCCTAAAGTCACAATATGGCACTAAAAATAAAAATTAGTTTCTGTCCATCTTGTGATTTGACCAAAATTCCCTATACACTCACTTTTGCTCTGGAGAATATCGGGGGAAATGGTATTCTACTACAAATATTTTAAAAATAAAGACTACCATTCTACTGTAAACAAAAATAAGTAATCAAAATTCACACTGGACCACCCGGAAGCTTTCATATGCTGCATTTATTGTTTAAGTCTCCCTTACATAACTACAAAGATAATAAAATATATATTTAATCATGTAACACATTTTTTGCATTGCATTACTGATTTTCATTGACCATTTCAAAACTGCACCAATACAAGTTGATATATTCTTCAGGGAAATATATTTAATTTCATCTTAAAAATGTAGCCCTCTCAGCAAAAAGAATAAAAAAGTGGTATCATATTTATCCAATTTCTAAATACAAAAGTCAACATAGGGTGCAGTGTTACAGTAGACTTACAGTAGTGATGTTAGTAATTATTATTGCAGTAGTATAGTTCCCCAAAACAATATCCCATTAATCTTGACTATTGTGACGGGATGTACCATCCCTGCACTATGGAAACAAGGCCTAACCAGGCTCACTTGACTAAAAAAGCGCCGCCCCTGCAACCCTGCTGGTGTGCTCGGACTGCAGCCCAAGTATAAAGGCCTGGAGAGAGGGTCAGTCTGGCCTGGCTGCTGAGGAGGAAGGAGGTACTGCCAGAGCTCCAGGAGGCAAAACGCCAGTGGGACCAGATCTGGAGACCAGACAGAGAGATTCCAGAGATACTGCAGAGTATCTGGAGGAAGGACCCCAGAAGAAGTCCATAGGAGATTGGTAGGAAGTAGCCCGGGGCAGGAAACTGTATCCTGAGGAGCTCAGCGTGTTGTGGAGGGAGTCCCCGCTGAGCTGGCAGTAGACCGCACCACTGCTAATAAGGCTCAGGGCTGGGACCCAGTGGAGTAGGGAGGGCCCAGGTATCCCCTCTTCAATCCCACAAGCCACGGGGCCTCCACCCGTTGCCACCAGCTTTGGCCACTAGGCTGCATGCCCCAGTGAAGGGGGGGGGGGGCGGATTTGCTACAGACTCCAGAGGCTAGGCCACATTGCCGAGAGGGAGGGGCATTTGTTTTTGACTTTGGCCGTTAGGCCACAATGCTCCCAGAGAGTAGGCGTTGTTACGGACATCGGCTGCTAAGCCACACTTCCCCAGTGAGAGGGTGGTGGGTTTGGAACAACAGCTGAGTTATGGTAAACACAGGGTTGGGGAATAGTTTCAAGAACCCCAGGGACTCCACAACTCCCCCTGGGGGAGGGATGAGCGCACCACCCCATGACAAATATCCTTTAAAACCATTACAAAACCGTTACAAAACCAAAAGTTGCCAAAAACAGATTGTATTTCCAACATATAGCGTAAACACTATCTACTTAATATAAACATAACAATGTGAAACAGCCGTTATGATATACACTCGCACAATGCATGTATGTTATATTCTACAATGTATGTCCCTAAAATATAATACTAAAAAGACAGAGTAATTTTGCTGAGTTGATCAGACCTCTTTTTGCTAAATCACAATACTATTAGCGCTGAGCTGAGAAAGATTATATGGACGGCCAGGGCTGTGAATTTCTGTTATGCAGGAAAGAAGCCTAAGTTCTGGTTATTAGGAGAAACTTCTCAAGAGAGGAGAAGCATGTGGGAAATATTCTTTTTTTTTTTAATTATTTTTTCTTTGAAGAATGCATGAAATCCTTAGTTTGACCTAGAGAGACAAAGTAGGCGAGGTAATATCTTTTACGGGGCCAACTTCTATTGGTGAGAGAGACAAGCTTGAGAGCTTCCAAAGAGCTCTTCTTCAGTTTGATCTGGTCAGTTTTGATTGGATTGTTGCTGTGAATGTAGAGGGATGAGCTTCAATATATTTTGAACACTGTACAGTTAGTATAAGTTCACTTTTGCTTCAAGGGTATATTAGGAAATGCCAAATATTTTAAAGAAAGGCAGTCTCATGTATTAAGTTTTCCACTGTAAATACACGTGAGCTGGACTGCACAGTTTTTGGTTCTGTTTTCCTTTTAAAGTGTATTTAAATTCTTTCTTTCCTATGAGATAAATATTATTGTTTAGTAATTAGTGAACACTTAGTGTTCCTGAGTTCTGTTTTCTATGTGTAGACTTGGAAAAGATACCTCTCTGCCAATGTTGGCATAACTGCATAATGGCATAATAATGACTACCTTTGTCACAGTGTTGTTTTGAAGTATAATTAATTCATTCATTTGTTAATGTTTGCACAGCTCTTTGAGATCCCTGAGTGCAATGGGGCTAAATAAATGCAGTGCTATTCTTTTTTTAAATTAGCACTGGTAGCATAAAGAAGACTATACTTTTTCCTACTGAATTCATTATTATGAACTCCTTTATAATGTTATGCTGAAGGATTCCAGTTGCTTGAGAAGGAAAGATTTTACCAACCATACCAAGACCCAAAAGGGTTGGTACGTGTTATTTAGAAGACAGAAAATAGGTGACAAAGTGCAATGGACAGAAAAGAGGAACACAAGATCACCAAGGAGAATCCTAATTCCAACGAAGGATCAAACTCTGTGCTTAGACTTATATCACTCCACTGAATACAGGTGAACAAGCAACTGACCTCTCAGCAAGAATGCAATAGTTCCACCCATGATTTATCACTAACCGTATTGGGGTTTACGCCACCTCACTGTCAAAAATACTGAAGGCAATTGAGCATTCAAAGAAGAATCACCCCTGATATTTTTTTTTTTTCAAAGAAAAGATCCTCAACCACCACCACCGGTGCATTGTTTTGTACAAGGCCCAGGTCAAAGCCAAACTATCTGTAGACTGAGGAGACTGTAAGACACTAGATATTAGTTAGCATACTATCTCCTTAATAATCTCTCTCTATATAAAAAAAAAAACCTTTTTCCTGTGGGACGACAGAGTGATGTAATGTGTCATCCCGCAGCCCCTCCCTTTCCCCTCAGCCATGTGGCCTCCCAACTTCCCTGTGCTCTGGGGAGCCGCAGGAGCTGTGAGCCATATGGCCTCCCGCCGCCTCGGTGCTCTGGCGAGCTTCGAGCCATGCGGCCTCCCCCCTTGCCTCTCCCCCGGGCTCATAGGAAGGGTAGGGTTGCCAGATGGTTTAACCAAAAATACTGAACACCTCCCCCACCCCATACCCCCCAAAAAATACTGCTAAGAAAAAAAAAAAACCCAGCATGGCCCGTTTAAGGCCTTTGTGGCTTTTTTTTGCTGGTGGCCATCTTGTTTTCTTAGTCTAACCCAGGGTGTGGGGTCCGGTTGCTGAGTGTGGTAGGTTTGCCAGGTGTCTCATATTTTCACCTCCTGGCAGTGAAAAACAAATCAGAAAATACCGGACATTTTAGGTATCTGGTATTTTCTGATTTTTTTTTTTTAACCAGACAGGAGGTGAAAATACCAGACTGTCTGGGTCACTACTGGACACCTGGCAACCCTAAGGAAGGAGGAGGAGAGGCAGGAGCCACACGGCTTCTGGCCTAGCCAGGCCCAACCCCCTTAGTGGCCGGGGGAAGAGCCAAACCTGGCGCAGCTTGGGCCCAGCCCCACACGACAGCTGGGGAGAAAGGTGGGGGAAAAGCTGGGCCCGGCCCCTTCCCACAGCCGGGGATAGGGGGGTGGGGAGGGGATGGGGAAGCTGGGCCTGAAGCGGCCTCAGCTCAGTCCTGCCCAGTGGCTGGGGAAGGCAAAGAGCCGGGGCTGGGTGGGGGGCCCAGGAGCCGGGGGCAGCCTGGGGGCCAAGGAGGCCTCTGGGCTGGGCCCTCCCCAGCGGGCAGGGGGGAAGAGCCTAGGCCAGGATGGTCTCAGACCCTCCCTGGCGGGTGAGGGAGCTGGAGCCAGGGCCAGGTAGTCTCGGCCCCAGGCCCTCCCGGACCAAGAGGGAGGTTGGGTGAGCATAGCGAGCAGGGCGTGCAGCCCCCTAGTCTTCTAAAAGAAGATTAAAGACAAGGAAATGATTGGAAAGGCTGGTAATGTCATTACATTAAGTTATTTCTTGAACCAAGACTTAATCACATTGTAAAAGCAACAGCCACATTGCCCTTTGACAATCAAATCCAAAAATGGCTCCAGTGTCTTTCAGCATGACTTCACTTGCAAAAGAGTTCAATTGACTCCCTCTTGCAGATATATCACAGTCAGGGGTCTACCAAATTCACAGCCCTAAAAACTGCATCTCAGACCATGAAATCTGTTCTCCCCCTGAGAAATCTCATATTTTGTTGACTTTTACCCCATATTATACAGATTTAATGGAGAAACCAGTGTTTCTCATATTGGGGGCCCTGATCCAAAAGGGAGTTGCAAGGGGTCAAAAGGTTATTTTAGGGAGTCTTGGTATTGCCACACTTACTTCTGCACTGCCTTCAGAGCAGAGCAGGCAAAGAGCAGCAGCTGTTAGCCAGGTACCCAGCTCTGAAGGCAGCACCTTGCCAACAGCAGTGCAGAAGTAAGGATTGCAATACTATATCATGCTATCCTTACCTCTGTGTTACTGCCTTCAGAGTGGGACATCCAGAGAGTGGCAACTACTGACTGAGGGCCCAACTCTGCAATGCCATCCTTACTTCTGCACTGCTGCTGGCAGCATCTCTGTCTTCAGAGCTGGGATCCCAGCCAGCAGCTGCTGCTTTCTAGCTGCCCAACTCTAAGAGCAGCGCTCTTGCCAGAAGCAGCGCAGATTAAAGGGTAGCAGTATCACAACCTCTCCTACAATAACTGTGACACCCCACCACAATTCCTTTTTCAACCAGGTTCCCTAACATTACAACACTGAAATTTCAGATTTAAATAGCTGAAATCACGACATTAATGATTTTTTAAAATCCTATTGCCATGAAATTGACCACATTTCTGTGAATTTGGTTGGGCCTAATTATAGCTCACAACTGTCCCAACTCCTCTAGCAATAATATGGCATAACCCTAGCTGCAAGGTAAGCAAAGAAGCTTTCAAGTGTGTTTTCATCAGGCACAGCTTTGTTACCAAGTTTGTAGATTCAACAGTCTAGATCTGAGGGAGGTTATATGCAAATTTTTTAAAATTTCTTTCAGTAGGCACTTTTCTGCCAAATGCTACTTAGAAGAGTTCCCAAATCATGAATGTGCATTTTCCAAAGCCACTGCATAGTGGGAAAGATTCTCTTTGATGTCAATGGATCAGGGAATAACAAGACTTGTAAGAAAAAAATTCAACTACTGGACATAACGAAGGGGCTAGTATATGATATGGCAATTTTTTCAGCTTCAGCAAAGACAGCTGCACAAGATGAGAATATACAGTTAAGCAACAGTGAATATGAGAAATAAATTTAATCCCCTTGGAAATTACTGACAAGTGTACGGAAGAAAAACATTGCAAACTACCACTCTTAACTCAAAAAAAAAAAAATGAGGCGGGAGGCGGGGGATTTACTATTCCGAAGAAGTCTATTTACAACGTTTTGGTTAAATTTACTGTTTTCAAAATTGTCAAGTTTAGACAGAACCGTGTATCTCAGCACCATTCAACCCTGTCAAAGTCTTGTACAATTAACTGCACTCAAACAGTTTACAGATGTCACTAAGTAGGCAATGGACTATAAGTCACAAATTCCTGTGCTCCTAAGAAGAGAACATATAAAGAGATGATGTGTTGCACAGACTTTTCATGTTTTGTTCTCATGTCAAATTTACTCAATTTACTAATCAAAACAATCTTTCTGCTATTTTGAGCCTGAAGGGTTAACCTAGTTGATGAAAAGGAAGCTGTCTTTTGTCTGCCTGCATCATCACCAATGACAATCATCCATATAATCTGAATTTGTTCAAAAGACAAAGAATTGTTGTTCAAAAAGAGGCGAAACTACAAAATAGCAACTAAGTAGAGCACTCTTCTAACTGCGTTAAGTCTGGCACTACAATATATGATTTTAAATTCCAGGGTGTGCCAATACTTTGGCATAAATGAGTCCCTTTAGAAATGAGCACTTACTTTAAATCTTGCTCTTTGGGTTCATTCTAGACCACCAGCAACTTTCTCATCCAACCATTCTTTCCAAGTGTTGGAGGCTAAGGGAAATATACAGCTTTGACTATCTGAGGGAGCCTTCCATTCCCTGCATGACAGGAACAGAAAGCCTCCAGTGGGATAGTGTGGGAGAATAGTGCAGGTGCTCTCAACAGTGAATATTGTTTTCATCTTCAACAATCCTTTGGGCTATTTAAGACCTGCCCATCGTAGGTCCATAGTCAGATTTTCAGTAGCTTCATGTGTTGGGAGAAGAGATGATAGATCAAGAGCAGGAACCAATGAAGAGCTGTCCTCTTGCAAATGTCATGCACATCTTCCAGGCTCACGGGGACATTGCAGGAATTTTGGTTTTGTACAGCAGGTCATGGTTTCTGCTGAATAAGTTGTTCTGTTTAAGCATATAGTTTGGGCCTCCTGGGGTTTTCAGGACTCCCAAAGTCCCAATATTTTCTGTTACACAGAACAGTTTATTGTTTTCCTCAGAAACTGAAACCTGAGGACCTGCTATAAATTTCCTAATAATTTAATATGCTTCCTAATGGCGTGTATTTCCCTAGCTATAATGAAGACACATGGAGACATACTTTTGCAACTTATCTTCCTGACTAAATTTGCCAAGAACGAGAGTATGATGTCTGAATTTTCCCACAAACAGATGCAGAAATGGCATCAGATAAACACTAAAACCTAGCCCAGTCTTCAAGACCCAAATTCACAGCTTCAATCTTCTAACATATCTTGGCCATTATGCAGAAAATCACACTGGAATAAAAGGCTTTAAGGGTGCAGGACATCTCTAATCCAATCTTTCTTGCCCTTTCCTCCCACAAATGGTAAATTGCACTCATCAGCAAGGATACCTCCAGGGACAGCAAGAGTGATACCTGGAAAGTCACCACCACCATCACATCATCAGTTTTGATGAGACTTGAAATGACAGCACAGAAAATGAAAGAGTCCAGACATTAGGGCATAATGGCTAACTGTGAAGACCCCTTGTATCGACTTCTATTTAATTGTTTTGATGTTTACAGAAGCATTCATTTCCTTTTTATGCTCTCCTGTATTGATAACAAGGAAGACTGATATTATAGTCACATCATGTAATGTATGTTTTAGCACAGGTAAAATTGCATACCAATACTAAATGTGAGCAGTGTCATTAAGGTTTACACTGTAGAGGAATACTAAAATGTATTTGCAGGTTAGGATCAATATTACAAACATATTAATATTGTTTATGGACATTGTTGTCTACTTTTAGAAAAATGGGGAATAGGCTTTAAAAGTCTTATTTTTTTTAATCCTGTGGTTCCTTAAAACCACATTAGTCAGCGACACTAAGCAACAATCAGGTGACAAAATTTTTGCATGCATAAATACACAAATTAAACACGGAGATATAAAATTATTCCTGGGGGAATTTTGTGCTACTGCGCAGGTACAAAGTTAATGTTCCCTGCTGAATAATTGATTATGATGGGGGCAAAGGGAAGTTGTAAGAGGGATCACACTGCAATTACCCCATCTTCCCATCAGCAGCTGATGCGATGCCAGAGAGAAAGCAGCTGGCTCATGGATGGAGCAGGAGAGGGAGGGGACAGAAGCTGCCTTCCTCATTACACCTTGCATGTGGAGGTGGAGGAGGCACAGGATATGGACAATGATGGACAAAGCATGTAATATGGGATTACAGGGGCAATTATACAGATGGATACAGAAGGGCCAGTGGGGGGAACAGACTGTTGTGGGAGTACAGGAGCTCGGGGGGTGACAACATTGAAGCAGTGACTGAATGGAAGGGGAATGGAAAGCCATATATCACAGAGAGGTGCAGGCCACATGGGGACAGGGAAATTTATAACTGGCTGTGTGAAGGTGTGGAACACACAATGACAGGAGAGAATGGGGATGCAGGGCCACTTGGAAACATGTGCAGATATGCTTGGCTGAATGGGAAGTGGTGGTACAGGGACACACAACCCTCTCCTATCCCAAAATCATGTTCCATACTTCTCCACTGGCGCCCAACAACCCTCCAGGCTCCTTCCCAGCAATTACTTCCCTCTCCCTCATCTCCTCTGTTACCTCTGATGACTCCGAGCATTTCACTGATTCTGAGGGGTGCTGGAAACATGTTTCATTATTGCTGTTTAACTGAATTATTATACAAAGTTCTGTATTAATATTCCTAGTAAAGAATCTATTTGTCCAAAAACATTTACTGCATCTCCTTTTCTGTCTGTATTATTACATACTTGCTGACAAGTACTTAAAAATTACCACAATATTTGATTGTGAAGAATATGCAGAATTTTGCAGAAATTTAAAATATGGTACGCAGAATGTTTAATATTTTGTCGCAGAATTCCTCCAGGAATAAAACCTGAACAACTTCATGTAGCCCTCTAGTAGTAATGTATGCATTCATGTATTAAATTGCTAGTAGTAGCAATTTATGCGTACGATTGGAGAGATTTATTTTGGTAAAAATAAATGTAAACAAAGTTTCCGCAGCAATCCCTGTTTCATCTTGTTTCCCCTATATTTTCTGCAATAGAAAAAGCAGTTGACTAGATTACTGCACTAAGACAACATCTTCTAGCCATCTAGTGCTGATAGGTTTTGGTTTATACCACCTATTGACTGGATTTGAATTAATGATCTTGAGGTAAAAGCTTCTATACTCATTGACTGCAATTACAGGGTTTTTCCATTGACTTCAGTGGGTTCTGGCTGTGTCCATTAGCCTAGCACTAATCGCCTGAATTGTTACAATGGCTGCTGAATTGCCAACTCTGTTATTTTTTGTTACAGAATCCAGCATATCAGAGTCAAGAAATACTTATCAGAGGGGTGAGTATCCAACCCCCAAGGCTCAGGGTTCCCCTGCAGCACTGGGCAGCCCGCGCTGGTCCTCCAGCCTCCCCCAGATCTCTATGGGGCTGGAGCATACAAAATCTACTAGCCTGCATCCCCCCAGGCTCTGGTGTTCAAGGGGCATTTGTGTGGGGGGGGGGAGGGGGGGGTCTTTCTCCTCAGTTAGAGGCCATGTCAGTGAGAGTTTTGGTTGCTGTGGGGTTTTTTTCTTTTTTCTTCTCATTTGTATATGTCCCCTGACTGATTTTTCTGTGAGTCAGCGGCCCAAGACCCCAAAAAGGTTTCCCACTTCTGACTTATGATAGCAGCATCCCAAGATCTGTACAAACTTTGTTTGGGTTCGTCTTTTAATTTACTTCTGCTACTGAAATGATTTGAACCGGCAATCAATCCATTCTCTTTTTTCTTTTGGTGTCATGAACTGGAACGGAGTCCAAACACACTGAATATACTCTCTTTCCAGTATAAAGGAGGAAGATGCACACTACTACATGCCTTCAGGGGATGAATTCATCCTTCACACCCAGGCTGCACTGGTCCTACTATGAAGGGAAGTGTTGATGGGGACAGGAACCTAGGGGTGTGTCTACCCAGCAGGGCTTAACTCGAAATAAATGACGCAAATTGAGCTTCGTCAGTTCATAGCTTATTTTGAAATTGGGAGTGTCTACACAGCACTTATTTTGAAATAGAGCACTCTTCCTCCGACTTCCTTATTCCTCATACAATGAGGGTTACAGGAGTTGGAGTAAGAAGTCTTCCAGCTTCACAGTATTTTGACACTTTTTTGAAATAGTCTGCGTCTACACAGCTGGCAGTTAAGTTATTTTGGAATAGGGTTAGTTATTTCAAAATAGTTTTGCAGTGTAGAAGTATCCTAGGTCCTAACTCCTTCCCAAACTCACTGCCATACTGCCATAGAAAAAGGGATTCTCCTTATTTCTTCCCACTTTCAACAATGAATATTTAGCAATTGTGTTTTCTAATATCTGTAACTCACCCACATTAAAAGCCTAAATTTATTTTCCACTAATGTAGTTTGCTAATTATTTCTGTATCACATTGTATGGACAATGAAATTAGACTAGCCCATTTAACTTTCTGTGTCAAAATACTGCATACAAATATTTTTATTAACTTTTTAAATCTTGAAAATATTGGCTTTAATGTTCAGTTTTGGAATATCACATTGGATCTCCATAATATAAATAAAATGTGGTAAGAAGCAGAATAGCATGCATAAATCTAATAAGATACAGAACCCTGTAAATCAGCTCATTTCACATTCCCAAGATTTCATGAATCTGATATGTTGGACTCAATAATTCAAAATAACTCTTGGATTTAATATTGTGCATTCAATCTTGGCACCATTTGAATTAAGAAGTCCCAGGCTTTTCCCATAAAAATAATAGATGAGCCAAATTCTGCTCTCAGTTATACCAATGAAAACAGGAGAAATATATGCCTACCAAACTTCTTATTTACAGCTAGACAGTTTGACAAGTATTACTTTACACTTTAATATTATGGGGGCTTAATTTGTTTCTTTCTTTTTACTTATAATTACTTATAAAGTATTTTTCTTTTCTTGACCTGTATAATTCGTAAACTATCAAGGTATTTAGATTTATTGTGTTATTTACAAGAATAAAATTATCATCATTATTGTAACACAAAGAAACAAAAACATTTTGTATAGTATTCCTCTCCCCACAAACTTTAAAAATAATCTTTATTTGGAACTAAAGCTAATTGATTTCTAATTGTTTGGTTGAAAGTAGGTTTTGCAGCACTTTGAAATGCTTGGGTACAAGGTTCAAAATAAATAAATAAAATGAATATTCAGGTCAAAGAGAAAACTGGAGTGGCAAGACATAGCACTTCCCTCCTATGAACATATTTCTTGCTCTTCTGGGACAGAAGCAAAATAGAGATTTGCAGATGAATAATTAAATTAGGCTCACATAAATCTGAGATGATCATTCTATCAGTTTACTCAAGGACATTTTTTTTCTATTTTCACTAGTATTTCACATTTGTAGAACTATGTATTTCCTTAGCCTGGCATATATGTTTATATTACTTAGCTGTCACATCCAACTTACAACTACAGAACCATTAAATGTTTTCATCCAAGTGACTAAACATCTGTTGCAACTGTAGTGAATAAATTATTGTTCTAGGTTCACCACAAGACAAGCCATCTGCATTTGTCAAAGAGAAATGCAAAAGCCCATAGTTGTTTTCATTGGTTTAAAAACTGAAGTCACAACATACATTTAAATTACATACCAAAAATCATATTAAGGATACAAAGTCAAGCACCTAAAAGTTAGGATATGACAGAGTTAAGGTTGTCTCCCCTTCATCATATGCGACAACATTAAGTAGGAAGTCTGAGGCTACATCTACACTACTGCTGATGCTATAATTATGTATCTCAGGGGCAATGTTTCCTCTAATTCTTTCCATTCACGTGCAGAATACATTTTGTTATTGCATTGAGACGTGCAGATGTAGAAACATGCTGCTGGCTGTAGGTACTGTGAGCGCTCTGCTAATCAGCTAGGTAGCTGCCATCCCCCAGACCGACGTAACTTACACCAACCTAAGTGCAGGCGTATGTAACCCACACACCTACGAAGTATGGTTCTCTCTCCCAATTAGTGGTACTTAGACACTTAGGCTACATCTAGACTACATCCCTTTTTCAGAAAAGGGTTGTAAATTAGACATATCGCAATTGCTAATGAAGCAGGGATTTAAATCTCCCGCACTTCATTAGCATAAAAATGGCTGCCACTCTTGAAATAAGGGATAAGGGATTTTTTGGAAAAGGCTTTATTTTTCGAAAGATCAGCGTCTAGACTCGCGCTTTTCTCCGACAAAGCTCCGTGCCGAAAAAAAGCGGCAGCCATTTTTATGCTAATGAAGCGCAGATTTAAATTCCCGCTTCATTAGCAATTGCGATACATCTAATTTATATCCCTTTTCCGAAAAAGGGATGTAGTCTAGACATAGCCAGATGGCTTTACAGCTCAAGCTATAGAGGCTCCTACATTAAGCTTCCAACATCCCAGGTTCAAATCCACCTCTAGGCAGTTACATGTAGACAATGGTATGTCAGTTGGAGAGGTTCTCCTACTGACTTTTACTGCCACTTGTTGAAGGTGGATTAAGTCAACAGGAGAGCTTTCTCCCATTGGCTTAGAGAAACTAGATCAATGGTGGGCAATAATGGGCTTGCAGGCTGGATATAGTTCACCAGGGTTAGCCCCTGGCAGGCAGCTGCTGCTTTATTTATCTGTGCTTCTGCTGGTACGAGCACTTGCAATTACCATTGGCCAACGATTGCCAATGGGAGCTGTGGGAAGCGGTGTTCCGGTCCAAGCAAACTGCCTCTGACTTGTTGCACGCCCTTGAGCAAGAAGTTGCTGTAAGCTCCATAGTGTACCATTGTCTGAACTGGTAGAGCCAGGAACAGAACCCACCACTTCAGTGACTTAAACACAAAATCTTCACTCTCTTCTTGAAACGTTTTGCTTTTGTCACTGAACAGTCACTAAACGAAACAGTCATTCTTCAGAACAAAGGCTACATATTCATGTAATTAAAGACTATTAACATTAATAAAAACAGGCCAATAGAGACATGGGCTATGAGTCTATGGGCCAATGGTGCCCGAGTATTGGGAATATTCCAGGGCCGGGATCGAGCTCCAGCACAGTTGGAGCCAGGTCCCTCATCCGGCACCGCCTGATAACCCCTCTCACCTGGTGCATCCCCCAGCCTGCCTGCTGCACTTGGGAGAATTACAACAGCTCAGGACCCCCAATGCCATGGGCAGCAGCACAATGGGGCTAGAGTAGCTTCCTACTGCTTACCAAATCATGCAACTTAATCCATAACTCTTAAAAAAAAAAAAGCTAAGAGAAGGAGAAAGAAAGGTCTCTTTTAGCAACCATATTCATGGATGATATATTAACCAATAAACACATACACTCGCCATCCCAATAGCTAACATGGTATTGCTGTGGGAGGGTTTTATACTATTGGTAATTGTCTGTTCTCATAACTCTCTCCTGTCACCACAGAGAACAAAACAGGCAGAGAAGAACTGACATATGCTATGTGTGTTCTACAGATTTGCTGATACTATCTCCTGACCAGTCGCTGAAAGTTCCTATTGTTTGTTTTGTAATTATCTTAACCTAACAGTTTAAAATAAAAAATACCCCAATTATGGTAGTTTAATAGTGTTCTGCATAGCATTTATTTTCAGGTCATATTACTTTAAATTTTTAAATGGACACTTTTTGGTGTTGTGTTTGGTTTATCGCCAGATAAAAATAGCTCATTTTAAGCAGTTTGACAGAAATAAATGTTTCTTCATGAAGAAACCATTTTTTGCAAAAAAAAAAAAAAAAAAAAAAAAAAAAAAAAATCAAACACTGAAATATTTCTTTTAAAGAAAAGTCCTCATGGTACCCCCTGCACCTTGCAGTTGTGTGTCTCGAACTCCCATTCTCTCCAGGCTCCCTGGTACTCCCATGTAGTACCATGTCAGAACTCAAATATTTTGACATTCAGATGTTCAATTTCCAATTAAAAATAAACACTCTGAAGAAAGCAGTCAAAAACTCAATTTTCCACGAAAACCAGTTTAGATGGAAAAATTTTAACCAGCCCTAAACATATGCTGAATTTTTTGGTGTAATTCTCACCACAAGGAATGACAACCCAAAGAAGCTTGTTTTAAATTGCTGTGCAAACAAAGCAGATTTCAGTAGTTCCATTTGGGCAACATAGCAGGAGCAAATGGGTTTGGCCAATCAAAAGAACAATAGGTCAGTAAGCTGTCATTTTAAATCTGAATTCCTTCCCATCAGTTTCCACACCCACAAGTTCAGCTTGACTAGAGAAGCACTAGACAAAGACAAGACGAACCAGATGGACAGTAAAATATCTAGGAAACATCTGTTCACAACATGCAATAATATGTTGTATCATTTGGTAGTAATTTAAGGGGGCGGGTCTCTACACTTTGTGCATATTATTACTGGAAACAATGTGTGGCCCAAACTAAAAGATAGTATGTCTCTCTCTGGTAACTGTGTAAGTACATGCAGATAAAACTGTAACCACAGTTCCATGTTTCCATTTCTTCCTTCTAGAAGACGACTCATTAGCTGAGATCATGATTTTCTGATCCATGAGGTGTGAAAGATGGTCTTCATGCACAAAGTTCTCCTCCCCATCTGAAAATGGGGCAGATTGCCTCTACAGAAACATTCTTTCCATTAGTATCTCTGAGGTCCATAAATCTACATGGGGGTTGAACAATGACATGCTGGGCAAACAAGGAGGACCAAGGAGAGGGGATGCAATTATCAATCTCTCTCCCCTTCCATGTACACACACAGACCATACACACACATCAGTAGCAGATAATACATCCTCCAGTTGTATGATATTTCCAAAGCCTTCCATCCGCAGTTAGGAACATCTCCCTTGAGGGGCATTCTGCAGGCAGCTGCTGCAAGAAATGTTTCAGGAATCCAGGGGTTGCTGAGGTACAGCATGTTACGCAAATGGATTTGTGTTCCCTGAGAGAACCAAAGACCCTATGTGGTGTCAGGGTCCCTACGGGGTGGTACATCCCTGCCTTTTTCCAAGGCTGCTGAGGGAAGTAGTAGTGGAGGGCACAATCTCTTCCTCTCACTTGGCCTCCCCAACAAGAGAATCTAAAGGAAATTATTCAGGCACATCTCTGACCTAGATATTACCTGCAGGTGTGCAGTCTATCCATTTAAACATAAATTATTGCATTAATATATGTGTGTGTGTATGTGTCTTGCTCCTAGTTGGTGTACTGAACTCCCATTTATATCAGCAGGCCTTCTATATTTGGAAAAAAATAAAACAACACAATGCTAAATTAAGATTCTCTGTTTTTTCAAAAGACAATAAATCTTTAAAAGAGTAAATTAAACTTCCAGGATTTCAGATGTTAAATGGTTGAAACATTTCCTATTTAAATGCAAATTTGACTTTAAAAAAATGGAATGACAAGTACCTTTGTCCCAAATTTTGTAGATAAAATTAATCTGAGATATGGAAGGGGGCTGAAAAAATGAGGTCTATGTGGATTTGCTTCGTGTAACATTTAATAAAATAATCTTGATGGATTGCCTTTGATCAATTCATCACAGTTTTGGATAACTCACCTCTGAAAAGAAAAAAACCCACAGTATTGCACAGTTTTAAATTTAAATGGGGTAAGTAAGAAGCTAGACAGTTTACTCGTAGCTATTTTGCTTCTGGGGGAAAAAGAGAAGATTTTACAAACTAACAGTCCACTGCTAGTGTAAAATATAGGACAAAAATGAGAATTCAAGAGTAGCATTATAATGACCAAAATTCACTATGTGTTTTTTATTATGTCAGAAAAACCTCTCTTAAGAAATGGAAATCACTACATTCTATTGATTTAAGCACAGAATCTTCAGACATAAGTCATCAGTGTTGACACTTTCAAATACATAAAACGTGACATCTGCACCTACAAATGCACTATCCAGGCTGTAAATCATCAAAGAGAAAAACAGTTCAATGTCATTTCAGCCACTGTAAGCTATAGTTTACAAGTGAGAGATAAAAATAGTCATACTGTCTCTATGACATCTAAACCACTTTTCTATTGCAGTATTCTGTGTTCTAATTTATCTTTGTGGTTGAACAACACACAATCAATTGTAAGCAACTAGTGTAGTTTGATTCCAGTCAACAGCAATTTTCTCTAGCTTTCTCTATTTTTGCACTCACTGCATTGACTTTAAATGCTCTTCCAAACATACTCTCTCATGTGTAATGTATAGCTGAAAATCTAAAGATTTTAATTCATTTTAAGTACGAAAATATGGGCAAGAGGCATTAGCATACTAATTTATATTTAATGATTTAGAAATACTTATAAAATATTTTATAAAGTATCATCGTATCTGCCTCCATGTTGGTGAAGAATTTATACAGATGAGAAGAACTTTCAACAAGGGGACTCTACCAAGAATTATTATTAAAAAATACATCATTCCTGACCAAAGAAAATAATATCAAGTATTTTGATCCCTTCTTGAAAGAAATGCAAAATAGCCTCCTATGGCTACAGTACTTTGTCAATGTAATTAGTATGCAAACCTATACTCAATTTGCATAAAGTTCTAAAACATTTTTATCAAAACTTCAATGAATCTCTTCATTTAACTGTGAAGTGAGAACATGACTATCACAAGTGGCATAGTTTATTATTAGCATTTAAAAGTCACAACACACATAACTTAAACTTGTTTTTGTACGTGATAAAGCCTGCTCAGGTGAGTCTTAGTTATTGGTATTAGTATTTTCTGTAGGAGTGAAACATGTCTACAGTCAATACTATACAAATTATCATGATAATTTAGGCATTGATCTCACAGTGAACATATGGAAAGACTGCTGAACTCACTGAAGTCAATGGAACAACAATACACTGCAGAATCAGAGCTTTAGTGTGAACAATTTGAAAGATGTTTGACATGTCCCCTTCCAACATAATTCACCGTTTCCTGGTACGTACTTCATCTTAGACTTATTCTAAGAGTTAAACATCATCTCTGCTTAAACATCACAGGTGGGTAGACAAAAACTACACAAAAGGGCAGACAAAAGTTGCCAAGTTTATGTTTATATGATAGATAAACATATTTATCAACTTATAATATCTAGTCATTGACAATTTACTTCAGGAATGTTCTTGGAAATATATCCACAAACCTGTGCAGTGTGAGCAGTAGTGCATACCCAACATGCTGTCAGGAGTGTTCAGTGTATGAGAAATCCTGCTGTCACGTTCCAAGATGACAC
Organism: Pelodiscus sinensis; assembly: GCF_052426305.1. Classification (NCBI taxonomy): domain Eukaryota; kingdom Metazoa; phylum Chordata; order Testudines; family Trionychidae; genus Pelodiscus; species Pelodiscus sinensis. Next base: position 64,464,999 of record NC_143053.1, on the reverse strand, counting down.
ACCTCAGGCAACTTTGGTCAACGGTATGCTCTTCAGAAGCAGTATGCATGCTGAAATCTACATAGTTTGTGCTAGCTGTGAGCAGCCCAATATGTACTTACCACATTTGCAGCCCCTTATTCCTCAGAACACATTCCTCTGATCATACAGAATGTTCTATTGCTTTAGCCACGAATATATGGTATCAAATTCTTCTGCGTCATGGCACAATGCTGTTTCCATGTTTTCATCAATAATACCTGCATGCCGATTTTGCCTTCTTTGCTACGTATATCTTCATCATACGGTACATTTTATGGGTGCTATTTGTTAACTGGAAAATTCTGAGTTCTCAAGTTTCTGAAATTTAGAAATTTAGCAATACTGTCCAGTGCTCACCTTATCTGAATGTCTCTCCTACAAAGTGTGTGCTTGCAAATTCACAAAACATATTGCACAGTCAGCTGAGAAGCCTTGCAATCTAAATCAAATTGCAGACCTATGCAGATAGCCATATCTCGTAGTCTACATGGTGCAACAGTAGGCACTATATGGGTCGTATTTCTGAAGCATAGCACACACTGACTCATGCACATAGATCCTTCTGATGTGCATTAAAAGTTCCCTAGTGCACTTTAATGTATTGTTGTTTCAAACTATTCTACATAAAAGTGCACTAGGGAAATCTTAATACACATGAGCAGGTTCTATGCAGACCAATTAATGTGCAACATGTTAATGTACTGTAGAAACCACACCTCCATAGCACACATTGCTGCTCCACAAATACAAGCCCACAGTTAGAAAGGTAACATTTCTTCCTATGTTTACTAGATTTCTGCACAGAATTTCTATGTATTACATGTATATCACCTCAAACAGCTGAACAGCTCACATTTCTCTATCTTGAATAGGCTATTGGAGAAGGGACCGATCCTTTGCTGAATGCTTCCTGAGAAGTAGTGAGCATCCTTAGGTCTCTGATGAATGGAAACTGAGGGCATTTAGCATCTCAGATGGTTTGGTCCACAGATACATGTGCACAACTCAATATCATTAATGGTATTTATAGTTCCTGAGCTTATTCACTCATGCACACACAAAAAACATCCTAATAATGTTTAAACTCTAACCTCTTCAGAGCTGGTAAGAGGTTTTTTAAAAAAACTCTGTGCACTTCCACAGTCTGAAGACCACACACATGTATTAAATACCCCCTTTTTTAGGATGGACAGTCCTTTTAAAATCATAATACCTAACATTTTTCCTTCCTGTACCTTCAGAAACTTCCTAACAAAATCCCCTTATTCCATAAAAGTACAGTGAAGTGGTAAAGTATCTGTCATAAAGCAGTGAATTACTTCCTAGACATGGAGTTTTGAAAATCGAGCAATCATGGAAATTCGCCTCTAATGCTGGATCAAGAAATTGTAAAACTGGAAGCGCAAAATAATTTTCCTATTTTAGCTGCAGAACTCATCCTGACCTGTTGAAGACTTCTTTGGCCTCTGCCTAATGAACACATACAAAAGCTCACTGCATTAATACAGCCTGGAGAGAGGGTATTTTTACCTGCAAAATTAGTTATAAAACAAATTCTTCCATACATTAAAGTGAAATAACATATTCTCTATTTTGCTCCACTTGCATCGTGTTTTAAATAGATTTTTTTGCTTGTAAAATAATTTTTGAAAAAATAGACACTTTATATGTGCATGCACACTTGTTCTAGTTTTTATAACAGTGGAGTGAAATATATTTTATTATTCTTTAGAATAAAATGTGGCAGGCAAAACTCCCATCCCCTTAATTAAAAAATATCATCTCTGACAAAAAGCCAACTGCTAGATTTTAAAATGGTTTCCAATTGGTGAGAGCTTACTGACACAAGTAGGCCTACTGAAGTCAATGAGATTACTTGCACGAGTCTGCTCCCTGACAAGAGTACAGGCTGCACAATTTAGCCCTTGTAAGTTTAGAGTTGAGGGAGAAGGGGAATTGGAAATGAAAAGCAAAAGGTACAGCAGATATAGTTTATCCAGCATTACAAGTTGTCTTCATTATCACCATTTTGTTGCTGCTTTGGGAGACCTATCAAATACCTGCAGAAACTACACATGTCAAATTGCTGACTCTGTGACAAGTCCATTAATGTGGAAAGAGGGATGTTTCCTACGCTCTTGGAGGAGTATACTGCCCTTATGTTGCACATGGAACTCCCACTGACATTAATGAGAGTTCCACACAGCGAATGAATACAGAATACCCCTCTTAGTTTTCACACAAAAGTCTGTCCCAAGGGAAGATTCTATCTGACATAGAGGATATTAATCAACTAGGGAACACCTGAGTCAAAACCAAGGCACAACTGAAGTAACAGCACTGGCATCCAACACAATGGCTAGATAATTTGATTCTGTTATTCCTTGCCTATTCACACTATATAAATATCATCACTAGGCCAGTGGACATTTAGAAAAAATGTCAACACAATCTCCACTTCTTCTGAGCATGTTCACTCCCACTGTTGGAAAGTAGAGGATGCTCACTGTATGAATGCTGTATATTTTCCCATAATCCTTTGGTGGGTGACCTAAAACATGCTGTTATAACAACAGAAGATACCTAAATAAGGACTGGGATTATACATTCTATAATAACCTATTTGCATACATGCCAGCGCTCTGTATTTTCAGATCTTTTTTAATAAATATACTTCTTACACCACTTACCCCCTCCCAAAAATAACACTGTTCTATTTCTAAGAGGCACACCTACTGAATATTTTTAATTCATATAACTTTACTACCAACTGTTGAAACCATGGAAAAAATGAAAAAAGCCACAACATGTTGTATTGTCATCAGGGATGTTAAAATATGTGCAATTAAGTAACCGTATAACCACTGAAAATGTCAGTGATTACAGTTACATGGCAGCAATCGGCTCCCCAGGAGTTGGTGCATGTGGAAAGACAGCTGTTAAGCTTGCTCCCCGTTGGTACTGGCTCCCACCTGCCACCCCACATTCCTGCCTCTGCATCGAGACAGCAGTACAGGGCAGCAGGTAGCTCTCCGAGAGCCAGCACGCACTGGGAGCCAGCTTAAAAGCCATATGTACCGAGAGCCTTCATATAATTGTGAATATTAACTAGTGAGTCCAGACTCCTCAGTTAACAATTTACATGGTTGCACTTTCATATCCTTAATTATCATAATTACAATAACAATACTGGTTCATTTGTTCTTAGAGAGACAAGATGGGTGAAATAATGTCTTTTATAGGACCAACATCTGTTGGAGAGATAGACAAGCTTTTGAACTTACACAGACCTCTTTTTCAGGCCCAAGCTGTACAAGTACAAGCTTATTTTGCCCCTTGCTGATTTCAACTGATGCTATACCTTCACATGCCCATTATAATATGGAGAGTGATTTTTATGTCCACTGGCTAGTTTCTGGTTTGGTGACATGCGATTTCTCACTGGGTTGGATTGGAATAAAATATCAGTGTTGTTGCTGCCCTGATATGGCAAGCGACAGAACCCTGATGTTCTTTCTTTTCTACACTGATATACTCCTATGGTGGTGATCATCCATTTTTTCACTTGTGCTCAGCTGTGCCCAGATATATTCATTGAAAAATTAAACTGGGAGGCAAATTTTAGCTTATGAGGTGGTTGTCTCAATACTTGTTTCAGATGGGAAGATAAGGGATATCTTACACCAGAAGATCAATGATAAGTCCATTATCAGGTACTGTCAATGGTTTGTCTGGAGGTTGGCTCCCACTCTGTCTATGGAAGATAAATATCCACACAATGGGATTTTATGGAAGGTGGTCAGGCTAGGGTTTGAACCTATGATCGGTAACTCCAAGGCTGTGTCTACATTGGCACCCCTTTCCGGAAAAGGGATGCTAATGAGACACTTCGGAATTGCAAATTCCACGGGGGATTTAAATATCCCCCGCGGCATTTGCATGAACATGGCTGCCACTTTTTTCCGGCTCGGGGTTTTACCAGAGAAAAGCGCCAGTTTAGACGGGATCTTGCGGAAAATAAGCCTTTTTCCGGAAGATCCCTTATTCCTACTTGAAAGTAGGGATATTTAAATCCCCCACAGAATTTGCAATTCAAAAGTGTTTCATTAGCATCCCTTTTCTGGAAAGGGGTGCCAATGTAGACACAGCCCAAGTGTAACCATCGCCAGGGAGATTTGTACCTGGGACCTCTGAAGTGGAGTATTGGAGCTTCTACCCTCTGACCTAAAACCCAGCCGGCTCCCAGCCCACCCTGCAGAGGTTTCTTGGTCTTAACTGTTGCTTAGTAATCTCACTCAGCAAACCCATGCTCAGCAAACCTAGGGTTCTCCCATTTTTTTAAATAGTAAAAATTCAGGGGTATAGCCAATGATAGAATCCGCAACTTCAGCAGTCCTTACCATTCAAACTATCAGCACTCTGCTAGTTGTTTTAATTATCTATTGATCCTATGTTTTTATGCCTTTGCCCATCCCCGTAGTATCTGAGTAAATCCCATGCTGAATCAATAGCAGTAATGAAGTCCCTAGCAGACTTCATGGAGTCACTGGCATTTCTCTTTTTGCAGGGCAAATATTCCACTTAGGGTGTGGAGCTGTGTTTTTGTTTTTCAGTTGGTTGGATAATCTATTTGATAAATGCCCTGAACCCAGCAAACTCCTACTCAGGTAACTTGTGCACACTTATAACTAGTCCCACTGAAATCAACAAGGCTGTGTCTACACTGGGCCACTTATTCCGGAAAATCAGCCACTTTTCCGGAATAAGCTGTGAGCTGTCTACACTGGCCCTTGAATTTCCGGAAAAGCAACGATGCTCTACTGTACAAAATCAGCCGCTATTCCGGAAAAACTATTCTGCTCCCGCTCGGGCATAAGTCCTTATTCCGGAACACTGATCCGGAAAAGGGCCAGTGTAGACAGCCCAGTAGTCTTTTCCAGAAAAAAGCCCCGATCGCGAAAATGGCGATCGGGGCTCTTTTCCAGAAAAGCGCATCTACATTGGCCACAGACGCTTTTCCGGAAAAAGGGCTTTTTTCCTGCCAATGTAGACGCTCCTTTTCCGGAAAAACTGAAAACGAAATAGTATTCCATTTTAAGCAGTTCCGGAAATTCATGTCAGTATAGACACAGCCCAAGACTATTAGCATGAGTTAGGATTTGCAATCTTCTACCCTATAGTGGTAGTCATATCAGGTTAGAATTGCTTTATTTACTTATAACATACCTGCAACAACAATAATGCATTTAACCAATGCCTGCTTGCTAGTGCACTGAATTGTTCCATACTCTGTTTAAGTTACATTAAAGAGGTGTACTTTAAAAGTGTGTGTTTCATTTGAACCCAATTTTTAGTAACAAGCATTCTTTATTTAATCCAATTTATTTAGTCAGACTAAGCAAGAAAAATGAAGTCATCTTGTTTCCTTTTGCTGGTATGGATTACACAATAAAGAGGAAAGGGACATAAAATTGGCACTCTTTTGGTCAATAAATTCAGCTCCAAAATATAAAATCTTCCATGAGTTTTAGCATTTTGTTAGGTGGTAATCCTTACATATTTCCTTTTATCTGCACTATAATTTTATTTTAAAAGTCTCTCCAAAAGCTCATGAATAAATGGAAAGTAATTTTCACAAAAATCTTTTTTTAGGAGACTGGTTAGGGAACAAAGCTCCCCATACTCCATTAGTGTATCTAAAACAACTAATATTACACTTTCACTATTGTTATTACAACACTTTCAGTATAACCAATATTTTACTGGATTTTTTTGTGTGAGAGACCTAAGAAAAGCTGCAAATGATCACAGCTATGAAATCTTTGGGGGAAAAAAAGAAAAACCACTATCACAGAAAAGTTCTGTAATAATTCTGATACTCTCAAAAATTAATGTTGAAATATCTCATTATTACACTACTGATTTCACTTTTCCTCACATCATAGATATTAATTTTATCTCTTTTCTGGCATCTATATTTGTAACAAGTCACATATGCTCTTCATATTTTATTCTTAGTCTTCTGGGAGGAAGGGAAAGCAGAACAGAGATTAATATCAACTACACTAAAATCTCAATCCAATTGATACCTCTTGTTCAAATCAATAAAAAAAATTACGCAATCACCTATATTTCGTAAAAAAAAAATCATTTTATTTAAACACGAGTGTGTGAAGAATCAGTGAAAAACAACATTGAGTAAAAGAGTGATGACCCTGTGGTAGCTTCAACATTCCCATGAGAGCGACAATGACAAATAGATACCAGCTAGAGTAGGCCATGTTCCTAAAACTCATTTCACTCTTCTATTTATTTTTTAGGAGTAATCATTGCATGCACCTGGGAATAAGATGCTGTTATTATGCATAAGGATTGCATGGCATGGCTGAAGGATGCTACAGTACTTATAATTACATATTCACAGTCATGATAGAAATTACTATTACCATAGATATGTAAAGAAAACAGAACTAATTAAAGAAAAAACAGCAAACAAAACCATATGTAAGCTCCCTCCCTCCAAACCTAATGAATCCTTTTAATATTAATTAAAGAATTCCTAACAATACATTGGAAAGCTCTCTTGGAGAATTCAGCTTACTGTTTAACAGTTTCTGACTAATTTTATTAACCTGTACATCTGAGAGGATCAACCCCCTCTGGGTTTAATTAGAAGAAAATTCAATTTAAATCTAAATGTCAACAGTGGTTACTAATTATGGCAGGGCCCTGGACCAGACATCCAGTCTGTAATCAGGCAGTTCTCTGGTAACAATTAGCAGGGTTTTTTTTTCCTGAGTTATGCGTGCATTAGGATTTTTTAAAATAAATATGATTCAGCATGAGATACAGATAATATTAAAAGTACCTACTGCTAGGTGCAAACATGCAGAAGAGGTTGCCAAATTAAATTATAGAGATTTCTCAAACATATAGCTGAATAATAAGCAGCTACAAAACTAGGTCAGGGTCACAAGCAACAGACCACTGCCCCTCCCCCAACATGCAAAATAAATATACCCACTATCTCTGAATAGAAATCATTCTTTTGTTATGCCCTTTGTCAAGAATACATTATTGCAAAATTATGTTTATTTCCACAATCTGCACAGCTGAAAGCAGGACTGAATTAATTTTTCCAGAACTGATTTCATTTGCAATTTCATGATTATTATTATAAAATGTAAATTCATTACTTTAAAAAAGAAATGACAATGAAAGGCAGAAATATAAGAAGGCAGCTCTTTATCAATGGGTTTGGTTTTCTCTGTACTAATGAAATAAACAGATGACTAACTCTGAAGCAAAAACAAACACTAAAAATCTACAGTAAAATAAAAACTGGAGAGACAATGAAAAATTAATCATTTTAAAATATAACCTGAACAGTGAATATGTGATCTTAAGCAAGAAAATTACCAGAAAATGTAAGATATTATCAAAACTAGAGTAAGTTAGTCATTTAAGCTTTGCATCAACTCCCACGTTCTATTCTCAATGTTAACAATAAAGACAATAATGAACATGCTGATGTAGTACTGAGCATTTTTATTTTATCTTTCAATTTGGTGATAACTGTTTCATAATTTGTAATTGTCTTTTTCAAACCATTTATACTGATGACATACATAGGAAATGAGTTAAAATCCATATTTATAAAATGGTGGAGGTTATTCACAATTAATAGTATTGTATGTTTAATTTCATTAAGAGAACTATGTTTTTTTTAATTAAACCCCAAACATGAAAACACTCATTAATATACTTAACTTTAAGCCTGTTCCAGTGATTTCAGTGGAACAATTTCACATTCTTCAAATAAGCACACTTTTAGGGGTTCACTATACCTTAGCCCCCAGTTTAAAATACATAAGTTGATGCTTAACTTTAATCACTTGATAATTTCCTATTCTGTTCATTCTGCCTAAAGCACCTCACATTAGCCACTATCTGAAGACAGGATAGTGGGCTAGAAGAACCACTGGTCTGACCCAGTATGGCCTTTATTTTCTTAATATGTCCCTATTCAGGGAAGCAGTTAAGCATATCAAATTAGTGTTCACATTGTGAATGTGTTTTCCTACATAGGGATGACTTAGGCACCTGCTTAAATGTTTTTGTGGAATGGGGTCTAAGGCAAAATTATTAAAGGTATTTAGACTCCTTGAAGATTTTGAAAAGCATGTAGAAATCTAACTTATATTGATTCCCTCTGGGAACCTGAATATCTCTAAAAATCTGAACCTACATGTTTTTCTGAACAGTGAAGGGATTAGGCATGTACACGCAGAATCTGAACTTTAAATTAATTGAAGAACAAATTTTTAAAACACAGAACCTGCAACTGTGCAGGACAATTTCGAACTCATGCTTTCATTTGCAGACATACAACTGTATACAGTAAATGCCTAATATACAAATTGGGACCAATTATATGATTTGCACACACAAATATCTGTTTGTTCATGTTACTGGGTCTGCACAATAATTTCAAAAAACAGTTAAAACCATCTCTGAATATATAGGACAGGTTGCATTTGTACTTTTAAAATAGTTGTTAAAAATGACAATTTTATTCTGAGGTACTGATGTTCCTATTCACATGTACTAGATATGTCCTAATTTAGCTAACCATAGATTGATTGTGTTCTTAACTTCCTTTCACTTTTTTCTCCAGCCTAGAGTTTAGCAAGGAGGCTCTACAACAGAAAAAAGTGCTGCTTCTGGGCGAGCTACAGAATTAACACCTATAAGGGTAGCAGGCATCTTCTGCTTTGGAACACTCCCCATTTCCCGTCTGGGAAGCATAGTACCTCCATTAACCAAGAAAGAGAAAGGGCCCTGCTATATTCTAGAACCTATGTTACAGCACTTTTCATAGAGACTTTTAATGAGTTGGTGATAATAATAAACATGTTACTTAACATTCTGAATTGGTGTAAGAACTCTAAACACGAGAATTTCTAATTTCTATGATATCCTACCCAGGTTTATATTTCTCAGCATATGGATATTTTATTTCATGAAGAAATTCCATTTCATAAGTAAGAGACCCCATAGTGATTATTACACTTCTCTTGGGTGGTTAAATTCACGCATCCTTTAGCTTTGTGTCTAACAGTATCTAGGATTTGTAATAATCACCCAGAAAAGCTCTGGTAGCTGTCTCTCATTGTTTGATTATAATATTTTTGGGGGAAATCCTGGCCCCAAAGGAAATAATTAGTCATGTTTTTGACTTCGAAGTGGTCAAAGTGCCACCCTTTGTGCTCCTTGAAATTTTACTTGGTTTTAGATCCTTTTGTGCGTCTCTCTAAAGATACTCAATAAAATTATAGGTTGGGGTTTTAACAAATAATCATTTAATACTTTCTATATGCTCAACATTAACACATTTCCTTAAATCATTAATTCTAAAAAAAAATTAAAAAAATGTCTAATGTGCACTGTATAACATTTCCTATACAATTATTAAACCACAATGTATTTTTTGTCTTCAGTAGCAAATCAAGCACAGGTGTGTCTATTTCCCTGTCCCTAAAAAAAGTTTACTTATTCTCCATGTTTAACTGAAGTTTTAGTTGAGCTCTTTTGATAGCATCAAAAAGGAAGTTCTTTCAACCACAGCTGAATAATAAGGTGAATGGAAAAACAGTTGGTTTCCTTCTGCCTCAACTGTTTACCTTGGTCTGTTTTAAGTAAGGCACCGAAAAATAATGTATATTCTTCATTGTATAACAACCACAAAGTTTTTAAAAAGGGGCAAAATATATTTTGTTCATGGATGACATTCCACAACTGTGACTTCCCTAATTAATCATATTTTCCAATCCAAGACCAAGAGTTTTAAACTACCATATACAAGGAAGGGTGTTAAGACCAAGAACTCAGACTCAAAGTAGATTCAAAGTAACATGAATGTTAAGAATAAAGGCATTGAGGGATGTAAAATGAATATATTCTCCAATTTCTTATATACTGTATGAATGCTATGAACAAGATGAACTGGAAAGAAATGTGATTATGATTGAATAGGAACCTGCTAGGGTGATTCAAGTTACCAAATTCTTAAAATCCCTCAAGGCATCCCATTTCAGAAAGTTAGGCAGAAAGGTAGGCAGGAGGGCAGTCTGCATTATCATGAGATGCTTTGGATTTACTGACAATTTAGAAGAACCAGGCCTTGAATACTTATGGGTTTATACACTAAGTGATATGCAACAAGATATATGCCTGCTGAGAGTCTGCTTTCGTTATTAAACCAGTCAAGGAAACAGGATTAGCAGTTCCTTAAATATATAACAGCTATACAGAAAAAATGAATTACAATTGGGATTTCATCAGAGGTCTCATGCTCTGATTGGAAAAACACCCTTAGCATTTCTAAAAATTATAAATAACTTTCCAACATACGAAATATTGGAACCAACTGGATGTAATTCTATAGTAGATAAAGTTGAAATGGATAAATGGATAAAGTTGAAATGATTTCTCAGTAAAAACTGATGGTTGCCTATGTGCAAGTGATCACAATTTGATTTCATTTACTATGTGCAAATAAAATGTAATCTCAATCTCTATGTGTGTGTCTACTATATATTTAAGAGAGTTTGTCTGTCTATCCATTTGTCTGTTTATTCAAGAACTCCTCAACAGTAAGAGCTAGGACCACGCAAATTCAGTAAACAGCTAGGACCACCAAATTTGGTATGCAGATTTCTCTTATGCCTCAAATCTCTCCCCTTCCCCAGTCCTCAGCCCCAGCACTGGACCAGGAGCGGGAAACCTCCCCCTCACCCCCCCGAGCACCGCCAGGCTCATTGTGGCTATGCCAGACTGCCAGCATGGCCCCCCACTCCTCCCCTGGGCCCACGCCTAGGAAGCACCAGCAGGGCTGGCTTGCACCCCCCTCCCACCTCCAGGACTGGGGAGGACCACCAGAAGGCATCTGTGCTGTCCCTCCCTCTGCCCCCAGGAGGCCTCCGCATCCCACCCCCTAGCTGACCAATAGGACTAAGAAGAAGAATGAATTTCTTAAATAAAATCAGGAACAATCTAGACATAATCTAGACAAAGGTGGCCAAATTCTAAATCATGATGCAGAAAAGGCAGAAATAATTTTGTTCTGTAGGGAGAAAGAAGCAATATAGTGTACTGATATCTTTATAATGATCAACACTTACTATTCCCAGTAACTAGTGAGGATGCCAAACAGCAGCTAGTAAAGTTAAACTTTTAAAATCAACTTGTACCTAAGAACAATCAAAAGAACTGGCAGAGGAGCTCTTTGACCCACAAAGGTTTACTTTTAGTAAAACTGGGAACACTGGGGAAGTTCCAGATGACTGTAAAAAACTAATAATGTGCCAATAATATTTATAGAGAGACCAAACTGTATCACCTAGGAAACAGCCTGACATTGAACTTGGCCAAAAGAATGAAAAGACTGATGTGAGATATAATCAGTAAAGATAAGAAATAGTTGTATAATCAAAGGTAATCAACATCGTTTTATGGAAAATAGATTCTCACAACAACCAACTTACAATCTTTTGATAAGATAACATGTTTGGTTAGTAAACATTTAGTCCCATATGATATTCTACTAAAACCAGCCCTGTACCAAATCAACATAGCTCATATTAAACCTGCTCAACTGACAGATCATAAAAAAGTAATTGTGAACAAGAAAGTGTATCCAATGGGATGGTTCTATAGATCTATTCTCAGGCTATTCAAGAGCTTTATCTGCCAATGTTACCAGACTATTGATAAACATAGTAACTGATGGACAGGTAAGTTATATAGATCCACCCGGGTCACTTGGTAACAGAGACTCACTTGAACAGCAAGAACTGCTAGAAATAAAGAATATAGGTCATCATGGCATCCAACAGACTTCATCGGGCCCTGGTCAAGGTGGGGGGAAAGGGGCTGGCTCCAGGACCCTGGAAGGGCAGAACCTTTGGCAGAAAAGGTGGGGCTGGGAGGCTAGCTTCCCCCAGCTAGCCTTCAGCACCACGCATGCATGCTTCCAGGGCTCTGGAGGCGATGTAAAGGACCCAGGACTCCGGGCGCTGCCGCTGCTACTGTAGCACTGGTGGTGACCAGGAGCCTCAGGTCCTTTTAATTTACTAGGCCCCAGGGCAGCTGGCCCCTTTCCTCCCTGCATCAACAAGCCTGTAGGTCACACTTATAAGAGGGAGGATTTTACTCTGGCAAGCAGGCACTATGAAAAGTACTTCTGAGTCATAGCAAATAGTGCTATGAATATGAAGTGCCAGTGTAACGCTTTAGCTAAGAAGGTGAACACAAACCTTTGATACATAAGCAGGAGAGTAGCAAATAGGATTAGGGAGATGGTATTGTGACATTACTGAGATCATTGAATATTGTGTCCAGGTCTGGTCAGAGCCACTCAAGAGAATCTGCTGTTCCAGGCAAAACTTCAGGGTGCCACCACCCCTGCTCTATATCAATAGACTTTAAAGCCAGAAAAGTCCAAATGGTAATCTAGTCTGACCTCCTACATGCTACAGGCCACCAATTCCTGAAATAGGCCCATAACTTCTATCTGAGTTACTGAAGTCTTGATTCTTCAAGTTACAGAGAATTCATCCTTTTCTTCAGATCATCAAGTGAGCTGTGCCCCACATTGCAGAAGAAGGCAAAAAAAATCCCAGGGCAGCAGACTTGGAACTGTGGTAGGCCGAATTGGAGTGGCTTTGTGACCTGATGCACTGACAGGAAGGGTAGCTAGGCCAAATTTGAGACAGTGGCATCATGACCCAGTGAATGGGGCAGCCGGGCCAAATTAGAGTGTTGCCGTAACCGTGTACATAGGGTCATAATGACACTCAAATTTGGCCAACCACCTTTCTGTCATGATAGCAAGGGGGCTGGGCCAAATCTGCTGCCTTAGACAGCTACCCAGAAATCTTCTGTCCTGGGCAACTGCGTTGCTCACTTATAGTTAGAGGGGCCTCTGGTTCTGCTGTCCATACTTCAAAAAGGAAGTTGAAAAATTAAAAGGTGTGCAAGGGAAAGAGCCTCAAGAATGAACCAATATTTGTAAAACATGCCTAATAACAAAACACCACAGAAGTTCAATCCGCTAAGCTTATCCAAGTTGAGGTTAAGAGGTGATTTGGTCTCACAGTTTAAAAAGAACCTACAAAGGAAAGGAATTTTTGAAAGTAGAGCACCTTAATCTACAAGAAAAAGGAATCAAAAGAGATCCAAAGTGGTTAAAAACTGCAAATATTCAGACTAGATAAAAAAAACATGTTTTTAACAGTGATGGTAATTAACCACTGAAACAACTTGCTGAGGGCTCTGATGGATTTTCCATCACTTGAGATCTTAAAGACTGGATATCTTTCTAAAGAGTATGCTCTCACTGAAACAGAAGTTCTAGGCTCAATGCAAAGTTACTGGGCAAAATTCTTTGACCTGCATTACACACAAGGTCAGATTAGATTACTGTAATGGCCCCATCTGACCTTTGAATAAACTACAGTTGATTACATAGCTTCATGAAAGGTATCATCTTTTATGTACTGTGATTCAAAGGCTTTTATCCTGAACTACTTACTCAAGCCAAACTCACCCTTATGTTTTCAAGAATTTTGCCAAATAGGGGGCAAATCCTCCAATGGTGTAAACAGCAAGGCTAAAGAGCCAGGGTCAGGCTGTACAGACCCATGATGTGAACCTGCCAGATGTCTAGTTTTCAAATGGAATGCCTAGTCAGAAAAGGGATCCTAGCAGCTCTGGTCAGCACAGAAGCCTGATCAGCAGTGCAATGGAGTTAAAGCAGACTCCTTGCCTGCCCTGGCTCTGCGCAGCTCCTGGAAGTGGCCAGCACATACCTGCAGCCCGTAGGCACAGGACAGCCAAGCAGGCTCCACAGGACCCCACCCCAAGCACCAGCTCCTCAATTCCCATTGGCCACAGGGTCATATCAGCTGCTTCTGGAAGCCATCTGAAGGAAGCACCTTCCAGAGCCTGCACCCCAAACTCCCTCCTGCATCACAACCCTCTCCTATACTCAAACTTCCTCCCAGAGCCTGCAGCTCCTCCCATGGCCCAGCTCCCTGCCCCAGCCTGGAACCCTTTCCTGGATTCTGAAACTCTTATCACCTCCCCAGAATCCCCTTCTGCAATGCAAACCCCTCAGCCCCAACCCCATCCTAGATCCTGCACTGTCATCCAGAGCCCTCACCTCCCCTCTTGACTCAACCCCATAGTCAGGTACCTGCTGCACCCCAAACCTCTCATCCCTGGCCCCACCCCAGAGCTCGTATCCGCAGCCAAAGCCTTCACTCCCACCTGCACTTCAACCTCCTGCCCCAGCCTAGTGAAAATAAGCAAGGGTGGAGGAGGGAAAGCAGTGGAGCCAGGGATGATGGTGGGGAGAGGGTGCTCAATTGTCTATAAACAGAAAGTTGGCAACCCTAAGGCTCACAGTTCAATCACTGGGTTCTGATGAAATGCACTGTAGAATACTCGAGGAGCTGAAAGAGAAGGTGGCTGAGCCTTTAGCTATCATCTTTCAAAAGTCATGGAAGTCAGGAGAGATTCCAGAAGATTGGACAAGGGGAAATATAGTGCCCATCTATAAAAAGGGAAATAAGAACCACCCAGGAAACTATAGACCAGTCAGTTTGACTTCTGTGCCAGGGAAGATAATGGAGCAAGTAATTAAGGAACTCATCTGCAAACACCTGGAAGATAATAAAGTGACAGGTAACAGACAGTATGGATTTGTCAAACCAATCGGATAGCTTTCTTTGATAGGCTATCAAGCCTTGTGGATAAGGGAGAAGCGGTGGATGTGGTATATCTAAAATTTAGTAAGACATTTGACATGGTTTTGCATGACCTTCTTATCAATAAACTAGGGAAATACAATCTAGATGGTGCTACTATAAGGTGGGTGCATCACTGGCTGGATAACTTCTCTCAGTGGGGTTCCACAGGTGTCTGTTTTGCGACCGGTTCTGTTCAATATCTTCAACAACGATTTAGATGATGACATAGAGATCACGATTATTAAGTTTGCAGATGATACCAAGCTGGGAAGGGTTGTAAGTGCTTTGAAGGATAGAGCCAAAATTAAAAAAAGATGTGGACAAACTAGAGAAATGGTCTCAGGTAAATAGGATGAAGTTTAATAAGGACAAATACGAAGTACTCCACTTAGGAAGGAACAATCAGTTTCACACATACAAAATGGGAAGTGACTGTCTAGGAAGGAGTACTATTGAAAGGAATCTAGGGGTCATAGTGGACCACAAGTTAAACATGAGTCAACAGTGTGACACTTGCAAAAAAAAAAAAGTAAACATGATTCTGGGATGCATTAACAGGAGTGTTATGAGCAAGACACAAGAAGTCATTCTTCCATTCTACTCTGTGCTGATTAGGCCTCAATTTCTGGGCACCACATTTCAAGAAAGATGTGGAGAAATTGGAGAAAGTGCAGAGAAGAGCAACAAAAATTATTGAAGGTCTAGAAAACATGAGCTATGAGAGAAGACTGAAAGAACTGGGCTTCTTTAGTTTAGAAAAGACAAGACTGAGAGGGACATGATAGCAGTTTTCAAGTATCTAGAAGGGTGTTAAAGGAGGAGAAAGAAAAAATCTTCTTGAACTCTGAGGATAGGACAAGAAGCAATGGGGCTTAAGTTTCATCAAGGGAGGTTTAGTTTGGACATTAAGAAAAAATTCCTGTCAGGGTGGTTAAGTACTGGAATCAATTACCTAGGGAGGTTGTGGAATCTCCATCACTGGAGATATTTAAGAGTAGGTTGACAGACATCTCTCAGGGATAATCTAAACAGTACTTGATCCTGCAATGAGGACAGGGGAATGGACTAGATGACCTCGAGGTCCCTTCCAATTCTAGTATTCTGTGATTCTATGACTCTAGTATTTGCACAACAGTGCTCATCACAAAAGTTTTACTTGCAGTCCCTTTCAAGATATAAACAAGGCTGTTCATTTAAATGTCTTTCACTATTTGAAACTGATGTGGTATCTGATGAGGGGAGATATGTACCCTAAAGTCCCAATTCTGCAAACACTTGCTCATGAAGTAGTCAACCATTTTCTATGGAATGACTCACATGTTCCAAATACATGCTTTAAACGTTTGAGGAACTAGGGCCTACGAAACTTAATACCCAAGTACTTTTATTTTATAGATCAAAATCAGCAACTTAAACTTCACCCAGAAAATAGTTTAGTCCCCAAGGTATACCACAGTGCCTATAGTGAACACCATTTGATAAGTAGTAAGATGCATTCTGTGCCGGCTGTAATCTGCACGAGCTACAGTTTCCAACTGGGTTTACTGTGCCTGTTTGGAGTGTAGGGTTGCCAGGTGTCCAGTTTTGAACCATACAGTCCAGTATTTTAGCTTTCTGTTACGGAAACAAATTGAGAAAATATAAATGAGGAAATATAAATGTCCAGTATTTTTTAAGTAAGATTTAATGTAGATTGTGATGTAATGTCAAGTGTGTCCTGTATTTTCGTTGAAACCATCCGGCAACCCTATAAGGCACATGAAGTAAAATTATGAGGTGCACACCCAAAAGAAAAATTGTAACTTTCTTTTTGGCACATTGGTAAAAAGAGCACTTGAGAAAACACTTGCTAGGTTGTCACCCAGAAGCAGCTGCAGAGTCTACACTAGCCATTTTGCAAGCCTGAGTGATAAAAAATGTGATACATGTATTGAGTCACAGCCAAGCCACAGTCCTTATCTCTTACCCTAGTGATAATAACAAAAGTACAGTAATATGATACCAAGCTCGTACATAGGACTTGTCATTCATGGATCTCAAAGCACTGGGTGCTATAGAAAACCCTATGAAAGGCAGATAGGTAACACATTCCATTAACCAGATTTAGCATTTTAAATTCATGATGCCATACAGTATATTTTAAATAGCAGCTAGAATTATAATAGGTTCTAAATGGTGCCATGTTTCATTTTGACCCAGTTTTTTAAATACACTGATATAAGAAACAGACAGCTTTTAAGATTTATGTTTTTAAACAAAAATGAAATTGGTGTGGAGTTTCCAGTTCAGGAACTACCTGGAGATTATTACAAAAACAAGAAAAAACAGTACATTGCACAATCCTGACCTTTTGAAATGTTCTCTAATATATCATGCAAAAAAAAGGGGGTTGTGTTAAATAAGGAATTTGTTAGCCTTCAGCTCAGAGGCAGGTTTATTAGCAAACAGCTAAGTGGAACAAAAAATCTATAACCCTGATCTTATTGAAATAATTACAGAACCTTTAATGTCCCACTAGGCATACACAGAAAAAAAAGATGGAGCACACTGAAAAAGACTACAGTAATGAAAACAGACAGAAATAGGCCACTCATCATACCTTTTACTTAGTGCATACAAACCACTGTCAAAAATATAAGACAATATACAAATGATTGCCTGTCCAAAAATTATTTTAAATTTTCTTTTCACTTTGCTAAATTTTAGAAATGTGCATAGTAAACATAAAATGTTATCCTTTATGTATTTGGGTGCATATAATATGCATAATTATTAATAGTTATATGTGATGTAAAACTATGTTAAAGTTACATTAAAGTTTAAAACCACAACAATCTCAACAGATACAAATTCTGAATGTTGAGCATCCTTCGTGTTTTGTAGTGTATATTAAAATATATATATTAAACCATTGTGCAAATGTAACTAGAGAAACAGGAATAGAAAGTATTGCATGTGTGTATAGAGCTATTATAATGAAATACAACAGATTAAAAAAATGGATACACAGATCAGATAAAACAAAGTGGCCATGTTAACGATGCTGCTAACATATTTTCTTTTGGATTTCTTGACTTTTTTTGGTCTGAATTGTACAACCTGAGGGCTCAGTAGAAGCTATGCTAAGAGTCCCAAGTAAGGAGTTAATTTGCTGTGCTTCTCCTGGTGAAGATAGAAGGTCACAATATATTTGGCCCTACATGTTCCACAGGTAAGTATGCTGACCCAGCCCCTCCTACATTTGGAGCAGCTTATGCCCCTAGTGTTGGTATGCAAGCCTGTGCTGTGGGGGAGAGAGAGAAAATTCTGCCCCCTTTTCCTGGACCACTTCCCCCCACAAATGAGCACAGGAGCTGTTTGGAAGGGGACACAGCAGCTATATGGGGCCTGCTCGCCTCCTTGTGTTGGAATTCATGGTGCAGAAGGTGCATATAAAGGAATATGGAAGCACCATATGCCTCTTCCTTCCTTGCACTGTTATATAAGCCACACTACAATTAGATACTCCTGGGGGAATGTGCCACTGTGCATGCGTAGATTTTGTGTGTCCCGGATGATATTTTTTCCTTTACCAAAAAAATACATCATTGGAAAGATGTTGCAGTTGTCTTATGCCCACTAGGGGCTGCTGTAGCACTAGAACAGAGAGCAGCCACACCTTAGCCAGTGCCAGCTGCACATAGTGAAGAGAAGAAGCTGCTATCTACATAGCACCCTGTCCCTGGGTGCCAGGTCAGGAGGCAGAGGGTGCTAAGGGATAGACAGCACGGGCACACACTGCTGCTTCTGGGTCACAGATTGAGGGTCAAGAAGAGCGAGTGAAGGAACAGATTGGAGTAGGAGCTCAATGGGAATGGGGGGGGTCAGAGACAGATAGGGACAATGGGGAGGTGTGCAGATGGGAAGAGAAGGATGAGGAGGGGTGCAAGGACACATGGGGATGGAGAGGAGGGGTGGCTAAGTAGATGCAGGGACATATGGGGACGGTGATGCAAGGAAACATGGTGACAGGGACAGATGTGCATGACTAAATCGACAAGCCTAGTGATCAGCCAGGTTCTGCCTAGTGGCTTCATGACAATCTCTTCCTGTCCAAAAACAAAACAAAAAAACACCCATTCCTTACTTCTCTCACCCACACTCATCAACCCTCCAACTTCACATCCAGGCTGCTTCCCAGCAATTACTTCCCTCTTCCTGAAGTCCTCCATTACCCCTGACTTCCCCAAGGCCTTGCATAGCTTCTGAGGGGTGAGGGAAATACATTTCTGCACAGTAGATTAAATGAATTACTATTCAGAGTTCTGTATTAACATGCCTAATAAGGAATCTATTTGTCAAAAAACATTTCCTGAATATTTTTGGTAGTGCTTTTGTTACATAGTTGTTCCCAGATATTTTGAAATACCAAAATAATTTTAACTAGAATGATTATATTGTATTATTTGGACTAATATAATATGCAGAATTCCCCCAGGAGTAAATTAGACACCCAAGGATGGTCTGAGCTGGCTTGCAGAGTTCGGGCTAAAGGGCTGTTTAATCAAAGGGTTGACATTCAGACTAGGGCTGGAGACCAGACTATGAGACCTGTGAAGGGGGTTGGTTCCAGGACCTCCTGAACTCCGCTACAAACACCATGATTAAACAGCCTCTCACCCTGTGCCATGAAAGCTCAAGTCAGCTAGCACAGGCCAACTGCATGTGTCTCTGCCAGGGCAGACATACACTATGTGGCCCCAAAAGTTGCATTAATTTCCCCATTCTGCACCCTGGTACTCTCTTTAATAACTTCAGCAAGGCTTTGATATTTACTGAGGCCCACCTGTGATAAGCCACACAACTGTGGTTCATGGAGATGAATGGGATAGGGGAGAGTTAAGTTCCTATGTCTTCTGACTACTGTATGTGTGTTTGGAGACAGTTTTCTGCAACACATGGTTGACAAGGCAGCATAACATTGGCCTACATTGTAAGAAATGTATCTTCACAAGAGTAGATAGAAATAGGGGATCTTTCTTACATGAAAGATAAAATATTCAGACAGTCCTAAAAATCTTAGTTTCTATCCCTTCCCTTAAGGTTTTTTTTTTTGGGGGGGGGGGTTGTTTTTATTTTTGGTTTTGGTTTTGGTGTGTGCATTTGGAAGTATCTAGCTATGTATCTTTCAATGAAATTCTAGCAACAGTTTCAGGAAATAGCAACTTGCCTAAGCACTCATTAATGGATCTCAAAGTCACTTTATTATTTCAGACCAATTCCACAAGCCAAATACTCAGGGAAGCCTTGGAACTTAACTTCATTTACAGAAGCTTCAGGGGGTAGCCGAGTTAGTCTGTACAGGATAAACTAAAAAAACAACAAATGTTCTGGTAGCACTTTATAGACTAACAAAACATGTAGATGGTATCATGAGCTTCTGAGGGCACAGCCCACTTCTTCAGATGACC
Organism: Pelodiscus sinensis; assembly: GCF_052426305.1. Taxonomy (NCBI): domain Eukaryota; kingdom Metazoa; phylum Chordata; order Testudines; family Trionychidae; genus Pelodiscus; species Pelodiscus sinensis. The sequence goes on along the minus strand of NC_143053.1, from coordinate 64,444,715 downwards.
GGAGTTTTGAGTTTAGGATGTGCAACAGATTTGATTCCATTCCACATCCTAATGACATAAAAAACCAAAAAATGGGTACTTAAGAACAATTTGTAACTTCTCTGTCTGCTTCATGTAGCATGGAGACTGTATTTCTTTCCCGTTTTTTCTTCTCTTCCTCTGACTCCTATATTTATTTAGAAACTGGACCTTTAATAACTCCATTCATCTGATGATGTGGGTTGTGCCCAAGGCCAACTTATCCAGTAGGCACAGTAGGCACAGTGCCTTGGTCCCACAAAAATGTTTTAATTTCTTTTAAAATCAGAAGAAAAAAAATGAACTTTTAGGGTTGAAGAAAATGTTTTAATTTTTTTCTCACATCAGAAAAAAATGAAAGTTTTAAGGCCCATGAAAATCTATTAAATTTTGTCTAAAACAGAAAAAAATAAAATGTTTAAGTATTTAAAGTTATATCAAAAATAATTTTTAATATATATATATTTTTTTATGAAGGAAGGGGCCTACGAAGGCAAAAGTGCCTAGGGCCCATGAAAGTCATAATGCGGCCCTGGTTGTACCCACAAAAGGTCATGATACCATCTACATGTTTTGTTAGTCTTTAAGGCGCTGCAAGACTATTTGTTGTTTTTTAAGTTTTTCCAGTTACAGACTAACTCGCTTACCCTCCTGAAACAGTGATGTGTCTGTCACGGTGAGGACAGATAGATAATTTTTCATTATGATGTCATAAAGTGAAGGGTTCTTCGGGTTCTGCTATCATCCGAGCAAATTTTATTAAACAAGCTTAGAAACAATTACTTGACTTTTAAAAAAAGTACTGATGATCAAACTAAGCCAAATTACACCTCTTCAATAAGGTATATACTCATGGCAAGAACCGAGTTTTAGATACCAGCTACATTTGTTTCAATATTTTTTTAGTAAGTGTGATGAGAATTTTTATTTAGTTAGTTTTACTTTGGGAAAAGTGTCACATCCAAAACTCAAACTCTTTGGAGGGTTTCCAAAAAGGTCAGGTTTGAGCAGGGACAAAAATTAGAAACTTTAAACTAATAACCTATACAGGCAGTCCCCGGGTTACGTACAAGATAGGGACTGTAGGTTTGTTTTTAAGTTGAATCTGTATGTAAGTCGGAACTGGCGTCCAGATTCAGCCGCTGCTGAAACTGATCAGTTTCAACAGCGGCTGAATCTGGACGCCAGTTCTGACTTACATACAGATTCAACTTAAGAACCCCAGGCATCCCCAAGTCAGCTGCTGCTGAAACTGATCAGCGGCTGATTCCAGGAAGCCCGGGGCAGGGGCTTCCTGTAGTCAGCCACTGGTCAGTTTCAGCAGTGGCTGACTTGGGGACGCAGAGCAGCTGGGGTGCTGCTGGGTTGGTCCAGTAGCGCTGCCGCTCCTCGGCACTACTGGACCAACCCAGCAGCACCCAAGCTGCTCTGCCCCAGGCGTCCTGATTCAGCCGCTGCTGAAACTGACCAGCAGTGGTTGAATCAGGACGCCTGGGGCAGAGCAGCTGGGGTGCTGCCCGGTTGGTCCAGTAGCGCCCAGAGCGGCGCTACGGGACCAACTGGCAGCGCCCCAGCTGCTGTACCACAGGTGTCCGGAGCAAAGCCGCGGAGCACGGGGGCAGCAGGACAGCCTAGACGCGCCGTGGCTGTCCTGCTGCCCTCGGGCTCCGTGGCTTTGCTCTGCTTTGCTCCCCGTCCCCCTGGTCTGTAGACCAGGGGGACGGGGAGCAAAGTGGCGGAACACGCGGGCAGCGGACAGCCCAGACACGTCTGGGCTGTCCGCTGCCCGCGTGCTCCGCAGCTTTGCTCTGCTTTGCCCCCCGTCCCCCTGGTCTGCAGACCAGGGGGACGGAGTGGGGAGGGGGGGCAAAGCAGAGCCAAGCCGCGGAGCGCGCGGTCAGCTGACAGCCCAGACGCGTCTGGGCTGTCAGCTGGCCGCTGCTCCGCGGCTTGGCTCTGCTTTGCCCCCCCCCCTGGTCTGCAGACCAGGGGGACGGGGGGGAGGGGGCAAAGCAGAGCAAAGCAGAGCCAAGCCGCGGAGCACGTGGGCAGCGGACAGCCCTGTCCGCTGCCCGCGTGTTCCGCCGCTTTGCTTCCTCTCCCTGGTCTGCTGGAGACCAGGGAGAGGAAGAGCCCCATTCGTAACTGCGGATCCGACGTAAGTCAGATCCGCGTAACTCGGGGACCGCCTGTATGTGAAAATCCGAAAATTATTCTAGATGCTGCACTTCATCCTTAACTGGTGAGGATATGACTAGTTATTATTATTATACAGACTGATGGCCAGATGAGTTGTTTACAGCCCTTTTACACCAATCTGGTAGTGTATGTGGGCCATAAAACACATGCAAATGTAAGTTTATACCTATTTTAAACCCATTTACACTTGTTACCTACAGTTTGTGATGTAAAAAGGCCTTACTGTAAATGAGAATTAGACCACACACAATTATTATATATTAAAAATGATTGGTTAAAAAGGCATATTATGACAAAATACAAGAAAAAATTATCATAAATTCCTTAATAGACCAGCTGTATTATGTTATGCTGAATGGACAGTGATTTTATTATATTCAATCTAGCTATAACATCTTAAAATTGACTTTCATATGAAAATGCTCTTTTCCCTTTCAATTGATTTACAGTGATATGACAAAGCATACTGTCCATTGCATTTTTATACTTATACTAGCAGTCAAAACACACCTCTCTCTCTCTCTTTCTCTCTCTCTAAAAAAATTTCCCATGGGACAACAGAGTGACATAATCGCATCACTATGTGTCGCCCCACCCCCCAGCCTCTGCAGATGGCGGCCATGGCATGGGTTCCCCCTAGCTCTCCTGAGAGGCGCCCTGGGCTCCCTGCTTGCCCTGAGTTGCCTGTAGAAGAGCTGGGGGTGATGGTGGCAGCCACCTCTGACTCCACTTCAACCTCCGGATCTACCCCCACCCCCCATGACCCAGCAGCAAACCACCACCTGCCTCGGGCCGTCACCTGCCTGCCACTCCAGCCTCATGCCCCTCCTGCCACCCAAGATTATATCACTGGCCGCTTGCAAGGGGATGGTCGGGAGAAAGCTACCAGGCTCTGTGCTGGATCCAACTTGCGGGGAAGCATGCATGCTGCTCCTCCCATGCCCACAGCAGCACATACACCGGTGCTATAATCTTGCAGGGGCAGGGCACGAGACTGGAGAGGCAGGCAGATGGCGGCTCAAGGCAAGTGGCGGTTCCCTGCTGGGTCGCGAAGCATCGGGGCCCTGGATCCAGAGGTAGAAGCATGGCCAGAGATGGCTTCCCCACTGGAGCAGTGGGGGAGCAGTGCGCGGCATGAAAAAAGTGCCCCTCCCAACCCCTCAATGACCTGCACCCCCAGTGCCTCACCCACTCCCTCCCACTCTGCACCCACACCCAGCTCCTGGCCTTCCCTGGCTTCCAGAAGCAGAGCCAGGCCTGGTGCGGCCTCGTCTGGGAGAGGGGGATTATGGTTAGGCTGTGGCTGGAGGTCAGGGGAGAGAAGAAAAGAGTCCACAATCATCTTACCATTGTTTTGATTCGTGTTCAACAGGTTATTTTATGTTGTGGCTTAACGGCTTGTTTGGGAAAGGGAGTACTGGATTGTTTCAACAGTTTGTAGCAATGACTCCACCACTCATTGCAGACTAATGATATAGATACAGCAGGGCTGAATCTACCATCACTTACACCACTTTGATTCTACTAGTTTTAATGGAAAGACTCTGGAATTATGCTGGGCTAAAGTCTCACACATCTGGCATGACTCTCACTCATTTGTGAATCCTGCCAAGCAGTCCTACAGACCACCCTAATCCTCATGCATTTAGCTGAGCTGCAGAGATGGGACTGGACTCTGAGGCTCCTTTAATGCCTCTCTGAGGGCAACCAGGGGGCCTGTAACCTTAGTTTCTCTCTGATTCTTCTGCTGGATCTGAGGGGGGAAAGAGAAGGCAACAGTGGCACAAAGCAATGAAAAGTTTTGAAAAGATTGTCATTATATTTAAACTGTATAGTAAAACTTCTGAAATGCACTAAAAAGAGCAATGTTCATAATTCTTATGACTGTTGAAACATACATGTTCGGATGCTTTTTTGTCTTCTGGATTGAAAAAGAAGGTTGACTAGTGTAACCTTGATGTGGTATGAAGTCCTATGAGCCATGAAAACATTCAAACTGCATCAGTAAATTGAGTACTTCATGGGGAGTATTTTTCCCAGGTGCATACTTGAAATATGAGATACACATTTCACAATTTAAATTACATATTATCCTTAACTAACTTTTAGATTTGTTTTAAATAACTTAATTGTGAAATGGGCTCTCTCTGAAATTATAAATGGAAGGAAATAAGTGGTGAGAAATAAGTTTAACTATAAACAGCTTAAAATTGGTTCATGTGGGTTTTTTGCTTTTTTGGTCAAAGTCTATAGTGAAACCCATAGATCTATTACTTGAATAGGAAACCATATTTGTGGTTCGTGCTATTTCAGCATTTCAACACAAGACCCCTGGCAAATCTGGCTGTTTTTACCTTTGAGATTGTTTTCATTTGAACTTGAAAGTCAAAGTGAATTTCCAGGAGTAAACAAAAACCTTAAGAAGTGGTTTGCTTAATTTTATGCAAACCAATCCATCTGCACAGTCTAGGTATGACATACTTCGTAACAAAGAGCTAGCAAAATACCTGTTTGGGAATTACTATTTACCTATGTAATAACTTCCTATAGTTCTTTTCTGTCCTACAGCATTGTGTAGTATTACTGTTCACTATTACAAGTTGCTGCATTTCACCCTAAAGATTACTATCCTTCTGTGCTGGATGAAGTGAATCATGCTTTCATTATATGTGAAATGATTCATTCATTTCAAGAGAGTGAAACACACTGGAACTTTCATTATAAGCCCCTGCTTTCACATGCTCATAACTTTTTGTGAAAATTTCTCATTTATTCTAAAATTTTCCATGCTGGGTATGAGCCCTGTTTCTGGAAAGTTTGAAAGACAATCACTTTAGCTTTTTGAGTCAGATTAAGACTCTTTAGCTCACCAATAAATAAAATAAGCTCTGTAATACAGGCAGTCCCCAACTTATGCGGATCCGACTTATGTCGGATCCGCACTTACGAACGGGGCTTTTCTCGCCCCGGAGATCACGGGCGGCGGGTCGCCACCCGTGTCCTCCGGGGCGAGAAAAGCTTCTCCCGGTCTCCCTGGTCTGCTGGGGGGGTCCATCAAAGCCGCTGGACCCCCCTAGCAGACCAGGGACACCTGAGCAAAGCTTCCGCCTGGGCGGCTTTGCTCGTTTGCCCGGGAGCAAAGCCGCCCAGGCAGCGGGACCCCCGCCGCCTGAGCGGCTCTGCTCCTCTACCCCTGGTCTGCTGGGGGGGTCCAGCAGCTTTGCTGGACCCCCCCCAGCAGACCAGGGAGACAGGAGCAAAGCCACACGGGCGGCAGGGTCCCTCCGCCTGTGTGGCTTTGCTCGGGTCTCCCTGGTGTGCTGGGGGGGACTCCCCCCAGCAACCCAGGGAGACAGGAGCAAAGCCGCACGGGCAGCGGGGTCCCTCCGCCTGTGCGGCTTTGCTCGGGTCTCCCTGGTCTACTGGGGGAGGGGCAGTTAGTGCGTCCACTCCCCCCCCCCGCAGCAGACCAGGCTTTTGTTGCGGGACGCCTCGGGTAGAGCAGCTGGGGTGCTTCCGGGTTGGTCCTGTGGGAACCTACCGGGCAGCGCCCCAGCTGTTCTGTCCCAGGCTCCAGATTCAGCAGCTGTTGAAACTGATCAGGCTGATTCCAGGAAGCTGGGAACAGAGCAACTCTGCCTCTGGCTTCCTGTAGTCAGCCCCTGGTCAGTTTCAGTAGCAGCAGCTGAATCTGGAGCCAGTTCCGACTTACATACAAATTCAACTTAAGAACAAACCTATAGTCCCTATCTTGTACGTAACCCGGGGACTGCCTGTATATACATGGAAATAATCTTTGAAGAGTGTTATATGTGGGGTAAAAAGAACAAATATTAATTTAAAAATATTAATGACTGAAAAACATCAATGAAGCAACCGGATTTTATTATTTTTATTACTCCCTACTATAGTAAATGTAACCAACTTCTATATCTGAATATAAACGAGTAAAAGACACTAGGAGCACCCTGTTATAGGTTGGGTAGCTGAGCTGGTGTTCCATGTAGTCAATGTTGAGGAAGGTGTAAGTCAGGGGTGTCCAAACTTTTTTCAAAGAGGGCCAGATTTTATGAAGTGAACATGCGTGAGGGCTGACCATTTTGCCTGACATTCTTTGAACCATTAAAATTAAACGCAAATTAACTATTTTATGCAAAGTTTATTGCAAACGGCATACTTTTCATTTAGTCACATGGATGACAAATCTAAACAGGTGTTAAATCACTCTGCCTTTCATATCTGAAGGCCAGATGAAAAAAAAAATCCAGGAAGCTGAAATATATGTCAGGAACATTGTAAAGTACATTACATATTATTGGTAATAAAGGTTGTCTGTCAACTTTTAAGTTCAAAAAATATGAATAGGAACATAACACCAAGTATACATGTTGTGTCCAAATATATTTATAACTGATTTAGACCAACTGACATTAACTGAGATTTTACAATGTATTCATCTCAATACATATGGATTCGTTGGGGGCCATAAAAGATAGATATTGCCAAATTACCTGTGGTGCCATATTAAACCGGAACACGGGCCGCAATTGGCCCGCGGGCCGGACTTTGGACATGCCTGGTGTAAGTGCTTTTAAATCACATCCTTCTCAATGGCAAGTAAATATTGCCCGAAACAGTGCAAAGGAGTCAAATAAGCCAGGGTAAAGATCTGACCCCCCAGAGTTTTAAGAAGAAGTCATAGAATGCAAAATATGTAACTTGAACCTAAAATATTAGTGATCATTTTTAGCACTGGGTTGATCCAAGCTTAGTTTTAGTAAGATAAGCAAACACTCCCTCACCCAGGTTCTAAGACAAGTTAACCAAATTAATTTGTTTCTCTATCTTAATTTTGTTGTTAAAAAAGTCTCTATTTGAAAACTGTTAATCTACTGCATAAACATGATGAGTCAAAAACAAGACCTGAGAAATGTCCTCTCATGTAGCCAGAGCTTGCCACATAGTTCTTTATAAATCAGTCTGAATAACCTGAATTGCACCCAAAAATAAAAAGGTCAGTACGGTTCATGGAGAACTGATATAACAGGTTATCTGTGGCTATTACTACCTACCTGTTAGGCGGTCTACGTCCATACTGGATGCATCTGCCTAGTGGTCTTGCAAGATTGTCTCAGGAGAGTGCATTGTAATAATCTAATTTGAAAGTCCACAAGGAATGAATTATTGTGGTCTGCTTCTGCTATGAAATAATAGTGCACAAACACTCACTAATGAGACTCAGCCAGCTCACTCACATCCAAGTCGCAATCACAACCACCTGCAACTACAAGTCCCGTGTATTCTCCATTGCATAGACAGGCCTGAAGACTGACTGAAAGGGAAGGAAACAATCTGGAGACTGCAGAAGACACCATAGTTGATTTACCAAAAACTTTCTAATAATCTTCACCAGAATGGAAATACTAGGGGTTGAGTGATAAGTAGCACGCCTGCCAGAGGCAAGACAAGTGTTCATTAGAAATGGCTATTTAAGGAACTTCAACTTTACCAGCAACCTCAATCAAAATGTTTCTCCAAAGTAAAATTCATTTACAGGAAATACAAAAATTATCAGAATAAATCTATGTACCTATAACCATTAATTTCTGCAATATAATCAATACATATTTTGTAAAAGTAGATCAAATTAAGATAATTGCAGAGACTACTGATTTTGTATTACACGCCAGTAATGTAATTGTCCCAGTTATATCTTTACAAGAATTTTCTGAAAAGCAAATCAGCTGACATTACAAATAAAAAAAGTTAATTTAATACTTATGTTCACCCAAATGATCCACATCTATGATTTGGAACACTAACTCTTATTCAAATAATTTCATTAATTAATGAGATACTGATTATTTGTTATATTTGTTTAATTTGATTGTGACTCTATTATATACAAATGTTAATTTTTTAAATATGCAGATATGTGAATCTTAACATCTTACACTACAATGAAAACCTTAAAGTCCATATTCTGCTTTCTGTAATCAAACTGAACTCCCATTTATTTATTCACATTTGTTCATTTTACCTACACTAGGCTCTAAAGTCTGGAACCACAAAAGAACTTAGGTACTGCAATCCATAAAGTCATGGCACCTAATTTTTAAGAACCTAGAAAATCATAGGAACAGTACTACAGTACAGAATTCTGGGCTACCAAGTCATGTCTCACTCTCTCTGTTTCTGACCTAATGAGAATTTAAGTATTTTATCCACAGTGGGACACTAGTTGGGCGGGGAGAAGGGGGGGGAGGGAAGGAGGGACAGAGAGAGGCAGGGAGAATTACTCTAGCCCAATATTTACAGGGTACCCATATGTCAACTGGAAGACGGATAGTTCAGTCTCCCTACTCCAATCACTCTTTTGTTATTTTTCTGCAGTAGAACATCTTCAACGGGAGAAATTTAGCAAACCCCATTCACATTAGACCATCCCACAGCTCAGTGGTTAGAGTGCATTCCACAGAGTGCCCTTTTCAAAACCTTCCCCCACTCTGGCAGGGGTTTTCCACATCCCAGGTGACTGTGCTAACCACCGGGTTTAAAGTTATAGGGTGAAAACCACCACCTTCTTACATCAGATTCTGAATGGGACCTATCCCGGGAGACAGCCTCTAAGCATGCTTACAGGATTGATCCCCGCAGATCATGTAGGTGGCCAAATGTCTATTCCCCTGATCTGTGAATAGCTCTGGGGTTTGGGCAGGAGAGAGGAATCCCAATGCCATAGGCAGCAGCAGTCAACATGCACAGAGGCAGAAACTTGGGTGCCAAGGGAACTTTTACCTTGAAAACACAGATGCCAAGTGAGATCAGGATTCAGATGAAATTTTCAGGGAGCCAGATATAGGATTTAGGTGCCTAACTCTCATGGTTAGATGCAAGAGTTGCCAACCCTTTCCAACTGGATGGACCAGATGCCATTGCCACAAATGGAGTCTGGTCGGGAGTGTTGGCACCCCTCTTAGGTGCTTAAATCTGGGGGTTTGGAGTCTTAGGTACTTTTGTGGATCTGAGATTAAGTACATTACAAAGCATATTAATATTTTTTGCATGACTGTAGTCTCAATGGACTGTGGCTCCATTATGCCAGTTCTGTACGAGCACACAGGAAGAGTAAATCCCTATCCTGAAGATCTGCAGTCTAAATTAACACCAACTCTGACAAATTAGTGTAACAAATTAATACCATCGCTAAGGGAGAGTGAAAGACGATAACAAAAAAGCCTGGTTATGTGGACTAGCTATGTTCACAATTTGCAGGTTTCAGTTATTTTTATTTTAAAGCCATATATAACCAGAATTAATTATGTTAATAATATAAATCAAAGACTAAAGATGAACTTCTCAATCTGGCCTGACCCAATCAAAAATATCCATCTTACAATATTTTTCTAAACCTTCAGAACATTTCTAGTCACTCCATCAAAGTACACCCCCCCAATCTACCCTCACCAAGAAAAATTTGTGAGGACAGGTAGGATGTGTCTAAACTACATGGCTCCATTAATGGAGCCATGTAGATTAGGCTGATCGGCAAAGGGAAATGAAGCCGCGATTTAAATAATCGCAGCTTCATTTAAATTTAAATGGCTGCCGCGCTGAGCTGACAAACAGCTGATCAGCTGTTTGTCGGCTCAGCGCGCTAGTCTGGACGCTCCCGCGCCGACCTGAAAGCCCTTTATCAACCTCCCCATTATGCCTCGTAGGATGAGGTTTACCGGGGAGGTCAATAAAGGGCTTTCATGTCGACAGGGAAGCATCCAGACTAGCGCGCTGAGCCGACAAACAGCTGATCAGCTGTTTGTCGGCTCAGCGCGGCAGCCATTTAAATTTAAATCAAGCCACCATTATTTAAATTGCAGCTTCATTTCCCTTTGCTGAACAAACAAATCTATATGGCTCCGTTGACGGTGCCATGTAGTTTAGACATACCCGTAGGTATTTCACTGTGTCTCAAAGGTCACCAAATCCAGGGTCTGATGAACTCCAAGAAAGGTAATTCTATAGCCATAGTCAGACATGTGTGTGTAGGTTCCAGTAACAGAACTATTCAAAAGAAAAAGCAAACTTTCTTTTTCAGTTCATAGCAACAGTTCAGAAGGACAGATTACTATCCCAAGGTTAGATGATTAACTTTCCTACAGTTTTATAAATGATACATTTGAAAAATGGCTTCTCTACATAACTATAACGCTTATAGCTTTTTCAATAATAAAGAAAGCACATAGCCTAGATATGAACTTCCTGTGGACAATTGCATAAGCAGCATTTTGATAATAACGTGTAATAAAGTTATTACATACAGGTACATTCTACTCATTTCCATTTTGGAAAGATCAAGGGCATAATAGACTCTTTTATTGTACATTTTGTACACTGGACAATAACTTTGCTAAGAGAATAATCCATTTTTCCCCTAGCACAGTTACATAATCCTTTAGTTTATACATAAAAATGTGTTCTCAAAGTCATTTAATATGGCTAGTTACCAAACCTGGGCCATGTAACTACATATGTTAAAAAACCCCTTGTTTTTAGTAGGCCTACAATAAACCCATGCACATTTTAGGAAGAATATTATTTTACTAGTGTAAGAATGATAGTAAAAACAATTTGACCACACTAAATTATATGTCCTAAAGAAATAAGTAGCTTTGTTAACCTCAATTTTCCTGGTGATCACTTATATTCAATATGCTATGAAAATAGTATCTTAGCAAACCTTGAACTTTATAAAGATGTAAGGTACTGAATTAAAGCTTCGGAGAACATGTTTTTCTTTTTATCAGCATACAAATAGATAATAGCTTGTTTTTGGCAGGGATTTTTTATAGCTAAAGTACTTTCCCCCTCAGGGTATCATACTGTCATTTGTTTTTATTTTCAAAATGAAAACAAATGGCATTGTAACTCCTAAGGGTGAAAAAGACTTCAGTCTGCTTTTTCTCTGCACTCATCTATTCATTTTGAGTTAGATAGAATATAGATATAGTTTTTTCCCCTTTGGCTTCTATTGCCACAAAACGTATTCACTAGCTGTACAGTAATTAACAGCTCTTGACTGGAAAACTGCCAACATGTACAACGTGACACTCATCCTTTGAACACTAACAAAGTGCATAAGTAATTTATGTTGGATTAAATATCCCTAACAGGGACCCTTAAGTAACCCAATCACTTTAAACAGGCTCCACATGTATGCTCCTGTGCAGTGAAAATGTCAGACAGTGATAACCCACTAATAGCACAATTCGAACTATATTCCAGCCATTAGCATTTTATGACATCAATCCTCATTAAACCTGGAAAGGAATAAGATACTAATGTTTCCCAATTTTACAGCCAAGGTGGAAGAGAAATGGAGAAAATGTAGACAGGTGCTGTCTCCAAAAAAGGATTAAATTTTTTTAAAAACATGGTTGCAATTTTCTGTTAGTACCTTTGTTTGCACTGAAAGAGAGACAACAAAGAGGTAAGGGCTACAAGGACCTCAATGGAATCCAGCCAAGAGTGAAAGAAAAGACTGGCATTTCAGCCATTGTACTCCCTGCTAAAGCACTGTGCCAACTCATCTTCCAACCCATTATATGAAATTTAATTTAACCTGCTATGCAATTAATTCAGATGTTCAGCCTATTTTTCTCATGGCAGAATCCCTCACACAATGCCTTATTTAAATATTAATCAGTCCTCTTTCAATTAGGACTAATTTGCTTCACAGGGTTTCTCTCATCTTCTGATTGCAGGAAAATGGAGGTAACTTGCAACGTTTGAGGATAATTAACATGGTATTTTTATAATACTGATACATCAAATGGGACCTTAATGAACCCCGCTGATTCCATTTAGTAAAGCATGCCTCAAAGTTATAATCAAGAGGAAAGCCATTGCCATCTGTTTAAAATACTAAGGAGCACAATTTAAACACAGAACAGTTATTTCTCTAAACTGTCCATTGTAGTATCTGCAAAAGTCATTTTTTTATACGAACTAATTGCACAGCATTTAAATTTGAACCTTTTATTACATATATCCAAACAGTGGCATCCTAAAATTCAGAGGCCCTCCTTAATTAAATGTTGACAACCACAGAGATAAGTAATGTTTGTTAATGTTAATTTTTAAAACATGCTGTGCATTTGCTGCAAAGACAATACAAGTAAGTTAGACCACATTTTAATGAATGTAATATTTAATGTACTTTTGCATAACACACGGATAACACATTTTCAATAAAATCTATTCCCAGCCTTTGTAAAACTGAAAAATAAAGGCATATGTTGTTCATTTGTTAGTTACTAAGAAAGGCAAACAAGTTAACATTTACACATGACCAGTTGCTCACAAAATGTTCCATCTGCTGCAAAAAAGGTCGAAGTTCATCTTTCTTATGTTTAGAATTGCTTTGGTGTTCCTAGGTAACTGTAGTCAAAACCCATGTGACAGAGATATCAGGTCCTGACTTCATCATAAAAAAAAGTATTTCATGTGAAACAATAGCAATGAGTCATAGTAGATCAAAACATTCACCTCCAATGTTTTATAATACCATATGTTTAAAAAGTTAATGCATAAATGTTGAATAAGCTGCACAACTTACAAACTTTTTTATAAAAGTCCTAACGCAATCATATAGCCGATTGATTAAAACTCTGACATTTTACCCATTTTCTTGTTTAAATGTATTCACCTTAATACATGACTACAAGAAAGGAAATTACTTTGTGAAATGTCAAGAATTTACTGTAAAAGAAAAATGCTATTGAAAGCAAAAAGTAATTTTTGCGAGTAGCTTTTTATTAATTAAAAATTTAGCTAACACCGGCATCTTTACTCTCATGGCAGCTTAAATTACAATGGCGCAGAGGAGATTTATAGGACCCCCAAAAAGGGAAGTGGGGATTCTACAGTTGGAGAGGAATTTACTGGAGGGATAAACTGGCATAGCGACCCATTCCCTCCTGTGCATGGAGGCCATTCTGGGGTAGGGAATCACAGGCTGGAAGAGCTGTCCTCCTGCATTCCCTAGTAAACAGAACAGCATAGGGGATCACGTCTGCCAATGTTAATTGCAAATAAAGAAACAGCATCAAGGCCAGGGAATAGGGATTAACCCCAAATAATTATTTGATGGAGATCCAGAGAAACAGAGAGGCTACATATACTTAGGCAGAGCTGGGATTAGACCTCAGGAGTTTCTGCTCTCCACCATACTGACTCCTGCAAATTATTTATTTATTTGTGGGCAAAACTCTCATTTGGATTTTACAACTGGAGCTTTATTGCTGGTAGTAATATTGAAAACACTATTTCAATTCAGTTTATGAACAAGAGAAAAGGCATGGAATTAAGCACCAAGAGAGTGACGTGGAATATATGTCTGGCATAAACATAATAAGCCACTAAATTGCAAATATTAATATCCAAAAGGGTACTCAGTTTCTTTGCAAAAGTAGGCTGGAATATTCTGGTCACTGTTACTACTTGCACATCTAAGACCTAATTTTAGGAAGTGAAAAGTATCTGCAGTTACCATTGCCTTCAAGTGGAGTTGTGTGTAATCAGTACTTCTGAAAAATTAGGCCATTAGCTTTACAGACAAGCTAAGTAGCCCTTTAAGCCTGTGCACCATTTTGTCAATCAATGAGGAGATGTCCTTGATGGGCTAGTCAAGAACAATTCCAATTCTTTGAAATGTTGTGATCTTCTTACCTGCTTCCATTCTAAACAGGGTTCAACTTGTGTAACAAGCCTCTTATCCAGATGCCTTTCACTCTAAGACAGCTTGATGACTAAAAAGTGAGCTCTTGATTTGAATGACACATTGCTATATCATCATTTTTCGCATTTTAGCCCGTGCATCCTGCTTCTTCTGATCTGTTGTAAATGTTTTACAGAGGAACAGAAACAAGACTAACAATTTGGAACTCCACATGTGAGAATTCTCATGGTGGAAGAACATTTGTCTACCACAATGCTTGAGGTTTCTGAAGGGGAGGAGCAGAATCAGCTTGCTGTCTGTTGACACTTGCTACATGGTGCAGGCAGATGATTTCAATTATGTAGCCAGTTCTGTTGGAGACCATGTTCATCCATGATTTATTCTCCATGACTTTTCACAGGAAGGCAATACTAGAAACAAGACGACAAGAGTTTTGGCATCTGTGGCTCCATACAGTTGCAAGAGATCACAGGAGATCGAGTCCAACTCCCTGCCCAAAGCAGGACCAACCCTTCTAGATTCCCTTTTTAGAGTGAGTTGCTGATGATTTGGTAAATGTTGTTGTCAGCATTTACAACTCAAAAGGGATCAGAATCCTCACGAGGGATCTGAATGAACACAATGGTCCCTTCTGACCTTAAAATTTATGAAACTATGTATGTGACAATTCCAGTGGTCTCTATTTAGTAGATTCTATGGCAGGCCAAAGATCTCTTGGTTTCCTCCACAGAGCTAATATAGGCTTGCAAAAGTTTCTTGTACTGTTGGCAACTCTTGTTTTCTGTTTCCTGCCTTCATGCTTCATCTGGCACAACTCATCTTTTCCATGCAAAACTCCCAATTAAGTGAATAGGAGTTTTTATTTACTAAGGATAATGTACTGTTTTTATTATTATTAATGATTTAATATGCATAGAATTACTGAAAACTCAGGTCAAGAAGTGATTAATATTTTACTCAGTTAAAACTACTACAGAGAATGTTAGAGAGGTAGAATATAATTAGCCAAATGAGAATTTGATTATGATATCAGAGTTAATACCCACAGGAACTGATCCTGCAACAGAGACTAAAACAGTCTCTGATGTAAAGAAGAACAACCAAAAGTCTGTTCTAAATTATGCAATCTAGACAACTACTCAAAGGATCATTCTGCTAGGCAAGGATCTCTGAACCACATGTTGTCCAAACTCCATCCTAGAATCACCCCTTTTTGCATTTTGCCACCAAGGATGCTCCTGACATCAGAGAAACCCTTAATTGTTCTTTTAGGACAGCTCTCCATCTCCTTTGTCCTAGGGCATAAGATCCAGCCCAATATACATTATGTTGCATTTTTTAGATGTCCTTTTAAATGGTTGTAAATACTGTTGTCCTCTTTTGAAGCATCTGTAGTCTAGCTCATAGACTCCTGTGATTCTCTCAGCCACCAGCAGAGTTCTACCTCAGAGCTTCTTCGGTACTAATACAGTAGTAGCTATTTTGGATAAATGTAAGGAAACTTTTTCACAATTTTAAAAATATCTATTTTTAAAGTGGAGGACAATTAAATGTTCATACTGTGTATCACTATGTATGTAACGTGTGTGGATATTCTGTATAATTCAATCTGTATTCATATATATACTAGGGATGTTAAATTTAGTTTAATCAACTAATCGAGTATCAGAGGGGTAGCCGTGTTAGTCTGAATCTGCAAAAGCGGTGAGGAGTCCTGTGGCACCTTATAGACTAACTGAAGTGTTGGAGCATAAGCTTTCGTGGGCAAAGACCCACTTCGTCAGATGCATGTAGTGGAAATTTCCAGAGGCAGGTATAAATATGCAGGCCAGAATCAGGCTAGTGATGACCAGGTGGATCCAATCAGGGAGGATGAGGCCCACTTCTAGTAGCTGATCTGGAGGTGTGAATACCAAAAGAGGAGAAGCTGCTCCTCGCCGCTTCAACTAATCGACTAGTCGATGGATTTTCCATTGACTAGTTGAATAGTGGATAAGCGGGGGAGCAGCAGAGGGGTTTAGCTCCTGGCCTGGGAGCTATCACCACTGTGGCTCTGCCTTTTAAATGGATTAAGAACCAGCAGGCTCTTAATCCATTTAAAAGGCTGAAGTGCAGCGGGGGAGGGGAGAGGGAGGGAGGGAAGGAAGAGAACCCAGCGCAAGCCGGAACAGCTGATTCCAAAAACATGGCTGGTAACTATTTTCTTTTTTCCCCTCGGTTTCCAAAATCCATATAATTATTTATGTGTGATTCCCCCGGCCAACCCAAAACACAATGTTTCATTTCTAGTTTCAATTACACAATTGCTAACCAAGTTGCACTAATGAAAAATCCCTTAGATAACAGACAATTTCACAAATACAGTATACAAAAAAACTGGTTAAATTAACAGATTTAATTTTCAAACTTCTAAGGGATTATAAACAGTAAAAACTAAGAAAAAATACTAAGGCACTCATGCTTCAAAAGACAAACATTCTTGATTTTTACATTCAGCTTATCAAGAAAGATGGATCACAGCCACTGACACATGGTGTGCAGCAAACCAACTCATACCAAAACTGTAAAGAATTAACAGTTTTGAAAATGTAAGTAGGTTATAGTCAATCGCACACATTTTGCAGAGGTGAAAGTTGCTTTTGTTAACTTACTACTACATTCTCTTTCAAATACCCAATTTCCCACCTGCCCCACTTCAGCTAGAAAAAGTACCTTTTAAGAACATCTTCCCAGAAGCAAGAAAGGTGATTCTGAGCCAAGAGAAGAGGCAACAGAACAATCTATGTTCTATATGCAGGTGTCAGAGGATTTTTTTCACATAAATGAAACCTATATTGTTGCTAGAAGCCACCACATTTGAAGGGGATCAAGAGGCCTAGTTCCTCCTATGAAGGTGAGAAAAGCACCCTTTTGTGAAAGAAAGAGTTTAGAATTCCATTGATTAAGTGCTTCTATGCCTGATGATCTTTTCTGGCCTTTGGAGTCTGACCAGTATTTCATCCATTCAATTTAAGAATCGTCTCCAGGAGAATACCTTTGTAAGAAATATTTCTATACCTACCAATCCCTGGAAAATATATAAGAAGTACAGAGTAGTTTAGATATTTTATTTTGTTGTTTGGAGATATAATTGCAGAAATATACAAAACAGATACAGAAGATCAGTCAAGTAAATTATTTATTCCAAACCCCTTCCAAAATAATATTGCTACAGAATATGGGGAAGAACCTCTCCTCCATTCTGACCCCTTCTGACAAGAAAAAGGCAGAGTGATGAAAAGGGGGCCCTAAAAGCCCTGGTTCCAGCTGAGGGATTATTCCTTTGATATTGGCACTGTGTAAGTCAGCAGTAATGCTGCCTTCCAAGGACTCCTTACAAGCCCTGATGTAGAAAACATGCTGGACAGGGACGGTCAGGGAAGCTGTGGACACTCCAGATAGCTGTGGCCCATGGAACAGGGCAGAGAGGTTACCATAAGTTAGACAACTTCACAAGACTTTCTAACTCCAGTTATTGGACCAAGCTAAGCATACAAAGATGCAAATATTGTTTAAACCTACCTAAGTAACCCGCCCCTTTTGGCTGCAAATTTCATCCTAGAAGAATAAAGAAAGGAAACCCTCCTTTGTTCTTTTTTTCATCCTATCATTCTTGTCATTCTTTATTTTTGATGGACCACCCTTAATAATTCATCTTCCTCTTTAACATCTACACATTTCACACACACACACATAAACTAATCATATTACTATGTCATTATTAATTATGCAAAACTTTACATTCAGATAGTTCTTTCCTATAATTCACAGTGAAGAAGGAAATTTTCATTTATTATTTTGGAACATTTAACTATTTATCTGCTATTTATTTAGTTTGTGTAATAGTGGTAACACAAGTTTCTTCACAAATTCTTCCTGCTAAAAAACAATGTCATATTAAATTTTTTAAATAATTTCTATACAACACTTGTAGCCATGTAGATGGTTTGAAGGTATAAAGAAAATACATGCAATATTTGATAGCTGTACCTTGTTTTCAGAGTACTAATCCTGGAAAAGAGGTTTCACCTCCTTGATATCTAAATGTGTGATCAGGTGTTATTACATGACAAAATTAGGAAATACCAGTGGACAAGCTATAAAGTCAAAGCTCGTCCATTTCATTTCATTTGCCAAAAGAAAACTGGCAAGAGAACCTAAGAACAATATAAAACGTCTGCTTAAACTATTTATATGGAGTGTAGGTGTAGCGGTGTCAGTCCCAGGATATTAGAGTGACAAGGTGGATGAGGTAATATTTTTATTGGACCATCTTCTGCTGTTGTAAGAGACAATCTTTCAGCATGAAGAAGAGTTTTGTGTAACACAAAAGCTTGTGTCTCTCAGAAACAGAGAAGTTGGTCCAATAAAAGATATCACTTCACCCACCTTGTCTGCATTTTTGTCAAGAATAACAAGTAGTCCTGTGGCCCCTTAGAGGCTAACTAAAATATACAGAAACAAGAGCTTTCATAGGTAAAACCTACTTCACAAAAGCTCATTATTTAATATATTTTAGTCTCTAAGGTGCCACAGGATTACTCTTCGTTTTTTCAAGTTACAGACTAACTCCGCTACCCCTCTAAGATTGTCAAGTAGTTTAGGCAAAGTGATAACCTCAAATTTTCATTGCTATCAATTAATCCACAGAAAAAAAGACACAAACACATACTAAAAAAATTATCTAAGCCACAAATATTTTCAGAAGGTAAAACAAGAAACAGGAATATTCTGAAATATTTTATTAAAAGCAGTCTTTAAAAGTCCACTTCAGGAAGAAAAAAAGAAAAGAAAAAACAATAACACTACTTGATGAACCTAGAGAGGTTCAAATGTCTTTTGTATTTGTTGATAAACATTTATTGACATTCTTTTTTGTTGTTTTTGCTTTACCATTTACTTCAACTTACAAAAAAGGTCTTTCACTTCAATGTCACTTAATTTTTTAAATGTATCTGATTTTACTTTGAAATTTATCTGATTTTAAATAAGACTATTGTGTGCTTTGTAGCATTATACATTTCAAAAGTAGAAATAATACTTAAACCAAATTGTCTGAGAATGAGAAACTCCAATAGGGAAAACCTGAAACTATATGGCCTTTTCCATACATTTCAAAAGTAGAAATAATACTTAAACCAAATTGTCTGAGAATGAGAAACTCCAATAGGGAAAACCTGAAACTATATGGCCTTTTCCTTGCTAATATACAATATTATTTGATATTACTTAATTATATGATTTATTATATAATGATATCCCATTTTACCAATTATGAGGCAACTTCTGAAAAGACGTCTTTCACTGCAAAAATATTGTATTTCTGCTGTGTTTGCAGGGGAGGAAATTGAGTCTAGGGATGTAAAAAACTTCTACAAATATTAATTGTGTAACTGATTAAAATTTAAATTGGTTACAAGGTTAAACAAGCTTCATGGGACTGGGGCCCCACCAGTTTTTCTGGAAAAGGAGCGTCTACATCGGCAGGCTGCTTTTCCGGAAAAGCCCTTTTTCCGGAAAAGCGTCTGTGGCCAATGTAGACGCGCTTTTCCGGAAAAGAGCCCCGATCGCCATTTTTGCGATCGGGGCTTTTTTCCAGAAAAGGCTACTGGGCTGTCTACACTGGCCCTTTTCTGGAACAGTGTTCCGGAATAAGGACTTATGCCCGAGTGGGAGCAGAATAGTGTTTCCGGAATAGCGGATGATTTTGTACAGTAGAGCATCGTTGCTTTTCCGGAAATTCAAGGGCCAGTGTAGACAGCTCGCAGCTTATTCCGGAAAAGCGGCTGATTTTCCGGAATAAGTGGCCCAGTGTAGACACAGCCCTGGGGTTTTATTCTAAATGTGCCATATCAACTTGCAAAACTTTTGGTGTAATGAATACTGAACGGGCTAATTGATCAGTCAACTGTTAACAATTGCTTCTCAGGCTGAGCCATGAGATTATGTACTCACACTGAGAATCAATGGTAATTAAGTAGCTGATCA
The DNA here is from genome assembly GCF_052426305.1 of Pelodiscus sinensis. Classification (NCBI taxonomy): domain Eukaryota; kingdom Metazoa; phylum Chordata; order Testudines; family Trionychidae; genus Pelodiscus; species Pelodiscus sinensis. The sequence goes on along the minus strand of NC_143053.1, from coordinate 64,424,734 downwards.
ATCAAAGCACCTCTTTAATGTATACAAAGCCCCAAAAAAGTTAATATAGTTCACAAAATCCGCTCCCTGTCCCATAAATTAATTTGCTCTAGAGTCAAATCACTTATCAGCTTGTTCCAGAGTCAAATCACTTCTGTGTATCACTAGCTCAAAAATTGTCTCTCTTTTGTGAAACAAGGAAAGACATTGGGGCAGGAAGGGTTTTTTTAGTGAAATCTCCAATCTTCTCAGTGTAATGTTCAGAAACATACTTTCTATTTGTAATGCACACTAAATACAGATGGAGCTACATATTAGATCAACACATCACATTTAGTTTGAAAAAAATAATATCTGCATTAGTTACTCTATCCTGTGTTTTAAAAAGTCCTTTATCTGATTAAGATAACAAAGGCAGACTGATATCCAAGCAAGCTTGGATTGAAAACAATAGTAAAGTGTTTCTGTACTCTATTAATTATTTTAGATCATATATGAAACTATTTCTGTAGTTAAAACAATAGTTTAAACTTCATAGGAGAAAAAAAAATCATACTTAATGTGACTCCACTTAAAATTTTTGGAATCACAGAGCGGACAAATTCTGCTGTGTATTTTTTACCTGTGCCTTAGCTTGAGAGTCAAATCACTTCTCTAGATTACTAGCTCAAAAATTATCTTTCTTTCGCTAAACAAAGAAAGAAAATGCAGCAGATTAACCAAGAATGTGTTGGCTAAATTTATCTCCAGTTCTTGAAACAGAAGAAAAACCCAGAAGACTTGCTGGCACATGGCTGCAGTGCAAATTAGGGTGTAACATTTCAGAGGGAAGATTCATATGTTTATTTTATTATTTATATTCAATCTAATAAAAGTAATATTACATGTCCACTGTCCAAGGAAAGTTTGACAAAGTTTCTTAAACTTTGTATGTATCTTTAAATATTTTAAAGCAAAGTTGCTTAACAATTCATCTCCTTGGATCATTACATATTGCCAAAAACACTCCTAACATGCGCAGAGGCACTTCGAATTTCCCACACTTACAGTGACACTTACATAACTTTCTCAGCTTTCAGTGGATACTACCAAAGGTAATAATGTCATAAGGCTGTAATGAAGTCATAATTATGTTGACTGAAGCCATCTATGTATCTGCAGGACAGATTTACTGCCAAACATTGTAAACTCTTTTGTGCTCTCTTGCAAACCCATTAACCATTACAAGAAATTAATCAACCTTTCAAAGTAAGACTTAATTGTTTATGCATGCACATTACCTACTTTAACTTTAGATTTCTTTGCCGTTATTCTCTAAAAAAATAAATTATGGGGATTTTATTTCAGTATTCACTTTTGTGATCTCTTGTCCAAATGCTTTGAACACTCCATTAACATGAAGCTATTGATAGGTAAATAACTTTTTTTTTTGTTCTTTTCAATTCTAAATGTTAGTTCTTTTCAATTTGAAATATTAAAGGACATTTCTAAATAAAAAAAATTATTTCAAGCCAAAAATATCAAAAGTGTTCATTTTAAAATATCAAAGCAGAGTACTTTCATTTCCCCCTTAAAGTACCAATTTGATAAAACTAACAGAAATTCATCATATGTTTGGTATTGTTGAGCTTGCATTTTTTGGAGAAAAAAGTTCTGGGCTAATTTTTTTGTGCAGCACTACTCAAAAAACACGTAAAATGCCACAATCTGCTAGAACGTAGAAACTGCACACAGAAACACTGCAGCCCTTTGACTCTGGCCACGTCTACACTGGTGGAGAAAATAGATTTAAAATACACAATTTCAGCTACGACAATTGTGTAGATGGACTCAACATATGTTACATCGATTTCCTGAGGTGGCCCAACAGCAGGAGGTTGATAGGAGAAACTCTTCTATCAACTTCTCTCACTCCTTGTGACTGCAAGAAGTACCACAGTCAACAGGGGCATCCTGAGCATTCAATTTATTTAGGTGATACTTATTGGGTGACTGGCCAGGGGCCTGCTCCAGCCCAACCAGGCCCACCATGTCCATGGGAGAGAGATCACTCTAGCCTGGTCACACCTACCATGCCATGCCACAGGTAGAGAGCCACACGTGTCCAGTCAGACCCATAGGATCCCAGTTAACCACTTAAATGTAACATTTAACTAATTATTTTTAAATGAGATTTTACATCCCTGGTTATTATTCAAGTTATTGATTTTTTTTTGTATTTTACCAAAATTTAAAGTTTAAATCTAAAATGAAAACCCAGTGAATCATATGTTAATGTTTTGTCAGCATCCCATATTTTACCCTTTTTTTCTGTAAACATAGACTTTTACATTGCATCTCTTCCCAGATATCTCTTCCCTGCATATCATTAGTCAATGTCTCTTTAGGTGAAATGAAATGAATGGATCATCACAATTCAGTACATATAGTTGAAACAACTTTGATCAAATTTTACTTGATCTAACACCCTATGCAACCCTAGCAACAATCTACAACATTTATAAAACTCCAGGAATAGTTTACAAATTGCAGGTATAGTGTGTGCTGATAGAAAGTAGAACTGAGACTTCACCAGTTAAAGTTGTTTTTAATCGAGCAAAACTAATAAAATTTGAGGATTCTGCCTGTTAATTTAAAAATTAATTAAATTCTCACTTTTAAAACATTTTAAATGTGATCCAAAGTCAGAATTCAGCGAAGGCACTGGTTGAAGTTTTCATCTGAGACCTTTTTTGGATGAAAAGTGACTTTTCAAAATGGGAATTTCCACCCTCCAAAAATACATTCACAATTATTTTTGTTGTGTTTTCAAATATAAAAATGTTTTGGCACCCAAAAATTAAAATAAAAGATCTTACAAATAAAAAAAAAAAAATCAGTGTGGGGTTTTTATATGTCAATGAAAACCTGAAACTTTTGAAAAAAAGCTTGAGAGAAAAGTTTGGAAATAATTTTTAGGGAAACAGAAATATTTCCCAATTAGCTCTATTACAGTATCTGAATTCCAATACAATCTTATGATCTTCTTTTATGAATATATGTAATATAATGTTGTAACACACGTTTCATTCTCAGATGACTGGCCACATATTTTAGCTGTACTTTCAAAATGAGTACATATCAGGCACTGTAGTATAGGTTACACATGCAGGAAACGTGGAGAGAGAGAGAATTGGTATGCATAGACACAAGACATCCACATAAAGACCATGATTCTTCTGAATAATGGGTATGCAAAACTTTTATGATTTAAGCTCTGTTCTCACTACATGCACAGAACCCCCACTGATATTACTGAAAGCAGAAGAGTCTTGAAGAGATATGCTGCGTAGACTGAAGAGGAGAATGTAGCCCACAGTGTTTCATTTAATGCAGATAATACTCATTCTGTTGCTGACTAACATTAGGCTCTACTGAAACGTAAACTCAGTAATACTCAACCACCATTTCACCATATAATCTGGGGAAATCCCCTATTCTTTATCGCTTCTTAGTATGTTGGATGTATAAAGACAGCTAGCAGTCCTTTGTAAAACCCCAGTGTCTGAAAATCCCCTTCATTAGGCTAACATACAGTACAGAGATCAATGAAACACATGGTTTGTGTTTGCACACATTCTGAAGTAAACCCTTCTCTTAGCATTAAACTGCCTTCAGCATCTCAGCAGGTTTGCCTAGGAAATATATTGGCCTGCCCTGACTGGAAAAAAACATAAACCATCATTTTGACTGTTGTTTTCAATCCTTTTATACTGACCAATAATTCAGCTTTCTTACATCAGGCAATGCAGCTTTTATAACATGCTTTGTTTTGTACTGGCATTTTTATACCATTTTTCTTCAAGTATCATGTACCTCAAAGAGCTTTACAGAAAGAATTATTGCACTAGAACTACTACTTCCATTGAACGGCATGGAGCATATGGATCAATCTATAGGCAGCCATGAGAGAGAGAACAAGATTGTGTATATCTGTGGATTAACCTTTGGAGTTTTAAGGTACAGAACAGAATCACCTCCAACTGAAAGGAAGATAGGGTATGTCTACACTACCACCCTAGTTCGAACTAGGGTGATAATGTAGTCAACCGGAGTTGCAAATGAAGCCCGGGATTTGAATTTCCTGGGCTTCATTTGCATATTGCCGGGCGCCGCCATTTTTAAATGTCTGCTAGTTCGGACTCTGTGCCCGCGGCTACACGTGGCACGAACTAGGTAGTTCGGACTAGGCTTCCTATTCCGAACTACCGTTACTCCTCGTGGAACAAGGTGTACCGGTAATTCGGATTAGGAAGCCGAGTCCAAACTACCTAGTTCGTGCCGCGTGTAGCTGCGGGGCACGGAGTCCGAACTAGCGGACATTTAAAAATGGTGGTGCCCGGCAACATGCAAATGAAGCCCGGAAAATTCAAATCCCGGGCTTCATTTGCAACTCCGGTTGACTACATTACCACCCTCATTCGAACTAGTGTGGTAGTGTAGACATACCCATAGGTAGTAACTACAGCTTAATGGCTCATTTGAATGCTATCTGCAATAACACAGCATCATCTCATCATTGCTCTAAGACTATTCCATCCAAAGAGTTAATGGGGGACATGCCCCACGCCTACAAAATTATCATTCATGAGTGTTATGTAAGGGTTTGCAGGATTGAGCCTCTACTCTTTACTAAAAAGCATGAGACACACTTTTATGCTCAATTATGTCTTCAGACATGAGCCCAGTTCTGCGGGGTGTTGGTGATGAGTACTTCTCAGGAAAGAGTGGAGCGTGACATTTTTCAGCATTTTGGGGAATCAAAACCAAAGTCTTTAATCTCAATTCAGCATCTTTAGATATTACTCTCTTCTGAAATGAGACTACAGAAAATCGAAAGTCTAGCTACACAGTGCTTGGATTCTTTGAATACTGGCTAATTTCCTATGCATTGTGTTTACTGCTCAATATATTTAATGAATACCAAAAAAATCCATGGAAATCCCCAGTGTTTTTTAAACTGCATATTCATAAAGCCAGTTTATTTTAATTATTAATCAAATACTTGTATTATAATAGCAATAAATGATTTAATATATAATTAACTCTATTATAAACATTTCTTATGAATAAGCATGAGAATGGTATTCATTAGCATATAGAAACTATTAGAGCTCTGTATACAACTCTGCTATTATCATCACAGCTAAAACAAACCATTTTTAAACTACTCAAAATCCAAATTCACAGTATTGGCCAGTATTCATGAAAGACAGTGACTAATAACAGTGATTTTTCCTCCCTTTACCACTGTCTTTACTGCCATCTAGCACTGTTATCACTGCAATTTATACTTTTGCTCTGATAAACTGAATTTATGGGGACACTTTCTGTTCACAGGAGTATTTCTATTGACTTCCAATTTTCTCTGGATTGCCTTAGTATAACAGATGACACAGTTTAGTTCTTTTTATATATCAATCACATAGTTCTGTCTCCCAGAAGGAACACTGGATGAAACTTCCATAGAGAATGGAGAAAAAGTAAAACTTTGTTATTCTAGTAATATAATTCAGTAAAAGTTTCAGGGGGGAAACTCGCTGTTTCTTAGGCCTTTTCTGCACTGGCATATTTTAATCACCAAAACCTGTCTTTTAGTGACAAAACAGTGAGATAGAGCATATGCACTGCAATGTGACTTTTGTCATGAAAAACACCCAGTTCTGGCAAGAAAAAACTTCCAGTCCTGCGAGTTTTCTTTCCAACTCCTTTTATTGATCTACAAAGAGCCTCCTGTTTGTATGGAAGAAATGGGAAGGTACCCCTTTGCCAGTTTCAGCCTATTTTCCTCTTCCGAAAAAACCTTCTTCTAAAAGAGAGCATCCACACTGCCAAAGTGCATAGAAAAAGTGATCTGCTTTTATGAGAGAATCCAGACTGAATGGACACTCTCTCACATGTAAGCTGTGATTGCTATGGACTGAATAGCCACCAGGGCACCTGTGCTTTTTCCTCTTTCCTCTTCTTCTGAAAGAACTCCCACTTCCCTGCCCATACATGCAGGGGCGGATATAGGGCAGGGCGAACGGGGCAGCCGCCCCGGGCCCCGCGCTTCAAAAAGCCCCGCGTATGAGCCGTGGCGCCACCGCGCATGCGCATGGCGTCACTGCGCATGCGCCGTGGCAAAGGGGGGGCCCCGCAAAACAGTCATCTGCCCCTGCATACATGCCTTTTTGCGAGAAAACTTTTTTGCAAAAAGGCTTCTTCCTCATAGAATAAGGATTACCAATGCCGGAAAGCCCCCTCTGTTCTTTCGATTTCTTGCAGACGAACCCAATTGCAGTGTACATGTTCCTCAAGTTTTGTCAGAAAAACTGCCACTTTTCTGACAAAACTCTGTAGTATAGACAAACCCCCAGCTATATACTCTCTGCCTATAAGGTGAGGGAAACTATAGGATTAGGTAAACAGTGGTCTACTGAGTTGCTTTCACATCACAAACACATCAACCATCTGCAAGAACCACGCAGGGAATTGTTTGTCTGTGCATCCATTAGACAAATGACAATCCTGCCCACACCTACACGATTAAATATCTAAGTGTTAAATATATCTTGAGGTCTTTTTAAAAATAAAAATTTCTCAAATTGAATAATACTTGAGCTAATCACTGCTATTTATCTATGTTTGTGTGGAAGTATTTGTGATATGCAAACTTCAATTGGCATGAGACATTTCTGGAGGTTCAAGTTGAGCAAGGAGAGAGAAGTTAAATTACTCAGAAGCACCTCACCAAGTCATTTTAAAAAGTACTTAAACTTAGAATACTTAAGGAAATGCAGGAGATCCAAACACGATCTTTGACATGTTATATCTAGTTAACATATAATAGTGGATCATTATTACACTTAAATGTAATAAAAGCCTTTCAAAGGGCTTTTCCTCCAGTATTTACTGGCACTCGTAATCCTGATAAGAGGAGTTCAGCTTCTGGTGCCATGTTCAGTTTGGCATTGGCTTTGATGTCTAATTTCTTATATGCTTATTTCTTAGTAAACTCTCATCTCTCCAAACCACACTTGTAGACTAGTTGCCTGTGGCAAGTTATATTATAGATAAAGTGAATATTTATGGATAACGTTAAAATAAATGGTATGTGGACTGTGAAAAACCAACGCTGCTGATACCTGTATTCCATATGATGCAATCTTGTTAGATTCACAAGTTAATCAAATTTATGACTATTCCAGGTGACTTCTAGGGAAGTCATGCTGCTGCAGGAAACACCGCTGATTATTCAACAAGTGATTCTTCCCACTTTGCCTATATTTTCCCATTGCTGTTAGCAATGAACCAACCATGGTGGTTACAGTCACGGTGCAACTGAAGATTGTGACTATCTGTAATAACTGAAGTTGGTTTTTAAGGGCCTGATCCTTGCCATGAAGAATAGTGGAAAAAATACAAATGGCATATGATTAAGGATTTCTGGATGTGAATGAAATCAGATGTGTAGGGAGAGGCGAATGTTATGTTCTGTGGGAACCTAATTTATTTTCATAATTTATGGCAGTGACATTTAGAGCCTTGAGAAGGTACTCATTTTAAAAAACTGTATAATCTAATAATACTAACGGTATATGAATATGATCTATAATATAATAACCAATTGAAATTGCAGAAATCATTTTAGATAGGTAGAGTATAATTTTCAAAACTGAAATTTGGCAGGAACAATATCATTTAACTTCCTGCTCTACAAAAAGGAACCATTGGACATTATCTATTTATTTGTTAAGCACTGATAATGTAGTTGATGCTGTACGTAACACTAATAAAGCACCCACTTTCTCAGAGAGTTTATACTCAATTGTCCTATCCCACGAAGCCTCATTTATTTTTACTCACATTAATAATTTAATTAACAGGACTAATTCCAGTACTCTGGTCAAATTTCAATTTGGATAATTACGTTTTATCTACCTACAAATCACCCTTAGTGTCAACTGGACATGGTTCTCCCCTCTGTACTAATCTAGAAAGTAGTGCTCTATTAAACAACTGTTAATTTTCTCCACAGAGGTGGCTGCATTTCAGTGCAGGTGGTTGGTGAATTGATCCCAATATATAGTTTATGTATTTTAGATGCTGAGGGATGTTTTTTTTTCTCTTTACACATGCACATAGGGGGCATAAACTCCAAGGCTTTGCAGGCGATTTTGGATTTCACTGAACTGGAACAGTGGGATCTGCTATCTTCATTTCTCTTGATCTGTCAGGTGTCACCTGAGTAATGTCCATCAAGGAACAACTCCTTAGGGCCAGTGCTGGCTTTCAACCTGGAGAAATCAGTTATATGCCATTAAAGAGACAAAGCTCACTTGTCCTTCACCTTTCTCCACTACCCCCCTAATAAAGAAGGAATAGATCAAGGCCTATGGTTGAGGTATGAATTGAAGAACTCATGATGTTACAGATGAAAGTATTTAGTGCTATGGTATTTGACAATCTAATTCTAAAACAAATACTTTTATCTCCCAGTTTCTGCAACTAGTAGAAAATATAAATGTGAAAGAAACGGTGGATATTGCATGAGCATTCAAGGCTGGAAAAGAGAACTACGTGTTCCACTGAGAAGCTAGGAACTTTCCCTAACCAATAAGAACAAGTCTCAGACCAAACTCATTTCACAGAACCCACTGACATCACTGGATAGTAACCATATTCAGGCCTTACTGAGTGGAATTAAAGAGCCAATAGTATGAGACTGAAAGAGGAGGAGTTTGGCAAAATATTTCACCTGTTACAACTAACAAAAACAAATTTTGCAATTCATAACATTGTCCAATTTATTAAAAAAAAATACTCCAAGGGGTTAATGCTAATTTAACCATCTTCAACTAACTACTCACAAACATGAACAAGTGCAAGACTAAGCTCTTAACTTATCATTCTGACAAACTATAAGAGAAAAACCTCCCTGAAAGCAGTCATAAAAAGGTAAAAAACTTAACCTTTAAAATGCATTACTTAAGTAAATACACTGAACACTGATTCTATTTTGCCATGCCGTGAATTTTGCTTTGTCATATAGATATCTAGTTTAAAAAGCATATTATCCAGTACATTTAGCAATGCAGTACTTTCATCAACAGTAATTTCTTCACAAGCCTCTAAAAGCAGATGAACAGAATGTTAAGAAAATTGTAAAGGCTGACAGCTATTGGATGGTACATGATAGTTTTCAGTTTTATAACCTAGAAATCAGTTATCAAAGACAGGACACTGTTCTTCTTCCAACCAGAAGAAAATTTTCACATTTTTGTTATTTTTCCTCATGCTGTGCAACAGCTATACTGTAGCATTAGGATGGCAGAACCAAAGCTCCACTCACACATAAAGTCTAAGGCAATGGTGGCAACCTGCAGCCCATTGGGATTTCACCTGTGGCCCGTGGATCCCCTGGTTGTCCCCCTTCCCCATGTGCCTCTCGCGCAAGGAGGCACCAGAACCCCATGCTTCCTGCTCCTCTCCCCTCCTTCCTAGCATTTTTGGAGGAGACACAAATCACCTGATTCAGGGAGGGGAAGGCGTGGGAACAAAGCATGAATCACATGATTCACGCACTCCAAAAGTGCTGGGAGGGCGAGAAGCAGCTAAGGGTGGTGCTCCAGTGCCTAGATGTACAAGAGGCATGTGTACAAGAGAAGCAGATGGGGGTGGGAGGAGGAGCTGGGGAACTCCAGTGGGCTACGGCCTGCTGTGCCCACTGAGGTGAAGAGGGCCACTCACCATTCCTGGTTTCCCATCCTTGGTGTAAGGGGAGTTCTTTTTCTGCCTCTGAATGGGCACACAGTTCCAATAACAAGTCCGTATTATATAAGTGCTTTCAGAATCTTCTAGAACATTTAATGAAAATCTATCTCGGACATATATTTAAAGAGGAGGAGGTAGCATAGGGAAAAGGGCATGGTCACCTATTGTAAATAACTGCAGCTCTTAGTACAGCACACAGAGAAATCAGTGGTAGTTTTGTTGCACTAAAAACTGCAGAACACCTAGGATGCTAAAAATGAAAGCACACTCCGTAACCAGAATACAGACCATTGTCTCTGCAAAACTATCGCATTGAGTATCACTGTACAACAGGTACCTCATTTCCGCTGTATCCCCTACTACTTAAAAGTCAGTAATTGTGGGACTATCATTATTTTTCATTAAGCCCCACAGTTAGTTTTTAAAATGACATGAAGTCCAGTTAACAAAGATCCCTGAAAATCAGAGCTTCGATTCTATTGAAGGTGGGGGTATAGTCCTATGTTCTTCATGCACTCCGAACTCCCACTGAAACCAATGGTAGTTTTGGATGCAGAGGAACACTGGGCTAAACATTGGGCTACAGCATGAAATCATGACAAAGGCATAATTCATAAGGTCTTTGCGGGAAGTGGCCCAAAATACTTCAGTAAATCCTTCTGCCTTCATGAGGACAACCTCCCTTCATAGGTATGTTCCTCTGGAGCTGTGAAGCTGTACACCTAGACATGGGGCTTTCATGGAAACTGAGACAAGCCATCCAAATTCATTACAAGAGGAGATCAGAAATGTTAGACATAGCATGCCCACAGCTGCTACTAGAAACAGAGGGGGAAGGTAAAGGCAAGAAGAGAGAGGTGAGAAGAGTTGTAGAAGAAGGAGAGAGAAGGAAAACAATATCATAGCCCTGATTGCCTCAGGGGAAGTAAGTGAGGAAATCATATCACAGTGTCTTAGGAGCCCCCAGATACTATGGAGATAGGTACCAAAAGAATTGGAGGTCGGAGAGTATCAGTAAATATCAGTGTATGTTGACTACCCCCCCCACACACACAGCCCCCTGATGAAAAATTCTAGCTGTAATAATATAAATATACAGATAGGCAAAGTAAGAAAAATGATGCTTGTAAATTTATCAGTTTCATTTAAGGCTATTTACTTTGCATATTCTGACACATGATGTTCACAAAGCTTTAAGATTCTGAAGCTTATTGCCAACTGTCATTAAATCATTTATTGGGAGACCACCTCACCCACACACATAATTTTCCAAAACCATGAAGGTTTAAATTGATAAAAATCAGAAAAAAAGTTTCAGCTTCATAATTTCTATCAAATGTGAAAATGTAAATTGATAAAAATCTTTAAAAAGACTTTGAATATTGCTATGATACATTCCAATTTAAAAAGAATCAAATTCTGCCAAGCCTAATTATGATATACATATAGGCATAAATTTTTAGAGATTATGTGAAAACAATATTCATTTCAGGTATTTCATATTGGTCCTGTAATTTTGACTTAAATTTAAAAAAGATGAATTACTAGCATATTCACATTACTAAAAAATGCTTTCATTTGTGTAAGCTGAAAAAGCTATTTGTAATTGTATCATATCTTTCATGCAGATCTGATTACTTACTAACAATTAACATTAAACTACAATACTATGGTGCAAAGAGATTAATACTTTGATGAAAATATAGGTTTTGAAGTGTTGTCAAAACAAAGAATATTGATCTTTTAAAATCACTGCTGTTCGTATATTAATCACAAACATTATTGATGGTAATATGTGCCTTTTGTGCAAATGCACTTTATTTTGAACCTTTTTTGACAGTAATAGCATTCTATTATACTGTATGGCATCTTAATATACTCTACAGACAATTTTGTCAAATTAAAGCCTTTCATTAAAAAAGTTGTTAAGCAAAAGAAAATTAACTGTCTTCATTCAGTTTGATTTCAAATCCTGTCTGTTTTTTACAATTCTCTGTATAAATAAAAAGTTGAAAAGAGCTATTCTAATGCTAATTTGGATCAACCGTACAAACATATGATTCCAGGTTTCTAAAAGAGGCCCACTTGAGGGGGCTTTAAAATTGAACAAAAAGAGCCCTGGGGCTCTACAACTCACATTTAACCTACTTACATGAAAAAGGAATTGCTTTGGTTAAGAATAAACTTCCACAAGCTCAGGTTCAAACTAAACATGCCAGCATATTAGTGAGGAAATGAAACAGCAAATAGTAACCCCTTTCATACTCGTAAAAGAATACTGTATTTATTTAAACTCTTTGGCAGAAATTCTCATTTTAATTAAATTGCACTTACTGAAATAACATTTTTGTAATTAAGAAAAAATAACCCATTCTTTTTAAAGACCTATGAAAATCACAGCAACCTAAAATATATGGAGAAAACATGTAATCGTGAGAATAAATCTAACTAATTTAGGCCAGAAGTCACAATTTGTGTGTGTGTGTGCGCGCGCGCGCGCGCGCGCACACGTTTGTGTGTGCGTGCTGGGAAAGTCCATCCAATGCAACCAGAGAAGCCCAAAGAAGTTAACTTTTGAGGTCCTGAAAAGCATGGAAAGCAAAACGCAGTTTTTAAAATGTGCTTGTTAAGTTTCTGGAGTTGTTTCCATTCCCCTTCTTCCCTCCCTCCCCCGCATTCTGATTAAGGTTAGTATTACAACAGTTCCTTGCTTTATATATATATATATATAACACTGTTACAGTGATAGGATATCATCATAGAGGAAAAATTCATTTGTCTCAGGTCTGCAGAACAAAGAAGAGGATCAATGGAGAGTAGCAGAGATGTTTGGTGGTAGGGCTGTTTCACTCATGAATACTTACTTCCTAGAGGACGGCACACTCCCTATTAAGAAAGTGAGCTTGTTGTCTTATTTGGCCAAGAGATTTGATACCAGGATGCAATTTCATCAGGAACACAAGACTAAAGGAAGTAGATTTAAAGAGGTAAAACCCAGCTATGAATGAAAGAATAAAAACCTATCAATCCATGCATGAACTGTCCATGATCATTCAATCCAGGGACTGGGAAGTCACCTTAGGATAAAGCCCATTATTGAATTCCTGAATTCCCCAATATGGTGAGTAATGTGTCAGATCGGCTTTATGCATGTATCTTTAATTAGTTGTAATGCTTATTCAGAATACTTTTATAATAAAAAAAAATCAGAAAGAATATAATAATACTTTCTATTGTAAAAGTCCAACATCCAATTCCTTGAGCCTTACCTTCAATCTTATTCTTCACCAGGTCATTTAAATGTACATTTATTTGGACACAATAGTGCAGCTGCTGCTTGTTTGCACTGTTTCTAAAGTCACTTAGCAATTTAACGACTTAGCTGTTCAAAGATAGTGAGGTTAAAACATGGCAGAGCATATGGAATTCAGGTTTTCACAATGCCATGTTCAACCTATACATTAACACAAAACTAACAAAAAATTCAGAGAGTATTCAAACTCTCTTACACTTGAACATTTTAAATCTCTATTGGTAAATATTTGCCTTCGCAATTAATCTAATGGGTTTCAGATGTCATAATACTAGTAAAAACGGGTTATTTTCTCTACAACACTTTGCAGTTCTTTGAGATTTAGTAAATGTGTCTCCCACTGCAAGGATGCATGTGCTTCATGCACACAAGCTCAGATCTTTTGGGAAACATGACCACACGCACCCAATGTCTCCCTGTTTTCCTGTGTAAGGGCATAAGGGTGCAGTAGTCATGATTCTTTTTCAGTTCCCTTGTAATTCAAATCCCATAATTCTGAGAACTCCAAAAAATGGGGGCAGAGGGTAAGCTCTGGGATCAATACAGACAATATCTCACATGTCATCATTACCATAGGGTGAGTAACCTTTCTGTCTTCAGAGTATGTGTCAGTGTCGATCTTACCACCAGGTCCTAGCAAGCAGGACTTTCCTCGGGTAATGGGAATAAGGCGTTTCAGCTGTGTCCGTGACTGGAGTATTGCTCTCTGCAACTTGGTATCTGCCCTGGCAACAATGGCAAGGGCATAATGTTTAACAAAAGTCAATGTCGGTTGTTCTATGGCGCAGCCTTGAAAATGAAAATATTTCTGAAGCAGGTAACAGATGCAAACTTGTGTACTGGTGGAGTGTGCCTTTACATTTGGAGGGAGAAACTCACTAGTCAGCTGATAATAGATGGAAATGCATTGCATAATCCACTTGGAAAGTCTCTGCAATGAACTGGCTTCACATTGGGATGTAGACAGCCTGAATGACTTGGTCTTACTAAGGTTATACAGTAAAGCTCTGGATATATCCAGGGAAAAGTATATTCTCGCCTGGCACTGAAAAGAAGGAACTGAGGGAGAGTCATTACACAGCTATTAAAAAATGTCTATTTTTACATACATGTGGTGCATGCACATCTACAGTGGAATCCACACTGACAGATACTTGAAGAATTAGGGATTGCATATTACAAATCCTAAAAAACCTACAAATTATCTATACACACATAAAAGTGAAATATAAATGTATGAATATATAATAAGCATACTTCAGATTCTCTGTGCAGCAAGTTGCTTCCTATGTCGATCCAGATATAAACTACGGGTTTGCTTATTTTACATATATTAGTCAGCACTAAAATCTAGGGAACAAGTCAAAATCCTGTGTTCACTCACTAAATGCAGCAAATGTAAAAATATTGTGGTACATATAATGTGACCTTTTTAGTCCTTGGTACGTGCACTTGACTCCCATTAAAATTAACATTAATGAGAATTTGATGCGTGCGTGGATGGAAGAATGGCTCCCAATGTACTGGAGATAAAAGAAAAACAGCACAGGAAAAAAGACTTAAAGCTGTCACAATCTAAAGTTACTGTCTTGAATGTCTTTGCAACCACTGCTCAATGTGTAATATGCTTCCCACTCGGTGCCTGATCCACAGATGTTGAGTCTGAAACAGCTACCTACCAGATACAAGGGCAGGTTCTTTAAATCCATATACTCTTGTTTTCAGCTCTGGACATCTGCAGTTCACTCCCTGCTGTTGGTCAAAATGGAGTCTTCCTCATCTTCACACTTTAGAGGTCACTCTACACAGGTTAATTAGAAGCCTTAAGTTGAAGCTTGAGTACAGTTCTAGTGCTCAATTGTGCCTTGTATTCACAGTACGGGGTGATGTGGAGTCACATGAAAAACAGAACCTTCCCAGAACTCTTGGGAGCACAGAGAATGAGTGCCCTATACCATATTCATTCCTTTCTGTGGCGCAGCTTATTTCCCATCATGTGCCCAATTAGCTCTGCTAGAGTGCACTGGCAGAGCTATGATCCAGCCTCTTTCCTGCCTTCTTTGAGGTGCCAGGGAACCTCTTGGCAACATGGGTAGAAGCAGTTCCAGTGATCTTCTGAGTGCTGTGAAAGTATGGGGGGAAGGCTCTATGAACCCTCTCCACTCCAATAGAACAACCGCATAAGAACTGAACAGAATCTGTCCCACAGCAATTATTATGTCCCACCCTTCAAGATAGTGACAAGAATATTTTATGGACTATTTAGGACATTATTAGTTTTTCTATTTTATATCTAGTAAAGGGTAAAAAAAATCATTAATTTGCCATTTGTGATTGATACACTTCCCTTACCTATTGCTATTGCCTAGACACTATGCTGATGGCATGCTATCAGTGCAGAGAGAATGTGAGGCAAGTACTTAGTTGGGAAATTGAACTCATTAATCTTCTGACATTTTATTATATCTACCCATTTCTGTTAATTGTGCATGGAAAGTAGGTGAAAATTTGCACTCACAAGAATATGTGCAGACCTCGGATTTCTGAAAATCATGCCCATTCTTTCTCTGGGGTCAGAGCTGCAGTAGTAGATATTAGCTACGTACACATTAAGAAACATTTCATTCGGGACGACCTCACATTCCTTTAATCCAGTGACTCACCCCTGAACAAGCAGGGCTCTTTTTGCTTACTTTTTTCTGAGGGAAAACCACTGCAGGCCTTTTTGTCACTATTGTTATTGCAGGAAGACTACTGTACTGAGAACAGGTAAGTCTTGTACTATTCACGTCAAGCAAAGACTCTCACTCAGTCTAGTACCTTTTGGTAAGTATTTTGACAGATATTTTCACTTTGAGTGGCAATGTCCTTACTGACTTCAGCTCTTAAAAGTGGGTCATACAGGGAGATGGGATGTCTTTGAGACCTCCCAGAATCTACTTTATCAGCTAGTATATTCAGATCCTAAATATTAAATAAGGCTCTTGGTTCTGAGTGAGTCTGTTTGGCTATGTCTAAACTGCACAGTTATTTCAGAATAAGCTATTACTGAATAGTTATTCTGAAAAAGCTTATTCCAAAACAGAACGTCCACAATACAGGGAAGCATCAAAATTAGTCCAAGGCAGGCTTCCCTAATGTAGACGTGCTATCTCAATTTAGAGCCCACAGAGGAATAACTTAGAATGGCCCTGGTGAGGGCTATTTCGAAATAGCAGAAGTGGCGCGTCCACACACCTTATTTCGAAATAGCTATTTCTGAATAGGCATTATTCTTCGTTGAAAGAGGGTTACAAAAGTCAGAATAGGCCGTCTGTTATTTCAAAATCATTTTGAAATTATGGAATTGCTGTGTAGACACTCATATAGTTATTTTGGAATAACAGCCGTTATTCCAAAATAACTTTGCTATGTAGACACACCCTTTCTGAATGCTAAATTTTAGACATACATGACACCATCTTCAGAAATGCCTTGAATCAAAGTGGGGGGTGGGTGGAGGGAGGAATGGATGAGTGCACAAAGAGAAGCACCCAAAAATACTAGCCTACCACCTTTTGTAAATAGGAATGGGAATTTAGATATATGTTTCTAGAGGGTGTCCATATTTTTATCATTTAATACAAAAGAGTAATGTTGAGATTTACAAAGAGAAAAAAATCTAACATCTGTGAAATGCAAACTAAGTGTGTTGCCCAGTACTTAACACGATTTTTAAAAGGCAAAACTTGTTTATAGCAAGCATGCACAATTTAATGAAGATCAGACAGAGTTGTCCATTATATTTTACTTCTTGAACAGAGAGGCAAGTAGCCCCATTAAACATGGAGAGAACGTAATGGTTTTACAGAAAAATGACTGAGTGCTGCATATGTAATGATTTACATGGAATTGAAAGAATAAAAGATACAGAATGTAGAATTTCTTAAAATATGACCCTTTCTCTACAGCTGTGAACTGACTGTCCTTACAACATAAGACTCATACTTAATCCATGAGGCTACACAGCTTAATCTACCCAAGGTCTTAGGTTATCAACTCTGTCCAGCTGGTCATTAATCCCCATGGAATAATCTGCACGTCAATTGATATTGCTTAATTAAATGTAGTGATCCATTTGACACACAGAATAAAGAAAGCTGGAAGGAGATCTACTAAAAAGGTGACTTCTTCAGAATTGGAACTCATTACACTTCATCCACCATATTACAGAGCCTTTGGTTACAAAAAAGTGAATTTCCACATATTAAATTTCTCCAGAAAGTCTCCTTTGTGGTGTAACAAAACCTTATACAAATAATAAACTAACTTTTAAAAAAATGACATAATGGGTCAAATTGTTCCCTTTCTTGCATCCAAGCAGTATCACTGACATTAATGGCATTCAGCAACATAGCTGTGAGCTGAATCTGAGCCAAGAATGTAAGAAAAAACCCATTCTTCAATTCATACCAATCTGAAAATGCATGTACATTTCAAACAAATTGGGCGTTATTTGACATTTGTTTGGCTTCTTGAATAAAAAGGGGCAAATTCTCCATAATTTATTTATTTCTCCAAAAATAGTAGAAAGGACAACATTTCTTTTTGTATTGCTAGAGTAAATAGGACACAGAACAAACAAGCTATATTGCATAGGTTAGTTCAGTGTTTTTCAACCTTTTTTATAAAGTACCCCATTTTCAAAAAAAAAAAAAGAATCATACGTACCCACTGACACGCACATTTTTTTTCTACCATTGCAACACATTTGTTTAAATAACTTAATTGTAGCTGTGCGGGCCATGACATTTTTGGGAGTAAAAAGTACAAAAATAATAAAGCGCTGAAAAACTTTTAACAAAAATTCAGTTTTCTCCAAATTTCAGTGTGTTGACTTACCCTCTCAAGTACCCCTAAGGGTACTCGTATCACTGGTTGAGAAACACTGGGTTAGTTCATACATCCAAGCTGATTCTATGATATTTTAGACTTTTTGTTAGTTTAATTTGCATCGCCACCATATATCTTGATACTATATATTGTTTACTTCACTTTTAGAAATTAGCCTTTCCACAAGAAATCTACAGCAGAGAAAAGCAAACACATCCAGTTTTCACATGAGGTTAGGATAAACTGAAAGGTAAGTTACAAGTAGAGGGTTCAACCATATAGCCATGCAATTAGCCCCCAGGCCTACTCAAAGTTCCCTCACTCCTGCCCCCACCCTCCTGTCTGAAACCTGCCATCTGCCTCAATGTGTCTACTGCCAGGTATGTGCAGTGATGTGTGCCTGGACCCTTCCTCTCCACAGTTAGAGCTAGACTACTAGAACTCCTGTTCCATTCCACTACCAGACTCGCCAACTAGCAGATGTACCTGGAGCTCCAAGTAGCCCCAGACTGTGGCTCCAGGGGAAGAAAAATGGCAAAAAAAGGAGAATGTCTGACTTCGGAGACCTGGATGAATCCTACGACCAGCTCATGGGTGAGTCCCGCCCCCAAGAGGGGAGGGGAAAGGTGCAGCATTTGTTGAGCATAGGGGTGGACAATAATTTTTCAAAATGGCCCACAGGTGCTCGGGAAGGGGTGAGGTGTCAGGCAGAAGGGGTGGGACCAGGAGACTTCTTGTGCTTCCCCCACCCCCCAGACTCCGATTGGCCTGAGTGTGGGGGAGCACATGAAGTCTCCCCATACATGTCTAGAGAGAATTGCCAGCTGTTTAAAAATATCTGGCAATTCTCTCTAAGTGTCACTCCCTCCACTCCCAGGCCAATCAGGGCCTGGGGATGCGGGCAGTGTGCAAAGTCTCTCGCCCCCTATACCTGCCCTGCCAGGGGCACGTGGCAGCTAGAGAGAAACGCTGGCTGTTTTAAAACAGCTGGTGTTTCTCTCTAGCAGCTGCATGCTCTTGGCAGGGGTAGGGGGAGGAGACTTCGCACACTCCCCCATCCCCAAGTCTCAATTGGCCTAGAGAAGGGGGAGGGGCAGGGTGGCCGCAGACCAGATCCCCCGGCTTGGCAAGCCAGATCAGGCTCACGGAAGCCCCTTTGCCCACTCCTGGTTTAGCAGCAAAGTGCAGTTCACATCATAGCCTGGGTATCAGTCTCCAATCCTTTGGATTTGCCCCTGGAACAGGGCAGGTGCTTCCCACTCATCTCCAGACAAGCATGTTGCCCAGGATACATCCTTTCCCTATCCTTTCTTTGAGTGTATTGCTCAATCCCCACCTTCCCATCATGCTGCCTTTGCAGGCGCATTTGTGGCTCTGCCCCTATGACTACAGGAAGTCCTCTCCCACTTCTTCAGTATTGGAACTCATTATACTTCATCCACAGGACTACAGAAGTTTAGTTTCCAAACCCTGGACTTGTTCAGTGCCCATCCACTGTAAGCTGGGGCCAACCCAGATTTCTACTTCCAGCCATGCCACTAGTTCAACCGTAATTTACATTCCATAAAAAGCACCATATCACACAAAAACAGAAATAGACTATGAAGTCTTCTCTCCATCCACAAAATAGTTACAATTCTAGCACTGACAGTGTAAACTTTCTTGCTCAGACCTGGTTGGGTTACCTATAGCTCCGAGAGAGATCAGATTCAATGACCTTTGGATTATTGATAGAGCCCTACCAAATTCACAGCCATGAAAAACACATCATTTTAAAAGAGGGGGGTCACAGTGTTGTCACCCTTATTTCTGCAATGTCTTCAGAGTTGGGTGGATGGAGAGTTGTGATTGTTGCAACTGTCGCAACATTGTACCAAGCCATCCTTACCTGTATTCTGCAGCCTTCAGTGGCTGAGTGGCCAGAAAATAGCAGCTGCTGACTGAGGGTCCAGCTCTGCAGGCAGTCATGCACTAGTAAGGGTGGCAATACCACACCGTGCCATCCTTAGTTCTGCACTGCTGCTGGCAGCAGCTGTCTTCGGAGCTGGGATCCCAGTCATCAGCTGCTGCCCAACTCCGAAGGCAGTACTACTGCCAACAGCAGCGCAGAGATAGCGATAGCAGCACCACAACCCTGCCTATAGCAAACCTGCAACTCTATTACAACATCGTGACATTTCAGATTTAAATAACTTGTGATTTTTAAAATCCTATAACCATGAAACTGACCAAAATGCGCCATGAACTTGGTAGCACCCTAGTTATTTGCCTCACTGGTAAGGCTGCCAAGAAGAGATGGCAAGTAGTGACGATTGTGTTGGTGATTATTTTTCTGATATAAATATAGATAAGAAAAATGATCACCAACACAGTTGCCACTATATATCTGTCCATTAGGATCTTGACTGAGATCACAAACCCATTTCACCTTAACAACTGGACAAGGTCTTCATTACCTCCTCCTTCACATACACCACCAGCCCACCCAAATAGTATTTGCCTTCTTCTGTCAGAGCCCAGAACTGATCCATTGTAATGCATGTCAGATTTATCAGTTATTCTTTTTCCAATTCTGTCATTATTACATTGCAGTTCTTTCAAGTGCCATGAAGTATAAGTAACATTTTATGATTGTTCAAATGTTTTTTCTAGAAAGACCTTATATAACATGCCTATTTTCCAGTACAGTCCTTTCCTATCATTTGCTGTTAATGTTATTTTCAATTACACTGCTGTTTATGCTCTAGTATAGGATAAATTGTTTGTTAAATAGTCATTAGGACTTTCAAAACCATATTTATTCTGGTAGAAATTATGTACTTTTTTTGTTTAAAAAACCCTGAAGTACAGGTTGTGCCTCTTAAATCCGGGATTCTTTCATCTAGCAACATCCGTGGTCTGGCATGACTATGGATGTTCCTGAATGAGAGAGAGCTGGTGCTGGAAGGCCAGCAGCTGGGAGTCCAGTGCAACCCTGCAAGTTTGCTAGCAGAAGGGCTGCAGTGGCCTCGGCGGAGTGCGATCGGGACTATCTTCCACCCGGCACCAGGGCTGGGACCAAAGCAGCCAAAGAGAGGAAGCCTGGCCGGGCTGCGGAAGCCTAGGAGATGGCAGGGACAGCAGCTCGGACAGCAGTGGACAGCAGTGTAATTGGAGCTGCCTGCCACCTGGCAGCAGAGCCAGGGGCTGTGACCACAGCAGGCCAGGAGGGGAAGCCAGCCATGGCAGACTGCCAGAATCTACACATCTGGGGGCACACGCCTCCTGGCAGCAGGGTTGGGGCTGCAGCAGCCCAATCGGGCAACGTGCCATTCAGCAGTGGGGCTGGAGTTGCCCACCTGGTCGGCCAGGGAGCTGGGGCTGGTCCACGGACAGCCCAGCTGGTCTGAAGGAGCCGGCAGCAGGGAGGGGCAGCGGACTGAAAGGCTGGGATCCGGGGACCTCCCATTGTCAGCAAAATTCCCTCATCCAGGACTGGTCAGGTCCCAAGGGTGCTGGGCAAGAAAGATCCAACCTGTACCAATATTATTGACAGTTTCTGCATGAAATTTACAACTGTATGTTAAACATGTTACAGGATCACTGGCACGTATATTATTTTCCCCCAAAAAAACAAAAACACCATTTCTAGTCTGGCTCTCAGGCTATCATTTACGAAAGGAGAAAGCTATTACAGACTGATATAAATAAACCCCATGTCCAAAAAGAGGGCACATAGAAAGAGAAAAACATTAAACTTATAAGGGAACAAATACTAACCACTAAAAAAAATAGGACTACCAGCTTTTTAAGCATAGAAAAAAATCCATTGACAATGTCTAGAAAACCTGATTTTTAATTAATATTTTCTTAAAATTTACAGTTCTACTAGTGATCACATTCTTGATTTCCAGTATGGCATTCTGGAGAAGGGGAGAAAAATCAGTCAAACCAAGACATAGAAATGGAAATCCCCGAAAGAAAAAGGGAAAAAGAGGTTTGATCACACTCCATAAAACTGTTTAATGGAAACTGTTTGGGAGCCCAGATTTGGGAGTCAGTGGAGCTGTGTCATCCTGAAATACAATTCCTTCATAGAAACTTCTATATTTCCAAAACGTGGTAACATAGCAATCCATTTTGAAACAACTGCAGAATAAACATGTGCAAACCCCAAACTACACTTTATTCTTCCCTTGATTTTCACTGGTGTAAACTTATTTAAATCCAAGGAGATGCAGAGATATAAAGCCTGCATACAATAAAAGATGATTCAGGTCTACGTACATTACTGCTATTCACTATCTTCCTTGCCCTTCAACTGTCCTTTTATATTGAATCGACTATGAATGGTTTTATGTTGGAATTTTGGTAGATTCCCATTCCTCCTATTTGTGAAGTTGTGTACAGGCAGTCCCCGGGTTACGTACAAGATAGGGACTGTAGGTTTGTTCTTAAGTTGAATCTGTATGTAAGTTGGAACTGGCATCAGCCGCTGCTGAAACTGATCAGTTTCAACCGCTGCTGAATCTGCATGCCAGTTCTGACTTACATACAGATTCAACTTAAGAACCCCAGGCGTCCCCAAGTCAGCTGCTGCTGAAACTGATCAGCGGCTGGTTCCAGGAAGCCTGGGGCAGAGCAACTCTGCCTCGGGCTTCCTGTAGTCAGCCGCTGGTCAGTTTCAGCAGCGGCTGACTTGGGGACGCCTGGGGAAGAGCAGCTGGAGTGCTGCTGGGTTGCTCCAGTAGCGCGGCTCCTTGGCACTACTGGAGCAACCCAGCAGCACCCCAGCTGCTCTGCCCCAGGCGTCCTGATTCAGCCGCTGCTGAAACTGACCAGCAGCGGCTGAATCAGGACGCCTGGGGCAGAGCAGCTGGGGTGCTGCCGGGTTGGTCCGGAGCGGCGCTGCGGGACCAACCCGGCAGCCCCCAGCTGCTCTACGCCAGGGGTAGGCAAGAAAAGCCTGGTCTGCTGGGGGGGGGGGGGCACTAGCTGCACCCCCCCCCAGCAGACCAGGGAGACGGGGGTGGCGGGACCGCCCAAGTCCTCCACGGCTTTGCTCCGTCTCCCTGGTCTGCTGACCTGGGAGATGCGGAGCAAAGCCGCAGAGCACGCGGGCAGCGGGACAGTCCAGGCGTGTTGCAGCTGTCCCACTGCTGGCGTGCTCCGAGGCTTTACTCCCCATCTCCCTGGTCTGCTGGTCAGACCAGGGGGACAGGAGCAAAGCCGCAGAGCACGCCCGCAGCGGGACAGCCCAAGTGCGCCCGGGCTGTCCCGCTGCGGGCGTGCTCCAAGGCTTTGCTCCCCGTCTCCCTGCAGACCAGGGAGACGGAGAGCAAAGCTGCGGAGCACGCCCACAGCGGGACTGCCCAAGCGCACCCGGGCTGTTCCGCTGCGGGCGTGCTCCGCGGCTTTGCTCCTGTCCCCCTGGTCTGCTGGGGGGGTCCAGCAAAGTCGCTGGACCCCCCCCAGCAGACCAGGGACACCCGAGCAAAGCCGCCGCCTGGGCTGCTTTGCTCGTTTGCCCGGGAGCCAAGCCACTGCCTGGCTTTGCTTGGGTGTTCCTGGTCTCGTGGGGGGGTCCAGCGGCTCTGCTGAACCCCACCAGCGGACCAGGGAGACCGGGAGAAACTTTTCTCGCCCCGGAGGACACGGGTGGCGACCCGCCGCCCGTGAGCTCCGGGGAGAGAAAAGCCCCATTCGTAAGTGTAGAGTCGACGTAAGTCGGATCCGCGTAAGTCGGGGACTGCCTGTACTACAATTGCCGTGCACAGTAACTGAGAATTGTTCATTTGTGTGCTGGAAAAATGGAATTAATACGTTATAATAGTATATCCAGGAGTGATCATGACAACATTTTATTAGAAGAGCTAAAAAGCTAGATCATTATATTTATACCACTGCCCTTGATAGTGGTTGGTTCAGAGTAGGGTTGTAAGCAACTATAAAAGAGAGGCAGCAAAGGGGAAGGGAAGAGTAGGAACTGGTGCTGAGGTGAACCGGGGCAGGGGTCGGAGAGGAAGAGGCACAGCGGGAAACGGCGTGAGCAGGGGCCGCTTCAATCCCCACTCACATCGGTTCCCACTGCCAGCACTCCTGCTTTTGAAATGTGTAAGAGCCTTTCGTACCTTTCAAAAGCAGAAGTGCTGCAGGCAGCACAGGGTGAACGGGGACTCAAGCAATCCTCACTCGCCTCCCCTTGCTGCCTCTATGAGAACTGAAGGCCCCTACCAGCAGCACGCTCTAGTTTGAACTGAAGAAACTCCAGCTGTGCTTGTATGGCAGAGGGAAAGCAGGAAATGCTTATTTCTAGGGGCAGAAAGCTAAAGAAGGGATGGGGTGGTCCGCAGGGGTCCCAACGGTGAGCTGGCCCCTCCACCCCACCCTCCCACAGACAGAGGCTGTTGCACCAAGCAACCCCTGTTCACAGCGGCCAGGTCTGGCTGCGGCCAGGGGCTGGTTAGGGAGCAGCCCATCCACCAGTCCTGTTTGTGGCAGCCAGGACTGATCGCTGTCCCTGTGCATTTTAAATGTAGTAAGAGCCCAGCAGCTGTTACTACATTTAAAATTCAGAGCTGCAGCGCGGGGAGGCTCCAGAGCTGGAATGAGCCAGTACTGCTCAGTCCCTGCTTGAGTTGGCTCCTGGAGCTGCCCCTGCTGCAGCTCTGCAGAGCGGTGCTTATCGACTAATTGTATTGTCAATACAAATTGTATCGACTATACGATTAGCCAGATAATCGCATTTTAACATCTTCAGTTCAGAGGCTGTGCCTCATGCAAGCAGACCCTCAATGTCGCTACACCATGTGCATAGTAAGGACTGTGTACAATCAAGATGCTCCCTCCAGTATACAATCTCCTCTCCACAGGCCAGGGCAGAGAAGTGGGTCCATTACCCTTCCTCCTCTCCACCTTTCCACCCCATTCCTTCTTTGGCTTTCTGACCCCTAGAAATAAGCATTCCCTGCTCTCTCTATGCCATACAACCACAGCTGTTCAGTTGGAGTTTCTTCAGTTTACACTACAGCGGGCTACTGGCAGGGGCCTTCAATTCTAGGATAAGTTTCTTCCGGAGCCTGGATTTATTAACTTTCTAAGCATGCTGCAAAGCCCATCTTTCTCAAAACCATTAAGTAAAACATTCCTAAGGTGTGGGATTGTGGATGTCTATTTGAACTAGATGGCATGGCGTGTTGATGTATTATCTTTATGGAGGAGTCAATAACCAGATAACGGATTAACTGAATAACAATTGTGCATGGATTTTTTAAAATTTTAAATTATTGATGTTTTATATAGAAAAGGCTCCTCAGCACTTGAGACAGTCATTCCAATCACTTTTTTAATAGTTTACAAATAATGATTCCAAATCCTGCATTGAGTTCTATTCACATGGATGCTTTGGACAGTCTCCAGTCCTGCTGAAGTTAAATGGACTTCTCATGGTCACAGAAGTCCATGTTAGCAGATCCAAAAGCAGATGTGGCCCCAGCAAAACTGAATAGCCTTTACAGCTAGGCATTTTTGCTTCAAATATCTTACGTTTGCCCCAATTTTTGTTAAAGCAAAATTTTCAGTAATATCACTGCACTAATAGAAAATAATATTTTAACCAATCATCACATTAGAAAAAATATTGCATCTACAATTTTTTAAACCTACTACATAATTATCATTAACTAGGGACCTAAATTCCTGGTTAAAAAGTTAACAGGCTAAATGCTATGTAACATGCCCAGCTGGCCCAGAGCAGCTCCCCACAGCGCGATGCAGCAAGCCCTGCCAGGCTGAAGCAGACCTCTCCCACAGCTCAACGCAGCCCGCCGCTCCAGCACAGCCGGGCCTGCCTCATTGCAGGCTGTTCTTGCCAGGATGGGCCACACCCAACCTGCTGTACCCCTGGCAGGGGGCTGCTCCAGCAAAGGCACGCCACACCACACGGTGGGCTGCTCCATCATGCCATGGGCGGCGTCTGCTCTGGCTGGCCCAAGCGTGCTGGTAAGGTTCATACTAACCAGGTAACCGGTTAACCAGTTAACCTTTACATCGCTACCAGTAACACTCAAGATTACTGTAATTGGGAGTAGAGAAAAATGTATTATGCATACAGTAATTCCTCATTTAACACATGCCCTCTTAACACATTTTCATGATAGCATGATTTTTTTTTTAGGGAACATTTTTTTAATTACATGACTGTCCCCAGAATAACACCTTTTCCCCAGCTGGCCCATCGCCAGCATCTGCGCGGGGCTTCCTCCGCCTCCCTGCAACGCGGCAGAGGGTTCGCTGCTCGCTGCGCCATTCCCCACTGACTCCCCCTCGCCGGATGCAGTGCGGGTCGCAAAAGACCCATCACAGGGGCACACTCCCAACCCAATTCCCCTCCCCTGTCATCCCCTTTCCTTCCCCAGAGCCAAACACCTCCCCTCCCTGCTGTAACCAGTCCCCTCTCTCCCCCAACCTTGTGTCCCAGTCCCAACAGACACCATCGCTTGAAACGCAATCCCCACCTTTTCCATTATTTTCAATGGGAAAATTGACCCTACATAACACGTTTTCACTTACCACAATCATTTTCTGAAACATATCTATAGTGTTAAATGAGGAATTACTGTATTTTCCATTTTGTTTACTTTGTATATTGTACAGTACTTTGCATATAGTAAATGTTACTGGTCCTTTGGTACAGTCATTTAATCAGCTTCCCTTGGTGTTTTTTTGACTGGGTATTTTTACACTGTAGCAGAGGTGAGAACACATTTTTCAAAATAGAAAAATGTCATAAAAAATCACAACGATTATCAAGAGACTCTAAGAGGTTGGTGTACCACCTGAAACCACTTTTCATTCATTTTTTCACCATGTGTAGAGTTCATGCTGAGATGTGCCTTTAACATTTCAGGAGCATGATTTGCAGCTGGAAATGTATACCAAAAAAATAAACTGAAAGTGTTAATATGTTCATTTGCAAATCTACACCAGTATCGCTACTTGCTGAGGTGAACTAGACCTGCATTGCTGAAGTACTAAACACAACAATATATAAAGGATCCAATCAATCCAACTCACACAGAAATCAATGGCTGTCTTTCCACTGATTTCAATGGAAGTCAGATCAGCTCCTAAGAAACCTCAATGTATGTATTTCCCCAAGACCCACTCCCTGCTTTCCTCTCAAAACAAAAAAGACTGAACTCTGCTCTTGTCTTTAGTTCAACATCATGTCTCTCTCCTCCCTTCTCCTCCTGTAATAAATATTCTCTCTATCCCTGTTACTGACAATAATGTAAGTGAACTCTGCACCACATACATCTGTCATTATTAATGACCATGGTAGAGAGGAGCGATAGCTCACTCTTTTAAGAACCAAAAGGGCAAAATGCTTTAGAATTTTCCATTCACATTTTCTTTTTTAAACATACTTGCTTGGTGACTTTCCAAAGTCATGACTCATGACTCAAAGAAGAAAAATCTTGCAGCATTTAACCTTTACATAGAAAATTGTTTGTTTAAACAGAGGACATTTGCTACTTTAAAAGTCTTCATTGTATTGCAATAATGCTATTCTCAGTATTTCATAGATCACAAAAGACCTAAACCTATGTCATAGACACATAGAAAAGGAATTTTGTTTTAAAAATCATTACATTTCTTTTGCCCAAAGAACTGTAATTTTTACCAAAATGGACAATATTTTCTTTGTAGATTTTTTTCATTTCATTAGTTTTCCAGAAAGTACAAAACCATATCTAATGTACATAAAAATTGTTGCCAGAAAGTTTGAGCTTACTACACTTGTAAAACACCATGCACCCATTCACAATAGTTGTCCAAAACCGTTTACTGCTATTGGTTGATTGCCTGAAGGTTTTAAATTAAGATCTGGATAAACTGGTGGAGTACTTAATGTTTTTAGTTAGTGAGAACAAGACACAAAAAGTATACAAGCTGCAGTAATTCAGGTAGTCCTACTAATTCTATGCTACAGTTCAATGGCTTCCATTTGTGAATTATCCAATAGCCCTTGCTCCCAGCAATGTTGCTAGACACCAAAGTTCTAGGTGCTTTCAGTGTTTCAGAATATACCTCTACACATCATTTATAAGATGTGCTGAAAATGGACAAGCTAAAATGGCTGGGTCAGCACTAATGATGTTATTTGTATTTACTAAAGGAAAACCACCGCAGAGACAAGTTATGATTCCAAGTATCCATGTCCCTACAACAGTTTAACATAATGTACTCAGAACCAAAGGCCTCAAGCTTTGTTTTTTTAATATAGCATTTACATATTAAGATAACATAAACTTGCAGTGTAAGTTTCACTTATCTCAACAAAACTACATAATCATTATTCAGTATTTAAACCAGATTTCTTTCCCTACAAAGTACTTAAGAACAAAATGCTACTGGTAATGCTGATAATGGCAAATGCCCACAAAGGACCCATAAATGCTAGTCACTTATGAGGCAACAATGACATTCTACTCTGTTTTCCCAAGTCCATACTGTTTCATGGACACATTTTATTTAGCGCTGTTGATTAACCACAGCTAACTCACACAATTAACTAAAAAAATTAATCCTGGTTAAAAAATTAATTTCAGTTAATCACAGTTTTAATCACACTGTGAAACAACAGAATCCCAGTTGAGGTTTATTAAGATTTTTGGATGTTTTTCTACATTTTCAATTATATTGATTTCAATTACAATGCACAATACAAAGTGGACGCTGCTCTCTTTATATTACTTTTATTACAAATATTAGCACTGTAAAATTAAACAAAAGACGTATTTTTCAATTCACCTTATGCAAGTACTTTAATGCAATCTCTTTATCATGAAAGTGCAACTTACAAATGTAGATTTCTTTTGTGAAGTAAGTCCACTCAAAATCAAAACAATTTAAGACGTTAAAGCCCACAAAGCTACTCAGCCCTACTTCTTGTTCAGCCAACTTCTAAGACAAACAAGCTTGTTCGCATCAGCAGTCTCAAGCTCTTGGCCTGCAGGCCATCCTGGCCTCAGGGTTTACTGAGGGGCCTCATACGGCCCAGCTGCAGTGGTTGGGCTCCCCTGCCACTCCCTGCAGTGGCAGGAGCCACAGGAAAAGTGAAGTGCAGTGAGTGAGTGAGTGAGTGCACTCCATTTCCTTGCAGCTCCTGCCACCACAGGGAGTTCCAGGAGTCTAACTACCACTGCCGTACAATACCAGGTCCCCCCCCCCCAGGTAATCACTAAAGCTGTGTCCATAGGAGATATGGTTCCATCAGAGGCAGAGAGCAGGGCAGCGGTTGGAAGTGGCAGGGTTTGTGTAACAGTAACAGACAGCCTCCCTGCAGCCCGCTGGGGCTCCTGCGCCTGATTACGCAATTCCCTGTAAGCTGGGAATTTTAGACCCCCTGGTTTACATTTAGAGGAAGTAATGCTGCCCACTTCTTATTTCCAATGAGATCTGAAAGGAAGAACAGGCATCTGAATAGCACTTTTGTGGCCTGCAATGCTAGGCTTTTAAGTGCCAGATAAGTTAAGCATTCTTATTCCCCTTCCTTTCTTCAGTCTCCATGCCAGAAAACATCCATGTTGATGATGCTAGTTAAAAAATAATGCACAATTAAATTTGTGACTGAATTCATTGGGGAAAAACTGTATGCCTCCTACTGTTTTACCCGCATTCTGACATGTATTTCATGTTATGGCAGTCCCAGATGATTACCCAGCACATGCTGTTCATTTTAAGAACATTTTACAAAACATACAAAAAGTACCAAGGTAAGATTTCTAAAGACAGCTACCACACTTCACCCAAAATCTGAGAGGGATGAGATGTAGACTTTCAGAAGTCTCAAAAGAGCAGGACTCAGATGTGAAAACTACAGAACCCAAACCACCAAAAAAGAAAGTCAATCTTCGGCTGGCGATATCTGACTCAGATGTTGAACATGAATATGTGTAGGTCCACATTGGTTCGATTATTATTGAAGAGAACCCATCAAGAGTGTGGACACAGGTCCTCCGGAACACTGGTTGAAGCATGAAGGGACAAATGGACATAACCAGGGAAAGGGATAGCTCAGTGTTTTGAGCACTGACCTGCTAAACCCAGGGTTATGAGGTCAATCCTTGAAGGGGCCATTTAGGGATCTGAGGCAAATCTGTCAGGGTTGTTACTTGGTCCTGCCGTAAGGGCAGGGGACTGGACTCGATGACCTCTCAAGGTCCCTTCCAGCTCTATGAGATAGGTATATTTCCATATATTAAATGCCTTCCAATGCAAGCCAAAAAAGTGTTAGACAAGTGTCTGGTCACCTTTTCAGGTGCCATTGTAATTAAGAAGTGGGCAGTATTATCTCCTGAAAACAAACTTGTTTGAGCAATTGGCTGAACTAGAAGTAGTACTGAGTGCCATGTAGGCTCTAAACTTGACATTATTTTCTTTACGAATGCAGTTTTTAGGTACATAATTCTACATTTGTAAGTTCAACATTCATAATAAAAGAGATTGAACTACAGTACATATAAAGAGGAAACAGAAAAACACTTTTTTTTTACAGTTCAGATATTTGCAATAAAAAAATAAAATAAACACTGTGCACTTTGTATTCTGTGTTGTTATAGACATTAGTCTATTTGAAAATGTAGAAATCATCCAAAATATTTAAATGAATGGTATTCCATTATTTTTTAACAGCATGATGGATTGCATGATTAATGGTGATTAACTTTTTAATCACACAATTAATCGCAATTTATTTACTAGTCTGACTGCCCTATTTTATTTGTAACCAGTTCAAAGGTTATAAAACTATGTTCACACTCCAAATTAGCAATATATTGCAAATATTTGTCACTCTTCTTCAGCATTTATGATAGTAAAAGTTGCCATGGAGGTTATTTTGACTTACTGGAAATGAGCTTTTTTACAACATAAATTTTAAAACTTAAGATGCTTGGGAGGCCTTTGTTAAAATCTCTAGTATGTTCTACTAAGTCTCCCTTGTCTTCACTCACCCTCTTTATAGTGTTTAAGTGGCTTTATTGACATGTGAAATTCTGGAAATGACAGCGTTTGGCAGAGTTGCAATCTACAACACTTACTAGTAATTATCTTAGAAAGCATAACCAAGTATTTTATAGAAACAATTTTGTCTTTCAAAAAATTTCAAAAAATGATGTGATAAGCACAAATCTGGTACAGTAAAAACATAAACAAACACCCTGCAAATTCTCCAAATCATTTGTGAGTAAAGTTTTTTAACAAGCTGAATTTTTTTGCTGACTGTCTAGTTTGAATTCATATCTAAGTATTGTATACATTTCAAAGTTCTGTAAATTCTAAAATCACTGTTATGTTTTGGACACCAAGTAGGGACAATACCATGAGAAAAAAGTTAAATCAGCTCTCCCAGAGTATGTTGCCTTAAATATCTTCACTGGTGCTAATTCTGACTTAGGAGGCAGATGCTATATAACTACAGCTTAGATCTGGCCCCAGACTTCCTCAGATCAGCAGGCCCAATAGTCATTATACTTGAGCTTGCATTCAGACAAGCCTTCCCAAGAGGCTTACTGCTATAATTCACTTCTAAGGAAACTGATCTCCCTACCGTGTATGAATGAGATACAGAAACTCCTTGCATCACACCAACTTGTCAATTTCAAATGTTGCTAGCAGATATTGAGTTGTAGTTAAGATTCAGATAGATGGCAACACAGCATAATCTACTTTCATGCTCTGGCACTTCCATGTTAGTCCAATATCAACATTTATAGCTTTCTATGGCAGAAAAGGAAGGTGTGTTTATTTTATTTTGTGTTGCTATACAATTTTTCTTTTAGGCTTTTTCTACTGTATGTCTTAATTGGCTTTTCTCCTCGGTGTACTAAGGGGCTGAGAGAGGTCTTATTAATTTTCAAGCCACTAAAACTGAAAAAGAACTATCAATAAATAATACAGGAACATAAAATCATTCATTTCATGAAATAGTTCTGAAAAAAATTAGTGTGAATCACTTTATCCTTAAAACTGAAAACATTGTGGTACTCAACACTCAATATTATCAACTAAGCAAATTGGCCCAGGTCAAATGAGCAAATTTAAAAAATGAAATCAGTAAATTTTCTCGGCTTGATGGCTTAGTAATAAATAATGTGCTCCTATTCAATCTGTACATTACGTCTTTTATGTGGCCTTAAGGCACTCTCTTATGGCTGTGCCCATTACAGTGTAGCCATAGAAACTGACACATTTATTTCTTGGATTAGTGTGCCATTGAAAATATTAATATAATGCAGTAAATGGGGATTTAATCTAATCTATTGATGGCAGGATGAAGTTAGTAAAAGGTTGTGTGCTCTTACAGTGGCAAGAAAGATTATATCTGTAGAGTACAGATTGCTACTGGTTAGAAACATCAGCTAAATAATCTAGGACTTTGCACACACGTCCTACATGTAAATAGATTCTATGCAATATAACGTATAAGCATCTCCAGTGTGCCTATATCACACCCTAAGACTTTCTCCCAAGAAAGCCACTGACAAAGAGAAAACAGTGATGTTCAATAAAGGTGTTCAAAAAAGTATAAATGAAACACCATCCTTTCCTGCCATTACATAAATCTGTACTTCATCTGTACTACATAAATCTGTAGCAGCCAAGTCTACAACAATATTGTAACAAATATTTTAATGTTTTCCATGAATACTTTTATGTTCAAATGTGTGTTTAAAAACAGCAAGAATTTACATTTAAAAAGATAAATAATCTTAATCACAAGAAGCAGACGCGATCTGTGGTTCTGTTAATTTGCAGGTCCACACCAGGTGTCTATAAATATTAGCGTTCCCATTTCAGTGGATCATATTTGACTCAGGCTCCTCATAATAATTCATAGTACTCAAGTTCTGACTACCCTTTACACTGCAGTATACTACATAAATTCAGAAGATATATTTTGACAGATGAAGCATTGTTGAAAAGCAAAGTACAGCACTTTGTCCTTGAAATGTTAACATGTAATGTCATAAAGTATTCAAATAATAATTTACTCAGTCTTTCAGGGTAATTAATTAAAATGCTCTAGGTGTTACAGAAAATCACCTTGAGCTTATAAAATTGGAAAGCCTCCCCATTCCCTCTCTGCATGCAAGCTGCTCCAATGGACTTACTACATGCTTTCCCAGTTATGGTTTTTGATTTCAGCAGATAATAAATAGCCAGGATCTAATTTTGCCATGTCAAAACCGATTATGTTTCACAAGAAAAGGTGGAGTGCTCACCTACCAGATGAAGGTGAAACATAAAACCACTTTTATTTATGTGATGTGTCCAAATTCAACTCAACCTGGCAGTAGGTACTGGGAGTATGTAGACTTTAACTGTCATGTGAATTTATGTACCCCTGGAAAATGTCAAATATAAACATAAATTTAATCAAAGGAATGGAATCCTTTATTATCCAAGAAATAAACACCATTTTTGACAATAGATGTAAATTATCTTAATGTATTTTCACTGTTTTTCAGAAGGTTAAAAAAGAAAAAGAAAGAAACATTAAACAGACACATTGTTGATGAAATTATTTTAAGCATGTCCTGGTCCAATTATTAATGGTGATGTTCCAAAAGGAATTTCTGCTCTATAATATCATCATTGCATACAGACATCATAGTTCCTGTTTCCATTCATTTCACTGGGATAAAACAGAAGGCTTACAACAACAGATAAACAAGCAGCCTGTATTATTCTGCAGTTCTCAGCTGGGTAGTCTTTGGACAGCATTTTAATGACTGCAAAAAAAAAATTGCACATGATGAATAAGGATGCCATTCTCAATTAACATGGACAAAGGATCATAGCCATATTTGGCAAATGAGGTAGCTATGGCATAAGAAAAGCAGGAGTATTCACAGACATTGCCACATACATCATTGCCTGCAAATGAAAACAAGTTAATGACATTTTTGTATACTTGCCCAAGTACATGACTACACATTAGCCCCAAATTAAATAGCACAATAATTAGACCTTGCATTTACTAAAAATAGTGTTATTAATTAACTAAATATGGATACTCCTAGAATGTAAATAAATGATGAGTACTGAACTAAACATAGCTGGAATGACAAAATGTACTGTCTTCAATAAACGTATCTCAAACAAGTTCTCGAAATGTGTCTTTATATAGACCCACTTGAAATCTAGGGTGACGTAGTGTCCAGTTTTCAACCGGAACACCTGGTCAAAAAGGTATCTTGGTAGCTCTGGTCAGCACCGCTAGCCAAGCTCCCTGCTAGCCTTCATGCCGTGTGGCTCCCAGAAAGCAGCCAGCACACCTTCTGGTTGTGGTGTACTGTCCCATGTACTTGCACTTAGATCACTTACAGAGGGAAAGAATAAGTTTCTTCTACAGCCTTAGCTGAGAGCCAGTTGGCTTTAAGCTCTAGTGGTAGAGGCTCATGCAGTCAGCTCCAGAGGTTCCAGGTTCAGTTTCACCTGTCAGTGTTGCCACTCTCATTGTCTGGGAAACGCAGGCAATGGGAGCGGCCAGGATGGTGCCAGTGGACAGGGCAGTGCACAGAGCTGCATGGCTGCGCCTCTATCTATAAGCCGGAGAGGGAGATGTGCTGCTGCTTCTGGGAACTGACTGACATAAGCACAGCCCAGAGCTTGCTTCCTTCATCTTCCCTCATGCCACAATTCTCTTCCATAGCCCTGATTCTCCTCCTGACCTCCAAACCTCTCATCCCTATCCAGAGCACCGTCCTACATCCTAAACCCCTCATACCTGGCCCCACTCCAGAGCCTCCATGCCCAGCCAGAGCTCTCACACACCGCCTGCATTCCAATCTCCTGCCCCATCCCAGAGCCACTTCTTGTGCTCCAAACACCTCAACTCCAGCCCCAAACACCCTCCTGCACGACAAACCCCTCCTCTCTGGCCCCACCTCAGAGCAGTGGGGTAAGGGTGTTCAGGTTTGTGCGTGTAGAAAATTGGCATCCCTATTCAAATCACCACCACAAAGGGGAAAATCACCCCATTGCAGGGCATAACCAGACACATCATTACCAAACAAGCTATCCCAATCACCCTGTGGCCACACCCAGCCATCCCTAGACAGCGTCCAGTTCCCTCTTCTATGTTAGCAATCCTTGACTCCACCTTCAGACACCCAACACAAGCACCCCAGATATTTTGACACTAACCCATCCACCTAATCCAGCAAATGCTCATGTCATCCAGCACCCCCTGGCTACAGATCCAGTGCAGTTCCATTGTGCAAGGGGAGGGCAAGATCTCTGGTGTATGAACATTCAGATTACAGTGGAAACTGGGGTAGAGTAATGGATAGGCAGGGCCAAGAAATTTCCAACTAAAAGTATTTGACAGTCATTCAGTCCATGGGGACTGCTACCTAGAATGGGTTGAACTTCTGTCACTTGCCAGATAAGACAAAAATAATAATTAGAGCTTGTGGTACCTATGGAATGATTAACTCATTGATTCTTTAGCACGTAGAGCATAGTTAATTAAGAACCCATTAGATATGAGGGCCTTATAAGGAGCTGATCAAGCTCAGCTGGTAAAAGAATGCCCAGGAAATGGAAGACAGGGAGTCTGTTCTTGTTGACCTGGGGTAGGCAAACTTAGAAAAACTACAGAAACAGAACTGATCCCTCTGTCATGGCCTCTGGAAAGGAGGCAAGATCTGGGGATCAGTGTTTCAAAAGGAGAATATGTGAATAAAAGAGAACCAAAGTAAAAAAGCTGAGGGAAAATAGTAGGGGTGAAAGATTAGGTCTTACAGAGGGAAAAGACCTGGGAGTTAGTGTTCTAATAAGAGTCCAAATGAACACACGTGGAGCCCAAAAGGGGTGAATTACCCATTCTGTTCATTCCCCCTAGGGGCACCTAGCATTGGTCACTGTCAGAAGATAGGATACTGGGAAGATGGACTTTTTCTCTGACTCAGTATGGCCGTTCTTATGGCGAAGAACTTCTGTTAATTTGGGACTATTATTCAAGACAGGCTTTACTTTGGAATCTGAGTATCTGGAAAGGATTTGGACTTTATAACTTGGCTGAAGGGCTGATCCACAGGAAGGTGTGGTAGGGCGCAAACTGCCCAAAGGGGGATGGAGAAGATGTGGATGCCGGTGACAGTCATAGTAGGAGTTCTCTAAGGGTGAGTGTACTCTTATCACACTATCACCAGTAGGAATTACTGGACTCTAGAAGATACAATATGTTTGTGATGGGGCATTGGGCTCAGCGGCTGCTGAGTCTGCAAAGCCCCGCACTCCCCCACAGCTGGAGGAGGCGTTGGCCGCCAGCCGCATCGTGCCACATTGGTCATGAGCTGTATGCTCTGCAGCCACTCCCACAGTTGTGGGGGAGGAGGCACTGGGGGCTGATGCTGCATGCCAGGCATCGGGGGCAGGGCCATGGCACACCAAGCGTGGTGGCGCCGACTCACCGATTCAAATGGTGGCCATTGGCCGCAGATGGGAGGAGAGAGGAGCGGAGGAATGTGGTCGGGGGTTGGCCGTACTCCCAGAAGCCCAAGGAACCGTGGGGAAACAGAAGGCAGGTCAGATGCTTCGGGGGAGTAGCGAGAACCAGGACCTGATGATCTAACAACCAACTGGAGAAGAAGCCAGACGGAGGGAAGGAAAGAACCCAGGATGGGGTAAGGAAATCACCGACAACGCCGAGGGTTGGTGAGTTATGGGGAACAGCCCCACCAACCAGGCAGTGAAGCCGTTCCTCTGCCTTTATAGCCTGGGTCGGGACCTGGAGAGACGGTGGGCTCAGGTCCCCCTTCCACTCCGCCAGCGCGCACGACAGGTAGAGAGGCCCACCTAGGCCAGTAAGCACAAACTGTGGATCGCAAGACAAAGATTATCTGAGCCAAAGACTCAGCCGGGAGCAGGAAACACTTGTGTCGGGCGTAGAGTACCAACAGGTCCCTGATGATGAAGCGGGTGTACGCCTGAGGGGAACCTACGGCATAACAGTGCCCAATCGCAATTCTGGATGTGGTACCAAAATGAAAAATTCCTTCCTTCCTCCCTTGAACTCCACTGCCTCACACAGAGGACCTAGGCAGCTTGGGGTAAGATACAGAATTTGGCCTAAATGCCATAAACCAAACACTAAGCAGATTAGATGGGAATTTAGTGGCAATGATTCCCTATCATCTTCTACTGGAGTTTTGTGACACAAACATCTAGCTTTTCTAAAACCCTTTAAAACTAATCAGTATAGCTTTTCTTTCCACAAATCTAAGTTTAATCAATTAAGCACTAGCACTAAAGTAGCTTTCTGAAGGCTTTCAAAACTGTAAAATGAACATTCTATTTTGCTGACTTAGAGTATGTCTACACTACAGAGGTTTTTTTTCAGAAAAACGTCCATTTTCCGAAAAAACTTCAATTACGTCCACAGTGCAACTGCATTCTTTCAAAAGAAAATCGAAAGAACAGAGGGTTTTTTCCGACATCGGTAAACTTCTTTCTTTGAGGAAGAAGCCTTTTTCCAAAAGAGCTCTTTCGGAAAAAGGCATGTGTGGATGGGGAATAGGTGCCCTGGTGGCCATTCTGCCCATAGTAATCATAGCTTACATGCGAGATAGCTTCCATTAAGTCTAGCCGCTATCTTTCAAAAAAGCAGATCACTTTTTCTACGAGTTTTTGCCATGCAGACTCTCTCTTTCGGAAGAAGTTTTTTCGGAAGATCTCTTCCAGAAAAGCTTCTTCTGAAAAAAGTCTGCAATCTAGACATAGCCTTAGAATTCTGTTTCTACTATAGTTAATTGGCAGACGTATAGTCTTAAACATGTGCCTTTTTATTTAGCTGTGGCTATATTTAAAAAAAAAAGTCCTTGTCCCACTCGCATTTATTTGTCCCATTTCAAACAAGTTGTAAATAGGCCACTCTATTTGTGTAACAAAGGGTTTTGTTTCTTATACGACTGTTGCTTAACATAAGTCTGGAATATACATGCAGTCCCCGGGTTACGTACAAGATAGGGACTGTAGGTTTGTTCTTAAGTTGAATCTGTATGTAAGTCGGAACTGGCGTCCAGATTCAGCCGCTGCTGAAACTGACCGCCAGTTCTGACTTACATACAGATTCAACTTAAGAACCACAAGCGTCCCCAAGTCAGCTGCTGCTGAAACTGATCAGCGGCTGATTACAGGAAGCCCGGGGCAGAGCAACTCTGCCTCGGGCTTCCTGTAGTCAGCGCTGGTCAGTTTCAGCAGCGGCTGACTTGGGGACGCCTGGGGCAGAGCAGCTGGGGTGCTGCTGGGTTGCTCCAGTAGCACCGCTCCTCGGCGCTACTGGACCAACCCAGCAGCACCCCAGCTGCTCTGCCCCAGGCGTCCTGATTCAGCCACTGCTGAAACTGACCAGCAGTGGCTGAATCAGGACCTGGGGCAGAGCAGCTGGGGTGCTGCCGGGTTGGTCCAGTAGTGCCCAGAGCGGCGCTGCAGGACCAATCGGCAGCGCCCCAGCTGCTCTGCCCCAGGGTCCAAAACAAAAGCCTGGTCTGCTGGGGGGGGGGGGGACACTAGCTGCGCCCCCCCCCAGCGGACCAGGGACACGGGGAGCAGAGCCACAGCGGCAGCGGGGTGCCGCGCCTCTGAGGCTTTGCTCTGGCAAAGTCTCAGAGGCGCGGGACCCCGCCGCGGCTGCGGCTTCAGTCCCGGTGCCTGTGGTCTGCTGGGGATGGTCCCCAGCAGACCACAGGCACCGGGACTGAAGCCGCAGCAGTGGCGGGTTCCCGCGCCTCTGAGGCTTTGCTCTGGCAGACCAGGGGCACCGGAGCAGCTTACGAATGGGGCTCTCTCACCCGGAGCTCGCAGGTAGGAATCCGCCACCTCGACCTCCGGGGCGAGAAAGCCCCGTTCGTAAGTGCGGATCCGACATAAGTCGGATCCGCGCAAGTCAGGGACTGCCTGTACATGGTACATGAATTTCCACTTGTCTAAGATCACTTTTTCAGACCCTGGACTAATCAGTCTCATCTAAACTGTTTGTAATTTTAAATGTATGGCTCTTTCATTGATTCGAAAAAGATATTACATACATACATACATACAGAAAACATAATGTATGTGTGACTATACTGAAATATAACCAAAGAAAGATTATTCAGAATTCAGTGGCTTCAGAGGGGTAGCCGAGTTATACCCACGGAAGCTCATGATATCATCTACATGTTTTGATAGTTTTTAAGGTGCTACTAGACCCTTCGTTTTAAGTGTTTCAGAATTCAGTGTGTGGATTACATGGAATGTCTAAGAATTTGGTTTCTAAACCAATTGTTCATAGACTTTAATTGTATTAGTATGTGTTACAGACAAACAGATTGTGCACAGAACTACACGTGCGTGTGTGTGTGCGTGCACACGTGTGTCTTGTCTTGGTGGCAGTCCACAAGTTGTTTGAAAAATGCATCCTGTCTTTCTGTAATGAAGGGCTAAAGGCAAGTATATTCCTCACTCCCTTCCCCCCACCTCCATTATGAGGATATTAATAAATATACAAATCTTTCCCAGCAGGAAAGTGATCTAGTTTGAGCATCACAAATTACATTATGTTCTAAGTATGAAAAAGTTAAGATTTAAAAACATGAAAGTATAAATGTGTACAAGCAAAATTCAAGACTAAAATCCATCATTAATATACAATACTTTGACAAGGGGCACAATGCTGTTCAAATCCATAAAATAAATGCAAGTATAGACATTCTAAAAATACATATTGCATTGC
The DNA here is from genome assembly GCF_052426305.1 of Pelodiscus sinensis. NCBI lineage: Eukaryota > Metazoa > Chordata > Testudines > Trionychidae > Pelodiscus > Pelodiscus sinensis. The sequence continues at coordinate 64,385,006 of NC_143053.1, read as the reverse complement.
TGAGACACCAACATGGTTCCTCAGAGCCATTCCAGCCTCTAGGTGAACAAGTATTTCCCTGATAAACAGTCCTCTCTTTCTTCCTCACACTCTCAGACCCTTTCTGCAGTTACACATTGGTTCCTGAAGCATTTTTTAAACTATTTCAACCTCAAATGGAAGTTGAGCCAGCAAGTACATACAAGGTCAACCCATGCTACCTACATTCTTAATCTTTGTCTGGCTCTCACTAACCAAGGAACATGAACAGCTGATAGCCCAGGTTCCCCTTTAACTAATACTTACATTGAAATGTTAGACATCCTTAATCTTTTACTGCTCAAGGAACTTTTAGAAAATCTCCTACTGTTGCAAGACCACATTCCAAAGGGAAAAGTGCTTCAAGAAAGAGTTTCAAAGGCAGCTATAACAAGGCCTGTCTATACAGAGTTAAGTCATCATATATATATAGTGGCCCAATGTCTGTGACTCTGTAACGCTGAAACGCTGGCTGTTCTCCACGGCAGGAGGTAACAGCACCGCCAGAGGGCTTGGCTGACTTCTACACCACTCAGCCAGGCCGCCGTGGGGGAGTAAGCGGCACAAGTGGCTGTTTGGGCGTGCTGAATGGGGAGCGCAGACCCCAAACAGCTGCTTGCGCCACTTACACCCCCGCGGTGGCCCGGCTGAGTGGCGCAGAAGTCAGCCGAGCGCCACGGCGGGAGGCGAAGGGGGGCGGGCAGTGACATGACATGAAGCTCCAGGCCCTGCCCGCCTCCTGGCTGTGAACGTCACCGCCCCACCCCCTTCGCCTCCCACCGTGGCACTCGGCTGACTTTTGTGCCGCTCAGCCAGGCCACCGCTTGCTCCCCCACGGCAGCCTGGCTGAGCGGCGCAGAAGTCAGTTGAGCACCACGGTGGGAGGCAAAGGGGGCAGGGTGGTGATATGCAGTGTGACAGCGGCTCCAGGCCCTGCCCCCTGGCCAAGAACAGACCCTGGCCAAGGGGAGGGAGCGAGGGGGAGGGGAAGGTGGAGGACAACTGGGAGGCTGTAGAATCAGTGCTGGGATGAAGAGAAATGGTGCAGGGGGGCAACTGGAGCTCATAGGCAGCCGCTCAGTCGGGCTGCTGTGCGGGAGCAAGTGGTGCAAACAGCCATTTGGGCTCCACGCTTCCCATGCAGGAGGAGGAGGAGAAGAGAAAGAGAGAGGCAGGAGATGGAGAAGAGCTGAGAGAGAGAGAGAGGGGCGGAGGCAGGAGATGGAGGGGAGAGAGAGAGACACACACACACAGAGTGAGAGACCAGAGGCTCAGGAGAGAAGACCGAGATAGAAAGAGAATAGGATGTGGAGGAGAGACCTGAAAATCCCGTTTTATGATGGGCTAATTGGCTAGTTTACAAGATTCCAAATGAGAAATGGATTTTAAAAAGATGCAGCTAACTTTCAAAACACAATTAACACCACTTGTAGATGTTGCATAATGCATCCATGTGCACTGCATTCTGAATCACAGACATACCGGCTCTGGAACATTTACATGTTTCCTGTTGTAAATGACAGAGAAGAGAGGTAGTCAGGAAAAAGTGGTGAGTATGTTTCATCTAAGCAGGGGTGCGGAACGTCAGGCCCCCGTCTTACCTGGATCCAAACCCTGAGGCTCATGACCCCCCCCCCCACATAGGGAAGGCTGTGCTGGTACTCCAGCCCCGCCACCCCCCCCCCCACACACACACAGGGCTGGAACACAAAATATCTACTAGCATGGGCCCCCCAGGCTCTGGCGTGTGAGGGGAATGTGGGGAGTGTATTTTTCCTTCTCAAGCAGGGACTTCTCACTTGTACGCAGCCCCTGACTGATTTTTTATTTACCCCTTAATATAACAGAAGAACCTGGGGTCTCCCAATGGAATTTATAGGCAGCAGGTTTAAAAACAAACATGAGTAAATACTTCATACAATTCACTGTCAACCTATGGAACTTGTGTGGATTTTGTGAAGGCAAAAGGATAAAAGGGTTCAAAAATATTTAGATAAATTCATGGACAACAGGTTCTTCAGTGGCTATTAGAAAAGATGGTCAGGAATGTAAACTCATACGCTGGGTGTTCCTACACCTCTCACTGCCAGAAGATGGAACTGTACAAGAGGGGATGGATCATTTGATAAATGATCCTGTGCTGTTCATTTACTCTGAAGCATCTGGCACTGTCCACTGTCAGAAGACAGGATACTGGGCTAGATGAACTACTGGTCTGACCCATTGTGGCCATTGTTATGCTCTTGTGTTCTAATCAATAAACATGGATGAAGATAAAGCAGGGAAAATTTAATCTAGAAGGAAAATTTTTGAGGAAGATTATAGCAGGGCAGTAAGTCTCAAATGAACCTTAATCATAGCTTTAACTACATAACACCTGGCTAACAGATGTGCTATAATTAAGATAGGTAAGTAAAATTTAGTATTTGCATTGGTTGGACTCTTGGATGCATATTTGCTTAAATCTGCTGGTTATTCTGCTTCCATCTGAAGAGATAAATTCAATATGCTTAATAAAAGTTAGTTAGATGCCAATATGTTTAAAATGCAGTAATCTTTCAAATGAAGAGCCCGCGGTGTCATTTCTTAATATATTTGTAGGATATTTGGAGTGAAGAAAGAGTATTTAATAAGAGAGGGTACCTAAGAGGGGGCTGTGTACCTAATCCTAACTCTCCCTTGACATCAGTGGGAGTTTTGCCCAAGTAAGGGCTGCAGGATTGGGCCAATAGACTGTTCTGTAAGATTTTCTAAATGTCAAAGCACTGATAAAGGCAAGAGAACTGTTATTTTTGTAACATAAAAGAGAGGTTCTGGAGATGTCATTAGATTTAAATGTACTCTGGTATTGCATTCTATTTTTCCATCTCAGCAGACACTGTTCCCTCTGAACAAGAAGATGGGCATAACGCAGAGCACAGTACTTTACATTAAATGCAGTTATAAGGAAGAACAGCAACCTTGGAGTGACTCATTCATAGGAGCAATTCATAGGTTACACTGGGTATGAAAGACAATTTCAGAGTACCGCAGGAAGAAAGGGAGTTTTATAACAGAGGTGACACCAACTAATTTAGAGATATAGGTACATACAGTACAGGATACATGCTGTACTCTCTACATGCTTTTTATAAACAGAAAATAAGTATCCTTCACATATAGACACTACTTCTGCAAATATTCAAGACTAATTCTGTCCAGCACTAAAAATTAATTCATTTAGGATTATTGTAAATGCTGATACACTATTAAAAATTCAACACCAAAGAGAGGGGAGCTTTATATTTGTGCTTCATTGAATTTTAACGCAAGATGCTAAGAACTGGAGAATGTACTGAAGAAAGCTACTGAGAAGCATCAGCATTCCTATGCAAATGTGGGTTTTAGGACCTTATTTCAATCCATACGGTAAAGCATTGTGCAGGTGTAATTGCGATACATGTTGAATTATTGTTTCAATAATTTTTTCAATAATTTTGTCATCTGTATGATAATTATATGTTTTTATAATCAAATGTTTAATTCCACAAAAGCAAGAAAATTCAGAGTTAAACTGAAATATCATTCTTAGAACACCCAAAAGCATTTAGATACTGCAGGGTTTCTCAAAGAATGGATAAGCCAGCACACAACAGGTGCTGCAGTAACTAGAAAGTTTCAAGTTGATGGAACTCGAGCATTAATTCTGACTTTTTTTTTTTTTGCTTTTGTAGGTTTAAAAAGGCTTTTTAACTTTTTTTTTCAAACATTCCCACTTTGTGTTTAATTCCCTGACAGTGTTCTTCTTCAATGCTTATCTGAAGAGTCAGCTGTAGCAACTGTTTGCCATTTGGGCAATGACCCCAGTAGTCATCCTCAAAACTCAATCCTGCAGAATACATTTGCAACCTTCTTAGTCATACAATCAGAGAATGGGCCTGCAGCACACCAATCTATCTGATAAAAGCAGAGAAGACAAAAACAACAAAAATTAAGCCTCCATAATAAGAAGCTGGTGGACTAGCAAAATGGAAGGAGAACCCATGTAAATGAGCTCTCTGCCTTCTGTGCTCCATAATTCTGAATTCTTAATTGATCTTGCTCCCTTTGAGCTGCTCAGATGTAGGCCTGATCCATAGTAGTCTTTATTTTATAGATCTGTTTTTTGTAGGTATATAGATTTTATTTAATAAGCTTTGTTTTATAGCAGTTGCAAGGTATTAAAATATATTTTGTATTCATTATTATAAGTTAGTAAGAAATTGTTTACAGAATAAATTATTTCATCTTTATCAGACTGTAAGAAATCCTGCCTGTTCCTTTGTAAGAGAAATGGCTCTCTCTGAAATGAACTGTCCTTTATGTAAGTAAAAAATGTGTGAATACGAGACAGAAAATGCCCTTCTGAGTAGCAGAGTTTGGAGCTGTTCAGAGGTTCATGCCAGCACTACGTGTATAGGTCTGGTTGTGAGAGGGTGAGCTTACATGCGCACAAGGGGTGTGTTACCAGCTGCCAACCCTTCTCACTGAGGACATACACACCCATGAAGATGCAGAGAGGGAGAGTGGGCCAACCATTGCTGGAACAGATCTAACATCACTTGATCACTCCCATACCTGTGATATCATCTGGAGAGCAAATCCGGAATTGTCTTATTTGCCATGAAGGTCCTCAAGATGCAGGACATGGTAAAGATGCCCTAATTCTCCAATACCTTACCTGTGTCCAGCCCCATCAGCACACCACTTCTTGTTGCTTACCTTTAGTTATGGGGATCCTTCTTATACCTAGGTTCTTAATCCTTTGGTTTACCTTTCATTGACCTTGTTTGGAACTGCTGAATAAATACCCACATTCTACTTAGTTTTATTTCTCTTAAGGGGCTGAGACCAACCCCAATGATAGAAGCAGGTAGGTGGACATTTCTCTACGCTGGTTCTCTTTCAGCCAGGCACACCAGTCAATAGGTGTGGAGATAATTTTCTTTGAAAACAGCTGACTTTAAAAAAAAAAATCAAGATTAGCAAAGGATTCCAAATCCACTTCTTGAATTAACTGTTAAATATTAATATATATTTTTTAAATTATCACAACATGTTTTAGAACTAAAGACATATACAGAGGTGTCTGTGTGTATTCAGCTTATTCATTCCATTCTCTTAATATCTTGAAAAAGTGCACCCTCCTCATCGTGTTTTGTCTAAGCTACTAGGGAAAGATACCCCCAGTGCCCTCTTAGGAGATAGCCTCTCATCCTTGACATTGCACCCTGGGGCCTGAGGAGAAGGAAAGACTGCAGCAAATGTGCAGGATATGCAATGCCAACATCATGACAATAGGATAGTTTGAAAGAAATACAGTTGATGGGCTGTCACATAGTGGGATGTCACATAAGCCACTTCCCCTTTCAGGTGCAGTCTTTTGGCTTTCCAGGACTGCTATTCCCACTGCAACCCCTGAGGTTAGTGTAAGACTATTTCTGAACATGCTGAGTTCTGAGCCTTTTGGGGGACAGGAAGGCATTTCTTCCTCCTTCTACCCTCCCCCCACTAAATTGGCATAAATTTTTCACCTTCTTCTCAGTATCCTGAATGCCCAGTAAGCACAGAAGGCTGTATTGTGTTAACACTGTTGAAATTTGGCAAGGGTCCAGAGCAGGTACTTGGTTAAGGGAATGTACAGCTCCTAGGTGAGCCCAAGCACAAAAGGAGGAATAAGAGAAGGTTATCCCTTGTGGGTGGCTCCTAGTTCAGCAAGGGGCTTCATTTCTTTTGCTAGTATCCACAACCTTAACATCAGGAAAGGGTGGAGGGCAAGATTCAACAATGTTGCTGAAATACCAGTTAAAATTCTTTGTCAGGCAGAGGACTAAGAGTAGCCCCATTCCAAGTTGCACTGAACCTGTTATTCCTGGACAGATTAACTGGAGTTGAATTAAGAAATCTGCCGCCTATTTAAACTATATCAGGATGTTGTGTGTCTCTTCCTGCTGAGCATGAATCCACAGAAAAATACATTATTTTTAAAAAATCAAAAAGGAAGTATATACTTTCAGAGTGAAATCATGTATTTCATGTCTTGTTTCATTCAAGAATAAACATTTATATGTGTATTTTCTGTTCTCAGAATAAATGGAGAGGCTTAACTTGAATGACACAAGCAGGGGCTGCTTTAATACTTTTTCTGCAGTGTTCTTTGCCTAATAAAGCTCATTACAGTAATGGCATATTTAAAAGTATAAAACATTCAACTAATATAATATAATTATAATAATATCATTCTCACTTCAAAATACATTTTTTCTTCACTGAGCTTTCATTGTTACATACAAAATCCTTATTCCTCTTACAGCCACTACAGGAAAATGTTACAGTGTAGATCACCAGCAGATGTAAATTGATTTGAATGCAGTTAAATAAATTTACACCAACAAACAATCTACTCCAGAAAATGTATCAAACAAGTATATTTAAGTGAACGCTATACTTTTTAAAAAAAAAAATAATGGTAACTACTCTATACTACAGTAAGTTTACTATTATAATTTTGTAAATGAATATTTAAATATAATATTTTATGGATGATCTGGCAGTGACCCTTACATTTAGACTGCTTTCCATTTTATGTTATAAAAGATTCTTGTAACTGTGGAAAAGTTTTACCATCTCTATTGTTTGCATCAAGTTTTACCACCTCATTTGAAATATGGCATCATGAAAGCCTTTGTGATAGAAAAGTACCTTTTCTTATGAAATTGTGTTGAGGTTTTACTGAGAAAAATCATTGTCTTATTTTTTGCTTGCATTCCTCAGGAAAACTTTGGCAGCATACTGAAACAATATCTATCCTCAGGCTGGACCCTTCCACCACCAAAGCAGTAGCAGACCCTACAATGGGAGCTGCAAGGCAGCTGTAGTGTGAAGGAATAAGGAAAAGTTGGTCCAAAAGTAGGTGGAGCCTAGCCACTTTTTGGGACTTGAGACATGGCACTAGCAGCCCATCTCTTCTTTGGGCTACCAGCTAATACAGTTAGCCCCATAGCACAAGTATGGCAGTCTGAACTGCAATGCCGAATTGGTTCATGGATCAAACCCTGCTGATGATGCATGATGGGAATGGATGGAATTAATTTAATCCAGTATGTCATCGTGGGGTATTTCTACACTGCAGTGTAAGCTCAGGATTAGAAGAATTCTAAATTAGTTGACTCTGGGTTTGTTAATCTAGGGCTTGAATGTCTACACTTGTTTGTTACTCCACGTTAGCAATGGTTGAACTCTGGGTCCCAATCCTGGGCTCCAACATCCAAAACCGCATTTTTTGAGCCTGAGTCCAAACACCCATACCCCAGACTTCCTAATGTCTTCCTAAAACCCTTTGTCCTCTGGACAATCATGTTGTCCCACACTGCACCATGAATAAAAGAAATTGGACCATGGGACTGTTGGATACATTTAGCTGACTCCCAGGGCACAAGTCTATGGGGGCTCCGTCTCTAGTGCGAAGAAATAGAGTTAAAACCCTGGGTCTCAGCTTGACTCAGGCCAAGACCCTCCACCAATGGCATCCTGGTTCCATGACCTGGGTTCAGTGATTTGTGTGTAGACAGAAGTGATGTTAGGCTTGAGTTCAAACCCTGGGGCTTATACTGCAATGCAGACATATCTTCAACCACATATCAAAAAGCCAAATTAAAAGAAAATTGTTTAGATTGAGAAGCTGAGGACTCAAAAAAGTCAGGAAATGCCAGGTTTAAGTTACCTGAGAACCTTAATTCTGCACTCTAGTGCTCTTGTGCAGTTTTAATCACACAATCACATCCTGTTCTTTCTGAAGACCACTAGCTCCTCGGGTACATAGAATGGATGCACAAGATTGTACAATCAAGGTTCCACAAGTTTAGGCTTAAAACAAGAGTAACGGGATGTTGTTCGATGGTCTGTTATACAAGAGGGCAGACCAAATGATCTAAAGATCCTTTCAAGGTCTTAAAAATCTCTGAATTATTTACACATCTCATCTTTATACAGTCCCACTTAGCCAACATGTTCAAATGTTAACATGGCCCTACACAAGGAAGTAAGAAGACATAAATAAGAGAGTACTTTCGGTCTCAGAGCAAGGACGGGAATTACTGAGTTTGCTACAGTTCCTTCCCAGGGTTCTTGCTGGACCAGAGCAGACTATCAAGCAAACAGTCTGTGTAAACCATTGTGTACAAAATAAGTTCTACTGAAAGTTCAGTAAAGCAGACTTGACACTTTGTTTCTTTCAGAGTTCATATTTTAAAACAATTTATTTAAAAAGGCTATTGATGGTGTTTTATTGATCAGTTTTGTTTTAAAAATGAAAATCAGAATCCGGTTTAAAACATCACAACATAACAACAGAAACATTCATGTTTGTAAGCTTTTGACTTCACAATTTTTAGCTGAACTGATGTTTTACTACAGAAAATGCTCAAGTGTATTTTCTCAATGGCATCTTATAACAACACTGTTTACGCAAAAAAAAAAAAAAAAAAAAAAAATCAGCATTTAGGGCCCGATCCTCCAAATGAAATAAATGAAAAAAACACTGGTTTGCAATCAGACCAAAAGTGATGTATTCTTACAGTCCCTACTAAGGCAAATTTTCCCCTGAAATCAGTGAGGTTTTTTTTTCCAAAGACTGGCCCATACACAATATGTACAAGAACCCATTACTTTATTCACAAGTACAAAAAAAACCCCACAGTTTCCTCATATGTTATATAAAAGCACAAGTTACTGAAGGGCTATCCAGCCCAGTCAATTTTTCCACTGGCTTTATTTTTTTAAACGAATATTGATCAAAGTACTCTTCAGAAAAATAAAAAGTAGAAAGATAAACATATTTCTCTTAGCTAGGAAAAAATATGTTCTGGCAGTCTCTGGCCAACTTACAATTGAAATAAATTTACATAATCAAAAATACATCTTATTTTTTTTAAAAAAGGTCTACAGACTGATTTAACACATTTTTTAGCTAAAAAAGTTTAACAACTACAAAAGTATTTTGCTTTGTAATTCAATCCTGAATTGCACATACCTATTTTCCCCTTCTTTGAAAAATATACCAATTGCTTATTTTAAAAAAAAAGTATTTTGGCATGGCTGACCTGTAGAGATATGGAGCTAAGCAGAGTCAGTGAATCCACTCACTCTGATATGCACACATGATATGCAATTAAAATCTCCATTCACATTCCTACGGGGTTGTCAATCAAGAGAAAAGCCTTTTTGACAACATTCAGTGAAGCGTACCAACTAACTGCTGAACAGGAACTTAAACAGTAACAGCTTTTGTTACTAGCAAGAATGGATTTTACCAAGATTGGGTTGAGTTTCTAAAGAAATCATTATGTTCAACATTTTGGGGTTTTTCATTAAAAATGAAAATATGTCAAAAAGCTTTTGTATGCTATGCTATGATATTATGTAATACATGAGAGTTTTCAGATGTGAAAAAACTAACCTTTGACTATAAGAAACAATTTAACCTTTTACGTTTAGAACAATGATAACAAGGCAGTTTACTAAGGAAAAAGGACTTTTTTGATCTGTTTGTTATGCCTCAGTGGATAAAGGTGTCTGGGCACAAATTAAAGTTAGGCAATCACTGTCCAGGTATCAAAACGATCCAGCTAGAATAATACATAAAACATTCACAACTTATGTGAACCTATTACTTAGTATTTCAGAAGTACTGTATATGCCTTATATTTTAATGAAGGAGGCTCTCTAGAAAATATAACGCACATAGAATCTTTTCAAATGAACGATGAAGATGCCATGCCTATAACTTAGTTACTGTTTAATACCTAATCAAAGAAAGTATACCTCACAATAGCATTAGTATACTTTAAAGTCATAAAACTATAAAAGCAGGGCACAGTAAAAAATGAATAGACTGTGTTTGATAATTTGCTGCTGCTGTGTATTTTGAGCAGCTAACCTTGGACTACAATTCTGAAACAAGTTAATATCAGATATTGAAATATTTGCCTTCTTACTTATCATGCTCTCTAACTGAAGAGAGAGCAGATGCATCCTGACTATTAACAGTCATGACAAATTGCCTTACTAATGAATGTTACACACTGAAGGTGCCATAACTGATTAAACTACAATTTCCCACTACCAGATAGAGAGAGACTTGGGAACTCCAGCAGTGGACAACTCTGATGTTCTGCCAACAGGCCTTCAGGGCATAGTGTGGTATTTAAAAAAAACACACTGTAAAATCCATATGAATATATTCTAAAATACTATGTGAATACAACAGGTTTTAAAGAACATTAGATGTAGGTTTATAGCTGATGAGCCATGTAAAAAGGATGTGTTTTAACAATTTCAGTATCATTACAAGATTGTGTTAAGAATATTTCTGTTGGGTTTTTCCATTCATCCGCCCCTCTCCCCCCAAAAAATTGCTCGTGCTTTGCATTTCACATAAAATCTTTCTTTTGTCAGTTTCTTTGTTGGTGCAAAATTGGCAGCAGTTCAAATTCAAAGTACTCCTATTCATTTACTGACCATTAAACCAATGTCATTCTAGTTCACATCAACCAGAGAGCTAAGCTCTAAAAAACATAAAAGGCTTGCTTCACCACTGACGAATAATGTGTACATTTTTACAGAGCTTAAACCTTAATGCTTTGCCTGAAACTAACAATACAGTATATCTTATCATTCCTTTTTCACAAGCAGCAGCTGCTGAAACGCTTGCCACTTCAAAATATCAATTGCTTGCCAGAGTTATCCTCAACCCACCCTGTCAAACTCATGTATATTGTGCAGTGAAAATGGTGCAGGACTGAAAGCTAGAAATTGTGTCAAATTTTGCTGTAAGGGTATGATGTGCAAAGAACAACGTATGACAACCGTAAAGACTACAAACAATAGCAGAGGAGCCAGACACTACATACATCACAACTGTGCCAGTACATATTTTATAGTATGTATTATGTATTTAAAGCATGACAAATGTATCATTGTAAACTACACTACACAAAATAGAAACCCTTTAGCTAGTTAAGCTTTTTCCATTTCTTTTGATGACAAATATGTAGTTAAATTTCTCTTCCTTTTGAGCATATGTCCACAAATCATATAGGAAAAAACCATAAGGTTTTCAAAATGAGTAACAAAAAAAACAAGACAATAGTACAAGATGAGAAAATGAGATTTTGTTCAGCTAATACTTTTGTTTCTCTCTGGGAAGATATGGCCAGGGTTACCTTAAAGAATATCCGAGGCTAGGCAAAAGAAATACAATAGCACTGTGCTCATAAATTACAGTATACCTAATTTTAATGCAGATAAGTGTGGGTCTATTGATTTGCATGTTTCCCTGGCAAAATGGAAATTCCATGTGAACATGTTCTTTGTCTGATGAAAATACATTATAAGGCCTTTATGAATACAACATTTTATGCCAAAAAGGAAATGTAAGAATAAATAGTTCACTAGCATAACATATATATGAACTCAAAAGAAAGTATGTGGTGGGAGGGAGTGTTTGTACATATATATTACACCGTTTTTTCATACTTCATTATGTTTTCTTTAAGAGGTACAGATTACTGCAAAAACGATTCTCTTCAGAGTACAAACTTAAGCTAACTGAGGGAAACTGGCATCATAACACATCCAGTTAACTGTAAAGGTGACCATAGTTTTACTAATACTAAATTAAAGCAACCACAGATTGTCAAAATGGAAAAAAAAACATGTCTATGAGGAAAGATTAACATGAATATCTATTAATCTTTGCACAACCCAGCTTAGGTTGCAAAACCTTTAATATGTAAGTTTCTAGAGTGCCATTAACTGATATCTGACTAACTGAAATGAATATAAATGCTTAGAAGGTGTTAATAAATATTTTGGAAAGAGAATAGGTGTTTTAGGTGGTTGGGGGTGCTGACCTTTGCTGTGTTTATTAGTGGGACAATGATGCATTATTAACACACAGCAGCTGTACCTGAACTGCTGCCATGAACATAATAGCCTTTTATAGCCATCAGGGGAGTGAGATAGGAGGCCTTTATTAACCACTAGACATGATTAGCACATTATGTGAACTTTAGTAGGCAAATTATCTCTTATTGAAATATGTTGGCTATAACTAATTGTAAACATGATTTTAAAACCTTCCCAATGAAAAACTAAGAGTTTTGCTACTGTTTTGCGTATTGTTGGCTAGCAATCTTAAGGAAAGGGGTTTCTGTTCCATGTGTACGATCTACTAAAACAGCTATGCCTCAAAGACCTGACTTGACTAAGATCAAACTATCAAAGTACTTAACAACTCCACTTCATGAATATTAATCTTGAGAAATAGAACATAAATGAAACATTGCCAGCATCATTCAGTAAAACTGTTAATGAAGAAATTTGTTTAATACATATTTTTATATTAATGTTATAAGTAGTTCTTAAATGAAGAAATTTGTTTAATACATATTTTTATATTAATGTTATAAGTAGTTCTTAAAAGATTAGTTTTGTAATACATTTTCAAGAGTTAACTTGAAAAAGTAACACCATAATTTACTTCAAAAAGCTTAATTTTGGGAAGGATTATCCCATTAGCCTTAGCAAATGAACACAGTACTGAGAGTCCATTATGAACAGTCTTTTATGGCCTAGCAGAAAGTCATTAACATAAAATAAATCATTAGCTTTGATATTAAGCTTCTACTATCTGCAGGTTTCTATGACTAATGTTCATAACTGCATCTGCCAAATGAAAAAAATACACTTTTCTGAAAGGTTATCTTCCCATTTTACTATTATTTTCTGCCTTTGTATTATTTATTACTATTTCAAGCTGATACAAATGTGATATACACATAAGGAACAAGTATTTTCTGTTGTATACAGACACAAATTTGTATGCTATTTCAACCAAAAAGATGACCTGTAAACCATTTATGTATGCTTTACAACAGGAAAATATTAACTCTCTGTATTTTGCTTTCTTTAAAATAAGTGATCTGTTTGGTTAGAGAATGGAATAAGAAATATATATCCACTTTCCAGTAACTGTAACTGAACAGATTTTCACCTGCATGTGGTATCCGTCACATTTCTCCATCTGACTACTTTCCTTGTGTAGAGGTTATCACTTTCTGATTTCAATCAGAGTTCTTGAACAATGAACACGGGTCTGGGCCCCATTATGAATATTCTTGTTATATGAAATATTTGAGAAGCAGTATCTACTCTGGAACCTTTAAGACCATACAAAGATCTATTAACAACATTAGGAGACAAAAGCACTACAAAAGAAACTCCATTTCTGTGTTTAGCTGAAGTGTTTAGATACATGTGCATATTGCAAATGAAAGGTTAGATACATGTATCAGTACAGTGATGTAAAACACAAAAACTAAAAATAAAATATGCTGTATAAAAGATCATAGGAGAGAGAATACCATAAGCATGAATATTAAAAATAAGAACAGTATGGACCTTTGTAGTAAACAATTTAATTTTGAAGATTTAGCTGAAAATGAAAAGCTAAACACTTATTTTCAGTCAAATTCTTGGCTTACTAATGTAAGATTGCTTAAAGAACAACAATGAAGAAAGCCTATCCCGGAAAAACCAAGATGAAAAGAATTTTGCTTCTTAGCATTGACCATTATGGAGGGCAATTTTGTTACTGTTGTTGCTGATGCTACACAATCAGTATCTAAGTATAGTATATTACCATGTTACCATTTTCAAACGGTATGCTGTAGGGGAAAGTGTTATGACCAAGAAAATCTCATTCAGGTTAATGTGAATTCCATGTTTTAAAGTATTATGGAAGTGCTGCTATAATTAACAGTCTGTTGGCACTTCCATTATAAACCACATTTTTTAGCAGTTTATAACTCAGTCTTTTTTAATGAGAAATTACTCCTTGGATAGAAAATTGGCACATAGGTTGTATAATACCAGCACCTATGCAACCAAAATATTTACAGTGATTAGGCCAGATTTAAACTGAGCATTTTAGTGTTTACTCCCTATGCTAGGTGTTCATAGGGCATGTGTCCACTTCACACAAAAAAATTTAACTGCTACTAACTGTCACCATTTGACAATGACCTGTCATTTCACAGACCAAATACTGCATGGACCTGAAGATTCTCACCATTACAAGAGGTTTATATTGAGTCACACTTCCAGAACACAGGGAAAAGCTTTTGCTCCCACTATCTGTCATGTCTGCTCTCAATATGGGATTTCAGTCTCTAGGAATTTTGGTGTACTGCCTATCACAAGTACAATATTCACTTCATTTGAAAAGCACAGTATAAAAATGGAAGACTAAAAACTGTCCATTTTCATGTGACACTATGTAAAGGAAAATCCTGACTTAGGGGAAAAAAAGGAAAGTTTTGCAAATTCTAGGAATTGCATTGAGCAAGCTCCCTGTTAATGTGTTGAGTACCCTTAACTCCCACTGAAGTCAATGAGAGCTGAGTGCACATTTTCTCACAGGTCCAAGCCCTTAGTCTTTATGATGGCTTAGTGACATTAGCTATGTTTTAATTTGAATGAACACACTGTACTCCCAATTTTGCATAGCCAAAAGTGTTGTTTTAGCTTTTTGTCCATAGACCTCACGACAGCTACCTTAAAAGGTAATGTTGCACTGCTGAAATCCATTTTTCTAATTGAACAATAAAATGTTACTTTTCAAACATTTAAAATGCAATACAAAATAGGAACATTTAGAATGATCATGAATATCATCATGTTAAAATACAGTATTGGTTGTAGAAAGTTTTCTCAAAAGCCCACATATACAATATTTCCTATAGTCTATGAAAATCAGGACATTCTTTCAAAAATACTAGAATCTAAGCAGGAATAATTAAGGTTTGCTTGTATCCCTGGGACTATATACTAAGGTCTAATCTAAAAGTTCATTCAACGTCTTAACATGTGACATTTCTCTGTAACCCCTTACAAGGCTTCAAAGCTTGTAAAAATCAACTGATTAAAACACCAACATGATGGTTAAATCTTTTCTCCAAGAACCACTAACAAATATTAAGTATGACCAGCATGCACTTAGTGACCAAAGCTGTTCAGGGGAAAGAAAAAAGCACACCTTACGCAATATGAAGATTTAATAGTATCCTCCATGTTACATGATATACTAAAATCCCTCAACAATACTGATACACTTCTAATTTTAGAGTTCTTCTTGGGGCTCCCAGCATAATATCAGGAACAGAAAAGTATGACTGGTGAACCATCAGAAACAAACAAAGTAAACTTTGGAAAGTTATACTCATAAGACATTTTGTAAAGAAAGAAATATCTGTATTATACTTAGGCCTGAAAATGTAAAACATTCCAACATACTCAAGAACTTCAGTCCACTGAAGTCAAGTCACTAATAAAATTTACATCTGTTTACAAATATTACCTGTGTTTTTTCACTTCATCATTACACAGGGTTTTTTAAAATTTTGTTTAGTCTTTGACTGGGGGAGGGGGTTCCTCTCATTTTTTAAGTTACTTACATTCTCTCTCTAATCAGGCTGTATTTTTCCATTGCATTAACAACTACCAGTGTATACAGAATGGATGAGTTGTAGACTTCTTATTTCTAAACTAGCTAGACTACAATTCAGTGCATAATTCTGCAAGGCTAACCATTGGGAGCAGTAAAGACCATTATTTTCTCTCCTAGTATTGGCAGAGATCAGCATCCCTGTCATTAGCAGTGTCAAAATATAATTATATTACTGATCCTTATGTGAGCATATACTTAACAGATGGAAATACAGTAAAGTTGAAAACATGAAAATGTTTCTTCAACTGTTCCTATAATACCTGTGGAAAGAGACTTTGGAGATGGCAATACTCTGAGAAAAGAAGGAGGAATATTATTGCTGTATAGGTATATGTATAAACTGATTATCAGATATCTTCAAATAGAACAAAACCCAGACAATATTTTACTACTGAATTCAAATAGTGTTCATATCAAACATAATTTCTTTTTGTAACATTTAAATTCAATTAAGAGATAGGATGTTACTTAAAACAGACTTCAATTGAAAACACTGTTCTTATTAGTCCATAAATGTCTGAAATGCAGTTATGCTTCAAGTTTGAAGAGATGAACAGTAGTATTACCTCAAGTCTAAATCTGTCTGTCCACTATGTTATTTTAAAGGCTGACCTATATACAGAAGCATACCATCCACTCTTGTGTGTTTGTATAAGAGATACCTCACACAGTTGCCATAACCAACATTGTTTGCATTGTTCTTTCACTTTTTTCCTTCCATGGGTTATGTGAGAGAAACAAGGAAAAGTCTGCATAGCAAGATATGCAAAATATAGCATGCATTTATGCTAAATAGAGGAATGTTCAAATAACATTCTAAACATTCACGCCTAAATTTATAAAACAAAGATCTAAGCAATCTTTGGAAACAAAGACTGCCCTAAAAATGCAGCTGAAGGGAAATATAGGGCTGCATGATCTACATTATTGCATTTTCTTTTAAGAAGGAATCAGGAGTGATTCATTCTGACTATAAATACCCACATATGCATATGTAGACTGCATAATTACATACCTAAAACAATTATATGATCAATAAAAATATGTCAACTGTTTAATTATAAAACTTTAGAGTCCCTGACTATTTGGGCAATCCACCTAAAGTAGTTTAATTACAGTAAACATTTCACAGAATAAAGTTAATCAAAAAATCTTTAATTTTTATCTAAAAAGTCCTACAGATAAGGATCCAAACTCTTCAATCATTATCCAAGCAAAACTTCCATGATTTGTCAGAGAGCAGATCCTGTTCTAAATGAGGATTTCAGGATTTAGCCCAAGGTAAACAACATCAAATGAAACTAGACTATCATTCTACTCTGGAATATGGATCCATCACACTTCAGAAAATGATACCCTTTGCTTTAGACATCAGCTGTAAATAGTCCACCAAACTTTCTGAAAGCAAGTTATATAAACCTCCTCCAAGACACTGAAAACACATTTATGAAAATGAGTGACATCTGAATATTTTTAAAGCAACTATGTGTTTACAGCAGGACAGATAAGTTTCCACAGCAAGGTTAATCATTCTGGGTAGAGGGACTGAGGAAAGGGGGAAAATGAAATGTTCAGTAAATGCATGCCTCTCAAGGGCCTAGCAAACCTATTCAGTCCATTTAATATAATCAATGATCAGTGGCAAAGATGTTTGATAGAGACATGTTCATGCTATAGAAGGTATCTTATATGAAATATTCCTAATAAGTCTTTTCCAAGCATAAAAATTGTGTCTTATGACTGTGCATTTTTTAAGTCCATTATCAGTCCTGCCTAAGTTAAATAGAAGAGTTACAACTTGTCTACAGAATGAGTGCCTCATTTGCATTTAAAAAGAACAGTTTGCTCCTTCATACATGGCATGACTTAAAAGGAGCTTCAACCAGCTAGTAAAAAAAAATCTGAAAACGACTTTCTAAATTAATGTATTCGATTTGCAGGGCAACCAACCAAAAATGATTTAAGGCACTTAATTGGAAAATGATTTAATATATTAAAGTAATTCCTGATTTTCCAAAGCATTTAACTTTTAAATTAAATCTGGCCCAGTTTCTCAAGAATGATGAGTGAAATGTGTATTCAAGTCATTACCTTCTTTTTGAAGCTTTAAATCATTGATAGGTTTAATAACGTTTGTCCAGTTTCATTGCCAAATGGGTCTTCAGACACTTTGGTGCATATGTCATTAATTCTCCCCATTCTTCACTACTTAACAGAACTTTAAGGTTACAAATTTACAATAACAGATTATACCAAAAATATTTTATATGGCAAGTCAGAGGCCCAAAGCAGTAGCATAATGATCACTATGAATGCTTAAAAGGTACCACACACACACTCTCTTGCATGCAGCTCTCTCTTTCTCCCCATATTCTATCGTCCAAAGTTCGCTCTTCTCCCAAACTTCTCCTGATTTTATATAATGTAAACTGTGGTTACTTAAACATTGCTTAAAAAAAAAAACTTCCTCTGGGATCTCTTAAAACTTCTTTAGGCAGCAGTCACAAAGGGACTAATTTAACCCTGAGTTCTCTAACTCCAGTGACTATAAAAGAGTTACACCAAGAATTAATTTGGTCCTTTATGTTGTGAATGACTACCACCACGAGGAGGGCTTCATAGTAATGCTGCACACACTGATTCTAACATTATATATGACTTTGTTTCTTTTTATCACTGAGTCTACGCAATTGCCAAGAGCGAAGGGAACAGCCTTAACTATCTTTTTAACATATATTGTGAACCCACCATGACAATGGACAAGCAGAAAGCACTGTAGTGTTTTCTCAATGAGTTAAACAGAGTCTTTGCAATAACCATCTCTCCCCCTTCTCGGAGCGCGTGTTGCAAAGGCTGGGTGGCAATAAGAAAGCACAGAACCCTCTTAAAGAAATACCAAGCAAGTCTCCTTGCTGACTAACACACTAGCAACAGCAGAGTTTGCTTTGCAAAAACATATGCTGTATGTAGCCTGCCTCAACAGCCTTCCAAGCCAGATTTTAAACAGAACCCTAAAACACACAGGTTTAAACAAATCTTATAAATGCTTGTTCCCAGATTTCTTCCCTGGCGTGGGTGTGCTCAAGAAGTGCTTTGGGTGGCTTGGACTTCCTGATTATTTCTTATTGCTAGCGTTTTATTCATGGGCAAAGCCCATTCCACAATAGCAGAGAAAGTGCAGTGCATAAAATACCAGCTGACTCCAGCCACTGACACAGTAATAATGAAAATATCCCTCATCTCTTCTTTGTGGGCAAAAGGATCGCAGCAGCAAAAAAGAGTACAAGAAAACCCTGTGCTTGGGTCTTTTGTAAATCACACTAGCCTGCTTTGCAATTCCTCCTTCTGCCGGGTTCTTGTAAACTTCTCTCTTTAGAGACATAACCCTATTTACTGTGATTTAATCAAGTTACAGAGGAATTAATAACGCAGTTGCACAGCCAGAACAAAGTCGATCTTCTGTGCAGAACAAACTTGTCACCACCCATTTAATTCTGTACACAAAATAAAAAGCGTGGTCCCGTCATCACAAATTGCTAAGTACAGGCTTTTCGTGAGCTTTGACACATGAACGGGAGGGTTCACACAGAGCTTTCCATTATGTTTTGACTCGGGGAAAACAAATCGAGAGAGTTTGTGTTTGTTTGTTTGGGAGCGAAACAGAAGACAGAGTTTGCCCGTTCATTTAAATTCTCACATGGACATCCTTTTCCCACACTGTGGCTCAGAAAGAATAACTACTGAGACTTTCCGTTTGGGGACGATGTTATGAAAAATATTCTCCTCCCCCACTCCCCAACACACCCCGTCCGCCTCCAAACTATTCTGGGATTTTATTTTAGAGTCATTCCACACGAGATAGATAAACAGATACACACACACACGGGGAGATTCCCAGCAAGAAGCGAGGAACCAGAGAAAATGCTCTCACTTTCCTGCATCATCGAGGTGCATGTGGAAAACACCCAGAATTTGCCTAAAATATAACATTCCCCCCCCCCACGCCAACAACACCCACCACGCAAGAATGGCTTTGGTGTGCTGCTTTTGCTTGAGTGGTTAAGTCAGTATGCAGCCTGCCAAGACTTAGCTCCCATTCACTCACAGCAAAACAACCCCCCAGATAAAGCACCTGAAACAAAACAAAACGCAAGTCACCTTGTTGCAGTAGTAGGGGTCCAGGCAGGGAGAAGGTCCCAGGCAAGGGGTGTCAGGAGTGGCCGCAGGCTGTGGTGGTGGAGGTGGTGAATAAAATCTTACGTCCATTTCACTAAAACATCAAGCAAACTCCTCTCCTCTTTCTTTTCTTTCTTTCTTTCTTTTTTTTTCGAGCTAGCGTTCGTGCAAAAAAAAAAAAAAAAACAACAGAAAAGACAAAAACAAAAAGCAAAACCAAGCAGGTTGAGAAGAATCAGCAAGAGGTGCCTGAGTTTAGGAGAAAAAGAAACACCTTCCCTGCCTCACATCCGTTGGTGGTTTGTAAAGAAAGAAAGAAAAAAAAAACTCTTCCAAAAAAGCACCAGTCTGCAGATGCCTGCAAGAGAACCACAGCAAACCCTCCTTCTCCTAGAGCAGGGCAGGTAACTTGGAGTATTGTTTTCCCTGCACACACATGCACTGCTCGCTACCCCAGGGTGTAGATTTCGCTCTGTATTGGATTCTCGGAGTTGTTTCTTTTCCTCTCTGTCTCTTTCTTTTTTAATCTCTAGCAGTGAGAGTGTTGGGCGCAGGGGGAGGGGGTTGTTTCTCCACCTTGAGGAGTGGGGAAGGGGGCAAGCTCGTCCACTGCACACCCTGGAGGTGGGGGGGAGTGGAGGCGCTGGGCTGGCCCTGGAATGGCTGCCCCGCGCAGCTCGCCGGGAGGAGGAGAGGGACCCCGTGTGCGCCGCTTCCAGAGTCGCGGCTCCGAGTGTGTTTCACACAAAGGGGCTCGCGAGCGAAGGGCCATTCGCGGCTGCCCGGGACGGGCTGGGGAGTGCCGAGAGGGGGCGCTGCAGCACCCCCCAGCCGGCACCCCTCCCTTTTCCATGCTCCGCCGCCGCCGCCGCCCGGCCCCACCCCCGGCCAGTTACTAGGG
The DNA here is from genome assembly GCF_052426305.1 of Pelodiscus sinensis. Classification (NCBI taxonomy): domain Eukaryota; kingdom Metazoa; phylum Chordata; order Testudines; family Trionychidae; genus Pelodiscus; species Pelodiscus sinensis. The sequence goes on along the minus strand of NC_143053.1, from coordinate 64,364,325 downwards.
TGCCTCCTCAGCGCGGCGCTGCTACCCGGCTGAGAGGGGGAGAGCAGCCCTCCGGGGGGCGGGGGGAGAGCAGGAAAGGGGGGGGGGGTTAAACCAAGGGGGCTGCAAAGGGGGGAACGGGAGCACTTAACTGGAACCCAGGAGCTCTGAGTTTGCTGTTCCTGACTCTGCTACAGGCTTCCCTGGTGTCCCTGGGCAAGTCACTCATGGAGCCTCTTCACTGGGGTAACCGCCAACCACATGGAGGCTCAGGGCACCAGTCAGCCAGCACCTGGCTTACACAGCAGGGCTGATGTTTGTCTACAGCCTGGGCTCTGAGCCCCAAGATCTCAGAGCCTGGGCTAAAACCTGAGCTGGGCACTCTACCCTGCAATTATTAGCCTGGGAAACCTGGGCCCATATGCCCCCAGGGTATGTCTGCACTGTAGATTGAGCCAGGATTTCCTGTTTGAGCACTACTCCACCCCCTACTTCCACAAACAAGTCAATCTGTCCTAGGGATGGGCTAGAGCAGTGGTTTCCAACCTTTTTAACCACAAGAGCACTTTTTCAATTCAAGTGCACCTAAGATCTACCTCAAACCCAAATACCCTTGCTCTGCTTCCTTTCCACCCCTTCTTTGAGACCTTGTCCCTGCTCCACCCCTTTCTCCAAGGCCTTACCCTGCTCCCTCCCTCTTCCTTCTTCCCCCATCCTCACTCAATTCTACCAGGCTGGTGTAGGGAATTGGGGTGCAGGCTCTGGTCTTGGGCCAAGGAATTTGGAGTGTGGGAGTGGCTCGGGCCTTAGCCCAAGGTGGGGGATTGTGGTACAGGAGGGAGTTCAGGGTACAAGTTTTGGGAAGGAATTTGGGTGCGGGGGGACTCGTATTTAGTGCAGGAGGTTAGGTGTAGGAGGAGGTTCAGGGCTAGAACAGGGGTTCAGGAAATTGGCTCTGGCTGGGCACCATTTAACTGAGTCAGTTCTGGGTGATGGAGCAGTGGGGTTAAGGCATGCTTACTTCTGCCCTGGCCCTGAGCTACTTCTGAAAGCATCTGGCATATCCAGCAGTGGCTCCATGGCATCATGTGCTGCCTTCATCCATAGACACTGAGCCCACAGCTTCTACTGGCCACGGTTTCCCATTGCTGGTCAATAGGAGCTGCAGGAGTGGTATCTGCAGGCAAGGACAGCAGGTGGTGACCCCCTGCTCTGCCTTTCTTAGGGGCTCCAGGGATTTGCCAGCCACTTTCAGGAGCAGCAATTACCACAGGGATAATTACTCAAGCCACAACAGATGAGGCACTTTAGAACTCACTACTCAAAGGATTACATTTAAGTATAAGAAGAAATGAAAATTATGAAATGCACAGACCAGTCAACACCCAAAAATGACACCTTTTGCAAGCAGTAAAAGAAGTAACATATGTGTTGGGTTGGGAGATGAGAGTGAAGGACAGTGTGACTATGTCTACATTGGCATTATTTTGCACAAAAGCACAAAAACATGCTGCCTGTCTACACTGGCGGGGAGTTCTTGCGCAAGAACACTGACATTCTAATGTGTGAAATCAGTGCTTCTTGTGCAAGAACTATGATGCTCCCGCTCAGGAATAAGCCCTCTTGCGCAACTGTTCTTGCGCAAGAGGCCAGTGTAGACAGGCAACATGAATTTCTTGCGCAAGAAAGCCCAATGATTAAAATGGCCATCGGAGCTTTCTTGCGCAAGAGAGCATCTACACTGGCACGGATGCTTTTGTGCAAATGCACATCTCTTGCGCAAAAGCACATGCCAGTGTAGACGCTCTCTTGTGCAAATACTTTAACGCAAAAACTCTTGCGTTAAAAGTATTTGGCAAGATTTTGCACCAATGTAGACGTAGCCTGTGTGTTTGTGAGAATGACACACACACAGGGTGTGTGAGAGTAACAGATTTGCATTGCCATGCTCCCTCCATCCCCTTCTCTCTGTGTGGAGATAGGGTACAGAAGTGGGGGGAGGAGGGACATCCTGATATCAGCACCCCCCCTTCACCCTCCCACACCCTGCACAGCAAGCAGGAGGCTCCCAGGGGGCAGCTGCAAAGCAGAGGGCAGAAGCAGCAGGACAGTGGGTGGAGGGGCAACTGAAGTGCCTGCATTTGATAGCTTCCTGGCCAAACCAGTCAGGATCCACTTTCAGAGGCTCCAAGATCTACTGGTAGATCCCGATCTACTGGTTGATGACCCCTGGGATAGAGCTTGAGTCTGGCTGTGACTTGCCCTGTGAATGAATGTCAAGCCACAGACTGGAGGAAGTTTGCCTAGAGCAGTGTGGATGCATTAGCACAGATTTGAGACTTGGGTCCAGTAACTGTTAAGCTCAGGTTTATGATGCAGTGTAAACATTTATCCAAGCGTGGGCTGGGAAACAGTGGGTCCCACAGATGAGTTCAGTGTACAGTGTAAACATACTTTAAATATCCCTTTGCATCCCAGGTCCCCATCCATAACATGGGGATAATGATCCTTCCCCACAACACAAACAAGTTGCTAGGACAACACCATGAATGCCTGGGACATGCATTACAGTGTCACCATTTCTCTGGTCATGAGTCTCATGCTACCCTACAGAGTCTGGAATTTCATGAGCAGAGGGGGAAAAAAATCTCATCTTCCATTTAAAAAAAGAGTAATTTTCTGCAATTCATCATGACAGAGACAAGTTTGAAATTATGATCTGAGTACACCATAATGTCTCAAAAATCACAACACAAATAAAAAAATCTGAAATGTATTGTTGTTATTAAAATATATTATGAGTTTTGGGAGTCTCACTCATGAACATAGGAGAGAGGAGAAGATAAGGAAAAAAAGGGTGTAAAGGAATCAAAACGGGAAAAGGAGAACTTTTACGGGGATCAGGAACAGGCCTCTCTGGGTTTCTTGCTGGTTTTCTGAGAGTTTTAATCAAGAACAGGAAGGATATAACATAATGCAGATCTATAGGAAAGACACGTTGATATTTTGAAGATTTAAATATCACTGAATATTTACAAAAAATAATATGGAAGACTTTTTTAAAAGTCTAAGAACTTTAATGACCTCCCACAGATAAGACTTGCTGATCACTCCTAATTCCACAGTGATGTTTAAATCTATCACATGCTCATATATATATTTGCTTCAAAAGACTCTCAGAGCCAAAAGTATTTTCACTGTTGTGTGTATTTTTATGAAAATATTCTTTCTTAACATTGAATAAAGCCCCAATGACCCCAAAACAAACATAAAATATATATTTGTATTTTAAGTAACAAAAAATGATTTTAAGAAAATAAAATAATGTGTCTGTGAAAACCATTGATTTCTGAATTCAGTGGTTCAAACATTTTCACATTGTAAAAAATATATTCAGATGGAATGATTTTACTGGTCCACCTGCGCAAACAACTACCCAAAACTATTATCACCTTTCCCATTTGCAAGCAACTATAATGTCTGGTTACATGAAATATGTATTTGGGTAACATCAGATAAGAACGGCCTGAAGCAAGGTTCCTTTTTCAAAGCTTAGTTTAATTGATCCAAAGTATCACTGTAGATTCTGTTGCCATTCTTATAATTTTATGATTAAAAGTCTTGTGATATTTGGTGTTTTTCTTAAACCCCCTTTGTTGGCTTCCTGTAATTACGAGAGAATCTTAGCATTCATTTTTTTTAAATAAATACGTTTCTAGATTTTATGGTTGTGAATAAAAAATTGAAAATGTGATCCAAATCCAAATCTATGCAACAGGCTCAAAGATCAGAAAACAAATAAAAAGATCCCAAAATATATTATTTTAAAAATCACTATTTTTCTGAGGCCTGATTTGGGATTGGCAAAACTGAAATTAAGAGAATCCTGAAATCGGTTTGCAAGCACGTTGTTGCTTAAAATCTGACATATTTCAACATTGCAAACAATTTGTCCATCAAAGCTGGGGAACGCAAAGAGTTCTGTCAAGGAGTTCTGTACTGAGAAACTGCTAGTCAGAGGCTTTTGTTACACAGAGGCTATTATTTGTCTTTCTCATTTATAGTGGAGTAGGATAATGTGAGTAGCCCAATGTGCTGAAAATCGCAGGATGGACTAAGGTCTAAGGTAAGGATAATAGGCATGTTGATTCTAAAAGAGTTGCACTGGATGCTACTTGCAGAGGTGAGGATTTGGGCATCTGAATGTCAATGGAGGACAAATATACAAGTAGTGAGATAGGTTGTAACATTGCATTTAAGTGAAAGATAATGGTAGGGGCCCTTTGGGATACATATTGCAACCACAGGCAATATCTTTGGGGACCAAATTGTACTAAGTTTCTGTATCACAGTGGACTAATGTATGCAGTTTTAGAGGGTAGTGGTACTACAACTACACCAGGAATCAAAATTAATGGGGGAGGAGATATAATTAGGGTGAATCAATTAAATTGTAAGTAAACACCTCCAGAGAGGTGCCACTCCATGAAAAGGCTTGCATATACTGATACAAACTGTTCCCTAGAGACTGTCGGACAATGAAAAGGCTTTCAGCAGCAGATCACTGCCTTTAAACTGACTTAAGGTAGGAATGTAAGAGGTTACCTGGTTACCCAGTAAGCATTCACCTTACTAGCATGCTTACCAGGGTAACTGGTTAACTGGCGGTCTGGCCCAGAGGGAGTAGCCCTGCCCATGGCGCAGTGCTCATCTTAGCTGGGGCAGCTCCTTGCTTGCAGCGCAGTGCAGCAGAGCCCTGCCTGGCTCAGCTGAGTAGCCCCCCACCAGTGGCGCAGTAGGCTTGGCCCAGCCCAGCCGGAGTAGTTGCCCCTCTCTTCCGCACCCCGCTACCCCTTCTGACTCTGTCTTTGACCTTTTGCATGACCCTGACTCTGTCCTTGACTCCAACCACTAAGTCAGACCACCCCAGTACAGGTCCTGACTGCTTGCTTAGACCAATTCATTCTCTGGGACACATTACTGAAACATTAGATTTGGGGTCTCAAGCTCCTGGTCCAAGGGCCATCTGCAATCCAAGCATTTCTCTAATCCAGCCCACGAAATATTTTGAAAAAGTTATTTAATTAGGCGCTCATGGCTGCTGGCCTGGGTGGGAGGCACGCAGGGACTCAACTTGCATCTGGTTTCCAACAGCACCCGTGCCCCCAATGCCCACATCGTTCCGGCCGTAAAGGACATCTTTCAGCTCGGGAAGCCACGCTGGCTACTTCCACTGTGATGTAAACCGCATTGCAGCCAGCTGGATGGGTTTGGTGGGTTTCATTTTAGGTTGTCTCAGGCAGCCGGTGGCGTGGGAGTGGGGAGGGGAGAAAATCCCAGAGTGAGGATGTGGATATCAGTTGGGAGAGAGCACAGGTTGGATTTCAGTGCAAGTGCACAGATGTTAAGGGGGGCATTCCAGTGTGAGGACATGGGGATATCATATTTTGTAGGTTCCTTGTCTCTGTCTGGGATCCTAGACACAGGCGTAAGACACTGTCAGCTTGCATGTACTGTATTGCCAACCCCAAGTGTTCCAAACTCATGAATCAGTCCCCTCACCACCCAAAAACAAGAGAATGTCTTCTTGAAATCACAGATAAAAATATACTTGGAGATCTTTGTATTTGACATCTGGTATTTGAGGTCTGAGGATGAACTTTGGACACTTTTTCTATTTTTTCCTCCACGAACCCTGAGACCTAACGTCTTCCTTACAATACAAGAGATGGAAAAAAGAAAAAGAAGGCTGGGATTTTCTTCTAATGCCATCCACCAACAAACAAGCTTAATCACCTAAGAGCGATCACAGTTGATAGTGGTTCATAAGGCATCAGGTAGTTCACAGATCTGGCTTCATTCTCATAATTTGGATGGGGATTTCCAGAAGAAAAAAAAAGCCCCACTTGTCAGGAGGCTTGTGGTCTAATCAGGAGAGTTGGCATCACTGATATTTAGTGAGTTTCACAGCTTGCACCTATGGCTCTGCACATACCTTCCCCTGAGCCAAAGGGACTTGCCAGCTGCTGCATGGAACTAGCAGCAGGAAGCCCCTCTATCCTGGCTGTACTGCTGAGGGAGGGGGTAGGAACAGCAGATTTTAAATTGCCCAGGGGCAGCAGGTGGGGCCAGGAGCTGTGTGTCCTTAAAGTGCTGCCACAGCAGTATTTAACTTCAGCTGTGTACCAGCTTATACAAGCATCTACTCTCTTACTGGCATGTCATACTGGCTTTCTTTCACCTCTGCATTCAGGGGCCAAACACTCCTTCTAATCTTAACAGACCATACAAATTTAGAATACCTTTACTCTGCCAAAGTGCTGAATCAGCATCAGTTACTTCGGGCCCAGTTCTTTGTTGAAATATGAGTTCACAATCATGTACTACCCAGGCAACAACAACAACAACAGCAAGGTTGATGTCCTTTTAAAAAAATAGTACCCAGAACTCATTAACCCCAAAGAATCATCACCCATTGTTGTCATGACCCATGCATCTGGAATTCAGGTCTGCAGGGTTTATAGGAGCAGCCCCAAACCAACCCATTACAGACAGTCTGCTGATATATTGGCTTACCCACCTGTCCTAGCCTCGTCAAGCCCCATTGTGTGGCTCCTCCCCAGACATCTGATTGACAGAGCCCCAGAGCAGCATTTTGGCCTACAGGCCCTATATAAGCCAGTCACTGGAATAGACAGCTTTCTGAGCAACTGAATTCCTCCCTGCTCTTGACTGTGTGTTTCCACATCTGTGCCTGCTGCTTGATTTCCTGGTTTTCTGACTTGGGCTTGATTCCTGGGATCTGCCTTGTGGTTCCTGGACTCCAGTTTGTTTGTTTCCTGGTATCCTGACTTGACCTAACTCTAGTTCCCAACTCCCGGTTCTGCTCTCCAGTTTGTCTCCTGCTTCTGATAGCCCAATATTGTGACCTAGCTGACTCTTAAGTCCTGTGTCATGACTGTGGACTTTGATTCTGGCTCCTAGGTCTGGTTGCCCACAAATCAGCTATCACATTTGCTGGTTTGTATCCTCACACTTTCTTACCATGCTTTGAGACGCCCTCCCTAATGGTTGATTCTTTGAGCTCATTACAACAACTTCCCAAAGCAGGTTCTCAGCCTCCTGATGCCTTGTGAGACCCTATCCTGGTTCTGACCACACATGATGCTCAATTTTTTTTTTATAGTGGAACTACTTGAATCTGAAGGCCATAACACCTAACTGACATTTGTGGTCTAGCCCCACAAAATGGTCCACTTTGTACCATGCAAAAGTATCCAAAATGCAAAAACTACCACATCCCTTCTAATTCTATATGTCTTCTTCACTAGATGTCCAGCCCCATGAATCCACCATCCATCATTCCCCAGTCAGACAAACAGACATAATGGGTCAACCAGGACCTCGAAGAATAGCTGCACTTCTTCCTGAGCCAACGTGAAAATAAGTAGACTGCATTACACAAGCTTGCTGCATTATAACAATAGAGAACAGGGGTAGGCAAAAACCTCTTCACAAGCCAGATCTGGCCCAGCTAGGGCTTTGATCCAGCCCACGAGGCAATTCCAGGCACTGACCCCTAATGAAGGGGTGAGCAATCTACGGCACACGTGCCGATTTTCAGCAGCATGGGGGAAGGAGCTCAGCCCGTCCCTTCTCCCCCACCAGCTGCTGGAGAGCACTCCCTCTTCCCTGCAGCATGTTAGGCTTCGGTGGGAAGAGGCAGCGCTGGAGCTGAGGCTCCTCAGCGGCACCTTGGCAGGGACTAGAGACCACCAGAGGATCATGTGGTCACAGCAGCAGTGCCACCCCAGACTGCATGGTTGCAGCCATTGCTGCAAGGGGGTACAAAGCCAGGTAAAGTTCTCCCTTATGCCCAGAGCCCCTCCCCTCAACCCAATCCCCTCACTTCCCCCCTCCCAAGACCCAGGACCCCCAGCTTACTCTGACACCCTCCCTTGTTTCTGCACCCTCTCACCCTTCTCCTTCATCCACGTTGCTCCTGCACCCTCTTTCCTGGCCACACGCTGCACCCTCCCTTGTTCCTGCTCCCTCCACCTGGCCAGATACCCTACTCCCAACCTACTTCTGCACCCCATCCCTATCCTACTTGCTGGCAGTCCTGTCTCACACACTGCACCCCTCATTTTTGTCCCTGCCCCAGAGCCTAAGGAGGTCAATAAAATCCACTAACTCTGCAACCCCAGAAAAGTAAATCTGGGTCTATGAGAAGCCCTGAATCTCAATGCCCCCCTTCCCTTCCTCTGGGGTACCAGAGAGTGAGGTGTCTCAGTTGGGGCCACATCAGTGAGTATGGAGGTTAGGGGGGTTGGAGAAAGTTTTTTGCTTCTTACTTATGTGGTCCCCAACTGATTTTTCTGTGGGTCAATGACCCCCGACTCTAAAAGGGTTCCCCACCCCAGCCATAAATAAAGAAAACATTGAAACCTTTTGTGTTGGACATAATATTTTACTTTTTTAAAATTAAAATTTAATAAACTAACATGAGAAAGTTTAAATGCTTAATCCGTTTCATAATTTTAATTAAACCATTCTCATTAGCTGCAGCTGGTTCAGAAAATAAGGTCGCCATACCCAGCCTGCCCTTGCCTCGCCTCCTCCCTCCTCCCCCCAGTGCACAGATCCATGAGTAAGTTAAATCTTAGTACACCACTTCTGAAAGGTTGCTATGTTATGTGACTTCTAAGCCTCCATCTCAGACAACTCTGGGAGGAGGCTAGCTCCCAGCATCCTCCCATCTGTTCCAGGTCCCTTCCATTAGCCAGAAGTCAGGGGACAAGGACCCCAGGCCAAGCAAAGCTCCTGGCAGGGTAGTTCTCAACATCACCCCTTCTGCCTGAGGCCCTGCCCCTTCCAGGTCAGCGTGGCCACTTCCAAAATTTGTGAAGTGGCCCCCCTTCAAAAATTATTGCCCACCCCGATTTAGAACATGTCTTGACCTGCACCAGTCCAGCATACTCCAGCAATGGTTTTCATCCAGATTTGCACCTCTCCATTGCCCATCCACAACAGTTGCTGCCTCTGATCTGGTGCAGGTCATTCATGAAACTCAAGTTAACCTAGCAAAGCAACCTAGCTTACAAACATCATGCTGATAAACATTGCCAATTGTCACTTCTAAAAGCAGGCCAGAAAATGTAGCTGTTCCCAAGCACCAAAAGACCAGACCAGCCTACACACGAATTAGATCAATATGCTGACTTTCCTTATTACTCAGAAGATCAATTTTGTGGCATTTGAATTATACCTCCATCATTCCTGAAAGATTTTCCTTGGCAAACCATTTTCTGGCCTGTGTGCACCATGTCCAGTTCAAGTTCAAGATTGAGTAGTATGTCATGCACAGAGCAGTGGTCTCCAACTTTTTTATGCTCAAGATTACTTTTTGAATTTAAAGGCAACCCAGAATCTGCCCCACTTCACCCCCTCCCTCCCTCACACTCACTTTCATTTATGAGATATTTATGGCAGGTGTCCGTAAGTTTTGTAAACTTAAAAAAAGCTGTATTTACTGATTTCCTAAAATGCTTTAAAAAAAATAAAAAAGCCTGAGATGTTTTCTAGATAATGCATGTGTGAAGCCTCAAGTTGGAAAGTTTAAGGTTTTTGTAAATTTCCTTCTCTCAGTCTCAGAAAGAAGACAGAACTTTTTTCAGAATTAGTTGAATAGTATAAAAAGGTTTTGTCAAACTTTGCCAGATTAGTGCCTTGTAATAAGTCATTCCAGAGAAAGTGCAATACAGTGAAAAACATCAGCAAGCGTTTGAAACCTTGAGAGAAAGTTGAATGGTGTGAGTCTATCATCATTGAGCCTCAGTTAGCTTTGAGAGCAGTTCATGTTCCAGGATAGGGCAGAAGTGGCATTGTATTTCATATTTTAAAGGAAGCTAATAGCACAAGAAACCAAAATTGCATCTTTGGATACTAAATTGGTCTCAAACCATTTGAAAAACCACTTTCTGTGCTGATAATTTCTAGCAAGGTCAATCTGAAAATATAAAAAACTACACACTCGAGATTATTGTAAACAGTGAAAATAAGAAATTGACCTAAGGTCTTTTTAAACTATTGTAACTGAAACTTGAATTTGAATAGGATGCAACATTGTTTTTTAAATTAAAATAATTGTGTAAGAAATAATGATTTTTTTTAATTCTAAGGTATATTTTCTCATCATCCTTAATACTATAAACCAGTGTCAAAAAAAAAAAAAAAATTAGAACCCAGTACAGGAGGGGATGTCCTACTTTAGAAGGCTTTGCTCCATTTGGCACATTTTTGAGGGTTTATGGCCCAAAACAACAGAAATGGTACTGGGCTTGTTTGTGTGGTAACACAATTATGATATAAATTTGTGGAGGATAAGATTTTAGTGTAACTGGGGATACATATAATAGATGAGCGTGATGACACAGGCAAATCACTAGCTACAGGCATCATAGAGTCAAAAGTCATCTGATTTCTTAACCTTATTGTGGTAGGTCTTATGAACCTTCATAGAAATAAGGTGATCATCCTTTCTTATGGTTGAACACTTCTTGAACATTTTTGTAGTGTGCAGTATTAGACAGAAGCATTCTTTCTAGACCAGGAATATGTCTCTTATTTTTCTAGAACAAATATATAGAGTCCATAAGGGAAAAATCCCAATTTCTATTATTTCTTGAGATCCCATATTTTATTCTGCAATCTCCCAAGGTATCCCAAGGTATCAATACATTCTAAGTTTTGGCCTAAGGTCATATAATGTGATGATTCTTGTTTTATTAGTTCCCCTTGTAAGATATCAGAGTGCAATATCATCTGATCATGTTTAATTATGTTCTCCTCCAAATGTTCTGCTTCTGCTCTGGTTCTTGAAATAGAAGCAAAACTGATTTCATTTCAGAATGTCCCTTGATCCATTTTCAGAAGTGTGCAGTGTGACCAGCAGTAGGGCATAAAGAGGAAGAATAGGTTATTTATCTTTAAAAGTATATTTCCCTTAACCATTCAAGTTTATCAAATCCTATGAACCATAGAGAGGGGGATCCTAAAGCAACATTGGAAATGACCACCATTTAAAAAAAAATGTGTAGCTACAAGGAAACAACAGTGTCTTTCTATAAATCCCTCTGAAAACTATTTTAAAATAAATAGAGAATAAACATAAAAATAAATAGAAAAAACACCTGTGATCTCACAGCATACATCAATAATAAATACATTATACAGTACAAATAAAAAAGAAATATCCCATGTGCCTAAGAAAAACTGCTGAAACAGCATGTTCCTGACCACAAGTTACCTTGCAAAGATCCATTTTTCAGTGCATCCTGAAGGCCAATAGATCTGGACTGTTGTACCAACATACAGGAGTTTCACAGCTAAGGGCACCTCTGGTACAATTGCTCTATCATCAGCTCCCTGTCTTTACCTCCCTTCTCACCACTGTAGGTGTGACTATTGGAAGTCACTCGAATGAAGTCTATCATGTAAGAAGATCCAAAGACATTTTGTGTTCCACATCCAACTTCACTGCCATTATGCTTGCACCTTTTTCGTATATTGAAAGGAAGAAAACAATGAATACACTGCATGCAGATATAACTGCAATGGAAATAAAGTAAAGTATGTTCCTTCACTTACAAAGGCAGTTGATTAGAGTCCTTTATCTACTATGTTTGTCTGCCTTGCTCTCTCATTAGTATTACAGTTTACTAAATATTTTTCAAAGAAATGAGCCAATCAATTATGCCAATGATCATTTACTTACAAATTATTGCATTTTTGTCTCTTACTAGTTCTGTGCACTCATACACATACAGAGACACAAAAATAAGCAAAACTATTCAATGTCAGAGTTTATGTCATGCCCACAAAAATGTATCATTAAAACATATAAATTGTACTATAAAGTACGTGTTTCAGGAAGCCAAGCACAACTCACATGTGTGCTGCAATGCCAAAGAGTTAACAGAAGAGTATGGAATGTATTTCTCGGTTTCCATGGCTTTGTGGATTTAAGTCAGACCCTTAACCTTATTTGAATACAGTATTTTTGTACTTTAATATATTCCATACAGAATATATAAAGAAGATTTAATAACTGACTTTTACCAGTGGTTTATCTCTACCTCAGAGAAAGCCAGAATGAGTTTCTAGTGAAATCACTGAAAGAGCATACACTCTTAGGCTTCTATCAAATTATTTCTAGTCTTGCTGATTTGTAAAAGATCTTTCAAAAAGATTCTGCTGTCTGTGAAAAATGTTAAAGTTTGATTCTGTGCCCCAAATTTATCAAAGAATTACAAATAGCCAGTAAAAGTCTAGCTTCTCAGTTTCACCTTTTAATTTCTGATCCGTTTCAATATTTATGCCTATGGAATTTGCACTAACATTTAACCCAGATCTTCCAAAATGTGAAAAGTTGTATTCTCACATATTATACAATCCTAGCTACAATAAGCAATTAAGCATCCTAGAAGAACTGTACTCAATTCCTAGGGTTCTGCACCCTTTTTTTTAGATGTGCTTTTATAGTTCTGAGGCTTGATTCTGGAACTGACTCTGAGTAGTATACATGGGAGCTGTCAGCCATTCTAGACCCCTGACAAGGAGACACAGATCTGCACTCCTGGAAGAGATGGAGGCTCAGGTGAAAGGATGGGGTAGCCATCCCTGAGCATCACCCAGAATGCAGTGTACCCCCCTCCCAACCCTCAGAGCTGCCCAGAGTGTTCTGCATGGCACTCGAGCAGAGATTTAAGGAACCAATGGTTCTGGCTACCACTTCTGTTGCAGTAGTGGTGGTGACAGGCAAGAACCCCAGGCCCTTTAGAATCTCTAGGCTTCATAGCAATTATCCCCTTTGTTGCTGCTCCCACCATCAGCGGGCTTGGTAGTAAGGACTCACAATGACTGATATTTATGCATGTAGTCAACATGGTTAAGGGTTCCTGAAGAAGACCCTTTGAATATCTCTTATTGTTCTCAGCAATTACAAATAATATTTCAGATTCTTTGGAACAGGGTCCTTTGTTCTCATCAAGTTACACTCAGTGAATGGGGTTGCAATGTTGGTTTTAAACCATTTCCCTGCTCCTCTTATCATTGGCCCGATTGGGGACATAATTTGTCATAATTTAGAGCAGCATAAGGTCTGCTACAGTGTCAGCCATGGTTTGCAAGCTTGTATCACACTCAAGCTCTATCTCCCATATCCTTGGATTGCTATCAGATGGCATAAAGCCATCTATGGGCTTGTCTTCACTGCAAAATAAACTCAGATTTTAATTTGAGTGTTGCTCCGAATTTGAGTTTTGTCCATACATAAAACTCCTTAAACTGAGTGTTAAGTGGAGTACAGTTAGCACAACTTGTCAGCTGCTTACACAACTGCTCTGCGGTGTGGATTTCAGCTAATGAAACTTGATGGCCTCTAGACCTCCAGAGATTTCTGAAAATTCACCTCATGTGACCTGAAAGGATGGACAAGTTCTTTTACAGTTCACTGAAAAAGAATTCATAGATTGACTCAGCTTTCTGCAGTGCAAAGAACCATGGGATTTAGTGTCACACACCAGTGAGTGCAGCACCAGTGTGGATACGGCAGCTCAAATATTATTTTGTAGTCTGGCTGCTTTCACTTGAGCAAGGCTAACTTGAGAGAAAGTAACTAGCATCTAGGTAAGTCGAGTTTATTCTGAAGTGAACACATACTCTATGCTTCCTTTATGCCATTTGCGATGGGGTAAACAAACTGCACTGGATAACAAAGGGTTAAGGAGATGTTCTGGGCTCAGCCATGCCTGCAAGGCATGAATAGGCTGGAGGAAGAACTTTAAAAGAGACCAGAATAGGTCACTTGTTGGCAGACCAAGGAAGAGAAAGACTTGTAATTCACAGTTCCTGAGAGTCTTTGAAGTATCCTAGTCAGAAAACCAAGTTACAGGAACAGGAAAAGGAAAAGGCAGAGGCAGAGCAGCCATGAGTGGGCAGAGAGAGACAGAAAGAGAAAGCTGCTGCCATGAGGAGAAGCCACTGGTGAATTGATCCCTTCACACAGTGAGGAATCATTTTTTTTTAAAAAAGATCTTTCAAGTAAGGAAGTTAATCATCTGACGAAGTGTGGTTTACTCACAAAAGCTCATGATACTATACATATATATTTGTAAAGCTTCAGAGGGGTAGCCGAATTAGTCTGTAACTGGAAAAACTTAAAAAACAATGAAAAGTTTAGCAGCACCTTAAAGACTAACAAAATATGTATATGGTATCATGAGCTTTCATGGGTACAAGCCACTTCTTCAGATGAACAGAACATTTGTGTTAGTCTCTAAGGTGCTACAGAACTATTTTCAAGTAAGGGCTAGTTTCCCTGCACTACAATATTTTGAGATCTTGAGGCAGGGACATCATACACAGAATACAAATAAGAAAAAAAATCAGCTTTTGCCAAATTATGGCAGAGCAGTTGACTGTACAAATGAATGTAACAACTTGCCCATGAATTAGCCAAACAGAAAATTAGCTGTGATATTTAGGGCCACACAGGCAGCAGATGTTGGCTGCATAACAAGTCAACTTATCCAATAAGATAATGCATGAAATCATAGAGTAAACCATTGGAATGAGAATTCGTATAATTAAAATATTCACTTCACCTGCCTTTTCCTCTTCTGATTGCATCCATTGTTTCCCATCCACTGGAACTATAGATCATAGGGTAGTGGACATGAAGTAATTCAAGTCTACAGTGTCAATATAGGTGGTGTGTGAGGTGCAGGGGAATGATAGATAGATCCTAAACTAGCCTGCAGCTGGGACAGAAATCACACTGTACCTTAGAAAGGGATGGCCCTTGCACCTGCTGAACCTCCAGGGGATGGTTCATCTGACCTTGACAGATTCTCAGAGAATTTTCAGCTGCATGGCCCCTCTTTTTTTCCTTGGCTAACTTTGGAAGTAGAATTGTTAGCTAGGGTAATTCCAGTATTTTTAGCCTTAGCCATGGTATAACTTTGCTGTTTTCTTTGTGTGGGCAGGTGTGTGGATGTAGAAAGGGGCTGAAGTCTATGTTCAGCACCTCTCAGGATCAGGGGCTTGAATTTTAATACTTTTAATAATTTTTGCCTATGAGAAATAGCTCAAAATTTCTTTGCGTTCAGGAGTATAAGAATGTATCTTTAATTAACTGCCCTGCAGGCAGTGTGAGAGAAGATATGCATAATTCAGATGGGCTATTTAACAAAAGCAGTGAGAAGAGATCTCACATCATATGGTGATGAGCTCTGGGATACATCATATTAACAAGCACCAAATGGTAATGGTATTGAAAGATAGTAGAGTGATGTATGACAGATCTTATGTGAGATCAACTTCATACCTGAGTCGTATGTGACTATCACCATTCAGAGGGCTAAAAGAGAGGAAGGCTCATACTGCAGATGTGAAAATAATTGATCAATTCATTGCATGCAGATGATACTAAGTTGGGAGGGGTTGGAAGTGCTTTGGAGGATAGAGTCAAAATTCAAAATGATGTGGACCAATTAGAAAAATGATCTGGGGTAAATAAAATGAAGTTTAATAAAGACAAATGCAAAGTATTCCACTTAGGAAGGAACAGTCAGTTTCACACATACAGAATGGGAAGTGATTGTTTAGGAAGGAGTACTGCTGAAAGGGATTTAGAAGGTCATAGTGGGCCACAAGTTAAACATGAGTCAACAGTGTGATGCTGTTGCAAACAAAAAAAAACAAATATGATTCTGGGATGCATTAACAGGAGTGTTGTGAACAAGATACAAGACATCATTCTTCCACTCTACTCTATGCTGATTAGGCCTCAGTTGGAGTATTGTGTCCAGTTTTGGGCTCCACATTCCAAAAAAGATATTGAGAAACTAGAGACCCAGAAAAGAGCAACAAAAATTATTAAAGATCTAGAAAACATGATCTATGAGGGAAGACTGAAAGAATTGGGCTTGTTTAGAAAAGAGAAGACTGAGAGGGGACATGATAGCAGTTTTTAAGTATCTAAAATGGTGTTACAAAGAGGAGGGAGAAAAATTGTGGTTTAGGTTGGGCATTAGGAAAAACTTCCTAACAGTCAGGGTGGTTAAAAACCGGAATAAATTGCCTAGGAAGGTTGTAGAATCTCTATCGCTGGAGATATTTAAAAGAGGTTGGATAGACATCTGTCAGGGATGATCTAGACCAGTGTTTCTCAACCAGTGGTACGAGTACCCTTAGAGGTACTCGAGAGAAGTCTGGGAGGTACATCAACACAACTGAAATTTGGAGAAAACTGAATTTTTGTTTTAAGTTTTACAGCGCTTGATTATTTTTGTACTTTTTACGCCCAAAAATTTCAGTGCCCGCCCAGCTACAATTAAGTTGTTTGAACAAATGTGTTGCAATGGTAGAAAAAAAAATTGTGTGTCTGAAAACTGTAGGCACTGGGGGTACTTATAATTTTTTTTTAAAAGGGGGCATTTTATTAAAAAAAAGGTTGAGAAACACTGATATAGACAGTGCTTGTTCCTGTCGTGAGGGCGGGGGTCTGGACTCGATGACCTCTCGAGGTTCCTTCCAGTTTTAGTATTCTATGATTCAAATCAACCTATACAGGTGAGAAACCCAGGAAGTACATAGCAGAGCCACCTATGATCCTTATTCAGTCACAATACATAATATAATAACGGAGGAGTTTTACCTGATTGCAGACTACAGAAGTGGTTCTTCTAGACCTGCTTGGGTCAGAAGCCAGGCAGGGCTATGAGGCTGGATTGTGCCATGTGTGCATGATATAGATTAAAAGGAGGATGGTTTTGTATCTGTAGCCTAGGACAAGGACTTAAATGATCTAAGTTCTTTTGCTGTATTTCAGACTTCCTGTGTGATGGATAAGTTACTTCACATCTTTGTACTCAGGTCTCCCATCTGTAATGTGGAGATAATGAGATCTATTGTGAGCATTAATTTATTAATATTTGCAAATGGATTTGAAATTGTTCTATGGTTGTGCTACCAATGGAAGGTATCATCATCATACCCAGAAACCAATGTGCTAAACAGAGAGTCATCTTTCAGTGCAGGTATAGTTTTATGTTCTGTTTGTTAGTGAAGAGTGAATAATATAAAGATAGACAAGGGTATTTTACATATAGGTTCCATTCAGAAATACAAAATATGCTTTATTCATGTAACATATGAAGATATTTCACTTCTTCAAATGACATTTGTCAGAACTTTGTTCCCTCCTCAGTAATAGAGCTACAAAATGGGAAATTTCCCCATTTTTCTGTATTGGGCGATGGTTGGCTTACTGTGGGATTATCATCAGAAAATAACAGGGGTTTAAAACTAGCTTTCAAATAGAAATATGGACTAAGAATTATTTTTAAACTATGCTACAGCATCACAGCAAATAATAATAATAATAATCCTATAAGTAAAACCTGATGTAGGGGTGAGAATAGAAACTGTCTGGCCCAGTATGAGATAAGCTGAGAAAAATCCAACTCTCTAAGTGATGACCAAACCAATTATATTTAAGCACATTATGAAAAATCTTGTCTATAGGAAGGTATTTATGGTATTGCAAGTGCTTCTGTAGATTTTACCCACGCTTAATTTTTTTTCAATCTTTCCATAACAAAATCAATTATTTCACATTCTGTTTTCAGTCTGCTTGACTTTTCCTTGCCTCAGCTCCTTCTCTCTCCCCTCTTGCACACCCCTACTCTCTCTCATATCACCGCAGAGCTTTCAGAAAAAATACTGCCTTTCTGTGTGCTATGTTCTTGAGCTTTAGCAATTTTCCATTTCACTTCTTTCTCGTTATACTTTTTCCATTTAATATTTGAGGAGAAAAATTGTTCTTTTGAAGGTGAACGGGACTCTGCAAAGATGGTTTTGGGCCAAGAATATAATATTTTCAAATATAAAGTTTACTTTTGATTTCCAGTGTTTTCCATTCCTCTGTTGTCTGGAAATAAATCAATAAATAAAGCTTTGTTTTACCAACCCCAGAGTGTGTGTTCATGCAACTGTCAATGTTACATGTTCACAGATTACTTCCCAGTAGGTTGGAGACACGCTGTAGGCTTAAGAGTTATATAATCCACCATTTCCTGTGCCATATAGTTCTTATCCACAGTTTTTAAGGGGTTGTGGTATTTGCTAGTGACGAGGAAAATTGGTCAAGGCTTTGGTGATTGGTGAGGAATTTGTATCCTGGGGCTCATGTGGTTTTATGGGGGACTAAGGGAAGGTAAAATGAGCTAGGTCATTGCCAGTGATCATTGGATAGTCTGCCATTGAATGGAAGGATATTTTGTGTAAAAGGCACATGCCTTACCTATTTTCCCTTTGGTAGTAGAGTGTGGCACTGCAGGCATACCTCAATTTCCCCAATCAAGTTCTCTCTAAATTCAGCACATCTTTTATGTATCAAAAAGTGCCCTCTCCCTGCTGAGGATCTCATTTATTAATGGAAAGCTCTACAAACACAAAACAATTTTCCCCATGGCTTCTTATCAATGAGAGTGACTCCCTCCCAAGCCCTTTATCTGCAAGGCACACTCAAGCTTGATTCCTTTTTTCAAGCCAGGGCTTTCCTGCCAACTGAAGCTCTGCTCCAAACAGCTGCATGCTCATAGGTATCTGTAAGGTCCCACCTTAAGTGCCGTTCATTAGGCATTCTCCTGTGCTGTTCTCTGGGAATTCCTCTCCCTTAAGATCCTCCTCAGCTTAGAAGCACCTCTAGTATCACTTGATCATGTTGTTGATACTTGTTGGTCCCATAGTTTCCAGCCGGCCACTTGGGCAGTTAACTATTACAGCTGGGGCAGAAATGGGCTCATTCTCCTTAAAGAACTCTGTCACAGGTGGACTGGGCCTTGACCCTCCCCCCTTAAAAAGTATAGTTATCCAAAGCAATGAAGGGGGGGGGGGGGGAGTGGCTTTATCTAGTGCCCTGTGATTTGCTGAGATTGGAGAATGTGTGGTGAAGGGCTATGTACTACAATAGAGACATTTTAACAATAATGTTTTAAGAAAAAACAATTAAAACATACAGATTTTAAGTAAAGTTGCTAGTGATATTTATATCACAGTGCAAAAAAGCTTTCCTTTGCTCTGAATGTATGGTAAGTGATCAATTCTATTGGATGTTTTCCACTTATAGAGTAAATGGAGAAGTCCATGCAGGCTTCTAGAGCAGTGGACACATATGAGACCACTCTTTTATTGCACTCTTTTATTACACTGGCAAGTACAAGAATACCACAGCACTTAGATACCATGGTGATACAGACCTTATAAATATACAAGAGAGAAACAGAATGAGTCAACACATTGCCCACTTTGCATAACAGTTATCAGAGATTAAGTTGAAAGTTTGAAAAATAAATTAAATTTGCAAACCTTTGGGTTGTCTGTTGCTGGGATATTATGGTAATGACAACAAAACTATTAACAAAGAACCTAACTACAGCATCTAATAAATGTGTTAATTTGGCAGTATTCTTTTAAATTGCAAAGACAATAATAAGGTAGAGCTTAGTTATAAAATAGGCCACTGTAATTACAACCTTTCCTTTTCTTACAGCTTATAAGGTAAATGATTTTAACCATGGACTTGAAGGTCTATAGAAATATGAGAGAGATGCTGCAAATCTATGAATAATCCTTACATGTGTTTGGCTCACCATGGGTCTGCTAAAAGAGAGAGCAGCCATAACCCTCGCCTCCCCCCAAAAAACCTACCCTGAAGGTATATGCTTCATTCACCTTGATCTAGGATGATTGTTGCCTGCATCTTGCTACCTTTGGCTATGTCTACACTTGCGGCTTCTTGCGCAAGAACATCTTGCGCAAGGGTTCTTGTGCAAGAAGACTTGCGCAAGAAAAATCCTCACTGCCATGTGCGCGCTGTGCTTTTGTGCAAGAGCGCCCATGGTAGTGTGGATGCTCTCTTGCGCAAGAAAGCTCCGACGGCCATTTTAGCCATAGGGCTTTCTTGTGCAAGAAATCCCTGCCAAGCGTCCACACTGCCCTCTTGCGCAAGAGCTCCTGCACAAGAGGTCTTACACCTGTTAAAAAAGAGCATAGCTCTTATGCAAGAAGCCCTCTTTTACCACACCGTACTGTAAATTTCCTTGCACAAGAGCGGGCGGGCAGTGTAGATGCTCTGCGGATTCTTGCGTAAGAATGGCCATACTTTTGCAAGAAGCCATGAGTGTAGACATAGCTATTCTGGGGATGGGGTTCTGCTCTCCTGGATTCCTTGAACCATTATTAACACATGCTCTCCTATTATTTGAATGTTTCTACTATCTTACTGTTCCTAGTGTCCATTTCAATAAAACACTTAACTGTATGCTTAAGTTCATCCCTAATTAACAAAGTAGTTAATTAGGCATATACTTAAATCTTACTCAATTAAATGTCACTTAGGCACATGCTTAAAGTTAAGAAAGTGTTTAAGTGCTTTGTTGAACAGGGGCTTTACTCAGCACTGAAAGTGGAATCATGGCTCAAATCTTTAAATGCGTTTAGGTAATTAACTCCCTAGGTATCAATGGGAGATGTTACTCAAATATCTTTGAGGATCTGGGCCCATGCATTTTGTCATAATAGGGAGAGATAATTAGCCTGATATATCTTTGTGTTTTAACACTATCTCTTGGAGTTATAAATCTTGTTACAAATTTTGTTCTTGATAACATTTTTCAATGCATAGATATTAATAAATATTGTTTTCATTTTTTCATAAAGTTAAGCTGTCCCAAAAGGCAAAAGTGCTGATAAACTGTAGGTCCTGGCTTCCATCCAGCTGTGTCTTGTCCAAGTCAACTATAACTGAATCTGCAATGCTGAGATATTTTGCTGAAAGGAGAAAGGGGGAAAAGAAAGAAAATGGACAAAGTCAAGCTAATTTTACATAAGGTGCATCAAAGGCTAGGAATTGAGTGCTTTTGCTGCAGTGTAATTATTTTTGAATTAGAACTCTTCACTGAGGAAGCAATGGCATACTTTAGGCATGATTGAATTAACAAATTTAAGAAAAGACTACCCCAGACATAATAAGCATTCCATTTTGCAATTTATAAAACATGTGGCTCTGATATGCAGCTTAGGAAGTCATACTCTATCTTCATGGGTGAATGGCTTGAAAAGTGGAAGAACTCACTGAGCATGAAGAATTCTGTGTCATAGTTTGGCAAGACCACTTACTTTATCCAGTGTGTAGTCTATTTATTGAGGGGGAGGGGAAAAATGAGCAATTTGAGAATAACTTAATGAACATAACAGTCTTCTCAAACTGACTAATTCTGTTGTAAATTTTTATGTGAGGGGGAAGAGGAAACTCTTTCAGAGAAGAAATGGTGTCAGAATTGTTTTGGAATGACTCATATTGTGTTTCTTTAGAATTTGCCACTGGATTTTAAATGTTTAACTGAGAGAGCTCTTAAGAATGACAGGTTTCATGTCAATATTTATTTCCTTGCAAGTGCATTTGAATAAAGTAAAACCTGTGTCCTAAATACATTCATGCACAGGCATTTGCAATGCTCTAAGTGCATTTTAATTCTAACTGAGCAGTTTTAGCTGTGAGCAACTGCATTGAAAAAAGTAGATGAGTCTAACATGTTAAAACATACACGTAGCGTCACAGGTAAACTAACAATTGATATCAAAATAGACTGGACATGCTTTTCTATTTTAGTATTGAGATGTCCAAATTGTAAACTAAAAACTCCACCTTGTGAATGAAGAAATAACTATTAGAAGATTACAAAGTCAATTTTCAGGAAGCTAAGATTCTCAACAGCTTGCACGTTTCTTTGTAAAAGGGGAATAGAAATATGAAGTGAACACTGAAATGACTTCCCAGCATTGTCCTGATTTTCAGTATGTAGTAATATACATCCTTTAATCAGTACAGCTGTGTCTACACTGGGCTACTTATTCCGGAAAATCAGCCGCTTTTCCGGAATAAGCTGTGAGCTGTCTACACTGGCCCTTGAATTTCCAGAAAAGCAACGATGCTCTACTGTACAAAATCAGCCGCTATTCCAGAAAAACTATTCTGCTCCCGCTCGGGCATAAGTCCTTATTCCGGAACACTGTTCCGGAAAAGGGCCAATGTAGACAGCCCAGTAGTCTTTTCCGGAAAAGCGCGTCTACATTGGCCACAGACGCTTTTCCGGAAAAAGGGTTTTTCCAGAAAAGCAGCCTGCGAATGTAGACGCTCCTGTTCCGGAAAAACTGAAAACAGAATAGTATTCCGTTTTAAGCATTTCCAGAAATTCATGCCAGTGTAGACACAGCCTACTTGTATATAACTTGGAACAGCATGTCATTTAGGGTATGTGTCTACACTATGAGGCAAAATTGAATTAGGATACGCATTACGCTATGTTTATTGCATAGCTGAAGTCGAAGTACCTTAGCTTGGCTTTTGGTGCTGTCTACGCTGTAGGAAGTCGATGGAAGAACATTCTTCCTTTGACTTCCCTTTCTTTCTTTATCAAAACAGAGTTACCAGCATCATCTGGAATGCCCTCTTACTTCAAATTAGCTGTCTTAACTAGACCACTAATTCGAACCCTGGAAGATCGACAGTGGTAGCTTTGATCTTCTTCTATAGTGTAGACGTACCCTTTAGAAACAGGATAAATAAACCTACCAAAACTGAAGGCCTTTATGAGCCAAATTGATGTCTGGAGGCTTTTTAGTATAGTAGTTTGGGTAGTTCGGGGAGGGTGGAGATACAAAGAGATATGAGGAGGTGGGAGGAGTGAAGGGCTTGTCTTGAATAAATTGTTTCAAAAGTGATTCTTCCCTGAATAATGTGGTATTAACTGGCTGGCATGGTGACATGATTTTGCGGAGTATTACATTTGTCAATAAAGTCAGAACAGAGTCATTCATCATATCAAGGGGAAAATGGACATTTTTGAGGTACATATGTACACAGATGGAAAAAAAAACACACAGAACAGTTTAAAAGTAAAGAAACCTGAAAATATCTAAAATTAATGAAATATAGGATTTCATACTGAATGCCTTATACTGTAAGAAAAAGAAAAGCTGTTCTCTCTTTCTAAGGTCAGAATGTCCATAATCCTAGTCAGCTGGGTTGCTCCTCAGTATAGCTCTGTGATGTCACAATTACAATGGAACCAGTGAAGCATGTAGCTGGCTTACTGAGGAATAAGGTAAAAATATTTTTAGTATAGGGAATGTATTTGCAAAGTTATTGGATTGTTACTTCATTGGTTTACAGCAGCGTTTTTAGGCACACTCCTATAAAGTACTCACCTTAAGACTGACTGTTTCTCAGCTAAGATGCTAGAGTGAAGACTTGTTTGTGTTTTCATTGGGGCTATGTCTACACTTTTTTTCAGCTTCTTTTTTTTGGAAGAAGCTTTTCTGACGTTTGGCCCATCTCTACAGGGCCAAATGTTGGAAAAACCTCCTTGTTCGGAAGATCCCTTATTCCTCATAAAATGAGGAATACAGGGATGCTGAAAGAACGTGCCTGCTTTTTCAGAAACTGTATCCTGGAAAAACTCAGCAGTCTAGACATAAGGCTGGGTATTTAGTTAATAAATTAGACCCTCTCAAAAGGGTCATTGTTCCTTACATAGAGCCTTGTTGCATTTATCAATAACTTAGTTGCTTTCTATCTCAGTTTTGACTATACCGCCATGCTTGGTTAACAGGAGGTGCTATAGAGCATGGATAACATTTGAAGGTGGGGTTTTCAGATGTGCCTAAGTGAATTAGGTGCCTATGTTCTATTGAAAATCAGTGAGCATTAGGCAACTGATTCTCTTAGGTGCTCTTGAAAATCTCATGTTAAGTGACTTGATGGTGAATGCCAATTTCAGAAGTGATTTATGCACTTAGGAGCCTAAGTCCCATTGACTTTCACTTGGGAAAATGAAACATAGTCATTGCAATACCTTTAAAAATCTGGCACTAGCTTTGCTTAGTGGCCTGTCACCTTAGGTACCCAAATCCCACAATCATACCCCAGTAGGATTTACAAAACCCTACTTAGTTGCTGCTGAATACTGGAGGTACCTATGAGGGATGTTAAATTGCAGTTAATTGACTAGTTGCGTAGTCAACGGAATTTCCATCGACTACTCTACTAGTCGATAGGCACTTCCGCATTCCGCCTTTGCAATGTAGAAGAGCCCTCGCTCTTCTACATTTCAAAGGAGGAATGTGGAACTCCGTGTACAGCTTGGGATGTCCCGCTGACTCCTAGCTGCACATGGGTGCTTGCTTTGAAATGTGCAAGAGTCCTAGCGGGGGTTTTTGTGCATTTCAAAGCCATGGAGCCTGGAGTCAGCAGGTGACTCGAGTCCCCTGCTGACCCCGGGCTCCATGCTGCATGCAGCCTGGGTCAGCCGGGGACTCCCCAGCTAACTCCAGGCTCCGCTGAAGTGGCGTTTTAACGGGCATCGCCACACAGCTGAACAGTGGAATCGCCCCTTTGAATTGCCCCTTTGAATCGCCGCCTTGAGGTTTCAAAACGGCAGCAATGCACAGCTGATTCCTGGCTCAGCTGTGTGGAGCTGCTGCTTTGAAGTACCCCTTCCCCCCCCCCTTTGCTGCCTCTATATCATATAGAGGCAGCGGGGGCGGGGGAATCAACTAGTCTACTAGTTGAGAGGCTATCTAATAAACAAATGCTTATCAGATAGTCAACTAGTCCTTAACATCCCTAGTACCTATATTTGCTCAGTGCCTAAAGTTTTTCCGTAAAAGTGCTTTAGGTGCCTATGTTTCTGCTTTCTAGATGTGTACAGCATCCCATGCCAGAATATCTAGATATCTGAGCATCAGAGTGAGGCACAAACTAGGAAGAGAGAGGTGTTCTTCTGCCTAAGTTCCTTGTGGGGCCTGATCTGGTAAGCAGACCGTGAGCCCGCTTACATAATTGTGTACCTATAGATGAGCTTATATAAAGCAGGAGAGGGAAGAAGGTTTCCCTTATAACTTTTAGCCCAGTGGCACTCACCTGGAACGTGTGAGACTCTCAGGTCAAGTTCCCACTCCAGTTGAGGGAGATAAGGTATTTGAACAGTATCTGCAGCCTCTCATATGATTCTACTAGCCACTGGACTATTGAATATTATAAGGTCATAAGAAGTGACCGTACTGGGTCATTACAATGGTTCATCTAGTCAAGTATCCTGTCTTCCAACACTGGCCAATGCCAGATGCTTTAGCGGGAATGAACAGAAAAGGGTAATTACTGAATCCTCCTTTGTCATCCAGTCATAGTATCTGGCAATTGTATGTTTAGGGACACTGAAAGTATGGGGTTGCTTCCCTGGCCATCTTGGGTAATAATGCAAGATAGATCCAGCAATGACTAACATATCTAATTCTCTTTTGAACCACTTTTACTTTTGACCTTCACAACATCCCCTAGCAATGAGTTCCAAAGGTTGACTGTGCGTTGTGTGAACTTCCTTTTTTAAAATAAAACCTGCTGCCTATTAATTTCATTGGGTGACCCCTTATGGTTGTGTTATCTGAAGGGATAAATAACACTTCCTTTTTCATTTTCTCCACAATTTTCACTGTTTTATAGACCTGTATAGATCCTCTCCTTTGTCATCACTTTTCCAAACTGAACAGTCCCTGTCTTTTTAATCTCTCCTCATGCAGAAACTGTTCTATACCCCTTATTTTTATTGTTTTTCTCTGTACTTTCCCCCAGTGCTAATATATCTTTCTTTTAGATGAGGTGACTACACGCTCACAGTATTCAAAGTGTGGATATTTTCTGTTCTATTCTCTGTCCCCTTTCCTTATGGTTCCTAATGCTGTTAGCAGACATTTTCAGAGAACTTGTCACAATGACCCCACTTTCCAGAGTGGCAACAACTAATTTAGACCCCATCATTTGGTATGTATAACTGGGATTATATTTTCCAAAGTACATTACTCTGCATTTATTACCGTTGAATTTCAGCAGTCATTTTGTTGCCCAGTCTTCCAGTTTGCTTTATAACACTTCACAATCTGCTTTGGACTTAACTATTTGTATATGATACAAAATTACTCAAAACTTTATCATCTCACTGTTTGTCTTTCAGAACTGAGGCTCAAGCCTGTAGAAGACTATCAATCCTATTATTTTAGCCTGATAGCTTGAGTCCTGCAAACCTGTATCAGTTAACCTAATTTTACTGTATGTTTATACAGTGCTGAGAACAACAGGGCCTTGATCCTAATAGAGGCTGTTAGGTGCTACACTAATATGAATATTAAATAATAATAATAATAATAATAAAAATAATAATAATAAACTGGAGAAATCATACTTTCCAATAAGTCTATGGGGGCCTTTGTATGTAGAAATGACTGATTACCTGGTGACTTCTAAAATATGTTGATAATTTAGCCAGTATTCAGTTGTCCCTAATGAATTAATGTGCCAAAATTCATGATTTTAGCTCAACTGGAACATAGGAACAAATGTACCAGTCATTCAAAAGTTGACCCGTTGCAAATACATCTATATCTTTTGTGATAAGAATTCTGTGGGGAGATACTGTTGCTCTTTCAGATTCTCCTGAATAGACAATGCCAGTCATATTAAGTTACACAGCTATGTGATGGTTT
Source organism: Pelodiscus sinensis (assembly GCF_052426305.1). Classification (NCBI taxonomy): domain Eukaryota; kingdom Metazoa; phylum Chordata; order Testudines; family Trionychidae; genus Pelodiscus; species Pelodiscus sinensis. Next base: position 64,337,679 of record NC_143053.1, on the reverse strand, counting down.
CGTGAGGGGACTAAATGTCCATTGAGGAGGATCTGATTTCAACCATCTTACTCATTGTTAGTGACATAAACCAGATTTAAACCTAAGTGAAAACTTCCTCCCTGATACCCATGATCCTGTTTTCCCTCTTAAACTTAGGTATATACATGACATTTTTAACTTCCCCCCAAATATCTTCCATTATATATTTCTTTATTAACATTTTATTAAAGAGAGCCCTGATCTGCATTGTAATGAATAAGTTTTGCAACCCTGCTTCCACAAAGAATTCTGGGTATGTCTACACTACAGCACTAATACGAACTAACTTAATTCGAATTAGTTAATTCGAACTAAGCTAATTTGAACTAGTGCATCTAGACCTAAAAACTAGTTCGAATTAGCATTTTGCTAATTCGAACTAGCATGTCAACATTGAGTGGACCCTGATCTGAGGTTAAGGCTGGCAAGAAGCAGTGCCGGCAGGGCATCAGGTTAGGACTTAGAGAGTGGAGCTGCTGCCTCAGGCTAGTCGAGGGCTGTGCTTAAAGGGACCCGACCCCCATCCCGGACAGACAGTTCTCAAGGTTCCCCGCTCGCTTGTCTAACTCGATGAGGGAAAGCAAAGCAGTCCTGGCTTGCAGTGCCCTGAATGCCCACACTCGGCACATCACAGCACTCGGCCATCAGCCCGGCTACACTTGTCGCAGGCTGCCATCCGGGAGGGGGTCAATTGGGGGGCTGCAGGAGAGCTTCCACCCCGAGGAGCCCGCAGAGCCACCCCAGTCCTCCCCATCGGGGGCTCGTACCCCATTCCTACCTCACCTCCTTCCACTTACCCCTTCCTAGCCCCCCTTCCTGATGTACAAAATAAAGGACACGTGTGTTCAAAAATAGAAACTCTCTTTATTTAACAAAACTCGGGGAGACTGGGAAAAGAAGGTGGGAGAGGGGAAGAGAGAGGGTGGGAGAGGGGAAGGCAACTAAAATGATCAGGGGTTTGGAACAGGTCCCATATGAAGAGAGGCTAAAGAGACTGGGACTTTTCAGCTTGGAAAAGAGGAGACTGAGGGGGGATATGATAGAGGTCTATAAAAGCATGAGTGGTGTGGAGAGAGTGCATAAAGAAAAGTTCTTCATTAGTTCCCGTAATAGAAGGACTAGAGGACACCAAATGAAATGAATGGGTAGCAGAAAGTAGTTCTTCACAAAGCAAATAGTCAACCTGTGGAACTCCTTGCTGCAGGAGGCTGTGAAGACTAGAACTATAAGGGTATGTCTACACTACCCTCCTAGTTCGAACTAGGAGGGTAATGTATGCATACCGCACTTGCTAATGAAGCCCGGGATTTGAATTTCCCGGGCTTCATTAGCATAAGCGGGGAGCCGCCATTTTTAAATCCCCGCTGCTTCGAACCCCGTGCAGCGTGGCTACACGGGGCTCGAACTAGGTAGTTCGGACTAGGTTCCTATTCTGAACTACCGTTACTCCTCGTGAAACGAGGTGTACCGGTAGTTCGGAATAGGCACCCTAGTCCGAACTACCTAGTTCGAGCCCCGTGTAGCCGCGCTGCACGGGATTCGAAGCAGCGGGGATTTAAAAATGGCGGCTCCCCACTTATGCTAATGAAGCCCGGGAAATTCAAATCCCGGGCTTCATTAGCAAGTGCGGTACGCATACATTACCCTCCTAGTTCGAACTAGGAGGGTAGTGTAGACATACCCTAACAGAGTTTAAAGAGAAGTTAGATAAATTCATGGAGGTTGGGTCCATGGAGTGGTATTAGCCAGGAGGTAGAAATGGTGTCCCTGGCCTCTGGAGATGGATGGCACAAGATAAATAGCTTGGTCATTGTCTTTGATCCATCCCCTCCAGGGTATCTAGTGTGGGCCGCTGTCGGCAGACAGGCTACTGGGCTAGATGGACCTTTGGTCTGACCCAGTACAGCCGTTCTTATGTTTTTATGTTCTAAGCTTAGGGCTCAGGGTTGGGGTGTCTCATTGGACCACCTTGATTTTCATGCAAACCTGCTCCTGGGTGGCCAGGCTGGCAGCTATCCTGCCCTAGACGGCCACTTTCCTGTGCCTACTGCGGAGGTCGTGGACGTTGGAGGCTTCCCCCCAAACCTGGATGAGGTCCCTGATCTCTGCACTAGACCAGGCAGGCACCTGCCTCCTGCAGCCCCGGGCAGGCTCCTGGGAGCTGCCAGCCTGGTCCCGGGAAGAGGCGGAGGGCTGGGTGGCAGCAGGTGGCTGGTTCGTGGGGGGCAGAAGAGTTTCCCTGGTGGTGCCCAGAGTGTCCACCAGGGCAAGCTGGGGAGGGCTAGCCTCCCACTAGTTCGAATTAAGTGGCTACACAGCCCTTAATTCAAACTAGTTAATTCGAACTAGGCGTTAGTCCTCGTAGAATGAGGTTTACCGAGTTCGAATTAAGCGCTCCGCTAGTTCGAATTAAGTTCGAACTAGCGGTTTGCATGTGTAGCGCCTATTAAAGTTAATTCGAACTAACGGCTGTTAGTTCGAATTAACTTTGTAGTGTAGACATACCCTCTGTTGGCATCAACAGGGCTCCATATGTGGAGAGGTCTATCCACCTCTATGCACCCATAGATTGGGCTGCAATGTATGCAACTCTTTTTTGCATTTAAGGCATGCTGCTTATCCTGTGATAAAAATAACTAATATTTGGGTATTAGATTAGGATATTAAAATAAATGGAAGAAATACATCTTCTTGTCATCTTGGAACTGGTATGCTACCATAACTATTAATTAACTTAATAGGAGTTGTATATCTAAAGCCTCATGAACTAAAAGAGGTGGTCCAAACTTTATCCGCTGTAGCAGCATATGTTAGAATAACACTACTTTTATTATAATATTATATTATGTATTAGCCAATTATATTTGATGGAATTTGATTATTAATAACTATCCTTGTCATGGAATTTGAACAGGAATAACTAATCTTACAATCCAGCAATGGATTGTCCCCCATTAATGCCTGATAGAATTACTAATCAGCAGAGAAAGGCATTGATTTTTTAAAAAACCCACAATTATAAATATATTTCATGTTGAACAAATTTTGTCCTCATTGTTTATTGCTATTTTTACTCCTGTGGTGTATTATTTTTGTGCTTTGAAGGATGTTTCAAAAATAAAACTCAAGTCCTTAGCACAGCATTATTGCAAGAACATAATTTAGATGTTATAAAGTGCTGTTCACGAACAGTGTTAAAGAGAACTTTGCATTATCATTTAGGTCTTAATATGTCCATAGATCCTGATTTGTCACCAGAAGTGACATCCTCATTAGTAAAAATATACTACAAATAGTTACTCCTTCTGTCTGAGTGCACTATCAAGATAAAATTAAATAAGTGGTGGGGGAGGGGGTACACTGCTTTATTTGTAATCCTTGGGTAAGAGGAGATAAATGTTAGCCTCTATGATGAATCACATCATTCGTTTCATTTCAAATATGACAAAATGGACTGTAATTTTGTGGCCCTGATAAACTTACTATATTTACATTTGTAAATAGTTTAGTGTTAAATTCCTTTATGGATTCCAGAAGTATCATTCCCGACTAACCAGATACCAGTTCTCTCTATATTATCATTTTGTCATTAATGCATTTAGTTTAATGAAAACAATAGCGTATATTTGGCTTTTATAAACATGACACATCAACATATTTAAATATACATTTTACTTAGTTTTCTTTAGAGTGAAAAGAATATGCACATTAAACGTGCAATGGAAGTGAGCATTTTTCCAGTTCAGCGGCTTCTGCTGAATTGTAGACAATTAGGTTGCTTCTAAAGAAGGATAGCATAGCCTGTAAGTAAGACAGTTAGTAGAGGCTTAGTTTACTACTTCTACCACCTGTCTTCTGGCTTAATATTGAAAGCAAGAAGCATACAATTATGAGGAAATGAAAATAAATGACACCGTTCATTGCACATTGCAAAGTGTCCAGCAGAAAGAATGCTGCTTAGGTGGTCCTGATGACCCCTGGAGAAAAACATATCTCATGCCTGGGAAGACATCAGTGAATTAGACACTAACCCTGATTTTATCTGTTATTAAATATAACAATTTTCTTCTTCACTTCTATAAACTTCATTTTTAATTGTACAGGACTTTTGAAAAGCAGAAAAAAAAATTAAAATAGAGCACAGCTTCATATGCTAGAAGAACACTACTTCATGAATACAAGAATATTTGCTCCTGATTTCTGAAGAAAATCCAGAGATTAAATTACTATCATTTAGAAATATATTCACAATTGCATGATTTTGAGCTGACTAAGTTCTGTTCTAGGAGGGGAGCAGCTTTTTTTTTTAAAAAAAAAATGCAGTCAAACTAAATCACAGTTAATGTAATATTTCCTAATTGATAATTAAGAATCACCCTATCCTGAAATCTCAAAACCCCAAGCCTAATACATTTTTAAATGCCTACTTTGTAAATGGCATACAATTTCACTGCATGTTTTACAAAGTTGTTAGGAAATAATAATTTGCTCTTAGTAGCACTTTGCATTTATATGTCCCTGCGTGCTATTACAAAGCTGAATAAGCATTGTTGCAGCAAGGCTGGGGAACTGACCCAATATTACATAGCACATCTTGATGTAGGTGAAAATGATATATTCCGTTAAAAAAAGGAAAATGTGTTTAAGATAACTAAACTACCTGAGAGTTAAGAGGTCAAATTCATCCCATATGCAAGTGATTTTAATGGATGAATGTGACCCACAGTGCAGGATTTAAGTGGCCATGCATAGAGCTGGGTAAAGCTTTCAAAACGAAAGCAGAAACAATGCAAAACATTCTTGGAGTCAGGTTCTGTAATAAAACAGGTTTACCAAAGTTTTTAAATAATTGAATCCAGTGAGTCTGTGCTGAGTTATCAGATAACATGGGAAGATATATCATTTTAGGTAAAAACAATACCATAACTCTGAACTCCTTGGTATGGTTTTGTCCTGAAAACAAGCCAGTCTTGATAGATTTATTTGCATAATGTTTTGAGTTTTCTTTGGTTCAACCCCATAACCTTGAGTATAACTAGGTGCAATTCAGGAGGACATAACTAATCAGGTTAATAAACCGCTTCTAAACTGAAACCAAGTTTCACACATCTGACTATACCATATTTCAACTTATTGGGGTTTTTTTAACACTGTTAAAATATTTCCATCCATAATTTTAGGCAGCATCAGAATTTCCCTGTGTTATGAAAGGTGCACTACTTTATAACTCTTACAATGTCAAAAACTCTTGATACAAATAAGTTATTTCAGTTATTGAGTTTCAACTAGTTAAAAAGCAGATCTTTCCAAGCACATTATTTACCTACCCTAATGCACAACATGAAATAAAATTGACAGTTGTATTACCACACTGAACTGCCAAGCAGTTCACATCAAACACTTACAAATGTCATTGCTTTGCAGCCTCATGGATCTATGGAATATTTCCAACACAGTGGCCTTGGTGGTATTAGGCTTTTTGAATGTACTTTATATAAGGTCTTTGGTTTCCATAAAAATTAATGGAGTGCAGTTCAAGTGGCTTTTCCCTAAGTTTGCACTGCGTGTCACTCAGGGTTAACAATAAAACATTCTGTGTACAGTAGTTGGCATTAAATATGGACTTTAGCACACCAGAATGCTTATCTTTAATATGGTATTTCCTGTAATGGAAGTTTCTGTGGTGAATTTTACTACTGTGCATAATTAAAGTGCAGTTCTTAATTTCACCCTCATTGTGTCTATAAAGAATGAATAAATAAAATCATAGTTACACTAGAAATATTTTCCTCTAATGGAATGCACCATCAGAAGCTAGGAAGTTCAGTTTCTTTGGTTATGTCTACACTATATAGAGTTTTGGCATCCCGAAAAGCTGCCGCATCCAGGGAACATGTCTGCTCTTCTGAAATTTTTTTCAGAAGAGCAGATGTGCTTTTTCAGCATCCCTGTAAACCTCGTTTTACGAGGAAAAAGGTATGTTCCGAAAAAGGGGGGGAAAGCAGGGAAAGCCTCTAATGCATGGGAGCAGTGCACAGCACAAAAACAAGTGTCTCCCCAACCCTCCATGCCCAGCACCTGCACCCCAACCCCTTTAAGCACCCCATCCCCTGCCAAGATCCTGCACTCACCCCCCCCCCCCCACTGCTTTACCTCCCGCCTGGCCAGACACCTATTCTCACTCTGCTCCTACACCCTCATCCTGGATAGACAACCTGTTCTCAGCCTGCTCCTGCACTCCCCCTTGCTCTTGCACCCTCCCTTTTGGCCAGACTCTACACCTTCTGTTTCTCCTGCGCCCTTTCCCTGGACAGACACCCTACTCCCAGCCTCCTTCTGTACCCCACCTTCCACCCAGATCCTGCACCCCCATCCCTATCTCACTCACTGGCAGCCCTGCCTGCACACAGAACCCTTCATTTTTGGCCCCAGCCCAGAGCCTACAGGTGCCCACAAAATTCACTAACCCTGGAATCCCAGAAAAATTAATCTGGCCTGAGGCCTTGAACCTCAGTCTTCCCTGCACCTCCCCTTGCCATGGGGCTGGAGCTCCAGAGACATGAGGTATTTCAGTTGGAGGGTCACATCAGTGAGGGCTGTGGGTTATTTGGAGGGTTAGTTTTTTTTTTTGCTTCTCAGTTGTGGGGTCCCCAACTGATTTTTCTGTGGATCAGAGACCCCCAACCTAAAAAAGGTTTCCCACCCTTGCCATAAATAAAGATAATGTTGAAACATTTGTGTTGGAAGCAGGGCCGGTCCTAACCAATTGGCGGCCCTGGGCGACCACTCAGCTTGCTCGTAGAGTTGCCAGATGGTTTAAAAAAAAATACCAGACAAAAATTTGTCAAGCAAAAAAAAGGAGGGGGGGGGAGTCGTGGAGGTAACCAGGGAGGGAGGATTCAGGTCAGGCCAAAATGTGGTTGTAGCCTTGTAGCCCGTCCCTAAGACCGGCTCTGGCTGGAAGTAATATTTTGCTTTATTTAAAATGAAGCCTGACAACAAGGCTCCAATCAGGATCCAGCCCCCATCTGGCTGAAGCTTCCTATCCCCGGCCCTGATCCAGGGGCAGGCCAAGCAGTCTGTCCCCCATCTGGCCACAGGAAGGGCTGTTGGTGCCCCCCTTCCGGCTGCAGCACAGGTAGGAGTGGAGGCCATGATGCCTGAGTGCAGCAACCCAGCCCCAGCCAGGCAAGGTCATCCTGTCCCAGGGCCCCCACACATACTCTGTTTCCTACCCCCTAGTATCCTATCCTCTGTACCTCCCACAGACACTCTGTCCTGAGCCCCTCATATACACCAACCCTGATTGCTGTACCCACACATCCATAAATTGCACCTCCAGCAGCAGCAGAAGTCCAGTTAAAGTCTCTGAGTACAATGTTTCATTCATGCTATTATTAATCATTATGTCAATTATCAATAATATTAAGTTGTATATTTTCAGTCTTGCAAATGGGCATTCTTATGCTGGCTCTTTGTTGGTCATTATAAGACTAATATCACCTGTTCTAAATATTGATGTAGTTTGGTTCTTTGGTTTGAATAGGCTGCTGACCCTTGCACTAGGGAGTATCTCATTCTAACCAGTAAAAGCTTGTGAACGCTGCTCATCAATATCTTAAACAGTATTCTCTGCAAATAGTTCTGTGATTACTGAACAAGATTGTATGAAAATATAAAAATAGACTGAGGTGTTAGGAAGGAGACACCTGAAGGGATGGAAGTAATGACAATGGATAATTCTTAAAAAGTAAAATGCAAGTATTGTCAAAGAATGCTGGCTCATCTAAAAAAGTACAGAAAGTTCATAAAAATCAGATGGGTCTTTGAATAAAACTTGATCCATTGAAGTGGAAGACCTGAATATTGATACATTCGAGGATCCTACAGATGAGACATTAGTGAGGCCATCATCATCACTCAATTGTCATTAGTCAGTCATGATAACTTAAGTCCTTTGTTGTTACTGGGTTCTGGTAGCTTTTAAACATTATTTATTAAGAATCAGTGTGGTAAAGATCAGTTAGTGTATATGCATAAAACTCCATGAAAAGCATATAAACCAATGAAAGGCAAGGACTTGAATATGATGAAGTTCCAATCTTCTTTTATGTTCAAATTAGTACCTTCAATATAGCATAAAATGAGCAATTTAAAATATGGTATTTCTTTGCCCAGGTTATGCTCCATCAGACAGATTTTAATATGGAGGTCAGCTACTAGATGGTGCACATACAGCAATGGGGAAAAACTGAAGGAAGAACAAAAAGAATCAACAGTGACTTTCAGGCACATAATCCAATGTGAGAAATGACTTGGTGGTAACTGCAAGCACTGACCCAGGGAAAATGTGTTCCTACTTAATAATATTAAGTCTGTATATTCAACCCTCCACTCCAAATATTCTGTCCAAATAGCTGACTATGCCACCCAAAAATTTAGGTTAAAGTGCAACAAAAAGGGCACTGCCATCTAATGGAATACCAAAGCACACTGTAGGCACATGTACAGGGCAACACTTGAATTAAGCTACACAACTTCATCTATGTCAATTGAGTAGCTGAAGTCGAAATAGCTTAATTCGGCTTTTAGTGCTGTCTGCACAGCAAGAAGTCAAAGGAAGAACACTCTTTGACTTCCCTTACTCCTTGTGAAAGCTGGGTTTTAAGAGTTGGAGTAAGAAGTCCTCCAGCGCACCATTATTTCAAAATAATGGCTTGCTGTGTAGATGCACTCTGTGGGTGCTTAACAGTTCTGCAATTGCCAGGTTGGTTAACCAAAGATGATGCTCAAGAACACTTAGTGGAAGACCCAGGAAGACTGTAGACTAGACTCTCAACAACTGCCAAGAAGGGAAGATTTATGTGCAAAGATAGCATTACATCTTCTTTGCAGTTCCTTGGTCCTATGCAGAAATTAAAACAGCCCTTGAGCTGCTCCACTTTGTCAGCTACTAATGTTCCTGAGAAGCTGAAACCACATCCAGACAATGGTGCAATTTTGGGAGTTTGGGGGGCAGCAGCCATGTGCTCTGGGACGTGGCTTGTTTTAAGCACAAAGGACACATATTTAAAAGTTCCCAAGTGATGTGTAAGTCTAAGTACCCTAATCTAACCTGGTTGCATGGGCACCATTTTGGAACCGTCAGGGGAGGGAGCAGCAGCCATGCGTTCCGTGACGTGGTTTGCTTTTCATCCCATTTCCTGGACTATCAGGGAGTGAGGGAAAAGTGCATGCATTCCGTGCATACCTCTCACACCTGGCTGGTGAGCTCCCTTCACCAACCAGGTGTGAGAAGCATGCAAGAAATGCAAGTACTTCCTCACCACTCCCTGATAGTCCAGGGAATGGGCACTTTTAAACATGTGTCCTTTGTGCTTAAAGTTGGGCATGATCATATACGTACTTTCTTAGGTTATGTCTACACCACAGCGTTATTTCAAAATATCTTATTTCGAGATACTTAGTTTGAAATAACACGTCTACACACAAAATGCATTTCAAAATAGCTTTTTGCTATTTCGAAATAGCACGTCCACGCTGAGTGGACACTAAATCGCATTTAAGGCCGGCTGGAACCAGGTCCGGCAGGACATCAGGTCAGGAGCTGCTTTGTGTGGCTGCTGCCAGAGGCTATCTGAAGCCTGTGCTTAAAGGGACTGCCCCTTCCCGCCCCCTGGACAGCCAGTTCTCAGGTTTCCCTCCTTGCTTGCCTACCTCGATGAGGGACATTTTGTCTCTGCATGCTCTGATTGCCCTCACTCAGGACACCAAGCACTCTGCAACATGGGGCCGGAGCTGCCCCATGGCACCATGGTGCATCTCATGGATGCATTGCTGCATGCCTGGCTGCACTTTATGCAGGCTGCCATCCAGGAGGTCCATCGGGGGGCTGTCAGTATCCAGGAGGCCCTGTGGGAGAGCTTCCACCCTGAGGAGCAATGAGGGTATGTCTACACTACAAAGTTAATTCGAACTAACAGACGTTAGTTGGAATTAACTTTGATAGGCACTACACAAGCACTCCGCTAGTTCAAACTTAATTTGAACTAGCGGAGCGCTTAGTTCGAACTAGGTAAACCTCATTCTACGAGGACTAAGCCTAGTTCGAACTTACTAGTTCGAATTAAGGGGTGTGTAACCCCTTAATTCGAACTAGTGGGAGACTAGCCCTCCCCAGCTTTCCCTGGTGGCCACTCTGGCCAACACCAGGGAAACTCTATTGCCCCCCTCTCGGCCCCGGCTCCCTTAAAGGGGCACGGGCTGGCTACGATGCCCGTGCCAGGTGCAAGCCTGCCAGCACCCAGCCAGCAGACCCTGCACCTGGCACGGCTCGAGCCAGCCACCCGATGCCCCCCAGCCCTTCCCCTCTTCCCGGGACCAGGCTGGCGGCTCCCGGGAGCTTGCCCGGGACAGCAAAAGGTGGGCACCCGCCTGGTCTAGTGCGGACATTGTGGACCTTGTCCACGACCTCCGCACTAGGCACAGGAAAGTGGCCGTCTAAGGCAGGAGAGCTGCCAGCCTGGCTACCCAGGAGCAGGTGTGCATGAAAATCAAGGTGGTCAACTGAGACCCCCGACCCTGAGCCCTGAGCTTACAATGGCCGTACTGGGTCAGACCAAAGGTCCATCTAGCCCAGTAGCCTGTCTGCCGACAGCGGCCAACCCTAGGGACCGTGGAGGGGATGTACTGAAGACAGTGACCAAGCCATTTGTCTCGTGCCATCCCTCTCCAGCCTTCCACAAACTTTGGGCAGGGACACCACTCCTACCCCCTGGCTAATACCACTCCATGGACCCAACCTCCATGACTTAATCTCACTTCTCTTTAAACTCTCTTCTAGTTCTAGCCTTCACAGCCTCCTGCAGCAAGGAGTTCCACAGGTTGACTCTTTGCTTTGTGAAGAACAACTTTCTGTTACTAGTTTGAAGCCTGCTACCCATTCCTTTCCTTTGGTGTCCTCTAGTCCTTCTATTATGGGAACTAATGAAGAACTTTTCTGTATGCACCCTCTCCACCCCACTCGTGCTTTTATAGACCTCTATCATATCCCCCCTCCATCTCCTCTTTTCTAAGCTGAAAAGTTCCAGTCTGTTTTGCCTCTCTTCATATGGGACCTGTTCCAAACCCCTCATCATTGTAGTTGCCCTCCCCTTTCCCACCCTCTCTCTTCTCCTCTCCCACCTCCTTTTCCGAGTCTTCCCCAGTTTTGTTCAATAAAGAGAGATTCTATTTTTGAACACAATTGTCCTTTATTTTGTACCTCAGGAAGGGGGGCTAGGGAGGGGTAAGTGGAAGGAGGTGAGGGAGGAATGGGGTATGAGCCCCCGATGGGGAGGACTGGGCTGGCTCTGCGGGCTTCTGGGGGTGGAAGCTCTCCTGCAGCCCCCCAATTGCGCCCTCTCCCCAGATGGCAGCCTGCGGCAAGTGCAGCCGGGCTGATGGCCGAGTGCTGTGATGTGCCCAGTGTGGGTTCTCCGGGCAATCCAAGCCAGGACTGCTTTGCAAGCGGGGCACCCCTGAGAATTGTCTGTCCAGGGTGGGGGTTGGGTCCCTTTAAGCACAGCCCTCAGCTAGCCTGAGACAGCAGCTCCACGCTCTAACTCCTCATCTGATGCCCTGCCGGCACTGCTTCCGGCCATCCTTAACCCTGGTTCAGGGTCCACTCTGTGTGGACATGCTAGTTCGAATTAGCAAAACGCTAATTCGAACTAGTTTTTTATTCTGGATGCGTTAGTTCGAATTAGCTTAGTTTGAATTAACTAATTTGAACTAAGTTAGTTCGAATTAGCGCTGTAGTGTAGACATACCCTGAGAGACTCCCTGGTCTGCCTCACTGGGGGCTTGTACCTCATTCCTCCCTCACATCCTTCCACTTACTCCTCCCTTACCCCCCTTCCTGATGTCAAATAAAATGCATGTATTTTCATGAACATAAACTCTCTTTATTTAACAAAACTGCTGGGGTGTGGGGTGGGAAATGAAACTCTGGTGAGACTGGGGAAAGGCAGGAGAGGGGAAGAGAGAGGCTGGGAGAGGGGAAGGGGGTATCTGGGAGGCAGGAACTGGAAGGGGGAAGCAAGGGGAAGTAAGGGGAAGAAGGGGAAGGGGAAGGGGAAGCTCAGGGTTGGGGGTCATGCTGGACCAACTTGATTTTCATGCAAACCTGCTCCTGGGTTCCTCTGGTGGCCAGGCTGGCAGCTATCCTGCCATAGACAGCCGCCTTCCTCCATCTAGTGCAGAGATCATGGAAGTTGGGGGCATCCCCCCCAAACCTGAATAAGGTCCATGATCTGCACCCTGGACCAGGAAGGCGCCCGCCTTCTCCAGGCCCTGGCAGGCTTCTGGGAGCTGGCAGACTGCTCCTGGGGAGCGGTGGAGGGCTGGCTGCCAGCGGCTTGCTGGTTCATGCTTTGGGGCCACTGGGTCAGGGACAGTGACTGCTGGCTCTGGACTGGCAGGCTTGGAGCTGGCACAGGCACTGTGGCCAGAGTCAACCCCTTTAAGGGCTCTGGGGACGGGGGAGGGAGAGGAGTGTTCTTAGTTGAGGCTGGAGTGGCCACCAGGGCACCCTGGGAAGGCTGGAGGCCCCCTATTTTGATATGTGTCTATAGCACTTATTTCGAAATAGCTATTGGCATTATTCCTCGTGGAATGAGGTTTACCAAATTCAAAATAAGCACTCCGCTATTTCAGATTAATTTTGAAATAGCGGTTTGGCTGTGTCGATGCTAGTAAAGTTATTTCAAAATAACTTTGTTGTGTAGACATACCCTTAGACCGAAGCCTTAGAGATACATTTTTTCCTTAGCACACTAATAAGTGTGGAAGAAAAGACCAAAATCATGGCTCCTGGTCTACTGCTACTATGCCACCCAGGCAAAGAGTGTGAGCAGTCAAAGTTGAGGATGCTAAGCCCCATCTATATCATAATATATGCAAATTATGATCTTCAGACTAGATTTATATCTTTGATCATATGCTACAGTGACATTTTCAGAATTGTTGAGAAATTTAAGTTTTAAAAATAGCTGCTGTGCACAAATGAGCCTACAGCATTATTGAAACTGGATCTTGAGATTAAATTGGTCTGGTGATCTTCTGCATTTGGAAAGAAAATGTCTCCACTTGGAAGATATAAAATATGATGCACTAGTATAATACAGAATTTGGCAATCAAGCATTATAATCTCATATTATTTCAATTGGTTTCAGTAAGTACATAACATAATGAAGTCATATTTTGTATATATACACATAAAATCTCCCCACTGTATATAATAGCTCTGTATATTACCTCTAGCTTTCAAGATTAGTAAAACACAAAAAGAGACACACTCTATACATTACACAGTGCAACTCAATGTAGCTAAAGTTTTTCTAATATTTATTTACTACTAAAATTTGAGATTGTTCTCAACTGAAGTTAATGGGAGTCTTTCAATTGTTGTCACAATAGGCTGGATCTGGCTCTAAGTGGTTTGCAGGTGATAATATAGTAAATCCCTAGATGATGGAAATGGGATTAGAATTCAGGAGTTTTTAGCTTTCAGTCCTGTGCTCAAATCAACAGAAAGTGCTGTCAGGTTGGACTGAAATAAAGAAGTTTGATTTCAAAAGGAGCAGTTAAGACATTTTAAGGATGGGTCTAGACCAGGCATGTCAAACTGGCTTTTGGAGGGCCGCATTCAACCCAATAGAAATTTATAAAAGAATGACCCACTGGCTGCTTGGAGCACATGGCCAAGTGCCTGCTCATGGCTGGGTGGGCTGCTCTGCACTGGACTTTCCAGCAGGTGCTCACAGCCAGCGGGGCCTCTCTGCGCATGCGCTCATGGCCAGCTGGGTGCTCTGCACTGAGCGCTTCAGCAGGCACTCACAGCTGGTCGTTGTGCTCACACCGCCTGCTGTGCTCCCGCCATCCCAGCGCCTCAGGTGGCATCGTCGACTCCAGGACCCTGGTATTAGGTTGGGGTGCTGGGAAAGCCTAGCTCTGGGAGAGGGGAGAGGCAGTAGGTTGGGGAGGCTGGGAGTGCCTGGTTCTGGGGGAGAGAAGAGGCATTATGTTGGGAGTGTGGCTATGGGAGAGGGAGGAGGCAGTAGGTTGGGGAGGCTGGGAGTACCTGGCTCTGCAGGAGGAGGGGAGGCATTAGGTTGGGGGGGCTGGATCTGGGGGAGTGGAGGAGGATTGGGTTAGAATGGAGGTATGGGAGTGCCTGGTTCTGGGGGAGAGAAAAGGGGTTATTTTGTTAATATTTTGTTATTTATTTATTTATTCCCAAATAAAATCACAAAATGTATATTAATTTTATATCAATAAATATGTGATTTTTTTGCAATTGCATGAATAATTATATCTTTATGAAAAATCTCAAACTTACAAAGTATCTGAAATTTTCACAGACGCCTGTTCTATTTGATTAACCATGGTCTATACTTGTTTTTATTTCAACAAAACAAGTTATATATCATATACAAAATCTAAAAATACCTTAAATTTATATTTAAATTACAAATTATGTAAAATTAATTTTAAAATAATTTAATATGAGCAAATAAAAATTTTACACATCAAATTATTGTAATATTATAAAATATACCTAAAACATAATCTATACTAATAAATAACTACGACTTTCTAACAAAGTACGTTTTCCATGTCTTGACGTTATTTGAAAATAGCTATCAAAATAACGGGCACACTATTCCAATGTCCCTGTAAACCTCGTTCCATGAGGATTAAGGGACATTTCGGAATAACTCTCTATTTTGAAATTTGGTGTTGCGTAGACAGTGTCAAATTTCAAAATAAGCTATTTTAAAATTAACTTGAAATAAGCTACTTAATTTGTTTAGCTCAAATTGCGTAGCTTATTTCAAGCAAAGAGTGCGGTGTGGATGCACCCTAATTTTGCTCCTCATTTGGCCTGCTCCTGTACCCATTGTAATTGGTAACAAAACACACATGAATTTCAGTGAATGGAGACTCAACATGATTAAGAGAAGTTTTGACTAATTAACGTTGGAAATAAAACCTAGTAAAGCCCAAAATTTCAGAGGATATGGATATATAACTTTATTCGTAATATTTTTGACTAAATACTGTGACACTGAGCTTTTTAGCCTCTGTTTTAAAGTAATAGTGCAGACCAGGGTTTCCCTGGTAGAGAGGTAAATGCTGTCTATATTCATAATATGAAATTGGCCCACAAAATGAAAGGCAACTGAGATTTGAATACTGTTTTTTTCTTTCCTACCAAGAAAATGATACGAATGATTAAATAAAAAAACTCTGAAATTTTACTCTGGAAATTAGAGAGAGAATAATTTAAAAAATCCCATGTATACTTCACCCTAACCTTAATATATTAAAGAAAAAACACGCACCTGGAACTGAAATATTAAGTGCATAATGCAAATGGATTATATTTAATTATGCATATGTTACTTTTATGTATTATACAGTATTGAGAATTATTGGCATTTAATAATTTCAAAGATGAACATATGAATGTTTATTTACATAACATGGAGAAGAAGGAAAGGGACAGAAAGAAAATCACTCCATTGAGGTGGAGTCCACCTTAGAAGATCTAATTGCAGAACTGGAAATCAATTGCTAAAAAACAGGTAGGGCAGTAACTATGAGTTCAGAACTGTTCCTTTTGAAGTCAGTATCTAAACCTCATTGACTTCAGTGGAATAGAGATTAGCAGATTTGTACAAGTGAGCTCCTTATGATGTCCTTATACCCTGTGCTTCATTCAGCCTTGGGACAACTTCTCGAAAAACAAACCTCTTGCTTGACTCATTGGCTACAGCTACACTGTAACCTTCTTCAGGAAAAGCTTATGCAAATGAAGCACAGCGTGGAATATCGCTGCACTTCATTTGCATAAACTTTTCCAGAAGAAGGCTACAGTATAGCCGTAGCCATTGACATAAAATCTCACTACTTACAAGTTCCAACCATATTTGTAAAACCAGAATCAAAATGCACTCTAATGAACATGTAGTTCATTAGAACCCAGCCCTTTTGTTGAATCGCTGCTTGTACTCAGCTGAACACTGTATTTGTAACAATCTTCACTTCTCAGTAAAAGAGACAGTTTATAGTTAAGACTTTGTATTATAGCACACCACTTTACTTTCTCTATCCTGGGTCAAACAATTGGGAGTTTGGTCTGAGAAATTAATTGGGATTTGCCTTTTAGCTTTGTTTTCAAATATATTTACAACTTTTCGGTCAAAATAGAAAACCAAAAATAATTTTAAATCCATTGATGTAACAGTCTAAAATAAAAAAATTCTGATACAATATCCTGATCTTGAAAACTGCTACTTGTATGATCTTTCTTTTCTTTTGCCTTTAGGGCATGAAGTATATGAAATCAAATTAGTTCCCTTTTTTTTCTAAAACATTTTTAACATGAGAAAATAACTGAAACAAGTTTAAGGGATTAAGTTGTAAAAGCTATAAAATAAACCATTAGGGTTTTTTTTTAACAGATATTAACTTTTATTTGGCAAACTTTTTATTTGTTATGTATGATCTTATGTGGTATTTTTTTCCCTGCTGATAGGTTGCTGTAAGTAAGTTGTACTTGCAATGTCAGCATGGGTATCCTGCAAAAGCTAAATAAATAAAAAGTGACTTAGCATTTATCTACCTTGCAGCAGGTGAACAAATAAGGTGACAGTGAAATAAATTATTTTTCCTGCCAGCTAAGCATGTCATCAAACCTTTTTACCAAAGTAATGAAGCAGTGAAACAATATTTTGTTTGCTTTTCACCTCTGGTGTAGAAAGTTCAAATAAAATAGAAAGGCAACACTTCAACTTTAAGGATAACAGAAATATGATATTTTGGCCTGTCTGCCAGGTCCTGTACTGCCTCCCCTGTTAAAACAATCTGAAATCATTCCGGATTATCTTGTCACCAATATTGCCTCCCAGCAATTCTTAGAATAACTTGTAAAGAATACACATGGACTACTTCTCTGAGTTTCAGTCATGGAAATTTTATTAAAAGAAAATTGTATATCATTAAAAGAACATTGCTGTGTTTAAAAGTGGCCATGTTCTGCAAATATTTAGATGCATGTCACTCTCACAAATGTGTGCTCCAAAAGCATTACCAAAACAAACATAAAAATACAGATGGATATATTTTTGCGTGCTTATTCACATCCTTGTTCATTCTTATCCATGACCCCCCCATGCTGATATTGGTGGTGCATGAGTAAGGGGATACAATCTGATGCAACATACCTTTAGAACTTTTCTCCTGTTAAGAGGACCACAATGGCAATCTTCTGTTACTTTGAGAGCATTCTGATGTTGATGTCTGTCTGGATTCTTCAGTTTTCTCTTGCCATAGGGGACTACTAGTCTCACATTGCAGAAAAACTTTGATACATGCAACAGATAGCTTTGAAAATGAACAGAGTGCAGGTGGAAGTATTGACTGTAAATTAGAATATTAAGATTAAGGACATTACAACCAAAAGGACACTAAAATCAAAATGGAGTCTTGAGTTTTACACAGAAATCAAAATGGAACCCAAAGGACTAAAAAGACTTTTGCCACCAAAATCCATCATTTGCACACAGCACATGGTTGTACACACAACACTGCTGCTCTGCACACGGCACTAACGTCTGCACCAGGAACGCTAATCTGCACCCAACACTACACCTTGTGCACTAGAGACGCTCCTGCTGTTTCCCACCTTGGACTCTTTATAAGCTCAGACCCCTGAAGGGATCAGGCTACTGCTCCTGGCTCCTGCTTCCTTCTCATCTTCCGGTAGCTGGCAGTTCAGATCGCTGTTGAAGAAGAATCGTAGCGAAGGCCGGGACCAGCTTCCCAACAGACCAGACCAGACTCAATTTCACCGCTATCTATAGGGTGCATTAGCTCACTACTGTGGCAATTGCCCAGTGTTGTGGGTTATAGCTACCTGTAACTCCAGACCGAGAGCAGCTGCCTATCACCCAGTTCCACTCCAACCATTGTGGCAAAGGCCCTATTTTGAAGCTGAGAACTGATTACTATCGGGTGCCTGTGTAACATACCTACCATTATACCATTAACGAATCATCAGTTGGACTCCTCAGTGTTCCTCCTCTGAGGCTGCCTATGCCAACGGGTTGAGGGTCCTGAGCCTCGGCTGTCATCTGACTTTAGAACAGACTGAATATAGTCCTTTCTGGTTTAGTTATACTGTGCTATCTTCTATTACTTCTGGGGTGAGGGGTAGATTTATGCAGTGTTGTATTCTGGGGTTACTCTTTGTGTTGTTACCTGTTGTATTCAATATATCTTTTAAATTTAACATTCGTGTCTGTGCTTATTTTGGACTGGAGAAATCCACCGCTGACAGATCTGGTGGTTTCCAGGTCAGACCGCCTTCTGAGACAAAGGCATTTTCCATCTATTCAGATCGGCTCCACTAAATTTAGTTTACTAGTGTGCCTTTGCTAGTAACAGAGGGTATGTCTACACTAGCCCCCTAGTTTGAATGTAGGCATTCGAAATTGCAAATGAAGCCCAGGATTTAAATGCTAAGAAGTACACACTAGAAAATATAATCCCAATTGTGTATATAAAGTGATGGGGTATAAATTAGCTGCTACTAGTCAAGGAAGAGATCTTGGAGTCATTGTGGATAGTTCTCTGAAAACATCCACTCAATGTGCAGCAGCACTAAAAAAAAGCTAACAATGTTGGGAATCATTAGGAAGGGAGACATAATAAGAGAAAATATCATATAGCCTCTATATAAATCCATTGTTGACCCATATCTTGAATACTGCATCTGGTAGGACCATCTGAAAAAAGATATTGGAAGGTACAGAGAAAGACAACAAAAATAATTAGGTATATGGAATAGCTACCTTAGGAACTTTTCAGCTTGGAAAAGAGACAACCCGTGGTGATATGATAAAGATCTATAAAATCATGACTTTGTGGAGAAAATAAATAAGGAAGTGTTAATGTAACTCACACACCTGCTGTGTGTGGTTCACTGTCCCCTGTGACTTAGACCACTTGTAGAGAGAATGAGCTTGCTCTACAGCCTTAGCTGAGAGTCAGTTGTGTCTTAGCTCAAGCTGTAGCGACTCATACACTGAGCTCCAAATGTCCCAGGATTGGATCTGCCTGTCAGTGTTCCATTAATGCAAAGCCTAGGATTCATTAAATTAACAGGCAGGAGATTATAAACAAAAGCAAGATTTTTCTTCAAACAGCACACAGTCAATCTTTGCCAGAGGATGTTATGAAGGCCAAGACGATAACAGGCTTCAAAAAAAGTCCATCAGTGGCTATTAGTCAGGATGGACAGAGAAACAAAATCATGCTCTGAAGTGTTCCTAGCCTGAGGGGTCTCAAACTCTCAACCCATAGGAAATCCCCAGCTGGAGTGATCTGAGACTATAAGATTGCTCAGACCAATGCTACATCTAGTCCAGTATCCCATCTTCCAACAGTGGCCAATGCCAGATGCCTCAGAGTGGATAGAACAGGTAATCATCAAAAGGCCCTTCCCCTGTCACCCATTTCCAGCCTCTGGCAAACAGAGGCTAGGGCAGGGGTCTCAAACTCCCAGCCTGTGAGCCATCCCTGGCTGATGTGATTGTGCAATCTGACTGGGAATTCCTGATGGGCTGGAGGGGAGCCTGTCCATTACTCGTCCCCAAGAGCCACCCCACGAAACCCCATCCTGTTTGCCAGAGGCTGGGACTGGGTGACAGGGGATGGATCTCTTGATGATTTCCTGTTCTGTCCATTCTCTTTGAGGCATCTGGCATTGGTCACTGTTGGAAGACAGGATACCAGACTAGATGGAGCACTGGTCTGACTGAGTATGGTAATTCTTATAATCTTTCATTGACTAATTTCAAAGTTAAGTCACACTCATGGGTCATTGCTGCATGTATAGATCTCTTCTTTGCATAAACTTATAGGTACTAGTCTGACAGCACTGGAGTGGATGCTTATCACCAGCTCTCGAATAGAATGCCTCTTGTGAGGAAGAGGAGCAGCATTTGGCCCAAGAAGCAACATCAGCTTGTCAAATAGCTGGATATTTGTTCTTTAGTAGACAACCAATTAAAATATACAACACATCTTTGAATTATACAAAAATCACATGTCATTTGAATGGACAGTGAAGTTAAAAATTTTAAAAAGTGTACTATATATGTGCAAAACACATACTAGCATACTCAATAAAGGAAAGAGGAAATGCACTTAAAGTTGTGGCTACACTGCTTGCATAGTTTCTGTTATAAATGCATATTTACTTATTTTGCATGTGCTATTCCATCATTCCATATTACACACGCAAGTTAGAAACACATTTCTGAAATGTGTCCAATCATGTCAACTTTTTCCTCTTTTCTACAGTTATGTTCTGCACCTGCTGTCACTCCTTTTATATCATGAGTAGAGCCTTGCATGGATACAAAATTTGTATCCATATCTGCATCCATATTCATAAAAATGAACCACAGATATTCACATCAACATCTGCAAATGCGGATACTCTCTGTTATAAAATGGTTATCCGCAAATTTGCAAGGTTTAAAGTACAAAATTTGTAACCACATACGCATTTGTAGCTGTAAAAATGAGCTGCAGATAATTATACCTACATCTGTGGCTGTGGATATCCATGGATACAATACGGATATCTATGGATTTGCAGGACTCTAGTCTTGACATGTCCAGTAATTTGGCTTCTGTCCTCTACAGGCTATGCTACACCATCATTCACTTTAAAACTTGCCTTTAAAGAGTTACTCACTGTTCAAACTTACTCCTATCCATTTTAGCAACAATGTGGCAACACCAAAAAAGAGGAGAGACAGCCTAGCACATGCAAAGCTGCACATGTGTTTACTGCTTCATTTGCTCCACTGCTGTGCACACTATCGTTCAATCATATTTCCAAATTATTGATACTTTCTAGCAGTTCAGAAGCCCGTATCCAAATGCCCTATGCTGAAAGTTTTGACTGAATCTTTTTACTCTATCTAGAAATGATGCAACCTGTTTTTTAAAGTATTTACAAAACAAAGCAAGCACCAGTTCTGGAAGATGGAACATTGTAAAAAGAAAAAAGGAATGATCTTCTACAGTGACAGTGACAGTGACAGTGACAACTATTAACCAAGAGAATTATAAAACATCTTCACCTTGTTATCTTGCTGCATTCAGATGCTCATAACAGTTTTAGAAAGCATGCCGCCCACACCACAGGATCTTGCTCCTCTTTAATTTTCCCTAATTTGTGTAGTGAATAACCAAATACTCATAATGCAATTAGAAGATAATCAAGCTTGTAATTATGTTAATTGCTGGAGACTTACATCAATCCTCCAGCAAAGTGATAGGATTTCAGGGGAACTATTAACATGGAGAGAGAGAGAGAGAGAGAGATGGGGGAGTGGGTAAATTGATGAACAGCTTAGACTTGTATCATTGAACAACAATGAGAATACAATGGTGCAACAAATGAAAAGGGCCTCAAGGGGAGAAGCTCAGAAAATGAGGTTTTAGGTACCAGCAAGTCAACCTCTTTTGTCTATTTTCTTCCCATAAATAATCATGTTGTGCATCTATATTTATTGTAATAAGCCCAATTCAGAGAAATCAGATCCATAGCTGAAGAGAGAACAAAGGGGAACTGTTCAACTAAGCAGCAGTTTTCCATGTCTCCCACACCACTGAAAGAGCCACTGTATTACCTTCTGTCCTGGTCTCCTGGGGGTATTCTTTTCTCATGGTGATGTCCAATATTACATTTAAAGCCATAAGATTGCAACTGCAATGGCCTGTCTCAGGTTTGTCACGGATCAGTCATAATCTGTGCAAAACATACAATATGTACTTCACTGACAAAGTTTATAAAACACCCAAAAATAAAGGTAATTTAAAAAAGTAGTGGTGTTCCATTTGTGTTGTAATGACCGTTTAATCCTTTTGACAGAGTGTTCTCTGTTTAGTCAGCTGAAATCTGATATAAACTGTAGAACATGATTATACTTTATTAGTGTGGTTACTTCTGAGTTTAAAATGCAGTTTTCTATGTATGTTACTTGCCCGAAGTAATATAGCTAGCCTAAAAGTTGGAATGCTGTTCATTATCTACTTAGAGAATTTTCAGACATGTTTTATAAGAAGCAGGAAAATAACTGTTGGCCATCATGATTGTACTCCTTTTTGCATTTGCTTACTTTGTGGGTGACATTTCCGGGGATAATGCTACTAAAGAGTAAATCTCTACTGACAGCACATTCAGGGTAAAGTAAATTAAACAAGAGAAATCTCAACATGTTATTAAGATATTAAAAAATGAGAGAGAACCACCAAATAAAACAAATAAGCAAATAGGCATTGTTGTTTTGTCATACGCTTTATAATCCAGGATAGCAAATTTGATATGAAAATTGACTAGTTGTACAGTAATAAAATCTATTCCATTGTTGCCATATTGATGATGATTAATGAGAAAAATAAGTATATTCACTTGACAAGAGAGCAAACTCTTTTCACTACTTTTCTGTTCTTTTTATTTAAATGTATGCACATACACTGTTCAGTTAAACTAAAGGTACGTGCAAGATTTGATGTATGCAATGGTGAGAATACATAATGATGGTACAGTATTGCCTTTCACATTGCCATGCAATAACATTTGTTTTTATGTAGCACACTCCTACTGGGGATTACAAAATGCTTTACACAGAGACTGTCAATAATAAACAAAAAGCAAAGATGAAGGTTTTAAAACAAAGATTTAGAGAGAACATGATCTTTGATTAAATGGAGCTTCTGTGAATGCATCTGAGTTTGTGTTTTAATCTGCGGAATCTTTATAATATTCCCTTCTGTGATGTCAGTGGTTGCTCTTTGATTTGTTACTTTTGAGTTAATTTGAGGTGCATGATCTCTCACTCCTGTGAGGAAACCCATGAAGCAGGGGCTCTGGAACAATTTTTATGGTGGAGCTGGTCACAGCCATTGAACAAAACTGGTAACCCCTGCACCTGTAGCTATTAATACTTCAAGCCAGAGGTTGCTTCCCCAGCATCCTTTCATGGGAAGGGCTTAAAAGGGCAAACACCCTGCAACTCTCCAAGAGGTTTCTCCCCAGTTGTCCTACCAGTGGAAGGAGGAGAGGTATTGACTTCTCCATGGAAACAGCCATATGTCTTATCCAACCCAATATTTCACTCCACCTGATCCACAAAGGTCCCAGAGGCTCAGCATGAGACTCCAACACCCTTCTTTTGTTCTGTCAACCTTGACTCATTATTCCCTGGCTGCACAACTGGAGCAGCCTGAGATACTTTCAGAGGGGAATTTCTGCTATGGGGCAGGGAAACATAAATCTAATACAAGTTTAGTATGGATTTGCATTTCCTTATTGAGCTCTCTAAATTTACTGCCCCATACCACCTTTGGCCTACCCTAACTTGTGCTCAGCTATGTTTCACTGAGAGCCTGCTGCCTTTGGGGACAGGTAGCTGTGTGTACAAGGCCTTAACACAGGTTTCGCTGTGCCTCTAGGATCTTTCCACAGGGTCTTTCTACAATTGGACTTTCATATTTATTTGTTATTTGTGTTATCATAGGACCTAGGAGTCTCAGTCATAGGTGCTGTCCAAACACAGAATAAAGAGACAGCCCCTGACATAAAAACAGATAGATGCAGACAGATAGGGGACAAGAGGAAACAGAAAATTTTGTTGATCGTGATAAAGATTGGTCTGAGTCAGAGTTGTCCTGTCCATAGGACAGGTCAGGGCCTCATGGTTTGGGAGGTTCTGCATTTCAGAGGTATGTAGGGTCCATAGCAGCTTGTGGAGTTAGTAGGGGGTCCGGCTACCCAGCAGCAATGAACGACCTGACCCCAGCCCAACCTGCTCTGCTGCATCCTGACAGCTCATGGTGTTGCTTGGGAGGAAGAAGGAAGCTAGAAAAAGGAGGGGTGCGGTTTGGAGAAGTGAAGGTGGAATGGGCCATGAAGGGGCAGAACCGGGGCATGATTTGATGAAGTGGGTTGTGAGGTCTGGACCATAGGGGGGTTGTCTCAGGCCCCACAGTCCCCTTGGGATGGTCTTGGTCTCAGCACACCAACAATCAAATCATTGTCAAGTTTTTTGTAAGTCACATAGCAAAGTATAGTTTTAAGGAGGGTTTTCAAGGAGAATGATGAATTTATTTTGCTTATTTTCATGGGAAGCTTCTCCCAAACATGAGAAAGGGCATGGGAGAGAGAATAAAGGTGCTTGTTTGAAAATCTAACAAGTGGGCAGTAGAGACTACCTGATTAGTTATTTCGAAATAAGGGTCTGGTTATTTCAAAATAATAACTCCTTTTTTGCTTGGGGAATAAGCTTATTTTGAAATAGTTATTTTAGGAGTTATTATTTTGAAATAACTTATTTTGAAATAATCTCAAAGTGTAGCCATAGCCTGACTAGAAAGAGAAGAGATATTGACAAATGAACAATTAGGAACACTTAGTTATAAATGTTTCAGTTCAACTGTAGTATTGGTAAATGCACCATGAGGTTAGCTTCATGTTTGACACATGTCATTCCTAAATAACAATTTCCCATTATGGGGGGGGGGGGGGGGGGAGAAAGAGAGAGAGAGAGATTGAGAGCAAGAGAGAAAGAGAGAGAAGGTACTGGAATTTAGTGAATATAACCACGGGTTATATTTGTTTTTACAAACCCCGCGCCCCCCCATGGGGTATACTTGGGTGCGGGGTATACATAATTTTTTTTACTCACCAGGTGGTGAGCTCTCCATCGCCTTTTCCTGTGGCTATGCAGCCGCCAGCCTCCAGCCTCCGGGCGGGGGAGCATGCACTCCCTGGTTCCTGTGCAGCCGCAGAAAGGGACGGGGAGTGCTCATCCCTCTGTTCCTGGCAGCCAGCCTCCGGGCGGGGGAGCGCTCACCCCCCAATTCCTGCGCAGCTGCAGGAAGGGGCAGGGGAGCACTCATCCCTCTGCCCCTTCCTGTGGCTGTGCAGGAACCGGGCGGTGAGCGCTCCCCTACCCGGAGACTGGTGGGTCCTGCTCCCCTGTCCCTTCCTGCAGCTGTGGAGGAACCTGCGGGCAGTGAATAGCTAATCCCCACCCTCCCTCCCCCTGCACTGTAAATATACCCCCAGCAACAATATCCCCGGCACAGAAAAGTCTAGTATACCCTGCGGGTTATATTCGTGCGTGGGCTATACAAGATTTTTTTTACTTAAATAGAAAAACCAGCGGGGTATATTCGGGTGCGGGTATATTCAGGTGCGGGTTATATTCGCTAAATTATGGTAATAACTTTCATTGGACCAACTTCTGTTAATGCGGGTGAGAAGCTTTTGAGTGTCACAAAGTCCTTCTTTGGGTATTGCAAAAGAAAGTGTTAAAGCTAAATACAAAGTGGGACATACTGTAAACCCTGAAATCAGTATCTGTACAGCAGTATCTCTAAGGCTACGTCTAGACTGCAAGCCTCTTTCGAAAAAGAGTGTCTAGACTGCAAGCAGTACTTTCGAAAAAGCAAGCCGCTTTTTCGAAAGAGAGCACCCTGGCAGTCTGGATGCTCTCTTTTGAAAAAGCCCTTTTTCGAAAAAAGCACTTTCGAAAAAGAGCACTTTCGAAAAAAGGTGTTCTTCCTCGTGAAATGAGTACCGCCGTCGAAAGAAAAGCCGCGTTCTTTCGATTTAATTTCAAAAGAACGCGGCTGTAGTCTAGACGCAGATGAAGGTTTTTTTTGAAAAAAGGCTAATTTTTTCGAAAAAACCCTGCAGTCTAGACACAGCCTAAGAGGTTGGCAGAGGGCTTCAAACAGACAGCTGTGCAGTGTTGAGAGACAATCAGAGATCTTCAAGGTGGCCTCACTTATATGGAAGTTCTCAATCTATTACTTGAGTGTCTATAGCTCGGCACTCTCTGAACATCTGTGGTCTGGCATGATTTTAATTAGCCAGATGTTTACTTATCATAGGTATGGCCAAATTTCATGTGGTCCCATAAATTTGTTTGTTTACCGGTCCTGGCTCTCAATGTTCTGTGTTGTTATTTAGCGCTAATCTACCCCTAAATATCTTCAAAGAGTCCAGTATACAGTGAAAGTATTGGTAATGCTGCTAGACAAATTGACCTCCCATGGTTTAACACATGGCAGGTCCTGAGGGTGCCAGACTAGAGAGGTTCAATCTGTAGTCATGTCAGGCCTGCATGAGGATGGGAGCCCATGACACCTTGCTAGTTTTCCTGGACTAGAAGTGCCAGTCTGCAAAGGAGGAATCTGCAGGAATTGCAGCAAGCTGTCTCCACTCTGTTATTTAACATCCAGAGAGCATGATCTGCTTGCCACCACCTTCTGAGGGTCATATGCCATTGCTGAAATGTTCTTCACTATGTTTCATGACTTCTGTTTGCATTCTGCTACATAAACAGTGCAGCTAGATGCAGGCACAGTTTATGTCTTGGCACCATGCAGAATGGACAGAAGTGAGGAAAGTGCAGAGCTGGAAGTAGTTCAGCTAAATGTGTTGGCAGGCTAAAACCACTTCCGTACAAGCTCTGAGGAAGGACAAACAAGTTTTCTCTCAAGACACCATGAAACAATTCCAAAACCTTGAGTGGCTCAAATGAGAAAGATGATAAGAAGTCTGAGATACTCTCCAGAAATTTTGGCATTTTACCCAGACTGCTACCAATGTAAACGATGGCTATGTGGGTATGAGTTGTGTTCTTCTTTGCAGGATGGTCACTGGCATGTGAGTTTGGCAAGCTTGGGATGATTTTATTAAAATGTGCAGTAAAACATACTCTTGGGACATATGTGTCATGTAAAAAGCAATTAAGCTCTTATGGAAGAGATCCTTGATAGGATTTTCTGTAAAAAACACAATCCCAATGCAGGCACTATGTAAATGGTAGGTTGTCCTTGGGTACTGGATAGTATTAGATGACCTGTGGGAAGAGGAGGAGAGGTGATGGAAATACCACAGAGAAGCCAGCAGAAACCTGCAGCCAACCAGAGAACACTGAGAACATTCTAAGAAAGAGTGAGCAAGAGAGTGAGTGAGTGAGCGAGAGAGAGAGAGAATGCAGAATACTGGTTACAAAGAGGCTTGGAACTCTGAGCAAAGAAACTGTCTCTTTTTGATTCTACTGTGCTGATGGACACAGGACTTTAAGTACATTATTTATAAATCAACAGGTTGCATGATTGCGAATATTGGCTAACCACTCAGATCAAAAGGGGGTAACACTTTTTTTCCAATTAAAATATTTACTGTGTTAACGATCCCATTGCAATTTGGTGTGGCATAAAAATTCCTACTTTTCTCTGATATTTTAGCTTTTTATTGTATTCTCATTCCTCAAAAAGATGCTTGAAAATTGAGTTTTAAGAGGGTACTTACAAAAAATGTTGGTTTGGGGGAAAATGCTGGAGAGTTCCAGGGTTTCCTGTAGGTTTGAGTCATTGCGTAAGGTTGCCATATTAATTTCTTATTTAATTTTAGTAAATGAATACAAATATTTAAAATGACCCTCCTTTGGATTTAACGTGATATCTAAAGTTAAATAAAAAGACTAGTAGAATGGAAAGAAAAAATAATCATTTCCCTCCCACCCCGCATATTTTCTAAAGAACTAAAATTCCTTCAAATTTTGCCAAAATTTCCTGTATATTTGTCTTGTTTCTGCTGCCAGGTTTCTTCATCCTCTGCCAGCTTCTCTCTCTAGATGCTAGTTAATTTTTCCATACATCAAATGCTTCACACCTGATTAGACCAGCTTTGCACTGCAAGTAGGATAGGGCACTGCCAATCTGCTATGATTACAAGCCAGACTGTCTGTTGGAGATTTTGGCTCATTTTGGAGGCTCTCCTCACAACACTTTGTGCAGAATAATCAATTTCCATCAGGACAAGATACATTTCAGATTGCATCTTATCTCTTGAGATTATAATATAATTAAAAATCACTCTTAAGAAATCTTATTGGTTATTTTCACCAGCTGTGCCGTAAGTCATTCATTCTATTCTTTGGACAACTAGGAGTTCAACCCATTTTAAATAATCTTCATTATGTAATAAAACACAGAGACAGAATGCTATATTTTGTTTCAATCTTAGGGGCCTTCTGAAATCTGTCTAGTCATATCCAAAGTCAGTGTCTGTGCATTGTTAGGGTTGTTTTGTTTTGTATTTTTAGAGCTTGCTTCAGCTTCAGCCAAATCCATAGTTGCAAAAATTTTGTTTTGTCAGCAGTTTTTTGCAAAATAAATTCAAGGCTGAAAACTGAAAAGGCTAAAATGTGTATCATTAAAGAATTAAACATGAGGATATTATTCTTATATTTCAGAAGAAATTATATATAACCTCACTCCAATACAAATAATTTCTTTGCTGAGCTGTATACTAAATGCAAAATGGAAACAAGGGATATTGTGTATATCGTTTGTTCATTTATAATACTTGAGAAATTCTAGGCTGATTTTACTGTGTAAATTCAAAGATTTGTTGGATGAGTTGGGTTTATTTATTGAGAGCTGGTATTTGCTATTTTGGATCTGTGTAGGTGTATGAAGTTGACTGTCTTTAAAGGAAGCACTTTTACTAATTTCAAACCACAACTCAACATCTCTATATTATTTGTATTCTCCTGCTAGATACCACAGCCAACATTCTGAGAACACACTCCTCAAGCTTGTTAGGTGGCAAAACTCTCCATACATTCCTTGTCTTCTTAGGTCCAAATTGTACGTATCCCTTGCAAGCCTGCTCAGCAGTGGTGAAGAGGAAGAAGCTTCCCTGCTATGCTTTTATGCAGCTGTTCGGAGACTGCAGAAGCAGTCCCTATACTCTCAAGCTTTGTCTACCCTGCAGGGTTTTTGTGCAAGGAGCTTTTTGCGGAAGAGATCTTCTGCAAAAACGTCTTGTGCAAAAGCACGTCCATACCTCAAAAGTGCATCGCAAAAGCATGGATGCTCTTGTGCAAGAAAGCTCTGATGGCCATTCACAGAATGGTCATCAGAGCACCTGTGCTTTTTCTGATAGGCCTGTGGAGTGTCCACACTTGCCTTTTTGCACAAGAGCTATAGCGCAAAAAGGAGTTATTCCTCATGGGGAGAGGAATAACTCTACTGGCAAAAGCCTTCTGTCCTGTCGATTTACTGTATTTTTTTTTGCACAAAAATGTACTTGAGGTGTGGACATTCTGCCATTTTTTGCACAAAAACAGCTGATTTTGCACTAAAATCTTGTAGTGTAGACATAGCCTCAGGGAACACAGGAACCACACTCTCCTGCTTAGGTGCAAGACTTTAAAAACGGGATAAGGATATGAAAAAGGATTAAGCAGGGGTCATATGTCTATGCCTTGTCCTTCCTTCTGCAGCAGCCAGCAGAGTAGAGCTGTTGGTCCAGTCATAGCATTCTGCAGCATCCTAATGGATGCACATGGGAAGAGAGCATCTCAGCATGGAACAACACTCATATTGTCAATCCTGGATCCATTTTCTCTCTATTGCTTCTCCTGAGGCAATAAATCTACACAGCAACTCATACATATGCCTGTGTCACAGAAAACACAATCTAGCTCCTAACCCATGAAATCCTTGGAGCATGGACTGTCTTCATATGTGTTTGGCCAGCACCTGGCACAACACGATCTGTGTTCAAGCACAAAGGCATTTCTCTCTTTCAAATTAGGGAATAACTAGTTTTCCCAAGCAAATGCATTAGCTCTAACAGCCATCTTCCAGGAACATCTTTAGTGCACAGACAGCACTAAAAGCTGAATGTGAAGAAAGACAATAAAACTAAACTTAGACTAAATAGGAGCAATAAGAGAAGCAACAGACTTAAAACACAATTGTCCTAAGTACACAGAAAATGACTTTGCAAGCCCAACATGCAGAGATAATGGCTTTTTAAACACTGACAATATCTTCTGAGACAAATGCTGAAGCTAAACTACATTCTTGCTGCTTCCCGTTCCATGTTCCTTTTCATCATCCTGCAGCAGTAAAGTAGACTACAATAGAGAAGGTGTGCATTCAACCGGGTGCTTGCTCTATCAAGTATTTGGGGGAGGCATCTGAATCTAGTAGATAAGGTGATGGTGTAATCAGAGGAGTTAGGTTCTATTCCTGCTTCCACTAGGCAAACTGCTTCACTTCTCTTTCTCCTTAAATTGTGGGAGTAGGTTTAGATCTCCTTAAAGTGGAGACCAAAGGGTGTAGTTATAATACGAGGTGCATGTGAGCATTGTATGACCTCCTCCACATAGCTCTGCCAGGTGTCCTTAAGTCTGATCTGAAGAAATCTACTCTTGCAGTTCTTGGCTTCATGACAACTGAAACTGCTCACTGTGCCAAATTTCAGGGAGGAGGGAAGTTTTTATAATATGGAAAAATATGCACCAGGGAGGCAGTTAAAGCTATCAAATTCATTGAATAGGTTATACACCATATTTAAAGCTGCGTTCAGTGACCAAAGACTTGTGCATTAATTCCTCCTGACGACTCCTTTCTAAATTTAAAAAAGTTTGCTCTCCCCTTGTAACTCAGAAATTAGAGAATAGTAATACAACTCTATATTATATTGAGCAAAATCACTTTGCTTATATAAGGCAACTGTTGGGCCTTCCCTAATAACAATCCTACAAGCCATTTTATAGCACATTTATTCTGTAGAGAAACTGACCACAAGTTCTTCATACAATATCACTGCTGCCAATTGAGCTTTGTAGTCTTATAAATTTTCCAATGGAAAATCTGAAGGCTGACATGGGTAAACTGTATTTTAAAACATCACAGAATTGGTGGAACCCAGACTCTTGTTGCTTATTATACTTATGAGTCAACTAATGGTATTCTCTGCAGCTGAAATCTAATAAAGAGAAACATTACTGAAATGCTAGAAATTGGATTACAGCTGCTAATTGTCTCTTTCATAACCAAGGAACGTCCATGTTAATAATTCTTCGCAGTGTCATTCAAAAGAATTCATCTATTTAAGCATACATTCTCAGACAGATCTGTTTAACACAGCGTTTATTAATTTGTTGCGTTCCCTGAATAATTGTGACTGTACATTTATTAAACTCTTTAGAAATGTGTAGGAACAAGCAGAAGACAAATTAAAGTTAAATCTGAATTGTAGATATGTTGTGAAGAAAGAAATGGTTTCTTCCACAGTAGTTGGTTACTGTACTAGTAGCAATGGGTGCAACAAAGCTGATATATTCAAACTGTGCCACTTATAT
The DNA here is from genome assembly GCF_052426305.1 of Pelodiscus sinensis. NCBI lineage: Eukaryota > Metazoa > Chordata > Testudines > Trionychidae > Pelodiscus > Pelodiscus sinensis. The sequence goes on along the minus strand of NC_143053.1, from coordinate 64,306,350 downwards.
TCGATGACTGAAAAAAGGAGAGTTCCATTTTCTTCAGTGCAAAAAAGAGTCACTTATTGAAAGGTCACAGGAAACTGAAGAGAAATGTCAAGCACACAGATTGACCTATTAAGAATATAATCAAGCCTTCTTTAAAAAGACAACGTCTGCTTTATGAAGGGTGTCAATCTTATTGTGTTCCGCATGTTTCACTAACGCAGTTAGTGTGAATAAAACCTTGAGGAAATCTTACCATTCCAAAAATAGAGAAGCTGGATTATTACATATTGATGCTTAAAAAAACCCACAATGTAATCTAATCACTGTCTCTATTTCCCTAACTAACAGTTTCAGCACAAGAGTAAAGGAATCATATATTCAGTACATATGGAGGTTGGATTTTTTAACATGTAACTACAGGCAGTCCCTGGGTTACGTACAAGATAGGGACTATAGGTTTGTTCTTAAGTTGAATTTGTATGTAAGTCGGAACTGGCTCCAGATTCAGCCACTGCTGAAACTGATCAGCGGCTGACTACAGGAAGCCCTAGGCAGAGTTGCTCTGCCCCCGGCTTCCTGGAATCAGCCGCTGATCAGTTTCAACAGCGGCTGAATCTGGACTCCTGGGACAGAATAGCTGGGGCACTGCCGGGTAGGTCCCCGCAGGACCAACCCGGCAGCACCCCAGCTGCTCTACCCCAGGCGTCCCGCAACAAAAGCCTGGTCTGCTGGGGGGGGGGCGCACACTAGCTGCACCCCCTGTCCCCCCAGCAGACCAGGGAGACCCGAGCAAAGCCGCACAGGCAGCGGGACCCCGCTGCCCGTGCGGCTTTGCTCCTTTGCCCTGGAGCAAAGCCGCACAGGCGGCGGGGTCCCCTGCCTCTGCGGCTTTGCTCCTGTCTCCCTGCTGTGCTGTCTCCCCCCCAGCACAGCAGGGAGACAGGAGCAAAGCCGCAGAGGGAGACCCAGAGCAGCTTTTCTCGCCACGGAGGATGCGGTGGCGGGACCGCTGCGCTCTGGGCGGTCCCACCGCCCGCGAGCTCTGGGGCGAGAAAAGCCCCGTTCGTAAGTGCGGATCCGACGTAAGTCAGATCCGCGTAAGTCGGGGACTGCCTGTATTATTAGAAGTGAATTTAATGTTGTTGAAATGTTCAAAAATAATAGTACCGACAAATTATGAACTCTATTTCCTGCTTATGCACAGCAAGAGGAGCAAGGGCAGTTGACCAGTTGACAAGTATCCCAACAATGTTTTTGAAGAGACTACCTTTTGGTTACATTGGGTGTTGGCAGTCTCAGTAGCAAGGCCAACGTTAGGTGTGGGCAAACTGGGCCCATGCCACTGTAGTCAGAAGATGAAGGGCAACTGGACCTGAATGTCACTGGGAGGTGCAGGGTGGCAGGACATGCTGGAAGTGCAGGGCTGAAATTTGGGGGGCACAGATGGTAGGAAAGTGCAGAGGCCTGGATAAAGGGGGCACAATGCAAGAGCTATTGGTAATGAGAGCATATGTTGGGGGGGGGGGGGTGCAGGTTCTTGGGAGCCCAACAGTGCCAGGGGAAGTGGGTGGTGTTATGCCTACAAGGATCAGGGGCACCAAACCACAAATTAGTTCATGGCATCATTTTCTGTAAGGCTGGCCCTGGAGTAAGGATACTGATCTATCTGATGCTTGGTGCCTAGATTGTTTGATCCTAGGGTTGTTTCTTTTATTGTGTTCAAATCAATGGAGATGCCTATCTCCTAGAGCAGGAAGGGACTATGAAAGGTCATTGAGTCCAGTCCCCTGCCTTCACAGCAGGTCCAAGTACCATCACTGACAAATTTTTGCCCTAAATGGCCTCCTCAAGGACTGAACTCACAATTCACAACCCTGGGTTTAAGCAGGCCAATGCTCAAACCACTGAGCTATCCCTCCCCCCATGCAAAAATCAATGTAAATTGTGCTCCAGTCCGTCCCACAAAGCCACACAACCATGAGTGGCACCACTTGGCTTAAACTGAGCCTCGTGGATGAGAGAAATAGGGTTGGTATACGCAAAGGAATGGGAAGGATCTCTAAGTGGAAGGGAGTAGAGGAGTCTGACTAGGCAAAAAGACAGGAAGCAAAGGCAAGAGAGTATGTGTTCCATGTATCTTTTATGGCGAAGCATAATTTCTTCCACTTGAGGAGTATTGTTAATTAGGCTACTCTTGTTCCCTCCTTAAGATCTATGCAATGGGAAGGTTAAGCATGCAGTTGGTGGCAAATCTAACTAGGTCCTTCCCTTTTTTTATTATTATAACTCCTTTTGCTAATTTATACTCTGTATACTGTGATCCTGTGAATTGCTGTTATGTATGAGCAGCAGCATATGAGACAGACTGTAATAACATGGTTTTAGAGGGCTAGCCATGTTAATCTGTAACTGGAAAAACTTAAAAGACAATGTATAGTGTAGCAGCACCTTACAGACTAACAAAACATGTAGATGGTATCATGAGCTTTCGAGGACACAACCCACTTCTTCAGATGACTGGAGTTATGGATTGATGAGGGTGAGATTCATTTTCTTGTGCTTTTAGGAAGTTTTGATTGGTGAAAGTACTCAAAACCATATAGCAACATAAACATACATAATTGTTTGGCAACTTCCACATTAGAAGACCAGTTCTTAGAGTTTCACACCTATTTAGCATCCCTTAAGTACATAGCACCAGCAAAATGAATCTCCATTGGAGAGGAAAACATGCTAATACTGTCCTAATTAAGTAGCAACCTTCACCATTCAGTTAGACTACATCAGTTTTCAGAAATGTCCCAATAAAGAAGCTGTCCAAATTAAGTATCTCTCAAGTAAGTAGAGACTATTATAATTGTATGTTATAGTTCTTGTCCACTTTTCATCTCAAATCACTTTAAAATTCTCTATATACAATAATTTAATGGTATTTGGATTGAAGCATTTAACTGATAACTGACACAAAAGTTCAAACAGGGAAAATGAATACTTCCATTAACAAGTTTAATTTATAGCCACTACACCAAACAGCTTCCCTAATGCATCTAGAGTGTTGTTGCAAAATTCAGGAAGTTGAATCAGTCTAAGGCAGAGTTTCTGAGTTCTAAAAATGCCAACAAATTGATTCTTCATTCACCTAAATGCATTGATCTGTCATAGTTGGGGGGGGGGGGAGTGTAGTGGTTCTTTTAAGGGTGCACTCTCTTGGGTGCTGGGAGAAGGAAGGTGGTCAGGAATGGGAAAGGCATTGCCTGAGCTGATGGATGGGCTGGAAGGTTGCAAATAAGTCACTGACCTCTGCACACTAAAGAGAGGGTGTATAAAACCTATTCCTTCAGTAACTGCCTGCAGAGATGAAGTCAGGATCAAGAGAGGTGATTCTGAAGTAAAAACCAAAAAGTGATCCATGATGGCAACTGTCAATTCTTCCAATCGCTCAAGATATGAAGTTGGTGAAATCTGAGAGTTGCTGAGGGGAGCCAACAAGGAGGCCATTCAGACACAGCTAAATCTCACAACATTGATTCTTGTCCAGTGTTGTCTTAGGGTACTTCTACACAGCAGGGCAAAAGTTGAATTAAGCTATGTAACTTGAGCTACATCAATTGCGTAGCTGAAGTCAAAATAGCTTAATTTGGCTTTTTGGCACTGTCTACACAGCAGGAAGTTGGAGGAAGAACACCCTTCCTTCAACTTCCCTTACTCCTCATGAAATGAGGGTTATAGGAGTCTAAGTAAGAAGTCCTCCAGCTCACCATTATTTCACAATAATAGCTTGCAGTGTACACGCGCTCTTTGTTATTTTGGAATAACATCAGTTATTCTGAAATAACACTGCTGTGTAGACATAGCAGCATGTGGGAAGACTGGGGATTTGCCTACTCAAAGCATTACAGACTTGCCTACTGTTGAGGTTGCTGGTGTCAGACCACTTTTTTTAAAACAGGGAAAAGAGGTACCTCAGAAAGGAAATTTCTGTTCAGAGCGTATATTGTTGAGGTTCCCCATGCCAAGTGGGAAGTAGGCCTAGACTGGATTTATCCACAGAACAGCTTGGAATATGTCCTCAATAGGTTATACTTCTCAATGGTAGCAGCTGAATGAAAGCAATCTGTGGAGGCCACTGTTGGAAGGATAATTCAGTGGTATAAATGTGATAAACTCTTCCTATTTATGCCTTCCTCCAAGGGGCCTCAGAGGTAAGGCAGTTCTGAGTTGGCACATTTTCGCACCTAGCCACGTTTTCTGTTTATTAGCCAGAGAAGGCCACCTGAATGGATCAATGTACAACTAGGGGACACAATTAGGGGATTCATTAAGGGTCAGGACAAAAAGATTAGAAGTTGAGTTGGGTCCAAAGGAACCACAAGGCATTTGTAAGTGGAGAAGGCCATGAGATGAGGAAATTGGATGCTGGTTAAGTGACTTGACTGGGAAAGGTAATGACTTCCTTTTGTGAAAGTGAGCATAAGGCTCCAGGGTTATGGGCATATGTGAGGCCCGCAACTGAGAACCAAATCCAATGGTGCGTGCATGCTAATTTTGCCTTCTATTCAATATTCAGGAGCATGGGAATGGGCCATGAGAGCTAGTGTTGGCATAAATAAAATAATAATGAAGATTGCCTACCTCCTAGAACTGGAAGGGACCTAGAAAGGTTGTTAAGTCCAGTCTCCTGCCTTCACAGCAGGACCAAGTACCATCCCTGATGAATTTTTGCCCCAAATGGCCTCTGGAAGGATTGAACTCATAATGCTGGGTTTAAACAGGCCAATGCTCAAACCACTGAGCTATCCCTCCCCCCTGTCTATAGGGTATTTATAAGCACACTATTGTTAACTGGCCAGCCAGTTCCTCTGGGGCTCACAGCTGTGCCTCAGCAAAAGAGGCATTTTCTGGGATCAACTGATGCCCCTTTTAGACTCTTTGGCAGCCAGGAAGCAGCCATCTTAAATAATGATCATACACCTTGGTAAAAATGATTGTGGATTTTGTAGGGGGGCTGACTTAACCAGTAGGGCAAAATAAGATTTGAGCAGAACCAGTAACTGTAACTAGTCTAATGGTGCAGCAGAGAGTGTGGTGGGGAGCTGCCAAGCCACCATGGGTTGGCAAGGCCAGACAAATGTGGGATTGATAGGGTGATTCCGCTTGTACAGGAACAAAGAGGGATGATTGGTAATTACCCTCCAATAATATCCCAGTTGGCATCCGAATTATTCTGAATAGGGTACACCTCTCTAGCTGGGTGCAGATATATTTTTGGCTAATGGATATTGTGGAAATTTGGCTGGAAGGAGTCAGCCAAGCTAATTGCTTGTGCTTCTTTGTGGTAGGGCCCATTGCAGATATGTGTTTAATATGATAGCAGTGGGGTCACAGCAGTGATCTGGGATTGATTGTAGAGGGGAGAGGGGATGACAGCAGCTCCCCCCAGACAGAAACGATGAAGGAAGGAAGGATGGCCTGCCCTGTACATTATTGCTAGAGAGTTCCCAAAAGGGTTAAGTTAATAAAACTGTGGTCTAATTAAAACACATTCCATGTATCTTGTCCTTCTTCCTCTTTGTCCTGGATAATACCTTACAATTTGCCAAATATATCAATACTCTTCAAGTGCAACAGGTAAAATTAAATGTTGACTTTCTAGCCCAAGTGCTTTGGAGTTATCATGAGCCACAAACAAACCAAAGCCAAACCAACCACTCATACCCCAGTGAAAATTCTCTCTCCAGTCTCTCCAGTCATAAATCAAAATACTTAAAAACGTATTAAGGAAATGAAAAATAACTTTTAAATAGTCATATTTCTCAAACATCTAGTTTGATTTAGCTGACACTTTTTAAAACAATTTTAGCATAGGAGAGAACAAAAGGTTGGAAAAGAAAACACCCCACTTACATTCTATGTGGGTTCATTTAGATTGGGCAAAATTAGGAGTGAGGATGGATAAAATCATGTTTATAACAGAAGCAAGATTAAATCTTAATTATGGAATGACTCATGCCTCTATTATATACAATAGATCACATATATATATATCCAAATTTTTCAGGAATATAATCTTATCCATTCAGCCAAATACAAGATTTTCTTTTCATTTCTGTCTCCCTCCTCCCCCTCCCCCCGCCTAGATGCTAAAATGAGCACTTATATATCATCTCAATATAATGTTAAGTGTTTTCAAATGACGGTGACCATTTTAGCATAAGTGAACTGTTATTTAATGGTAATGTGATAAAAGCTGAATGAAAAAGGTGGCATTTCTTCCAAAATTTGTGCAGATATATTGGTGCAAAGTAATTAAAGAGGGACAAAAATGGGTTAAAATCACCCTAACAAAATAATTCAGTAACTGTTCGTGTGATGTTTTAATTTGCATCTCTGACCATCATCAGGGAGATAAATTAACTTATAATAGCTATGGACAAGTATCCAAGTTTGGGGCCTAAATATCTTATTAAGATAGACGTGTTGAAAGTTAAAGGACTCATCAGAGCCACGTTAAATATATGAGCATTTTTGAGTGTTTTTGCAGTGTCACAACTTTGCTCCAAAAATAACATCATGAGATGACATGATGAGATTCTTTTTAAACAGCTAAGGGACATAGAAACACTGTCAGAATAACTAAAGTGTTCTTACAGAGCACTTTATGAAGTAACATGAGTAATTGCATGTAAGACTTGCCAACATCCATAGCGCTAACAATATCTGTGGTGCAGTATTTGAAGAATGCAGTGGCAAACTTTTAAATTATGGTTAATCTTCTGCAATGTTATTTTGTTCAAAAATAGCAAACTTTAAATATTCCTAGTTTTTCTTTCTTTTATTGCAATTGGCCTGAACTGAACTGAAAATAACTTAGTGCTGAGAAATTTTACAAAATTATAGTGTTGCCTATCATTGCCACTTTAGCTTATTATTAAAACTTCCATTATGTGCACTTCTTTTTGGGAGTTTATACAGTAATTTGGATATAACAGTGTAGCAAATTATGATCCAGATTCTGGCTCCCTATTTCAGCACCTCTGCACTGGCTTATAGGCCATAAATCTACTCTACCAGGGTAGCTGGAGTCTTCCCCAAACCTGGGCAAATCCTCAAGTGAAATAAAGCTGGAATAGCTAGCTCTGTGTTACTTCATACAGGAAACAAGCCTGGAACTTAATTTGGGTGTAATGGCTGCTTGAGGAGCTGTTACAGTCAGTAAGTTATAGCAGCCTCAAGGACTGGAGAAGCACAATGGTGGCCTTCAGTCATCTTCTCCACTTTGGCTCCCATAGAAAGCAGAGGATGCTTTATCTAAGGGTACGTCTAGACTACATGCCTCTGTCGCCAGAGGCATGTAGATTAGGCTACCAGACATAGGAAAATGAAGCGGAGATTTAAATAATTGCCGCTTCATTTAAATTTACATGGCTGCCGCGCTGAGCTGACAAACAGCTGATCAGCTGTTTGTCGGCTCAGCGCGATAGTCTGGATGCACGGGTGGCGACATCAAAGGTATTTGTCGACCACCCAGGTAAACTTCATCCCAGGAGGCATACCTGGGTGGTCGACAAATACCTTTGATGTCGACACCCACGCGTCCAGACTATCGCGCTGAGCCGACAAACAGCTAATCAGCTGTTTGTCGGCTCAGCGCGGCAGCCATGTAAATTTAAATGAAGCAGCGATTATTTAAATCGCCGCTTCATTTTACTATGTCTGGTAGCCTAATCTACATGCCTCTGGCGACAGAGGCATGTAGTCTAGACGTACCCCAAGAATAAGTCCAGATATTGATTATTAAAAGGACTAGAAGATTTACCTGGCCTTGTGCAGGTTCTTAACCCAAATAAGTTTTGTTTTTCTTCATTTAAATTATTGCTCTGGGGTGGGGCTGGGGAGGAGGTTTTCAATATGTAGCTTGCTCTGGGGAGAGGACAATCCCAGACCTTTGTCACCACAGCTGCTTGGGGCCACATAAAAAGCACCTCTTTATGGCCACTGCAGCTCCCCTATGCACAGCTGGGAGAGGGGTACATGTCACCCAGCTAGGGGACAGATAAACACACAAACAAACACACAGACACGCTTCCTGAAATATATAGTAGATAGTGGACCCTTTCTCTTCCCTTGCCCCTGTTGGCCCAATGGGGATATAGCTGTCCTGGTCTCCATCTTTGACCCCGTGCTGTCCCCCTGTAGTCACTGTACAGTATAACTGTCCCTGCTAGCAGATGCCTCCCTTTCCATTTTATGAGAAACAATACATTTCCATGCCCATCCCATTATCCTGGCACTGCCAACCCCTGGCCATGCTTTAAGTTATGATAAGAGGAAACTGCAAACCAAATTTGCCGGTTCTAGCCCTTACCGGTTAGGAAGAGTTCTTGAACAAACGGACTCGCAGATGGACAGACAGACAGATGCACATTTCTAAAATATATGGTAAGACTATATTACAAATGAAGGAAACATCTGATTCAAAACATTTCTGAAAAATAATGCAAAAGAATCTGAGAACTTTAAAGTATATTCCATGTGCTTTCTGACATTTACCATATGAATTGCAGTTTCTTGAGTAAGCCTCCTTCAGTCCTGAAGAAATATATCAGTAAAATTTATGGGGTGTATTAGATGCTAGAGATTTTAGTGTAATTCTAGTTGCTGGCCAACTGAAGAAACTGTGGACATGCTAAGAAAAAATTCAATAATGATGATAAGCTATGTATGATGAGCAAGGTAGGTAGCACACATATAGAATTCAACCAGAGTTGCAAACATTCAGATTATGTCTATTCTGCGACACTATTTTGGGATACTTATTGTATCCCAAAATAGCTATTCTGTAGGTCTTTTAAACAAGTCCATTATTTTAAAATAGCTTTTGAAATAATGGGCTTGCTATTCCGATGTCCCTGTAAACCTCATTCCTTGAGAAGTGAGGAACATTTCGGAATAGTGCTCTATTTCTGTGTAGACTGAGCTGAATTTCAAAATAAGCTATTTCAAAATAACCTTGAAATAAGATACACAATTTGAGTAGCTCAAATTGCATAGCTTATTTCAAGATATGTGCAGTTTATATGCATCCTTTATCTCCAGCATTTGGATCTTTACTGTGAGAGTCAGAATCATTACCACAGTTATGTGGGGTTATGTTTTCAAAAAGTAGTCTCTATTTGTGCCTGAACAACTTAGGGCTAATTGTGCAAATTGCATTTCAGTATCTATGGAAACATATCAATTGTACTTATTGCGGTCTGTTAGGCTATGTCTACACTCACGGCTTCTTGCGCGAGAAATATGCAAATGAGGCTAAGCGTGGACTATCGCTGAGCCTCATTTGCCTACCTAATGAGCCACCTTTTTTGCAGAAGAGGCTTTTGCGCCAGAAGGAGCTGTCTACAGTGCCCCCTCTTACACAAGAAAAACCCTCTTGTGCATTTCCTGAAAATAATCTGCGTAATGGCATTGCACAAGAAGGTTTTCTTGTGCAAGAAGAGGCAGTGTAGACAGTTCCTTCTAGTGCAAGAGCCTCTTCTGCAAAAATGGCGGCTCATTAGGTATGCAAATGAGGCTCGGCAATATTCCACACTTAGCCTCATTTGCATATTTCTCGCGCAAGAAGCTGCAAGTGTAGACATAGCCATAGTGCTTGAAAAATACTCATGCAGGTTGAAGCCCTTTTAAAAAAAATTCTGGATTTCATAAGTATCAATCATACATATGTAACAACAAAAAAATTTACCCAGCATTGGCTGGGTCCTCAACTCAATTCGTATTTGTTTTTTGGAAAGTAAAATGAAAATGCACACGCATCATTTAAATCATTGCTTTGGGATGAGACTGGGTATGTGGGGTTCAGTATGCATGCTGCCCCAGGGAGATCGGACTACTGCAACCCTCCCTCGCTGCAGCAGCTTAGGGCTAAGTGAAAAGTGCCTTTCCATGGTGGCTGCAGCTCCAACAGGCACAGCCCAAAGAAGGGTTCATCTGCTGCCTGCGCTTCCCAGCCAGACTGAGGACTGCAGCAAACTGTGCACTTTCTCCCTTGCTCCCTGATGAAGGGTAATATCCAGCAATGTTCCTGTATGAATCAGGGAGAGAGGCTTCACCCCACCACCTTGCTTTCCCTAAAGGGTGCCTGTGGCACGGGGGGTTTTGGGCTGAGGCAGTCTCGGACAGGAGATGTGCCCTCAGCCATCCCCTTTCAGCTGCCTGGTGATTCTGTCTCTTTTCTATGTGGTTTTATGAGAAGCAATCTCATTCTAGCCACACTCCATTTTCCTGCACAACCAAACAATTGCCTTGCTTTAAGTTATGATAAGAGGAATCTGCATACCGAATTTGGTGGTTCTAGCTCTTACCATCTAGGAGCTCCTGAACAGACAGACACTCAGACAAATTCTCTTTTATATAGTAGACGTATAAAAGAATGAATGTTTAGTTGTTATTTATTATACTTTTTCAGGAGATGGTGTATCATAATAGAACTGCAGATAATGGATAAAATGAGAAAAGATCACTCTGTACTGTTTGACACAATGAAAGTTAATATAGTTGTACCAATAAATCTGTTAAATGCAGAGAATTCCTTTGCTAGTGTGTTGTAATATTAATTCAGTAGCATGGTACTTTTATTTGACAGCTGGTAGCAAAACTTGAATTCAGATTATTAATACCCTTTCCACAGTCTATCATTAATGTCAGTGGGTGCGGTTCAGGGAGTTTTCTTTTGGCATGTATAATATGTTAACATAATAACTGAATAGGAACAGGAATACAAGCCAGGAAAGCCATTTTATGCCAATTCTACAGACACAAAACATAGACTCATGCTACTTAGTAACTTAGGGTACGTCTACACAGCAGCATTATTTTGGAATAATAGACATTATTCCAAAACGTATTGTGCATCTACACAGCAAGCTCGTTATTTAGAAATAAATTCAAAATAACGGTCTTCTTACTCCAACTTCTGTAAACCTCACTGTATGAGGAGTAAGGGAAGTTGGAGGAATAGTGCTCTATTTCAAAACAAGTGCTGTGCATATGTGCCCAAATTTGAAATAAGCTATTCTGAGTTAAGCTACGTGATTAACATAGCTCAGGTTGCGGAGCTTATTTTGAGTTTAGTCCTGCTGTGTAGATATACCCTTAGACAATTTAGTAAATATCTGATTTCTCCTGATTTTGAAGTGCACTTAGTCTTTAGAGCCATTTCCTCCACTGGACACTAAGGGCACGTTTAAACAGGAGGGCTAAACTCAAAATAAGCTACACAGATTGAGCTACGCTAAATTCCTAGCTTAAATCAAAATAGCTTATTTTGACTTTTGACACAGTCTACACAGCAGTTATTTTGAAATAAAACACTCGTCCCCCAACTTCCCTTACTCCTCATACAATGAGAATTATAGGAGTCAGAGTAAGAAGCCCGGTATTTCAAATTTATTTCGAAATAATGGGCTTGCTGTGTAGACGCACACTATGTTATTCTGGAATAACTGATGTTATTCCAAAATAATGCTGCTGTGTAGACATAGCATTACATGGAGAAAGGATGGTATGTCAACTATAACAGTAGCCAATGGAATCAGGGGTCACTGACACTTGTCATCTGGTAAGAATACAACTGTTTGTAACCTTGACCTAAGATTGTGCCTATCCCTCCCCTCCCCCACCAAAAGCCAGTTTCTAACCAATACCTACAGTATATCAGGCCCTTAATACAACTCATAGAAAGTACTGTGCAAAGAGCACCACCCTAAGCTACATGACATCATGGAATGGTGTATCATTTCTTAGGTGAAAAAAACTATCAGCTATATTGTAATTTTGCTATCAACTCCAAGTAAGGAATGGTACATTCGTGTACATTTCCCAGGGCAGATCAGGGAAAGCGAGTTGCAATTCCTCCACCATTCCTTATTGTTTTAGAAGAAGTAAGTTATTTTACCTCTTTTCATGGAATAGTTTCTCTCTGTGTGCCCAGCCAGCTACTCTGGCTAATGAATAGTTGAGAAATAGAAGAGCCCTGCTTGCCCATATGGAGCATATCAGGTGAGCAGTCCCAGCTACAAGGTATCTACAGTCACAGGCTAAAAAAGAAGCACCAAGGAGCCGTACTCACCCTTGTGGCTGAGAAAAACTGTGATAACCAGAAGTTACATGAATATATGCAAATAAAGCCAGCAGAAAACATCATAAAACCAATATTTAATGTTGTATATGAATCCAGAGACTTAGAGATAATAGTAGGCCATCAGGTAAGCATGAGTTTGCATTGTGATATAGCATCTAAAAAGGATGGACATCATAGCCAGAGACACCATGTCACTGTGCAAGCAGATTACAGTCTCACTGCCCCCCCCCCTTCAGAGGTAGTCCACTGCCCCTGAAATATTACAATCACTATAAGCATGACTTTTCTAGACAGATATTGACAGGTCTGAGAGAGCTCAGAGAAGAGCAGTACAAATAGTTAGTTGGAAGTATTGATTTTAAGGAAAGAATTTTTTAAAAAAAAGGCTATTGTAAATATTATTGTAAAATCTATACTTGCCTCAGTGATGATTAAAAGGGATATTACAACTAGATTGTGCAAAACGGTGAAAGTCTTTTCATGAAAAAGTTTAGATTTAAGCAATTTTGGTGTTTTTTACAGCAAAGCTTAATTTATGCAGGTTCCACAAAAAACCATACCTTTGTTTAAAAAAGGTATTTGAAATGTTAGCTTCAGGAATTTTGAATGAAAATGTGCCCATGTTCATATGACTCACAAAATGACAATTTGAGGATTTCCATTAAATTGCAAATTTTATATATTTCTAGTTCATCTTAACTGCGTGCACTGGAACAGTGTTATATGCATGAGGGATTGTTTATGGTGATGTGAGTTCCCCAAGGCAAGGAGGAATAATGAGATGAACTTAGAGAAAATCTTGGCTGAATATCAGAAAAAAACAACAAAAAAAAACAAGTGGCCCAAATCATCCTTCCCTCTTTTGATATCTGTAGGTTATGGCTCTGGGGTTATGGTAGAAGGCAGAAAAACTATTTTATTGAGAAATCTGGATACAAGGTGGCCTTATCTGCATCTCTAACCATCTTTGAGGAGGTCACCCAGAGGCAAACAGGGAAAAAAGTTTTAATTTCCAAGAGTATATAGAATTTTGACTGAAATAGATATCGACAGGAAAATATCTCATCTAAAAAGATGGAAAAGGGATTTGGACAAAGGAATTGATCTAGAGAACTAGTTTTCTATATGGAAAATAATTTTTATAAATTATTTGCATAGATGATTTTTGAGTCTAGTTAAAACCCATCATACTCTTTGCCATTAGGGAGACACTCTTTTGGAGATGTTGGAGGAGGGGGAAGGAGAACCTACTTGCACTTGTGGCAGTGTCCAATAATTAGATTGTTTGGGGAGGAAATTATTAAAGAGGTGTATATTATAACACAATGCTTTCTTCCCAGACATCCTCTGGACTGTTTCCTTAATGATCCAGTAAAGCAGTTACATTTTAAAGAGAACAACACATTTATCTGATTCTTATTATCAGCAACAAGACATTGTACTGCATATTTTTGGAAAATATTATTTTTCTTCTCATGGAACTGTGGTGCAGTAAATTATGGACTGTCTCGGGGAATGGAAAAGCTTTCCCATGAAGTTGGTACACGCACACACACACACACACACACACACACACAAAATAAGTATTTTGAAATTTGGCCAGGCTTTTTAGTGTAAACGGCGCAGGAGGGCTCCCCAACCAGCCAACCCGAAACTTTAGCCAGGTTCTTTGAATATTAATCTGATGCTGAGTAAGCAGTGTATGATGTAGTACATTAACATTTCCATGTAAATTTGCCTTAATTAAAAGTTTAAAATAAAATATATTGCTTTAAAATAAATGGTTTTAGATCGTGTAGATTACAATAAAATAGACTGTTCCTGTTCCTAGCCCCATGAAACAATTCCACACTCAGCATGCAAAGATACCAAGGCAGGGCTATCCACAGAAAGACTCCACTGGCAAATTGAACCATGGTGTGAAAGGGGCTATGCTACCAAGAAATCTACACTCAGATCCAGTATAAGACTCAACCCATGTAAAGGGGTTTCTCAGCATGATATGCGATCACACAAAGGTTAAATCAGCATCAGGGTATATGGACTTTACTCTGGCTTTTCCTCAGGGCTTGAGATAACAGCAATGACCTTTGCAGCAGCCTTCTGCCCATCTGGGACAATTCCATGAGGATGGCTGAATTCCCAATCCCTTCCCTCCAAGTGCAGAGTGCATGGAAGGCATCCTCCACTATTCTTTGATAAGAGTCCCTATCAGACCTACAGAGAGCTACGGGTGTTAGTAGTAGTTGTAGTGCAACAGTGGCTAAAGTCAGAGACAGGCTCCAGCATGTTACAAACCATAATCTCCCTGAATAAGGGGTAGGAGCCCCAGGGGACAGAATATTCTATAGTTAAAAGCACTAGCAAATGACGGAAAGAAATGATCCACTAGTGGTAAGGAATGGGTTAGGTGACCTAGCAGGCCTTTCCCTTCTCATTTCTATGAATAATATAGAGTAAATTAAAATATGTTATAAATATACCAAGATGCCAATTAGGTAAGAATTGCAGGAAATTCAGTAAAATTTTAATTCTTGAAACTTTCATATTCTGAGCACTGGTAGAAAAACAAGAATGGTGGAACAAGTTGTATTATTTAGTGTAAAGTGTTTCCTCAAACTGTTAAAAGTTAATCTTATCATACAGAACATGGTTGGATTTATAAAAGATAAAAATCACAAACAAGTAATGCACAGTTACTTGTTACATATTCTTCCCATTACAGCTGACAGGTTCATTAATCATATAGTGTATTTTACTATTAGACGCTGTAAAGAAGATCAAATCACTTGTAATTTTTCTTCTTCTCTTTCAGTTGATAAGTGTGTTGTTTCACTGTGCAGATAAAATATAGTGTCAGTCACAAACAGTCCCATGAGGTTTGTGCATCTTCAGTAAGAAAATTCATTCCTATTTGCAATGTAAAATTCCATGGAAAATGCATCATTCCTTTTTGACCGACACATTAAGTAAAATGCATATGCTTGGGTATTCACAGAGGAGGTCATCCAGAATGAAGTGCGTATGGAAGTGAGCAATGTTTATATAACAGAAATATTGCATGCTACCCATTGACAGCATTAGGTATGAATAGTCCTATTCATAACATCAATTTGATTCGTAATTAAGACCCTGTGATACTAAGTTTCAAAGAGAATGTTTAACATGAATGACCACCTGTGCAGAAGGCCCATATTTCTCTGACAGAAATTGGGAAAGTAATGCAATTTAGGCATTTTGGATGATTTCTTCAAATGAAACAATGCTACACAGCTATTTGAAAAATAAATTTAAAAAAACTGCAGAAAATAAATATAATTCAAACCTTAACTAAAAAGACTAAAAACAGTATAAAATAATGCCAGTGCACAAAATTTCCCCAGAATCTAAATTAGTACATTTTAATACAATAAAGTTATAGTATTCCTTTTAGGGAAAATTAATTTTTATGATCCTTTTAATTTGTGTGATACTAATATATTCCTGGCTTGTTTTATGGTAAGATTCCTGCATCCTATGTCCACTTTTATTTTAAATATAAACCAAAAAATTTGTATCAGTTACAGACAAGGGCAGAGTTTCAGGAGGGAATGGGTGCAGCAGCCATGTGCACCAGGCTGTGGATTGCTTTTCATCCCATTCCCCGGGCTAGCAGGGAGTGAGGGGAAAGTACTTGCATTCCATGCATGCCTCCCACATCTGGCTGGTGAAGGGAGGAGGCAGAGAAGTAAATCACAGAACCCAAGTACTTTCCCCTCACTCCCTGATAGTCAGAGGAATGGGATGAAAAGCAAGGCGTGTCCTAGTGCACATGGCTGCTGCCATCCCCTCTCCCCCCACCCTCCTGAAATGCCATCCTTGGTCACAGATCTGCTGATAAAATGATCTGGGCCTGCATTAAAGTAGTTTCCAACAAGACAGTCCATGACACATACATTAAGAGAGAGACAAACTTCAGGCTTGGTCAGGTAGTGTGCTTGTGCATTGTTTTTTCATCCCTACCAAAACATGGTTAGGCTTCCTGACACAGGGGAACTGAAACAAATCTGATGTGATTGGTCTAGCTTCCAATGGATATTTTACCACAATAAAAAAACATCACCTGATTTACTCTTTTAGCATATCAACTCTCTGTAAATGGTTGTGGTGCATTGGTGGAAAAGTGTGAGGAAAACCTCGTTTGTGTCTCATCTGTCCATACCATACTCAATTGTAGATTAGGGCTACTCAACACATGGCCCATGGACTGCATGCAGCCCATTTGTTTGCAGCCCACGGTGAGGTTTGGGTTTACATGGGGCTCAATATGCCGGCCCACGGGTGGGAGCCAAAACAAAAAAGTAGTCAATATAATGCTCTTCTGTTGATATGCATTTTAGTAGTTAAATTCCTATACTGTCATTGCTCATTAAAAGTGCTGTCATGTGGGTGGAAATCAGGTAAATATTGCATTTTATTAATATCAGCAGAACTGACTTAAATGGGGCCTGTGTGTCATGTAGTCTTGCCTTAATCTTTGTATTCATGCCTGTCAGTGTGAAAGGCCCCAGCTGACCCCAGTTCCACGTGGCATTTCAAAGCGGCAGCACCGCATGGAGCCTGGGGTCAGTGAGGCACTCCGAGTCCCCTGCTGACCCCAGGCTCCATGCAGGCACTTACGCTCTGAAATGCACAAGAGCCCCTTCTGTGGACTCTTGTACATTTCAAAGCTGGCACGCCGCATGCAGCCTGGGGCCTGTGGGAAGTCCCGCTGGCCTTGGGCTGCATGTAGAGTTCCTCCTCATTCCTCCTTTGAAATGTACAAAAGCCCAGGCAGGGGCTCTGGTGAATTTCAAAATTGGAAGTGCCTATTGACTAGTTGAGTAGTTGATGGAAATTACTTTGACTACTCAACTAGTAAATTAATCATTATTTGACATCTTTAGAAAGTACTAGAGTCCATTACTTTCATGAATACTGAAATGCATCCTATTTGCCTCCTCCCCTGCTTAAAACATATGTACAATCATTACACCTGACAGCATAAAAAGGGTCATGATTGCAACCAATATCTCCAGTGAGTAATCCCCCAAGATAGAGGCTTTTACAGATCACACAGAACTGGCTACACTGGATTTCTGCCACTGTCTTATAAAGTCTACAGCATAGGAGATAATTCAGGGTATGTCTACACTACCACCCTAGTTCGAACTAGGGTGGTAATGTAGGCAACCGGAGTTGCAAATGAAGCCCGGGATTTGAATTTCCTGGGCTTCATTTGCATAAAGCCAGGCGCCGCCATTTTTAAATGTCCGCCAGTGCGGACTCCGTGCCACGTGTAGCTGTGCGGCACGGAGTCCGCACTAGCAGACATTTAAAAATGGTGGTGCCTTGCAAGATGCAAATGAAGCCTGGGAAATTCAAATTCCGGGCTTCATTTGCAACTCCGGTTGCCTACATTACCACCCTAGTTCGAACTAGGGTGGTAGTGTAGACATACCCTCAGAGACATGTTAGGAGAAGCAGGTATGATATGATTGGAAGGCTGCTTCACAATAGTCTCTGTGGGGCTCTTGCAGCGGAATATAGAGCCGCTTTAATTTACAGTAAGAGCTGAAGTAGCTTCTGATCAGTGCCTGCATAATGGGAGGTGCAGAAGTGACAAAAGCACAATTCCACCTCCCTTCCCCCTGTTCCTTCAGTGAATGGAGTTCTAGAGAAATGAGAAATTGAGACCAATATGTTCATGATTATTATGTGGGCAATATGAGATTGATGTTGTCTTTCAATCTGGGCGTTGTGACTAATGTGATAGGAAAATGCACAGTTGTCACCTAGCCATCAAAATTGGTTATTGAAAGGACAGTTTCTTTGTTCTGGAAATTATGAACATACATAGTTTGGAATGATGTTGATTTACACAACCTGAAGGTCTGGCCCATATTAATCTATTGAGTATGAATAGATATATTCATGACTTTCCTGTGTTAAAAAAAATAAAAAGGGCTGAGAAGCGATGTGTCTTCCTTGTCTATTGTACTAGTGTATACTTTTAGAGTTATTTGTCTCTGTTGGAAAATAGAGACCATAAGACTGGATCATTTAGACACTTCTGCTTTCACAGGCACAATTCTTCATGATAAATGTCTTGCTGTTGACTTGTAGTTCTATCTTTCTGGCTTTTCATGAAAGAATTTCCAGGGCCGGCAAATCCCAACACATAATACTGAACACTCCCATAGAAATTGGCTGTATAAATAAATAGGGCATGGTGTTCTAACAAAACAATCAACAACAATTACTACTTAGTTCTAAATATAATTTGTATTAAATAAAACATAGATACAGTAAATAAGAGGTTAAATCTAAGGACAAGCATGGTAACTCATTAAAGAATACATCCAAATGAATGGAAACCCCATCATATTTCATTAATTTTGTAAGAATTACTGCACCCCATTATAAATCTCATGGAAGACAGACAAAAGCACACTGTCCAGTAATATTTTAGTAACACCAAGAACAGGGAACACTTTATATATTCTCCTTGCTTTGATTGAGTTCTCTCCTTTATTGCGTTCTTGTGTGTGATAAATTGGTCAGTATCAAAGCAATACCATGTGTAAGTGGAAGCATTTATTTCATGCAAAAAACAAACATACATATCACATGCCATAGTATGATAGAATATATGCTAAAACATTACACTATAAACAAGATCTGGGTGAAAAGTTCTTGGTAAAAATGATTTTAGGCATGCTTCCTCTCTTTGAACTCTGAAAGTGAGGCTTTTATAGTGATCTAACCTGTTCTACTACTCCACCCCAGTTAGGCCCAA
This sequence comes from Pelodiscus sinensis, assembly GCF_052426305.1. Lineage (NCBI taxonomy): Eukaryota > Metazoa > Chordata > Testudines > Trionychidae > Pelodiscus > Pelodiscus sinensis. The sequence goes on along the minus strand of NC_143053.1, from coordinate 64,287,415 downwards.
CAGTACCATCGTAAGTTCTTTTGACTGATAGGTACTATTTTGCCTCAGGTACTTCCCTGGCTCATTGTATCCAAAATAAAGCTTGGAAGAGTACAAACAGTATGCCTAAAAGGTTAAATCCACAAAGGGACTCAAGCATTATGTGCCTAGGTCCAAAATTTAGATCCTCAAAATCCCTGCTCAGCTGCTGCCTCACCCTGGACACATCTACTTAATGGGAGGTGCCTTAAAAATCTGTCAGTGAACATTCTCATAGCCGTCTCAAGCCAGAAAGCCAGAAAGCCAGAAGCTAGCTCATGCCTGAGACACAGCAGGAGTCTCAAACAAGATTGTCTTCATCTCTCTTGCTCTGATCAAGTAAGCATTTTCAAATGTTCATTGCGTTGGAGAGAAAGGGAGAATGTTTGTAGCCCTGGGATAGCATTTAAAGCACCCTCCTGTAGAAGTGGGATATGACAGTCACATTCATGGCAGGCAGAGTGGAGAACGGCATCTGGGTGAGTGCTCTAACCATTGGGCTTATGGCTGTAAGCAGTGGAACTGACAGGCCACTGTGGGCCCCGGTGCAATGTGTGTGTGTGTGGGGGGGGGCCAGCACTGCACTCCCAGGAAGGGGTAGAGCATTGGGTGGAAGGAGTGGGGCTAGGGCCCTCAGCGCTGGCCCTCAGCGCTATCTGGGCCATGGTATACTCCCCCCGTCTTCAGAGCCACACGGAGCTAAGGCCTAGGGCAGTTAGCCCTTTGAATCATTGGGCCCAGGAGCAACTGCCCTCTTTTGCTGTATATTTCTCTCCCACCCTGTTGGCGAGCCTAGCTGTAGGAGCACGACCACTGCTGGAAGGCGGGGGGCGGGTTTCAAAAGAAAAGGGCTTCAGCACCTAACTTCAGGAGAGTGTATCCTGAACAGAAGGAGGCATGTAACTCTGAAATCATCAGGCTAGTTTGTTGGCAGAACACTTACTGTCTTTCAAATCTATTTTTACTGACTTTGTTGTTTGTTCCATTCACTCATTTCAAGGATTTGTAGGAGATGGCATAATCTACCAGGCCAAACTCTGCTCTTATATATTGAAAAATCTACAGAATTCAATACATTTGCATGGATATTTCAGCATATAGTCTTAAACTCTTGATAGAAGAAAGGAAATTCAAATACCTCACTGTTATGGAGAACTAGAACTATGGATAAGAACCAGCACAACTTTACCCAATACTATGCAATAGTGTGCACATTTTATCAAGTAATGTACTATATTATTCATATGGGAAATTCAAATGTTATCAATAAAATAATGCTATTATATATATTAACTGATATATGGCACATAAAAGACATCTTCCAGAATATATACATTGTAGTATCTGGAAGATTTTTAACTCATCTATGATAACATATATAACTTTACGACAGCCTGTGTACAACCTTGAGTGATTACAGAACTGCTGATGAGTCATACATTTGTTTATAACTGGAAGCTGGCCTTTTGCTGATATCTTCTGTCTGGTTAAAGTTCTGGTGCCTAATTTAGTTTTTGTTAAGCATTGTAAAATCCTTTGGAATCTTGACCTAAGCTAATTAAAAATGAATAAGGTTTTATTGACAAGATTTCTTTTAAGACATTCTGTTAAGGAAATTCCAGCAACTATTGTTCAGGAATAATTTTTGCATACTATGTTAATGCAATATTTTTAATCTTGTCTTCACCATGTATTGGGAAGCTCACTGTTAGAATGCCATGAGCTCAATATCAAAAATTGCCTAAAGTGCAGGAATTCCATGAGATAAAACAGGAGCACTGAAAGCTAAAATCTGGATTAACAATTAATATAAGGTGGCTGGGGGCTGCTGGTGGAAATTGTCTTTGTACTGTGTGAACAATTCGTAATTTTGTGTGTGTGTGTATGATCAGAACTAGGAGAGCTTGCTAGTTTCAAAATACCTTGTGGTTGTTATGGAATAGCAGGTGTAAATTCAGTGCTAGATTATTTAGGGGACTGGCATATTCATTAGATCTTTTTTGTTCTGGCTATTAACAAAGATCTTACTTGATCCATTGTGATTTTCCCTGTCAGAATTACATCATCAGGAAAGCTCTTTTAGTTACTGTTCTTTTAGCTGAATAGATTGTGACGCACTTTACTTCAGCATCCCATGTTTGCTGGGAAAATTTCAATCTGTATCATTAATGAAGAGGAAAATCTCAAGTTAAATGAAAAAGAAAAAAGACAAAACAAAGGAAACCATTTTGCTGAGCGTCTCTATCAGAGCTGTAGGGTCCTGCCTTCACAAACCCCCTTTCCTCTGACTGCCCTGCATGAGACTTAATAAGGAAGTGTACTAGCCACCAACAATTAAGGACAGCACTTGTATTAATCAAATATCAAGCTTTGGGGGTTTTAAGCGACTCAGAGTTAATGTATTTCTCAGTCAAACCATGTGTTACTGATTACTCACGACACCACATATAATTGGCAAACATATGCAATGGCAAGTCTCTTTCTGTTGTTTTAGAATAATAGACAATATTGAAGTGACCCAAAAAGTTGCACATTTGAATTAAATCTATTTGGACCTGTGGGATGTTTAGGAGGCCATCACTCCTTATCACCATGAGACATCTAGCATTCATTGGTCCCTTGGTAACCATTGGTCTTTTCCTGTTGATCATTCCTTTGTCATACTATGGATTCTTTGGAATCCTTCTATTCTTCCAACATTCAACTGTAAAACTTACAGCTAATGGATCATTCTCCCATGCTTCAAAAGGGCTCAGATTTAACTCTTTGTTTCCTGACTTGAGTGTTTATTTCTGAAACTGAGTGTTGCATTAACGCTGAGGTTGGTTTTTTTCATGTAACTTTCCTACTTTTTTAAGTAAAGGGGAAGCCTCCTGAAATCAATCATAACTGAGGCTAAAATCTACAAATTCTTTCTCCTCTTAGGACAACACCAGATTTTATTTCTTACTGAAAATGTTGTATCAACTACAAGTAACTCCTAATAGTATGATGGCTGAAGAAGATGCAGAGAAGAGCCACCAATATTATTCTAGAGTTGGGGGAGAAAGTCTTACACTGAGAGACTTAAGGAGCTTGATCTATTCAGATTGTTAAAAAGAAAATCAAGAGATTACTAGATTATATATATGTACTTTCACAGGGAGAAAATGTCAGGTACTAAGGACTTTTTAATCTAGCAAAAAAAGGCACAAGAACAAATGGCTGGAAATTAAAGCAAATCACATTAAATTAGACATTTGGAATAGGCTTTTGTCCATGGGGGTGATTAACAACTTGGGGAAAAAACTACCAGGAGAAATGGTGGGTTCTCTATCTCTTGGGGTGTGTCTAGACTACCTAGTTTTGTCAACAAAAGTGGACTTTTGTCGACAAAACTATACCAGCGTCTACACTACCGCTGAGTTCTGTCGACATAACGTCGACAGAACTCAGCAGTTTTGTCGACGCTGGTATACCTCATTTTACGAGGCATAACACCTTCTGTCGACAGAACTCTGTCGACAGAAGGTGTTGTTGTCTGTAACATTGCGTCCAGACTACGGAGTTCTGTTGACAAAGCAGCTTGCTTTGTCGACAGAACTCAATGTGTCTGGACGCTCTTTGTCGACGGAAGTTTTGTCGACAGTATCTGTCGACAAAACTTCCGTCGACAAAACGCGTTAGTCTAGACGTACCCTTGAAGTTTCCAGATCAAGACTGGATGTCTTTCTGGAAAACATGCCTAAGTCAAACACAAATTATTTGAAAAACTTACAAAACAACGAATAGTTTAGCAGCACCTACATGTTTTGTTAATCTTTAAGGTGGTACTAGACTATTTGTTGTTTTTTATGTTTTTCCAGTTATAGACTAATTTGACTACCGCTCTGAAAAAAATTATTGGGTTCAATATAGGAGAAGCTGATTGAAAATCTGTGCCCCACTTCATACAGAATGTCAGATTATATGATATACTGGTGCTTTCTGGCTTTCAAAATCTATGAATAATTTATCAATTAAAATGTGGGCTGTGCATTTAATAGCATTTTGTGTATAACCATTTTCAGTTTCCCTGATGTATGCCCACACAGTCAGTCAGTCAGTTTCCCTCTTGCTGAAAAGACTCCTATAAGCCCCATTATCTGGAGAAGAGAAAAAACTTTATTTCTTTTTATGGATTCTTTATTTTTAAAATGTCAGGACATATTTTTATAGAGTGCTGTATCGGAAACTGGAGAATTGATTTTCATATTAGTTCATTAAAAAAAGTTGGTGTCTCTAATTCTGACTGAAAAATAATCAGTTTGCCAATTTAAATAGTAATAACTGTAAAACAGAACTGATTTTCTTGAAGTTTAATTTATGATTTAAGGCTCTATAATATCAACAAAAACATGCCAAGTTTAAGAACATAATTTTAGTAGTTTTACATTTAAAAACATATGTACTGATCAAGTGAGTCCTTAATACTTGGCCATCCTGAAGCCAAGGCACCCTGAATAGAACAATTATAAAATGTCCCCACTTGCATTTACTTGCATTACTCCAAAGCTAGAAAACGGAAGTGAGACTGGCTTCAGATATCTAAAACAGACTTACAAAATCAAGACAAATGACAAAAAAATCATTTCTGATACTTTTAAAATTAGAGAGGATGAGAAGTCTTTAGAAATGAATCATGACTTAGTCTATGTCTATCATCACTGATGTCTGCCAATGGTGCCATGCTCCACTGAAGAAACCAACCAGCCACCTTGAATTGTCTATAAAATATCATCTTCCTTCATTCTTCCTTTTGGGAAGATAAAGATTTGATCGAGAGATGCTTGCTGGTCTGGCATCTCCCACTTTCCTATTGTTCTTCCTATTTTCAGGAGTCACCAGTCATCCCTATTGAGGGGAGCACATTTTATGTATTTGAGACTTTATCCATACAAAAAGTTAAGTAAATTAAAACTCAAACTAATAGTGACTTGGAGGCAATAGCAGAAAAATGTTTAAAAAGTCTTCAAGCAAATAGAAGTTCCTTAATTTACTCTCAGACTTGGACAAATATAGCAGAATTTCAGAATTTTTCTCTCAGGGCAATATTTTGCTACTATCCTCAAAAGGCCATCATAATTTGCACAGTATGGATGGCATAAAACTATTTTATGTGATCTGGTTTCAGTGAGTTCCCTGTCTCCATGCAGGCACTTTTATCATCATGCCATCCTAGTAAACACTTAAAATGGCTTAAAATTATTTCTTGCCTTACCTTCCAAAATTCTACTTTTTAAGGTAGTGTTGGTCAGTATTTAGGTTTGCTACGATTTTATAGAAACAGTTCTCCACTGGTTTGCACCTTCTGCAGTTGTTTATCTTTGCACAAAGTGGCTATGTCAAATACCTTTATCAATTCATAGAAACAGAATAGTGGAACTGGAAGGGACCTCAAGAGGTCAGCAAGTCTAGTACCTAAACACCATCTAGATCATCCCAGATAGAAGTCTATCCAACTTGCTCTTAAATAGCTCTAGTGATGGAGATTTCATAATTTATTTCAGTATTTAACCCTTCTGACAATTAGGAATATTTTCCTAATGTCCAACCTAAAACTCCCTTGCTGCAATTTAAATGCATTACTTTTTCTCCTATCATCAGAGGTCAAGGAGAATTTTTCTCTCTCCTCCTTGTAACATCAATTTAGGTACTTGAAAATTGCTATCATATCCCTTCTTAGACTTCTCTTTTCTAAGCCCAATTCTTTCAGTCTTCCCTCATAGGTCAAAGGTTCCTGGATAATTCTAATTTGGTAGCATTTTACACTTTGCACAAGTGCAAAAGACTACACAAGATGTTAAGCTGTGGAGAATCAGAGCTATAAATTTGACTAGTCCTATTTTTTTAAAGAGTGGAGGAAATTAAATTACAGGCAGTCCCCGGGTTACATGGATCCGACTTACATCGGATCCCTACTTACAAACGGGGTGAGGCAACCCCGCACTAGCTGCTTCCCCCCAGCATACCAGGGAGATACGAAGCTAGTGTCCCCCTCCGCCCAGCATACCAGGGAGACGCGGAGCGGCTTTTCTCAGCAGACACCTCAGCTTGAGAATAAAGGACTGAGGGAAGTGAGGTGTGGGAAAATAAAACTGAGCTCTGGAGAAATGTTTGGCTAGAGTTTCCCCTACAATATGTACCAGTTCCGACTTACATACAAATTCAACTTAAGAACAAACCTACAGTCCCTATTGTACTTAACCCGGGGACTGCCTGTAATTTGCATTTGTGGGACTGCTGAATCCATAGCCCTTAGTAGACTCATCCTATCACTAAAAATTTTAACTAAACCCCAACCCTACCAAAAAAAAAAAAACACTGCATCTCACTCACAGTTTCCCCTTTGGGACAGGGTGAAAAAAAGAAGAAACCATACATGACAGATAGTAGTCACACTGCTTAATACACATCTGAAATTTGCACAGATACTATAGTGATGAGGGTGCTGCATGGGGAGCGTGAGGCCCAAATGGTCACTTGCGCCGCTTGCTCCCATGCAGTGGCCCGGCTGAGTGGTGCAGAAGTCAGCCAAGCGCTATGACGGGAGGCAAAGGGGGTGGGCCGGTGACATGCATGCCCAGGGGGCGGAGCCTGGACGAGCGTGCATCCCTGACAGAGACAGAGGAGAGTGGAGAGAGAGTGAGAGGCAGGATGGGGAGAAGAGAAAGAGAGATGGAGAGAGAGGCAGAAGGTGGAGGAGAACTGAGAGAGAGAGGGGGAGGCAGTAGGAGGAGGAGAGAGAGAGAAACGGAGCGAGAGACCGGAGGCTCGTGAGAGAAGACCGATGTGGAGAGACCTGAAAATCCCATCTTATGATGGGCTAATTGGCAAGTTTATATAATATTGAGTAACTGAAGAAAAATTAAGCTGGAAGGCTGTACCACTGTACATGTTTTTTGAGAATGAGGTTGTCTATCTATAGAAAGGGAGCTTATAGAGAAGCTACACTTGTGGAAAGAAACAAAAAACAGGACTATGTAGCACTTTAAAGACTAAAAAGGTTTATTAGGTGATGAGATTTCGTGAGCCAGACCCACTTCGTCAGATCAATTTGTGGAAGAAAATTGGCATGACCATATGTACCAAAGTGAACATAAAAAAATTCAATCAAAAAAAGTGAACACATATGAAAAGGACAAATCAAATTTCAGAACAGAGGGGCAGATCGGGGAGGAGGAGGTAAATGTCTGTGCGCTAATGATATTGGAGGTGATAATTGGGGAAGCTATCTTTGTAATGGGTAAGATAATTAGCATCTTTGTTGAGACCTCGGCGTAAAGTGTCAAATTTAAGCATGAATGACAGTTCAGAGGATTCTGTTTCAAGTGTGGTGTTAAAATGTCTTTGAAGCAGGATGCAGGTAATCAAGTCATTGAAACAATGCCTTTTCTGGTTGAAATGGCAAGAAACTGTTTTTTCTTTGTGATCCTGTCTAATATCTGTTTTGTGTGCATTGATTCTTTGGCGAAGCGTCTGAGACGTTTGTGCAATATACATAGCAGACAGACAAAAGCCTGTTCCAAATGTCTAATTTAATGTGATTTGCTTTAATTTCCAGCCATTTGTAAGCATAAATTATATTTCTGGATGAGCAGGAATATGTGTTCTTGATCTTATAACTCAATGGCTGTGTCTAGACTGCATCCCTTTTCCGTAAAAGGGATGCAAATTAGACACATCGCAATTGCAAATGAAGTGGGGATTTAAATCCCCCCGCTTCATTTGCATAATAAACATGGCTGCCGCTTTTTTCTGGCTCGGAGATTTGCCGGAAAAAAGCGCCAGTCTAGACGCGGATCTTTCAGAAAATAAAGCCTTTTCCGAAAGATCCCTTATTCCTTATTTTAATTGCTTGTAATCTGTCATCATGTGGGATGTTGGTGTATAGAGCTTCATGTGGGATGTTGGCGTAGAGAGAGAGAGACTCATAGGCCATGTCTACACTAGGAAACTATTTCAAGATAACTAAATTTGATTTAACTCCTAGTTTTACAAAATTGAAATAGAATGTCCCCTCTGCGGGGAAGCCTTGAAATCCACACTATCACTATTTCAAAATAACTATTTTGAAATTAGTATTATTTCCCAACAAATGCAGGAGTGCAGATTTCATAATCAGCGGCCCCTTATTTTGAAATAATGGCCTCGGTAGTGTGTATACTCCCCTTATAAATTCAACGTAAGGGGTGTTATTTCTAAATAAAGCCCTAGTGCAGACCACGGCATGCTGTGATTGTTTCATTTGCAGGATGGAAAGGATTTCCTTTCAAAATGTTGAAGCTGGACAGCCCTTGAATATAGCATCCAAGAAGGGCGAAGTTATTACAATCTTTCAGTTGTAACTATGAGTGGGTTGTTTGTATTTTTCCCCATTCATGTTATACCAGCTGTAATGAGAATGGTGTCATAGTGTGGCATTTTCTGTTCTCTTTGTAGGCTATGTCACAAGAACAAAACATGGAAGTTTGAAAGGCCAGTCTTATCCATGGTGCTCTTCTGCGTTAACATTTTACAAAGTCCTTATTTTGATTGATTAGGCCTTCCACCTCTTCCCCCAAAGTTGTTGAGGTTGTTAAGAGGTGAGCCTGCTTTCTCATTTTAAAGTTAGACAATCAATATAAAATAACCATGAGACAGCTCCACTGAAGTAGCCTCTCCCCCTGAATATGGAGAAGAGAGTACACACTTCTAGGTCACCAGTCAAAATACAAAACTAAATATATAGGTTTTGCTAAAGACCCATTTTGAATTTTTTATAAGAGAGTAAGTTTATATGTACATAATAATCATATGTACATCCTGGACTACACTGGATATAAGTGTAGCTGGTTAGGGAAAAACTAAAAATAGAAAGTCAAAGTATAGTAAGTTTACCCATGGGCCATTCACAGCTGTTACTTTAAATTTTCGCTATTAATACTAAAGATGTCTTTAATCCAGCAGAGAAAGGCATGACATGAACCAATGGCTGGAAGCTGAAGCTGGACAAATTTCAATTGCAAATAAGGCTCAAATCTTTTAACAGTGAAAGCAATTAAACACTGGAACAAACTATCAAGGGACGTGGCAGATATTCCATCTCTTAATATCTTCAGATCAAGCCTGGATGCCATTCTGGTAGCTGTGTGATAGCTGAAAACAAGTTATGTTTTGGTCAAATGTGGGTAACTGGGTAAAATTTAGGGGCTTGTAATGTGCAGGGTTTTAGATTGGTTGATCTGTTCATCCCTTCTGGCCTTAATCTCTGTGGATTCAACAGCACAATTCTTCAGTATTCCAAAAAAAAAAAAAAGATCCATGCAGAGACAGATGCCCTACCACAGCAAATAGTACTGTGCTCTCAACATTCCAGTACTGTGCTCTCAACAATTCAGCAGCCACAACATTGCCTCTTTTCAAAATCTCCTTTCACAGGGAATGTGGGATGGATTGAATGGACTATAGGGGCACTAGAAGGATATTTCTTACATAAGTTAAAATTTCCAAAGATGCTTTGATATTCTTTTCTATAGTATTAAATACTGACAAATAACCACTACAGCACAGGAAGGAGGGTAATAGTACAAATGTGCAGTGGTGATTAAAATTCTGACTTTCATAATACTCTTTCAGGCAAAAAATGAACAGCAGGCTGAGTACTTTAAGTGCAAAAATGTTTAAGTAGATATTAACGATTTGAGCATAAAGACAGAGATATTTCCAAGAGAAAGCAAAATACTGTATGTATTTTTACTGTATATAGTCTGAAGTTGAATTATCTTCTGATTGCTAGTTCTGACCACCGTAATAAGAAACCAGATAGTTGTTGGCTTAATTGATGCATAGTGCTGAATCTGAGTTTCAAATATATACCTTAGTTTAGAGCAACTGAGTTTTTACCATTTGTTGGTGTGGTATGTTGCTATTGTCATTGTAAAATAACATTTTGGAAAGTATCAGTTTCATAAGGACCTGGGATCCAGCAATTAAAAAAAACTATGCACAGTAGTTCAATTGCATCTGCAGATTAATAATTATTACTGAATTTATTAATCTTTTCCCCAGACCTAGGGTATCTACGCTTTACGTCTCTCTGATATTTATCTTTTTATCTCTGATTTCTGTCAGCTTTAGCAATAGCATATTTATACCTGTTTTTTTTCCTCTTAGGATATATCTACACTGCAGGTTTTTTTCAGAAAAACAGCTGTTACGTCCACACTGCAGTCGCATTCTTTCTGTGAGGAAGAGCTCTTTCGGAAAAAGAAGTGTGTGTGGACGGGGAAGAGGGAGTTCTTTCGAAAGAAGAGGAAAGATGAAAAAAACACAGGTGCCCTAGTGGCCACTTCGTCCATAGTAATCACAGCTTACATGCAAGATAGCGTCCATTCAGTGTGGACGCTATCTTTCGAAAAAGCAGATTGCTTTTTTGATGTGCTTTTGCTGGGTAGACGCTCTCTTTCAGAAGAAATTTTTCCGGAAGATCTCTTCCGGAAAAGCTTCTGAAAGAAGCCTGGAGTCTAGACATAGCCCCAGACGTTAGATGTGATACTCGTCTTCAGCATCCCCATAGGGAATCCTTATTTTTTCTGAAAGAGAGTTCAGTTTCCACCTCTTGTCTCTATGGCATTGATTTTTCAAATATTTATGGATATGCAGAACTTTATGCTTGTGAGTAGTCTTTTTGAACTTATCAGGACTACTCATAAGGGTGAAGTTATATCTATCCGTATGTGTTTCAAGCAGGATCAGGACCTGTGTTTGCAATATATGAAATATTAAAGATCCTAAATGTTTGGTTCCTCTTTCTTATTCTTCTGTTCCTCAGGGGAGAGATATCAGTTTCCCTACTGCCACATTAATCGACAATCTAGTTTGTAAAACCATACAACATTTCTTAAAAGATAGGAAGTATTGGATTTTGATACTGATACAATACTATAAAACAAACAGGTGCACTCAGATGCCCCAGTGGAGGTCAGGATCTCATTGTGCTAGGTGTTGTACAAATTTTATGCCCCTATCCTGCAGACACTTCACTTCTGATAATATTAGATATGTTATCAATCCCAATGAACTCTATTTGACAGCTCATGTCCATAAAAGACTCAAGCCATGGTCCCATTTGAATTCTTTCTGTTGATTTAATGGGCATTGTGGAGGGCTCAAACTTACTCAACGGCCTAACTGTTTGTAGTGCTGGACCATAGCTGTACATACAATGGTTAGCTCAAAGAGCTCACCCCGAGGAGACCAGCAACTCCCTTTAATACTGTTGTAGATCTAGATCCTACAAATTGCATAGCTGTGTGTGGTTGCAGGATCAGTTTTAATATTTTAAAACATTAAAATATCATCCTACCAGAATGGCGAATACTTTATATGTAGAGGCTACTTAAATCAGAAATCACACACGTTTTTGCAGGTTCACAGACAATAACATGCCCCTCCCTCTTACTTCTTCTTTGCTGCTAGTAGGTGGCATTGCCTTCAGAGTTGAACATCCCTTCAACAGCCACCATTTCCCACTCTGCCTTTGGAGCTGGGCATCCAGAGACCATATTTCTTGGGGAAGACTGTATTTTACTGTCCATGACTTGATTTTTACAGCCACAAATTTAGTAAAGCACCCGTTTATGTGGTGTTTTGCCTCTCCTGCCTTCTTGTTTATTTAAATCAAGTTCTAGGTCTCTAGCCTTATATTCCAATTGTCCAATATGCTGTGGCCAGGATAACAGAAAAAAAAAATCTCCCACAGCAAAGACAACTTTGGTCTTCTGGCAAAATGGAACTTCCTGCCATAAGAATACAGCTCATTTGGGCAGTAGGCAGAACTTCATTCTTTAGAGTCAGGCTGCCCTCCAAAAACTCAGATAGGGACTAAGACCCTTCACAAACCCCACTCCTTGATGCTTTAAGTGCAAGGTGCATTCCTTTCACCTTGCCTTTTCTAATAATCATGTAGCAGCAAGAATATATTAAAATTCCACCAGTAAAAATGACAACAACAACAACAACAAACCTCTACCAAAACAGACTACTATACTACACATACAGTTTTCCCACTGGGGAGACAATGAGAGAAAGAGCAAGCTACATATGACAAAAGTTAGTCATGTTGCACTATGCACCATTGGAAGATGTCCAGAAACTACAATGTTAAAAACATATATAGAATAAGAGTGGAAGAAAGTACTATCTCCAGGGACTGTACTTCAGTTTAAATATTTGCAAGATCAGGCCCTCAAGTTGTTCAATTCACCAAAGCTCTGTGAGTCCATTTGGAAACTTTCAATTGATTTCAACCAGCACTGGATCACACCTTTGTAATATAGCTCAGTGATAATAATTTCAGCAAGTATCAGTCTTTCTGCTTGTTTATGGTGACTGAAAGACTAATTTACGTCAAAGAAGTATGGACTGATAGCATTCTTAATGGTAGTGCAAAAACTAGGTAGGGTTTCAGAGCTTGCAAAATATGTAGGGCTAAATTTGTGCAACCCTCACTCATACAAATAGCCCTGTTGAATTCCATCCAATTGTTCACAGGAATAAATGTTCATCAGTTTATATATGGGTTTCACTATGAAGTTTTAGAATTAATTTTAGGGAACATGTTATAGGAAATTATATACACCCCCTTGCTTTTTCCTCTGTCTCATAAAAATATCCAAACCTTAACACTTAATTATTGCTACCATTTTCCTTGAAAATGTGCGTTTTTCCTCCTTTTTTTTCTTTCCGTTTTGTTTTTCTTGGCATGCAGTTCCAACATATCCCTGGAAAGCTCACTTTATGGCTACACAACAGCATTATTTCGGAATAGTTGACATAGTGTGCATCTACACTACAAGTCTTTATTTCAAAATAATGTTGAGCTAGAGGAATTCTTACTCCGACTCATGGTAAAGAGTATTCTTCCTTCAGCCTTATGCTGCATAGACAGCGCCAAAAGCTGAATTAGCACCAAAAGCTATTTCGACTTCAGCTACGCAATTGATGTAGGTGAAGTTGTGTATCTTAATTTGACTTTTGCCCTGCTGTGTAGATGTGCCCTTTAGTAGGAATTTGCTTCTGAGGTTCATACCCTGGAAGCTCCATAAGGACCTTAAGGTACAATCCAAGGCATTATTCCTGATTCTTCAGGGGAAAAAAGTTCCCTTGAACATTTATTCATATGTGGAGTTTGAAGATCTCCTTTCTCATTGATATATGGAAAATGTGTCAAGGCCCTTATTCTGCAATATGATCTGCATTGTGGAGATTTACTGTGTTTGATGAGACTCTATACTGGAGCAGTAGGCTGTATTAGAAAATTCTGTTACAGTATCAGGCCCACATACTTAGTTGAGTATTGCAGATTCCTCCCTGCAATCACCAAAAGATCCATTCTGTGCCATATAGCTCTACTTTCTAACTGGCTACCAAAGGCACAAAACTGTCAAACAGATGGGAATCCCCTTTATCACCTTACAAGATATATTTTCTTTATAATTAAAAAAGAAAAAGTATCAGTTCTCCAGAACACAACAAAAAGTGTTCTTGTGCTGTACCAAGACATTTTTCAGACCTGTAACTTTTAAAGCATATATTTGGCACACATTTCAAACTTCCATCTACAGCAAGTCACAGAATACAGTTTCAAGACTGCAGGAAATTCTGATATTTCAATGAGAATGTTGAATAGATTTGTTTCGACACGTTTCCACCAAATGTTCAATTTTGACAAAACTTCATTTTCCAATGAAAATTATTCCATCTTTTTTTTTCCAGTCAGTTCTCATATTCTCCAGTTTCTGCTCATCTTTTTTCTTGGATATTTGAAAATGAATGAGTATTTTTTGGAGATGGGAGGGATTGGATTATTAAATTGCTTATCATGGTTGTGATTAGTTATATTGAACTGCACTGATGCATTTAGGGCTTTAGCAGGTCTGCTTAGCACGTGTGGATAGATGTCTTCCCTCCACCCTCATGGTAAAATGTTAACCCTAACTAAAATAAGCACAAACAAAATACAGGACTATGTAGCACTTTAAAGACTAACAAGATGATTTATTGGGTGATGAGCTTTCGTGGGCCAGACCCACTTGCTCAGATCAAATAGTGGAAGAAAATTGTCACAACCATATATACCTATATGGTTGTGACAACCAAAGGTATATATGGTTGTGACAATTTTCTTCCACTATTTGATCTGAGGAAGTGCGTCTGGCCCACGAAAGCTCATCACCTAATAAACCATCTTGTTAGTCTTTAAAGTGCTACATAGTCCTGTTTTTTGTTTCAGCTACACCAGACTAACACGGCTACATTTCTATCACTAAAATAAGTACACATTTGCTTTTTGTCACTTTGCCTCCTTCCCTAGATCAGCAATGTGATACTCACCCAACTGGGAGCCTGCTGAATGAAGGGCTGTGCCATTCAACAGCTTCTGAAGCCTTCTGTTGCCCAGAGGCCATAGGTACTTTTAGGAAATAATTCAGTAGTTATCTCTTTCACCGTAGCTCCTAGTCTGAAGAAATTTAATTATTGTACTTCAATTGCTTAGACCACATTTAACATTATTATCTTTTGTATGGCATCCTGTCCAGCATTCAGCTAGATAATGGCTAATCAGATGCAGGTCTGCAAATGACATCTTGAATCAACCACAATCCCAATTTGTATGCTTCATGTGTGCAAGGACCTGGCATGATTAGAAACCTCAAAAGTGGAGAGTGGATAGAGGGGATTCTTCCCTCAACTACACCATCAAATAGATATGAGTATGACCAGGTAGGGTAGGAGAAACCTCACAGTGCAGCAGCAGCCTATTGTGTGTGTGTATTTCCTCTTTACATCTAGAATCGTCATTTATGCTAAACAATCCATTCCACCTTCTGTTTATCTGTGGCACTCTGAGTTAGTTTCACAGACTTGAAGAACAGCTCCGTGTAAGCTAGAAAGCTAGTATTTCTCATCAAAAGAAGTTGGTCCAATAAAAATATTACCTTATCTACTTTGTCTCTTTAATGTACTGGGACCAACATGGCTGCAAACAAGATAGTCCATGTTATTCTAATAATTATTGACCTAGCATAAGATCCAGCATCAAATATGTAAATAACACTGAGAAATATGGAAACATGAAGCTTGGATAGCTCTCTAGGACTAAGAGCATCATTATTCATAAATCATTTGAAATATTTAAAATGAAGTTACAAAAGAAAAAAAGACAAAAGCTCATTATTAAAAATGAACAACCAGTTCCTACTGTTAGCATGGCTGAGACTTGATATTTATATACATGCCATTTGTAATATTAATATTATTGTAGTGAAATAAATCACTCCCTGGACTTTTACATTTTTAATTACATTTTACTGCACTTGTTCTTTTGTTTACAGTTACCCAATGAAATATTTATCATTTCTTATGTACATGACAGGGTTTCTGTATTTTAATCAGATTTTACATAATCTTTCTCCCTCTTTTAGTATCTTTTTTTATGACCCTACACTACACAGGATGCTGTTTTGTAGAAAACCTCATTATTTTTTAATGTGTGGCTATTTATTAATGTATTGTATACATAGCACACTATGCATTTCTTTGGATTGATGAATACATTTACATTCACTTGAGAATAAGAATTCCCTTAAGATCCAATTGCATAGCAAAAGAAAACAGTGTACTGAAGGGGAGATGTTTTTGTAGGGGTGGTTTTTCTGAGAGGAGATGGGGTTGGTAAGAGAGAAGGGGGCACAATAAGGTCTGTTTTATTTTGTTGAAGAGATGTGCTTACAGTTGTACCCAGTTCCCTGAATGTGCTATTTCAGAATGCTGGCTATTCTAACAATAGCAGTGGTTTACATGGGTAAGTGTGTTAGAGGGAGGAGGCCCTGCACTGACCAGATTGATACTTTTCTTTCTCACTGCTAAGGACACCTCTCCATGGGTACTCTGGGATTTGGGGATTAGCTCCTTCCAGGTGCTGTACATCTTCCTCTGGTTATCTCTCCACCTATCTTCTTCTCTCATCTTGCATCCCCTCTCTCCCTAATTGCTGCAGCTTCCTCTTTGTGACTTGATTCTCCAGCCAGGTCACAGTATGTTTCCTTTTTCTGCAGTATTAAAACCTTTCATCATTGACAGTCTCCCCTTTCATTGCCCCATAGTGCCACTGTCTCAGTGGCTGGCAGGGGAATCCAAGTCCTTCCCCCCACTCCAGGTTCCAGCTTAGAGGCCCTCTAATCAGCAGCCACGGCTTGTTCCCTGTTGGACCTTACTTTCTTTCCCTACCTTTCCAGCTCCTTTCTCAGGTTTGGTAACTCAAACTCCCTCCTCCCAAGAGCAACAATCAGCTACTTGCCTTTACAACCCCAATCACACCATCCTCCCTCCCAGGATTAGCTACAGACTACTACTCTGCAGCACATAGCTCCTGGGCTTTATATAGGCCCTCCCCATTCCCATCCACCTGAATCTCATTTGGCTCCTCCTCCAGTTGCAGCCTGGAGAATGAATTGGCCTACCTAGCTTCCTTATCCCCTTCAGGCCTTGTGTGTGAGAGAGACATAATCACATGAAGTAACTCATTCTCCAATCCATATTACCCAAACCTGTATTTTGCAATATTAGGTTAACAGGGAAACATGGGAAAACAAAGTTAGCAATAAAAAGGTAAAAATGTTTGTTTGGAACCCAGATCTTCAAGAAATGCAAGCAAGGCCAGATTAAGGGGGGGAGGGGCTAGCCAGGCAGCTGCCCGGGGCGCCAACCTATGGGAGGTGCCTGATGGCAGCCGTAAGGGGTGCCGTGCACCCGGGGCCGGGGGCCACGCGGCGCCCCTTACAGCTGCAAGCAGGCGCTGCATGCTTGATTGGAGCTGTAAGGTGTGCAGTGCACCGGGGGGGGGGGGGAGGCTGCACATGTGCCGTGCGCCCGGGGGTGGAGCTGCGCATGCGTCGCGCACCCGCTGCCCGGGGCCCAGGAATGGCTCGAGCCGGCCCTGAATGTAAGGCCTGTTTTAAAAGCCACTGAAATCAGTAGGAATCTTTCAGTGTCATAATTCCATGGAAATGTGGGGTACAGAATAACTGTATTGATGGTACTGATGTATCAGAGAGGACCCCTTTCCTGTCTAATCTTACCCACTCATGAAATTAGGAAATACTAAACGCAGTACTATTGGTAGTACTTTATAGTACTGAAATTGTGTTTATATCCTAGTGTTCCTAGTATTATATTACATCCAGCCTCTTTAAACTGTCCTTAGCTATCCACAAAAATCCCATGCAGTTGAAGATACGAAATGAGAAAATGGACATGCAATATTAATTTGCACATATACTCCTATCTGTGCACACGCTTTTTGCATATGCAAATGAATGTGTCAGCAAATATTATGGGTACAATTAAGGAAATCATTTAACAATCTTTATATACTTCAATGATTTTTACTACAGCTGGGTGATTAATTCATAACAAATTATTTGCAAATATTGAGGTATTTTCTCTCCATGAAACACGAGCAGATTGTGATTTTCTTTTGTAATTATTTTAAATTATTTGTCAGATTTCTGCACATAGTTCTTGGCATTTTGGCTGTTTGTGAGCAATTTGATACAAATATTTATTATCTAAAATATTGTAATCTGCTACTCCCAGTAGCTGACTGCAGCAACTCACTTATCACGTCATATGCAGATGGTAACATACACACACACCTCTTGTACTCTAGCTAAAGAGAACCATCAATTATTCCACGGCCACTGCCTGCTAGATTGAAATTAATATGTAAGGCTAATGAATAAGAAATAACCTTCCAACAGGGCCCAAAAGAAAGAAGTTGAATTGTTCTAAAGGTTTTTATCTCTATACGTCAAAAGCAGCTTTAATTTGAAGGTCATAAATCTACAGTGTAAACAAAGGATAATACTACTCCCTTATTGTAAGAATAACGGAGTTAAACAATCACATAGAGGAGATAATACTACACCACTAGTTCTGCTTTTTTTTCCCAAGGAAGCTATGAAGGAGAAGCAAAATTATTCCCCTATGTCTGGTTTATTTGTTTTAAATCAGGTAATGGACAAATGTACATATTTTTTTAAATTGTCTAATGTGCTCAAGTAACCTAAAACTAGATTTATATAAACTATTATTAGATTTTGGATCTATGTAACTGTTCTGCACGGAGCCATTATAGTCAGTTGGGTAAACACACATTTTTAAAATGATATAAATACTTACGTACAAGAGAAACTTTAACAGTTTCAAAGGAGTAGTTATATTGAGTTAAAATAATGTGAATTTGCAATTGTTCTCTAGGGGTGTGTCTACCCTGTGCCATTTTCCCAGAATAACGGCTGTTATTCCAGAAAAACAATACTAGCATCCACACTGCAATTATGTTATTTCGACAGAAAGTCAAAATAATGGAGGGCTTTTTCCAATGGTGGTAAACCTCATTCCATGAGGAATAAGCCCTTTTCCAAAAAAAGCTTTTTTGGAAAAAAATATGTGGGATGTGGAATAGGGAGTTCAGTCTAAAAAAGAGGCCTCCAGGAAATAACAAGTGCCCTGCTGGCCACTCTGTCCACACTTATCACAACTCTATAATTCCTGTTCCCTGAGTGTATGTCTACATTACCCCGCTAGTTCGAACTAGCGGGGGTAATGTAGTCATCCGCAGTTGCAAATGAAGCCCGGGATTTGAATTTCCCGGGCTTCATTTGAATGAAGCCGGCGGGCGCCATTTTTAAATGCTGGCTAGTTCGGACCCCGTGCCGCGCGGCTACACGCGGCACGGACTAGCTAGTTCGGATTAGGCTTCTAATCCGAACTAGCTGTACGCCTCATGGAACGAGGACACCCTCCCACCACGAGCCACTATTTGAAGAAGCCTGGGGAAAAGGGCACATACATGCTCGAACACAGACTCTTGAGTGCTGCACATGGCACACAGACATGCCTGCATGCTCGAGGCACCACCCGCTTCCAGGGCTGGCTCGAGCCATTCCTGCGCCCTGGGCAGCGGGCACGCGACGTATGCGTGGCTTCGCCCCCCGGCACGCTGCGCACCTTACAGCTACAATTGGGCACGCAGCTACCCGGCTTGCCCCCCGCCTTTATCTGGCCCTGCCACTTCTGGGGACAGCGCTGCCAAGTACAGCGCTGCCAGGTGCAGGTGTTTGTGGAAGCTCTGGCAGCTTGAAGCCCCTCTCCTACCCATTGGATCCCTGTGTGGCTGGCCATTTCCCTTGCCTGATTGTCCATGGGATGGGAAGGGGTGGGAAGCATGGTCTCCTGGGGATCTTTGGGCCCTTGTAAGGCAGGACCCACTGTCCAGGCCACACATGGCCTTGCTCCTGGTGTATCACCTTCCTCTGACCTAAGCACTGCTGCTCTCAGTTCCCTGATGAGGTCAAAGCTTTAGGGACAGTGTTTCCAGGGATGACTGACCACCTCTCTTTATTCTCTCCAGCCAGACCAGCCATGATAATGGGGTGATCAACTGCAGCTGAACCAGCCACCTGACTCCGGGAGAGCTGCAGGTGTCGGAGGGTCCAGGAGGACCTTATGCGGGAGCACATGTCCATCTTCTGGGACATGCTGCAGACGCTGGCCCAGAAGGTCCGGGACCATGCTCAGAGGTGGGCCCAGATGTAGCCCAAGCTACAGGGCTGCAACATGTGTACGACCATCTGGGAGATGATACATACCTGGCACCAGTCCCAGTCCCTGCTCCAGTCCCTGCTCCAGCCCCACTCCCACTCCCATGCCAGCCCCTGTCCCTCTCCCATGCCTGACCCCGCTCTAGGCCCCCCTCCTGCATATCTCCCTATCCTCCAAGAACCCTCCTATCTCTCCAAGCTCGCTGAGGTCCCTGGACACGAGGCAGAAGAAGCACCTGAGCCATGCACCAGTCTCAGCCCCAGCTCTGCGCCTCTCCCTGCTGCAAAGTTTTCAGCCCCCTCGCCTCCCTATATCCAAGTTCTCAGCCCCCGCTCCTCCCCAGTTACTTCTATCCCAAAAAAATAACCTTTTTTACAAAACAAAACATGTGTTTATTGTATCTGCAGGGAAGAGAGGTGTAGGGAGGAAGGGAGGGTTGTTGTGAGAAAGGGAAAGAGGGGCAAGGCACAGGCCCCTAGGCGGGAGGCCCTGGGGAGAGTTACTGGGGTTCTTGAAACTCTCCCTCAGGGCCTCCTGGATGCACACCAGGCCTCCTGGATGCACACCCCCACCTGACGGGCCTAGCAGATGGCAGCTGTGCATGGCTGCTTGAAGGCCTGTCCCTCCCAGACAGACTCTGCCCCCCACCCCGGAAGGAAGGCCTCCCTCATCCTCTCTGTAGAACACAACAAGCGGAGATCACCTGGGGAATGTTGTGCTTCCCCACATCGAGGTGAGTCAGGAGATACCGGAACTACACCTTCAAGCACCTGAAGGTGCATTCAGGCCCTTCCCAGGTGGACATTGAAGCCATCTGGTATAGGTGTCTGGTGTAGGGCTTCCTTAGCCATGGTATTAGGGGTTGGCTATGTCCCCCACAATCCACAAAGGCATCTCAATGTCCCTGACCCTGATTTCGGGGAAGAAAGTGTCAGCCTTCAGCTTTTGGGAGACACTGGAGTTGCAGAAGACATGGACGTCGTGCGCTTTCCCGGACCAGCTAACTAAAATGTCCATGAACTTTCTGTGATGGTCAGCTAGGCCCTGCAGAACCATCGAAAGGTATCCCTTGCAATTTATATACTGTGCTGCCCAGTGGTTGGAGGCACGGATGGGAATGTGGGTTCCATCTATAGCCCCTTTCCCCCCACAGTTGGGGAAGCTGTTGGGGGGTGTTTACCCCCTTAGCATTGGGACTACCTCAGCAATTACTGTCCCCATGCATTGGCCCCTCTGTCAGGTCTCTATGGCCCTCTATGAGGGTCTCTGAGGCCCCCAAGGCCCGACTCCAAAAGTACGTGTCCCTCTATTAGGGCATATACGGCCCTTGAGGTCGAACTCCAAAGTATACGTCCCTCTATTAGGGCATATACAGCCCTTGAGGCTTAGTCGCCGGGAAGCCTCTCCTGGCCACGGGGTGATTAGTCCAGGGAAGGAAAAAGGGTGGTAGGGGGACCCGAGCCCTTCCTCTCCACCGGGTTCCAGCCCAGGGCCCTATAGGCAGAGACAATCGCTCCTGCCTGCTCGGTGGGGATTCCTGCTGCTACATGCCAAATCCCTTGGTTAGTCTTTTGCCCTGGGCTGCTTCCTACCACGCCCTGGCACCCCTGTGGGCTACTTGCCTCTGGGGCCAATCCTTAGCTGAGGCTGGCGCTAGGGTTGTGGGCGCTTCGCCCCCAGGCAGTAGTGGCTGCTGGTTTTGCTCCTGGGATGGCTATGGGCTGTGGCTCTGTCTGCGGCGGTGGCTGTGGCTGCTGGCCCCGCTGCGACTGCGAGGGCGGCATCAGCTGTTGCAGGAATACTGAAGTAGGTGCGGACAGACCTCGTCTTTTCCCCGCTGCCTTTTCTAACTGCAGGGCTTCCTCCGCTTTTATGCTCTGGCTCTGCGTGGATCATGCTGGATGGACAGGGCATTCTCAGCCAGCTGGGTCTGGGCTACTGTCTGCCCTCCAGTGCGGGGCCTCTCTGCCCTGTCACAGAAGCCTAAGGCAGCAAATCTGGCCATGATGGGGTCCAGGTCTCCCAAGTGGATGACCCTGCACAGTAGGACAGAGTTTATGGCCCTTACCACCTGAAGGAGGAGACAAGCAACAAAACAAAACAGAGAATCAAAAGGGGTGCCTGAGCCTTTTAAAGGCCCCTGAGTTCTCCGTCCCCACAAACACCCCAGGAACCACCCCTTATGAAGCCCGCCCACCCACAGGGCTGTGTGAGGGCGGGACTGCAGAACCCCTCCAGGGGCGAGGCTTCCCCCCACCAACGCCAGCCACCCACTGCACCTCCAACACCCTCTTTCCAGTATCCCCTCCCCACTCCAGGGACTGCAGCCTAAGAGTGCCATACTTGCATGAGGAGGGCCTCAATGGTCAACTTTCCCATGCCAAACTGGTTGCCCACTGACTGGTAATTGGCTGGCGTGGTGAGCTTCCAGATGACAATGGCGAGCTGATTCTCCAGGGGGATGGTGGGCCGCAGGTGGGTGTAACATCCCCAGAGGGCAGAGGCAAGCCAGGCACACAGCTCCAAGAATATCTCCTTCCTCCTTCAGAAGTTTTGGAGCCACTGCTGGTTGTCCCACTGCTCTATCACCAGCTGGTCCCACCAGTCAGAACTGGTGTCCAGCCTCCAGAACCGTCTCTGCACCATAGGGTGTCGTTGCAAGGCCATTGCTTCCGCACGCAAGCAGAGGTTCTCAATGATAAGCTTGGAGTTGGGCTCAGACAGGGTCATGAAGGCAGCTTGCACAAACTGCTACAGAAACTGCAGCATGGCATTGTGGGGCCATTCCGGGCCCAGAGGCAGCTCTGGCTCCACGGCAAGTAGTGCTGTGGAGTCCAAAAACAGGGAAACCAAAGCACACAGTGGAAATGCTTTGCTGTGCCTCAGTGAGGTAGGCAAGCAAGTGGAAGAAGCTGAGAAATGACTGTCCAGGGGAGTCCCTTGAAGCATGCGTCTCAGCCTTAGGCAGACACCGGGAAGCAACTGCTGACCTAATTCCCTGCCTGAAGTGGTTCTGGGTGGCCCTAAATGTGAGATAGCATCCAATCAGTGTGGATGTTATCTTTCAAAATAGCACATTGCTATTTCATTGTGCTTTTTGTGTGTGGAGGTTATATTTCAAAATAAGCTTTTCCGGAAGATCTCTTCTAGAAAAGCTTATTCCAAAAGAAGCTTGAGGTGTAGACATAGCTTATTTCAAAATAGCCCGTCTACACTGCAGGGAAGCCTCAAAATTAGTCCAAGGCAGGATTCCCTAATGTAGACATGCTATCTCAATTTAGAGTTCTAGTAGGCACTAGGGAGGAATAACTTAGAATGGCCCTGGTGAGGGGCTGTTTTGAAATTGCAGCAGAGTGTCTACACACACCTTATTTCACCATAGCTATTTCAGAATAGGCATTATTCCTTGTAAAATTAGGTTTACAGATTTCGAAATGAGCTATCCATTATTTTGAAATTATTTTGAAATAACAGAATGGCTCTGTGGATGCTTACATTGTTATTTCAAAATAATGCTAGTTATCTCAAAACAACAGTGCAGTGTAGATGCACCCTTAGTATTTACACATAGGCTATGCCTAGACTACAAGCCTCTTTCGAAAGAGAGCATCTAGACTGCAACCACTTATTTCGAAAAAACGAGCCTTTTTTCGAAAGACAGCACCAGGCACTCTGGATGCTCTCTTTAGAAAAAGCCCTGTTTGCATTCAAGAATGCCTTTTTTTGAAAGAGCACTTTTGAAAAAAGGCGTTCTTCCTCATAAAATGAGGTTTACTGCGGTCGAAAAAACTGGCGCGTTCTTTTGATTTAATTTCGAAAGACTGCGGTGGCAGTCTAGATGCAGGGGAAGTTTTTTTCGAAAAAAGGCCACTTTTTTTAAAAAAAAACCTGTAATCTAGACACACCCATACTGTATTATATGCACAAAAGTTTGCAAGCTAGTCTAAGCTGCTATGCTCCTGAAAGGCATTTTTAGGATGCTTTTTTAAAATTTTGCTGCTATAGACAGTATCCTCCAAGCTCTCCTCCAAGCTCACTAAGTCTCTCTCCATCCAAATAGCATTTATATTTTGTCTGCAAAAAACATGCATTGATGTCAAAATTAGGACTTGAGCACCAATGCTCACTCTATTGGACCTTTGCAGTTCAAGTGATTTACATCATCTTGTCATGTCCAGGCATAAGTTGAGTCCAGGATAGAAATGCAACCCTATTTCTAATTTTCAAAACCTGGGGACTTTGCAGATAACTAGATTTCAGTCACATATGCTTATTCAGATACCATGGGAATGGGCTTGTTAAAAACAATTATGTATTCATTGCAACTTTGTTCTTTATTCATTTTAATAAAAAGAGAACATCACAGACTAAAACAAACAAACAAACAAAAAAGGCACTTGAATTTGACCTTTGCATTTTCAAGAACAACAACATACCAACTAATGTCTCATCTAGTCTGATCAGGAATATTTACAGAGATTGCGTTCCAAAACCATCAGTTAATAGTCTACGACACTGCCCCATTGCCCATCATTCATAACATTTTCCTACTACCACACCAAACTTTTCCTTATTTTTGATCCTTAAATCCTTCTCTTACTATCTTCTGATATTGAGATTATTTTTTTCCTTCATTTATATTGTTGCTTTGAAGCCATTTAAGGTCTCTTTGACTACGGAATCTTTTCTTTTACTGAAGATGTACATCAGGATCCCTTACCACTGGCAGCAGAAAAGTCATCTGTAGTGTTTTTTTGTGTGTGGGGGACAGGGTTGATGAAGCTGTTACTGCTTCTAAAGCAATATGTACATTTTGGGAAGCTATGTACATTTTGGTTTGAGGGATGTCAGCACTGCACCATCCTACCCTGATTCTGTAACCTATGCTCAGTCTTTTCCCATAGGTCTGATTCACAGAGTCTGGGCTGGGTGATGACAGTGAAACAGAACAGCCAGAATCCATAACATTAGTGAAGGGTTCTAATTTTAATTTCCCTTTAAAAAGAATAAAGTTGTTTACATTTTCTCAGTGTGATGTTATTTTTAGTGAATTTCAATGATGTTTCCTCCTAGGCCAGTCTTTACTGTGGTGAAGAACTTCTCTGTCCTAGAAATTTTATCATGGTGATTAACTGACAAATGAGAAATTACACACTGCTAACATCCAGCTTGTTAGGGATTATTGACTACATAAATATTAGCAGCAACCATGTCAATGTTTCCAAAAGATTATTTTGGGAAAGTCTCACTTGGGATTGAGCAGGCATTATAACAAAAGGTTAATAAACAAAAAAGGTCTCATTCAGAATTTCAGGCACCTGTGGTTCTCAAACTGCAAGCTTTAGGGTTGTCCATATTGATACATAGGAGAGGTAGGCTTTGAGAAATATCTGTAAATGGAAGAAATCTCAGACCTACCATTCAGCTCCCTGTCAGTAGTCAAACTGAAACATTCCATTTTTCAAAGATTCAAATTTTCAAAGACTGACTATTTAACTCCGTGGTTAGCCTGATGTTGCAATTGTTCTGCATGAACATCTCCAATTGAAATAAACGTGATTCTAGACAAATCAATAACAGGAGAGGGGAAATTAGTCACTATTTCCCACACACAATTGCTCACATACATAAATGGAAATATTTGAACAGCTAATGATGTTAAAATTGTCATTTAGTCAGTATTAATACAGGGTATGTCTACACTGCAGAGTTTTTTTTTCTGAAAAACAGCCATTTTTCCAAAAAAATATCACTTAGGTCCACACTGCAACTGAATTCTTTTGAAAAAAATTTAAAGAACAGAGGGGTTTTTCTGACACTGGTAAACCTTTTTCTAAGAGGAAGAAGCCTTTTTCTGAAAGAGCTTTTTCAGAAAAAGGCATGTGTGGACAGGAAAGGAAGTTCTTTTGAAAGAAGAAGGAAGAGGAAGAACAGGTGCCCTGGTGGCCATTCCATCCATAGTAATCACAGCTTAAATGTGAGATCGCTTTTTCAATGCACTTTTGCTGTGTAGATGCTCTCTTTTGGAAGACGTTTTCTAGAAAAGTTTCTTCTGAAAAAAGTCTGCAGTCTAGACATAGCCCCAGTGACATTAGCATACATGGCCTTGAACAATATGTGAATTGTGCAGTTATAGACAAAAGCAATGCCTCCCCTCCAAAGAGAACTGAAAGATGTTAGGAGGTAAAATACAGTACAATACAAAAATGTATAGTGTTTATAGCTACAGTGCTTCAAAGAGTCAATAGATTTCCTTAAGTTTTCCAAGGAGATCCCTGGAAGCAGTCAACTGAGAAAGTGGTCAATATTTGCACATATAATGGGCAAAATTTTCAAAATAGTGTTGGAAATTTTTTGCATATCCAGTTGCTTGCTGATCAATAAAGACAATAGAGCTTCAGCAGATGTATATCTCTGGATGTAAATATGACCACACATGGGAAAATATTATTCATTTTCCAGTTGTATCGTTTGAACTCTGAAGCAGCCTCACAGAATGACGTGATACTAGCAACTATTATTATAGTATAATTTTCAGACTGTGAGACTGTATCTAAAGGCTTGTCTTGATGGTGCAATAGTATGCATTGGCTGGGGTGTAAATTCTAGGTCACACTAGCATGGCACATATTTACTGTCCATGTGGACTCTGCTGGCATGCACTAAAGGTTCCACAGTGTGCTTTGACATAGTCCCATTTCAAACAGTATGATGTCACTGTGTGTAACCCACACAACTAGCGTGGTTCACTGTCCCATGCAGTGGCACTTAGACCACTTACAGCAACAGCTAAGAAGAAAGATGTCTACAGCCTGGCTTGGGAAGCAGCTGACTTTTAGCTCAAGCAGTAGAGGATCCTACACTAAGCTCCAGAGGTCCCAGGTTCAAATCTGCCTGCTGGCGGTTACATGTCCATTAGGGATCTTCTAGTACATACAAGCAGGATCAGTTAATACCCAACATGTTGAGCACACTAACATACCCTTAAGGCTGCAGAAAACATCCTCTTTCATCCTTGCCTGGGCAGGACACAGCAATTTCATCTTATAAGACTTAACTTTGACCATGGTGATCCTTCCATTCATGATCTCCAAACTCATTGAAATGTTGAGTACTTTGGAATGAAACCCATGGAATTCAAAAGGAGCTAATCACTTGAAAATGCAGCAGGCCCTCCATGTAGAGGGAGATGGTCAGTACATCACTTTTTTGTTTCCCTATCTGTACTGCCTCCCACTTCCAATGAACACAGAGTAAAGTTCCAGGTTCAAGTCCTTTAGTTTCTCTGAGACTTTCCCAGGACATCTGAGGGAATGTCTCACTCTCTGAGCTCATGACTTCCCCGGAGGTTCCAAGGGAAGAACAGAAATGCCAGTCTCAAGGGTGACACTGTTGTGCAGAACAGCTTTCTTGACTATTGGCACTCATCTGTGGATCTTACTCCCTGAAGATGTTAGACCATCAGTTCTCAAACTGTGGGTCAGGACCACAAAATGTGTTGTGATTTTAATGGGGTCACCAGGGCTGGCTTAGACTTGTCCAAGGATAAAGCTGGAGCCTAAGCCCCACCACCTGTGCCTAAAGCCGAAGGCCAAGAGTTTCAGCGCAGGGTGGGGTTGGGGGCTCAGGTTACAGACCACCTGCCTGGAACTGATGGCCTTGGGCCCCACCAACCCAAGATGGTGGGGCTTGAGCAGGTTTAGGCTTATGCTTCAGTCCCCTCCCTCGGTTGTTTACTAATTTTTGTTGGGAGGAGGGGTTTGTGGTGCAAAGACATTTGAGAACCCCTCTCTTAGAACCATCACAAATCTCGTGTCACACAGGTCACTGCAAAATATATATGATATGAGCAATCTATATGGACTGGATCCTAATCCCTTTGGAATCAATGGAAAAATTCTCTCTCACATAAGCTGAAAGCACTTTTGAGATTTTCCTAAAAGTATTTGCAAAAAGCCACAGCCAAACCAAGCAACTCCCAAGTTTTCAATGATCTCTTTAGACAATGCCAAAGCTTACAATAAAAAAGATAATAAACATTCCGTATAGAGAAGACAGCTCTATGTGTTCAATACATATTGTGTTTGCAAAAGTAAGAACACACATATGTCTAATACATCATCTCTATTTTCAGTATAAAGGAAAGCAAGACAGAGCAGCTGGCTGTTTTTTACCACCTTTCACTCCTTCACATATGTTGGCACATATTTTGTAGACATAATTCTTTTGGAATATATAAGTTTTGCCATAGGAAGTAGAGTACTTTCCAGGTTTTACTTACCCATTTTCTTTTGCCGTGATAATGTATCTTTTGTAACAGGGAAAAATATAATTAAAGATACTTATGACTCCTACCTTTACATACTGATAATTTCCTAGTACATTCTTTTCACCTAAAACCTCTTAGGTTTCATTTCGGCTTCAGTCCCTAATTGGAATAATTTGGGATCTGATCTAACGTTCACTGAAGTCAATAGAAATATTGATATTACTAGTTTCAATGGACTTTGCTACAGGCTTTCAAGCACTAACATTATTAAGCAAAGACAGATTTTTTTGCACACCTTTTAAAAAATGAAGAAATTAAAAGGCAAAAATGACATCAATGTAACATTATTTTACATTTAAATGCACAATAGTCAAGAAGAGCAAAAGTAAAGATTCTCAGAGTGTAACATTAACTAATTCACGCTATGTATAACTAGATATTTAGGTAAAGATTTCACCTTTTAACTTCTTTCTTGATACTTCCCTATTTGGCATCAATGACTTTTATAGCTTTCCAAAACTCATGATTATATGCCTAATATTCACAAAATATACAGTCCATATACCGAGTCTTTATTCCGCCTCCCTTACCCCCTTATTTTCTTTATTCATAATCTTACAAGGTTCATCCTACCATATAACTCTCAGATTTCCTCTAGACATGTCCACACCAACATAGTCTAATTTCCCTCAATCTATTTCATACTCTAACTAGTAATTAAAAAATACATTGGTCATATTTTAAGGGGTCTCACCCAACTCACACCTAAAAATTGCAGGCCAAGTTATACGTGAGTGCAGATGCTGGTATCTTAGGGTGTGTCTAGACTACAGGGTTTTGTCGACAAAAGTGGACTTTTGTCGACAAAACTAAACTAAACATAACGTCGACAGAACTCAGCAGTTTTGTCGACGCTGGTAAACCTCATTTTACGAGGAATAACACCTTTTGTCGACAGAGTTCTGTTGACAGAAGTCATTATTGCATCTAAACTGTCCTTTGAGTCTACACTGCCATGTCGACAAAGCAGCTTGCTTTGTCGACAGAACTGAATGTAGTCTAGACGCTCTTTGTCGACAGAAGTTTTAGCCCTTAGGCTACGTCTACACTGCAAAGCTTTAGCTATCTTGCATCTTAATAGTGTGCCCATTATTTTGAAATATAATGGGCTTGTTCTTCTGATGTCCTTCTAAACCTCATTTCACGAGTAGTAAGGGATGTTTCAGAAGAGTGGGTTATTTTGAAATTTGGCACTGTGTAGACAGCACCAAATTAGAAAATAAGCTATTTCAAAATTGACTCAAAATAAGCAATGCAAATTGCGTAGCTCAAATTGCGCAACTTATTGCCAGCTACTGGTGCAGTGTAGACACACCCTAAAGGTCTAACTGTAGTATGCAATTTGCAAGTTGGAAGTTAATTTAAAACTCAAGTCTTGTACATATGGGAATGTAACAAGATGAATAGATGCCATTCAGAGGTTGATAGGGAAGGGATAAACTATCATCTTATGGCAAGAAGTAGAATCACAATTTCTGGACCTAAGAGAGGAGGGATTTATAGAGTAGAAATATCAGCGATTACAACATAATCAATTACTTCCAATGCAATTAATGATTATTATTACAATAGCACCTTACCTATTGTAGGTATCTTACAGGTGCAATACATTCCCATCTCAAAGAATTTGCCATCTAAAACAAAAACAAAAACAAAAAATGTTGGGGTGAGATACAAAACATACAGCAGATTTTGCCACTCATATGCTTAGTAATAATCTCCGGCATGTATCTCTGCAAATAGTTTACTCACTGCACATTTTATTCCACATCTATTCTGTTACTCTACATTTAAATGCATGTGTATTAAGAAACTAGTTAGTGTGAGTAAGGGTGCCAGAATCTGCTCCTATATTCATATCCATGGAGACAGGAGCTGAGTCCGGCAATGAGTGAGCATCCTAGATAACTTCATTTGTGTGTTTTATTGATTGGCTGCATTAGTCTGAGGTGGCTGTGTTTAGCTAGACTTTTCTTTTTTGTGTGTGAAAATTAGATAAGGCAATAAGTATCAGCAGTTACTAGAATCAGGGATTCTAACCTCTCTGGGTATGTCTACACTACAAAGTTAATTCGAACTAACAGACGTTAGTTCGAATTAACTTTGATAGGCGCTACACTAGCGCTCCGCTAGTTCGAACTTAATTCGAACTAGCGGAGCACTTAGTTCGAACTAGGTAAACCTCATTTTACGAGGACTAACGCCTAGTTCGAATTAGCTAGTTCGAATTAAGGGCTGTGTAGCCACTTAATTCGAACTAGTGGGAGGCTAGCCCTCCCCAGGTTTCCCTGGTGGCCACTCTGAGCACCACCAGGGAAACTCGTCTGCTCCCCTCCCGGCCCCGGAGCGCTTAAAGGGGCACGGGCTGGCTACGGTGCCCGTGCCAGGTGCAAGCCTGCCAGCACCCAGCCAGCAGACCCTGCACCTGGCACGTCTCGAGGCAGCCACCCGCTGCCACTCAGCCCTCCACCTCTTCCTGGGACCAGACTGGCGGCTCCTGGGAGCCTACCCAGGTCCGCAAGAGGCGGGCGTCCACCTGGTCTAGTGCGGAGATCGTGGACCTCATCCACGACCTCCGCACTAGGCACAGGAAAGTGGCCGGCTAGGGCAGGATAGCTGGCAGCCTGGCCACCTGGGAGCAGGTTTCCATGAAAATCAAGGTGGTCCACTGAGACCCCCGACCCTGAGCCCTGAGCTTAGAATGGCCGTACTGGGTCTGACCAAAGGTCCATCTAGCCCAGTAGCCTGTCTGCCAACAGCGGCCAACACTAGGGACCCTGGAGGGGATGGACTGCAACAATGACCAAGCCATTTGTCTCGTGCCATCCCTCTCCAGCCTTCCACAAACAGAGGCCAGGGACACCATTTCTACCCCCTGGCTAATACCACTCCATGGACCCAACCTCCATGATTTTATCTCACTTCTCTTTAAACTCTGTTCTAGTTGTAGCCTTCACAGCCTCCTGCAGCAAGGAGTACCACAGGTTGATTATTTGCTTTGTGAAGAAGAACTTTCTGTTATTAGTTTGAAGCCTGCTACCCATTCATTTCATTTGGTGTCCTCTAGTCCTTCTATTATGGGAATTAACAAAGAACTTTTCTTTATGCACCCTCTCCACACCACTCATGCTTTTATAGACCTCTATTATATCCCCCCCTCAGTCTCCTCTTTTCTAAGCTGAGAAGTCCCAGTCTCTTTAGCCTCTCTTCATATGGGACCTGTTCCAAACCCCTGATCATTTTAGTTGCCCTCCCCTCTCCCACCCTCTCTCTTCCCCTCTCCCACCTCCTTTTCCCAGTTTCCCTGAGTTTTGTTCAATAAAGAGAGTTTCTATTTTTGAACACACGTGTCCTTTATTTTGTACATCAGGAAGGGGGGCTAGAGAGGGGTCAGTGGAAGGAGGTGAGGGAGGAATGGGGTACGAGCCCCCGATGGGGAGGACTGGGGTGGCTCTGTGGGCTTCTCGGGGTGGAAGCTCTCCTGGAGCACCTTGATTGACCCCCCCTCCGGATGGCAGCCTACGGTAAGTGCAGCCGGGCTGATGGCAGAGTGCTGTGATGTGCCGAGTGCGGGCACTCAGGGCACTCCAAGCCAGGACTGCTTTGCAAGTGGAGAACCCCTGAGAACTGTCTGTCCGGGGTCGGGGTCAGGTCCCTTTAAGCACAGCCCTCGGCTAGCCTGAGGCAGCAGCTCCACACTCTAAGTCCTAATCTGATGCCCTGCTGGCACTGCTTCTGGCCAGCCTTAATCTCAGTTCAGGGTCCACTCAGTGTGGACATGCTAGTTTGAATTAGCAAAATGCTAATTCGAACTAGTTTTTAAGTCTAGATGCACTAATTCGAATTAGCTTAGTTCGAATTAACTAATTCGAACTAAGTTAGTTCGAATTAGTGCTGTAGTGTAGACATACCCTCTGTCATGTTGCAGAGGTAAAATCTTCTGTAAACCTGTTGCTTGTCATGACCAAGAAATAAAGATCAGTCTCCTACTAGTAGTACTGTGTGTCATAGCTGTATTACACACCAACACAATGCTGTACTTGGAAATATCTTGGAAAGCAGCTATAAAAACTCTTTTATGGTGCCTTAGGACAAGATACCTTAGAGATTCTTTGCCTACCTAACACTGAGAGAAGGAATTAATCTTTGTGCCTTTAATGGCACTTATGGTACCAAAAATTAAGCTGCAGATTGAGGACTAGTGTATGGTGATGCCATAGTGTCTTACTGCATTTTGGATTTATTGCATCATTACAAGCATTATTTCATGTCCTGCTGTTGGAATCTGTCCCCTTTCAGAGCTTAAAGCAAGTAAAGCAAAGTGCTTTGTCATCCATGATATATGCTAAAATCACAGGTGGGGAGGTGTGAAGTTGTGTTCTTATCATCTTTATGATGTAAATGATTCTCCTGACAAAACCTTTTCATTTTATGCAAAATTAAAAATTCATAACCTGTGAAACCCATAAAGACTTCTCAGAAGAAAAAAACATTGAATAATATGTGAAGTACACCCAAACCTGTTTGTGTTCCTCTAGACAAATGGGGGGAAAAACCTTTATAAAAATTCTTTGACCCTGATTTTTGCCATCTGAATGGACATGGTTGATTGGAAAAATCAATGAAGTGCTGGGAGAATTGCACCTCACTCTTGCAGACAAGCCACACAAAAATCCAACTTTTCACATGAGATGAAGATTGCCTTTGGTTCATTTACTCTCTTAAGACACATTAAAATCAAATCTATCACCCCATTTGGCCATCTGTCAATTCTCACTACACAGTAAACGGGTAGACTTTGTTCCTGGATCACCAGAATAGGAGGATGTTTTGTTGTTGTAATAAATGGTTTTAGACCTCAGAGACAGAAATAAATCAATGCAATTTATAAAGTTGGGGTGAAAATGTTAGCTGCAGTTTTCCAAACTACAGGGAATTATATATGGATGAGTTACAATAAATAAAGCACAGCTTTAGCAGTTTACAAAAATAAATAACGGAGATGAAATAAATTAATGTTCAGTCCTTTATTTTGGAATCTTTTAAAACATGGTTTAAATAAAAGAGTAAATGCATATGAAAAGGTACAGCTTACTTTATTGTATGAACATTTAAAATGAAATTTCTAAATAGCAGATCTCATTTCTCTTGTTCATTTTGAACCAAAACTGAGGTTTCGAAGCACAAAATGAACTAACAATTTGAAGCACATTTTCTAGTGCTTTCCTGATAATTATTTTGCTTTTTATTATCAATAGACTAATTATCAAAAATGGAATCAAGATTCAACTTTAAAATTAATTTTTGAGAGTTTATAAACATAGAAGCTCTGCATGTGAAGAAGCAATGTTACTGGCAACTATAGAGTCTTGTTGTGAATGAGTATCCAAGATCCTGTGTTGCCTGCGCAATTAATAAGCTGACTTTCCAGATCCAGCTTGAATAGAGGCTCATGACAAACTGTCTAGTGAAATTGCCTTCTTTGATGGCTATCTACTATTTTGATCAACTTTAAAGATGTAAATGTAAGCTTCACTAAGCATGCTCATCTAGCACCCATTCTAAGAGATATTAGTTCTCTTGGACTGAACTATCCTGAAGATCATTGGATACAAAGGACATTAAAATGATGAGCAATTAGAAAGTGTGAAAATGCAGAGACTAAACAACTGGAACACAGTTGTTGTCCAAAACATCAATTTCATAGCCTTGCAGGCAACATCTGTTAGTAAAACATTTTTATGGTAAATGGAATAAAATATAAGGGCCATGTTTTCAGAACTGGCAACCAAAATTGCTTGCACAATATTGTGTTTATGACATTGCATGTGCAAAACTCACTTTTAAAATAATGCATTTTGAAGAGCTGGACAAGATTTTACATAACTATATGTCCAACCACCCAACTCAGACTTCACATCCCCCAATCCAAGATAATCCGCAAGACACAAGCAAGAGGAGCTCAAGGCCAATAAAGAGAACTTCCTAGAAAGCCAGGATCTGTTTGGGACTCAGGACCCTGATGCTGGCCAGGTGAAGGCAAGCCCGATTCCTGCCCTACAACAACCAAACCCAAATCCTGGACAGCAACGTACTGAAGAGAATCTCAGCTTGTTCTTTTTAAAAAACAATATATTTTCTGTGGAGACTCTTAAAGTCGTTCTTTCATAAGATGGGAAATCATTATAGTTATGTAACTCTCTCTTTTCCCCTCTCTGAAGGTCAGCTTCCTGATATTCATGAGAGTTTCTAGTTGGGGACACACTGAAAAGTTAATTGAATTAACTAACAGTGTGAATTTAAAGTGGGTTTATGCAACCCATGTGTATGCTCTCATTCAGAATGAAAGTGGCCTTAATTTGGTTTAATTTAATTCACTTTCTGAGTGAATTCCAAGGCAGGGGGTTTCACCTACTGATCTTAGACCAGAGGGAGTCATACAGATACTAGATAGACCCATACAAGAGCATATGAAAACCTGTTGCCCATTTACCTGTGTACAATGAAGTTGCCTAGAGTTGCTTTAAGCCGATTCAGCACCTCAATTATTGTAATTTTGGGGAAAATGGGAGACAAATATTTTTCTTTTTCATTTCCTCTGGCTGTGTCTCCTTTTTTCAGACACCATGACTTGCTTGTGGGTGTGTGCTCTGAGCACATGCACACAGGAATGACAACATGTGCATTGTAGCAGCCTCATTACTATGTTCACAGGGTCAGCTGTCAGAGTTAGCTTAACATCACCTCTCTTTTTGTTTAGCTTGCTCATTGTAAATCAGAATATTTAATAATTTTTTGTGTCTTGTTTTCTACATATTGTTGGGGAGAGTTATGCTCAGACTCCTTTTGTCAACTGCAGCATACAATAGACAAAGTGATTAAAGCTACATCTAGACTGCAAGCTTCTTTCAGAATAAGCTTTTCTGGAAGAGAACTTCTAGACAAGCATATTTCAAAATAGTGCATCTACACACAAAAAGCACAATGAAATAGAGTCCACACTGGTTGGATGCTATCTTGCATTTAAGGCCACCCAGAACAAGTTCAGGTAGGGCATTAGGTCAGCAGTAGTTTCCGGGTGTTGTTTCTTAAGGCTATCTGAGACGCGTGCTTAAAGGGAGTCCTCTGGATAGCTGTTTCTCAGCTTCTTCTCAGCTGCCCTACCTCTCTGAGGGACAGCAAAGCATTTGCAGTGAATCCTCTGGTTGCCTTGCCTTTGGACACCACAGCACTACTTGCCATGGAGCCAGAGCTGCCTCTGGGCCTGGAATGGCCCCACACTGCCATGCTGCAGTTTCTGCAGCAGTTTGTGCAGGCTGCCTTCATAGCCCTGCATGAGCTGGACTCATCATTGACAATCTCTGCCTGTGTGTGGGAGCAAGGCCCTTGCAACCACATTCATGGTGGAGAGACGGTTCTGGAGGCTGGACACCAGTTCCGACTGGTGGGACCAGCTGGTGATGGAGCAGTGGAGCGACCAGCAGTGATTCCAGAACTTCTGAATGAGGAAGGCACCCTTTATGGAGCTGTTTGCCTGGCTCGTCCCTGCCCTCCGTCGACAGGAGACCCAGATGCAACCCTGCCATTCCCTTGGAGAAGCAGGTCACCATCGCTGTCTGGAAGCTTGCTATCCCAGACAGGGTATGTCTACACTACCCCGCTAGTTCGAACTAGCGGGGTAATGTATGCATACCGAACTTGCTAATGAAGCCCGGGATTTGAATTTCCCGGGCTTCATTAGCATAAAGCCGGCGCCGCCATTTTTAAAAGCCGGCTAGTGCGAACCCCGTGCCGCGCAGCTACACGCGGCACGGGCTAGATAGTTCGAACTACGTAGTTATTCCGAACTATCTGTACACCTTGTGGAACGAGGTGTACAGATAGATCGGAATGGCTACGTAGTTCGAACTATCTAGCCCGTGCCACGTGTAGCCGCGCGGCACGGGGTTCGAACAAGCCGGCTTTTAAAAATGGCAGCGCCGGCTTTATGCTAATGAAGCCCGGGAAATTCAAATCCCGGGCTTCATTAGCAAGTTCTGTATGCATACATTACCACGCTAGTTCGAACTAGCGGGGTAGTGTAGACATACCCACAGTTACCAGTCTGTGGGCAACCAGTTCGTTGTGGGAAAGTCCACCATCAGGGCCCTCCTTAAAGAGGTAAGGCACTCTCAGGCTGCAGTCCCTGGAGCAGGGGGACCCTAGAGATGGGGGGGGGTTGTGTGTGCGGGGGGGGGGAAGCTCCGTCACCGGAGAAGTTCCACATTCCCTCCCTCACACAGCCCTGCGGGGGGAGGCAGCTTTAGAGGGTTGGCTTTTGGGGTCTTTGTGAGGAAAGGAGGGGGGATGGGGACCTCCCAAGGGCTCAGTCACCCCCTTTGATTCTGTTTTGTATGTTTGTCTCCTTCTGTAGGTTGTGAGGGCCATAAACTCCAACCTGCTGTGCAGAGTCATGCACCTGGGAGACCTGGACCCCATTGTGGCCAGATTTGCTGCCCTAGGCTTCTCCAACTATTGTGGGGGGCCATAGATAGAACCCACATCCTTATCTGGGCCCCAGAACATCGAGCAGAGATACTTCTCAATGGTCCTGCAGGCTCTGGTTGACCATGCCAGACATTTTTTGGACATTTTGGTCTGGTGGTCAGGGAGGGTGCATGATGCCCGCATGTTCAGAAACTCTAGCCTCTACAAGAAGCTGGAGGCTGGCACATTTTCCCCCACCAGGGCTTCAGGGTTGGGGACATGGAGATGCCACCATGTATTGTGGGAGATGTGGCCTACCCCCTCACGCCGTGGCTGATGAAGCACTACACTGGCCACCTGGACCCAAGCAGGGACCCTTTCAATGCCTGCCTTGGCAGGGCCTGCATCCAGGTAGAATGATCCTTTGGCCACTTGAAGGTGAGGTTCAGGTGCTTTCTGACCTACCTCGATATGGGGGGAGCACAATATTCCCCAGGTGGTCTCAGCCTGTTGTGTTCTCCACAACATTATGGAGAGCAGGAGGGAGGCCTTCCTCCCTGGATGAGGGGCAGAGGCCAGCCAGGAGGGATGGGCCTTCAAGCAGCCACACACAGCTGCCATCTGCCACGCCCATCAGGTGGGAGGTGTGCATCCAGCAGGCCCTGAGGGAGAGTTTCTCTGAAGGACCTCTGTAACACTCCCAAGGGCCTCCCCATTAGGGACCCCTACCTTCCCCTCTTTCCTGTAGACTCAATAAAAACACCAGTTTTGTGTTTTAAAAAATTCTTTCTAGTAACTGGGGAAGAGGGGGAGCTGAGAACCTGGATATGGGAAGGGAGGATGGGGGCTAAGAACCTTGGAGGAGGGAGGAGAGGCTCAGATCTGGGGCTGAGAGTGGCATGTGGAACTTTCACCTCAGGTCTGGGGATCTCAGTGACCTTGGAGGTACAGGAGGGGGTCCAGGGAGAACCTGGAGATAGGTAGGAGGGGCAGCTGGAGCGGGGTCAGGCATATCAGAGGGGATAAAAGGGGGAGCAGGGGCTGGCATGGGAAGGGGGACAGGGGCAGGAGCAGGGACATAAGCTGGATAGGCCATCATCTCCCAGAGGATGGCACAGATGTTGCAGCCCTGCTGCACCAGCTCGGTCCACATTTGGGCCTGACATTGTGCATCATCCTGGACCTTCTGGGCCAGTGTCTGCTGCATGTCCCAGAGGACAGACACATGCTCCCTCATGAGTTACTCATGGACCCTCCGATGCCTGCGGCTCCCCCAGGGTTTGCTGGCTGGCTCGCCTGGTTGTGATCATCCCACAGTCGTGGCTGGTCTAGCTGGAGATAATAAAGAGAGGTGCTTAGTTAACCATGGAGACACTGTCTCTGAGGCCATGCCCTCCTCTGTGAGCTATGAGCAACAGTCCTTGGGCCAGAGGATGGTGAGTCCCAGGAGCAAGGCTATCTGGGGCCTGGACATCAGGCTTTGCCTCCCAGGGGCCCATAGGTGCCATGGGGACTATGCCTCCCCGACATCCCACAGACAAGCAGGCAAGGTAAGTGTCTGGACACACTGGGGGTATGTCTACACTGCCACCCTAGTTCGAACTAGGGTGGCTAATGTAGGCATTCGAAGTTGCAAATGAAGCCTGGGATTTAAATATCCCGGGCTTCATTTACATCTTGCCGGGTGCCGCCATTTTTAAATCCCCATTAGTGCGGACTCCGTGCCCGCGGCTACACGCGGCACGGAGTAGGTAGTTCAAATTAGGAAGCCTAATCCGAACTAGCTAGTCCGTGCCGCGTGTAGCTGCGCGGCACGGGGTCCGAACTAGCCGGCATTTAAAAATGGTGCCGGACAGCTTTATACAAATGAAGCCCGGGAAATTCAAATCCCGGGCTTCATTTGCAACATCATATGACTACATTACCCCCCCTAGTTTGAACTAGGGGGGTAGTGTAGACATACCCTAGGATAGGTCCCAGTTTGGCCCGGACAGTGCCCTTTTTAAGCACTTCCTGGAACATCCTTACTTTGAAAAGAACAGATGGGGCAAATGCCCAGTTTTGCCTAAAAGGGGCGGAGGGAACACAAGTGGCAGGGTTCAGGCCAGTTCTATATGGGGGGCAGGAAGAACCACTCTGCCATATTTTCCCTTGGGCCAGCTCTGCTGATGGGGAAAACAAGGTCACCCTACCACAGCCTGACTCCAGCTTTTGGCCTAACCAGGGCATGGAGCCTCAGGAGAAAGAGGAAAAGCAGGAGAGCGGAGTCCCAAGGGGCAGGGAGAGAAGAGGAGCAGGGGACAATGTCACAGTTCCAGTGCTGGTCACCCTCCATTTTAATACAGGTTCTAGTGCACTTGTGCCCCCTTCCCCAATTGGAAAGGATCCCTGGGCACAGGCCCCCTGAATTAATTCACCAGTGTTTGTCCTACAGCTCACACTCTCTTACCTATGTGGCAGTCTACAGGTTTAGCTATTATTTTTTCACTACAGACAATAAAGGAACTTGAGCAAAGTTGAATTTTTTCAATGGAAAATTTCAGTTTTTCAGCTGTTGCATCAAAACAAACACAGATGAGAAAAGGAAGAGCCAGGTATTCTCATCCTCTGGTACAGGAGCTGTGCATACGCAAGGATAGATGAGTAGTAGCAGCAGTAGCCAATAATAGGGGCTAAGCCAGTAACACCACCAGTCCAATAACACCACAAAATCGTTATTGTTCTTCAGACAGACAATGTTAAGAGTGTGGCAGCCCACATCCCACTCCCACGCTGTTAAGACTCAGGTAGCAGCTTTCATTTCTTCCTTCCATGACTTCGCAAGTTGTAATGAGCCAATCAAGTACTCTAGATGAAATGAGAATTGACTCTGCTGCACACTTGTTAGTGTTTGGGTTTTACTGCATGGATTCTTTTGTTGATGAACTGAAGTATTGCATACTATTAAATTATCATTTCATGCTACTTATGATAATATGCTGATATTATTACTTTCATTTATAACTGATTAACATGCATTGTTGATAATATGTTAGCGCCGTTCTTAAGGAGGGTGGCGAAGTGTGATATTCCAATTGGAATGTGTTTGTTATGTTCATATATAGTCTCTTAGTGTGCAAAGAAGAAGAGGAAAACAATGAGGAAAAGGAATTTGTATGAAAGGATATGAGTGGAGATAATGTTTATGCTAGTATGTGTTTTATATCTCTGTTAATATGGCATTGAATGGACTATGCTGAATACTCCTACAGTTAATAATCCTTTTACCTGCTTTTCAAAACACCTGGCTATTGAATGTATTACTAAGTAGCACAGTGTGGAATCATTTAATAAGGTTAAGTGATTCCATTAGCTATTCCTACTGTTATTCACCACCTGCCATATTTTCCTTATTTACAGGTTATATTAACAAAATTAATCCCATGGGTCTGATAATCATGTCAGCTGTACAGGTGTGATGGGATGCTCAGAACTGTTTACTACAGTTTATGTATGTGTGGTGAGTCAGCATGGCCTCCCGCTGACCCTGAGGAGGAAACTCCCACAAAAACCCTGTGGTAGGTGGTGCCAGAACCACCCAGCCCTGTCCACAGGAAAGAGGAAGTCAGGGCAAGGGGTATAAGAAGAGGAGCTCCCAGCTCAGTTAGTGCTTGGCTGCCGAGCAGAGCAGAGCAGAGGCTCTTTCCCAGCCCCAGTGGAAGAAGGCCCAGAGGGAGGACTAGGTTGGGCTGCCTAGGCCACTGTCAGGCCTTGAGAACTGGCCCAGGCCTTTACAGCTGCTGCTGGGCCCTGATAGCTGGGCAAGGCTGTGGAAAGCCCAGGCCCGCAGATGTAGCCAGACCCTTGCCAGGCCCAGCTGAGTGAGCTGGACTGCCTGGACCCATACCTGCACAAGACCCTGAACCTATGGACATGCTGCCAGTGCCTCCATCCACATCCAACACCAGGGAGCAGCACCCGAGCCAGATAGGCCCCAAAGGGAACAGGGAAGTGGCCTAGGGATAGCCAGCCCTGGGGTGGCTGAGGAAATGGAGATCAGCTGGGCAGTGCATTGTGGCTTGGACTCCTGCTAACTCACAGACCTGGATGACGGGTTGCGGCCTAGATCCCCGCTGACCCAGTGGCTGCAACGCTGCCACTTCTAGGGCCCTGGGCTGCGACAAAGTGGAGCAAGTGGGCCTGCATCCCCCCTGGCCCTCTCTTGGGTGGCAGGTTCCCCCTATGGGGAAAGAAGCCCCTGAAATTGTCGGCTCTCCATCAGCAAGGAGACCTGACCCCTGGCTCAGCCTGTGCAGACAGGCCTGCGCCTTTGAACTGCTCTACTGTTTGTTTATTTACTGCCTCACTCTGATCTAGGGCCTAGGCTCACGAACTGCTGTGCAGCCCACCAGACTGCTTGACTGTTTATTTGCTGCCCTGCCCTGAAACAAGGCGGAGGGAGGGGGG
The DNA here is from genome assembly GCF_052426305.1 of Pelodiscus sinensis. NCBI lineage: Eukaryota > Metazoa > Chordata > Testudines > Trionychidae > Pelodiscus > Pelodiscus sinensis. Next base: position 64,246,488 of record NC_143053.1, on the reverse strand, counting down.
GCACTAGAATTGATCTCAGGCCGGCAGGCTGGCAACAAACCACGAACTCTGGGGGTTTGTTGTGTGTCAGCATGGCCTCTCTCTGACGCGAACTATTACAGAATGTAATTATTTGCTTACAAAGGTGACATGATAGGCAAGCACGGTATACAAATTATGAGGAAGTTTGTTAAACTAAAAGTAAAAGGCACAGTACCAAAAATGAAATCCCTGCAAGTTGTATGGAAGCTTTTAAAAGACTCTATAATAGAAGTTACATTTAAATGTGTACCCTAAATTAAAAAAAAAACATAATAAGAGAAACAAAAAACCGCCACTGTGGATAAATAACAAAATAAAAGAAGCAGAGAGAGAAAAAAAGGCATTGTTTAAAAAGTAGAAGTTAAATCCTACTAAGGAAAAGGAGCATAAACTCTGGCAAATGACCAGAGTGTAAAAATATGATTAGGAAGGCCAAAAAATAATTTGAAGAACAGGTAGCCAAAACTTCAAAAAGTAATAGCAAAAAAAAAAAAAAAAAAAAAGTAGGAAGACTGCTAAACAACTAGTTGGTCCAGTGGAAGATTGAATTGCTAAAGGAGCATTCAGGAATGATAAGACCATTGCAGAGAAACTAAACTGAATAACTGTCCCCCATCAAGGTGTCATCAGAGAAAGTTTTGGAACAAATTGATAAACTAAACAATAATAAGTGACAGGACCAGATGGCATTCACTCTAGAGTTCTGAAGGAACTCAAATGTGAAATTACAAAGTTACTATGCTTTGTAACCTGGCCTTTAAATCAGCTTCTGTACCAAATGACTGGAAGATAGCTAATGAGATGCCAATTAAGTGCTCCAGAGGTGATCCTGGTAATTAAAGGCTGGTAAATCTAACTTCCGGGTCAGGCAAGCTGGTTGAAACTACAGTAAAGAAAAGAATTGTCAGACATAGAGATGAACATAATTAGTTGGGGAAGAGTCAACATGTTTTTTGTAAAGGGAAATCATACCTCACCAATCTACTAGAATTTTTTGAGGGGGTCAACAATCATGTGGACTGGGGGGATCCAGTGGATATAGTGTACTTAGATGTTCAGAAAGCCTTTGACAGAGTCTCTCACCAAAGGCTCTCAAGCTATCATGGTATAAGAGGGAAGGTCCTCTCAAGGATAAGAATAAATGACCCATTTTCAGAATGGAGAAAGGTAACTAGCTGTCCCCCCCAGGGGTATATACTGGGGCCAATTCTATTCAACATATTCATAAATGATTTGGAGAAAGGGGTAATAAGTGAGGTGGCAAAATTTGCAGAGGATACAAAACTCTCAAGTCAATAGCAGTCTGTGAAGAGTTTCAAAAGGATTTCACAAAACTGGGAAACTGGACAACAAATTGCAGATGAAATTCAATGTTGATAAATACAAACTAATGCATACTGGAAAACATAATCCCAAATATACATATAAAATAAACAGATCTAAATTAGCTGTTAACATTCAAGAGAGAAATCTTGGAATCATTGTGGACAGATCTCTGAAAACACCCACTCAATGTGCAGCATCAATATAAAAAGCAAACAGAATGTTAGAACTCTTTAAGAAAGGGATACATAACAAGACAAAAAATAGCATGGAATGAGAGTGTTGTAAAGAGGATGATATAGTCATAAAGCAGATATCAGATTTATCTAGGCCTTTGTGCCATAGAGCAAACAGTAGAGAGACTACTGTTGCTGGGAAGAAAAAAAAAGAATTGAAAGCAGACCATGTGAATTAATTAATATTGGGCAACAACACCGCTTCCCTTTAAAAAAACCTGTTATGCTTTGGACCCAATCGGGATTAGAAAGTAGGGCTGGCGGATATTGTTAAGAATGTTTTTAACATAATTTCACACCATTCTGAGCTCTGCAAATGTCATTTTCCTGTAACATTTAAAGGGCCCCAAAATTCTCCATATTTTTCACAAGTTAGCTCATAGCTTGACATTTTGTAATTTTGCCAGTGTGGAATTTCACATTAAAGTTACCATGGCAGCCATCATTGAGAATGTTTGATTTGCAGAGAGATAGCCAGGATGGGTACAGCACTACACATTCACTCTCCAAAGCAATTGTGTTATAAATACATATACAGGCACACTGAAAGTCAGACTGGGCCATCTGAGAAACCTCCAGACCTGGCATGGAGATCTTGCCAGCACCTGGAATCCAAATGTAGTAAAGAAAATGGAATTTGAGGTATTTGGAACAGGCCTGTGAATATGAGACCAAAGACATCATGTTTGTTGTTTGCCTTGGTATTGTCATGGCGGGAATTTATTATGTTAAGCAAAATCCCACCAGAACGCTAAACAAGATCCCCCATTTAATGATTCATACAACTGGCATATAACAAATTAAGTAAACCCTGTGTGTTGCAGGGCCATTAGATGTCAGAAAGATCCATCAGATTTTGACCAGATAATTGCAATTTAAACAATAAACACGATAACTGTTATTAATGATTTGAAAAGGAGGAGCCGTTACTTGCCCCTTCGATTTCAAAACTCAAATCTAGAGCACCCAAGGTGGATAAAGGGCCACTTAAATCTTCAGCCTGGGCCTGCACCATTCCTTGGCCTGATCAGCGCCTAGAGCCCATACTCCATTATTTTAATGACTTAACCAACCAACCAACCAAACAATGGAGGTGCTATTGGTTCTTAAAAGCCTCCTGTAACTATTTGAACTATCTACTCACTGTCTCTCTCCCCCCCTCTTCCGACCTCTTCCCTTAACCCCCTCATTTATTCTTAGATCTGGACTTCTTATACTCCGGTCATCTGAAGAAGTGGGTTTTGCCCATGAAAGCTCATGATACCATTTACATGTGTTGTTAGTTTTTAAGGTGCTACTAGACTATTTGTTGTTTTTTAAGTTTTCCCTGTTAGGGTATGTCTACACTACCACCCTAGTTCGAACTAGGGTGGTAATGTAGTCAACCGGAGTTGCAAATGAAGCCTGGGATTTGAATTTCCCGGGCTTCATTTGCATGTTGCCGGGCGCCGCCATTTTTAATGTCCGCTACTTCGGACTCCGTGCCCCGCGGCTACATGCGGCATGAACTAGGTAGTTCGGACTAGGCTTCCTATTCTGAACTACCGTTACTCCTTGTTCCATAGGAAGCCTAGTCCGAACTACCTAGTTCGTGCCGTGTGTAGCCGCGGGGCACGGAGTCCGAACTAGCGGACATTTAAAAATGGCGGCACCCGGCAACATGCAAATGAAGCCCGGGAAATTCAAATCCCGGGCTTCATTTGCAACTCCAGTTGACTATATTACCACCCTAGTTCAAACTAGGGTGGTATTGTAGACATACCCTTACAGACTAACTTGGCTACCCCTCTGAAGCTTGTATGGAAGCGTGAGTGGTTATTTGTGATGACAAGAGGCAGAGCTGAATGAGGCCTGCTTTTGCCTTATGTGCCATTTTATGAGTGGCACTGTTGAAAATGACAGAAGTATCTGATATTTTTTATACATATAATCTGCTTCTCAGTTAACATGACTGGTATTACAATGCCTTCCTCCACAAATCAAAGGGATCTGTTAGGGAAAAACCAACAGGAAATGAAACAATGGTAGAGATAAGGTACAGTCCAGAGAATGCCAGGTATATTGGAGATAACAATGGAGAAGCTATTTTTTGGGGAATAGACCCCACTTATCTCCGTCGAGACTAGCAAGGTTTATTTTTCCCAGGCCTAAGCCTGGATTTAAGATGTATGATAAACTATTAAAGGATGCCAAGGCTAGAAAAAGGTGGGGGTTGGCCGAGTTATTAGCAGCAACTGGATACAGAACAGTTATGACAGAGCAGTAGCAGAGGAGATGATTCCAGAGCAATCTACTTCTCCCAGTGCAGGGATGGAGATTCAAAAATGAAGAATAAAATTGTCAGACACATAGATGGACATAATATGTTGGGGAAAAGTCAACATGGTTTCTGTAAAGGGAAATCATGCCTTACTAATCTACTACAGTTCTTTTAGGGAGGTCAACAAACATGTGGACAAGGGGGATCCAGTGGATATAGTGTCCTTAGATTTCCAGAAAGCTTTTGACAAGGTCCCTCACTAAAGACTCTTAAGTAAAGTAAGTTGTCATGGGATAAGAGGGAAGATCCTCTCATAGATTTATAGCTGGTTAAAAGTCAGGAAACAAAGTATAGGAATAAACTATAAAGTTTTCAGAATGGAGAGAGGCAACTAGTGGTGTCTCCCAAGGATTTGTACTAGGACTAATCCAATTCAACCTATTTATAAATGATATGGAGAAATGGGTAAACAGTGAGGTGGCAAAATCTGCAGATGGTACTAAAGTGCTCAAGATAGTTAAGACCAAAGCAGACTGTGAAGAGCTTAAAAAAGATCTCACCAAACTAAGTGATTGGGCAACAAAATGGCAAATGAATTTTAATGTTGATAAATGTAAAGTAATGCACATTGGAAAAAGTAATACCAACTATCCATACAATATAATGGAGACTAATTTAGCTATAACTACTCAAGAAAGAGATCTTGGAGTCATTGCGGATAGTTCTGTAAAAACATACACTCAATGTGTTAGCAGCAATCAAAAAAGCAAACAATGTTTGGAATCATTAAAAAAGGGATAGAGAATAAGACAGAGAATAACTTATTGCCTCTCTAAAAAAACATGGTATGCCCACATCTTGAATACCGCGTACAGATGTGGTTGCCTCATCTCAAAAAGGATATATTGGCATAGGAAAAGGTTCATAAATGGGCAACAAAAATGATTAGTAGTTTGGAACGGTTCCCATAAGAAGAGAGATTAAAGAGACTAGGACTTTTCAGCTTAGAAAAGAGACGACTAAGGGGGGATATAATAGAGGTCTATAAAATTATAACTGATGTGGAAAAATAAGGAAAATTATTTACTTGTTTGCATAATATAAGAACAAGGTTCACCAAATGAAATTAATAGATAGCAGATTTAAAACAAACAAAAGGAAGTTTTTCTTCATGCAACCAACTTATGGAACTCCTTGTCAGAAGATGTTGTGAACACTAGGGGTTTGTCTAGACTACAGGGTTTTGTCGACAAAAGTGGACTTTTGTCGACAAAACTATACCTGCGTCCACACTATCGCTGAGTTCTGTCGACATAACTTCGACAGAACTCAGCAGTTTTGTCGATGCTGGTAAACCTCATTTTACGAGGCATAACGCCTTCTGTTGACAGAGTTTCTGTCGACAGAAGGTGTTATTGCATGTAAACTGTCCTTTGCATCTACACTACCATGTCGACAAAGCAGCTTGCTTTGTCGACAGAACTCAATGTAGTCTAGACGCTCTTTGTCGACAGAAGTTTTGTCGACAGTATCTGTCGACAAAACTTCTGTCGACAGAAGCCTGTAGTCTAGATGTACCCTAGGACTTTAATAGGGTTCAAAAAGGAACTAGATAAATTCATGGAGGTTAGGTCCATCAATGGCTATTAGCCAGGATGGGTAGGAATGGTATCCCTAGCCTCTGTTTGTCAGAGGCTGGAAATAGATGACTGTAGAGGTATCACATGATGATTATCTGCTGTGTTTCCTTCCTCTGGGGCACCCGGCATTGGCCACTGTTGGAAGACAGGATACTGGGCTGGATGGAGCTTTGGCCTGACCCAGTATGGCCGTTCTTATCTTCTTATGTTCTTATGAGTTAATTGGCTAAATGAAACTTACCAAAATTAGTTAGGACAGGGTAAAGGTAGGAAAGAGGAAATAGGTCCATAGGCCTTTATTGTTTTACCCCTTGTCTTGTATAGCAATGTACCTATGGGTGAATGAAAAAGTATTGCCTTGTTTTGATGTTACTCTTTCTGAGTCAATTTAATCAGTTACTGTCACAGGATCCCAAAGAAAAAGGGATTATGGTTTCTAAACACAATTGGGGCCCATTATATTAACATGGTTGGGCAACTGGTGGCCTGCCGCCCAGAGATTCAGTCCCAGAGCAGTTGAGGCATGGGGTTCCATTCTTGAGAAAGGTGAAGGAAGGTCTATCCTCCATAGGATGCTCTTGAGAGGGACAGGGGAATAACTTGCACTGTAGTCACACACCAGGCCCAGAGCCTTTTAGAAGTTGCACCCTTTTGACTCCCTCCCACAATCCAGCACCATTTTAAATCAGTTTCACGCTAGTATGCTAGGGTAATTCAGCCAAACTGCATGTAAAGCCCTCTGTCAAGATAACTCATCATGGTCAGATCAAAAACCAACTAATCATTGATGTGTGATCCTCATACTGTATAGTCTGGAAAGTATTCAAATCTATGAAAGCCCTTCAGACTATGCATTCTTCTTACAGCTTTATATTCAAACTTTAACAGAATCTCAATTTAGGAAGCTATTGAAACATTTACATAATTTTTAGCCTGTGGGTAGTCCCATTGGCTTCAAGGGGTTTCTCATGCACTAAATGTTAGGTACATACTTGAGCAAATTGCTGAATCTAGCCTTAGTGGTCTTTTTTCTGCTTTCAGTAGCTCTTCATTTAGCAGTAACTTCCCTTAGGGTAATAAGGCACCAGCTCTAATGCATTCAGAAAAGAAAGTTCATTCTACTCCTTGGACTGAAAGATGTACGGTACAAAGGAGAGGAAAATAAGGGGAGATCCTCCAGACTGAGTCAGAGATCGAGAGGACCCTTGAGGCACAATACTTCATACCTTTCAGAAAGGTTAACTTTCAGAAAACTGGGCTAAGCAAAGAGCATTCATGTTTCCTTTAAACTAAAGACATAGTCATCATATCCCTCTTGTTTAAATTAAGTAAAAATCTGAGCTATGCACAGCCTAAAAAAGGGGAACATATAACCTTGGTTGGAAATGAAAAGGGTAATTTGGTTAAGGAGCTGAAATAGACACATTGCATAATATCAGTGCAAAGCAGAACCCTCCCCAGATAATCAGATCACAGGTTTCCAAGACAGTTTTATATTTAACTCTCCTTAATTCTCAATTCTCCTTACTTTTCATACTTCTTCCTTAGAGCTCTGCAATATCTCCAACTTTTCAATATAAAACTACAAGTTTGTTATGAAAAATACACCTGGCATATGTGATGAACCAATATAAAGTAAATATATTTTTAAGAACAGTCAGTAAATAATTGTAGTTGTTCCACAATGAATTAAGATACAGAGCTTGATTTTCCCCAACTTACTCTAGTTTTACACCAATGCAATGCAACTATTCCTGATTTACACCACTGCAAATGAAAGGGGAATAATGTTGATCACCACTGGATGTCCCAATTAATGGTGTTGTATGCTTAATCATAGAGTCAACTTCAGCGAAGTACTTAAAGTTGCATAAAGTTGCACATGCTTATGCATATAAGCAGTCCCAAAGGATTTAATTAGACAACTCTGGTATTTAAATGTTTTGCTGAATCATAGGCCTTCTACTATAGAAGTTAGCTTGCAGATTTTTGTAGTTTGCTGATTAAGGCCCTGATACAGCAAAGAAATTTGGCATGTGTTAAGTCCATCCTTATTTCAGCTTCCATTTTTAGGTCCCAACTCATGTGGTAATTCTGCAGTAGATGATAGGTCTAATTCTGCTCTCATAACATCAAGAATCAGGAGTAAAATCCAGCCCCACTGAAGTCAGAGAGTTTTGTAATGGAATTCAAGGGAGCCAAGAGTTTGCTCTGGAAGCCATTGCACCAGGATAAAGCCTTTGTGAGATCAAAATGAAAAACAAAATGTGCTTTGTGTATATTCTTGTGCACATACAGACATCCATAGGAAGGGGACACAAAATGTTACAGGACACTCCCCCTCCCATCTTTTCCCCTTTAAAAGCAAGGCAAAACTGAAGAATACACTGATTTGGACATATGCAGTTACAAAGAAAGTTTCCTTTCTTTTTTTAAAGACAAAGTGAGAGTCCATTTTTCACCTGAGAAGTAAAATCTTCCCTAGTTTTTCTCACGGCAATACAGTAAATTAGTTAAGAGTTCAAAGGTATGGTGTGTGACCTTTGAACACTCCCCAAAACTTCACAACTAGTTGATGAGGTGATGTGAAAAAAACATTTTTATTATAATGAGATACCTGGCAGATCTCTCTTCTTTTAAAACCTGACATTTAAAAATATATTTACTTTTGCTGTATACTTGCTTAACCTGCACAGGCTTTTGTGTGTGATACGTTATCAGAACAGATGTTTTAGACAACCTGCTGCTGCAACTACAAAGAACAAAGACTTTGCTTGTGTTCATTTTAATCTTAACAAACAATTGTAAATGTTGTCTTATAAGTTTATTTGCTGTATATAAATTTTCTACTTATTCTCCCACAGTGCAATTGAGTAGTGTCATATGAAGAAATTGGGGAAAATGGACACCCTGATGACTTTTTTTCACAAGACATCTGCTCACCTTATCCAGATCTCTTGCAGCCAATTTGTCTAATACCATCTGGATAAGATCAGACTGTGGGGGATGGGAAAGAGAACTAAGAAAGACGTGGATTTTGGAGTACTTCTGTTTTGCTTTAACGAATCAAAAAAAAAGGAAAGAAAAAAGAAATTCAGAATATTGGTAGGAGAAAAAATATACATTTTATTAGTTTTAATGACAGAAGAATTCAGTTCCAGAGTTAAAAAAAAACTTTAATTATTATTAAATACTGTAACAAAATATGTGATTCGGAGCAGGTATTGCAGTCTTTTTGCTGTCATGACCTCTCCCATGATTTAGTGTTGGGATCTCAGTCTAAACCTCTTTAACATTTCATTAAAATGTTTAAAAAATATATTCATTGCATTAGATTAGCAGATGCATTTTTACATTTATAGTGAGAAATAGTACATTTCTGTATTCATGAGGGAATGACCTTCAAATCTCAATGGAAGGTCTTCTCCATTATTATTTTTTATGCTGTATATAAATATGAAATTCATCTCATCATCTCTAACAAATAAATTATCAAAGGAGATTCTAAACTCCTTTGTATTAGGTTGCTGGCACAAGCAATCTCTCCAATGACTTAATAATGTCACAGTGAACCATACAGATGCTCAAGTATTTGCACTTGTGTTTCTGATGTTTGTTTTTACTTGCATATGGACCCAGTACTGCAAACACATATGCATGATGTGTTTAACTTTGAGAACAAGTAATTGATTTCAGCAGGTCTGTTCATGTGCTCAAAGTTATGCAAATGCATAAGTGTTTGCAGGACCAGGGCCTACATCTATATGATAAAAAGCAACTAACTACATATTTAAAACATGAGATGAAGGGCATTTTGGAGGGCCACAAGGTAGATCAATACTGAAATTAAAAATCCTGATCAAAACCTTGAAACAAGAACACTTTTGAAGTTCTTACGTTAGAGGTTAAACATAGAAATTACAGAATTTCTATAGATTATTTCTAATACATTATGAAGAATACATAATTCAACCAATTCCTTACTAGGTCATTAATTAATTAATACCACTCTAGCTTCAAGTATTGATATTTTTCTTTAAATTCCATTCATATGATTTGCCTAATTATTTTAAAACTTGCATTTTAAAGCCTTTGTCAAGCCAAAACAGCATTTTCAGTTAAGTGTTCAGACATGTGACCTTATGAAAACCTAAATGTATAGTTAGAAAGCTAAATAGACTTTATGAGGAACAATAGTGACTTAAATCTGATTATATTTGTTTCAGGCTTTGGTCTTCTGTTCTGCTGAACTAATTTTGCTTTCAGTCATTGGTTTTGCACTCATTCTGTCTTGAAGCAGATTTAGATGGAGAATGGATGCTACCAGGGCAGCATCAACTGCACAAATAACATGGCATGTGCTAGGAATTACCCTAGTCAAATCTAATAATGGCATTGCTCACTTATGTGAAGAGGCAAGCAGAACTTTTTGTGGTTGACAAGTACAATGAGGTGATTTTCTGATAAATAATGTAGGGAAGAAAAACAGACAAAAGATATTAAAAATGTAAGAAATAATAGGTCAAATTCATTGTTAGTATAAATATATTGAGTACATGAATTACACTGCAGATGGATTTGGTTTATTATTTATTACTGACATTTAAAAAAGAGTGAGAGATATGATAATGGTGCCAAAGGCAAAGTCTAAAACTTTGTACTCATATTCTACATGTACACATGTGTACTGTGGATGCTCATACCCAATACACATTCCATTTTGTAAAACACCAAACAAGACTATTTAAAAAAAAAAAAAAAAAGCTTAAGCAAATCTAACTAGCTATATAACTACATATGAAAACATGGACAAATAGGGAAAACAGCACAGACAATGAAATGCCTGATAGTGAAAGTCAAGTGGAGTGAAGGATACCAGAAGATGCCAAAGGACAAGTTGTAGGCCAGACAGTATTCTAGGTTAGTATTACAGCCAATGGGGCTAGTAACTGCTGTGTTCAAGCTACAGAAGTTCTCTGTATCCTGGGCCAGTTTCACAGGTGGCATGTAAGATAATGTATATTAGAGCTTCTTACACTAAATCTGACTCCTATTTCTTACACAGCAAAGAGTCAGAAAAAGCTATCAGCTACAGCAGCCTCCAACAAGAGGTCAGAATTTTTATTTCTGCTCTGCAAAATGTCACAATCTTTAGTCTTCTGAGTTTTATCTCCTTTTCTTCCAGAGAGACTGGATCATTTCTGTGGGCTGCAAACTTCCTAAGTGTTGTATTCACAGCTAACGAGACGCTGCTAGAGGATGCATTAAACATATTCAGGGCAATAAGATTAACTGAGAAGAAAATCATATTTTCTACAGACATAAATATGGGGTACTTGAGTGTTCCATAGTTCTTTTAACCAGCTTAATCTTTGCATTGGATAGCTAAACATGATGATAGAAAACCCAACATCTGGTATTTCCAAGTACCCCGTTTTTGGAACACAGCTTCACACAAAAACTAAACTGGGCTCAAGCTGGACTTGCAGGGGTATGACGGGGTTAAATGGCCCTGCACTAGCACCACGGGTGGTGTGGACGCGAGGCTGGGACCTCAGCCGGTGGCGCACAGATGGGGGCGGGGCCTGCGCTCAGCCACCGCTGAGTTTGGGAACAGAGGGGGCGGGGCGGGCGGGAGGGAACGTCCCAATGCTGCTGCAAGGGGAGGGGCCTGGGAGGAGTGGGCCTTCCAAGAGGCCACAGAGAGGACCTTGGAGGAGGCCGGAGAAGGGGTAAGAGCCATCCTCAAGACGTGGGACATGCCTGCAGGAAGAAGGCAGGAGGCGTCGGATGCTGGACTGGAGGAGGGTGAGTTTGACCCAATCCACCAGGAGGCATCAAAGAGGAGGAGCTCATGGTAGAACACTAGATAAGGGGGAAGCAGGGGGGAAGGAAGTAGCCCAGGATGGGTGTAGGAGTACAAGCCCGTGGGCTGGTGAGTTGAGGGCCACAGCCCCGCCACCAATGACAGGGACAGCGAGTCCCTGTGTCCTTAGGGTCCTGGGCTGAGGCTCGGAGAGTGGGGTGACCTGAGCCTCCCTTTCCCACCTGAACCCTCCCCCATTAGGTCCGTATTGCGGGGCCAGTGGAAGGCAAGGAAAGGAAGTCCAGAGTACTGAGGAGTCTATACAAATAGAGGGTCAGGGGAGGACATTGAGTAATTGACGGGGACCATGCGACCCTCTAACACATGGTGGAGAATGTGGGTACATGAATAAATACCCCCAGGTAAACCAGTTCATCCATAGGAGGGGAGGACCGGTCGACGACATGGAGACAACGCAAATTTTGGAATGGTTAACCAAGAACAAGAAGCAACTGGTGCAGTAGTTGTCAACGCAACATCAAGAGCAGCAGCGTCAGTTAGTTTGTGAATTGGCCGACTAGCAAGAGAGGTGGTGGCAACAAGCCAGGGTTATGGGGAGATTGGGAGCGGAGGCTGGGGCCCTTGAGGATGAGGAAGGGGACCCAGCTGCCGCCTCCCCATCCGGCTTGCTAAGATGGGGGCAGAAGATGACCCTGAAGCTTTCCTTGTCACCTTTGAAAGGATGGCCACGGCAGCGAGATGGCATGAATCGCATTGGACAATGCTCCTGGCTCCGTACCTCTCAGGACAGGCACAACTGGCATACCATAGCCTATCAGCGAAAGAGGCATTGCAATACTTCAAAGTAAAAGAGGCCATACTAGACCAAATGGGAATTACCCTGGAAAGATATCGCCAACGCTTCCGGATGGAGAAGTATGCACATGGGGAACATGCGAGCAGTAGCGCAAAGGTTGAGTGAGCAAGGTTGGCAATGGTTAGAGCCAGAGCAGAAGACAGGGACGCAAATAGCAGAGACAATTGTGCTGGAGCAGTTTGTGAAAATCATGCCAGCAGACTCCCAAAAGTGGGTGTGCTGACATCGGATATACACCATGGCCGAAGCTATTAACTTGAAGGAAGATTACTTAGCGGCCGAAGGTGCTGACGAGAAAGGTAAAACAACCCAAGGGGTTGGGGCAGCTAAGGTGACCCCGGAGGAAGAACAAACCAAGAAGGGAGAGGCAAAGAAGGGCCAGAACCCCAACCTCGAACGAGGTGAGAGGCGGAGATTGGCTCCAGTCTGGCAGAAGCCTCCACAGGAGGGCAGGAGGGAAAGAGTACCCTGGGAGAAAGAAGGAGAGAAGAGCCCCAGTAGGCCAATTGGTAAGCGGGGCGCATGCTACCAGTGCAGGGAAGAAGGGCACTTTAAAAGAGAATGCCCTCTTATGGACTACACCTATGGAAAAACTTGTGGGGTTTTACAGGCTCGGATAGGGCAGGAAAACACCCAGAGTACCATCCCTGTGTGAGTGGGCCAGGTAAGGGTAGAAGCCCTCGTAGTCTCTGGCTGTGGCCAAACAATGATTCGAGCCGACTTGGTCCTGGAGGGATGACTGCCTGAAGGATCCGTGTGGATGCAGTGTGTCCATGGGGACATTTGACCCTACCCCACTGTTCGGGTCCAAATAGATGATGGACACACTGAAGGAACATGTTGGGTGGCCGTAACCCCTGCCCTACCCTACCCGGTCCTGTTGGGGTGGGATTGGCCAGGCCTAAACTATCTATTAAAGGAATATGCACAGGGAAGTTCTCCAGGGGAGGAGAAAAGAGCCGCTACCAAGATGGTGATGGCCCAGGAGAAAGTGTGGCCAGAGTTGACTTCCGGAAGCCAAGCGAACAGAGCTGCGGTCAATCTAGATGTCAACCAGGGGGACTTCCTATGAGAACAGAGAGAAGACCCAACACTACAAGGCACTTGGAGACAGATAGCAGACACTTCAGAGGTACCACTTGGTTCGAAAGGAGATCCAAAATATGCTGCAATGGGGGTAATAGTAGAATCAAACAGTGATTGGCGCAGCCCCATTGTTCTAGTCCCAAAGCTGGATGGCTCAATGCGTTTCTATAGACTTCTGAAAGGTTAACTCTTTGTTTCAGTTTGACGCATACCCCATGTCCCAGGTTGATGAGCTCTTGGATCGGTTGGGAGATGCTCAAATTCTATCTACCCTAGACCTTACAAAAGGGTATTGGCAGAGGTGGTATTGGCAGAGGTGGTATTGGCAGAGGTGGTATTGATCACATTAGAGGAAGCCGAACTGGTGGCTAATCCAGGGAAATGTAAGATTGGGCAAAAGGAAGTATTCTATTTGGGGTACACAGTGGGACAAGGAAAATTGAAACCGATGTCCAGTAAAATAAGTGCCACCCAAGACTACCCCTTGCCATCAACCAAACAACAGGTAGGGCAATTCCTAGGGTTGGCCAGTTACTACCTCAGATTTGTCCCTAATTTTGCCTCAATAGCCACACCGTTTTCAGACCTTACAAGGAACACACAACCAAAAAGGGTGGAGTGGTCAGAGCAGGCTAGGAGGGCTTTTCAAACCCTTAAAGATCAATTGACCCACACCTGGGTATTGATACAACCGGATTTTACAAAGACATTCATAGTGCAGACAGAAGCTTCAGAGGTAGGACTGGGAGCTGTGTTAGCACAAGAGGAGGAAGGGGTAGAACACTTTATATAATATGTCAGCCGAAAATTGCTCCCACGTGAAAGGAGTTATTCAACCATTGAAAAGGAGGCACTCGCCATAAAGTGGGTGGTCAAACTTCTGCGTTATCTTTTAGAAAACCGCTTTATATTGATGACCGGCCACACTCCACTTCGGTGGTTACAGATAATGAAGGATTCCAACCAATGGATCCTAAGATGATATCTGACCTTACAACCATATTGCTTTGATATAATTCATCAAGCAGGCAAAACACACCAAAATGTGGACTTCTTATCAAGGCTAGGAGAGATGGAGCAAGAAGGGCAGGACAATGCAAGTATGGTACTGAAAGAGGGTGTGCGTGACAGGGCAAGATGGCCCTGCACTAGCGCCCCAAGGCGGCATGGACACGAGGCCGGGACCTCAGCTGGCGGCGCGCATACGAGGGGCAGGGCCTGCACTGGATGGCACAGCCCCCACTGAGTTTGAGAAGAGATGGGGCGGGGCGGGCGTGAGGGAACGTCCCAATGCCGCTGCAAAGGGAGGGGCCCAGGAGGAGCTGGCCTTCCAAGAGGCCATGGACAGAACCTCAGAGGAGGCTGTAGGAGAGGGAAGCGTCATCCTCGAGACATGGGATGTGCCTGCAGGAAGCAGGCAGGAGGCATTGGACGCTTGACCAGGGGAGGGTGAGTTTGACCCAATCCACCGGGAGGCATCAAAGGGGAAGAGCTCGCCATAGAACACTAGAAAGGGAGGGAGCAGGGGGAAAGGAAGTAGCCCAGGATGGGTGTAGGAGTACAAGCCCATGGGCTGGCGAGTTGAGGGCCACAGCCCCACCACCCATGACAGGGACAGCGAGTCCCTGTGTCCTTAGGGTCCTGGGATGAGGCTCGGAGAGTGGGGGTGCCCGAGACTCCCTTTCCCACCTGAACCGCCCCCCCCCCCATTAGATCCATATTGTGGGGCCAGTGGAACACGAGGGAAGGAAGTCCGGAGCACTGAGGAGCCTGTACAGGGGCCCCTCCCCCACAGGTGTGACTGGGGAAGGGGCTCTGTCTAGGGTGAGAACAAATAGAGGGTATGAGGAGGACGTCGGGTAATTGACGGGGATCCTGCAACCCTCTAACATGGGGTCACATTTACTCTTCCAGATCTTCCATACAACAGGCTAGATTGACAAAGAAACTTAGGTGTAGAGGTGCTCAGTATTATCACCAGTAACTTTTAGGTGCCTAGAAAAAACTTCATAATGCCGGAGTGTATGTCTATAGTACAGCGTTATTTCGAAATATCTTATTTTGAAATAACGTGTCTAGACACAAAATGCCTTTCAAAATAGCCTTTCAAAATAGGGGCTTGTACCCCATTCCTCCCTCACGTCCTTCCACTTACCCCTCCCTAACTCCCCTTCCTGCTGTACAATAAAAGACACGTGTTCATTACAACAAAGCCTCTTTATTGAACAAAACTGGGGTTGGGGGGAATGAAACTGAGGTGAGACTGGGGAAAGAAGGTGGGAGAAGGAAGGGGGAAACCTGGGAGGAGGGAACTGGGGGGGGGGGGGCAAGAGGAAGAAGAGGGAGGAGAAGCTCAGGGCTCAGGGTTAGGGGTCTTGCTGGCCCAACTATCTCCCAGCACCATGGGTGCAGGGGCCTCGGTGTCCCCGGGACGGTGGGGAGGGTGTGGATGAAGAAGCGGGAGGGGGAGAAGGAGTGGGAGAAGGAGCGGTAGCTGGGGAGGCAGCAGGAGCTGGAGTGGTAGGAAGCAGCAAGATCTGCACCAGAGTCTGCAGGTGCTCACAGATGGCACGGCCCTGGGCAAGCTGCTCCTGCCAGAGCTGCAGGTCTTCCTGCACCCAGTGGTCGAGGGTGCAGGGCTCACAGTGCCCCCAGGTGATCCTGCTGGTACCTCTCCACTGCATAGGTGGGCCTGTGGAGTCCTTGGGTGTGAGAGAATGTCCCGGGCGGGATGGTGCGCCCTGCACTCACAGCTGGTGCAGCTGTGGAGAAACAAGAAAGTGGTCAGTTCTCCCTGGGGACACAGAGGGTGAAGCCCAGCCCTGCTTTGCAAGGCGAGGATGACAGGTCTCTGCACCATCAGAGCCAATGTGCTTGCACAGAGGCCATGTTCGGGATGTCCTGCTATCCCCAGGAGTGGGAGCTGCCCCAGGACTGAACCCAGGCCCCTGTGCTGTATATAGTGTGGGAGTGTGTGTGGGGGGAGATGTCCCCTGCCTCTGTGTAGAGGGGACTTGTGGAGGGAGGGCATCCTGCTGTGTCCCACCCCGGGATCAGGAGCATGTCATGTCTCTTCATGCATGTAGTTAACAGGCCAAGGCCTTTGTGTGGAAAGCCAGCTGGGGCCACGTGCCCCGGGGTGGCATGGCACATGCTCAAGTCACACGTGAACAGGTTGCTGCATGATCCGTGGTCAGCAAGGCCCATGTGCATGGTCCCTGGTCTCCCTCCCCCCCACCTATAAGGGGACAGTGATGGCACCCATATGTTGTTGCCTCCCCAGATGACACTAATGACACGTCCACTGGGACAGCTTAGGGGTCCTGCTGTGCGGCACGCTCCCTCCAGGCTCCTGCGGCTCCTGGCCCTCCTCCTTCTCCTCCTCCTCCATGTTCTGGTCAGGGCCCTCTGCCCCAGGGTCGATGTCCACCTGGTGGGCACAGACTGTCTCGTCCCCCAGGATGCGGTCCAGGGCGTCAAAATAGGGGCAGTTCTCTGGGTCTGCCCCTGTTTAGGAGCTTCCCCCTGTGGCCCTGGCATAGGCCTGCTGCAGCTTCTTAATTTTCATGTGAACATGCTCCTGGGTTTGCATGTGGCCTTTGGTGGCCAGGCTGGCAGCCATCCTGCTGTAGATGGCCACATTCCTCCATCTAGTGCAGAGATCATGGACGTCGGAGGCATCCCCCCAAACCTTAGTCAGGTCCATGATCTCTGCCCTGGACCAGGAAGACGACCGCCTTCTCTGGCCCCTGGCAGGCTCCTGGGAGCTGGGGGACTGGACCTGGGGAGTGGTGGAGTGCTGGCTAGCACTAGCTGCCTGGCTCATGCTGGGGCCACTGGGTCAGGGCAGCAAACACTGGCTCTGGGCTGGCAGGCCTGGAGCTGGCACAGACACTGTGGCCAGACTCCACCCCTTTAAGGGCTCTGGGGAGGCGAGGAGGAGAGGAGTTTTCCTGGTTGGGGCCAGAGTAGCCAGAAGGGCAGCCTGGGAAGGGCTGGAGGCCCCCTATTTCGAAATAGCCCCTATTCTGCATCTACACAGTGCTTATTTTGAAATAGCAATTTCAAAATAGGTGCTATTCCTCGTGGAATGAGGTTTACCAAGTTCGAAATAAGCCCTCCACTATTTCAAATTAATTTTGAAATAGCGGTTGGCTTGTGTAGACGCTAGTACAGTTATTCGAAATAATGGCTGTTATTTCAAAATAACTTTGCTGTGTAGACATACCCTGAGTTAGGCAGTTTGGCATCCTACAACATGGGAGAGATCAGTGCCTTAGAATGGGATTCCCAAAAAACAGTCCATCAGGAGGCTCCTTGCCTAAGATCGCTAGTGGGAAGTTTCACGAGGAGTAACGGTAGTTCGGAATAGGAACCTAGTCCGAACTACCTAGTTCGAGCCCCGTGTAGCCGCGCTGCACGGGGTTCGAAGCAGCGGGGATTTAAAAATGGCGGCTCCCCGCTTATGCTAATGAAGCCCGGGAAATTCAAATCCCGGGCTTCATTAGCAAGTGCGGTATGCATACATTACCCCGCTAGTTCGAACTAGCGGGGTAGTGTAGACATACCCTTGGAGATAGCTATATCCCTCTACTTGGGATCTCCATTACAAACACTCTCTTGGCATTGAGTGTATAAGTGGCACCCTGACAGTGATGGAAAATTGTCCCATCCTGTGCTAGTCAAATGCACTTTCCCTAACTCTTTACATTATATTGCAGGGATCACTGACACATTCCTCAAACTTCTTTCACAACCATGCACCAAAACCCTTTTCCATACCCCTGCAGATCAGAAGCATTGTGCCAAGATAGATTTGCTGTGAAGGCAACAAGCTCATTGATGAGTAATAGATAGACAGCTTTCACCAGCTGCATTTCAGGCTGTTGTCACCTCCTCAGGTTGTCATGGAAGCTGCCAAAAAACATCAGACTTTGTAACAGCATTGACTCCTCTTTACATCCTTATTTAAGCATGCAACATTGCAGAACTGAAATGTTGGCATGTTGCTTGAAGACCACGATTTGTGAGTATAGAAAGATGTAACTGATATTTTTTAACTGCAGTGTATTTTTGTGGGAATCTTTTCTCCTGTGTGAGCCATTTGTCATTAAAAGGCTTTTGTTATTTATACATTTTTCTGCTTGCTTAGGGAGAGGATTCTGCAACAATCCCCCTTCAGTCTCTAAAAGATTTTAAAATAACTTCCCTTCCTTTAAACTATCTGCCACAACAAAGAGGGGGAATGAAAAAAGCCGTGTAAAGAATAGACCTTTTCCTGGATCCCTGCTTTTTTAAATTCCGGCAATAGTCTTTCCTAGCCTCATTATTGTTTTTAAAGCTTTTTAAGATAACCAAAACAGCGATACAATATTTTGTGGGACTTGCAAGATTCTTTGTCAATCAGATGAGATTATATGATTAAATGATTCCATAGCAAACTGAAGAGGGAAGTTTTTGCCAATTTCCTGGAAGTTTGCTCCATGTACAGTTGCAAAAGACATAGCTGTGCTGCAAAAGAAAATGGCAGAGACCCCCAGAGTGCCAATCATGTTTCATACTGTATAGGTTTTACATATTGCGTAGTACTTCACTCCAGAAGCACCCCCACTGAAATCAAATTACATATGGAGTGAGATACTTCAATTCAAAGCATGAAGAACTAGATTTGAAGAGAGTTAATGTCTGCAGGAAAATATCCGTACATCAGAACTCCCTCATAAACATCTCTTCTTAAATATTTTAAATGAAAATGAAGGCCTTAAAAGCTTGTATTTTCAGATAGGTGCTCATGGATTTGTGCTTGTTATATGTGAGCAAACACCCAATTTTCACTCACCTATTTGCCTGTGGTTGCCAATGGATGGTATAACTAGCCAGGCACATGTACATAGGCCCAATTGGCTTGAACAGATAGCTACATGCAATTGTATGTACTAGCAGGGCTGGATTTAGGGGTGGATAACCTGGCAACTGGAGGGGGTGTAAGGCTTGGGTGTTGTTTTTATTGTTACTGACAGAAAGGTAAATAGAATGCTTGAAGTAACATGTTTAAGGTTTGCTGTTTGCATACTCATTTTTTCACTAACTTTCTAGAATGTTCTGAACCTCTGTAGAATCTTAGGGAAACATCCAAACTTTGTGAACTACATGTGCCTAAAATCCTCAAAAATGTTTCAGCCATGTCCTCATGTCTGGAGCGGGGTTTTGCCAGTCAGTCAATGAGATATAGGAAAGAAGTGAAGGGAAAGCCCAGCTGTAATACTCTGTACTGTGTTTTACTGTGTAATTGTGAAAGTGCACTTGTGTTTAAGACTTGAAGAGTGTAAGTAGTGACTAATAAAGAACATGTAATGGAACTCCAGAGATATCGATTGAACCCCAGCTATACCACAATATAAAAGAAATATTGTTACTTCTTTTTGCTATGTTGAACACATCATGTGCAATGACTTTCTAAGACTGTTGGAACAAACTTTTTGATCTCTCTAATATTGTCTGTTTTCCTCTGTAGAAAATAAAATATGTCCCCAAAGAAGCCTTTAGGAGTTCAGTATAGGAAACAAAAAAGCTCATTTGCAATCTAGTTTTCAGCAAAGGGCAAATTTGATGGGAAACAAATGGAGGGTGGGGAGCACTAAAGCTGCTCCTCGCCTGGAGTGTCATTTGGTCTCGGGCTGGCCCGTGAGCATGAGAGCGACTGTCAGCATCTGGGCTACATTTTTTTTCTGGTTTGTATGTTTTAAAAGTTAATCTATGTGATATAAACAGAAAGAACTTGTGATTATATGAGGCAGATCAACTGAGTTTGTAGAATCTGGCATGTATTTTCCTATTTTCTGTTAGGATTCGAGAAAGTAAGCAAATAGAAGTCACTGACTACTAATAGCTTTCATGCAAGTAAAAACTGCAGATGCTAAGTAGCCTCCCTTAAGGAACAAAGCAAATTTGCACAACTTTTAGTTTTCCCTTAAGGACTGTTGGTGGCATACTTAAGAACAAATTGTAGAATTGAAAGACCTAAGGACAGAAAGGATTATTATTTTTAATTATTAGATGCCAGCATTTACTATCTGTTACAAAACAGCTAGACCCAGCAACTCTGGTAGCAGACAGGATAGAATAACCCTTCCTTTGTGACAAATCATTAAAAGTTTAAAATCAGAATAGTCATGAGAGAAAGTAATGTGCTACAATGTAAATCACAATGGGGGGAAAAAGTAAATTGTATGCATAAGAAAAAGTGAAATAATTTCCTTGTAGCAAGCAGTAAGCAAGACAGAGACAAAAACCTCACATGCGTTAGACTTCTTAACAATAGTTCACACCAACTCTTGGACAGCAACTACACATTTAAAGTCTAAATAATTTTTGAAAGCCAGAAAATAGAAATGTAAAACCAGCTGTAAAAGGCACCGAAAGTCTTCCAGGATGCTTATATCTGTGCTATAGTAATGCAAAGGATGTAATCTTGTAAAGTATAGAACTCATACACCTCAGGATACACTGAACATATAAAATTGTTAGTTATCCATCCCACGCACAATCATGTCTCTGGCAATTGCTATAACTATATGTTTTGGAGGAAGGTACAAAATAACCAACAATGGACAAATAAAGAATAACCTTCTCAGAGGGAAATTTCTTCCAAAACACTCCTAGTAGATGTTGGCAAATGCCCTGGAGCACAAGGTTTCATAACCCTTCTAAAAATATGGTTTTTATACTAATGTAACTGTAGAGGTTTTCTTTATTCAAAATTTCATGTCTTTTTGGATGCTATTAAGTTCTTGGCCTCATCAATATCATGTGACAGCAATTGCACAGGCTAATTATAAAAGAGCATTTTCTTTTACGAGTTCAAATTTGTTGCCTTTTTCATCAGATGTCTTTGTTGCTGTATTATTTGAGGGTAAATAGATGGTGCCTGATAGAACTTCCTTACGCTTTTTGTATTTTGTATGTATCCACCATATCCCCTCTAGCCCAAAGAGTCACAGATTTTTCATTTTCTCTATTCTAATTGAAGTCTTCCTTTGTCTCTAATCAGTTTCATCACCTGTCTTAATCTTTTAGAAAGAGAAGGTGATAGAACTTACTGCAATAGGTGAAATTCTGGTGCTATTGAAATCAATATGAGTTTTGCCATTGATTTCAGTGATGCCAGGATTTCAGCCATTATTCCAGGTAAGTACATATTACTGTATTGATTATATAATGGTATTATACTATTCTCTAGATTTCTTCAAGCCAATTCCTTATGTGTTTTACTTTAATACTTCAGAGGTCTTCATTAAGCTGTGCATTATAATGTCTGGATATTTATTTCTGAGTGGTTGTAGATTGAAACCCAAAATGAATAGAAAAGCAGTGAAGAAGGCTGTTTTTGACCTCATATCTTTTCCTCTTTCCTGTACTTCTTCCTTCTTCTAGTCAATGTCTTCCTCTTCTAGTTTAAGAGCAGGTAGCAGGAGCTACTAGGCCAACGCTACAGGTGTACTTAAAACCACCATTGGTATCAGGCATCATTATAGCTTGTTGCTCCAAAATTGTAGCAAAGTCTTGGTGGTGTCACTTATTTTGAACAATTCCTTTGGATATAGGATGTTGATGGGGGCTCTGCATCCAGCATTGCTTTCCAAGGCTCTCCACTTTAACATTTGGGGGTCACCCATCAGCAGCTTGTACTTGGTAATATTGTCACCAGCCTTTGTCTCCCTAGTTTGTGCATAATTTGAAGTACCTCAGTATTTATGTTTGTAGGTCAAATGCCTTGGAGGATTTGTTTGGAAGGAGACAGCTTCTCTGGGATCATTCTGGGCACTTCTTGACAGTTTGTTACTCTGTAGACTTCCATGGGAGCTAGTTTGGGGGCAAAGGATTTTCAGAGGCAACGATCTTTCTGGAATTCAGCCTCTAAAATAGTGTAATATGTTCATACAGTGATTGTCACAAAATTGTTTTTATCTCTTCTTTCTTCTGATGGCTCAATTCCTGTGAGGCGGTGCTACCACAGAGTGGGGGTTAGCTTCAAAGCATCTGTAATGATTCCACTGAATTAAATTTATTTTCAATTTTTGTTTGCATGGCTTGCCTGTGAGTGTATTGGCACAGAGTACAACTGATGAAACAAAACAAGATTATTTGCTCAGAATGTTTGAGCGTCAACTCTCCATTTTGTACTGGTCAGTGTTTGGTGCACGCAGATCCTGGAATCAATGTACCTTTTCAGCTTCTTGGCATGTTCTTTGTATGTTAGCATTCACGTTATATGAGGTGTTCACAGTGCCATGATATCTGTAGTTTTCATTTGGTCTGACAGTGTTTCAGATGGAAGATGCACATTTGTTATCTTGCTAAGGTTGACATTCAGGAGCAATGTGCAATAATATTCTCCTGGTACATTCAAGGAGCCGATTAGAATTTGCTTAATATCCTCAAATCTTTCTGCTGGAGTGGCCATACAAATATGCCTGCATAAATTATATCTTCACACTTTGGGGCATTCTGGTTCATTTATGTAGACATTTAAACAACTATATCAGTAAGCGGATTTAAAAATCAGTAGATCATTTTCAGTAGAGGTCAGCGATCAAAGCTCCACTGAAGTCAAAAGGAGCTGCACCTATTTTGTCAGCAGGGCTGGGTTCTTGAGTGGCCTAGGGGATATCTTAATGGTGAGGAGAGTGTAGGTTAGAGTCCTGACCACCCTGACAATGTCCCCACAGCCAACACCTGTTGCCCCAGAGATGGAGCTCCCCCATTAGGAAGGCAGGATAAGGGATGCCCTGAAAGTAGGTAGGTGGGGCGGGTTCTGGATTGGTCTGTGGAATGATATACTGCTAAATGTCCTTATCATAAATATATCTAGAAGTTGAGGACTTTAGCTTAAAATCTGGTGGCATGGTGTGACCCCAATAAAACTAACAATAGTTTTGCCCCAAAATTAATGGCAAGACATGGTTATTAGAAATTATCTTCACCTGATAAAAATGTCCCTATCCTCCCCTCATGGAAACTCCCCTCACAAGCTACGAGGTCACTCTCTTCTCAAGAAGATAATGCCACATATTTATATCTCAAGGAGATAAATTTCATCCAGATAAGCTATATAGTTTCTTTGTATTATGTGTACATAGTATACTGTAGTATAACCTAAAATTCACATTCCATATTGAATATGTCTGCTAAAGTTGCAACTTACTCGATTTATTTTAGATGCTATATATAGTCTTTTAGAACAAGTGTTTTATTGTGTCATTAATTCTAGAAACAAGGATCCAGAACAATGCTTATATAATTGGTCATGGATTGATGATAGCTAGACTGTCTCCACATTTTAAAAGTGACTATAACACTAAAATTATCTTATTTAGTCTGCTTACATAAATTATTTTAACAGTGTTTTAAATACTGAATACAGATTTTCAAATGGTTGCCAAAAAGCTCACATTATTAAATTGTGGGGAGTACTGATTTAATGAACAATGAGAAAACAAATATTCAGTATTTAATTAATTTATAAGCATAATAGCAGGTAGGTTGTTTATTTAATAATGATATTAAGCAAAGTGACTTAACAATAAATATATATGAGCATAGTTTCATAACACCTATGTAAGGCAAGTAGTAAAATGTGAGAATGAGTTTAATTAGACTAAAATGGGCACTGTAAAGTTAATGTATAAAGTGAAAATATGCATATTTAGGGAAAATGTAAAATAACGATTAGACCAGAGGACTGAGAATCAGGAATCCTGGATTTTATTCCCATTTTTAACAACCCGACATAGATGTTTGTGAACTAGCTGTGGAGGTCAACGAGGGCCTGCAGGACCATCGAAAAGTACTCCTTATGGTTGATGATTTGGATGCCCGGTGGTCAGGGGCCCGGATGGGGATATGGGTTCCGTCAATAGGCCCCCCCCACAATTGGGGGAGCCTTTGGCAGCAAAGCCGGTGACAACAGGGTGCACGTTGCCCAGGTTGATGATGCTGTGCAGCAGGACTGTGTTGATGGCCCTCACCACCTGTAGGAGACACAGAGAATCATAGGATTGCCAAGGCCCTTGAGAGTTCCCTGAAGCAAACCAAGCTCCCTCCTTTCCCCCCACCACACACACCATGATTAACCCCAATTTGCCCCATTCCCAGGCAGGGCTTTGTGAAGGCAGGACTGAAAAACCTCCTCGGGAGGGGACTTCCACTACCACCACCCCCAGTCTAGATGAAATTATGATATTTCACAACTGGTTGAAAGATTATACTCACAGAGCAGTTGTAAATGGATCATTGTCAAACGGTGAGGCATATCTAATAGAACACTGTTGGGGTCTATCCTTGGTTCAGTACTATTCAATATTTTCATTAATAACTTGGATAATGGAGTGAAGAATGTGCTTGCAAAATTTGTGGGTGACACCAAGCTGAAGGGTCTGCAAGCACTTTGGTGGATAGTATTAGAATTCATGACAGTCTTAACAGGAGAATTGGTCTGCGGTCAGTGAGATGAAATTCAAAAAGACAAATGCAAAGTACTACACCTAAGAAGGAAAAGTCAAACACAGAACACAAAATGGGGAATAACTGTCTGGGCAGTACTACTGGGTTGAGTATCATATATATAGTAGCCCAGAGTATGTCTACACTACCCCGCTAGTTCAAACTAGCGGGGTAATGTATGCATACCGAACGTGCAAATGAAGCCCGGGATTTGAATTTCCCGGGCTTCATTTGCATAAGCGGGGAGCCGCCATTTTTAAATCCCCGTTGGTTCGAACCCCGTGTAGTGCGGCTACACGGGGCTCGAACTAGGTAGTTCGGACTAGGATTCCTATTCCGAACTACCGGTACATCTCGTTCCACGCTACACGGGGTTCGAACCGCGCTAGCCGCGCTACACGGGGTTCGAACCAGCGGGGATTTAAAAATGGCGGCTCCCCGCTTATGCAAATGAAGCCCGGGAAATTCAAATCCCGGGCTTCATTTGCACGTTCGGTATGCATACATTATCCCGCTAGTTCGAACTAGCGGGGTAGTGTAGACATACCCCCAGTGTCTGAGAGTCTGTAACATCGAAATGCTGGCTGTTCCCTCTGGGGGATGCTGTTGCCTGAAATGCTGGCTGTTCCCTCTGGGCGGCCCGTGCTACATGGGGAGTGCGGGGCCCAAACGGCTGCTTGCACCGCTTGCTCCCCCGCGGTGGCCAGGCTGAGAAGTCAGCCGAGTGCCACGGTGGGAAGCGAAAGAGGTGGGGCGGTGACGTGCGTCATGATAGAGGCTCCAGGCTCTGCCCTCTGGCCATGAACGTCACCGCCCCGCCCCCCTTTGCCTCCCACTGTGGTGCTCGGCTAACTTCTGCGCTGCTCAGCCAGGCCACTGTGTGGGAGCAAGCGGCATAAATGATCGTTTGGGCTCTGCACCCCACCCCCATGCAACACGGAGAATGAGGAGCCCAAATGGCCATTTGGGCTCTGCAGTCCCCCGAGTGAGAGGCAGAAGGGGGAGGAGAAGTGAAAGAGAGAGACAGAGAGAGAGGCAGGAGGTGGAGGAGAGCTGAGAGAGGGAAGGGGAGGCAGTAGGAGGAGGAGGAGGAGAGAGAGAGACGGAGCGAGAGACCGACGTGGAAATCCCATCTTATGACGGGCTAATTGGCTACTGAATCAATAGTGTGCAATGGTAAAAAAGGCAAATGTCACTTCAGGCTGTATTAACAGGATTGTCATCTGTAAGACAGGAGAGGTAATTGTTCAGTTTGCTTGGCACTGCTAGGGTTTTTGTTCAGTTTTGTGCATCATAATTTAAGAAACGTGAACAAACTTGAGAAAATTCAAGGAAATCAACAAATATTTTAAGAGGTTTAGAGAATAAGAACTATGAAGAAAGGTTGAAAGAAATGGCCATATTTAGTCTGGAGAAGAGAAAAATTGAGGCAGGCATAACAATTTTCTTTTGAGATTTTTAAGAACAGGTGAGAATAACATCTGTCAGGGATGATGTAGTTTTATTTCATCCTGCCTCAGTGGAGGTGGATGGGATGGACTAGATGGCTTCTTATTATTCCTTCCAGCTCTATATTTCTATTATTCTATTATTAAAATTCTACTACAAAAATAGGTTTGGAGTAGGATAGGTTCCTTGCCTCTGGTGCCGTTCACTTTCCACTATTGGATTAATTCTGGGCAAAAATACTTCTTCAGAGCAAATACTTTTGTCTCCAGAATGGACCAGTTTTACATATAGATATTTTCAAAAACTTCCCCAAGGGAGAACATCCCACATGTATTTATCTCTACCTGCCATATTGCACAAGCTGATAATTGTGCAATACAATCAATATACCCAACTTAGTTTTCTGGAACAAAATCTAAAGATTCATAGCAAATTCATCCAATATATATTAATTTACCCTACTGGTCCTGCGTCCTTCCTTGTGTATGTATGAATTTTTGCTTTAATTGGGAAAATACATGAAATGATTTCTTCATGCCCCTCTGCCCTTCTTCAGAACCCACAGCCTTCCAGAGCTTGGGTTTATTGCAGGAGAAAGGCATATTTTTGTGGAAGTCCCTTATTAAACATTGATAGTACATTGGTGGGCACCTTCATATCCAAGAGCTGTATTTTCTCTTGGGTAGATTACAGGATCAAAGAGGTGACCCTGAATAAGATTTGTTTAAAATTTAAGTTGGGGTTAATAACTTGTTTTAACTTTCCTTTCCTTCTGTACAAAGCAATTCTGACCCTGAGTTTCTTTCCATTTACGGCCTCCTTGTCTTTATGATGTTGACATTTCTTCCAGTTTCTTGGGAAAGGCTCTTCACTAGCACAAAACATTTATTTCATTAGGAAGCAGAATTTCTGATTGACTGAGTTACAACAGTGTGGGCCCTAATTTGTGAAGAAGCTTGGTCTGCACACTTTTCATTCCACATGAATAGTAGTGCCCTTGAAGGCAAAAATAGAACATTTTTCTGGGTAGGTTGTTTTCCTTCATTAGCAAATAGACAGCTACAGTTTAAAAACTCCCTCTAACGGTATAGACTGCTTTAGGCAGGGGATACCATTTAAATACCTTACCAGTCCATGCTATCTGACAATGGTAAAGAATCACAAAAAGGCCATTTTCTTAGTACATGGAACATGTAGTAGAAAACAAAAAAAATACAAATAAAAACAATATTATCCCTAAAGCTACTCTGTGTTATTACTTCACTCTAGTGCTGCCTATTGCTTTACCCAGTACAACTACAGTGTGGTGTCTTGCTATAAATTTAAAGAAACACATCCCTGTGGCTCTCTTTCTCAATACTGGGTGTGAAGCTGCTACGGAGAGCAGTGTTATGGACACAGTGTTATTCCTATAAAAGATCACACTAAGGGAAGCTAATTTACAAAAACCCTTTTTAATTCCTTAAAATACATACTATTCAGGCAGTTAATTAATATTTACTCTAGATTTTAAAGGACAATTTCATGACCTGATTTGAAAAGGGCCTTTGATTCCCAGTAACTATGGGAGTTGTGAGTGTTCGGCACCTTTCAGCTTATCTCATTGTCTATATAAAATATTTGTATATGCATAGCAAATGCAATAGCTTTTGGGAACTTTTAACTCGATACCTACCCAAAAGCCAAGGAAAAAATGACCCACAAAAGGGATAGGCGAGGATTTGGCTTTTGAAACTGGATTAGAATTTCAAAGATGAACCTACTTTTTAATAGGCTAAACCAAACCCCAATATGGAAACTCCCCAAAACATCTGGAATGATTTTAAATCTGAATCTTGATCCAGATACAAATTTTGTGGCTTTGTTTCATCTTCATTTTCAGCCTCCTGATTGCAGCAGGCTTTTATAGGCACCATGAACTGCAAAATAGAAAAGCACAGTAATGTTTTTAGCAATTAATTAATAAATAGGTATCCATCTTCCAGATGGTAAATCTCAGTAAATGCTGGATGTTTTTAATCATATCTTGATATTCATTTACTGCATGGTAATTCTGTATTAGCTTAAATTAAATCTGTAATGGAAACAAGCAATTTAAATATTTTAGAAGCTTTTGGATTGTGAAAATAAATAAGTGGAAAGAAAAATCTGCTTTTCTGATTTATTGTCAATGAAACATCAAATTGTAAAGTCTAGCATTGCATGGAAAATCAAGTAACACAGTACTAGTATCAGCAATTTGATTTTCAGTTTTAAGGCATCTATAAAGAAAAACTGCCAACTCTTCCTTGAAAATCTGGCAACAATAGATCTTGATTCTTGACATTATCAAGAATGTGATGATATCCTATTGAGCTCAGCAGTGAGAACACATCCAAGCCACAAACACCAACTCAAAGAAGGATGAGGGGAGTTACCTTTTAAAATCACAATGCTTTATTGGTTGAACCAAGTGAACACTTTGGATTAACATTTTATTTGTAATTGATATGACAGTACACCAAAAACTGTGTAGCTATTTATTTCTGCCTATTTAATTTAGCAGAATACTAAACTAGTATTGCTACTTAAGGGGCCTGATGTTCTCACTAATCTCAGTCTGGCCTACTTTATTTGTGAATGTAATTTCATGGGTCTATTATTGCATGCTCAGCTACGTATAAGTGCTATTCACAGACATACATACATACACTCACTCTCTCACTCTCTCTCACACACACACACACACAACAAGATAGGAATTTAATATTTAAGGAAGAACAATTACATAATTTTTTAAATTCTGATAACCATAAAGGACCAAGAAATAGTAACTGTAGCTACAAACTGTGAGTAAAAACATGAGTGTATATATTAAAAACCTGGCACGAAATGTCATCTCTTGGTGTACTCCAAGGCCTTGCCCTACTTTTCCCACTCTCCTCACCAGAATCCCAAGTCCCCATGTCATAAAAGCTATTCTCTATGGGTATGTCTACACTATCACCCTACTTTGAACTAGAGTGGTAATGTAGGCAAACGGAGTTGCAAATGAAGCCCGGGATTTGAATTTCCCGGACTTCATTTGCATCTTGCCGGGCACCGCCATTTTTAAATGTCGGCTAGTGCGAACTCCGTGCCGCGCGGCTACACGCGGGACAGACTAGGTAGTTCGGACTAGGCTTCCTATTCCGAACTACCGTTACTCCTCGTTTCACACCCTATGGGTGAGTCTAGACTACAGGATATTTGCAACAAAAGCGGTCTTTTGTCAAAAAAACTATACCTGCGTCTACACTACTACAGTAAGTCAACAGAACGCGGCAGTTTTGTCGATGGCGGTAAACCTCGTTTTATGAGGAAGAACGTCTTTGTCAACAGAGATCTGTCGAAAAAAGGGTGTGTGTGGACGCAGGGAGCCAGTTCTGTCCACAAAAAAGGCCTCCAGGAGGAAACCCTGGTGGACACTCTAGCCTTTACATGTGCAGCACCTCTGTGGTTCCTGGCCACAGACTCTTAAAGGCACAGGCACCCAGACAGGCCTTGCTGTCCAGCAGCTAGCCAGAACACCAGTGCCCGCCGTGCCAGCCATGTCCCAGCCTCAAGCCCCCCCTGGCCCTTCTCGGGACAGAGACGAATACCCACCGAGGGGCACCAAAAGGTGGGTACCAGCCTGGTCAGGACCAGAAATCAAAAACCTACTGTAGCTCTGGTCCCAGGAAGAAGCCCTGCAGGCTCTGCAAACATACGGCAGGAATGTGGACATCTAGGGACTGGCCACCAAAGGGCATCACCCCCGCACCATGGCACAAGTGAGGGCCAAGGTCAAAGAACTGTGGCAGGGATATGCCAAGGCCCGGGACCAGAGCTCCTGCTCCAGGGCAGCCCCTCAGAGCTGCCCTGACTACAAGGAGTTGGAGCAAATCCTGGGCAGTGGGGAAGCCCAGACTCCACTCCATGTAGTGGAATCTGGGTTATCCCACCACATTGTGGACTGACCTCTGAGGGAGGAAGACCAGGCAGGGGAGCTGCACCAGGAATAGGAGGAGGAGGAAGAGGAAGAGGAGGCAGCAGGGACCCTCTCCCAGGAGCCGGTCCTCCAGAGCCCAGAGGCATCCCAGGCGTCCGTGGACAGTGGGGAGGGAACATCAGGTGAGTGCTTTGAGGGGTCAGCACACACAGGCGGGTTGGCAGTGTGGGGGCCATCTAGTCACATTGCCACTGGCCCCTGTAAGGCTTTCAGGCTGCTGCCCAACTCACACGTGGTGCCACGTGTAACACCCCTGAGTCTCCTGTCCAAAGGAAAGCCCTGGGACAGCAGGGTGCACACAGACATTGATTGTCTCCTCTTCTTTTACTCCACAGCTGGATCCTCCACCCAACAGGGGAATAACACACCCGCCCTCCAACCATTCCGGACCCGTGGCACCTGCAGGCACTGGCGGGTCTATACGGACCTGCTGAGGGAGCACGTAGTGGCCCTGCAGGACCTGAACAGGACCCTCTAGCAGAGGATGGAGGCAGAGCCTGAATGGTGCACCAGGCTTCTGGACAAGCTGGTCCAGCAGTGCACTGACATCTGTGCCACAATATTGGAGCTCTTCACCTTGCCTGCCCCTGTCACGGGCACCGCTTCTCCAGCATGCCAGGCCCCTGCTCCCCCTGCTCCTCCAGACCCCCCTGCTCCTCCAGCCACTCCTTCCCCCCAGCCCCTCCTGCTCCTCCAGCCCCTCCTTCTCCTCCAGCCCAACAACTGCCCCCCCCCCCAGACCAGGAATGGCTCGCGCACCACCCAATCCCAAGGCCGTGGCGATGCCAGGCTGCAGGAAGGTGGCAGACCCTGAGATCAGGGAAGCAGCGGCCTACTTGAGCTCACTCCCTTTTCCAGGTTTCCAGCCCCCCTTCCTCCTCCAGGTTTTCAGTCCCCTACCACTCCAGTTAAAGGCCATTTCAGTTATGTTACAAAATCTTTATTTTTGACTGACAGATTTACTTTGTTTATAAACAGTAGAAGAGTAAAAAGAGAAAGTTTTGTTAAACAGTTCACACATTCTCTTTACTGCTAGTGTTTCTAATAAAACAAATTTCTGTTTACAAAGAAAACCAGCTTGTATATATCTTCTTAATGGGAAGAGAGTGAGGGTTGTGGAGGGAAAGGTAGGGGTGGGCCAGGCCAATCATCCCATAGGGAAGGCCCTGGGGAGAGTCAGTGGGCTCCTTCTGAGAATCTCTCCCTCAGGGCCTCTCGGATTTGGACACCAGCCTGGAGAGCCAAGCGGATGGCAGCCATCTGGGGCTTCTGAAATTGCCTCTCTTCGCCATCAGTACCTGTCACCCACCCTGCCAGGAAGGCCTCCCCTTTCCTCTCCACCAGATTATGGAGGGCGCAGCATGCGGCCACTACCTCTGAGATGTTGCATTCGCCCATATCCAGGCATGTGAGGAGGCAACAGAACCTTCCTTCCAGCCAGCCGAAGGTGCATTCCATCTAGATGCGAGGCTGGCAAAGATGCATGTTGAAAAGCTCCTTGTTCACATCCAGATGGCCGGTGTAGGGCATCATGAGCCCTGGCATTAGGGGGTAGGGCACATTGGCCACTATGCACACCGGCATCTGCACATCCCCGAGCGCGAGGTGCCACTGGGGCACAAATGTTCCTGCCTGCATCCTGCGATACAGGTAGGAGTTCCAGAATATGCTGGCATCATGTGCCCACCCCAACGACCCAACACAAATGTCCATAAAGTGTCCCTGGTGGTCGAACAGGGCCTGCAGCACCATAGAATAGTAGCCCTTCCAGTTTATAAACTGGGCTGCTCTATGGGGCAGTGTGCGGATTGCGATAAGTGTCCCATTGAGGGCTCCTCTGCAATTTGGGAAGCCAAGGGCGGCAAACCCAGGAATGATGTTGTGCAGGTCCCCGAGATGGACGAGTCTCTTAAGCAACTCTGCATTGATGGCCCTCACCACCTGCAGCACGAGACAAATAGACAAACAGAAACCAGGGAGTAAGACAGGTTACCTAAGCGCTTCGGAGGAGAACCACCCCTCCCCTTGTCAGGATACCCACCTCCCCCGCATAACTGCAGGGGTGGCCAAGGAGTGGCCTCCAAGTGCCACTCCATCCCCCACTCCCTCTTGCCCTTGCCTGGCAGTCCCCCTTTCTCAACCCCCCCCCCACTCAGCAGGGCCTGTCCCCCGACAGTGACTTACCTCCATGAAGACGGCCCCCATGGTAGACCTTCCCACACCAGACTGGTATCCCAAGGAGAGGTAGCTGTCAGGCGTGGCCAGCTTCCACAGGGCGATTGCGACCCACTTCTGCAGGGGAATGGCGGGCCACAGGTGGGTGTCCTGATGTTCCAGAGCAGGGGCGAGCCAAGTGTTGCAGAGCACAGGTGAGCCAATGGTCATCATCCCAGAGCTGCATGACAAGCCAGTCCTACCAGTCTGAACTCGTCTCGTGCCTCCAAATCTGCCTGTCCCAAAAAAAGTTTGGGGGCAAGGACCGAGCTCCTGCATTCCGGAGGAGAATCTCCTCAGTGTGGTCCGTGTCCATATGGGGCAGGAGATTCATGACAGAGTCATGTAGATGCAGCAGAAACTGCAGTATGGCAATGTGGGGCCATCGCCTGCCCAGGGACAGCTCAGGCTCCATAGCCAAAATCACGGTGAAAAGCAGCAAAAAAACCCTGCAAATAAACTGCTTTGGTGTCCAAGGAAGCAGGGCAACCAAAGCAAGCACTGCAGCAGTTTTTTTCCCCTCTAGAAGGTAGGCAAACCAGAAGCAGGAGCAGCACAACGGCTGTCCAGGGGGGTCCCTTTAAGCACGCGTCTCTGCAAAGGGCATGCAGCAGCACCTGGAAATAAAGGCTGCCCCCATGTCCTGCCAGAAGCATTTCCAGGTGCCTTCTTTTTTCGACAGTGTCTGGCAGTCTGGACGCTCTTTTTCAAAAAAGCGAATCAATCTTTCAATCTGCATAATGTAATCTAGAAACTCTTTTTTGACAGAGGCTTTGTTGACAATATCTGTCGACAAAGCCTCTGTAGAAAAAGGCGTGCAGTCTAGACATAGCCTATGAGAGAAAAATGTATTATTCTACATCTTGGGATTGATGCTCTTGGAGTGGCCATTAGGGTCTCTGCAGAGGAGCTGATGATGAAAGGCACTCTCCACATGTCAAAGGAGAATACTCTAAAACAAATTCTGCTTTCAGTTACACCAGTATTTTTTCCCATTGCTTATGTAGTGCTCTCACATACAGCTGACCTTCAATCAAATCAAGTAATAGTGATTTCAGTGCTTTTCTTTCTTTCTTTCTTTCTTTCTTTCTTTCTTTCTTTCTTTCTTTCTTTCTTTCTTTCTTTCTTTCTTTCTTTCTTTCTTTCTTTCTTTCTTTCTTTCTTTCTTTCTTTCTTGTCCAAAACCCAAGATATACCCGAAACTGAAGTCTGCATATAAAGGGGTAGGACTGAACAGAGTCTCTGTAATGACAGAATTTCAAAAACCAATAATGATAGTACAGCAACTACAGAACATGTCATGCTAAACAGATGAGAGTCTCCATTATTAATACTGGGACATTGAAAGGAGAAGTATAGATAGAGCTCTGCGTGGATATAAAATTTGTATCTGCATCTATATCCACAAAAATGAGCCATAGATATTTGCATCCAGATATGCATGGTTATAAAGTGGGTATCCACGGATTTGCAAGTCTCTGAGAATAGAGGTGGCACTTGACTGAGTTATGCTGGGCTCAGTCTACACAACTGACTACCTTCATAGGGAGAATGGAGCTTTATCTTGTGGTTACCAATGATATGTAGTCTATAGTTCTTTCATATCAATTTAATTTTAACAATTTGAAATTATTAGAAAAACTCCCCTCTGTCCCTTAATCCTTTCTAAGACTCTTCAATCTGCTTGTATAACCATGGCTGGCCCTCAATCAAATGTTGCCCAAAGTTAGGAGCATCTTTGGTGTGCCCCCTCCATTTGTTCAACTTTTGAATACCTTATTTTTATTGTATCTGTACCTCATTTCATAAATATGATATGTGATTTATCCGTGTTATATAAGATGATAAATTTGAATTGTAGGATCTGTACGGCTGTATTTATTCATGCCATATATAAACACATTTTTTAAAAAGTACTTTATTAGTTTCTCCTTACTCCCTTGAAGTCTTAAAACACCAGTACACTTTCACAGTTACACAATAAAATAAAGTTCATAATATCACATCTAGGTTCTTACTTCACTTCATTTTTAAATTTCACTGACTGCCTGGCCACATCCTGCCCCTAACAGTCCCACGCGGGTATGGCTGACAAGATTCTAGGAAGTTCAAGGAAAATGTAGTTCTTAGAAAGTCTGGGAGGTTCCATGAGACTCTACAATGGTCCAGAATATTCTAGATTAGTGAAAAATGATTCCACATATCTGAAACATACAACTTCAGACATTCTATTTTCCCTTTTAATATTAACAACCAAAACAGCACCCTGAGCCTGAGTTGTCAAACTGATTGTCAGAGATGCTCTTTATTCTGTGCTTCTCTGTTAAAATGTTTGTATACTTAGGATGGAAGAAAATAACTGTATTATTAAGCAGATTATATTTCTGTTATTAGCAAAAATCAACATTGCATTTGTGAATTAATTGAGGATATTATCAAGCCTAAATAGCAACAGTTCTGATTGTGGCATTTGACACATTTCCATGGAAACTTATTGGAAAACCTATGTGCAAGTGGGTATATCTGATATTTCCAGTTTCATCATCTCTTTTAAAAATTACTTTTTTGGTCTGAAGGCTTCCCTTATACTCAAAAAGACAAGATAAGTATAAGCTTTATCCCCAGTCTAGGGACTGATATTTAAAATGAACAGAGTGGGCCGGTAATGATTCTATGATTCTAATGTATACATAAGCATAGCATTTGTTGCTCTTTCAAAATGGAAACTTCAAATTTTATAACTTTTGTTGAAGACTATTTTGGTTCCTTCTTATCAGAATTGACAGGTACATATGTCTGTGTCTTCAAGAATATTAAATGGAAACTTACCTTTTTCCAGTGATTAATTTTTGGAGATGAGGAAGCTGCTAATTCAATAGCAAGTAGCCAGCTACAACTGGGCCAAAGGTTGCACTTTGGCTACTTCTGTGCTTAAGTATCTCCAGCTCAGTTTTCTTGGATTGTAGATGTGGTCAATAATTTAAATAATGTATTTTAAAGCCCAGAAATGTAGTGTGTATTTTTTTAAAAATCATGATTATTTCCTCTCTTCAGTTTATGTTTACAGTGCTCCAGAGAACACAATTTGACAATTTTATCCACATATGGAGAATAAAGTGCTATTTCTTAAGCAAATATCTAATGTGAGCTTTAAAACTTCATTTTGTTGTGGTGATAGAAGCTACAAATTTGGCTGCTATTATCTAGAGACTTTCTGCTCCAGGCAGTGCAAGTCCTTGTTACTGAAACATCCCAATGGACCCACCTAACCTGACTCAGCCAGTTTCTAGATGATCTTAGACACAGAATTCTTGTGTCTTATTTAATCACAAGGGTATATTCCATACAACAGTGATGGAATTCAAAGAAACCCTGCACATGGAGGTTAAAATACTGTACAGTTATTTAAATGAGCATCTGTTGTACTGTTCTGTGTGAGTGGATTTTATCTGAGCGTGCAGCCACTCTGGAATTTCTGTTGGAGGAAGCTCTGATCTAGCTCATTTCTCGAGTGTTTTGATCATGCCCCTTTCTGACCAGCCCTTCTAGATTTGCCCTCCACCAGAGCAAGGAGGGTTGTGGCTTCTTTCTACTGCTGCAATACTTTCCAGATGGGGCTTCAGCAATTATTATGGCATAATTGCTGTTAGTTAATCTGAACACTTAGGGTACGTCTAGACTACATGCCTCTGTTGCCAGAGGCATGTAGATCAGGCTACCCGGCATAGGAAAACGAAGCGGCGATTTAAATAATCGCCGCTTCATCTAAATTTAAATGGCTTCCATGCTGAGCCATTTGTCGGCTCATCATGGTAATCTGGACGCTCTGTGGTCGACATCAAAGGCATTTGTTGAACTCCCAGGTAAACCTCATCTCAGGAGGCATACCTGGGAGGTCGACAAATGCCTTTGATGTAGACCATGGAGCATCCAGACTACCGTGCTGAGCCGACAAACAGCTGATCAGCTCAGCGCGGCAGCCATTATTTAAATCGCTTCTTCATTTTCCTATGCTGGGTAGCCTAATCTACATGCCTCTGTCGCCAGAGGCATGTAGTCTAGACGTACCCTTATTTTTGCTTTATTTTGCAAACTATTGTATATCGAAACTGGTTATTCATATGCATTAATAAAAGAGGCAATAAGATATTCTCTGTCTTATTCTCTATTCCTTTTTAAAAATGATTCCTAACATTCTATTTGTGTTTTTGACTGCTGCTGCATGTTGAATGGATGTTTTCAGAGAACTATCCACAATGACTCCTACATCTCAAATGGTAACAGCTAATTTAGTCCCCATCATTTTATATGCATAGTTGGGATTATGTTTTCTAACATACATTACTTTGCCTTTAAGCAAAATTAAAATTCATCTGCCATTTTGTTGCCCAGTCACCTAGTTTTCTGAGAATCATTTGCAGCTTTTCACAGTCTGCTTTGGACTTAACAATCTTGAACAGTTTTGTATCATCTACAAATTTTGTCCCCTCACTGTTTACTCCTGTCTCCAGATCATTCGTGAATATGTTGAATAGGCTTGGTCCCGGAACAGAACCATTCAGGGCACCCTTAGTTCCCTTTCTGAAAACTGACCATTTATTCCTAATCTTTGTTTCTTATCATTTAACCAGTTATCAACCCATGAAAGGACCTTCCCTCTTATTCCATGACAGCTTAATTTACTTAAGAGCTTTTGTTGAAACACAAATTTATTTTTGGATTTTGACAGATAACTGTTTGAAGTTAATGCTACAAGGTAGCATTGTAAAACTTGTAACTTGTGACTGCAGTTCTTTTTTGGGATGGCCTTCTACCGTATTGTTTTATATTCATTTTATAGGCATTTAAATGTTTTATTATATTAGCTCCAGGGTAAGCCCGCAAATACCTAAGTTCCATTAGTATTCATTATGCCTATGTGTCAAGACTCAAAAGTTTAATTCTATTAAAGGGGGGCTTTGAGCTAATTTGCACTAACTCCTTACTCGTAAATGAGAATATCATAAGGCCTGTTGACCCCTCCACAATACACAGGCAATTGGCCAGGTCCCAGCTCATAACATGAGTTTGTTTGCTATGTGAATGCTACTTAGATAGTTCTCAATATGTGCACTATTGACTCAGTAAACTCTGTTGGCTCTTTTGTGGTATGATGATTAGCTGAGTTAACATCTCTGGTGGGAAAGAATATTATATCAGGAGCCAAAAATGCCTTAAGAATGTAAGAAGAATATGTATTGAACACTTGAGGTAACCATTTTCTAAACTAAGTAATTTGGCCCTAAATACTTCACTTTACTGGAAACCCTGAAGGGAAGCAAAAACGTCCCACAGTGCCACATTGAATTCCTGACTCATGCTCTCCTCATGCAGCCTTACAAGAGGTAGAGAAGAAGAGGGAGGGAGTTTGTTCCTTAAATCCTGTGCATGCTGGAAGATCTGTAGGCTAATCAAGCCAGCTAACAAATCCCTGCGTACTGAGGCATCCACAAAGAGGGCCCTCAGGTCCATGCTGTGCTGTGTCTCCCTTACGTTGGACACAATGAAGCATTCCTATCCCATTCAAAGGAGACAATGACAAGGTGAGGAAATTAGTGCTGGGTTAGATCAACATTGGTTCTGTAGCAATTTCTCAAACAGTTTAGCCTCCCCTCACTCCCTCCCCTGCCATTACCCACCAAATTTGCATGAATTGTAAAGAAGCTCTTCCTTTGGCTCAGCATATCTTCTGAGTAACAGTGAAGTTCCAAACCAATGGTGGTGGTGTGGAAGGGCTTCTGTGGCTTGGGAATAGAATGAATTGGATGAACTGACTCAGCCTCTGCTCTGATCCTAGGCTCTCCAATTTCCTACCATGGTATCTTTTTAATCTCCCCTAATGAAGTACTAAAGGATGCTAATCTGCATGATAAACTCAGCCTGAGGAAACTTACTGAGTATATGTGGTTTTGGATCAGAGAAGTGCACGTGCACACAGACATACATACACAGGTACTTTAAAATCACTATTACATTAGAGCCTTACATTAGAGTTATGAACACCTTGGGAATGGAGGTTGTGTGTAACTCTGAAATGTTCATAAGTCTGAACAAAATGCTATGGGTACTTTGTTAAAAAAAATTACAACTGAACACTTCTCAATACAGCTTTGAAACTTTACTATGCACAAAAAATGCTGCTTTCCCTTTACTTTTAATAGCTTACATTTAACACATAGCTGTACTATACTTGGGTGGTTTTGTTTTGTTGTTTCTTTGGTCTCTGCTGCTTTCTGTTTGTGCATTTCCGGTTCCAAATGAGGTGTGTGTGGTTGACCAGTTAGTTTGTAACTCTGCTGTTCACAGCTCTGAGATTCTACAGTATTTTGTTCACATCTCATTTGAAAATAGCTAAATTACCATTTTTTAGAAATTCTTCTCTGAACTTTTTTGGTTAAAAGTGTGTGTTTATGGCTATTTTATATACCACTAAAACAGATAATGAACAGAAATTCAGCCATATGACACTTGAGTACAGCACACATACGCAAATGCTATGTTAATGGGATTTAATTGGCTGCTAATATTTACTGACAGGAAGAACTGTCGGTAAACAAAACATACCAAGAGAAACAAAAATATGAACAGTTCTGTGCTTTTGTGTCATATTAACACTTCCACAGGCAAATAAATTATACAAAATTACTTAAAATAGTTAAATCCAAAACGGACATCAAAGAGTTAAAAAGGGATTTTTCTAAACTCAGTAACTGAGCAGCAAAATGGCAGATTGATATTGACAAGGGCAAATTAATGCACATGGAACAAAAATATACCAATGAAGAGGTCTAAATTAGCTGTCTCCACTTAAGAAAGAAAGGAAGCATTAAGAAAGGGATATGCAATAAAATAGAAAATATCATAATGCCACCATATAAAACCATGGTTCACCTGCACCTTGAATACTATGTGCAGTTCTGATCAGCCTATCTCAAAAAAGACATATTAGTATTGGAAAAGGTACACAGAAGAACAATAAAAATGGACACAGAAGAACTCTCCTACGAGGAGAGATTAAAAAGACTGGGACTGTTCAGTTTAGAAAAGAGAATGCTGGATATCTTAGAAGTTTGTAAAATCAAGATTAATATGGAGAAAAGGAATAGAGAAGTATTATTTGCCCATGTACATAACAGACATACCAAGGGTAACCTGACAAAATTAATAGACAGCCAAATTAAAACGAACAAAAAGGAGTACTTCTTCACATTCACAGTCACCTGTGAAACTTGTTGCTAGAGGATGTTGGTTTTTATGCAGAAATAAGAAGTTATATGTGTTATTAACCATATATAAAAATAGAACTCAGTTCAAAAAAGAATAAGATAAGTTCATGGGGGATAGGTCCATCCATGACTATTAGCCAAGACAGGAATGCTACTCTGTGTGTCCCTAAACCTCTGTCTTTCAAAAGCTAGGTGTTGGCAATACTTGAAATTGCCCTTTTTTGGTTATTCTCTCTGAAGCATCTGGCATTGAAAAAATGGGATACTGTGCTAGATGCACCATTGGGCTGGCCTGGGCTGGCCGGTTTTATATGCTTAAGTGAGTCAGGATCTGATTCTACCGCTTAATAGAGATAAAAACAGTCATATCTTTTCAACCGTGATCACTATATTGTATCCTAGGCAAGCCCTTTATTTCTTCAGAAAAGTCAACAATATGACAAGAGTTATCACATGAGGGGATACTTTAGTGAAGTTTATAACCTGCCTCTCCAGGAAAATGTAACTTGACCTGCGGTTGACCTTGAAATTTATGAACAGAAGGAAAGAGTCATTAAACTGGTAACAGCGTGCATAATGTTTAGGTAGCAAATACTACCATGAAATGTAATGAAAGCATAAAGATCATGAACATAATCATAATATTTTAGTTTTGTCAATGATAAAATATTCTTCTGGTTGCTAGATGGCAGCGTTACGAACAGCAGTCTGTCTAAGGGCTTATTGAAAGAGAAAAGCCATCTCCCACGGACGTAGGCATGAACTTGTGTGTGCACAAGTACCACATTTGGCCATGCAGGTTGGTTTTTATGCATAAACAAGAAGTGAGATGTTTTATTAACCATATATATTTGTTACAGATTTTCATGCACAAGCTGGGCATTTGCATAAAGACATATTTGATATACAGAATAATGAATACATTTAAAGTCAGTGTGGACTATAGCCAATCAGTAAGTAAAAAGAAAAATTAAATTGTATGGAAGAATAGCAAGGAAATTCAGATTACGGTACAATTCTTTTGTGGTCTCCTATGAACCCAATGACATTACAGCAATGTACAACTGGAGTAATGTAGTGGTGAATTAGGCCCTTTGAATTATATAAATCTTTTGACTTGATCAGTATTAGAAGATCTTTATGAGCAGATCAATATCTATGCTAATAAATGGTTACCCTATTTGCAAAGATTACCAACATGGTAATCTAGTTGACGTGGCAGCATTTTTTGGTAATTCTGGACATTCCGACACTAGGGGCTCGCACAAACTTCCTTTGTGAACTGGATACATTCACTTATTTATTTTGTGCCATGATTGTCTATAAAAGGGAGATAATACTTATGTTGCACAGTTGAATTTGTGAGGATAAATTAAGTAATGACAGAAAGATGCTACAAAAGTGTAAAATTATTGTTCTTATTATTACACTACATTTACCCAGCAATTCCGTATCTTACTCCCATTTCCACCTCACCAATGTATTTTAAACTGTATTAAACTAGAGAACAAAGAAGTTATGCTATCATAAAACTGGAGAAATGCTATCATAAATCAGGCCCAAATTGGGCTTTGATTTTTTCGCATTGGTTCAAATTGTGATCCTTGCCTACCTGTTGGAAAGAAACACAACTATTTCCTTTCACATCAATTCAGTATCATTTCAGATGAAAACTCCATGCCCTAATCTACAACAGGACATTAGTTTGAAATAACTCCCCTTAGGCTGAATTTGTAGGTGGAGCGTTCACACTACCAAGCCCATTATTTCAAAATAACAGGCTGCTGATTTAAAAAATCTTCACTCCTGCTTTCCTCAGGGAAATAATGCTAATTTTGAAATAGTTATTTCAAAATAGCAGTAATGTGGATGCTTCGGTGTTGCTATTTCAAAATAATCGGCCTCCAGAGGTCTCTCACAGCTGAAGTTCTGACCACTCTGGCCACCCCTGGCATCTTCATTGCTCCCCTCCTCCTGCGGAGCTTAAAAGTCCTGGCAGCAGGAGAAAGGTTTCTTGCATGTGGCCAGCTCTGAAAGCCTGGTGTGGGACAGCACCATCCAGGGCAAGCATGAGCCACCCCAGTGCTCCCATAGATTCTTCCACGGCTGCCAGTACTCCTGCTGCTCCCTCGGCTGCTACTGTCCAGGAATGCAATAGAGCTCTAGTCTGGAATGGTAAGGAGATCCAGAACCTCATTGAGGTTTGAGGAGGTAGAGATCAACCTCCAGGATCTCTGCACCAGGAAAAGGAATGCCAAAATCTACGGCTGGATCACAGCAGCCTTAGCTGAGAAAGGGCACACCCAGACCCTTGACCGTTGGTGAATGAAGATCAAAGAGCTCTGGTAGGCCTACTGCAAGGCCAGGGAGCTGAGCGGACACTCCGGGGCAGCACCACATAGCTACCGGTACTATGAGCAGCTGAATGCCATCCTGGGAGTGGGGCTGGTTACATCTCCCGCCATCATTGTCTAGTTTGGCCAGGACATGCCTGGAGTCAGCCTGCAGGAGGGTGGTGTGGTGGAGGATGACGACGATGAGGAAGAGGCCAGCCAAGTGACCATGCCTGCCATGGTCCTCATTAGTTGCTCCTCATTTTGTAGCCAGTAGTTGCTCCTCATTTTGTAGCCAGTCCCTCCCCCTCCTCCCACTCCCAGGATGTCTCCCAGGCTTCAGAGGAACCCAGGCAGGGCACTTCAGGTGAATTCTATAACTTTCCCTATCTACACATTTGGGGCACGCGATGGGCTGTGAGGGGCTGTGTCCTCTCTTGGACTACTTGGCTTGGGGGATGCACAACAGCCTGTTCATGTGTGTGCACATGGAGCACTGGTCCAGAGTATTCAGCCCCATGATGCTCTCACACAAGAACACCTCAGACATTCTCACAAGGTTGCTGGAGAGGCCTGCCGTATACTATCCTCCATGGTGGGACACCTTCCCTTGACAAGACAGCACTAAGGAGGTTGGGGTCATGGAATCACACAGCAATGCTGCATGTGGCACAAGATCATGCCCGCACTCAGTCAGCATCCGCTCCCGACCAAGTGCAACAATGTAGAGGAGACCGGTTGAGGGAAGGGAGAGGAGGGAAATCCATTGGCACTATCCCTGGCAAGTGGTGTCTGCCACTCACACACACCTTTCTTAACCCTCTACCCCCTCCTCCAGCGGGCAGGGACAGAAGTTCTCTCTCTGCAGGAGGGATGCCACCAGTGCCAGATCTGGCATGTGCGGGACACAGAAGGAAGCTGAGACATCCTCTCCCCCTCCCACCCACAGATTCCTTGCCTGGTTGGTACCTTCCGTGCCTGCTTGTCTTCTGGTTGTGGGTGTTGCAATTCTCCCCTGTGCCCCTGCTGGAAAGTCCCCACTGTCTATGCAACATTTGGCCTTTCTCAAAGCACATTGCCATCACCTGAACTGAGACCTTCGGTGCTGCAGAGATTAGGTCTATGTTCATACATACAGTATCTTCTGTGATGGGACAGCTGCGAGCGTGGCACATCCCACCCTCCTACTCCATCTACCTGACTGCATGGGATCCGCTGGTGGAAATGCACCCAGGATGACCTCATGTGGGAGCAGATGGCCTGTCTGCAGTCCCTTGTCCAGAGGCTCAAAGAACGAGCACCAGGAGTGGGCAACTTACTGAGAAGAATGCCAGGCTAAGTGGAAGCAGAGAAAGGTTACCTGGGACCAGCTGGCATGCCAGCATGATGCCATGTTCTCTTCCCTCACTTCAGAGCTAGA
Organism: Pelodiscus sinensis; assembly: GCF_052426305.1. NCBI lineage: Eukaryota > Metazoa > Chordata > Testudines > Trionychidae > Pelodiscus > Pelodiscus sinensis. The sequence continues at coordinate 64,203,047 of NC_143053.1, read as the reverse complement.
ATGCATAGCATTGTGCATGAAGTGGGCCACCAGCCACCGCTCCATGTCCCTCATGCATTCTGCTCCTAACCTCCCCAGGGGATGCCAGGGCCCCAGAACATGGGATGATGGGACCTCTCAGGCAGCTGAAGCCTCCTGACCACCCAGAGGCAGGCCCCACTCCTAGCCCTATACTTGAGTCCCACTTTCCCCTGCCCCATTCCAGGTTCTTTCCCCAGTCCCTCTAATAAACAATCTTGTTTTTGCATCAAAGATGGCTTTATTGTTTGCTCTCCAGGGAAGAGAGGAAGGTGGGAAGAGAGGGCCAAGGAATGTGGGGTGGGAGATGAAAGGCACAAAGAGGGAATGCTGGGGCCCCTTGTGGAGAGGCACAACTGGCCTTGGACTAAACCCTCCCTCAAGGCCTCATCCTGCTGTAGCAGCCTGTGAGCAGTCTGGAAGTACAGTGCCATGAGGCACAGCATAAAGCCTATGACCTCTTTTACTCCACAGCCGGACTCTGCCCAGCAGGGGAGCACCACACCCACCTGTCAAGGGGCGCCCTGGTCACATCACCCAGTCCCACTTCTCTGCCCTGCTGAATCATGAGGGCGTGCCACTCCCTGGTTACCCAGGGGTTATCCTGAGTGGGGAGGTGAGGGGGGTCCGGGCCATCCCTCTCTCCAGACCCCAGCCCAGGACCCTAAGGTGGGGGAGAATATCCTCTCTCCTCTCACCTGGCTGATGGGGCTACTTGCCGCAACTCATCAAACCGCGGGCTTCTGTTTTGCATCCACCCTGGGCTGCTTCCTCACCACCGCTCACTACGGTGCTTTGCTTGCTGCTTTCGGGAGGCCTTGAGCCCCTTCATTCAGTGCTCTGGCTGGCCTCCTCCGTCCAAGTGCACCTGTCCCCTTTATACTATGGAGGACGCCGCCCCTTTCTCCTAGGACGCCTGTGCCGGCATCTGCTAGGTCGGCTCCTCCGTCCTTCCTGATGGCCCCGCCCCCAGGGTCTTTCCCCACGCTGATGTCAGCATTTTGTGGGGCCTTCCCTGGGGAGTCAGCAGGGGCACCGGCCCCACTGTCATCTGGGCGGTGCGTGCACACCGCCGCCGCCGTCTCTTCCGGGGTGGAGGAAGCCTCCCCCGGCACGTCCGCTGGAGCGCTGGCCAAGTCGCCAACCGGGCAGCGTGCTCCCACCGCAGCCGCCACTTCCATCGCGGTGGGGAAAGCTACTCTGCTCCTCTCTGCCCCCTGGGGGGGGGCCCGGTTAGTGCGGAGTTGTGCCACCCCGTCACACCACCCCACCACCATCCCAGACCTGTGGCACCAGCAGGCACTGGTGGGTCTACATAGACCTGCCGAGGGAGCACATAGTGCCCCTGCAGGACCTGAACAGGATCCTCCAGCAGGGGACTGAGGCAGAGGCCGAGTGGCGCACCAGGCTGCTGAACGAGCTGGTCCAGCAGCGCACTGAAGTGTGTGCCACAATGTGGGAGGTCTTCACCTTCCCTGCCCCTGGCACAGGCACCGCTCCTCCAGCATGCCAGGCCCCTGCTCCTCCTGCTCCCGAGCCCTCACAGGCCCAACAACTGCCCCCCCACTCCTCCCAGAACAGGACTGGCTCTCGCTCCACCCGATCCCAAGGCCGGGGTGATGCCAGGCTGCAGGAAGGTGGCGGACCCTGAGATCAAGGAAGCAGTGGCCTACTTGAGCTCCCTCCCCTCTCCAGGTTTTCAGTCCCCTACCACTCTAGTTAAAGGCCATTTCAGTTATGTTACAAAATCTTTATTTTTGACTGACAGATTTACTTTGTTTATAAACAGTAGAAGAGTAAAAAGAGAAAGTTTTGTTAAACAGTTCACACACGTTCTTTACTGCTAGTGTTTTTCATAAAACAAATTTCTGTTTACAAAGAAAACTGTCTCTTATATGTCTTCTTCATGGGAAGAGAGTGAGGGTTGTGGAGGGAAAGGTAGGGGTGGGCCAGGCCAATCCTCCCATAGGTGAGGCCCTGGGGCTCCTTCTGAGAATCTCTCCCTCAGGGCCTCTCGGATTTGGACACCAGCCTGGTGAGCCTGGCGGATGGCAGCCATCTGGGGCTTCTGAAATTGCCTCTCTTCGCCATCAGTACCTGTCCCCCACCCCGCCAGAAAGGCCTCCCCTTTCCTCTCCACCAGATTATGGAGGGCGCAACATGCGGCCACCACCTCCGAGATGTTGCATTCTCCCATCTTCAGGCATGCGAGGAGGCAATGGAACCTCCCTTCCAGACAGCCTAAGGTGCATTCCATCTAGATGTGAGCCTGGCTAAGATGTGTGTTGAAGTTAGTTCAAATTAGCGCTGTAGTGTAGAAATACCCCATGTCTTTTTCGACAGAGGCTTTGTCGACATATACTGTTGACAAAGCCTCTGTCAAAAAAAAGCATCTAGATTATAATATGCAGATCAAAAAATCGATCCAATTTTTTGAAAAAGAGCGTCCAGACTGCCAGAAACTGTCGAAAAAAGAAGGCACCCGGAAGTGCTTCTGGCAGGGCATGGGGGCAGCCTTTATTTCCAGGTGCTGCTGCATGCCCTTTGCAGTAATGTGTGCTTAAAGAGCCCGCTTTCGATGCCTCCTCACCCGTCTGGACCTGGCCGAGCACAACGTCTCTCCCGTGGTGGCAACATGTTGTGTGCTCCACAATTTATGTGAGAGAAAGGGGGAGGCTTTCCTGCCAGCCTAGATGGCTGAGGCTGACCGCATGGCTGGCCACTACGGTCAGCCCCACACCACCGCCGTCTGGGAAGCCCAGCGGGGGGCCGTCCGGATCCGGGAAGCCCTGCGGGAGAGCTTCCTGGTGGAGGAGGAGGACTGACCTCTCCCTTGCATGCCCCACTGGGGCCTTCTTCCACCCTACCCCCTTCCCCTTTCCCCTCCCTACCTACTGTCAAATAAAGACACCTGTTTTTCAAACAAAAACGTCTTTTTATTTAACATAACTGGGGTGGAGGGAGGGAGGAAGACAGGTGGGAGAGGGGAGGGGGAAACCTGGGACGAGGGAGCTGGAAGGGGAGGGAAGGGAGGAAGGGAAAGGAAAGCTCAGGGGTGGGGGTCCGGCTGCCTCTCCTGTCTCGCAACACTGCGGGTCTGGGGGTGTTGGTGGGGAATGGTTGGGGAATGGAGGGTGGGGCAGGAGGGACGGGGGGTGTGAAGGAAGCAGGAGCGGGAGCAGGAGGGGGAGCAGGGGGAGCAGGAGGGAGAGCAGGAGCAGGAGCCGGAGCAGGAGGAATTGGGAAGTGGTCGAGCAGGCTTTGGAGGTGGCCTCGCAGGGCACGGCCCTGCTCCTCCAGTGCCTCCAAGCTCCTCCAGCGCAGCCTCAGGTCCTCCTGGACCCAGTGGTCCTGGATGCGGAGTTGGTGCTCCAGGAACTGGAGGTGCCGCCTCTGGTACTCCTCCTGGTTCCTGGCTCTCCTGCTGGCCCGGGCGCGGGTGGCTGCTGCAGGCGGGGTGGTGCGCCCTGCAGTCCCAGGTGCTGCGGCTGTGGTGAAACAAGAACAGCGGTCAATTACCCCAGGGGCCCAGGTGTGTGAAACCCAGCTCCCCTCTGCAAGGCCAGGGCCCCTGCAGGATCCCCAGCTGCTGCTCCGTGGTGGGCAAGGCCCAGGCGCACGGTCCCCGGGCTCCCTCTCGCCCCAGCCCCCCGTACACATAGGGGGAGCATGATGGTACTCACATGTGGACGCCTCCCAGGCCACGGACGACACAGGCGAGCGGCTCTGTGGGGTGCCTCGGGGGTCCTGGGTCCTGGGCAGGCTGCCGGCAGGCTCCTGGCTCTCGGAGCACTCCTCCTCCTCCTCCTCCTCCGTGTCTGGGAGCGGTCCCTCTGCCCCGGGGTCTATCACTTCCCGGGGGGGCAGGGACGGCATGAGCCCCCAGGATGTGGTCCAGAGCCTGGAAGTGGGGGCATGCCTCCGTGTCGGCCCCTGACAGGCAGGCCCGGGAGTAGGACTGCCGCAGGTCTTTGACCTTGCAGCGGACCTGCTCCCGGCTGCGCTGGTGGCCCCTGGCGGCCAGGCTGGCAGCCATGCGGCCGTAGACTAGTGCGGAGATCGTGGACATTGGAGGCTTCCCCCCAAACCTCGATGAGGTCCACGATCTCCGCACAAGACCACTCGGGCGCCCACCTCTTGTGGCCCCGGGCAGGCTCCTGGAAGCTGCCAGGCTGGTCCCGGGAAGAGGGGGATGGCTGGGGGGCAACAGGTCGCTGGCTCATGGGGTGTCAGCTGCTGGGTGTGCTGGCACGGGTGCTGGCAGCCTTGCAACTGGCACAAACCCCGTAGCCAGCCCGTGCCCCTTTAAGGCCTCCGGGGCCGGGAGGGGGGCAGACGAGTTTCCCTGGTGTTGGCCACAGTGGCCACCAGGGAAAGCTGGGAAGGGCTAGCCTCCCACTAGTTCGAATTAAGGGGCTACACAGCCCTTAATTCGAACTAGTAAGTTCGAACTAGGCTTAATCCTCGTGGAATGAGGTTTACCTAGTTCGAACTAAGCGCTCCGTTAGTTCGAATTAAATTCGAACTAACCGAGTGCTAGTGTAGCGCCTATGAAAGTTAGTTCGAACTAACATCCGTTAGTTCGAACTAACTTTGTAGTGTAGACATACCCATGGAGTCTAGACGTAGCCTAACTGACTACCGTTCTGAGACTCATGAATAGTGAGTTTCTCTCTAATGACTGAAATTCTTTCTTCACAGAACTGGTATCACCTGGGATCAACAGTGCAAGAGTTGCACTTATATATATATCAATACTGACCTTGAGGGATCTCCATTAAAGAAAAAAAATTGTTTTGTCTCTATCTCAAGTCAATCCACAGTCTCCTTGCTGAAGCTAAGAAATAGATCTAATTATGGCAGCATGTTTTGTGATTTGGACTTCTGGAACTAGGGTAAGAATGAAATTCATTTCACAAAGGACCCATAATATCTATCAGCAAATTTGGCCAGTCTGATTTGGGTTAGATTTGAACAGGTGTTAGACTTTTTATTCAAGTCCCCTGAGTTCTCTAGCCACCAACATCTGGTCTTTATGATTTTCAATAGCTCTGATTTTTCCTAAATTTTTGACACTATTGTTTATTGAGAGAAGAGTACAGCTAAACTTTCACTCTTGGATTTAAAATTCAAAATGATTACTATGTGAGTGTATGCCTATGGGAAAGCTAAAACAGGGCTGCTACTTGGCGAGATGAAGTGATTGAATTCAGTGCCTGAGGCCACAAACCTCATTTTTGTTACTGCTAATATGTAGAACTAACGGAAAATCAACTTGTGAACTACTACATGTTTTTTTTTCTTTTGTCTATAACAGCTAACATTACAGATACTAGTTGGGAACTGTATTTCTTTTGTAGCAAAAAGAACCAGCAGCATGGATCACAATCAAGTGATGAATTGCTCACAAGAGGACACTGTAGTAATAATTTGAAATTGTATCTAAAGCCAATCCTCGGTGAAACAGATAATTGCTAATCACACATTGTTTTAACACTGTGTAATGTTAACTAATTTGAGTCCCAATACTGCAAGCTGTTGAGCACTGCCGAAGAAAGCGGACAGAGCTAAAGAGATGCTTCCAGATGGTGTGGAGAAATCTGTACTGAGCGAAGAAATGAGAACTTGTCTCTATGATACCCCTGAACTGAGAACTGGTTGGTATGGTTAAAGTGGAGCATGCGCAAGAGGGCTTGGAACAATAGCTTAAATCCAATCAGTTGCAATTTTCATATTTCTAGATATAGAAATAGCATTTTCATTTATCTCTAGATATTTTTGTCCCCCTGATGTACAGCTATACTTGCAGAGTTAACTTTAGGGATAGTGAGGGCCAGACATGTACTAAAATTTCCTTCTGATGGTTCCTGTGAAACTCTGAGCTGTTCAATCTCTCATAGCACATGTAGAACACATTGTGGCAGCTGGGCCATCAGCCTGAACTGCCAACTTTGCTGCACACACCTAACTTCTATGGAGCATTAACAGTGAATCAGCATGTTCACCCTACTTGCTACAGTCAGCATTACCTCAAGTCTTGCCTTACTCAATGGTAAGTAGTGCTTTTTCATAATACAGTACTTGTCTGTACCCTTTGGGCTTGTCTACACTGCACCCAGAGCTTGAAATAAACTACACAATTTTAACTACACAAATGGAGTAGTTTATTTCAAGTTAATTTAGAAATAAAGCACTATTCTGAAATGTCCCTTAATCCTTGTGGAATGAGGTTTACAGAGACATTGAGATATCACACCTGTTATATTTTCAAATAACGGACTTGATCAAAAGATATGGAGTAGCTATTTCCGGATATTTCCAGTATCCTGAAATAGCTTTGCAATGTAGAAATAGCTCTGCAGTGTAGGTCTGCTGTGTGGGGTGTTGACAGTCCTGCCATAAGTAAACCTTAATTTTTCCAGTATCTAAAATTTGCTAAATAAAATTACTGTATCTAGATTTCACAAGTGATAGTTTAGGCCTGGGGACGAACTGAATATGGTACCTTAAATAGAGAAGCTCATACAAAATTCAGAAATTTTCTTCCAATTTTTGGCCCTGTAAGGAAGAGACCGGGTGGGGGAGATTAACAAACTTTAATTTGCTGTACTCCCCTTGTTGAAAACTGGCACCCAGTATCAAACTTTAGTTGACTGTAGTTTAATTTAATTTTTGATTGTATAGCTATGGATCATCAATTGCAGTATGCATAATTTATCAGCTCAAATGACTTTTGGAGACATAAGGCCTCATTTAAAATAAGAAAGCCCTTTTTTATTTATGAAGATAGACCTTAAAATATAACCTGATCAACAAGAAGTTTTTGGTCAATGCCAAAGAGGGAGGCTGGCAAGGTCTGGGGGATGGACAAACTTGCTAAGGCTCCTGAAGGATCCTGAGAAGCCTCCTCACCCTCACTGGGGTCAGAACCAGATGATGATCTTAAATCTTGGAGAGGCACCCAAAGGCCTTCTCAATCATGCCTCCTCAGTGGCTTGGAAAGCCCAGATAATAATGGAAGTGGAATGTCAATAGTAAGATTTATTTGCAAAGAAAGAAATTAGCTATGAGAAAGGGATATTTTGCATAGGAGCACTTTGATGTGCTAGAGATTTTTTCATGCGACTTTCTAAATGTCTTCCCAGGAGCAGTTATGAGAGTAGTACAGACATTGTCTATACAAAAGTAACCCAATAAATGTGAAATCATATCAGATTGTGACCAAGGACTCCTGCTGCTTTGCAACAACATATATGATAAAATGAGTCCCACCTTCCCCCCCCCTTTTTTTACTTCCCTAACATCTTAATATTACAACTAAGCATTTTAAACTGTTTTATAAACACAAAAAATGAATAAAAGTTCCCAAGTTTTACAGAAAGCTAGGTCTTTTTTCCCCCATCTATAGATATAATCATCTTCTACCATCCCTACATTAATTTTACCACCTGTATGGAGCTGTTTTGTCCTGTGCATAGGTTTGATCTTAATCTCCACATGATGCATGGGTTAATAAATGCATTATGAGCTCGAGTGATTGACATGGCAAGCTATAAAGTATCACAGAGATAAATTTGAAAGAATCATTAAATTATATAATAGGACTAAATGGGGACATTATGACTAACTGTACAATAGCACCAAAGAGGAAGGGAATTGTTTAGCAGAGTATAAAGAGGAAAACCAGGAGGCAGATTCTCAGCTGGTATAAAGTATCATAGTTCCATTGAAATCAGTAGCGTTAGAACAGTTTACTCCACCTGAAGATATCTCCCTCAGGGTTATAGACTGAAATAAAGGAAAATAAATTTTATTTTGCTAAAGAGGGTTAAAGCACCCTGACCAGGAGAAACAGGGGAAATGATAGGATTCTCAAACCTGGGACAACTTAAAACAAAAATTGCTGATGCATTTGGAAATAACCACAGGGACCAATTTTCACTGGTGCAGGGATGAAATTAGACATCCTAATAGGTTCTTTCCAGCCCTGATTTCTATGACTGCTGAAGACTAATCATATAAAGAAAAGAGGAGGAAGAAGTTGGTAATGCATCTGCACATGATGTGTAGAAGTATATGGATATCCCGCAAAGGCTTAGGGGGAGTTATACTCTGGAGAGTGGTTTAGTTGCTGGGGGAAATCCAGTGTATCATTTTTATACATTTCTATTGGGTGTGATGTGTGTTATGAAGATCTTTTATTCTTGACATATCCTGAGGTCGTGAAAATGGGGCCTGATTTAAAGCCCATTGAAAGAAATGGGAATTTTTGCCTTGGCTTCAGTGAGCTTTGGCTGAGGGGCCCATAAAGCAAAGCTCTTCTTCCTTGGATTGACAGGCTACATCTACACCGAAATGCTGTTTCGGGATACCAGAGTATCCTGAAATAGCTATCCCATGTCTTATCAGCAAGCCCATTATTTCAGGCTCGCTATTCTGACATCCCTGTAAACTTCATTCCATGAGGAATAAGGGATGTTTTGGAATAGTGGGTTATTTTAAAATTTGGCACTGTGTAGACAGCGCCAAATTATGAAATAAGCTATTTTGAAATAAGATCGAAATAAGATACGCAATTCGTGTAGCTCAAATTAAGTATCTTATTTTGAGCTATGGTGCAGTGTAGGTGCATCCATAGTGTGATGCAGTACTTGGCTAGAGCAAGAGCAACTGTTACATTATAGTGGAAACTCTACTTTCATCTTAAAACAGGAACCTGGACATTAAATGGGAAGAGTGCAACATCCATCCCAAAAGAGCTTCTTCAGTTTTCATGTACATGTGTGACTATCATTTGTTTTAACTCACATTCAGCTATCAAATTTTGTGGTGGGCTATAAACTTGTTGAGTCATTAGCCTGGCTGCTTAATGGAGGAAAACTAAGTTCCTGTTCCTGCATAATGACACTTATTCACTGCAGACATTTGCATCACTAGGAAACGATAAAACCACATCCTTCATAATGAAGTTCTGAGCTGACAAAGAGGAAAATATAGTGTTGTGGGACAGCTATGAATATAAAACAAGCTTAATAAAGAAATAGTGACAAATTATATTATGCGAAATGCAATGTAATAAAAAAGTTACTAACTCATTGGAAACGTCATAAATAATCTAAATAGTTTTTGACTGTCAAAAACCTTGAAAAATATATTCCTTTAAAAAATGATGTGCAGAATAGATGCCAGTTTAATTGCTATCATATTTTGACAAGCGTGGAGAACCTTATATTCAGCTTATTTGCTAAATTTAGCTCACTTGCTCATGATGAAATGATGGCAGGAACACTATTAGCCAGTTTTGTCATTTTAGTGTTGCTCCATCAAAACCAGCTGTCTCAGCAATTTCAAACTATTGCTATTTTAGTCTTGGATCAATATTTGTACATTCTCATTACAGATTTAGACAGATGAATCCATATAAAATAAGGAATGTTTTCTGATTTGAATGGTAAGTAAAGTTATGTACCAAACACTTAAAATCAATGTTCTCTTTGGCCAGATAAATATTGTCTGCTGTATTTCTGCGGGGCACCATGAGCATGAAATCCCATTAGGCTAGTTCCATATTTTACACAGGACTTTGTCTGATTTGTGTGTCCAAGTGACTTACTCTCTACTGTACCAAAAAGTGTGCATTATAAAGGAAAAATAGAATTTTAAGATTTGTTTTGCTGCTCAAATACCAGTGACTTGGTTCCTGTTTCTGTTGAAGTTTATGGAGAAAAAAGCAACAGAGGAAAGATAGTGCTAATATCAACAACACTAACAGTCAGGTAGCTGGTGCTGGCAGTGGAATGACTGAACCTAATCAGGAGAGAAATGTGGATGAAACCAAGAAGAAACAACTAAGATGTCAGTACATCAATGATTGGGGTTTCAGTTGCAAAATGAAGGAACTAGAGCTACTGGTACAGGAAGTGAAACCAAATTTTATAGGAATAACAGAATCATGGCAGAATACTAGTCATGACTAAAGGATATGATCTCTCCAGACTGAAGAAAGACGGTGGAGTAACATTGGATATTAATTTTGAGGTAGACCATAAAGAAATTAGATGTAAAGGAAAACATCAAATAGAATTTATTCAGGTCAAAATCATTTTGGGGAAGAAAGCTACTAGAGACTTCACTGGGACAATATTTGAGGTTTTGTACTGAGGTCCAGATTGGATTTAGGCATGGATAGAGACCTCTTTAATGTTTTTAATGAAATAAATAGTACTAGAAATTGTGTGATTTTAGGGAGAATTTACTATTTTTAGGCTATAGATAAGAGGATAATAAAGGTTGTTGAAGACAAAGTTGGTTCAAGTGATCATGAGCTAATTCAGTTTAAATTAAATGGCAGAGTAAACAAACTAGGTTTGCAACTAGTGTACTTGATTTCAAAAGGGAAAACTTAATAGTTAAGGCAATTAGTAAGGGAAGTGGATTGGATTAAAAAACTCAGGAAGCTGAATGTGGAGGAGGCTTGGAGTTAAGGGATCAGCAAGGAAAGCTACCTCTTGGAAGCCAGAAAGAGTAGGGAAAAAGTGAGAACTGCCAAAAGCCAAGCAGAGTTGGACCTTCCAAGGACAATAAAACTAATGGCAAAATGTTCTATAGCCACACAAATAAAAAGAAAAAAAGGAAAGAAATGGAACTGCCAAGTACTGAGGATGGTGTGGCATTGGTCAACACCTAAAATACTTGGCCTAAGTTTTAAAGAGACTAATGACGAGCTTAGTGGTGATGGCAGGGCGGCTAATAGAAATGAGGAAATGGAAGTAGAAATGATCACATCTAAGGTGGACGTCAAACTCATATAGCTTATTGGGACCAAATTGGGGGCTCCTGATAATCTCCATCCATGAATGCTAGAGGAACTGGCACATGAAACTGCAAGCACAATAGCAGCTATTGTTAGTGACTCCGTACTCATGGGGGTCATATCCTATGACTGGAAAACTGCTAATGTGCTTTCTATTTTTAAGCAAGGGTGGGGAGGGATTCAGAAAACTACAGTTTGCAGGGACAAGGGACATTTAAAGCTACCCTATCAGAGATGGGGATTTGTCAATATAGTATGGAATAGTTGGTGCATCTCTCGTTCTGAGGCAGTAGGATATGAGTGCAGGTGCTACACAATACATGAAATGCAAAATAATTTGTCTAATAAGATAGTGTGACCCTTTTAAAGGTTTAATGATAATTAAATCAAAATCTTTATTACTCATGTTAGCTGACTATGGTATCCCATGGTAACTGTTTGCAAAATAGTAAGAGACTCCTCTGATACTCCTGCCAAGATATTTCTTCTTCTTTCCTTCTGTCTATTCCATAGGGATCCCAAGGACTTTTTCTCTATCACGACCATAGCTCCCACTATGAAGTTCATGACAACTGCAGATGCACAGTTAAAAGACAATCAGTCCCAATGTCTCAGAGGTTGATTATACACCTTGATATTCAAAAACAGGAAATAAAAAAGAGGGAAAGCTGCATCAAGGAAGGCAAATAGCTCTGCACAGAGAGTGCCCTCATATTTCTAACTCTGGACTCCCTGATGCATCAGCTCGTTGCATGGTTCCTTAAAAGGGTTGGCAGTATGCTAAATGGAGATCTGATCAGGAATTCCATGCACTCCTCCTAACTCTGAGCACTGGAGAATGAGTTACAGCAGATCAGGGTGCTGTAAAGTATGTGTTGTGGAATCAGTACTACTGGAATCTGTGCATGTGACATCAGAGCTCCATACGGTGGGAGCAGCTTCCCTCAGCCATTGGGCACCGAGAGCTGTTTCACATTTGCCATGGAGTAGTAGTGTTTCCAATCAGAGCGCACAGACCTCCACACCATGCCTGTGGGTGAGTGACTTGCCTATAATGCTGCGATGCCCTAAGCTGCACCAACCCACCCAATAATGCTACTTTTAAAACTGAATTTACCAGTAAAACTGAAACAACAAATCGGATTCTGAAGAAAACAACATGCCAGCTTCTGCCTGGCATGAACATCATAGTGCTAGTTGAGTCACCAATACTTTTTGCAAGCTGCCCAGGATATTATTACCAGAGTAGACTTGTGCTCAACACTCTGTGAAGAGGACCATCACTGTTCTTGCACTGATTCATACTGCCAAAGCACAAGAGCCCAATGGCCAGTAGGGAGATCTTCTGTGCCAGTGTAAAGTCCCGTGCTGCCCTCACCTCTGTTCCTTGTTGCCCTGGGAACTGCCATACAGAATTTAATAGCCACACCCCTGCAACTCCACAGATATCTGCTTTATATCTGCAGGGATGCAAATGCAGATATCTGCAGATCATTTTTGCAGATGTGGACACAAATTTTGTATGTGTGCAGGGCTCTATTTATAGCACTTCAGACACCATCTTTGCTCCCTCTGTGGCTATGGGACATGTTGTACAAAAGGCTGTCAGGCCTTCCTGGGTGTCCCAGGCCAGCAGTATTGCCTAATGGCGTAAAGCCTGCTGGTAAAGTTCAAAGGGGCTGCTTCTCCTACCTTCACTATCAGAGTAAAGTCACCTTGTGGCGAAAGTCCAAGTGGTAGTATGGAGGTAGGAAAGCTCGGGTGCACCCAACTCTGCTGGGTTCTGACTCAGGGTCCTTTGATACAAGGCATCCTGGCACAGGGCTCAGGTCCCAGTACCCCAAATACATCCCTGAGTTACTTCCTACTCTTGTCCTCATCGCTCTAGCATTGTTTAAGGCACAGGTGGTGGCATTTTTTGGGTCACGAGCCACTAACCCACAGAAAAATCAGTCAGGCGGGGACGAAACAAATTCTCATTGATGTGGTCCCCAACTGAGAAGCAGAAAGACACTCCTCACCTTCCCCTTGTACTCCAGAGCCTTGGAGGGCCCAGGGCTGTTCTTTAACTCTGACTTCACCAGTGCAGGATCTGAGGAAGTGGGTCTGGCCCTCGAAAGCTCATCACCTATTAAACCATCTTGTTAGTCTTTAAAGTGCTACATAGTCCTGTTTTTTGTTTCAGTCCCTACTGTGGTCACTGAAAAAGGCCTGAGGAGTATGTATCAGGAAGATGGTAAATGTTATTAGTGCTTCTTTTCTGGAGCACATTTGTATCTCTTGAATCTCGTTATTTGGCAAGAAAGGGAACAGTTGGGCCCTAAGGTGAAGTGAGAGATGGATGAGAAATATCCAGCAATCTGTTTGGTTCCTCTCTATAGTATTAAGAGACTAAAACAGCAGGTTTTAGAACTGTGTTCCCAATTTGCCAGTAGACACATTATGGCCAATTTGGATTCCCTCCTTCTATGACAGAATTCCTGCAGCCACATTTCAGTCTTAAAACCACATCATTTTAGTTTTTCCAATGTCTGAGTTTTGTTCATGCTCAAAGAAGCATTTTAAAACAAAAAGAAAGGTTTATAAGCCTTAAACATGACCGCAATGACTGGTGCCCCGAAAGCTCTGCCCAGAAGTGTTAGCAATTTAAATGAGTCTGGCACATTGGTTATTGGACATTATCAAAAGACAGGATACTAGACTGAACGGCCCCAAGATCTGATTCATAATGGAAAACTCTGTACAGTACATTCCAAGCAGCAATGAGTGACATAGACAAAGAAAAAAGTCTGACTAGACTTAGTCAAAACCATAGCACGCCAGCCTGCTCGCCACTGTTTTTTTGCTTCAAGGATAATAAACTGACTTGATGATTACAATGGTTAGGACAGTGTGAAATGATCAGTTGACTTTGGAAATGCTTGCCCGTGAAACTTGAGACTTTCTAACAAGCATTCAAACTAAGTGGCAGTTCACGCTAGTGAAGGCAGCCTTCCTTTTTTTCATTTTCATGAAAACCTAATTTTGCGCTGGTTTGCTATCAGTAAGAAAAAGGACTCACACAGCACTATTCAGTCTCATGTATAAGAAAAGGGCATAATGACCTACTGGGAGGTGCTTTATGAAACTAAACATGTCCACATTATGAGACTATGCAGCACACAAAGCTGTCCTGTTTATAGGACGAATCAAGGGCAACCGCTTGGAGGCCCCGCGATGACCATCCCAAACTGGCCTATGGATGGGAGGAACCAGAGGATTATGAGGCACTGGCATGACAGAGGTGCAAGGGTCACCTTCCCCTCCTCACAAACACTTACCATGTGGATAGCGGTAGCAGCCCAGCAGCCTTCTCCGCTCTGCCCCACCACTCTCTCTCAGCCCGCTGCTCATGGCTTCTCAGTGATGGCAGGAAGCAGAGTGCCTGCTCGAGAGCATTCCCCTTCCTGCCACGCATCAAGTAGCAAGGTGTAGCAGGCTGGGGAGTGTGGTGCAGCAGGGCTAAGTGGGCAGGGGAGGAGGGGAAGTGGTGAAGTGGAGGAGTGGGGCCTACGGCTGGGGAATTGCCCTAGGCCCCATGCCTGGAGCACTGAGGGGGAGGGGTTGCCCAAGGGCCTGTAATCCCTTTGGGATGGCCATGCAGGCACATTTCTGTTTACACAAAGACACGCTGCTGGTGTTAGCAGAGGCAATTCTACTCAGGTCAGTGGAGTGGACAGTCATAATAGCAATTACTTAGCCACTGTTTTATGACTGGAAATACTTTAGTAACTCAGGGCCTAGTGCTACTCCTATTGAAGTCACTGGGACTCCATGACTCATAGGGCATGTCTACAGAATAATTAGACACCTGTGATTGGCCCATGCCTGCCAACTCAGGCTCATGGGGGCTAGGGTTCTGTTTCACTGCTGTGTAAACTTCCAGACTCAGGCTGGAGCCCAGGCTCTGGGGCTTTGAAAAGTGGATGGGTTCCCAATATCCAGTCTTAATAAAAAAACTAGAAAGCTACACAGCAATGAAACAGCTCCACAGCCTAAGCCGCGTGAGCCTGGGACAGATGGGACAGGCCATCCACAGGTTTTTCTTTGCTGTGTTGACTCACTGAAAGATGTTATGGCCATTGTGATTATCTGGTCTCATCTCCTGAACATTGCAAGCCACAGAACCACACAAACTCATTCCTGTAATAGACTCATAACCTCTGGCTGAGTTACTGAAGTCTTCAAATCATGATTTAAAGACTTCAGGTTACAGATGTAACCCCCTTTTTCCTCCCCGGGTTACTCGGGAGCAGGTCACACTCTCAGGTGTGCCAGGGCACCTGACAGTCTTGACATAAAAGGAGATCCTGAGTACCCCAGTGGTGATGTTGTTTGGTTGGGGAAAACCTACCCACCCCCTTGCTGTAGATCCTTGCTTATGAAGAATGTACAATGGCGGTGCCTCCACCTGGTTGGCCTTGTACACACTTACTGGTGTGCCTTGAGAGCCTCCAGGAATATACTCATTCCAGCTATAATCTGGATCTAATTCCAGAACAACAACTACAAATCATGTACATCTAATAGATTACATTAAAATAAACAATCTTTACTTAACTTAAATAAATAGGATTAACAAATTAACAGTGAATAACATCAGTTAACAAAGTGCACAACAATAATTGGAACTTATATATCTAGCATTTGCACTGCCAATATTGATCCCACCCCAGAGTGTGCACACCCCTGGACTCAGAGTCCCAGACTCTTGCTTGTGTGGGTGCGCTTGAAGAACTGCAGCTGTAGTGGAGATTCTCTGTAGAAAGTGTGTATGAGAATCCAAGCTAGGCAGCAGCTCTGTCCCAGGCAGCACTTTTCCCAAATAGGCCCAATTACTTACAGCCTCATGCTGTGCCTATCAGAAGCAGCCTGCTGGATCCCAGTTCCAAAAGTCTCTAGTCCCAGTCTGTAGCTGCACTCTAAGGGTATGTCTAGACTACAGGGTTTTGTCGACAGAAGTTTTGTCGACAGATACTGTCGACAAAACTTCTGTCGACAAAGAGTGTCTAGACTACATCCAGTTCTGTCGACAAAGCAAGCCGCTTTGTTGACATAACAGTGTGGACGCAAAGGACAGTGTAGATACAATAATGCCTTCTATCGACAGAACTCTGTCAACAAAACGCGTTATTCCTCGTAGAATGAGGTTTACATACATCGACAAAACTGCTGAGTTTTGTTGACATTATGTCGACAGAAGTCAAAGGCAGTGTGGACGCAGGTATAGTTTTGTCGACAAAAGTCCACTTTTGTCGACAAAACCCTGTAGTCTAGACACACTCTAACAGCCCCTGGACTGGATCAAACTCCTCCACAGCAGCCTGGCTACCCTTGTGTTCCAAAATCCAACGGCAGAGTCACAGACTGCTAGGCCTCTCTCCTCATGCACATGGAGAGACACAGATCTCTCCACACAAGAGTAACTTCCTTCCTGTTTTTCTCAAGGGCTCATGGGAATTGTAGTCTGTGAGTCTGTATTGCAGCACACATGGTCTTTCCAGAAAATAAGCAGAGGCACCTTTAGTAAGGGGACTACACAAAGATTCCTTTAAAAAAAAAAAAAAAAAAAAAGAGTGGTCCTGTAGCACTTTAGACACTAACATATATATATATATATATATATATATATATACATATATATCTCGTATCATGAGCTTTCGTGGGCACAGCCCACAACCCCATTCTTTGTCGTAGGTCCTGTGATGGTGTCACTTGTATAGATGTGTGGACAGAGCTGGCAATAGAGTTTATTGCAGACAACCCCCTAACCTGAAGCAAATTCTTTCCAGCAACCACGCATCATACCTCAGACATATTCACCCAGGAACCAACTCCTGTAATAAACTCCAATGCCAGCTCTGCCACACATCTATACAAGCGACACCATCACAGAACCTAACCACATAAGCCACCACATCAGCAGCTTATACAAATGCACATCCACTAATGTGATATATGCCATCAAGTGCTAGCAGTGCCCCTCTGCCATGTATATTGGCCAAACTGGACAGTCTCTATGAGAAAAGAATAATGGTCACAAATCAGATACTTAAAATAGTAGCACATAGAAACCTGTAGGGGAACATTTTAACCTGTCTGAGCACTCATTCATGAATTTAAAAGTAGCCATTTTATTACAAAGTAATTTCAGGAACCAACTACAGGGACTGAGGAACTGGCCTTCATATACAAATTTGACCCTATCTCCCAGGGACTGAACAAAGACATGAACTAGATGGGCTGTAATATTCAACACCCAAATGACATCAAAAGCTAAGTATGGGACACTTATAGCCCACTCTTTTAGCCTCATTTATCATAGGCAATATAATTGACAGCTTCGCCCCACCCTTCTTTTTCTGCTTTAAATTTGGGGGGATTCTCCCTTTTGCTCCACTCATCTGAAGAAGTGTTCTGTGCCTGCAAAAGCTCATGATACAATATCAATATTTTTGTTAGTCTCTAAGGTGCTACAGGACCACTCTTTTTTTTAAGTTACAGACTAACATGGCTACCCCTCTGAGAGATTCCCTTATTTGCACTAGTTTAAACCTACAAATAACCTGTGCCTTTGTGCTGCAGAAGAAGACAACAAACAAACAAATTATCCAACAAACACAATTTCTCTGCCAGTCTGATCTGGAGAAAATTCCTCCCCAATCCCCAAAATATAGTGGTCAGTTGGCCTCTGAGCATATTGGCAGACTAACTGGGCAGACAACTGGGAAAGAATTCTCAGTACTAGAATTCTCTCTCCCCATCTGGTGCTGGGGATATTTACTACTATGGTGACCAAATGTCCTGATTTTATAGAGACAATGCCAATATTAGAGGCTTTTTCTCATATAGGTGCCTCTTACTCCCCAATATCTGTCCCAACCTTTCATACTTGCTTTCTGGTTACCCATAGTCACTACTCACAGTAGCAGATGGGATATATGCCATCATAGGCAGTCTCATCATGCCATCCCCTCTGTAAATTTATCAAGCTCAGTTTTGAAGCCAGTTAGATATTTTGTCCCTGCTACTCTATAGCTTCACTCTAATGGCTTGAAATCTTCTAATTTCAAATGGTTGATGGCCATTTTATATGTATTTCTTTTTGTGTCCACATTGACACTTAAGTGAAATAACTCTTCTCCCACCCCTGGTATTTATCTCTCTGATGTATTTATAGAGAGCAATTGTATCTCCCCTCTGCCTTCTTTGGATTAGACTAAACAAGCCAAGCTTCCTGAGTTCTCTCTTCAGATAGCCAACTTTCTGATCATCCTCTGTATTGGTTCTAGTTTGATTTTATCTTTCTTAAACATTTCTCTTTTCAGAGTGGTTACTTTTAATTTAAAGGACACACTAGATCCCAATATATGCCATCTCCTGTCTCTTCTGTGTCACTTTTCATTCTCCTTTTTCTTTGTTTTAAATGTACCTACATCTGCATTATCTCCACAGATTATGACTGTACCTAATTGGAGAAAGAAAATGGCAAACAGACACCTGTGGAATAAGGGGGCATTATTTGGGGCAACCCATTTATACATACAGTTGTGATTCTAAAAGCAATCAATTTGCGCTGACCTCTGGTTCAAAGCTTCTTTTCTATACAATAGCCACCCAGGCAGTTGTAGATCTCACAATGCTGCCTACATGTGTACATCACAGTTACAGAACAAGTAGCACTTTAGACACCCTTTTAGTCCCTTCTGAGTGCAATCCTTTGGAGACAGGTTTTGTTACCCTCACTCTTTCCTAGATGGAACAATCCACTCCTGCATTTCTTAGACTGGATCTGTGGGTAGCAGCTCTGCTGTTTATCAGCAGTGTTTAGCTGATAGGCCAAGGTGAGTGTGGCACCTCTAAGCTCTTTTCTTCCAGATGCCTGGGGCCAGTGAGCTGAATAAGGTGACAAAATCAGCTTCTTCCAACAAAGCATTATTTACTCATCCAGAAGGCTATAGCACACAGAACAAAGTATAAAAAAAATAAAAGTCTATGTTCTTAAATCTTACCCAACCTTTAACTTGTCCTTGCTTAGATTACCCAGTCCTGTTTGACCCAAGCAACCATGTGTCTTGTACTGGGTAGGAGTAAAAGTCCTCTTTTTGCCTGTGTGCCAGCTCAGAAGTCTTAGTTTCCAATTTCCCTCCAACTTTGTCCTCTCCAGATCCATTGATTTGCCCTGGGTGTGGGTGGAACTGGTTTATTCCTCATCGTAGAGGGGGTTTGTCCCTCTCCTTCCATTGCAAAAAGTTCTTGCACAAGAAGCCTGCAGTGTAGACGTAGCCTTTGAGTCCAAGTAATGAGTTGGGGAAAAAAAGGAGCAAGTAAACTGAAATGAAACACAGATTTATAAAAAGATTATACCAATACTTTCCACATTTTCATCAGGTTATCTTTCACATCTCCTTTGTACCTTGCTAAATGATGTAATTTCTATTGCATGCTGGAGCATATGTGTTATTATTAAATGGTGATTATGCAATGCATATGTCAGGCTTTACCACTTGCAATTTTTCTTCCACATTCATCTGTGAAACACAGAACAGCCAGGTTAGACTATATAGTTTAATTCAGGTGCTCTAGTATTTGTAAAGAATATGCAATCAAAGAATATCAACAAACTGTAATTGACATCACCTTAGCTTCTTATCACATCAAGAGTTATCTTTCTTGATTGATGCAGAGTGATGTGCAATCACTTGTAACTGATTGGAATTCATTCAATATAGAATGACACGATGATTAATTGCCACCAGGAAATAATGATTCTTTATAACTGATAGTGATAAAAGGACATACCTTTATTAGTCCACATTTTTTGGCTTCCTGCTCCAAGCATTTATATATAATTGAGACTATAGTGAACAAGTTGTAGACATTGGGTGAGGACATCAGCTACTGTGTATTGGCATAGCTTTATTGATTTCATGGATATGGCCCATGTCTCTTACATCCTATGTAATAATAAATAAATAAGAAGGGTGGATGCAACTAGGCATAGCTAACATTTCCTAATTAATACTTATGCTTACCTCAAGTACCTTGAACAGCCCGAAGCCATGAAATATTTATTCATGCTCAGATGAAACACCTTTTGGAAATACAATGGTCACATTTTCCAGCAGAACACACACAGCTGACACAATTATTTCCTGTTCATTTTTAAGAGAAGATGGAGGCTTTGAAGTCCATGGAGTTATGCTGATTTACACTAGCTAAAGATCTGTCTCCGTCCTCAGAGCAGTATGCTTATTAATAGCAAGATCAAATTGGCAGCACCCAGAATTTCAGAGATTGTTCAGGTGGCAGAAATACACAGTCTGCTCACCACAGACACATTTCAGGTGCTTGATTTTGTACCTACAATGTATTGTATGAGGAATAAGGGTTATTTTGAGAGAAGCGTTTTCTCTTGAAATAACCGCGTCTTAACAACGTCTGTTATTTTGAAATAGTGCCATAATGCAAATATGCAAATGAAGCACGGGATATTTAAATCCCAGCTTTATTTGCAATTTCGCATGTCTTCATTTGTATCCTTCTCTCGAAAGAGGGTGCAATGTAGGCATACCGCACTTGCATGCAATGTAGCGGGGTAATGTAGGCATACCGCACTTGCAAATGAAGCCTGGGATTTGAATTTCCCGGGCTTCATTTGCATAAGCCGGGCGCCGCCATTTTTAAATCCCAGCTAGTTCGAACCCCGTGCCACGCGGCTACACGCGGCACGGAGTAGCTAGTTCGGATTAGGCTCCATGAGGAGTACACCTAGTTCGGATTAGAAGCCTAATCCGAACTAGCTACTCCGTGCCGCGTGTAGCCGCGCGGCACGGGGTTCGAACTAGCTGGGATTTAAAAATGGCGGCGCCCGGCTTATGCAAATGAAGCCCGGAAAATTCAAATCCCGGGCTTCATTTGCAAGTGCGGTATGCCTACATTACCCCACTAGTTCGAACTGACCCATACTTCTGTCCTCTCCTGACTAGAACATAGAAAATCTCTATTAATAGATCCTCCTGTAAGAGATGTTTCTGTCCAATCATTGTTCTCCTCTGCACCCATCAGCTTTCCCCCCAGCCCTTGGTTCAAGTCCTGTTCTACGACCTTTTAAATGTTAAGTGCCAGCAGTTGGGTTCCATTTTGGTTTAGGTGGAGTCCATCCTTCCTGTATAGGCTCCCCCTTTCCCAAACGTTTCTCCAGTTCCTAATACATCTAAACCCCTCCTCTCTACACCATTGTCTCATCCACACATTGAAATTCTGAAGCTCTGCCTGCCTACCTGGCCCTATGCATTTTTTCTTCAGAAAAAAACATTCTGACATTGTTTTACATTTGTGTTTTCTACTAAACAACTGAATGGTGATATAATATAAAACCTTTCTATTATCTGCTACACATCTGAGAGAGTTTGAACATCTTTCTGTGTATCTATCCCTCCACCTGTGAGTCAAGAATTCCTTCTAAACAGTAGGCACTAGGACCACCTAAAGCATGGGTGGGCAAATACCAGTCCATAAGCTAACTCCTGGTGGGCACCTACTGCTATATTTACCTGTGCAGCTGCAGGTAACAATGATTGCAGATCCTGTTGGCCATGAACCACTGTTCCTAACCAATGGGAGCTGCAGGAGGCAGTGTCTCAGTCCATGCCATATCCCATCACTCCCATTGGCCACAAACAGTAGTTCACAGCCCGAGGGAGCTGCAATCACTGGTACCTGCAGCACTGCAGGTAAATATAGTGGTGGTAGCCTGCCAGAGGCTAACTCTGGTGAACTTCTACCATGTTATTGCTCACCCTTGTCTTAAAGCAAAATCAGGGTTTGGTTGTTTCAGGACAATGGGATGTGCGTGGAATGCAATTGTTTCTCATGAAACCAAAAGGGAGGAGAGGGATAGCTGGGACAGTTATATTCATGAATGACCACAGGGGTACAGTAAGCATGGGGGACAGTTATACCCTAGAATGCCCACAGGGGTTGGCAAGCAATCCAGACCTGGAGAGCAGCCAGCCTGAACCACCACCTGACTGCCCCCACTCCCTTCCTGAGCCCCTTACTTCCCATGCCTTGTCCTGACTCCTGCACCCCCTACTCCTTTCCCTAAGCTCCTCTTTACCCCTCAACCGTGACTTTGCATCCTCCACACCACCAGCCTCCTGCCCTGAAGGATCTGACCGACAGTGGGTAAATCTTCTAATATTTTATTCAAAGAAAAATCCACCCAAAACAAATGCATAAAATAGTCTCTTTACCCAGAAATGACTTGTACATTTAAACATTTTTTGGATTTCATTTCTTATTTTAAACACAATTACTACATTTTCCTTTAGCTCAGATCAAGGCTCAGAACCGACTTTCATCAAAGTGTTTTGAAGCTCCCCAGAACATTGACTCCACTGGCTTTTTCTGCTGAGATTTTTATAGTAATTATCACAACAAATCTGAAGTTATTTCCACTTATAACATCTGTTTTCTGATAAAATTATATGGTTAGTATTTCAATTATTTTCCCTCATATTGTTTAGCTGTTAATATTTTCTCTTCCTTGTTCCTCAACTTTGTAAATACTTTTTTTCTGAATAAAAAGCTTATTCCCCAGAAATATGCTTTCTTTTCTTAGGTAGAATAGCAGAAATGATCTCTGAAAATGAGTTGGCCCTACTTATAGGATTTCTGGAGTGCAGGAAGCACAGATTTAAAATATATTCATAATAAGCTTGTGTGTGGAGCCAGACAAGTTTTATAATCCTGAAAGCATAATATAGTGTGGATAAGAGAGGACCTTGTGCAAAAAGATGAATTTTAGGTGAAATCCATATCCCATTTGCTCAAGGCAATAATCTGAAAGTTCACCAAAAAAGGGAAGAGTGCTGCTTGTATGCAAAATAAATCAGTTTTCAACAAGTTTTTAGTCAGTTGGCATCTCTCAGATTCCAGTAGACAGTAGAATTATGAGCAAAAGTTTTTCCCTCAGTGGAAAAAGATGAGAATAGCAATGAAACATCATAGTTGTTCTAGAAGAAAGCCTATTCAACCAACTATAAAATAAAAATTGTAACAGGAATTAATAACTTATTGGACACTTCTTCACACATGTGGTGACACATACGTATGCAATTCATAACTGAGAACCAAGTAACAAAATAATTTGGCACCTGGCACTTAAACCACTGCAAAACAAATTATTGTAATTATCATCTATATATTGACCCAAATTTTGCATTCAGATGAACATGTGCACTGAAATGAATGGGAGTTATATGAATTTATCTGCAGGCAGAATTTGGTTGTTAGTAGCAATAACTCAACAAAGTGATCCCAAGTGAACAAACAAAGTTAACCTTCACTAACAAAGCAGAGTAACAGGCTGTTAGAATGCATACTTCACGGTGCATAATAGGAAAGATACATGACATGAATGATAATAATCAACAGGACATTCCTCATTATCATATGGATTTCTATCTACTAAATAAATGAGAGTAAGTGAAGTTAAAGTTAAAAACCAGTAAAGCCAAATATCAATGTGTCATTGATTACAATGACTTGATAGGTATTTTTTGTTATTGGTTAAGCAAGATCTCCCTCCAGGCAATAGGTATTTAGGAGAATGGAATTGGAAAAAAAAATAATTCTGTTTAGAAGTTGTTTCTGTTTGGCACATCTATTCCTGACTTTTATTTAATCAGTGAGGTTTCATGGAATACAAAACCTTACTAAAGCTTTGGTTTTCACTTGTAGTTTTACTCTCTATTGAAATTCTTTCATGACTCTAGGACTTAATTCTCCCCTCACATACCCGCGTCAAAATCAGAAGAAATTCCAGAGAAGTCAATCAATTTAATTGGTGTAATGGGATAACAAGGATTGTAATCTTATTCTGACCTCTGCAGAAAGATCTCCTTATACACCCACCAGTACTGTGGATACTAAGAACCAATTTCCAGAACTACTGCTCCCATTTATTTTGGCTTTGTCTCTCTTAGTCCATAAGTAACATGGGGATTGTACACACTGTAGGGGGCAAGAGAAGATAGGCATGCCATGAGAATACCAATGGCCAGGGTAATTTATGTGAATTGTAGAAGGAAATGCTACCAGATCTGCCATATCTGCATCTTTCCTATTTTGTCTGAAGCACTGGCATTTTGTTTATTATGGGAGATGCAGTGATTTTTGCAATATGTACCCAGGTTCTTTCTTTGCTGTATTTAATTGTGTGTGCATTGATTTAATTTTATTCACATACTCTAATTTGTCTAAATCCCAGGTTATAAACTTTATATAATCTGCCTCTATAAAACACACAAAACTCAAAATTCTAATTAAGAATATAAACACTAAAGAAACCTTAAAGATGCAAATACATTTTTTGGCTGATTCTGTTTCAGATGAGGAAAAATATATGTGTGTATTTGGCTCAAAAGTCCATACTCCATCATTACCTTCTAATGTCTTCTTCTAGAATGAGTGAATAGTGTTGATTATATGGATATAATCCCAATGTTGGCATGTGAACTTTGATCTTCTAAGCATCTCACTGTGATGATTAATTTATAATTTTACTTTACTTCCAGCAACAAAGTCCTTTGTTTTTTGGCTGAAGTGAAAACCTGAAAGCAGCATTTGACATATAGGGGATTTCTTCCCTGTTTTTTATGAAGAGTGCAACAAGGCAAATTTTGGGATGATTCCATAAAAGGCCAGTCTTAGAGGATCTTGAAAGTAATTTAACCCATGGGTAGCCACATGGCATGGGAAACACAGAACCACAGACTTTCATCTTCGACTCCTCTATGGAAAATCTAAGCAGAGTGACTGTTTCACTTTATAAACATCATGGCAGCCGAAACTATAAATCATTGTTTATAGCACCTTTTAAAGACCATTTATGAGGGAAAGAATGAAACAGTTATATATATAAAAAATCTCTTGATGTAAGGGCCAAGCATAAGAGAAATGCTAATGAACAAATGAACTAAAAATGTTTAGTAAAAGTACCATTCAAAAGTGATTGGAACATAGTTATATTCCTTGCAATAATACTGTGGAATACAAATGACTTTGGGAAAAGGTGGCTTTCTTTCTGAAGTTGTTTTTATATCTTACAAAGACAGAGAAGATGTCTCCCTGTGTGCATCTAGACTACGTTCCTCTTTCAAAAGAGGAATGCAAAGCAGGGAAATCGAAAATGAAAATGAAGCACTGATTTACAAATCTCGTGCTTCATTTGCATAATCTCTTCGGATTGCTTTTTCGGAAGAGATTTTTTTCAAAGAAAAAAAAAGGCAGTCTGGACAGGTTGCTTTTGAAAAAACAACAACCCTTTTTTGAAAGAATCCTGTAAACTTCATTATTTCAGGAACAAGGGTTCTTTCAAAAAGGGGTGTTTTTTTCCCCAAAAGGACCCTGTCTAGTCTGCTTATTTGTTTTGAAAAAATCTCTTCCGAAAATGTGACCAGAAGAGATTATGCAAATAAAGCATGAGGTTTGTAAATCAGCACTTCATTTACATTTTCCATTTCCCTCATTTGCATTCCTCTTTCAAAAGAGGAATGTAGTCCAGACACACCCCTAAATCCTGATTTTCAAAAGAAGTCAATAAAGTTAAATAACTTTAAGGATCTATGCCTTAGTTTCTCTGTACACCCATTAAATGGGCATATCAATACCTACATTCTCCCATCTTTTGTATTTTTCTGTCTATTTAAATCACAATTCAGAAAAGTCTATGGGAATAGTCACATACTTACAATTTAGGCATGTTACCTCCTGAGTCAGGGCCTTAGAATGTAAGCTCTTTGGGGCAGGAACCATTTGTGTTTATACTGCAGTTGGCTCAAGGGGATCCCAGTTTTATTTGGGACATCCAGGCATTATTGTAATCATACTTAATTAATAATATGCAAACATATGTAAATATACAAGCAAGACCTCAGAACGTCAATGGAGCAAGTCCTGTGCTTAATGTTAAGGATGTACCTAAGTGCCTGGCTAGATCTAGGCCTAAAGGAATTCCACAGAGGACTAGTTAATAGTCATGCTCTGCTTTCTGAGATTGAATTACAATTCTGTTTTCTAAGGGCACAAGTTTGGGATTTCCTGTCTCTGAAATACAATTTCATAAACTGGCAATAGTAGCATTATGTGTGATATTATTAATTATGCATCTTCAATCTAGGATAAAGGATTGAAAGTGGTTTAGAATTTCCAAAATATGTTGCCTTTTTTTCCTTTCTGCATACAGAAACAATTCATTGTTTATTGCTGCTTTGAAATGGTGTACTTTCAGAATGAACTCCAAAATTGTACTCTCCATTTCTTTTGTGTATTTTGTCATAAGGATAATAAACAGGATTTATTGTCTTTCACATTAAAACTCAAACTCTCTGTTTCCTAATTACATTAGGAGGATGACTTCTTATCCAAGTGTTTTATTTTAAAATGACATTATTTGTGTGGCTTCAGTGGACAAGTTAGATTGCTCCTGACATTGGGCAGCAGCAAATGAGCTTCCTGTTTGGTTTCATTCTAATTGACATGAGACTTACTTAGTCAATATCTCTGAAATGAGAGCAGAAATGAGTTTCCATGAGTCTGAGTAATTTAGTAACTGAGGGTACGTCTACACTACAGCGCTAGTTCGAACTAACTTAGTTCGAATTAGTTAATTCGAACTAAGCTAGTTCGAACTAACGCATCTAGAACTAAAAACTAGTTCGAACTAGCGTTTTGCTAGTTCGAACTAGCAAGTCCACATTGAGTGGACTCTGAACAGGGCTTAAGGATGGCCGGAAGCAGTGCCGGCAGGGCATAAAAGGAGGACTTAGAGCATGGAGATGCTGTCTCAGGCTAGCCGAGGGCTGCGCTTAAAGGGTCCCGACCCCCACCCTGGACACACAGTTCTAAGGGGTGCCCCGCTTGCAAAGAAGTTCTGGCTTGGAGTGCCCTGAGTGCCCACACTGGGCACATCACACCACTCGGCCATCAGCCCGGCTGCACTTGCCGCAGGCTGCCATCTGGGGAGAGGGAGTAATTGGGGGGCTGCAGGAGAGCTTCCACCCCCAGAAGCCCGCAGAGCCAGCCCAGTCCTCCCCATCGGGGGCTCGTACCCCATTACTCCCTCACCTCCTTCCACTTACCCTTCCTTAGCCCCCCTTCTTATTGATGTACAAAATAAAGATAACGTTTCTTCCAACATTGACTCTGCCTTAATTGAAAAAAAACTGGGGGAGACTGGGAAAAGGAGGTGGGAGAGGGGAAGAGAAAGGCTGGGAGAGGGGAGGGCAACTAACATGATCAGGGGTTGGGAATAGGTCCCAGATGAAGAAAGGCTACAGAGACTGGGACTGTTCAGCTTAGAAAAGAGGAGACGGAGGGGGGACAGGATAGAGGTCTCTAAAAGCAAGGGTTGGGTGGAGAGGGTGCATTCAGAAAAGTTCTTCCTGAGTTCCCATAAAGAAGGACTAGAGGACACCAAAGGAAAGTAATGGGTAGCAGGCTTCAAACTAGTAAGAGAAAGTTGTTCTTGACAAAGCAAATAGTTAACCTGTGGAACTCCTTGCTGCAGGAGGCTGTGAAGGCTAGTACTAGAACAGAGTTTAAAGGGAAGTGAGATAAAGTGATGGAGGTTGGGTCCATGGAGTCCTATTAGCCAGAGGGTAGGAGTGGTGTCCCTGCCCAAAGTTTGTGGAAGGCTGGAGAGGGATGGCACGAGACAAATGGCTTGGTCATTGTCTTCGGTCCATCCCCTCCAGGGTCCCTAGGGTTGGCCGCTGTTGGCAGACAGGCTACTGGGCTAGATGGACCTTTGGTCTGACCCAGTACTGCCATTGTAAGCTCAGGGCTCAGTGTCGGGGGTCTCAGTGGACCCCCTTGATTTTCATGCACACCTGCTCCTGGGTGGCCAGGCTGGCAGCTCTCCTGCCCTAGACGGCCACTTTCCTGTGCCTAGTGCGGAGATTGTGGACGAGGTCCACGATGTCCGCACTAGCCCAGGAAGGTGCCCGCCTCTTGCGGTCCAGGGCAAGCTCCCGGGAGCCACCAGCCTGGTCCCGGCAAGAGGGGGTGGGCTGGGGGGCATCAGGTGGGTGGCTCTGTGCTGTGCCAGGTGCAGGGTCTGCTAGCTGGGTGCTGGCAGGCTTGCACCTGGCACGGGCACCGTAGCCAGCCCGTGCCCCTTTAAGAGGTCCGGGGCCGGGAGGGGGGCATAGAGTTTCCCTGGTGTTGGCCAGAGTGGCCACCAGGGAAACCTGGGGAGGGCTAGCCTCCCACTAGTTCGAACTAAACGGCTACACAGCCCTTAGTTCGAACTAGCTAGTTCGAACTAGGCGTTAGTCCTCGTAAAATGAGGTTTACCTAGTTCGAACTAAGCGCTCCGCTAGTTCGATTCAAATTCGAACTAGCGGAGCGCTAGTGTAGCACCTATTAAAGTTAGTTCGAACTAACGTCCGTTAGTTCGAACTAACTTTGTAGTGTAGACATACCCTGAGGGTATATCTACACTACAGCACTAATTCGAACTAACTTAATTCGAATTAGTTAATTCGAACTAAGCTAATTCGAACTAGTGCATCTAGACCTAAAAACTAATTCGAATTAGCATTTTGCTAATTCGAAATAGCATGTCCACATTGAGTGGACCCTGAACCGAAGTTAAGGCTGGCCGGAACAGATGCCAGCAGGGCATCAGGTTAGGACTTAGAGTGTGGAGCTGCTGCCTTGGCTAGCCGAGGGCTGTGCTTAAAGGGACCCAACCCCCACCTGGGACAGACAGTTCTCAGGGATCCCCGCTTGCTTGTCTACCTCGATGAGGGACAGCAAAGCAGTCCTGTCTTGGAGTGCCCTGAGTGCCCACAGTTGGCACATCACAGCACTCGGCCATCAGCCCGGCTGCACTTGCTGCAGGCTGCCATCTGGGGTGGGGGAGGTCAGTCGGGGGGGCTGTCAGGATCCAGGAGACCCTGCAGGAGACCTTCCACCCTGAGGAGCCCGCAGAGCCACCCCAGTCCTCCCCATCAGGGGCTCGTACCCCATTCCTCCCTCACCTCCTTCCACTTACTCCTCCCTAGCCCCCTTCCTGATGTACAAAATAAAGGACACGTGTGTTCAAAAATAGAAACTCTCTTTATTTAACAAAACTGGGGGAGGGGATTAACCTCTGGGGATACTGGGAAAAGGAGGTGGGAGAGGGGAAGAGAAAGAGTGGGAGAGGGGAGGGGAAACCTGGGAGGAGGGAGCTGGAAGGGAGAAGCCAGGAGAAGAAGGAGGAGGGGAAGTATAAAACTATGGTACGCCATATCTTCAGTACTGTATACAGATGTGGTCTCCTCACCTCAAAGAGATGTTTTGGCCTTGGAAAGGGTTCAGAAAAGGGCAACTACAATGATTAGGGGTTTGGAACAGGTCCGATATGAAGAGAGGCTAAAGAGACTGGGACTTTTCAGCTTAGAAAAGAGGAGACTGAGGGGGGATATGATAGAGGTCTATAAAATCATGAGTGGTGTAGAGAGGGTGCATAAAGAAAAGTTCTTCATTAGTTCCCATAATATAAGGACTAGAGGACACCAAATGAAATGAATGGGTAGCAGGCTTCAAACTAATAAAAGAAAGTACTTCTTCACAAAGCAAATAGTCAACCTGTGGAACTCCTTGCCGCAGGAGGCTGTGAAGGCTAGAACTATAACAGAGTTTAAAGAGAAGTTAGATCAAGTCATGGAGGTTGGGTCCATGGAGTGCTATTAGCCAGGCGGTAGGAACAGTGTCCCTGGCCTGTGTTTGTGGAATGCTGAAGATGGATGGCATGAGACAAATCGCTTGGTCATTGTCTTCGGTCCATCCCCTCTGGGGTACCTGGTGTTGGCTGCTGTCGGCAGACAGGCTACTGGGCTAGATGGACCTTTGGTCTGACCCAGTATGGCCGTTCTTATGTTCTTATGTTCTAAGCTCAGGGCTCAGGGTCGGGGGTCACACTGGACCACCTTGATTTTCATGCAAACCTGCTCCTGGGTTCGCATTTGGCCTTTGGTGGCTAGGCTGGAAACTATCCTGCCCTAGACGTCCACTTCCCTGTGCCTAGTGTGGAGGTCGTGGACATTGGAGGTCTCCCCCCAAACCTGGATGAGGTCCACGATCTCTGCTCTAGTCCAGGCGGGCGCCCGCCTCTTGCGGCCCCGGGCAGGCTCCCAAGAAGAGGTGGAGGGCTCGGTGGCAATGGGTGGTGGGCTCGTGTTGTGCCAAGTGCAGGGTCTGCTGGCTGGTTGCTGTCAGGCTTGCACCTGGCACGGGCACTGTATCCAGACCGTGCCCCTTTAAGGGCTCCGGGGCCGGGAGGGGGGCAGACGCGTTTCTCTGGTTGTGCCCAGAGTGGCCACCAGGGCAAGCTGGGAAGGGCTATCCTCCAACTAGTTCGAATTAAGTGGCTACACAGCCCTTAATTTGAACTACTTAATTTGAACTAGGCGTTAGTCCTCGTGG
Organism: Pelodiscus sinensis; assembly: GCF_052426305.1. Taxonomy (NCBI): domain Eukaryota; kingdom Metazoa; phylum Chordata; order Testudines; family Trionychidae; genus Pelodiscus; species Pelodiscus sinensis. The sequence continues at coordinate 64,172,695 of NC_143053.1, read as the reverse complement.
AATGAGGTTTACCTAGTTCGAATTAAGCGCTCCGCTAGATCGAATTAAGTTCGAACTAGCGGTTTGTATGTGTAGCACCTATGAAATTTAATTCGAACTAACGGCTGTTAGTTCGAATTAACTTTGTAGTGTAGACATACCCTGAAAGACAGGACAACACTCCTCAGGGGTTCAGTATCCTAAAGGTGTTTAGATGTTCAAGCAAGCATATGAAGTGACTAGAGAAGACAGTGAGATGGTTTGAGGCTGTGTTACGGTGATGGGCCTAGCTTTGTCGACGTTTCATAAGACATGGGCACTGTTGCTGATGGATTTGCCCAGTGCCTGACTATGACTCGGGCTTGGGTGTAGATTAGTTCACAGAGATTTTCATGCATTTAGGAATGAGACCAAAATGTTGATAGGCAGAAGATGTTATATCTGGCCCCTTGATTGAGGGACTTGCTCACCATTTGTTGGCTAGGTTTGCTTCCAGACAGTCTTACTGGAACCCCAGATGCTCCTAGATGTCCAATTAGCTGGTGTGTGTGTGAGTGTTTTAATTGAACTTTGCAAGAGATTTGTGAAATGTTCTTTTGGATATGGACTTGATCCCCTTGTCGCTTTGGGGACTGGTTAGTTGCACTGTACGTGAAACTATTTTAGAAAAGTGTTTAGAAATGTCTGCTAGTTAGCAGTGCACTGGCCTGCTTGCTTAATGGTGCTCATAAGGAGTACTTTACACAAGTTCTCCCTGATCTGCACTGACTTTGAGTTAATTTTCAGGAGCTGGTTAAGAAGTTGGTTTTGACCTTTAAACCACTAACTGTTATGGGTCTTTGTTACATAAGAAATCAAATCACTCTGTTTGTGCAGTAAATGTGTTAAGATCAGCAGAGGCCCTTGAGCCTATAGTTCATTTGTTAAGTGGTGAGGGGTCCTTGACTTCCTTCAATTTCCCAGAACCACATATACTACAGTGTTTATCTGATTCCTTCGCCTTTCCCTCCAAAGGGCTAGCTTGAATTGGTTCATACAGTGGGTAAAAAGGAAGCTTTTTCTTATGAATTCAGGTATGTTAGGAATTCTTTTGGGGATATTGATGCAACAGAATATTCAGTGTTTTTGATGATGGTTCTGGTCCTTGAAATTTTAGGGATATGCCATTTACGAAAAGGAAATAAACGAACAAACATTTTAATGCATTTCCTGTATTTCCGCCTCTTGTCTAAAAGACTGTTTTCATCTCATTCAGGCAGATTCAGATAAATTATGTCTATTTATTGGGCCCTATTTTGTGAGGAAGAACTTTTAGTTACTTACTGGAGAAACCTAAATTTTCCTGTAAAGATTGCATGTGGAGGTAAATTTATCAAACTTCTTCATGTTGAGTTTTCCTGGTATGACAGGTATGCTTCATTGTTTATTAGCTAAGGGTATGGCTAGACTACATGGCTCTGCCAACAGAGGCATGTAAATTAGGCTACCCGACATAGTCAATGAAGCCAGGATTTAAATATCCCCGGCTTCATTACATTAAAAATGGCCACTGCGCTGTGCCGGCTCAGCTAATTGTCGGCAAAGCGCGGCAGCCAAGATGCGGATCAGTTGACGGGGAAGCCTTTGTTGACTGCTCCTGTAAAACACATTCCATGAGGCATAAGGGAGCGGTCAACAAAAGCTTCCCCTGTCGATCGATCTGCGTCTTGATTGTGTCGACAATCAGCTGAGCTGGCATAGCGCGGTGGCCATTTTAATTTTAATGAAGCTGGGGATATTTAAATCCTGGCTTCATTGACTATGTCGGGTACCCTATTTTACATGCCTCTGTCGGCAGAGGCATGTAGTCTAGACATACCCCAAGGGTAAAAATAAAAAACCTGAGGTGAAACACAAAGAATTAAACTCATACTTGAAATACAGTTGCTCAAATTAGGATGTAAATTAAATTTGACTGAGTGGATTACATGTTATTTTAAATTCTATTTTTACAAGAATTTTTTAATGAAATTTATAATATAATTTATAAAATGCTTGTGTATTAAAATACATTAAACATTTGTTGAAATTCAATGGATATGTATAACTAAATCTGTTTTTAGATTTAATAATGTAGTTACTTCATATTATTAGTATGTGTGACAAGAGAAAAATTCAATTAATTACAGCCCAGAAAAAGATATGACACTCTTATTAAAACATAAGCATAAAATATACACACGGGATAACCTCCTAAACAGTTATTCATGTTTTAAACTTAGTCCTGAATTGCTTGGCTAATATTTTCACCAGTGACTAGTGATTTGGGGTGATTCAAATTTTGGATGCACAGTCTAAGACAACTGAAAGGGGATTGATTTTCAGAAGATTAGTGCCAAGTACATTTCTTTTCAGAAGCTTCAGGAGGTAGCCAAGTTAGTCTGTATAGGATAAACTTAAGACCATTTGTTGTTTTTTTTAGTTTTTCCTTTTCAGGAACCTCAAGACTGGCACCAGGGAGTGATTGTATCCAGCATTTCTAATCATTTTAAAAAATCCTGACTGTGATGTGTTCATACTGGCCACAATCTCAATTTAAGGCCACTAGAAAGTCCAAAATGATTGACAGGTACAATATGTTTGAACTCTAGTGAGGCAAGAAAATGATGTCTGTTTACCCAAATGAATTTGGTGATTTCAAGGTGCTGAACTGACAGCCCTAAAAATCAAAATGGGTAACAATGAAAGAAGACAGAGCACAGGCAATGATGATAAAGATTTTACCTCACTCTCCAATGCTGTACCTCAACCATGCACTGATGAAACCAATTTTATGTGTAACTCTAAGTGCTTATTCAGTCCTTTGTCTTTCTGCTGAGATTACCAAGACAGGGGCAAACTTTGATGTGGACACCTACCAATAGGCTTGTCTACACAGTGGCTAGTTGGACTATAAATCTACCTCACCCTAGCGTGATACGTAAAAAAATGTCTAAATGAATCCTTCTACTAAGTGCTGAAAGTCCCTTACCGTGACTGAATCTGCTCCTGTTTCAATGTGGGGATCTTTTAGTGCATGGCAGTAAGGTCTACAGAGACACATTTTGCACAGTATGCTGGCGTGGGTACATCTACACCCTAGTTTGTCATGAACAAAGTGTTTATATAGACAAGCCTAGAGACCACAATCTTCTTCCACACAGTCAGCCAACAAATAGCAAAAACAGTTTGAATATGAAACAGTAACCTAACGGAGAAAGACTTCATGCTTTAGTATTAATTCCAGAGCAACCAACACTTTAATATTCTGTTTAGATTAAGTTTTCAGCGTGTAGTTTTTCTCATTTGAAATGCCTCTGCCTTGCTTAGGTATGTAACCAGTTTATAAAAGCTACATATTGCTTTGTAGTCTTTAGTGACATGCCTTAGACACACTATGCATGTACTAGACATACATTGCCTTAGGCCCAGCCCAGCATGGTCAAACATTCAAATGTTTAGTACTTTCATTTGGGGCCCTAACATTTCTTTTGGCAGCAGCATACGAAAAAAGATGAGCAGATCACACCAGCTTCACTCATCAACAACAGTCTGGAACTGTTATGTAGGCTATAGAACGCCTAGCAATGGCTGCTCAAGAGACTTCACAGGCCTTTCTGGAAAACATGGCATCTGTCTCAGTGCTCCCTGGGGGAAAAGGGAGCTACTGCAGATATTGCTGCAATATTCAGATGAAAAAAATGGACCCAGACAGTCATTCTTCACAGCATGGGAGAACTTAAAGGAAAAGTAGATGCAATGGATGCTAAATTGGATAAATTAAACAAACGTGTGCATGCAGCAGAGCAAGGAATAAGCAATATAGACAAAAGGGAAGCTGAAAAAGAGATCTATACAATGAGAAAGAATGTTGATTTTTGTGTGTGTGTGTGTTGGACGAAACAGAGAAATTAGAAAACAGGACCCATTGTACTTGTGTTAGAATTATTGGAAAAAAGGAAGTAGAGAATTGGACATTGTGATTCTCTTTGTTCACAGCTGATCAATGAGATTTTAAAGTGTGACAAGGAAGAAGTAATTTTTGAATTAGGAAAAGCACATAAAGTCCAAAGAGACAAATCTGGTCTGCTAACAGACCTGATGATAATGCTGCTGAGATTCCAAGGTAGAGATTATGTACTAACAGAATCATAAGAGACTGACAAAGGCTTAAATTGAGATAAGCAAATGTTTCTTTATTGAAACCTTAGCATAGAAATGTTGAGCACTTGCAAAGAATGGAGTAGCTTCAGAGACTAATTGGTGAGAAGGGGAGTGGAGCTAGCAATGTGGTATTAAAAATTACTATATGATTGCTACCGAAAATTTTCCAACCCATTTCAAGACTTGTAAAATATTTTACTCTAACCTCTTTGGGTACATCTACACAGCAGGGCAAAAGTCAAATTTAGCTATGCAACTTGAGCTATGTCAATTGCGTAGCTTAAGTCGAAATAGATTAATTCGGCTTTTGGAGCTGTCTACACAGCAGGAAGTCAAAGGAAGAACACTTTTCCTTTAACTTCCCCTACTCCTCGTAAAATGAGGGTTACAGGAGTCAGAGTAAGAAGTCCTCTAGCTCCCCATTAATTTAAAATAATGGCTTGCAGTGTAGACAAGTTCTTTGTTATTTCGGAATGTCACTTATTCCAAAATAATGCTGCTGTGTAGACGTACCCTTTGAGATTTAATCAATTTGCATTTCCCCACCACAATTCCTAAAACAGGAGAAAGAAAAATTCTCTCTGCTGAAATATGTGACTGTATCTCTTACTTAACAGTTGTCCACCTGTTAATTATGTATTGTTTTGGAAGTATCATCAGATGGCACTGTTACACATAGTCTTACAAGCTCTTTTTCATTGTATGTTAGCAACATAGAGTCACTAAAAAATTGCTGCATTATTGAGACTTTTTTTATATGGAGATTTTTGGAAGAAGATGTTGCACATAGTGAAAGGACTACGGGGCTTTCTCAGATAAAGCTATGCAAATTGTGCTCCACAATTTGCATAGCTTTTTCCGTTTGCTTTTGCAGAAGAGGTTTTTCTGCCATTTGGCCCAGTCTAGATGTGGCCAAATGGCAGAGAAGCCTCCTCTTTCAGTGGAGCCCTTATGCCTCATGAAACGAGGTATACAGGGATCCCTGAAAGAGCACATTTGCTCTTCTTTGAAAAAAAGTGGAAGAGCAAACGCGTTCCTTGGATGTGGCGGGGTTTTTGCGAGATCCCCTGTAGTCTAGACATAGCCAAAGTTTGTTGTCTCTTTTAATCTCTCTAATGTGACTCAATTCTTGGGACAGAGCAGCTTCCTGTGAACTGGGCATTGGTTTTTGGGCTGAAATTTCTGAAAAATGGTACGCCACTGGCAATCAAAGCCTAGGTATAAATAGAGTACATTGAACAAGACGTATTTTTATTGTTGATCAGAGAGTTTGTTATCCCACATACAGTTTTTGTTTAAAGTGTGTGTTGCAAAATGGGTTATTGCCTTCTTTTTGGCTAAAGTGGTTGCTTTTGTCACATTTAAGATCACGCACAATAATTTTGTTGGTAATGTGCATAACAGTGCCTAGTTACTTTGGAAAATTTAGAATGGTCACTACAGATATATTGCATCATACCAAGAGAAGTGGTAAATCTTCAGATCAAGACTTCATGCCTTCCTGGGAAACATGCTCTAGTTAAACACAAGCTATTGGGCTCAGCAGAGGGGTAACTGGGTGAAATTTTATGGCCTGCATTTACACAGGAGGCCTGACTAAATGATCCCTTCTGGCCTTGGACTTTATTAATAATTTAAGCCCTAATTTAAAACACATACTTGATTTTAATCATATTAAGTCTCAATAAGAACCAGTGGGGAAAAAGGAAGGTGTGTTTTTTTTTTTAAATTAACAAAATATTTCCTTTCCAAATAGGAAGGGATGGTAGCATCACTGATTAAGGTTGTCCAGCATCTTCTGTAATAAACCTCCTCTTTTAGTTGCTTACAACTTTTCAAACACTAAGGCTACGTCTACACTGTAGCATTTAGTCGGCAGAGGAAATGGAAATGAAGTGCTCATAAGCATTTCTCGCGCTCTCATTTGTATAGTCTTTTCCAATCCGTTTTGTGGAAGAGGTTTTTGCAGAAAAAAATGCAGTGTAGACGGGGCCATTTTGTGCCAAAAAACCCTTTTGCACAAGATCCTGTATACTTCCTTTTTTGAGGGATAAGGAATATTGCACAAAAGGGTTTTTTTGTGCAAAATGCCCCTTCTACACTTCATTTTTTCCCGCAAAAACCTCTTCCGCAAAATGGATTGGAAGAGACTATGCAAATGAGAGCACAAGAAATGTTAATAAGCACTTCATTTGTATTTCTGCTCCTGACAAAATGCTACAATGTAGACATAGCCTAACAGTGTAGGCCATTTTTTTTCAGTGCTGGGTGCCTGCTTAAGGTTGGCATTTTTGGAAAATTTCAGTCAAAACACTTCAGCCATTTCTGAGAATCAGGTCTGAACAAAAATACATTGTTCTACCCATGCAAAAAAATTATTGAGACTTCTTTTAAAATCTCCTAGAGTTTCCATGCCTTGGAGCATAAAATTGTCAGAAGAGTGGTCTTTGTGTCAGGAATGTGCCATTTACCATCCCCGTGAAAATCTACCTGAATTTAGACAATTTATAAGCCTTGGAAAAATCAGTTGGCACATGCTCAGTAGACACTGGATAGAATATAAAAGCTAAAATCTGTAAAGATTCCTTCCTCAGTAAACTCAAACTGATCTGCTGAACAGATCAGGTATGTACCCTTACACAGAGCAACAGAGCATGCTCCAACCTAGGTCTATGGAGGCTCTGATGGACTTTCTCTGTAATGGTGCTCCAAGTTTCTCTGGGCTGTGATGGGATTGACCATTGAAACTGAGACAAGGAAGCTTGTCTCTCCAGGGCTCTCAGAGATTTTTTGCTGGCATGCCAGAGTGTGGCAGAGGAAACCATCTTACTGGCATGCAGAGGTGGCAAAAGGAATAGGAAGGGTCTCAAAAGAAAAGCTCAGTATAGCTAACCCTCACTCCTTTTTATATCTGCTCTTGATCTGTAAGAAGGGAGCTGTCCTCTACCAAGAAGCCAGTGATAGTGTATCTGGCCCCCCTCCTCCTCTGCAGTGTGAGCCATGATCTCCCGAAGGAGCTGGATCCGTGACTGGACAAAACGCCTCTAGCCTGGTGGCTAACTCATCCCAGTTCTCCCAATATTTTCTGTAGTGGGCAGTCTCATAGTTGGAATTCAGCTGCCCCTCCAGCTACATGATCTCCTATTCCAACAGCTCTATTGCTGCATTTCTCCTCTAGCTGGTTCCTAGGTTATAGTCATGGCAAAGGAACTTGACCTGCACCTTCCCCATACCTTGCCACCTGTTCACTGAGGAATGGCATGACTCTGCTCTCATCAGGTCAAAATTCCTGGAGGGACCCCAAGACGCTCACATCCTCCAACAGGCTGTCATTAAAATGCCAGTAGACATGGGAGATACATTCTGTACAAATGAGAGTAGCATGACCATGCTGCCTTCACCCAGAGGAAGGTAAAGGAGGTGGTATCATCTGGCTGCTGGTCACACCAAACATCTGCCAGGAAGTGACAACAAGAATCCCCCTGAGGATCTGAGTGGTGGCTGAGTACAGGCAGTCCCCGGGTTACGTACAAGATAGGGACTGTAGGCTTGTTCTTAAGTTGAATCTGTATGTAAGTCGGAACTGGCATCCAGATTCAGCCGCTGCTGAAACTGATCACTTTCAACAGCGGCTGAATCTGGATGCCAGTTCTGACTTACATACAGATTCAACTTAAGAATCCCAGGCATCCCCAAGTCAGCTGCTGCTGAAACTGATCAGCAGCTGATTCCAGGAAGCCCCAGGCAGGGGCTTCCTGTAGTCAGCCACTGGTCAGTTTCAGCAGCGGCTGACTTGGGGACGCCTGGGGCAGAGCAGCTGGGGTGCTGCTGGGTTGGTCTAGTAGCGCCGAGGAGCGGCGGCGCTACTGGACCAACCCAGCAGCACCGCAGCTGCTCTGCCCCAGGTGTCCTGATTCAGCCGCTGCTGAAACTGATCAGCAGCGGCTGAATCAGGACTCCTGGGGCAGAGCAGCTGGGGTGCTGCCGGGTTGGTCCAGTAGCGCCAAGGAGCAGTGCTGCGGGACCAACCGGCAGCGCCCCACCTGCTCTACCACAGGCCCGGGGCTTTGTTCCACATCTCCCTGGTCTGTTGGGGGGGGGCACTAGCTGCGCCCCCCCCCCCCCCCAGCAGACCAGGAACACGGGGAGCAAAGCCGCAGCGACGGCGGGGTGGCGCGCCTCTGAGGCTTTGCTCTGGCAAAGCCTCAGAGGCGCAGGACCCCTCTGCCTCCCCGGCTTTGCTCCGGGTGTCCCTGGTCTGCTGGAGACGGTCCCCAATCGCTATTTAATATGAATTATACTGGTAATACTAAAATATTAGGATGGATTCCCAGTTAGATGCTAAATCCTCAGCTGGCACATAAAACTATGCAGCTCCATCAACTTTTATCAGCTAATGATCTGACACAAAGAGTTTATTTCTGTTCAGAAAACACAGGAATTAGAGTAAATATTCCTTTTCTATTTTTCAACACTTAAAATATTTTGCCATTAAACAGGCTATGTGGCAAAAGCTCACATATATACTTAGAAAGTAAAAAATAGAAGAAATAGCATCAGGGGAAAAACAGACAGGAAAGATTTATTATCACAGGTATATATATATATATATATATATAGTGAAATTATGTACAAAACCCAGAAACCACTATATATACTTTTGGCAACAAGGCACACAATTGAAGTCTCAGAAGAGGAGAGCGAAAGTGTAACATCATATGCAGCAGAATGTTTAGTGTCATAATGACAAAAGAAATTCAAGCAAAATTGCAATGAGACTACACATACTGCTACACTAATTATGTAATACAAACAATGTAAACAGTTGGCAGTTATGAAAACTGTGGTGCAAAAAGAACTTGTAATTGTCTGGGATAGTTTTTGACCAGGTATTGTTACTATTTGTCCCAATTTAGGACATTAAAAACAAGTCTGGACTTGCCATTGAAAGTAGGTAATGTTTCTTTTTAGGTCATTGTTACCAGTTTACCATGCAACACAGTTAACAAGGCAGTTATCTTCTCCTTGCTGCCCAGCATAAGATAGCAAAGACCTGGTTACCAAAAACATTTCTAACTGGAAATGAGTAAATTAAGACCTCGGAAGGCAGAGCTGTTGCTGCACAGCTGTTACCACCTAGCTCTTGAGTGAGAGGCCTGCCCGTTAGGACTCAGACCTTTCAGCTGCAGGTGTTGCCTGAAGCCATTACCGGGGTGGCCTTAAAGCTCTGAAGGGGCAAGCCAAAGGGGGCTACCCTTCTGGGGGAGCCCTTCAGGGCCAGACCAAGGGCAAGGGTGTCTGCTGTGATGGTAGATTATAATTGAGTGTGTGTTTGTGTGTGTTGGTGAAAGCAGCACACTTGGTTGTGTGGTGGCCTATTCAGTCCCTGGTGAGAGCAGGGAAGGCAGGCGAGGGTTCTTGGTGAGCGAAGTTCCCTTTAGCTACCCAAACTAAAGGTGCCTATTTGTCCCCCACCCGCCACCACCAATATGTGGTTTGGCACAGAGGGGGTGCCTAAGGAGGAGGGCTCAGATGGCAGTGTGGCAGTTGTGACAGGTAGGGGAAGATATGGAAGTAAGATCTGGACTGGCCAGCCAAGGGGAATGAAGTTTAGACAGTTATGTGCTATTCCTTTTCCGGTCCTATTTCCAGACTTAAAAATTTTGGGAACTTTAATGCCTGTCCATCAGCCCTGAGGGTGCTGTTGCTTAATGCCAGGTCAGTATCCCAGAAGACAGCTGTCATCCACGATTTAATTCTGAATGAAGGGACTGACCTGACTTGTATCACTGAGACCTGCCTAAGAGTGGAGGGAGGCATCGACCTTTCCCAATTGTGCCCTGCTGGGTTCTCAGTACAGCATCAGCGGCTTAATGGGGAGGTGGGGTTGCAATTGTCTATCGAGATACTATCTTACTGGCTAGGGTTGTGGTCCAACAAAGTGTCAAATTTGAGTGTCTGTATTTGACGTTGGGTGGCCGGGATAGGTTGGGTATGCTGCTTGTGTACCGCCCACTTTGCTCTACGGCAGATGCTCTGCTCGAGATGGCTGACGTGGTCTTGGACGTGGCATTGAGGATGCCGAGGCTTTTGGTCTTGGACTTTAACATCCACACCGAGGCTGTTCTGCATGGTTCTGCCCAAGATTTTATGGATACCATGACCTCCCTAGGATTATCCCAAGAAATAACTGACCCAGCACATGTTGCAGGTCATACACTTGATTTGGTTTTTTGGACTAAGGGTGATAGAGTTCTTGGGATAAGGGATATGGCTACACTCCCTTTGTCATGGACTGATCACTACCTGGTCAAGATTAGACTATCTGCTGACCTTCCCCTCCACAGAGGCGGAGGACCAATTAAGATGATCCGACCTCAGAGGCTGATGGATCCGAAGGGCTTTCTGAGGTCCCTGAGGGATTGTTCAGCCACTATGGCAAATGGTCCTATAGGTACCCTAGTTGATACATGGAACACCAAGGTAGCCTGGGCAGTTGATATGATTGCTCCTAAGTGCCCTCTTTGGACCAGTCAAGCCAAGTTTGCTCCCTGGTTTTCTGGGGAGCTGATGGCAGCAAAACAGTCTGTGCGACAGCTATAATGCCGCTGGAGGAGAACTAGAGCTGAGTCTGATCGACTACGGGTTACAGCTGAACTGCAAGATTACTCTGTGGCGGTGCTGACAGTGAAGAAAAGCTACTTCTTCACCCGTATCGCGTCCGCACAATGCAGTCCAGCGGAATTGTTTCAAGTAGTGTGGGGCCTGTTGCAGTCTGGCACTCATGACGAAACAGAGGAACCTTTGGACCCCCTGCTGCAATCTGTTCCCAAAGCATTTTGCTAATAAGATTGCCCGCATCCGGTTGGATTTAGACTCTGGTTGTTGTGTAAGTGGGGCACAGAATGTGTTGAGTGCACCACCCAGTCTTTTTTCTCTGGATTAGTTTCAGCTATTGCAGACTGAGGAAGTGGACAAGGTGCTTGGAGGAGTGTGACTAACCACATGCTCACTTGACCCCTACCCTTCATGGCTTATTAAATCTAGCTGGGAAGGGAAAACTGGCTGGGTCCAGGGGATTACTAATGCATCTTTTAGATCTGGTATGGTTCCTGCTGCCTTGAAAGAGGCCGTGATAAAACTGTTACTCAAGACCTCCCTGGATCCACATGACTTAAATAACTATTGCCCAATTGCTAATATTCCCTTCTTGGGCAAGGTACTCGAGTGAGCGGTGGCGCTGCAACTCCAAGCTTTCTTGGAAGAAACAGACTACTTAGATCCATTTTAGTCTGGCTGTAGGCCTGGTTTTGGAAATGAAACAGCCTTGGTCGCCCTGGTAGACGATTTACGCCGGGCGATAGACAAGGGGAGTGCATCCCTATTGATTCTCTTAGACCTCTCAGAGGCTTTTGATACCATTGACCATGATATCCTTCTGGGATGCCTGGCGGAGTTGGGTATTAGAGGCACTGTTTTGCAATAGTTCCAGTCCTACCTGTCGGGACGCTTTCAGAAGGTGGAGCTAGGGGGCTGCTATTCAACCCTGTGGTGATTGTGCTATGGGGTCCCGCAAGGTTCCATCTTGTCCCCTATGTTGTTTAATATCTACATGAAGCCACTGGGAGAGGTCATAAGGAGTTTTGGAGGACGGTGCCATCAATATGCAGATGACACCCAACTCTAGTTCCTTGTAACATTAGAACCAGGTGGGGCAGTGACTGCTCTAAATCAGTGTCTGGAGGCAGTGATGGTTTGGATGAAGTCAAATAAGCTGAAGTTGAACCCAGATAAGACTGAGGTCCCATGAATCAGGAGGCCATTTGTTCGTGAATGTGGCATGGCACCTGTTCTAGAAGGGGTTACTCTTCCTCTGAAAGAACTGGTACACAGTTGGGGAGTCCTCCTCGACCCTTTTTTAACCTTTGAAAATCAGATTTCTTCGGTGGCCAGGAGTGCCTTTGGGCAACTTCATTTGATCCACCAGCTGCGACCCTTACTGAACAAACATGACTTGGCCACAGTGATCCATGCTCTTGTTACATCCCGACTGGATTATTGTAATGCACTCCATGTGGGGCTGCCTCTAAAGAGCCTTCGGAAATGTCAACTGGTCCAGAATGCGGCTGCTCGAGTTTTAACTAACATTAGTTTTACGGAGCACATTATGCCAGTGCTTCAGCAGCTGCACTGATTTCCGGTATGTTTCTGGGCACAATTTAAGTTTTAGTTATGACCTATAAAGCCTTAAATGAGTTGGGTCTGGGGTATCTGTAGGACCATCTTCTCCCATATGAACCTGCTCGGGGATTGAGGTCAACTGGGGAGGCTTTGCTTCATGTTCCCCCACTTGTGGAGATAAGATTAACATCTACGCAGAACAGGGCATTCTCAGCTTTTGCTCCCAGGCTGTAGAATTCTCTTCCTCGGGATATTCGCATGGCTAGCGTTGTTTCGGCATCAGGCTAAATCCACCCTTTTTACTCGTGGTTTTATTAATGTTTGAATCTATATGTGTGTTCCTCCTCTCTATGTTTTTAGCTGGTTATGTCCCTCTGAGGTCTCATACTTTAAATTCTCATATTTTAAATTTTTATATATATATATTTGTTGGTTTTTTTTGTTTGTTCTTGTAAGCCGCCTTGAATATTTTAAATAGAAAGGCGGGGTAAAAATATTTAAATAAAATAAAAAAAATAAAATTAATAAAATATGATTAATCAAAAATATGGAAATTTTGTGTTCAGGAGATATATAGATGTTAGAGTATGTAGAAAGATTGGTTACTTGGAGTTCCTTAAATTAAGGGACAAGTACTGATTGACCAGGTACATAAGCATAAAATGTATTGATCATGTCTGCACTATATGAATATTCACACAGCAGTCCCTAAACCCCCCTAGCACAGTCCTCCATTGGTGTGAATATGCATAGCTTCGTTTTCTTCATTAGTTGTTCCAAATTCCTATTAGAAATCTCAGGTGGTTTCCCCAAAATTTTACACAGCACAACTGGTACTATTTTTATATCATCTGCAGTGAAATTCATCCTGATGTAGACATAGCCTGGGTGTTCACACTCGTGGCTTCTTGTGCGAGAAATATGCAAATGAGGCTAAGTGTGGAATATCACTGAGCCTCATTTACATACCTAATGAGCCGCCATTTTTGCAGAAGAGCCTCTTGCACCAGAAGGAGCTGTCTACACTGCCCCTTCTTGCGCAACAAAATCCCTCTTGAGCAATGTCGCTATGCCGATTATTTTCAGGAATAACGGCATTGTGCAAGAAGGTTTTTCTTGTGCAAGAAGGGGCAGTGTAGACAGCTCCTTCTGGCACAAGAGCCTCTTCTGCAAAAATGGCAGTTCGTTAGATATGCAAATGAGGCTCGGTGATATTCCATCCTTAGCCTCATTTGCATATTTCTCACGCAAGAAGCTGTGAGTGTAGACATAGCCACAATGTATAGTCCACTCTACCATTTAAGCTGTGCACAGAGGCATCAGGATGAAGTAGACAAACAGAAGTGTACATGGATACATGGAGAAAAGGGTCTCATTGGCTTTGAAAAACTGGGAGCAGAAAACCATGAAGGGGAAAACTAGGAGTGGGACAAGAGAGGAACTACATAGACACGTTTCTGTGGTCCCCTTGGCTTCAGCCAGGCATGGTCTGTAGATGGTCTTTAAACTATATCCCTTGGAGGGATGGATTCCTCTACTCCATCCCTCAGCAATCCATAGAGTGGGTTTATGGAGATAGAGAGTATTTCTCTTAGGGGAAAAACCCATCACAATGCAGGCCATTTAAAATACTATATATTAGACTCCTATTTGCAAGCTAAATATTGCTTATTAAATATTCATATCCAGGAAAAGGTGACTATACTCTGTCTCTTATGCTATAGTAAACTTAGTTGAGAAATCAAGAAGCACTTAGGATAAATAATACATGATTGATGTGTCATATAAATTAGTCTCTAGTGTTATTTTAATTTGTTTTCTTTTTCTTTTCTATTTCTTAGTTTTCATCCTTATTCTTTTCACATGATATTATTTAACCTCAGTTCTCCTATGAGTTGAGAATAACTCTTGTTTTATTTATAGGCTGTGATAGAGTTCAGTCTCAAAGTTAATAAGAAAATTAAGTGCTGTGCTGCTGTAACATTGTGCTGCTGACATTTAAAGGAAAGGGACCCTGGGTTATATTTGCCTCTTTCACACACACGCGTGTGCATATGTGTATGAAGTATATTAATAAAAATGTGTTTGATAAATACATTAACTTAAATACAAATGGAGAATTAAGAGCATATTTATAAATATCTAACTAATATTTAATAAAATGAGATCCTATTATGGATAGTATACATAGTAATAATAATAGAAGAAGTAGCAACATAGCTACTAAATCAAAAGAGATTACATGGATATGGCTGAGGACAGAATTATGGATATAACTGACGACAGAATTATTAAGTTATTCTTGGTAATGATTGGGATGTATTTAAGACCTACATTCAGTCAAAGTTCTCTTACCTGGTAGATTACCCCCTCTTTCCTCTTGTATAAGGAAACAATTGTCCTGTCAACAGTTTTGTTTGTGGCACCTTTAACATAAACTGTGAGTTGGATTGTCCTCTGAGGGTATGTCTACACTTCAAGGGTATTTCAAAATAAGTTATTTTGGAATAATAACTCCCAAAATAACTATTTCAGAAAAGCACGTCCACACTACAGGGAAGCCTTGAAATTAGTCTGAAGCAGGCTCCCCTGATGTGGATGTGCTACCTCGACTTAGGGTGCAGCCACACTTCAGGGTTTAACTTGAAATAAGCTACACAAATTGAGCTATGTCAATTGCATATCTTATTTAGAAATAGCTTATTTCAAAATAGAGAGTGTCTACACAGCACTTATTTTGAAATAGAGCACTCTTCCTCTGACTTCCCTTATTCTTCATACAGTGAGGCTGTGTCTACATTGTCACGATCTGACACAAAAGCAGCTGCTTTTGTGCCAAAATTAACTGCCTCTCTACACTGGCCATGAGTTCTTGCACAAGGTCACTGACGTTCTAATGTATGAAATCAGTCCTCTTGTGCAACTGTTCTTGCAGTGTAGACAGGCAACATGAATTTCTTGTGCAAAAAGCCCTGTGGTTAAAATGGCCATCTGAGCTTTCTTGCGCAAAAGAGCATCTACACTGGCAAGGATGCTCTTGCACAAAAGCACATCTCTTGTGCAAAGGCACATGCCAGTGCAGATGCTCCCTTCTGGAAGAGTTTTTGCACAAGAACTCTTCTGCAAAAGAGTTCTTGCGCAAAATCATGCCAGTGTAGACGTAGCCTGAGAATTACAGGAGTCAGAGTAAGAAGTCCTCCAGCTTGACAGTATTTTGACACTATTTCAAAATAACTGCCTGCTGGGTAGACATGTACTAAGTTATTTCAGAATAGCGCTAGTTATTTTGAAATAGTGTTGCAGTATAGACTTACCCTTACATGGTAAAACCCGTGACATGGGCCTCTAGAAGTTCCTACCATATTACACAAAACTCCATCCATGAGGAGGTCCTGTGCTTCCACACTTTTCCATGCTAACACAATGATGCTCCTGGACAGCAAAGCTTCATAGTTACCAGAGCCTACCCTGGTCACAGATGCCTGAAGGGGTCTTTGCTGTGCAGGAGAGTCAACAACACTGGGGATACAGTAACAGGTCATCTTATCCAGTCTTTATGAGAGCTGAAAGAGGGACAATGTCTTCCCTCCAGTTCCTTCCCTATGAAATCTTTTCCATACCATCCAGTCCCTGACCCTACTTTCACAGAGATCTTAACACAATAAACCATCCTCTGTGAGGTATGGGCAAGGAGGAAATTCTGACACAGAGGCCTTTGACTCTTCTTTCCACATGCGGGCTGGGAGATCCAGTATTCATGTTATCCTATGATGATGAAACATTAGGCCTTAATACTAGCATGCAGCATGTGGTCAGTTGTTTAATTTAATAGCTTTTTCCTTCACATTTCCAGCCACTTCCATCCGTGCTACAGTACATAATTAAAACAAACTCTAGCTTACTAAAGGAATATAGGCACAGTGGGTCAACAAAAACAGGTAAGCAAAGGTCTCAAACTGCAGTATCCGTGATACTGTCACATTTCCCTATCCACAGACACCACAGTGACTCAGATACTGTGGCAGCTGATGATTTTTTAATAAAGTTTGCTGTATTATTTTTTAACTTTAGAAAGTGTCTCATGGGAAACAAACTCTAGCTGGGAGTACGGCTGTGAAAGAAGCCAGCTAGGAAACTCAGAGCCCAGAGGGGCCAACAGCCCCATCATCAGGTCCCTGGGCAACCTGGGGGTGGGGCCCTGCTTCAGGATCCCAGAAGGGGTGGTGCCTCAGGTGGAAGGGACAGGCCTGGGGCTAGGCAGCCCTCAGTGCTACCAACAGAGCGCTCTGCCTCCTCTCAGCAGCTCTCAGTGCTGTGCAGGATGTGCCATGCGCTGCTCTGACACTGATATAAAGGGCCCCTGTTTCTGGCTGCTGCACTAGCAGTGGTGGCAGCCAGGAGCCCAAGGCCCTTTTGTATTACTGAGGCCTGGGGCAGTTGCCCTCTTAGCCCTGCTCCCATCCCCCAGCCACCGTCAATGGACCTGCCTGAGCCAGATCTCACCCTTGCCAGCTCCAATCAGGAAAGGGGAATTGGAGCTGGCTGAGTAAGCCTAGGCCTCAGTGGGAAACAGGGAACAGCTGCAAGCCTGGTTAGCAGGGGAGCTACATAAAGGCTGGCAGGAAGGAAGTCAGGAGAGGGAAAGAGAGGAGGTAGGGAGTTAGAAGCTGTGTGCCCTAGCTGGATGCAGAAGGATGAGGAACTGTAAGCCTGACAGTGTCTGTAGCTACAAGATGGTAGGAACTGGAACTGTAAATAAAGAACATCGATGATTGTGTAACCCACAGGTTTGTGGGCACTGCAGAAGATCAAAGGGGTCATGTATGCCCTATTATAGTGGCCCATGTGAAAGTTTCTGGCCCAACATTTTCTGGTTTTGATTTTTTTTTGGTCACAGTTGAAAGTTTTCAGAGGGAGGAGGAGCGCAAGAAATCCTCATTTCTGACCAGCTATTCTCAGTACCTATTCATTTATTATCAGGGATGCCATATCTATGAAGAAAATGTATGCATCAAACTCAGATGACTGATGTTGGTGCAGGTTTGTAAAATTAAAAAGGACTTGCTTGTAACCCATTTCAATGGCCCTGCAGGATTACTGTTATGTTCCATAACATTAATAGGAAATTAGTCAGTTCTTACCTTGTTTGGCATGGCAATCAAATTTTAATATTATAAAAAATGAAACTTCTTTGAATAAGGAAATATGTTAGATGAAATGTTAGTCACATTATAAAAAGCCCAGTGAAGTCAAACCTACATAGCAACACTGTAATTTACCAGCAAGAAACAAATAAGACATCAAAACATTCAAATATATACAATACAAATGTATTGCTCTTTAATTGCTCATATTAATCTTTGCATACTTTCATAAACTCTTATTTTTTTGTTTTTATATTCATAATGGCTACACTTTTTTAACATTCTAAAAATAATATTTTCCCCAAAATACTCTATACTCCAGAACACACACAGACAGATTCTATTATCAGTTTTGCTGACATAAACTTGGAGTAACTCCATTTCATTAAAAGAAACTGAGCCAAAGAATCCATGCCAGAAAAAATTAGGAAGAATTTGATTAAATTTAAAATCTGCAAATTAATTTAAGAAGCAGCTGATGGAAACTGTTACCTTAACAAATAAGAGAAAAACATGACATTAAAAATGAACAAATTTTAAATATTTGAAGTTAAGAGATGTTAGTAATATGTGTAACCAACATTGCCCATGGACTATTGGAAATATCTTTAGCAGCAGCAGTGTATTGTCAGAACATTAACCTAGTGACACATTTTCATTGCCATGTGAGAAATTTGCTGGGATTTTTTTATTCCGGTCTCTTAATCCTTGACCTTTCAATAGGAAATGTGTCTCTTACTCAGTAGAAACTTCCTTTTGAATACAGGTGAATTACAGTTCTATATCGATGACAGACCTAATTCTCGTTTATACTACGGTCCCTTTATACCATTCTGGCATTGCACAGGGACTTTAAAATAGATATCAATTTAATTTACTCTCATTTTTAAGGCCTCTTTACACTGCTGGAATGATGTAAAATGGCATTAAAATAAATGAGAAGCAGCCCTGGTTTTTCTTATATTCTTAAAACTTCTGGTGTTTTAATCATGTTTTTATAACATATTTATTATTAACACTGGGATGAGGAAGAGAGGAGATATATTCTGTATACACTGAATTATTATTTCTTAAGGGTTGCAATATGTCACAGAAGAGTCTTGTAAATCTCTATTGCTAAGAAATTAGACCTCTACTTTCCAAATTCTTATTCTTGCACTTAATTATAAAAGATTTTTGTCAGCTTATTCTTCCAGCATGTAAGTAATCATACTTAGTGCCATTCCTCTTAAAAGCATTTTACAAGCATTAACTAACACTAATTAATTCCCATAATATCCCAAGGAGGAACAATAATTAGGTATTATTATCCCCATTTTAAAGATGGGGAACTTGATTATGCTGGTGTAAATCTGGAGTAACTCCACTGAAGTGAATTGAACCAAAGTAAAATCAGTGTGAGGTCAGAATCTGGCCCAGGTAGAGTGAAACAGACAATTTGACCAAGGGAAAGAGTCATTTTCAAAACTGACATTAAAATTAGGATTTGTACTTCCCAGACCTGTGGTCTGACATCTTACTATACAATGTCAGGGCTTTCTGAAATTGGTAGCTTCTGCTTTAATTGATAAATCAGAGGATTGGTTTTTAAAAATAATTTTACAGTCTTACTGCTTCCTGTGATGCAGATATTCCATGCTTATTTCTTAAAATGTGGAAAATACTTCAATACTTAAGACAATTGTGCACAACAGTTTTCAGACAGCATGCAAAATATGGCATGTGTGACTATTATTATTCACTATACTTGTACTCGCAAAGCTGGCGTCTTTGACTGTAATTAAAAATCCAGGAAAGTTTCTGGGGAGGTAAACTACACATTTCTATATTCTTTAAACTTTCATTGTAGGAGGTTGCTGTGTAATTATTGTCAAACCAGAGGTGCAAAGAACAGCATGCTTTCTAAAGACTTTGCCTGTGGCTGAGACCATAGCTTTTAGGAATGACACCCTCCTCCAGTGAGCTTTGATTCTAATTCTCAAAAAAATTAATTGATTTTCAAATGAAGGAAATAACACTGCACAAAAAGCTTAAGTAAAGTCAGATAGAAACGGGTTGGTGAGCAGATACATCAAAAATATTATATGCAGAACATGTCATCAGTAGAAATTATACAATCTATGAAGAGCTATATCTATCTCATACAGCTGGAAGGGACCTTGAGAGGTCATCAAGTCCAGTCTCTTGCCCTCATGGCAGGACCAAGCACCATCCCTGACAGATTTGCCCCAGATCTCTAAATGGCCCCCTTAGTGGTTGAGCTCACAACCCTGGGTTTAGCAGGCCCACGTGCAAACCACTGAGTTATCCCTCCCCCATACATACAAAGATGGCATATGTAAAAGAGGTAGCATAGTCTAGATCAGGGGTGGGCAAAATAAGGTCTGCAAGTTGGTTCCAGACTGGCTAATATTTCTGACTGGCTTATGGTGCATTACAGGCAGTCCTCTGGTTACATACAAGATAGGGACTGTAGGTTTGTTCTTAAGTTGAATTTGTATGTAAGTCAGAACTGGTACATATTTTGGGGGGGAACGGGGAGCTGGAGTTAGGTGGAAAAGACCCTGATTCTCATACAACTTCCTTATTCTAAGAAAAACACATACTGTTTTGATATGAAGGTTTTTATGGTTGATATTTTAATTATAAATTGATCATAAGTTTCAGTGTTTCATGCTATATCCAAATCTTCCTTTTGGGTACCTGAAAGATCCCAGTTATTCATTTAATAGTCAGAATCTTTGTTTTTTATAATTAAAAAAAGTTTATTCAATGCATATTACTGTTCCAAGTAGAATTTGCTACAGATGGTTCAGTGAAATGGGTATTAAGTGTAATCAATAGTCATTGGAGAGCACAGTGAAATATTGATACAATCGAAGCTATCGTACTCTGCTGAGCAGAAAATGGAAATCCCTTCCTGTGAAGTGTGTGTGTGAATTTATCCACAGAATTAATTTTAAAGAAAAATTCTGTGTTGGGAACAGGAGTTTAGCCACAGGTGAGTCCTCATTGTCCACTCACCCACTTTGCAACCAGACCCATCCCCTCGGGGCTTACCCTGCTCCGCTCCAGCCCTTTTTCAAAAGGGGCATGCTAATTTTAAACTTCGGAATAGGGAAATCCGCGGGGGATTTAAATATCCCCCGCGGGATTTAAATAAAGATGTCCGCCGCTTTTTTCCGGCTTGGGGAAAAGCCGGAAAAAAGCGTCTAGACTGGCCCGATCCTCCGGAATATAGCCCTATTCCGGAGGATCTCTTATTCCTACTTTCAGGTTTTCAGAAGTGCTGAGATATGTTTCTGGAACTAAAGCTGGTGTGGAACTGGAATGTCCATCTGCAGGACATTAGGCATTTATCTGAAAATATGTTCATTCCATACTGGAACAAAATATCAAAACTTCCCAGAGAACAAAATTTTTCATAAATCATGGAAAAACCTAAATGGATTTTTTAAAATTGCCAGTCCTACCTTCTCATGCACACTGGCTCCACAACAGACTATGTAGCAAACAACCAGAGAGTGTGGGAGCTGGAGATCCAAAACAATTCCTAGAGAATAGCTTGATTTGAAAATTCGATGATGGAGAATCTACCACAACCTTTGGTAAATTGTCCCAATAGTTAATTGCCCTTACTATGAAAAATATATGCCTTATTTCCAGTCTGAATTTGTCTAACTTCCCTTTCCAGCCATTGGATCGTGTAATACCTTTCTCAACATATTGTGTACTTACACCCACTTTTCAAAGTCTTTCAGATCACTCTAAATCAATGACCTATCCTTACCATCATTTATGGCTTCCCCAATATCTTTGTCATCTGCAAGCTTTACCGATGGTGATTTTATATTTTCTTCCAGGTCATTAACAAAAATGTTAAATGAAGTAGGGCCTTACTGGAAACAAACCCACTTGATGAGGATTCTCCATTTACAATTATATTTTGAGACCTGTAAATGAGCCACTTTTAATCCATTTAATATCATTCTAGTTATTTAATCAAAACATTCTGTGATACCAAGACAAATGCCTTAAAGAAGACTATTACATCAGCACTACCACCTTTATCGGTCAGACATATATTCTCATAAAAGCCTTGATATCAAGTTAGTTTGAAAGCAATTTGCTCAGTAAACCCATGTTGATTTGTATTAATTGCATTACCTTCCTTTAATTATTTATTAATCAAGTACTCTATAAACCACACCAATATCTCATCAGGAATCGATATTCAACTGACATCCCTGATCATCCTGATTACCTTATTTAACATTGGCACAATTCTAGTCTTTTGGAACTTACTACTCAAAGACTTACTGAAAATCAACATGAACAGATCAGCATTCTTCTCAGCCTACTCTTTTAAAACTCTTGAATATAAGTAATCTGGACCTGCGGATTTAAAAATGTGTAACTGTAAGGGTGTGTCTAAACTACATGGCTCCATCGATGGAGCCACGTAGATTAGTCTGATCGGCAGAGGGAAATGAAGCCGCGATTTAAATAATCACGGCTTCATTTACATTTAAATGGCTGCTGTGCTGAGCCGACAAACAGCTGATCAGCTGTTTGTCAGCTCAGCGCGCTAGTCTGGATACTCCCGCGCCAACTTGAAAGCCCTTTATCAACCTCCCCATTATGCCTTGTAGGATGAGGTTTACCGGGGAGGTCGATAAAGAGCTTTCATGTCGACAAGGGAGAGTCCAGACTGCCCTAATCTGCCGACAAACAGCTGATCGGCAGAGTGGGGCAGCCATTTAAATTTAAATGAAGCCGCGATTATTTAAATCGCGGCTTTCATTTCCCTTTCCCTCCGTCGACAGAGCCATATAGTCTAGACGTACCCTAGTAGCTGCTGTTTAACATCCTCAGAGATTCTAGTGAAATGGCATTAGAGTTATCACCAAAATGTTGAGAGTACTTATCTTTTGTTCCCCAAATACAAAACAGAAATGTCTATTGAACATGTCTACCTTTTCTGCATTATTATTGATAATTGTACCATTTCCCTATAGTAATGGATAATGTATTTTAAAAACCTTATTATCCTTAACTCTGCTGCCCACAGATTTCTCCTTGTGCCCCTTTGCTTCCTGTATCAATTTTCTACAGTTCCTATGAATGATTTATATTCATTATTACCAGCTCTCCTTTTTTTCATTTGCTATATATCTTTTACATTTTTTTTCTAGAGTTGCCTTCTACATTAGATAATTTTTTTAGTGACCACAGCCATCTTACTCAGTTATTAGGCTGTAGCTTTTTGGGCATCTAGTAAAGAGTCCTTAAAGGATTCCCAATTATCATTCACATTTTTCTGATTAAATTATTTTTCCCACTAGCTGAATTAGCTCATAATCAGTTTTAGCTTTCTGCAATTGGACCTATTAGAATATATTCCCAATAGCATTAGGGACATGGATTGTATTAGGTTAATCAAGAGTCTGGATAATCAAGAGGGTGGGACCCATTCAGCCGTGCAACAGAGGGTGTTCTCTCTTGCTGTTGAGAGTTCCTCCTCCTTGCCTCCCTTCTGCTCACAATCCTGTCCAGGGGTCTCTACTCTGCTCTGGTCCCAACTCACTCACTTCCATGACAGTGGGGCTGCAGGGGACTGCCTGCTTTGCCACAGGGCAAGTGATGCCCAGTCCCTGGAGGCACATGGTACTTGGGAGTAGCTGCAGTCCTGGTGGGAACACAGAGATCCTTTGCTAGAACATTGCTCTATCCCACCAGGATTACAGATTCCCTTGCAGCTTGAGCCTGCAGGGAATGGATGCCATGGCCCTGTGGCAGGGCAGGGAGTGGTTTGCAGCTCTACTGTCACCAACAGTAGAGGCTGCAGAGAGTTTCTTGAGCAGCTGCAGGAGCCGTTCAGTGGCAGAGTGGCCTCCCCCATAGCTGGAGGCTCCTCCTTCTTGCAGGGGGGCCTCTACTGTATTAACTGAACCTCCTCATTATTATAATCCCTTCCTTGTCCCTCAGCACAAGATACCTTGGACACAAGACGATCAGGCAGATAATGCAGAGGATTAGATCATAGGGCTTGGGATACATGGAAGTATACCATATATCCATATCTCTGGTCTGGACTTTGTTCTGCTTGCACATTACAAATGCAATCAAGTCATGATCAGTTGTAATTAAGCTACCGTTTATTTTTAGTTCTATGATCAATTCCTCTTTATCTAATGAAGAGGTCTAATAAAGAATTTCCCCATGCTGGCTGCAACACTTTTTGAGTTAGGAAATTGTCAGTTACAATAGTAAGAGACTCCTAGAATGTTTTTAATAGAGGCCACCTGAGAGTCCCAGCATACATCACTCCAAATGAAGTCTCCCATGATCATTCATCATTTTCCCCTACACATTATAGTTAGTCATATAAGGAGCTAGTCATCCTAGTCTGATTTAGTGGAGGATAGCAGACACCAACTAATGTCCAATCTTTTACATCCTCCCTGCTAGGAAAATGGTCTGTAAGCATTCACGATAATTCCTTTTGAGCTACCAGTGACTCAGAAACAGCTAATGACATGTTTAACAGAGTGCCATTTCTTTCTCCCTGTGCCCACTTTATCCTGAGAAATCAGCACCGCAGCATGGCACAGTGTGCTTCAGGCAGCTCTAAGAGCTGGAGGGACCAGCGTGGCACGCTCTCAGTGGAGCTGAGGGATGGCTGATCCAGACATCATACTTCCAGGAGCACAAAGTCAGCCTCCTGCACCATGCCCAGGGGCTCAGCATGGCTGTTTACTCCCGCCTCCTTCCTAAATAGGTTATAACAATTGATTTTAACAATTCAAAAGTGTGACTTCTCTCACCAAGTTTAAAACCAACTAGATCTAATTCATGTTCATAAATGAAACAAAATACATAGGAAAGTCATGGAAGCTCCTTTGGTGGAAGTTTAAAAAAAAAAGGCTGGTTAGCCACCTGCTTTGGGGGTTTAGACACAACAAATCGTTCATCTTGACTTAGGGTACATCTAGACTGCACTCGAAAATCAAAATAAGATATGCAATTTGCGCTATACAAATTGCGTATCTTATTTAGATTTTTTTCAAAAAATTTTGAAATTTGACACATCTACATGGTGCAAAATTTTGAAATAAAGCACTAGTTTGAGACATCCCTTATTCCTTGTGGAACGAGGTTTACAGGGATGCTGAAATAGCGTATCCATTATTTTGAAAATTATTTTGAAATAGAGAACATGTTCCTGGAACCTGAGGTATCCTGAAATAGCTTTGCAGTATAGATGTACCCATAGGGTTAAACTAGATGAGCTTTGGTGCCCTGCTAACCCTAAGGTTCTATGATTCTGTAAATGAGCAGTTCCAAGGCATATGAGATTAGATTTGGTGATACACTAGTGTTGAGTGAAGTTAGGTATGGGCATGTGAGCATGACAACTGCTCCCACTGAAAAGTGAAACACATGTCAGCAGAAAAATTGGCAGGGTCATCAGTATAAATGTCAGTACTATTCAAAAAGTGCACTCTGTGTGAGCTGGGCTTGGGACTGGCAATCTTAAATGTTCAACAGTCATTAGTTGGCTCCCCTAAAATATTGGAATTGATTTTAAAATAATGAGATTGCTTTTAGACAAAACATTCTGGGTTCCTTCTCTTTGCTCTTTGTCTTTTGGACCGTTAAGGTTCGTGGTTTTGGACTTTTCTTTGCAATCGTACAAGTTAAAAATGTATACTTTTTTATTGAAAGCTGAGATTCATAATCACCTGAAGCCAGGGCAATTTAAGAAAACCCCAATGCATAGTAAGATTTATGTTAAAATTATGAGAGTTGGCAATGCTTTGTGCTGCCCAGTGTGTGTTGAGAGGGGTGCCACAGCTCTGACCTTTCCCTGCCCCTTACACCTTAGACAACCGCATGCTGACATAGGGTCATAATCTGACTCTGCTCAAATTCTCTGTTTGTCTATTCCTGTTGCCTCCTGTGCCCTTATACATTCAATAATATAATTTGATTTTATATGCATTTTCTCTTCTAAAATTTAGGGATTGGGTTTTTTTTTAATTATTCATAAGATTCTCTTCCCTCATTGCATGGTCTCACTCTTATTTCAGAAAGAAGTTCTGTTCAGTATTGTCCTGAGTAGGCCACAATGGTAAATATTTCTTCACGGTCATGTCCTGATTTCTCCTCTTTCCCCTTTTCAGTAATTATGAATACTGTTGGTTATTAGCATAAACTGAGCACTTCTGATTTACTGGTGGTTTGGCTTTCCTCTGGCACATTACTCATCTCTTATAAACTATGTCTAGACTCCATTGCTTTTTTGGGATACCTCTAGTATCCCGAAATAGCAATGACACATCCAAGGAAGGTGTCTACTTTTTTGAAAAAAAAAATTGAAAGAACAGACACGCTCTTTTACCATTCCTGTAAACTTTGTTCTACAAGGAATAACGGATGACTCGAAAGAGCACTTTCTTTTGCAATTTGGTGCCGGGTATATGTGCCAAATTTCAAACGAACCTCTTCCAAAAGTAAATCGAAAAAAAATATCCAATTACCGCCACTTGCGTATCTTTTTCTGATTTTTAACAGTTCAGTCTAGACATAGCCACAGAGAGTCACAAGGTCCTTCATGAGATGTAAAAGTGTATTTGGGGGAAAAACAGTGAAAAAAAATATTTTCTTTGATACCTATGAAATATTCACTTTTAAAATCTCTCTAGTCTGGCACCCTCTGGTCCTGACCAGTTCCAAACCAGAGAATTTTCCAGACCACAGGAGCTCAATATTGTCTAGCAGCATTACCAAACACTTCCACTGCTTCCTGGGCCATTAGAGGACATTTTAGAGGTAAACTAGAAGGCACAGAATGAGCTCAAACTAACTATGGGAATAAAGGGAAACAAGAAGATGTTTTATAAATACATTAGAAGTAAGAGGAAGACCAAGGAGAGGGTAGACCCACTGGTCAGTGAGGAGGGAGAAACAGTAACAGGAAACTTGGAAATGGCAGAAATGCTTAATGACGTCTTTGTTTCAGTCTTTACCAAGAAGTCTGTAGGAATGCCTGATATAGTGAATGCTAGTGGAAAGGGGGTAATTTTAGAAGATAAAATAAAAAAAGAACAAGTTAAAAATCACCTAGGAAAGTTAGATGCCTGCAAGTCACCAGGCCCTGATGAAATGCATCCTAGAATACTCAAGGAGCTGATAGAGGAGATATCTGAGCCTCTAGCTATCATCTTTGGAAAATCATGGGAGACAGGAGAGATTCCAGAGGACTGGAAAAGGGCAAATATAGTGTCCATCTATAAAAAGGGAAATAAGAACAATCCAGGAAACTACAGACCAGTTAGTTTAACTTCTGTGCCAGGGAAGATAATGGAGCAAGTAATTAAGGAAATCATCTGTAAACACTTGGGCTATGTCTACACTGGCACCCTTTTCCAGAAATGCTTAAAACGGAACAGTTTTCCATTATAAGTATTTCCGAAAAAAGCGCATCTACATTGGCAGGATGCTTTTCCGGAAAAGCACTTTTTCCGGAAAAGTGTCCGTGGCCAATGTAGATGCGCTTTTCCAGAAAAAAGCCCCGATCGTCATTTTCGTGATTGGGGCTTTTTTGCGGAAAAGACTACTGTGCTGTCTACACTGGCCCTTTTCCGGAACAGTTTTTCCGGAAAAGGACTTTTGCCCGAACGGGAGCAGCATAGTTTTTCCGGAAGAACACTGACAATTTTACAGTAGATCATCATTGCTTTTCCGGAAAAGTAAGTGGCCAGTGTAGATAGCTGGCAAGTTATTCTGGAAAAGCGGCTGCTTTTCCGGAATAAGTGGCCCAGTGTATACACAGCCTTGGAAAGTGGCAAGGTGATAGGGAACAGCCAGCATGGATTGGTAAAGAACAAATCATGTCAAACCAGTCTGATAGCTTTCTTTAATAGGATAACTAGTCTTGTGGATAAGGGAGAAGCAGTGGATGTGGTATACCTAGACTTTAGTAAGGCATTTGATATGGTCTAGCACAATATTCTTATCAATAAACTAGGTAAATACAACTTAGATGGGGCTACTACTATAAGGTGGGTGCATAACTGGCTGGATAACCGTACTCGGAGTAGTTATTAATGCTTCACAATCCTGCTGGAAAGGCATAACAAGTGGGGTTCCTCAGGGGTCTGTTTTGGGACCGGCTCTGTTCACTATTTTCATCAACAATTTAGATATTGGTATAGAAAGTATGCTTCTTAAGTTTGCAGATGATACCAAGCTGGGAAGGGTTGCGACTAATCTGGAGGATAGGGTCATAATTCAAAATGACCTGGACAAATTGGAGAAATGGTCTGAGATAAATAGGATGAAGTTTAATAAAGACAAATGCAAAGTGCTCCACTTAGGAAGGAACAATCAGTTTCACACATACAGAATGGGAAGCGACAGTCTGGGAAGGAGTACGGCAGAAAGGGATCTAGGGGTTATAGTGGACCACAAGTTAAATATGAGTCAGAATTGTGATGCTATTGCAAAGAAAGCAAACATGATTCTGGGACGTATTAACAGGTGTGTTGTGAGCAAGACACGAGAGGTCATTCTTCCGCTCTACTCTGTGCTGGTTAGGCCTCAGTTGGAGTATTGTGTCCAGTTCTGGGTATCACATTTCAAGAAAGATGTGGAAAAATTGGAGAAGGTCCAGAGAAGAGCAACGAGAATGATTAAAGGTCTAGAGAACATGACCTGTGAGGGAAGGCTGAAAGAAGTGGGTTTGTTTAGTTTAGAAAAGAGAAGATTGAGGGGGGAGATGATAGCAGTTTTCAGGTATCTAAAAGGGTGTCATAAGGAGGAGGGAGAAAACTTGTTCATCTTGGCCTCTGAGGATAGAACAAGAAGCAATGGGCTTAAACTGCAGCAAGGGAGAGTTAGGTTGGACATTAGGAAAAAGTTCCTAACTGTCAGAGTAGTCAGACACTGGAATAAATTGCCCAGGGAGGTTGTGGAATCCCCATCTCTGGAGATATTTAAGAGTAGGTTAGATAAATGTCTATCAGGGATGGTCTAGGCAGTATTTGGTCCTGCCATGAGGGCATGGGACTGGACTCTCGAGATCCCTTCCAGTCCTAGTATTCTATGATTCTATGACAGGACAGAACACTGAAAGGCAGGACTGATGGCTGTAAACAAACTTTATGGAACAGTGGGAAACTTAGCCACACCCATCAGAGGTGGACACCTGGCTAACTAAAATCATTCCAGAACATGGATGTTTCTGGGCTAAAGAGTTCTGGACTAGAGAGGTTCAACCTGTACATGTCTGCAGCCTCGTTTGGACACTTGAAAGACAAATGTCCTCACTAGCCAACATAGCTGTGTGTGACTATTGGGGGACAGATTTTGCAAAGGCATGTTATTCCCACACCTTGAGTTGACAGCAGTTGAATAGTAGTAGGTCTGGCTTCTAAAGAAGTGGAATACATCACAGACCTTTGAAATCATCTGAAAATTAAATTGCATGCTTATAGTGAGGCTTCTCTGAAAGCCTTTCATTTTTAACCTTTTCTTTCTTTATATTGTTTTTTTCTTTTTGAAGTTAGTTGCACATGCAGGCTGCTTCAGGAGTGCCCTCCCCCTCCATTATTTACTTGACTTCGGTATTTTTCCAAGTACCAAGGTACTTTCACTTTTTTAAAAATGAGAAAAAAGCCATGTTGTCAGTATCAATAAATCAGCAACTAGGAAGAGTCACTTCCTATCAAGGTTTCAAAAGTGCTTCATGGTTTTCCGATCTGCTGTCTGTACTAATCATCTCTGATGTTTCACATAAGCATGGTACATGATGCCAGCTTTTAAAACAACTCTTCACTTCTTTCCTGGATGAAAGAAAATCTGGAGCATTTATTCATAACTCCATAATGTTCCATTGTATTTGTAGAGAATTTGTCAGAGATCTACTAGCAGCAGGCACAACACTCCTTGGTAGCAGTTTAGAAACAGACTGAGAAAATATATTGCTATATTTTCCATCTACATATGTGAGAAAATAAAATAGGCACACCTGGGCAATGATGCCAATATCACGAAAACTCAGGATTAATCTGCATAGATTCATTGTGGTGTTAGTTGGGAAGTAAGTTACATGTTAGGGACCCACTAACCCCTCTGGGAGTAAAAGAGTTGGAAGATGGAAATGATGTTCCCAAAATTAATCTGTGTTTCTTTATCTGCTATTTGTACAATCACCAGGAGGTATGGTTTGAGGATGGGTTTTACATGTTGCAATTAAACAGGTTCCATAACAGCCATTTTCTCCTTGTTGTAGTCAGCATTGCTGTCCTCAAACATTCACAATCTGATTGTTTCTTGTGCCGATTCACCAACGCGTTGTGCCTTCCATTTCTGTTACCATCTCCTATTTCACTGATTCAGGCATGTTACAGGGTAACTTATTTAACTAATGGTATTTACCAAAGCTGGATTTGCAATTAGACACAGTAGACAGGTGCCATGGGGCACTGGCACTCTAAGGGCACTTAGCAACCCAGAGTGTGGGGCTAGAGCAGAATGAGTATCAGAGTCAGGCTGGCTGGTGGAACTATGAGCAGTGGCTGGACAGGGGACTACTGAAGGTGTGAGGAGCATCCCAGGGCTTCCCAGTATTGGCTGCCCCACTGCCTTTGCTTTGTGCCAGGGAGAGAAAGTGAACAGCATGGCAGGGGACCTCATTCTTTGCAGTCAGAGCCTGAGCACAGCTGCCCATGCTGGGCTGCAAGAGGAATAAAAGATACTTGGGGATTTCTCATCCTGAGGAGAGGTACAGTCTTCTCCTTGCACCTTGCCTGGGGTGGATGGGCTGCACCCTGGTGCGGGCTGGGAGTGCTGTGCATGGTGGAGAGTCCTATGCATTCACGAGGAGGCTATGTCCTGGCCATCTCCACCTCTCTGGAGTGGCTCCAGCGGCAGGGAGAGGAGCTAGTGGCAGGCAGCACCACTTTGAGGGGCTGCTGTTGAAAGGAACAGGCCACTTCTGGGGCTCGGGACAGAAACTGTTTCATTTTTTATGGAAAATATGAAGGCCAACTGTAGGCTGAGTGGGTGATGAACATGTTGTGCCTAGGGGTGCATAAAGTGCAAAGTGTTTTTCTTGAAGCACAACTGCCAAAATCTGTGCCTCCGAGGCAGCTCTCTAGGCAGCTTGAACCCATGGTAGGGATCCCAGGGCTTCTAGGGTCCATGGTTCTGAGGAAACTCTCCCACAGACTGTCCCAGGGCCGGGGCTCCATTTGCTTTGGTGGGGAATTTGAAAATTTGGGGGGTTCATACTGAATTAGAATAAAGTCATATTTCAAAACATTAACTCCTTCACAAAATGGAATTGCCATTCTCCTCACAGATCTAGTAAGTCATTTAAACTGAGTGCAAAGAAGGTATGACAGACCAACAAACCGGAAATAAAATGCCACTGTTCTATTTTGCCCTTATGTAAAAGACCTGTTAATGTGCAGGGTAATGGAGAATCAGGCCCCTTGACTATGTACAAGGTGATCTTTATACGTCAATGGAGGCTCTGACTGCATAGAGGTCTACAAGATATGCGGCAACTTTGAACTTCCTGCCTAAGCTTAACCCTTCATTCCTAAAGTTATATTCATATTGCATACCCGCTGAATGTAAACTACTGGTTGAAACTCTCTAATTTGGCACTTTCTAGTCCAGCAACATCCATGGTCCAGCATGATTTAGTCAGCCAGATATCCATGCAACCATGGATATGGCCAAGTTTCCTGCATGTTTACAGCCAGCTGTCCTAGCTCTCAGTGTTCTATGCTGTGATTTAGCTCTAATTTATCCCTAAATGTCTTCGAAGAGCCCAGTAAGCAGTGGAAGTGTTGGTAATGCTAGTAGACAATATTGACCTTCCAAGATCCAGCATATTGTCTGGTTCAGCTCTAGTCAGGTCCCAAAGGCACCAGACCAGAGAGGTTCAACCCGTACACAATTTTAGCACACATCTATACCTGTCTTATGACATTTATGTATAGCATCAGATTGTCCCCAAGACTTTTATATTAATTGCACCTATTCACTCCATGTTGCTTTTATCCTGTGTAGTTATATACAAACACAGAGCAGGCTCTCAGAAGATGTATATTGGTGTTTTTCCATAGTCTGGAGCTTAGCCAATTTTTTGCATCTGAAGATCTTGACAAATAAAAACAGTGGTTCTTCAGTGCTCTGTACTGTACATACTTCTCCTTCCTGGGTTAATTTTATACATCATTATTAGGGAGAAAAAGAAATAAAAAGGTTAATTAAATATTCATTTTAGAAACACCTGATTCATTTTTAGCTTATTTTAGTTCATGTTCAGATATTTCAGTGATGAGTGCTGTAGACAGATGTGCAGATAAAGTTTAGTGTAACAAATACAATGTCTTATATATATTGCTTTCCTGAAGGGTGCTGGGTCATTTATAGTAATGAGAATCAAGAGCTATTCCACTAAAGTCATAGAATCATAGAGTTGGAAGAGACCTCATCAAGTCCAGCCACCTGCCCAAGGCAGGACCAATCCCAACTAAATCAACCCAACTAGGGCTTTGTCAAGCCGAGACTTAAAAACTTCTAGGGATGGAGATTTCACCACCTCCCTAGGTAATCCATTCCAGTGCTTCACCAGCCTTCTAGTGAAATAATTGTTCCTAATATCTAACCTAGACCTCTCCCACCGTAACCTGAGACCATTCCTCCTTGTTCTGCCATCTGTCACTACTGTGAACAGCCTTTCTCCATCCTCTTTGGAACCTCCCTTCAGGAAGTTGAAGGCTGCTATCAAATCCCCCCTCACTTCTCTTCTGCAGACTAAACAATCCCAATTCCCTCAGCCTCACCTCGCAGGTCATGCACTCCAGCCCCCTTATCATTTTGGTTACCCTCTCAAATGCATCCACATCCTTTCTATAATGGAGGGCCCAGAACTGGACACAATACTCCAGATGTGGCCTCTCCAGAGCCGAATAAAGGGGAATAATCACTTCTCTGGATCCTCTAGCAATGCTCCTCATAATGCACCTTAATATGCCATTAGCCCTCTTGGCTACAAGAGCACACTGGTTGATTCATATCCAGCTTCTCATCCACTGTAATCCCCAGGTCCTTTTCTGCAGAACTCTACTTAGCCAGTCAGTCCCCAACCTGTAACAATGCTTGGAATTCTTCCATCCCAAGTGCAGGCCTCTCTACACTTGTCCTTGTTGAACCTCATCAGATTTGTTTTGGCCCAATCTTCTAATCTGTCCAGGTCACTCTGGACCCTATCCCTGCCCTCCAGTGTATCTACCTCTCCCTCCAGCTTAGTGTCTTCTGCAAATTTGCTGAGGGTACAATCCATCCCCTCATCCAGGTCATTAATAAAGATATTGAACAAAACCGGTCCTAGAATAGATCCTTGGGGTACTCCACTAGAAACCTTGACACACACTAGGGCAAAAATGATCTGAGAAAAGAATCAGCTCATAGTGTGTCAACTTGAGAAATATAGTCTGCAAACACGTTAAATCAGTGCATTGTAACATCCATGCAAGCAATGCATACACATTATAATGCGGTTATATCCAGTCACAACCTGATTCTAATTCCGTGGGGTTTTTGCCAATGACTTCAACTGGCGAAAGGATCAGGTTCTTAGACAGCCACGTCTCTGTTCATTTTCCACTTAGTAAGGTCAAGGTTTAACCTACTTGCTCACATCTGTAACAACATGGCTGTCATTACATATGGAACATGTACCTGCATACAAAACAACAGCATGCAGGAGATGTGGCAAGATGGTGTTTTCAATGAGACAATGTGTGGTTACCCAAATAACTAGAATCAAACGCAGCCACCACACTGGAGGCACAAGATATGAATTAAATACGTCGCTATTCCAGCATATCATCCTTTTTCACTTCGCAAAAGAAGTGTGGCACCTGATGAGGAACAGCTTGCCTTGTGTCCCACTGATTTAATTTGTACATTCTGTAATTTACTAGGCTGCAGTAAAAACAGTCATTTTGTGAGGCTATCATAAGCTCATTAGATGCGTACTGAGAAAGCTTAATGCCTCCATTTTTACTGAGATCCCTGCCCAACAAGCCTGCTGCATGGTGCACCATGCTGCTGCCAGTACAGTAGTTTTCACACATGCCCCAGAAAATTAGAGGTATTTGTGAATAACAAGATTAAAGAGAGTGCCAACATTTCAGGAGGACTTGGCATGCTGCTGGGAGAGGAAAATCTCATGTATTGTTAACCATGGTGGGAATGGTTAGTTGTTAAGTAATGTATGGTGCAGCTAATCAAAAGCTCAAATATCCCACACAAATGAACAAAACTAATCACTCTCCCTACCTACTATTGTTTCCTGCCTCAGCCTTTTCTGGACTAAGAAAGGGTTTAATTTTAAATTGTGC
The DNA here is from genome assembly GCF_052426305.1 of Pelodiscus sinensis. NCBI lineage: Eukaryota > Metazoa > Chordata > Testudines > Trionychidae > Pelodiscus > Pelodiscus sinensis. The sequence continues at coordinate 64,138,779 of NC_143053.1, read as the reverse complement.
AAAGAAAATGTCAGTATTACAAAGAAGTGCAACATGCAATTGCTCGGAGTAGCAGACGGCAAACTACATCATGATTCTGAATGCCATGGGTCAGAAGAGGGGGAAGTGCAAACAAACTCCTGTTTCCTCTCTTTCCCCTTTCTTTCTCTATTATCCTGTAATTCTGTTGGGTGTGATTATAAAAATGAAGAGTGGGTTCTGCTTACGATTCATTGAGCTTTGAGGAAGGTAGTTTTTGAGTGTCAAGTGGGTTGATGTAATGAGCGGATCCTCAATTGGCACATTTTGTGTAGCCATTCTGAATTGACACTGCTGCTGATTGGATCCCATGCCTCTCTCCATCGTGTCCTGATAGGACTCAGGCATGCAAGGTACAGAGAACTCTGGCTTTGAGAAGGAAAAGTCCCTGTATATTCTCACTGAAGTCAGTGAGGTTACTCACATGCTTAAAATGATGCATGTACTTTGCTAGATTAGGGCCAGAGTTCTCAGTATCTTGCAGGATTGCTGCCATGGCCATAACCTCTCAGAAGGATATCTGTTGAGAATCAGTGAATGGTTAATACAGTGCCAAATGTCTTGCCTCATCTCATTCATCCACTCCAGCTGATCATAAAAGAATGTATCACTGTGAGAATATAACTTTAGGAATATCCCTTTGGTGCGGATGATCATCATAAAATACATCATGCCACTCACCCTTGTGTATTCCCACAGAGGTATCTCTTAATAGGGAGTATATCTTGTGTATAACATTTTATATTTATGTTATTGTTCCCTGACAGAATAGTTTCCTAGCTGATTGTTGTGTGAATAGCTGACCACAGAAACTAGCAGAGTGGGCTACAAGAACGACACTTTTCACCTTGTTGGTTGTGGTGCATTGCATTGCATGGTAAAAGTGCATCTACACAGTACCCTTACCTCAAAGTAAGCTAGGCAACTTGCGTTACACAAATTGCATAGCTTATTTTGATTTTATTTTGAAATAGCTTATTTCAAAATATGGCACTGTCTACACTGCACCAAATTTTGAAATAAAGTGCTATTCCAAAAAGTCCCTTATCCCTTATGCAATGAGGCTTACAGGGATGTTGGAATAGTCAGCCTGTTATATTTCGATGTAACAGGCTCACTCTTAAGATGCAAAATAGCTATTTCGGGATTCCTTTGGTATCCCAAAATAGCTCCTTTGTATAGACATAGTCCCGTTGTGTAAACTCACAGTATGACCTTGAGCAAATCCCCCAAAATAAAAAAATTCAAACACAAGTGGCTGGATTAGGCACCTAAATGCATATTTACACACTGAAAAAATGTCCTAGTTTTCAGAGATGCAATGAGCCTGCTGTTCCCACTGAAATCAAGCTGGAGTTGTGGGTGATCGGCATCCATGAAGCTTGTTGCTCATGTCTTTATCAAAAGACACAGCATGTTTTAGAAATTACTCTCTGAAGAAGTTCCTTCGAAATATGGAGCTTCTAACAACCATGTTACCTTTGAAACTGCTGGCACTAGAATCATTTTTTTAGAATCTTCCAGATGTGATTAATATTACCATACTAGTGTTTTAGCTGGGAACATTGACTGCTGTTGAAAGAAATGGATACTTGCCCATTTTTAGTCATAATGGATTACATATCTGAGTATGGCACTGATAGATATGTAATCCATACATTCTTTTATGAACTGCTGTGAAAATATTCTCATCATGTAAGAATCATCTTTTAATGGCCCCATCCAACGAAGTGCTTAAACACAAAGGGGGGATTTTCAAAAGCACTTAATATCTTAAGAAACACAAGTCCCCACTGCAAGTTACACATGTGCTTAAGTGCTTTTCTGAGTTGGGCCTAGATGTGATTAAAATTTAAAGGGCTCTTTTGTCAAAGTCCTAGAATGTAATTGGCATTCTTTTAAAATCTTTCCTTGAAACTGTGGAATTATCTGCCTCAGATAATGTAGAGTAATGTTCATTTAATTGGTATCAAAGTTTTTGGCCTGACATAGCACTTTGACTAATAAACAGAATTGCTTGCTGCCCCTTTCCTCCTTCCCTCCCCCAAACAAGTAAAGACTAGATGTCTTCCTGAACAGTGTAGCATAACTTTGGGTCTGATGCAGAAATTACTGAGTGAGGTACATTGGCCTGTGTTATGCGGGGGATCAGATTAGGTGATGTAATGGTCTCCTCTGGCCTTAAACTCCATGAATCTATTAAACATCTTTAAGCCTTCTCTAACCACTCCATTTTATGTATCTCGGGGTGTTTAATGAAATAAACTGTGTGTGACTCTATGCCTTAGTTCTTATAAATAAGGTAAATGCAATTTTAAGGACTTACACACAGATTTTACCAGTGCCAGAAGGGGCATTTTGCCATTTACAACTAATCCTTCATGTTAAAGTGCATTTGACCATACTCTGACCCTGGAAAATCTTTGACTGGTCTTTATGCATGCGATTATCAGGCACACCATGTATAGCATATTCCAGAAACTATTTCACACAAAAAAGTGAATTGCAGACACATAAAATTTTTGTGAACTGGACTGTAAAATTTCTGAGGCAGTACTCTCTATCTAACTTGACAGCTGGTATCTGATCTGAAAATAGCGTATTTTCCCTCAAATACTAGTTATCCTGTCACTTTGCATTGCATAAATATAAACAAATATGTATGAAAAAAATGGGGGAGGGGGAGTCCACCTCTAGAAATTCCAAAGTAAAGGAACTGTTGTGTCATATTGACATTATGGTGCCTAGAGTCAGGAGTCCACGACCTGTTGCATTTGATGGATTTCTATTCCGATGACCCCAAGAGGTTAAAAGAACATACTGGACCCAATTCTGAAGCTTTTATTTATGCAAACTTTTCTTCAGTAAAGACTTTGCCTGAGTAAAGACTTAAGGATTAAATTCAGAGTGAACATTCTGAGAAGAAAAAATAGATATAGTGTAGTATTCCAACCGGGGGGCCAACAGCTTCCGCAGGCCCTAAGGAAGGTGTGGGTGTGGGCTGGCTCCATACTCCCAGAAGGAGCAGTCCTGAGATGGAAAGGGCAGGGCCAGGGGCAGCCAGCCCTCAGTGCCGCCCAGATTGTGACGCTGGGTGTCTCCTCAGCACTTAGAGAAGCAAAGCATATGGAGAGGTGCTCTGGCGGCAATTTAAAGGGCCCAGGACCCGGTCACTGTCACTTCTGGCCACTGTCACAGACTGCAGACACTGTAATAGTGACAGTGGCCAGAAGCCACAGACCCCTTAATTTGCCAGGTCCCTGGACAATTGCCCCCTTTGCTTTCCCTGTCAGCAATACAAAATATAAGGAGCTACAATAATAAACCTGAAAAACCAAGGCTCTTGAGGTTAAAAAACTTTTTCTGGAGCATTAAAAGTGTTTAGCCACTGATTTTCCCAGGCTGTAACCACAAGTCTTATAATAGTTTTGAAATGTATTCCTAGGATGGTACAAGCTGCATTGACACTTTTATTTTAATTTTGTTTACTGAAGTCAGGAAGGATGCTTTTTTCCATGGCACCTGTCAATTACAGCAGTAGAGTTTCAAGGGAGATTATATGGTAGATTTTAACTTCTACATGTAGAGGTGCTTTTCAAAGTAGTATTTTCTTGTAAGTGATCACAGGTAGTCCATCTTTTTGAATTACAGTGGTAAGATAGAGGGTGGATGACAGGCTGAATTAATACAGTGCTCACCAATAATTTGTGTAGAGTGGGAGGTTGTCAGAAAGATACCACTGGTTGGATAGAAAATGCTTGGTGGAGTTGTTCTGATCTGACAAGTAATAGGTAGTTTTCTTAGATATCTCTCTTATACTTGGGTGCAGTGAGATGGAGACCAGCTTCAAAGGGAATTTGATTTGGATCATCATAATTAGTGCAGTGTTGTGCTGTCAAGATAGCCTTCATGTAAATCGCGGGCAGCAAACCGGTTATTACATTTTCTTCAATTTGTTTCCAGCAGCTTTTCTTCATAATTATAAAAAGGATGAATCCTGAATGCAAGGGTAAAGGCAATGCTATTTCTGGTATGTTTAGGATTACAAAATGTCTGTTTGAATTATAATGGAAGGATGTAGCTGTTTGTTTCCTGCAAAGAGGTGATTAAAGAAGTTTTTGGGGATAGAAAAGTTATGGGATTTTATTGTTTAAGGAAAGCTGTTTTTTGAAAAAGAGCTCCAGTCATAAACGCTGGAATTTAGATTGGGGAGGGGTGTTGCTGCCACTCTTCCTCCCCCCTCCCCCAAGTGATTAGTTTATGTACAGGGTTTATAGTTTGGTTCAATGGCTCTGAATACAATCAAGATAAATATTGTATTGGTGGGCAGAGAGGGGCTGAATGTGAAAACAGCCTCCTGGCTTCTGAATTTCACCCTCCCTTGCATTCCTTGGGCACTTTACTCCCCTGTCACTTACTCAGCAATCAGTATCTCCCTCTGTAAATACTACCTCTTTTGTTTTCTTTTCACACACTGAATGTAGGCTTATTTTCTGTGAAACCCTCTAAACACTGAGGGTATGTCTACACTACCCTCCTAGTTCGAACTAGGAGGGTAATGTATGCATACCGCACTTGCTAATGAAGCCCGGGATTTGAATTTCCCGGGCTTCATTAGCATAAGCGGGGAGCCGCCATTTTTAAATCCCCGCTGCTTCGAACCCCGTGTAGCGCGGCTACACGGGGCTCGAACTAGGTAGTTCGGACTAGGGTGCCTATTCCGAACTACCGGTACACCTCGTTTCACGAGGAGTAACGGTAGTTCGGAATAGGACCCTAGTCCGAACTACCTAGTTCGAGCCCCGTGTAGCCGCGCTACACGGGGTTCGAAGCAGCGGGGATTTAAAAATGGCGGCTCCCCGCTTATGCTAATGAAGCCCGGGAAATTCAAATCCCGGGCTTCATTAGCAAGTGCGGTATGCATACATTACCCCGCTAGTTCGAACTAGCGGGGTAGTGTAGACATACCCTGAGCTCTCTTCCTCTCCTTCTGTAGTATAACTGTCATTTAGATCCCTCTGAATAACATGCTCCTTCCAAGAAGCCTTGTCAATGATCATCCATAACCAAGAGAGGAGATGAGGATGATAATCAAAATACCCACACAACGAAACCTACCAAAATCTCCCCCTCAATACTCCTTCAAGACCGGACTGTTAGCAGATGCTTTGTGTCTCTGATCTCTTATCAGCATATCTACACTGTTATTTTGAAATAACAAGGCGAGCATCCACACTATGGGTACCTCTACTCTGCGGCGCTATTTTGGGATTCTTCCAGTATCCTGAAATAGCTATTCCATGTCTTTGAAACAAGCCTATTATTTTGCAATATAATGGACTCACTATTCCAATGTCCCTATAAACCTCATTCCATGAGGATTAACGGACATTTTGGAAGATCGGTTTATTTACAAAATAAACTATTTAGAAATTAGCTCGAAATAAGCTACTCAATTTGCATAGCTCAAATTGCGTAGCTTATTTTGAGCTAAGGGTGCAGTGTAGATACACCTAAGAAGCCTGTTATTTTGAAACAATAACTCCTGCTTGTGAAGAGGAATAAGCTTATTTCAAAATAGTTATTTTGGGAGTCATTATTTCGAAATAACTTATTTTGAAATAATCTGGTAATGTAGACATAGCCTCTGTGTGTGTTTCTCTAGTAATTTCCATACTCACTAGGACCAGAGTCCATATTTTCTTCATGCTGTTTATAAATTGCCATATATACTGAAAGTCCATATAGTTATTTCTATTTCTGTGGCTTTGTTTCAACTAACCACCCGTACACGGAGAAACGGAACCATGTCTACTCTTACACTGAAATGCCTGCTTACTAGTCTTCCCAGCCCTATCCTGCTTCTTTCTCAATCTTACTTGACATACACAGAAATTATACTGCCAACTCTACTGATATTTGAGGCTAGATTCATGGGTTTCCATAAGACAGTTCTCGGAGCAAGGTGTTTTTATACACGGGTAAAGGTAACAGAAGTGGGCCCAACACTGATAGCTTCTTGCTGGTGTCCTTGCTACTGATGCACACCTTTAAGCAGGTTTTGCAAAGCATGTCAGTCACATCTCCAGGGCATAAATTAACCATAGGACACTATTACCATTGCTAAAGAGAACAATACCAGCAGGCAGCAAAGGACCCAAGAATCCTAAAGGTATCAAGGACTACAAGAGTCAAAGGAGCTCTCCAGATACAATGGGATATTGGTCTTCCCTATCTGAAATATCTTGGGGTAGCAGAGAGAAAAAGCAAAGTTTAGCTAACCCACTTACAGGCAAGGATTCAAAACAATGTCTTATTTGTTAGTATTGGTCTTGAAAATACAGTTGGACAGGCCATATGCAGTTAACTTCAAAACATTTATCATAGACAAATATTTGGCACCTGAATTTTTAGATTACATTTACCATGCCCAGTTCATATTCTTCAAGATTGCAATGAGGCAGAATCTCAATTGAAATCTGAATTAGGCTGCCAAAAATCTATACAAGCTGACATGGTAGAATTTATTTTTTGTCCATTTATGTGCCTTTTTACTTTTTGTATCCCCTCTTACAATGCATACCACCTCCAACAGATATCTTACTGGGAAAAAAAATTCATATTTAAATTGTTCATTGAATTTGTCCTGCTTTTTAATTTGTTTTTAAATGGTGCATAGAAATTGTATTTTTAACAAAAGTAAAATGCATAAAAATATAGCAAAATATTCAGTAACAATTTACTTTAGAAACGATAAAAAGCATGTAACTACTTCCTAATTACCAGCCTTTGAAGCATTTATAACTAAATTAAAATAATTAATGAAGTGTGTTTGCTTTGATTAGGTCCCTGGTTTATAAGATTTTAGGCAGGAGTAAACTTTATAGTATTGATAACAGTGAATTTTATTTTAAATTGAGATCTTTTTTGATGTTTGATACATAAATAGGGCTTCAAGTTTGTCTCACATTTAGTGACTTTTAGGAAAATGAATAAGAAATCATATGATCTTTAAAGCAGTTCCAGACACAATGAGCTTACAATCTAAACAGACAAAATGAAGGAGAAAGAAAATTGAAAATACTATTGTTTCCATTCCATTGGCTGCAATCCAGCAAAGAATGGTAGAGCTCTCTGAACTGCAAATGGAGGTAATATAAAACTCCTCCTTTGCTTACTCTCCAAGCCACTTGGTCTTTCTATTGATTTCATGCAGCCAGGAATTCACCCATACAATGTTTGGGGGGGGGGAGGTTTCTTTAAAAAAAAACCATGTGAGTCAGAATGCGAATGATTCCCATGGCTTCTTTGAGGGTATATCCACACTGTAATTCCAGTATCCCGAAATAGCTATTATGCATCTTTTAAATAAGCCTATTATTTCAAAATAGATTTAGAAATATACCTCCCTCCATGAGGATTAAGGGACGGTTCAGAATCGTGCTTTATTTTGAAATTAAATTTCAAAACAAGCTATTTTAAAATACACTCAAAATAAGCTATGCAATTTGCATAGCTCAAATTGTGTATCTTATTTTGAGCTATGGATGCAGTATAGACGCACCTTGAGAAATGTCATCTGTAGTGATGATAAAGGGATCCTATGAATTAGAGAAAGATCCAGTGCATGCCCCAAGATTCAGACAGCCCTAGATCCTTAATGACTTCAGGATCTGAGTCTGTATTTTACTCTGAAGCTCATCTTTACAATGAATGAGATGTTGCCTCTCAGTGGACCTTACCTTACCGGGTCATATAAAATAATAATGATTAAAATTACGTGATAATGAATTACAATAGACACCACTTACATGTTAATTATTTCATACCTCTGAGTAATTGCACTGGTTTATGTACTATATTGTAACTTCAGCTCCAGGTGGAAATTACATTCCACTTTCTAGATGCATCTTTGTTTGCAGAAATGCACATGTACTGTATGTAGTCAGTTGACACTGCATTGATTCCAGTATTAGAATTTCCTTACTCCCTTTTGTCATATAAAAACCTGGCTATCATGAAAAACCTACTAGGTAATCTGCAAGTATTAGATTAATAAAGTCTTGGTCCAGGAACTTTTATTTCAAATTAGTGTCAGTATCAAGGATCCGTAATTCTTCTTTTAAATTAGAATTCCCTTACAGAATTTACTGCAATAAAACTACAGTAGCTTTTCGGCATATGTTTATAGGATAAAGTCATAATGCAAAATCTTTTTTTCTGTGAGACAATAATCTAATTTCAACAGACCTCATCCTGATCGACCTTCTTACCTGTTCTCCGCCCACCTCTTCTAGCAACATGCAGTATTCCTAGTTCATTTGTGACTATATATATTTCCATTGATTAGTTACATGCTTGCTGATGTGAATTTACAAAAATTCAAAATGCTTTAGGGTGATATCAGAAGAGGTTAAACTAATTCCATTGACTAAGATCTTGACACTCAAAAGTAGCAGAAAATATGATGGGAGAAACTTCTCCATCCATTGTTTTGTGTAAGAAACTCATTTAGCTACCTTATAATTCTGTTCTGAGTTCTACTGATTTTTGTTTTATGGGGCAGAGTGACATGTTTATGCGATTCAGTGAAAGGGACAGTTTAATACTGATGGCTGATCCCTCTCTTGCACAGAACGGAATAGCTGATGTCATTCTGAGAACGTGAAAAACCATTCTGTAGGGATGTATCAGAACAAAACATTTCAATAGCTACCAATAACTATCAATATAAATACATTCAATAACTATCCTTCACTAAATAACAGAGAAAAATAAGATATCAAATTTTAACACTTCCTAATTCACAAGGTTCCTTGGAACCTCATCTCAGAGTTGAGAAAAAAAATGGTCCAGGGGCTAGAGTACTAGTCTACAATGCTAATAGCCACGCTAAGGTCTCTATTTTATTCCAAATTTCCTGGGTGACATTGGACAAGTCACTCAGGGCTGCATTTTCAAAGGTATTTGGGCACTGACAGATACAGCTAGGCAGCTAGTGGGGCTTGAGGAAGTGTCGGAGCTGGTTAGGTGCTACTGAAAATCCTACTGGGTGCTGAGGTGCATCTTCAGGCAGATGAATAAATTTGAAAATGTAGCTTGTAGACAGTGTCTACATAGCCTGCAGCAATGACCCTCCTAGCCTGCGTCAAAAGACTAGGAGTTGTGAGGCTTAGGCTAGTCCTTTAAAAATAAGGGTGTAAACATCACTTCTAAGTTGTGACTTGGACTGCAGTTAGGGGGTTGGAGTCCATCCCTCTTTCTACCTCCACTGGCTGTCAGGAAGGTAAATGCATTAAAGATTATGAGGTGGTCTCAGGCACTATGGAAATGAGATGCATAAAACTACATAAAAGAGATACCATGTTATGTATCATCTGTGGGAAATTCCTTAAAGCAGGGTTCCTGCCTGTACATCAGTCACAACAAAATTGACCTGTTAAATTGCTCTGGGGCTGGACTTGTCTCTGTCTACACAACACATATAATTGTACTGCCTCCTTTCAGACTTCCTGTTTCTTGATAACCATGTTTCATCCTTTCCCTCTCAGCATGGCTCTGATCTGGTTGTGTTTCTTATCTCTTTGCAACTGCAGATTGGTTCTGCTTCTCTTAAGATCGATCTAGTTTAGATTGACTTCTCTCAGGGCAACTTTCATCTGCTGTAATTCATCACAGAACTGCTCTAGCTCCATTACCATTGCTACCGTTCTGACATGCTGGACCAATGTTAACCTAGCTTATGACAGATGTCAGTGTTCTGAAGGACTCTATCGACTTGCAGCTCATTGCTTGTTGCAGTGACTTGTCTAAGTAACCACAAATTGTCCATAGAAACAAATTACAAAGCACATAAAAAGGAAACATGTCACAAATATTTTAATGAGAATTAACAATATTGCCATCTAAGAAACCAGCAACTGCTTCCTCTTTTTGTGAGGGATATGGAGGGCAGGAGCAAAACCAAGGAATCTGAACCTTCTCACTACTCCCTCATACATACCGGGGGCACAGTAGCTGTGGAAGATATTTCAGCCTGTGTTTCCTATGGAGCTTCTCACTATCCCACTGTGACCTGAAATGAGGATTTCATTCCTCCCATACCCTAGTACCCATCCCATTTGTTCAGACTTGATGCAGTGACCAAGGTTTGGCTCTCTGTTGGGCTAGTACATTAGCTAATTTTGGTGTGGAAATCTGCAAAGATACTAAAATGCAAAATTTAAGATTGCATAAGGGTGTCGTTTTATCTGGATTGCTGTCTGGCTTTAACTATTCTTAGAATTAGCACCATAAGTTTCCATAAATAAGTACATGTAAGTGGTTTATGCAATAATCAAGGGCTAAATCTCTGAGTTCACTTTTTAAATCTTTGTATTGTGATATATAAGAGGAACTTTTCTTTCTCTTCTTCTGCATGAACAATATTACATCTTGCAACAGATCTTAACCTGCTTCTTTGTATTCTCTTGATTTATACACATGGCAAGGTTCCATTTTTGCTGAGACCTTTAAGTTTTATTAATTGCTCTAGCTCTCTCTTTTGGGATCAGGTTTTCCATCAGTCTAAACCTATCAGGCTATTTAGTCTATTAAAGACATTTATACAAAATAGAATTTTCAGTGAATGTTTGCTTGTCATATTAACTTTTTGATAAAATGAACTGTATCTATATGAGAAATAAACCTCAGTGAACAGTATAGGTCAAACAATATCAAAGTATTGGCTAGTTTTGATCTCACCACAAAAGTAAAGGGAAGTACTTCTTCACACAATGCATAATTTATCTGTGGAACTCCTTGCCAGAGGATGTTAGTTCAAGTCTATAACAGGGTTAAAAAAAGAACTAGATAAATTCATAGAGGATAGGTCCATTAATGGCTATTAGCTAGGATGGGCAGAATGGTGTCCCTAGCTTCTGTTTCTCAGAAGCTGGGAATACATGACACGGGATGGATCACTTGATTACTTGTTCTATTCATTCCTTCTCAGGCAGAGAAGCGGGATTCCAAGATAAATCCCTTAGTTCAAATTAACTGTTAAACCTCATTCCACGAGGAGTAACAGTTAATTCGAACTAAGGGGTTTATCTTGGAATCCCGTTTCTCTGCCGCGTGTAGACATGGGCAGTTACTTCGGGCTAGTCAGTTTCCAAAATGGCGACCGGCTGGGAATATGCTAATCAAGCGCTGGATATTTAAATCCCACACTTCATTAGCAATTTCAGTTGCCCTCATTAGCCTCCCTAGTTCGAACTAAGGGCTAGTGTAGATGTACCCTCTGAAAGAGACCACAGAGTTGTGCGGTTTTATTTCCATAACATATTTGTCAGAAAAAACACTCTGGGTATGTCTACACTAGCCCCCTAGTTTGAACAAGGGAGGCTAATGTAGGCATTTGAAATTGCAAATCAAGCCTGGGATTTAAATATCCCGCACTTGATTTTCATCTTCCCGGCCAGCTGCCATTTTTTGAAATTTACAAGTCCGGACTAACTGCCCGCATCTACACATGGCAGGGACCAGTATTTCGAATTAAAGCCCCTAAATCGAACTACCTGTTAAACCTCCTTGCAGGAGGAATAACAGCTAGTTCAATTTAGGGTGGTCCCTACCACGTGGAGAAGTGGGCTGTTAGTCTGGACTTGTAAATTCAAAAGTGGCGACCGGCCGGGAAGATGCAAATCAAGTGCGGGATATTTAAATCCCGGGCTTGATTTGCAACTTTGAATGCCTACATTAGCCTCCCTAGTTCGAACTAGGGGGCTAGTATAGACATACCCTCTGAGGTTAGCTGAGATCGGTAACAAATAGAAACTTTAGAAGAAACAGAGCAAAAGCATACTTACATACAGTTTTTTCCTCTCTGGTGCTCTAATGAAGAGGACATTTAGGTCCATTATTTTAGTTACTAAGATGAAATAGTTTAAGGGTTGAAGTCAGGTCATACTTATTTCATGTGAAAAGCATAAGAGTGTTTATGAAACCTTTAGCAGTTCTGAACACAGCTGATCTTTTACCAGGTCAAATAATTAAGGATCATTGTGAACAGGCTCCTCAACATCATTAAAGAGACAATTTACATTATAAAGTCTGTGTGCCAAGTGAAAGGGTTGCAAGAGGAAAGAGATGATGGCCATCATTCTGTTTCATATCCCTACTGAAATGGCTTGAAAAAAGAAGATCTGAATGTTAAGCAAAATAATTGATTACAAAATTGCTTTGCAAAGTTTGTAAAGTAATATCTGCAAAAACTTCCCGCTTACTGGAAGAGCAATCCTTCTATAAAAGTATCACTGATTCGTCTGATATCTTCTGCTAGTGCTAGTAGGGCTGCAGTTTGGTGTCTACTATAATAGGTGTCTAATGAATGCTTGGGAATCTCAGTCATTAAAAATACTGCGGTCAGGTAATACATACCCACCTGCTCCCACTAATACATGGGCTATGATTTGGCCCATAGGTTGCAGGTGCTAAAAATTATATGTGTTGTCCCAGAAAGAGAGAGGACCCATTAATTCCCAGAATGATTTGTGGAAGGTTATTCTTCAGACATACCTTCTGCCCTATCTTAGGCCCCCATTGCAGTGGTCCACTGCAGGAGTTCATAATTTATAGGGTGGGTGCAGGACTGACCAGCTATGCTTCCTCCTTCCCCCTGTTTCCTCTGCCCTACCCCTGTCCCTGAATGCCATTTGTGCTAAGTGCTGTTCTGGAAGTTGGGCAGGGTTGGCTGCTCTTACCTGTTCCTAGTTGGCTACAATTCCAGGAGCAGTTCAGGCAGCCAGAAAGTGCTATAGTTTTCAGTTTTCTCAGTCCATACATCAGGAACTGTGAGGAATGGGTGGAAGAAAGCCAGAGGAATTCCCTCATTGCTGGATATGCCAGCTAATGGCCCATTTTCACTAGTGCAGTGGTGCAAAGATACTGTATAATCACAGCTAAGAATTGAGCTCTCTTTGCTTACCATTCTTGGAACATGTATAGTCATACTCTGCCAGCACACTGCATAAACAATCATGAAAAACACTTACAACATTAATATACAATATAGCCACCGAAACAAATGTTTACTCAAGTCATGCAATGCTACCAAAGGGGTGGGTGAATTTACTCTGCCCCACTATCCAGCAACAAGTTCCATGACAGACATCTCTTTGTTTTTTCTTTGTTGCTACACACAGTTTGAAATAAAAATAATCTAGACGTAGCAATACAAGTTTTCTCCTTTACTACACAATGATGGTGCAATAATTAATCAAGTTACACTACAGTTGCTATGCTATATTATAGCCTTTTTTGGGAGGTGGAGGGAGGATATGAATGTGTCACCTGAAAATTAAGAAATTAAAAGTTAGAATATACACAGAAAACAGAAAAAAAATCAGTGGCTAGTTTTAGGGTTTGGAATTTTTGTTTTGTTTTGATTTGTTCTGTTTTTTACATTACAAGAATTTGTACACTATATAATGGAAAGATCTGATCAAACCCTCAGTTTTCAGAATCATAAGAAGAAACAGGATCACGTGTAATTCTAAACCAGAGAGCTTCCTGTGGGATGAATCATTATTTTTTCTTCTGGTGGGTAAGAAAAGGGGGGAAAAATCCAGTGATATTAAAAACAAAAGACAGTGTCTGGAAAAAAATGCCGGCCATTAGGGGAGGTATGCATGATTTTATAGAGGTTACTTGATGAGAAACAGAGAAAGTTTGTATAAAGTAGAGAGAGAAATTTGAGTTAGGAGCACTGTAAACTAAATAAAGAAGCTATGTAAAATCTAAAGCAGAATGAGAGGCAGAAGGACCTGCAATGGTTTCCTGGAGCTCTTTCTCACTTTCACATGGCTTAATATCCTGCAGAATGTTATCCGAGTATATCCACATGAGAGCAAAAGAAATAATAATCAATGGGGGGAAATGGCAAGATAAAATGCATAAGACAGAAAATTGCTCTGGAAAGTCCACCAGAATGTAACGTGTTTAACATCAAATGATATTTTCTATGTATAGTTTAATTCAGTTTTCTTCTATATCTCAGGCAGTTGGGATGAAAATTTTTGAAGCTCGCACATACATTTTAAAAATCAACCAAATATTTGTTTGATATTGGTAAAATTAACCCAAGTTCAGAGGGTCATCAACAAGGATCTTTGTATCATTTGTGTCCATATCTGCCATTAATTTGGAGATAGTATGGGGCTTCTATTCTAGGATAAAATTTCACCATCGATGGGCATATACCGGGGAAAGGTCAGCAAAACTCCTGCCCAGGATTTCGAAAGTCCAAGCAACCTGATGGTTCCTGAGATCTGAATTACCTACAACTATATTTGGTCTCACACTTTCTATTACACATTGATTCCAGGTAATTGCAAGGTGTTATAGTAGTTGAACATGTGGCCTATAGCATTTAAAGTTCCTTCACAACATTACTTTATGCTTTTTTCAACCATGTTCCTAATGTGGTTGCAACTGATAGCAGCATTTGGACATCTAATCAATCTTCAAATTAAGATACAATTACTGCCTTGATGTATCAACACTGAGTGGCATAAGAGGCATCACATATGAATAATGCTTCCAGCTCCCATCCAGAACACACCATACGATCCATCATCTATAGCCAAGCTCTTCGATACAACCGCATCTGCTCTAATACCACTGATAGAGACCAGAAACTTCAGGATCTCTATCAAGCATTTATAAACCTCAACTACCCATCCAGAGAAATAAAAAAGCAAATTGAAAGAGCCAGAGGAATACCTAGAAACCATCTACTTCAAGACAGACCCAAGAAAACCAACAATAGAACACAACTTGTCATCACCTACAGCCCCCAACTTAAACCTGTCCAACACATTATCAATAAACTACAGCTAATACTGGAACAGGATACTAAACTCCAAGAGGCTCTGGGAGACAGACCCATAGTCTCCTATAGACAATCACCTAACCTCAAGATGATTCTTACCAACAACCACAGGACATACCACACTAATACCAACCCTGGTACCTTCCCTTGCAACAAACCTCATTGCCAGCTTTGTCCACATATTCACTCTGCTGATACCATTATTGGACCTAACCAAGTGAGTTATAAGATCAAGAACACATATTCCTGAGCATCCAGAAATATAATTTATGCTATCATGTGCCGAAAGTGTCCGTCTGCTATGTACATTGGACAAACGTCTCAGACACTCCGCCAAAGAATCAATGCCCACAAAACAGATATTAGACAGGATCACAAAGAAAAAACAGTTTCTTGCCATTTCAACCAGAAAGGGCATTGTCTCAACGACTTGATTACCTGCATCCTGCTTCAAAGGCCTTTTAAGACTGCACTCGAAAGAGAATCCTCTGAACTGTCATTCATGCTTAAATTCAACACTTTACGCCTGAGGTTGAATAAAGAATCAAATTACCTTACCCATTACAAAGATAGCTTCCCCAATTATCACCTCTAATATCATTAGCTCACAGACATTTACCTTCCCCCCCCCCCATCCCTCTTCTGTTCTGAAATTTGATTTGTCCTTTTCATATGTGTTCATTTTTTTTAATTGTATCCTTTGGTATATATGGTTGTAACAATTTTCTTCCACTATTTGATCTGAGGAAGTGGGTCTGGCCCACGAAAGCTCATCACCTAATAAACCATCTTGTTAGTCTTTAAAGTGCTACATAGTCCTGTTTTTTTAATAAAAGAGGTGGTATCTTCAAATTGGGGACAGGCTGTAACTTTAATAAAATGATGAAACAGTCTTTTGAAACATGTAAAATTCATTATAAGTTCTTCTTACCTGATTGCAGCTTCACGGGTTTTTGTCACATACCCACCCATAAGCAAATGTATTCTGCATTTAGATAGTTGAAGATGCTCATCTAGGCTCAACAGATCAAAGTATCCCCAAGTGTACTGGCTGCCATTGTGGAGTGGAATTCTGTGGCTCTCTTGCTATTTGCATAGCACATTATCCGTTTGTCACAGTGGATCACCTTTAGGTGAGCTGGACTAATGGGATGAAATCACTCCAATGCTACATCAGCATTTCAGAAACGCAGGACTCACTCTCTCACTGTATCAGTAGTCTAGAGTGAAGAAGTCTCTTGCAAATTTATTTTATCATTTTGATGGAGGAAAATCTCCCCTTTTCACACTCCATATTTAGGCTTGGCAGAATTTGATTTTTTTTATATTTTTTGACTGATAATGTTTTTTATGTTTAAACATTTTTAAACTATCAACTTATATTTTCTCAGCTGTGGGAAATTATGGGATGAATATATAGTAGGGGAAGTCATACTTACTGACTGTGGACACTGAGGGTACGTCTACACTACAACACTATTTCAAAATAACTAGCACTATTCCAAAATAACTTAGTCCGTGTCTACACAGCAGGCAGTTATTTCAAAGTAGTGTCAAAATACTTTCAAGCTGGAGGACTTCTTAGGGCACGTCTACACAGCAGGGCTTAACTCGAAATAAGCTACACAAATTAAGTTACGTCAATTGAGTAGCTTATTTCAAAATTGCTTATTTGGAAATTGGAAGCATCTATACAGCACTTATTTAGAAATAGAGCACACTTCCTCTGATTTCCCATACTCTTCATACAATGAGGGTTACAGGAGTTGGAGTAAAAAGTCCTCCAGGTTGACAGTATTTTGACATTATTTCAAAATAACTGCCTGTTGTGCAGATGCGGGCTACATTATTTCAAAATAACGCTCGTTATTTTGAAATAACGTTGCTGTGTAGATGTACCCATCCTCCGTCAATAGCATAGCTTATTTCAAATTAAGCTCTGCAGCGTAGAGGCACTCTGAGATGCAAAATAAATAAATAAATAAATATAAATAAAAATAAAAAATTGCTGCCACTAAAACACACATTGTCAAGATCACATGTCAAATGTGAAAAGTAAATATCCTTAAATCAGACTGTGAGTTCTCAAGCAGCACTGTTTCTTACTTTGCCTATTTCTAAATTTCTATTATCAAGGTAAATATTTTTCATTGATTTGTGTGTGTACAGTGAAACTAACATTTACCAATAAAAATGTAATTTTTCTCAGCCTACATATATTAAGTATATCTATAAAAACTTTTATACATTTCCAATTTGTACCTGAATTCTGAGAATGGGTGATCTTTTAAACACTGCTGGGGATTCTGGCTTATTCTGTATCTACATTTGAGAGCTGTAGTCCCATACTCTTCTAATGCCATTTCATGAGACACATAGCACAATGAAAGAGCTGTTCCAACTGTATTCTGAAACTGACAACCAGTGTTGGAAAAGGGAGGTTGAAAGAGAGTTAACTCATTTCCTTACAGCTAGATAATCCTTGGTATATCACCTATGCTTTATTCTATAGGCTCCAGATCCAATTTACAACACATACACTCACAAATGTACAGAACTTACAGAATTTCTCTGCATTTTCAATTAGCTCCTTGAAAGCAAGGTGCAAAACTCTAATTTTTTACTCTATGTTTAAGCTTCCTTCTGTTTATTCATATGTTAGTGAAGTTCTCCTTTGATTTGCAAAACCAGCTAAAGTCCTCTCCATTTAAAACCTGAAGGAGCACCCTTTCTGCAGCATCCTATACACCCTTACCCACTGCCGAAGGTGTCTCACCCCAGGTGGAAGTGGGCCATGGATCTACATTTATATGTGTAATCAATTGGAATTAGATGCAATTAATGATAATTTAAATTAATGGGACTTTAGGGTCCAACTGCAACAGAGAACTCTGAAAATCTCATCCATAATACCAATATATAAAAAACAGAAAGTAGAAAGATCCTTTCAGGTGCCAACCCAAAAATGTAACTGCTAATCCCAGTAAAATAATGGAACAAATGTCAAGGGAAATAAAAATAATGAAAAATTGAAAGGACATTAGAAACTCAATTAATATTAAATATACACCTTGCTAGATGTATGATTTTATTTTTGGAACAGAATCACAAAATGAGTGGACCAGTGGAATGGGGAGATATACTGTATATGTAGTTTAGCAAAGCATTTAATAGAGACTAAAAAATATTAAATGAAAATGTCATTTACATTGGTTAGGAGGAGAAAACTGTCATGAGGGCTGAAAAGTGGCTAATGGGCCATAAATAAAGAGCAATGTTAAATGGCAGTGTTTTGAGTTAGGGAAGGTCTAGTGGGGAACCACAGGGAATGGTGTTAGCCTGAGGTTATTTAACATCTTTGTCAATGACTGAGAACAAGCCACTCATGAAATTCACATATGAAAATTTAATTGTGAATAGTGTGAATACCTGTGAGGACAGAAAAACAGTACAAAAGGACCTAGCAAAAATAGAAGCATTGGTAGAAGGAGGCGGGGCGGGAGGGGACCACGTGAAATTAAATCGGGCAAAATACATGCTGATATATTTGGAGAGAATAATTCAAAGCATGTGTAATGGATGAAGGAAATAAATCTGGGAAGAAATGATGTTGAAATAAACCTATAGGGGTGCCCTGTGGATAGTAGAATATTCATGAATTTGCAATGTGAGACCAAAAATTAAAAAGAACAAAAGACCAGTGTGAGTTTGTGCTGCATGCACATAGGTATCATGTAGTAAAGAAAGGAGGTATCTACCTCTTTACAGTTGTTGTGTCATTCAGCTTGGAATATTACACACCATTTTAGACAGATGTTGAGAAACTGGAGGGAATTTTACAGAATAGCAGCACAAATTATCAGTGGGTTGAGGATAGAATTACTTGTCAGGATTAATACATTTAAAGGACCATTGATATTTTGAATTCTCATCAGTTAAAAAAAAACAGAATTAAAAGTAGCTTCAGGTAGTACAATGCCTGTGCATTAGTCCTCTTTGCCAAAGAGAATGTTTTTCTCTAACATCTTACAGTCGTAGTAACCAGAATTTATTTGGAGCAGTAGTAACAATAGAAAAAAAACTGACCGGTATTTTTTAACATTTGATGCTGTGTCTTTGTATATGTATAACTTGGCTAAGTCATACTTAAGACTGGAGATGAAGCTACAAAAATATGAACTGTAATCCTACCAAGTGTGGGGGGAGGAATTTTTTAATGACAAAAAGGCATAATCAAAAATAATGGCACTATGATCCATTAAGGTATGTTTCAGTCAGACAAGGGAAATGGTGGAAGCCCTACTACCCGGGATTCTAAATCTATACTTAAGGAAATACTAAAATATATACTTGTATTGGCAGGGAGGAGAACAGAATGATTTAGTCTTTTCTACTTATAACTGTTATGTTTTTTTAATCTCTGGTACTGTATGTACATCTGTAGTTTGAAACAGATCTTCACAGAACCCTAAAGCTCTCTGTTTCTCTGTGTGTCTGTCTCTCTCCCTCTACCTCTCTCTCTCTCTCTGACACACACACACACTGTATATATGTACATATTCATTATATATAACAAAGATAAGATTTTCTACTCCATCTAGAGACTTTAGATATGTCTCTCCCAATAACAGTAGTGAATGTTATGTTCCAAATCCTCTAGGTTACTTCGAAAATCTCACACCATATGTACAGTCCCATAACAAAATACATAGCTAAATTTGAGTTAAGTTGCTAAACTGTATAAACTGTGAACAGTGAGGAAATAACTTGTGATTATTCAGTATCTCAGTTCCCCTGTTCAATTTCAACAGACTCTTCATTCCCCACGTACACAGAGAGCACCCCTATTCTGAACCCAGAATGACCACCTTTGAATAAAGTGCTACATAGTCCTGTGTTTTGTTTCAGCTACAACAGACTAACACGGCTACATTTCTATCACTTTTGAATAGTATTTGAGGATGTTCATCGCATGCAAATGTGTTTTATTATTCATATGTCCAGAGTGGCATTCATAAATTACTTTTCACATAGGTCTGTATGTATTTTTTTTGTATTCATGTCTGTAAGGGAGATGTGCATTTATGTTTTGAATGCTGACTTTGGGATATAGTTCTCTGAAATGTTTAGTATGAAATTCTGGGAATGAGTGTTGTTAATGGTTGTTTTAAATTTGGAATTGATTTTCATGTAGAATTCACTGAATTAAAATGTGCTGATATGTTTGCTTTCATGTGCTCTGGGATAATCAGAGTTAAGGGTGCTTAGCAAAGGGCTCCATGGCACTGCTTTCTCACTACATTGAAAGTCAAGGCAACACATTAAGTTATGTCTACAGTTCAAAAAGAAGGTGTTCTTAACTCTGATTAGCTAATGTGGTTACAATAACAGTGCAGACAGAGAAACTCAGCTCTTAATTTAGGTTAGCAGCTAGAGTTCAAGCCTATGGAGGACCCTGTAGTATAACTTGAGCAATTATCCCAAGTCAAAAGACAAGTTGTTGTACCTTCATTGCTATTTGAACCCGGATAAATTAATCTGAATTAAGAATACACCTTTTTTGCAGTATAGACATACATTAAGGAAACCAGTCAAGTCCCCAGTGCCTTGGTGGAGGCACTATTCTCCCACCATACTCTTTCTTCCCAGGCCTCTTCTATCCCTGCTAAGCACTTAAAACTACTAACTCTCTTTCCCCCTTCCCTCCCTCACAGCCTACTTATTCTCCCTGCCCCTTTATATACCTGCTTTCCCACACACATCCTCGTTCATGGACTCCTAGGGTCCATCTCTTCCCTGGCCTTCCAGCTTGCCTTCTTGGCTCACCAGCATCTCTGCTGAGCAGAGATGATGAGACAGGCTGGCACTGGAAAAAGTATTGGACAGTTCTGAACAGCTACATTGGCCAGTCTGATGAAATTGGTTAAGTTTTCCTTAAGAAGGGAAATCACTCTTTTTGTGTTCAATTGGTAGAGTTTAAAAGTGACCCATATCTCAGATGGTATGAGGGTATTTTTGTCAGATTTGCAGTTTGTGGGGACTGTGATTGGCTAGCTTAGAGAAACACAAAACAAAACATAATCAAATAAAAAGGTAGAGAGAAGTACAGGGGAAAAGCTAAAAAAGAGACAATTGCTAAATATTATCTCTTCAGACATTACTAAAAAGAATCAAAATTGTATTGTCCCCTGCCAAATTTGGAAACTAAATTCTATTATTAAACTGTAAAATGGTGGGTTTTACTCTTGCTTTAGGAGCAAAACTCCATGAATCCTTCACTACAGAGTCTCTGCCTCTGCTTCTATAATATGTAGTATTCCAAGAACTTAAAAGAGAACATTATTTAGCATATTATTTAGTCTCTCTTATCATACAGATGCCACAAAGAATTATATTGCAAAAAACATCCACTTATGATGGAGAGTGTGTGTATGTATGTGAGTATTGGATAAAGATATTCATATATTATTGCCCAGGTTGTGATATACTTTGTTGTGTCTATAGAAGACTTTCTATAAATAATGCCTTCTTTAACATTCATTGGCTACTTCTCTGATGTGACACCTTTACATGTTTTTACAAAATTTAAACCATAAATGTGGTTTCTCTAACTATTTATCTAGTAGTCTTACAAAATATTTCCTATGGGCAGCTTGCTTTAAACATAGATCAGGTAAAAAGAGTTGGCTGTCCAGAGTCAAAGAACAAACTTTAAAGGGCTTTCTAAAAGTAATGCTAGAAAGGTATTCATTTGACCTTTGGTGACAAAGCTTATGCCTTGCAAATTGATTAATACAGATACAATATCAAATCATTTTTCATACAATTTTTTAATGTTTGTTAAATGCTGGAGCAGTATGTAAACAGAGTATTTGGCATTTTTATTAGGCTGCGGAACTCAGTCATTTCCTTTGCAACAGCATCTCATAAACTATTTTGACAGTCTAATAAACTATAAAAAGCTGTGGTAAAAACTGGCTCTGAATGTTATAACCGTACAAAATGGAAAGAGCAAGAGAAAACATCTATCACTGAGATTATTATCACTGTTGCTATGGCAACCTGGTTGCAATGGCAATATCTCCATGGTTCTGCTGTTTGTTATCATCTTTCTTGATTTTACATCATTGAAATTGTAGTAATTACACTCTGCCTGATGAAAAATGCATGCTGTCATGGCAACTAAGTCAAATATTCTTAATCATTTCACCTCTTCAATCTAAAATGTAATTGTTTGTCAGTAAAATAGGTTATACAGAAGGCTTCTATGGACTTATGATTGCCTTAAGTGTTTTGCAAAAATTGTGCTTTTAGGCTCAAGCCCCTAAGCTAAACTGATAGTCCACAATGGTAAACAATGACTCATTAGAGTAAGTAATCAGTACTTATTAATTGCAGAATAACTATTCTAGTGTGATAGAATTATGAAATATAAAACATATTACTTGAAATCAAATGTACAATATTGCTATAATCTTGAGGTAAATTGTGATTCAAAATTGTGTTTTCACTTTATTATAGCACATTCAATATGTTTTTTCAAGTGTGTTCACCTAAAACTTCTAGGATTTTTGTAATATTCATCAGCTGCCCCTCTTTCCTCACCACAAACATTTTTCGATGTCAGACAGAAGAAAGATTTAAAAATTTGAAAAAAATCTAACAAAGAAGGGTAACAAATATGTTACAATTGTGAACATTATGCAACAATTCAAATATTTTCTTTCCCTTAGGTAAACTAATATTGTGTACCATACAATTTCAAAACAAACTCTGAACCATATTTTCAAAGGTGCCTCAATCCAGCTTGCCTTTTTAGTTTTACAGTCAATTGTGGGTGCATTTTCATTGATGCAGGTGCAAATGATAGAATTCAGATGTCTATCTATGTGCTTTGTGAGCACAGATGACATTTCCTTCCACAAATCAGGTAGTTTGATGTCTTTATTCTATTGTTTGCAGCTGCAATTGGTTGCAACTTTCATATTCTATACATAATTGATTTCAGGGTCAAAATGAATTTTTGGCCCTATTTGTCTGTATACATAATAAATATGTTTCAATACAATTATTCTTTTCCATTTGAAACATAACCAGCAATATTGTTATTAATACACACACACATTATCCACACAAAGTCCACATTATATTATTTTAAGCCCTTGCTACTGTCCGTGTATTAGCAGGTGATGCTAGTTAAAGTTTCTGCTGGAAGCACTGTTGCCTTTGCTATTGGTATTTCTTGTGTATTCAGATTTGCCACCATTTAGGGAACATAGGAGAATATTCCTTGACACTTTAAATCAATTAGTTGAATTTTGCACTGAGGAGACTAACTTGTCTATAGATGCCCAGTCTTGAATTCTTCTACCTACGTATCAATGTTTTCCTTCATAGTAGTAACACATCACCTCTGTGAGACAGATTTGTGTACATGGGTAATCGAGGCAGACAGAAATTAAGATCAGGTCTACAATTCAGATTTATATGGATATAACTGTGTCACTAAGGGATGTGAAAAGCCACATCTCTGAGTGATGTAATTATACTGACCTCATGCCTGATGTAGATAGTGTTATGTTGGCAGAAGACTTCTCCTGTTGCTGGAGCTGCTACTTCTCAGGGAGGTGAGCTAACTACCCCAATGGAAGAGGCTTTCCTGTCAGCTTAGGAGTGTCTTCTCTTAAGTGAAACAGCAGCATATTAAGTGTAAACCTGCCCTAAGCAATTTTCCCAGAGCCATTCAGGAAGTCTGTGGAAGAGAATTAAACCCAGCTCTCTTGATTCTCAGGCCAGAGCCTTACATAAAGACCCTCCTTCTCCTCATCCTTTCTAAAGGCCAAATTATACAGCACTTATGCTAACAAAATTCTCATAGAAGTTACTGGGAGCTTTGTCTAAGTAGGGATTCAGCAAATTTCATTTAAAATCTCATTCCCCATAGCACTTGGGAGCCACTAAAGTTCCAGCCTGCCACTCAGTGACATTAATAGTTGCCAGAGCTAAAAGCTCAACTTTGTCAGAGGACTCTAGTCCAGGGATCTGATTGGTGGAATCAAACAATCAAACAACTATCAGGAATCATCACCTTCTGCCCCTGAGTCCTGAGCTGATGGATCATGTGGGAACTGCCCATTTATTCACTGAATTATCTGTGTACATTTGCGTACATGTCTTGCATGAGAATCTTACTTTGCCATCAAGTTCAGAGTGGCCATGTTGTACAGAGAGCAATAATTAATCAGTCTTAGATGGTCAAGGATTTGTCACGGTCATTGAGAAAGAAAAATGTCTGTAAAGTCCATATACACTAGTAAAGAAAGTTCTCAAGAGTGGCATGTCCACATCTAGATGGTTCCATATAAATCTGCTTACTAAATAAACTTGCTTATTATTATAAATATTTAGGCAGATGTATTATTTAGCATCTTTAGTGTAATTCTTTCAATTAATGATGCTGACACTTGCTTTCTTAATTCCTTCCTCCTTTGTCATTTTCAGTGACTTTTAGTCTCCCAGCAATAAGGCAAAAAGGAAGGTTTTGCAAGCACGATCAAATTTACTAAAACTAAGGAGCACCAGTTACTTCCTAGAGGTGCAAATTTTAATCCTGCTATAGAATGAATTTAAGAGTCAAGGTCGGTTGAGAAGTTCTAGATCATGGCAAATACCTTCATGAACTGAGAAAGTTCTGCCAGAGTCTAAGCTATGGATCCCAGAGATACTTGTAGTCATTGGAACTAATCTTGTGCTTAAATTGCAGAATGTAGCTAAACAAAAAAAGAGCAAATTAAAAATAATTAAGGAGGCAATCAGTCCTTGACTTTTACTACGGTAAATGGAAATGAGGTATATGTTTGTGTTATTCATATAACTGGATTGATTCTGTAGATAGTACACTGGAATATATTCTTACAGGAAGGTGTGTTGCAGTGTTTTTCTCCAGCAATTTAATGATATTATTTCTGCTACTAGTTTTGGTGTTTTGTTATTGACTCATTGCTGCTGATTTTTTCTATTTATAATAGAAAAGTTAAACAGAAAAAAGTATACTTTAAAAGTATACTTTAAAAATGTAAAAAGGGGTTAGACTCTGTTCCTTGGAATTACTTTATGGTGGACAATGAATTGCACAAGGTAACCTTACCCTAAATTAACTGTTTCTTTTCAGAGGGAGTGACAGGGCACCTGTCCCGCACTGGCCCTTTAAGGGTTAAAACGCAGCCCTGGAAGAGGGCTGGAGCAGTGGAACTGTGGGGCCAGCAGCTGTGGCAGGAATTAGCCAATTATAGTCCAGCTGAGGGCAATATAAATAAAGGCTTCCAGAGCTATAGAGACAGCTTACTCTTGCTGTGGAGCAGGGGATCTAGCTGCCAGGGAAGCTAGAGACTCCCTGATGCAGAGCAGAGCAGAGCAGAGCAGAGCAGGGGAAAGTCTGGCCAGGCAAATTCCCAGGCTGCAAGGCCTGAGGTTACTAGGTCTGCAGAGGCAGCCAAGGTAGGCAAAGGCAGCAGGTCCACACCCCTTTGCCAATGATGAGTTGCCATTTCAGACTGCAGTTTACCCTTGAGATAAGGGGCTAGATTAAGGCTGGCAGTAGGGTCACAGAGGCCAGGTGGGCATAAGGGGTTGGGTGTTCTCAGAGGGAAAGGACCCCAAAGTGTGGGGGCAGTGTGATAGGGTAATACCCAGGAGGAAGGGTGCCATAGTCTAGGAGGAATGTGGTTCCTAGCACAGAGTGGTTAGCGTCAATAACAGCTAACAGCAGGCGTGACACCAGTCAAAAGGGGGCACTAAAGAGCTGAAAAGCTAAAACCCAGAGTATCTAGCAAGAGGTGCCCATGGCAGTGAGTCAGGCTGTTACACAGAGGTTCAAATACAGATTCTAAAAAGATCTATTCCATGTGACTTACTCAAGAAGTTGGTATCACATAGACAAGGAGGCAAGAGTGCTTTCTCTTTGTGCATTTAAAGTTCTATATTAAATATTTCCCAAACTCCCTGAGGTGGAAATACAGTAGTATGTGTAGAAACATGAGAAAGCTCTTACATGCAGTGGTAGGCCTTTTTCTTTATAATGAGACTTTGCAATGTGAATTTCTGTTCCTTGTTTAAAAACTTTCCCATGGATGCCCTAAGGCTGGGACTAATGAGTCTTTTAATAAAGTATGTGCATTGGTGATATGGACCCAGAACAAAAATGTAGTCAAAGGTGCCTGAAGAGAGACACTATTACTTATTTCTTCAGACGAGATTTAATATAATCTTATTTTATTGACTGACAAACCAGTCTAATGTGCTGGTTTCATTACTTGGGTTCCAGTTAGGGTGGGCTGTGCGCTAATACTGGTGGAAAATGATCCTCAGTAGTGTTGGTTCAGGAAGGGAGGGTCCAAACCATATAGGATATGTGTTGATCCTATGGCTCTCCACTGGAATATAAAGCTTCCATTCCCAGACAGAATTTCTTGTGGGAGCTAATGGCAAATGCTTCCTATGCTGATCATGAATGAATACTACTCCAGAAAATTTGTCCTTTTGCAGGAATGAATGTAGACCATCATCATAATTTTCACTGTAGAATTAGGCAAGATTTGATTCTGTGTTCAGTGGGCCCTCTGAATGATTTCTTAAGTGCGCCAGTTTTACTGGAACTGGTCCTATGAAGTAATATTTTTAGCTGGGTTGTAAACCCTCAAGGATTGGGGCATAAACTCATTTCTAAATAATGAGATCCAAGAGGAAGCCTTCCTTGGGACAGATTACTCCATAAGTGCCAACTGCAGGGAACTTCCTTTGACAAACCTAGCACTGACCATTGTCAGAAATGGAATACTGGCCTAGAAAGAGAAAAGGTCTGATCTAGTGTGGAGATTCCTTTGTGTTGTCTCCGGCAGTTGAGCAGAAGTAAACTGTAGTGGGCCCCACTGAATGGGAATGCTTTGGTTTACTCTGGCAAGGCAGTCTGGGGCATATTTCAGTCGTTACTTCCGGGAAAGTTGTTGTGGGGATAGAAAGTAGACTTCAGTCTCTTGTGCTGTCTGACTCTCCCTTT
Source organism: Pelodiscus sinensis (assembly GCF_052426305.1). Taxonomy (NCBI): domain Eukaryota; kingdom Metazoa; phylum Chordata; order Testudines; family Trionychidae; genus Pelodiscus; species Pelodiscus sinensis. The sequence continues at coordinate 64,111,834 of NC_143053.1, read as the reverse complement.
CACAAGGATTAAGTTGGGTTTTTTTCTAGAAATATAGGCCAAGATGTTCAAAAATTAGGAGCCCAAAGTAGGTTCTTCTGTCTAAATAAGCAACCTGATTTTCAAAAGTACTTAATCTCACAGCAGCTTCCATGAAGGTGAGATGGAGGGCTGAATGTTTTGAGCTTTTTTTCAGATAAATTATCTATTTAGTTACTTAGAATCTTGGCCAGAATCTCTTGTCCTCATGCAAATTCCCTGCTTTATTTCCAGGGTTTGAGTGACACCAGGGGAATGTAATTTTATCCCCTGGACCCACTGGGACAGCAACAACCAAAGAGAAATCCACCTGAGAGAGTTCAAATGGAAACACTTTGGCTGCGTCTAGACTGGCATGATTTTGCACAAATACTTTTAACGGAAAAGTTTTTGTACAAATATTTGCTTTTGCGCAAAAGCATCCATGCCAGTGTAGACGCTCTCTTGCACAGGAAAGCTCCGATGGCCATTTTAGCCATCGGGCTTTCTTGTGCAAGAAATTAACGTGGCTGTCTACATGGGCCCTCTTGCTCAAGAATACTTGCACAAGAGGGCTTATCCCTGAGCGGGAGCATCGGAGTATTTGCGCAGGAACCACTGATTTTGTACATTACAAAGTCAGTGTTCTTGCGCAAATACTCGCAGCCAGTGTAGACAGGCGGCAAGATTTTGCACAAAAGCAACTGCTTTTGCGCAAAATCATGCCAGTCTAGATGCACCCTTCTTCCATTCTTCCACAGGAGTTGCTGCATTCATTTACAGTCCACTGAGTAGACTCTACTGTCATGGTAAGCAGCATAAGTCAATTCCACAGGGAAAGTGAATTGGGATCTGTTTTTAATACTGTCTCCATTGGCTTTTTTGCAGCAATTAAGTAACATTTACAAGTTTTTAAGATATTGCTAATTGTCTGGAGTCAGGTTAGGAAAAACCTGTTATGGTTATATATTGTAGTCTCTATATTTATTAGAAGTATTTCATGTGGAGGGACTTCACATATTTTAGTCCCTCAGTTTCCACCACCCCACTTGGTGTGTCTTCACTTTTAATACTGAAAATTATATATACATTGAAAATAAGGAATTGTGACACTGAGCTGATAGGCAAAATCTTCAGCATTTCAAGTTTCCTGCACATTTTATGTCTCTCTTAGTTTGGATCTTTTGGGCCTTGCATGGTGTTTCTGTGTCTGAGATTCTTGTCTACATAGTATATCAGCGTGCACCAGAGGGGTGTAAATTGAAACTTCTACTAAGGTGTTGCACATTAACTGGCCTGCATGGACCCTGTTGGTGTGCACTCAAGGTTTTCTAGTTCATGTTACTGTAGTCCCATTTCAAACTGAACCATGTTAATGCACAGTTCTCTGCAACTGTGGGGCCTACTTCTGTTCCTCCCTGGTCTCACATATCCAAGCAGAGTTCCTCTGGGCGGTGTCCACTAGCTCCCTGGACAGCTTTGAGGAGCAGTGGGCGCTGTCCGGTGTTCTCTGCTTGGTGTCCCTTGTTTTAAACCTTTCATCCACACGCTTAGACCCTGTTTTGTCATTATTTGTCCCCCGGAATTAGTTGGACCCTGGGTTTAGTCGTCCCTCCCACAGGGTTGGGAGAAGGCCTGTGTTCAAATACTGCCCCATTACAGATACTCAATTAGCTTAGCTCAAATTGTGTATCTTATTTCAACCTACCGTGCAGTGCAGATGCACCTCAGATAGCATTGGTTAGAAACCTGTGGAATTGCCCCATCACCTTCAAACTTGGGAAGTAATGGTATCTTCTGTTCAGTTACTAGTTAGGCTATTCCATGTATTAAATTACAGCTCTCTTCTAAAGAAAAAAGGAACTCTTAAGGAGAGCCAACAGAGTCCATAGAGGTTAGTTGGCATATAATGCACTGGTGCACACTAGAATTTATACACCAGCTGGTGTGTACATTGTGTAGACAAGCCCTTATTTTAACAAAACAGGACAAAGTAACAGACTTAGCATAATGGGACCAGAACATGGAGCGATACCATATTTAATGATCTCCTTCAACATGTAGGCTTCTCATAGGTAGTAATAATAACAGAATAACACAGGATAGTTTTTCAATAACTTTTTCTCTGTAATTGGCAATTACTGTAGGTGTAAGTAAATTTAGTTAATAGTCAATTATTTATTTTAACAAATGGAACCCCAATAAGTTCACGTCTGTTAAAGCCACTTGGTTTGCATCTTCCACATATTTCTATATCTGCATAATAAATATACCTTCAGACTGAAGGAAAATTATGTATCAGCTGGAATGAAAGTATGCATTTATCTAAAGTGGTGGAATCTCCATCCCTAGAGGTTTTTAAGTCTCAGCTTGACAAAGCCTTAACTGGGTTAATTTGGTTGGGACTGGTCCTGCTTTGGGCAGGGGGCTGGACTTTATTACCTCCTGAGGTCTCTTCCAGCTCTCTAATTCTAAATTAATATGAGTATAGAAAACTGACCAGTACTATGAAAAATAACATCAGTGTTTATTCTCAAAGGTTCTGGAACAAAACTCGTGTAGAGGTCAAACTGGAAGCTACAGCATATTGGGCTGCTTTTGACGTTAGCTGAATTCTTTCAATGAAATCATTTATATTTTTAATTTTTTGACACGAACAAATTTAAAAGGCCAAACCCTCAACTGATGTTAAACCATGTAGCTGTGTTGATTTACAACTGCTGAAGGCCTGGGCCTGGAAATATAAATTGTAAAATATATTTTCCACTTAAGGATCTTGGAACTTAATGGCAAAAAAGATTGGAGTATTCATAGGATCAGGAATTGGGCACAGCAGATTTGCATATGCCTTCAAGACATGAGCATACAAAGAAGCATACTTAAAGACAGGATCTTTCAAACACCTATTTCCGGTCATCTGAAGAAGTGGGTCGTACCCACAAAAGCTCATGATACCATCTACATATTTTGTTAATCTTTAAAGTGCTACCAGGCTATTTTTTTTTTTTTTTTTAAGTTTTTCCTGTTACAGACTAACTAGGCTACCCTCTGAAGCTTTTTTTCTTTATACAGTCTAGCTGATAACAATGGAGCTACTTGCTTAGTAGGATCTAACTTGCATGAGTAAAGATTTGTAGGATCACATCATTGGGCACACATTGCTCTTTATCTTTCCATATACTGTTCCTTATCTAGTAGTGCTAGACATTCATTCAGACATTTTTTTTGTTGCTTTTGTTGTTTTCCCCCTCTTTCTTTGCAGCTATATATGTCTGTCTGGGGCTTTCTTTCTCTTTTTTCCTATCTAATTTTTGAGTGTTTATGTTTGTGCAATCACTTAATAAATAGCATGAATGTGAGCCACCTGAGACTGTCCTATTTTAACACTGCTGATTAAGATAATTTTTCAAACCTGCTTTTGCACCTATGCAATATTAAATAAAATTGTGACCATTGTTCATCATATGCGGATTACGTGACATTAAGGCCTGCAGAATAATACCTCTGTATTTCAGGAGAAGTCATAAAGTGTAAACCACAAAATGTACTTCTCACTATGACTAATTTTTTTTTATTTCAAGGTCAGATTCCACTTCCCTTACAAGAAACCAATTTCAAAGCTTTGGGTGAAAAGAAACAAAAAAAGCCCAGTGCCTAGTTTTAATAATGTTCACAGTGGTGATAAGTTTTAAGTAAACTGCAAAATGTTTAAAAAACTACACAGAGCAGCTGGATGAAAATGGCAATGGTAATTACTTTTCATATAAATACTGTTCATTGTGATAGGGGTGTGGTTTTGGGTTTTTGTTTTTTTGTTTGGGGGATTTTTTTTGTCTCAAAAATGGAATTTCTGAGATTCAAACTTTTTCCATTACAGTTTTGCAGACCAGACTATTTTTCACTCTCAGACTGAACTCTCTTAGATTCTGTAGAAATGAGAAAGCTCTTCCCAATGAGCAAAGAAACCCCTGAAACACAAACACTGAATCTCTTGTTTCACTTTTATACACAGCACCTGGTTCTGTTCTCACTATAAATGTGTTACATTGGTGTGAGTACACTGACTTCAGTATAATTACTGTGCTTATGACTTACAACTGTGAGAGTGAGATGGGAAGGAAACCCAGTCAGTTTGCAGCTGTACCATTCTGTGATGTCATACTGTGATGTCAATTACACAAACTAAGCAAGGCTGGGTTGGGATAGCTAGACCACATCTAAAGAGAAAAACAGGTGCTATGAGAAGGGATACTAGTAATCCAGTGTATGACACTCCACCTGCTGAGTTACTATTAGAATAAAACCTAAAGCCCTAGCATTATATTTAAGTCTCTGTGTTACACCAAGTAGTCTTTCAGATAAGTCTTAAAATCAAGGTCCTGACAATTTGTGGTCACTTAGAATATGACAGCACTATGAAAGTAAAGTTGTTAATCAGCCTGAGTGCCTGCTAAATTCCAGTTTTAGTAATATAATCTGCAAACTTTAAATATTAATGTTTAGCATTTATATAGCATTTTACAGTTTTTTAAAATTGCTGAGCAAACACTAATGATCTCTCAATGTACCCTGAATACTTAAGTAACTATGTAATTTACTCATGAGTTTCAATTTGGTATATTAATTTTTACTTCCTTTCACTGAACTGTTGTGCAGTGTTGCTTTACACTGCATCTCACCCCACTAGTGAAAGAAGTGATTAAGAGAGAAAATATGAAGAGAGTGGGTGGAAGTTTTAGTATAAATTGGAACCACCTGGGAGTTTTCTGATGAAATTATGTTTTAGTTGAAAAATGCCATTTTGTCAAAACTAAAACTGTTTGTGGAAAAGGGTTGACTTAGATTAATTTCCTGGCTTGAAATATTTTTATTAAAAAAATTCTAAATTGTTAAAAGAATGTTGGGGGGAGGTGTCTTCAAATTGACTTTGCTCTGCAATTTTTGTGTGTCAAAGTCAGAAAATATAAAAGATCAAAATGGGATATTAGAAAATTATCACAACAAAAGTTTTCAGTTGACTCTATCTTTAATTTTTTTCTGGTTGGTTGGTTTGCTAAAATTTCAAAGCTTATGACACATTAGCTAGGTTAAGAAATTAAATGTATCCATAGTTCTCATAGAACCAGAAAGCCATTTCCCACTCTCCTCTGTTATAAACAGTTCTTTTCAGTGTGGACTTTGATACACTTATCTATGCTTTTGTCACCTCAAGATTAGACTGCTGCCAGACACTTCATAAATGTTATACAGTATCCTGAAACCACTCAGAAATTGAAGCTGGTGCAAAATGTGGCAGTCCATTTGCTGAATTGGCACATACTCTCTGGCCAGAGAATTTCTGTCTGCCATAACTGAGGCATATGCCATCAATGTTCTGGAAGCCTTATGGAATCTCTGTGACTTTCTGAATGGATTTCAAAGTATGAGTCTGAACCTTGAAAGTCTTAAAATAGACTGATAAAGTATTAAATTGATCTGAGGAAGTGGGTCTGGCCCACGAAAGCTCATCACCTAATAAACCATCTTGTTAGTCTTTAAAGTGCTATATAGTTCTGTCTTTTGTTTTAAATAGACTGAGACCTGGTTATCTGAAAGATCACACTTCTCCCTGAGCCATGGTCTGCAATCATGGTAATCAATGATCAATGAAAGCATTCAAGCTGGATCTTACTTACTAGCATATAAATATGAGGGAGGTGCTCTATGAAGGCTTCTCAACTCTGGACTTTGCTTCTCCCTTTCTTCTGCCAGAGTCAGTAATTATTAACATTGAGGTTACACTGAAGGACCTATCTCTTCTCCTATAAATTTCTGCAGGGGAAAGCTTGAGAGGAGAATTGCCATATTTCCTGTTAGGAGCCAGGGTAAGAAAATGGCTAGTTCTTTATTTAGCATGGAAAAAATGAAACAATAGTCTAGAGTTTGTTATATTGGTTAAGGATATGAGTTTTTTAGTTTCAGTTGTTAATTTGTCCAGAGCACAGCTTGCACATCAGGAAATAGAATGGTATTTTGGGTGCATTAAAAGAATATATAAAAGGATGTCAAATTTTATAAAATGGATACTCCAAGTCAGATTTCTGGACTGGGATTTTCAAAGTGACCAAGGGAATTAGGTGCCCAGTTCCCACTGAATGGGCAGTAAGGGCACCTGCATAAAAGTTCTGGTTCTGCAATGGTGTGAGCACTCGGCATCTCCCATGATTGTCAAGAGAGCTATTGAGAAATCAGCACTGTTTGCAATCAATCCACTTATTTAGGCCTTGAATAAAATTTGACCTTAAATGGGACTTGTGCTCCAGTGTCACTGAAGTATTTTGAAATTCCCAGTCTAGAAAGCTAATGTTAACTCCTATTTTGGGGATAATATAGTAATCAAGGCTACACCTTCTGAAGCAGAGCTATTTGCACTCTTATGTGGATCAGGTTAAATATTAATCTTTTGGGTAATGGGATGAGAGAAGGATAGGAGCTGTCTAGTGTGTTCCTCAGTGTGGCATCTGCACAAAGACTGCACCCTTACATAGCTAAGGCTATGTCTACACAGCAGCATTATTTCAGAATAACTGATGTTATTTAAAAATAACAAAGTGCGCATTTTCACTGCAAACTGTTGTTTCAAAATAAGTTCGAGATGGAGGACTTCTTACTCCAACTCCTATAACCCTCATTTCAGGAGCAGTAAGAGAAGTCCAAGGAAAAGTGCTCTTCCTTCAACTTCCTGCTGTGTAGACAGCGCCAAAAGCCAAATGAAGCTATTTCTACTTCAGCTACACAACTGATGTAGCTAAAGTTGCGTATCTTAATTCGACATTTGCCCCACAGAATAAATGTGCCCTTTGAGAAGTTAAAGGAAATAACTTTCAAAATCTTATGGTCTTACTGTCAGTGATGTTTCTGTGTATTTAGGGGAGTTCTTCCTACATTAGTTGTGATAATGTGTATGTGTGTGCGTATTTCTAGGCCTTGCCAAAGCACAGGTGCAAATGCAAACACAGATATTAAAATTCCCACCTCTCTACAGACATAGCATTATTACTCTTAGAATTCAATCTAGTGCTACCCAAACAATCTCTGTGTCACTGATGTTGTTATATATGTGTTAGAAATCCCATTTGAAAGGTACAGATTACTTCAGTGCCTTTCATGTAGTGCTAATGCTTTGGAAACCATGTGAGGTAGAATTTTTTTTTTTTTTAATCAGCATTGGCCTTAACTGTTTTCCCATTGAAATCAGTGAAGATTTTACCATTTATTTCAGTGGGACCAAATGTAAGCCAGCATTGAATGCTTTTGAAGATTGTATCCTTTATGTTTAAGAGCTTCAGGCTTATCTATAAAAATGAGGGCAGGGGGGCGATCCTAGATTCTTTTATTTCAGTGCATTTTGTGTGTGCAAGGAATTAATGATCAGGACCTTACTATGAATGACCAGTATGGTGACAGGCTTCCATGTGATCACTTGAACCCATACCTTTCCTCAGGATCTACTAAGCAAGGACCCTACCCCTATGTGAAATGCTATTGGGAATCTGCATTGGCACAGAAGAATGCATTCACATATCTTGATGCAGGCTCAAAACCAGAGACATTAAATACATTTGTCATATTCTGATTTGAACCTGGTGACATTCAATTATTCTCAATGCCCAGGTCTCCTATTTGACTTTACATAATAGATATGGTTGACATCCAAAAGCACTAAGGCAGATCTCACAGGTCAGGTATAGGCACACGCTTTCAGGCAACTGCTTGGCAAAGTCTGAGACAAATCATAGCAACCAAAGCCTTCCCTGAAGAGCCTCCAATTGACAATAAAATGTTTGTAATATACAATGAAAGGTAAACCTTGTGAAGACCAAGTAGTCTTGAATCTCAGAAATACATTCTTGAGTTTGCAGAATTTGCAAAACTAAGTCAAATTCACAGATTAATCTGAACTCATAGCCCTGATGCTCCATTGTCCTGTACCTATCTTCTACTTTAGTGCAAAGGAAATAATAAATACTATAGGATCACTCTCAGTTACACAAAAGTCCCTTTACTCTACTCTGGGGCTGTGTCTACACTGGCGTGATCTTGCGCAAAAGCGGCCGCTCTTGCGCAAAAAACTTGCTGCCTGTCTACACTGGCCGCATGTTCTTGAGCAAGTAAACTGACATTCTAATGTATGAAATCAGTGCTTCTTGTGCCAGAACTCTGACTCTCCCGCTCAGGAATAAGCCCATTTGCTCAACTGTTCTTGCTCAAGAGGCCAGTTAGACAGGCAACATGAATTTCTTGCACAAGAAAGCCCTATGGTTAAAATGGCCATCAGAGCTTTCTTGCACAAGAGAGTATCTACACTGGTATGGATGCTCTTGCGCAAAAGCACATTTCTTGTGGAAAAGCACATGCCAGTGTAGACGCTCTCTTCTGGAAGAGTTTTTGCAGAAGAACTCTTCCACAAAAGAGTTTTTGCGTGAGAATGCGCCAATGTAGATGTAGCCTTGAAGTATAAAGGAATCCTAAAGCAGATTTAAACTACAATTACATTGACTTTCAGTCCCCAATTCATAGGCAAAGCTGCATGAAATGGCCTTTGTGTAAATGAGACTAGGGCCCTAACATTCTGGCTTTGTAGCACTTTACACTTTGCCGTTGTAACTGGTTACACAAGAATGAGGGCAACGGAGAATTATATCCATGATTTTTGAGGCATATTAATTTTTAAATATATATGTTTAAGAACAAACAGCCTCTGTTAATACATCAGGACTAATACATTCAACAAAATTAGACTAATCCTACTGGCATCCTGTGTGCAGTATATATACTGTATTTATTTTTACATAATTATTTTGTTCCCTCCCCATCACTGCATAATCTCTCTCTCGTCATTTTTCATGATGCTTCAGTTTTCATTCTACTTTTCCACAGGATTTCTCTCTCTTCTTTCTTCCTTCTTTGTTTCAGACCTTCCTGGAGTGAGTAGAATGTGAACCCAATAACATTGGATAGCAGATGAAACATTCTAGAATGCTCCACTTCAGCACCTTTTACAAATTATTGGTGAATTCAGACTGCCAAATACCGAGGACACTGGTAAATGCCTTCGTTTTATCCCTACCATGATATTTTGGGCGTAAGGCCTCCTGTATGTACTAGCATCTGGAATTAACCCACTGTTCACAAGAATAAAGAGCTCAATCAGTCCCGTCTTTCTATACTATGATTGGAACATTTCTTTTTAATAAGAATAACATATAATTTGTTGGGGGCAAAATGCTGTATAAAATATTTTATCTTCTTTTCTGACCTAACACACATGAATTTAGCCCCCAGCTTAGCCTTGGGCCAAACCAACCTAAATGATCTAACACAGAAAAACCTAGAAGTCACTATAACTCCATGCAAGCTTTCTGTGAAATATATGATGGCTGAATGTTTGGATGTGACCCTAAAACAGAAATCAGTGTTATGTTACTTGATTTACCTTGACAACAGAAAGCAAACAGCCTATCATTATTTCAGTATTGAATATTTTTATTTTTTAAATTATAAATATTATTTTTTCCTCTCCACCTTCAGTCTTAAAAATGTGGTTTCACATTTCATTTAATGCTAAATGGTTCATTACATAGAGTAGCAACTTAGTTCTCTTATTATGGTGTTATCTTTCACTTTGTCAAAATATGTCTACTTGATAAGAAATCTGACAGAAGTTGCTTATGATGGGATCACTAACAGCCATCAGTTTCTCTCTAGCAAATGAAACTGTAACCATGGAAACGGCCTTTTTTTGCCAGAATGAAAATGAGACAGCACTCTGCTGCAGCCATTAGTAGAATACACAAATGTCCCTCAAGGCAAACATCTAAAGCAAATGGACTGCAAAGTAAGGAGCACTAATTTCTATTTATTTAGGATTTGTAAACCTAGCAGAGCAAGATATTAACAAAGGAACAAACAAAGGAGGTTAAAAAAAGATGTTTGTGTTTTTCTTTGCTTTTACAAAACCTTCTTGTTTTAAATAAATACTTGATTCTGATTTTATATAAGTATAAGCTTGAATAATAACAATAACACTACACTCATGTAATACTGGGGTCTGAGTCCCTATTTACACACTGAGACTAAAAGGGTCTTTCAAATTATAAACAGTTTTTATATCCTGATTTTTGGAAAGGGCATTTTGCTACAAACTATCAAAAATATAGAATGTCCATTTTCAGATTCCTTTTCATTCTGATAAGTATAGTCTGATAAGTCTATTCTAAAAACTACCAACAACTGACCATAAGCTGTCAAAAACCTTTCAAGTGTCAGACTCTTGTTAATGTCCTCTTTATTCACTACTGCACCCATCTCACTACAAACTACTCACTGAATGCATAGATTCTTCTGACAGATGAGGATTAGGTGAAGGGTCTTAAACCATCTATGATAGCTTAACAAGATATATCTAAACTCGTTTCCCTTTTCCCTACAAGCCAAAAATCTTAGTTACATTGGGAACCACAGTGTGACATCTCTTTTTTTATTTTCACTTCACTGAATAAACTAAAGATACAATTTGCCAGTGAGGTAATTTGGTTGTTAACCAAAACTGCATAGATAATTAATTTGCAGCTAGAGAAAGATTGGAATCATCATGCCAATTACTTGTAGATATCTTGGGGCGCTTCAAATACTTGTGTGCCTATAAATATGGCAAAACAACATACTTTGACAGCCACTTTCAGGGAGCCGTTTCTTACAATGTTACAAATACCAACTGTTGTTCTGATATGCTCTGTATAGATTAGGGGTAAGACACACCTGTGGTTCTGTATAGGAAAAATTGCCTACTCCCTGCTCCCTACTCATTAAAAAAAATAAGGAATTAGTGAAGATCACCTTAAAATTTCTGTCGTCAGGTGGATTCTAAAGCAAAGTGCCCAGGCTTTTGTAAACCTGCAATATTTGGCACATTTTTCTATGTACTTAAGTATGAATTAGATATGTTGCAGGTATGCCATAAAAGAAAAGAGTAATTCATGTAGCATAATGAAGACCATCACCTAACCATATGCAGATAAATTATTTGCATAACAGCCTTGCAGATTGTCTCAAAAATATTTGCACTCAACTCGGAGCACCTATTCAAATAAACATGGGTTTTCTTGATTTTTTTTTTCACTTGACACTGCCTTCTTTTAGAAGTTCTAATCATATGTGCAGAACTAGTTCAAAATTGTAGGTTAACTTTGAGGCTAGGCTACGAGTCAAATAGGTATCTTCCTGGTTAGAAATATGGTAAAAACAAACACACATACAGTACAAACAAACTCTCCCCCCACTTGAATTATTGAAGAAATTAGAAAAAAATAGCAATTTTCTTTTTTTCTTTTCTTGCTAATATAAAAGGCAAGCCTGCACTCAAGTACTCTCTACCTTGTCTCACTATAAAACTATGGCTATGTCTAGACTAGTCCAGGGAACACATCTTTTCTTCCTGAAGTCTCATCTTCCTCATGCCACAAGGAAGAAGGGCTCATCTGAAAGGAGGTTTTTCTGAAATTTGGCCCAGTGTAGCCGGGCCAAATTTCGAAAAACCCTCTTCTGACAAAACTATCGGAAAAATGCACGCAAATTGTGGAGTGCAATTTGCGTACCTTTTTCCAAAAAAAAACCCTGTAGTATAGACATAGCCAATGTGAATGAAATGCACATGCACGCACGCACGCACACACACACACACACACACACAAAGTATTTTTAAAAATTTGGCAAGTGCTCCAGGAAACTCAGAATTCAGTGACTACAAAGAGTGAAGATACACTACAGTTAAAGCAGATTCCAATTTTGCAATGGGGATTCAACAGGGCATGTGTTAGCCCACCAGAACATTTGTCCTAGGACTTGATAGTTAAAGAACAAAGCCCTAGAAAGCTTGAGACTGCCTTGAGAATATTGAGCAGCATATTATTTTCTGTTTTCTCTTATCTTGCAAATCACACAGTTCATCAAATTGGTGCTGTTGTCACTAGAGATTTTTTAATCTAATTGATTGTCATTAATTTGAGATAGTTATCACATTTGTACAAAACTAGTATAGACTAAACTTAAAAAACAACAAATAGTCTGGTAGCACTTTATAGACTAACAAAATATGTACAGGCAGTCCCCGGGTTACGTACAAGATAAGGACTGTAGGTTTGTTCTTAAGTTGAATTTGTATGTAAGTTGGAACTGGCGTCCAGATTCAGCCGCTGCTGAAACTGACCAGCGGCTGACTACAGGAAGCCCGAGGCAGAGTTGCTCTGCCCTGGGCTTCCTGGAATCAACCGCTGATCAGTTTCAACAGCGGCTGAATTTGGACGCCTAGGACAGAGCAGCTGGGGTGCTGCCGGGTTGGTCCCCGCAGCGCCGCACCTCAGCACTGCGGGGACCAACCCGGCAGCACCCCAGCTGCTCTACCCCAGGTGTCCCCAAGTCAGCCGCTGCTGAAACTGACCAGCGGCTGATTCCAGGAAGCCCGGGGCAGAGCAACTCTGCCTTGGGCTTCCTGTAGTCAGCCGCTGGTCAGTTTCAACAGCGGCTGACTTGGGGACGCCTGGGGCAGAGCAGCGGGGGTGCTGCCGGGTTGCTCCAGTAGCACCGAGGAGCGGCGCTGCGGGACCAACCTGGCAGCACCCCAGCTGCTCTACCCCAGGCGTCGTCAGCGAGAAAAGCCTGGTCTGCTGGGGGGGTCCGCACTAGCTGTGCCCCCTCCCTCCAGAAGACCAGGAAGATGCAGGTGGCGGGACTGCCGAGACGCGCCGCGGTCCCGCCCGCATCCTCCACAGCTTTGCTCCACGTCTCCCTGGTCTGCTGGGGGGGCTCCCCCCAGCAGACCAGGGAGATGCGGAGCAAAGCCACGGAGCATGAGGGCAGCGGGACAGCCGCGGCGCATCTGGGGACCAACAGCAGACCAGGGAGACACAGAGCAGCTTTTCTCGCCCTAGAAGATGCGGGCGGCAGGACCGCGGTGCATCTGGGCGTCCCGCCACTCGCGTCCTCTGGGGCAAGAAAAGCCCCGTTCGTAACTGCGGATCTGACATAAGTCGGATCCGCGTAACTCGGGGACTGCCTGTAGATGGTATCATGAGCTTTCGTGGGCACAGCCACGAAATGTCCAGAACCTTTGTTGTTTACCCTAGGCTGATCTCAAAAGTAAACCACAAACATTCAGGCAGAAAACAAATGCATGAAGAATGTCAAAACTAACCTTTACAAATAAGTCCCTTAAATCAGGGGTTCTCAACCAAGGGCCCAGGCCTCCCCAGGAGAGGGTATGTGAGCAGGGCCCAAGGCAAAAAGCTGAAGCTCTACCATTCAGGACTGCAGCCTAGGGTCCCAACACCCAAGGCTGAAGCTGAAGCTGGAGCAACTTAGATTCACAGTTCCCCTTGGAGCCCCCAGAAATTGCCCTGATGCTCATCCAAACAATAATATTGCCACAGTTCTAGGCCACTGCCTCTATGCCCACTCTCAGGCCTCCAGCTCCCTAGCAGACTTATTGTTTCCATCCATGTCTCCCTCCCTCCTGAGCAGAATATTCCCAGGCTGAACTACCTATTTACTCTGTTCTATTCCCACCAAAGGACAGCTAGGCTTACTTCCTCTTCTGAGAGTTGTAACAGGCATTGGTTTTTGACAGGAACATCCACTTGAAAAGAGAACTTTGTGGATCGTGATCTGCACTACCGACCAATCCATTAAAAGTCCAGTCAGCAGAACTGTGAGGCTAAGGTAGGCTAGTCCCCACTTGTCCTGGCACTGTGTTGTAAGAAACCAGCAAGTCCAGCTCTTAGTCAGGAGGCCAGAGGGCTCTGTGTGATGCCTCTGTCCTGAGAACCACAGCCAGTGGGAACTGTAGGGGCAGTGTATGTGGGTGAGAACAGCACACAGAGCCTTTTGTTCCCCTTCTCTTGGAGTCAAAGCCACTGGCCACTTCTGGGGCACAGTATGGAACCAGGAAAAGCAGGGAAACTCTTTTAAGACCATTCTGCTGCTGACTGGTGGATGCCTGAGGTAAGCCGAGGCCCCAATCCTGAGCCCCAGCCCTAAGTTCCCCCAACTCACAGACCACTCCTGTACCCCAAACACTCACCCCTGACCCCACCTGAAAGCCTGCCCCACAACTCTGAGTTCATGCCCCTTCCCACACCCAAATTCCCACTTCAACTCACAGTCCCCTCCCATACTCAAAATCCCTTGATCTCACCCTCCAGGCTGGTGTCTCCTCCTGCAACCCAAACCTCCATCCCCAGTTTCACCTGGCACTCAAAAACAGATCCTTCACCCCTTCCATACCCAACCCCCCTGCTCCAGCCCAGTGAAAGTGAGTGAGGGTGGAGGGTAGTGAGCCTCCAAGGAAGAGGAAAGTATGGTGATTGGGAATGGGGCTTTGGGGAAGGAGCAGGGAAGGAACATGGTATGGGGGAAAGGGGCGGGTGTAGGATGCTCAGTTTTGTACGATTAGAAAGTTGGCAACTCTAGTAACAGTAATTAAGCCACTACACAGCTCTCTGTATGCAAATTTGAACTACAGAGACCACATATTAAAACTAATAAAGCAATCTATACACATGCTAATAGGCTTACCAAAGATCACCTGAGCTCTAACAAGTTCATAACTGCCTTGGATGAGAACTATCCCCTTCATGAAAAGTTTAGTTCGCCCTTTATACAAGTCAGGGATCTCTGATTGGAGTTTCCAGAAGTAATTTATTAGTAGACAATAGGGTTTTTCCCTAGGGCATATCTTCAAGAGGCCTCCCAAATACATCTTAGAAGACTCACTTTACACATCGTGTCCCAAAGAGTTCTCTTGAAGTTCGTGACATTTACGTAAATCAGTTCCTTAGAAGAAGTACATACAATCCTACCACATGAAAAATTGCATTTTCAACACAATGAACATAAGAATAGCCATACTGGGTCAGACCAAAGGTCCATCTAGCCCTGTATGGACCTGTCTGCTGACAGTGGCCAATGCAGATTCCCCAGAGGGAAGGGACACAACAGGTAATCATCACGTGATCCTTCTCCTGTCGTCCATTTCCTGACAAACAGAGGCTAGGGACAAGATTCCTGCTCATCCTGGCTACTTCCTTTAGTTTGTTTTAAAACTTCTGCCTATTAATTTAATTTGGTGATCCCTAGTTCTTATATTATGGGAACAATAACTTTTCCTTATTCACTTTTTCTACACCAGTCATGATTTTATAGACCTCTATCATATTTCCCCCCCACCCCTTAGTCTCCTCTTTTCTAAGCTGAAAAGTCCAAGTCTTTTTAATCTCTCTTTATATGGACCCATTCCAAACCCCTAATCATTTTTGTTGCTCTTCTCTGAACCTTTTCCAATGTCAGTATATATTTTTTAAGATGAGGTGACCATATCTGTATGCAGTATTCAAGATGTGGGTGTACCATGGTTTTGTATAGAGGCAATAAGATATTATCTGTCTTATTCTCTATCCCTTTTTTTAATTATTCCTAAGATTCTGCTTGCTTTTTTGACTGCCACTGCACACTGAATGGATGTTTTCAGAGAACTATCCACAATGACACCAAGATCTCTCTCTTAAGTAGTTGTAGCTAAATTAGTCCCCCAATGGATCCGTAACAGAGGGCCGGGTGCCTTAATGCATCCAGTTTGCAAGTCTCACACCTCTCTTTAGGAAGGATCTTTGGTTCCTAGCACTTGCATGTGACTTATTTTTGCCTTTGGGTTACTAGAAGAGGAGCTGGGACAGAAATGAGTGTTATACCCCTCTTGCAGTTGTCAGGGGAATCGGGGCCTTTCTGCTCCACAGGACTGAATCCCAGGGTCCCTAGTATCTCTTGAGCTGCCTTCCTGGGTCACTTCCTACCATCACTCTTCCACAATATCCCTACACCCAATATATAGCAAAAAAAAAAAAAAAAAAAAAAAAAAAAAAGACAACTACTAATCCTTCAGCCCCAACTGGGCTCGGCAAGTAATCATCTTCCTCACAGGGGACCTTCTTCAGCACCCTATTTTGAGAGCCCTCAGCATTGCCTTCTTCCTTCTAGGCTGCATTCTCTTTTTAAGCTTGATCTACAGACCTGGTGAGACAGAGCTACCTGGATGCAGTATAGTCCTTTAACTCCTGAGAGCCCAGTGTGGACCCAATCACAGAACTTTGAAGGTATTAAGATTAATTTAATAAGATTTTACTTAAATCAATAAAGTTTATTCAGGATATTGTGGAAAATTGCCACCTGTTACAAATATGTAATTAGATTAGTCTCATAAGGGCTCTGATATTTTGATGTAATTCCTGTTGTTGTATTTGGTGTGGAAATGACTGAGTTTTGTTTAGTGCTTGGTGTTATGTAGGAGGCTAGGCAATTTTATCTTGTGGTCCCATCAGGTCTTATAATTTATGATTCTACTGGGCTGTATGCAGGACTGTGCTCGAATTGCAAGCCATCACTTTGAGAGTGGGGGTGTTTCCTGGTCTTGCTTGTAGACTAGGGGTTTCTCTGGGGAAGTGTGTGAACTGAATCTACCAGCAAGAGATTTGTCATCCTACAGCAGTGGTGGGCAACCTGCAGCCCAAGGGCCACATGCGCCCCATCAGGGTTCTGTGTGTGGCATGAAAGACATTGGCTACGTCTACACTGGCCCCTTTTGCGAAAGGGGCATGTTAATTTCACAGGTCGTAATAGGGAAATCCGCGGGGGATTTAAATATCCCCCGTGGCATTTAAATAAAAATATCCGCCGCTTTTTTCCGGCTTTTAGAAAAGCCGGAAAAGAAAGTCTACACTGGCCCCGATCCTCCGGAAAAAAGCCCTTATTCGAAGTAGGAATAAGAGATCCTCCGGAAAAGGGCTTTTTTCCGGAGGATCGGGGCCAGTGTAGACGCTCTTTTCCGGCTTTTCTAAAAGCCGGAAAAAAACGGCGGACATTTTTATTTAAATGCCGCGGGGGATATTTAAATCCCCTGCGGATTTCCCTATTACGACCTGTGAAATTAACATTCCCCTTTCGGAAAAGGGGCCAGTGTAGACGAGCCCATTGAGTTTACTATTGGCTGTGTCCCGGGTTGCCAGATTCTGTGGGTTTCCATCCAAATAGTTTTATTTTTCCCCCTATCGGTATTACTAAAGTGATACACAGATAAAGTAAGGGTACGTGAAATGAGGTGCATCCTGATTGCATACAACGTTGACTATGAGAGCCACATGCTATCTCTGCATCCAGTCAGAGTGCTGCTATGGTTCAATCAGCACACCTCATAAATTCTAGGTACACAAGCGCAGTTAACAAAACACCCTTGTCTTGGGAGACCATTTTGATTGTGACCATCCTGAAACCTGCTGAGTTGAAGGAGGGCCACTGATGAGGTCTACTCACTAGTCTACGTTGCCCATTGCTGGCTTAGAATAAGGTGAGAAGTTGTTCCTATGTGTTTTAGGGAGCAGCCTACTTTTGTCTATTTCTATTTACACGGTTTGAATGCAAAGAAATGAAGTTGTGTTACACAGCATCCTTCCAGCAAGACTATTAGATGGCTTCATCTAACTTCTCTATGTACAGACCATGCAACATAACATCTCTGATTGTAACTTGCCTCAGAGGGGTTTTGTGAGGCAAAGATCTTATCTTCACATAAAAGCATAGAAGCATATTTAAACAGTACTACTTCCCTAATTTTGGTACCATTACAAAAACATTTATGCTGGTACAGCTACTCCTTCAGTACCAAAAAAAGGGGGAAAATTAGATAAAATCAAGTTAATGAGGGGAAGAAGAAAAAAAAATAAGGTTGTTTTTTATTGTGCAGTGGAGTGACTATCTTTCCAGTGAATCCAACTCTTAACCCACCTTGAATCAGTTAGAGTAGATTTTACTTTTCTCTGTGACTTGAGTATCAATGGCATATACACAATACATCTGTGGCTGTCTGGCACAAATATGTCACCTTGTATGTTGTAGCTACACATCCAGTGGCCAATGTCTTGGTTAGATAGAAAACAGCTTAACTATTGAATTTAAATTCATCTGTCCTCATTGATGCTATGGTCAGTTCTTATTCTTCACAGGGTAAATTACAGGAGTAGAAATATAATTTGTATGGTTTCTCGATCCATTTTTTGGAAAGTGATTCTCTGGAATGCACTGAGCAGAATGCTTTACAGAAAACAACTAAGTATCATGCATATTGTGTACTCTTCATTGTTCTGTCAAGTAAGATATTTTAT
Source organism: Pelodiscus sinensis (assembly GCF_052426305.1). Lineage (NCBI taxonomy): Eukaryota > Metazoa > Chordata > Testudines > Trionychidae > Pelodiscus > Pelodiscus sinensis. The sequence goes on along the minus strand of NC_143053.1, from coordinate 64,093,592 downwards.
ACATACCTAATAGCCAGTGCTGACTTCAGTTCTTTGTGCAGTGAAGAGTTTGCTCTGTACGTATGTTAAAACATAAACATTCTTTGACTAATACTGAAATCCTACCTCCCATAGAAGACCTAAGAAAAAGAATAACTTACCCACTTATTTGTTAGCATTCAGAAATCATTTACATGTAAATCTTTTCATGTATCCTTCAGGTGATCCTTGTGATCTCAACAAGTCTGTCAGTATTTAGTTTTTCAATCCCATATTTTTTTTAAAAAATGTTTTGTTTCATGAGATGTAGCTGATATGGAAACGCAAAGAAAGAAGGGATGTGAAACGTGGTTTCTAGAAATGCAAATAATGCCATGGTTTCACTTTGTGTAAGAGACTCAGAGAGGAAGTCATGTTAGTCTATAACTTTAAAAAATGAGCACACCCGTGGCACTAACAAATATATTACAGCATGAAAGCTCATGATTTAATATATTTGTTTAAGAGAATATTCTTTTAGTGATCCTTGTCTGCATGATGTATACATTCAGTGTCCTGGATAAATGTATCAAACAGCTGAGAGATATATTGTAGACCCCTTTTGTCCATTCAAAATAGCTCTTTCTCTTTGGAGTGAAAGGGCACATTAGCAGCTAGATTTTGTATCACTCTGAGGTGTCTAGATGACTCCTTTCATTTCAATCTCACTTCAGTTTTTCCCAGTCAGAGTTACAGATACTAAACTGGGTAAATTGCAGCGCAGGGCAAATATCTACATCATATGGAACCTTGAAATAGGTGACATTTATTCATTAAACTAGCATAAAGAATTCCAGTTAATGAGAGTGAGGATAGCATCCTCTTCTCTAATCTTGCACTCAACAATATGGATTGGCAGATGCTGATGTTTTAAACACTTTAATGATCTCTTTAGATACCCCAATGGCCTTCACTAACATAGGATCTGAGCATTATAGAGTGCTAATAATTGGGAACCCACTATTCTAGTTAAAGTTTCTTCTGAAATTGGCTTTGAATTTCCAAAATTGATAAATGTGTATCACTGTTATAGGCCAGCCCTGACACGTTAATACCACAGTACTCATGCAAGAAGTCAATGATGAACAAGTATTCAGAGTCTGGTTATTCCAGAATTGAAAGACTGAAAGATAGCCTAATGTGACAGAGTGCAGGAGATGAACAAGGGAGCCTGTTGGAAAAGCTGACTGGGGCAATTCAACAATTGAGCTAGCTGAACAAATAGTATAAGGAGTTATTTACCCTATCCGTGCAAGAGGTATAAAGGAAGCCCCAAAGGCAGCAAGAGGGGTTTAAGGCTAGATAAGCTTAGTTACAGGGAGGTTTCAATAGAGGGAGATCTCTGTTCCCAACGGGTCCTGGGGAGAGGGCCAAAAAGCAACGTGGTATTGTAAATACCATGTTGCATGGGGTTTATTGTGGAAATGGTAGAGAAAACTTAAAATAATGGGTATAGTGAAAGCACACCATTGGAATCCATGCAGTGTCTGGGATGAAGGCAGGAGAGGACTAGTCTCCAATGATCGACATGTAATTCAGTCTTTGATTCATAGTTCATCTTTGGTGTTTTAATCACGATGACCTTCAGTTTGCATCAAATAAAGATCTGATCTTCTATGTACAGCTTCATATGCAGTTTCAGATTATTTATGAACATGTTGAACAGCACTAGAATGACCAATACCTTGAACAGTGTGTGCAATTGTGATTGCCATACCTTAAAATTAGATGGATTAGAAATGGGAAAAGTCCAGAGAAATGCAACCAGAATTATTCATACTATAGAACAGCTTCCATTTGAAGAGAGATTAAAAACATTAGGACTTTTCATCTTGGAAAAGAGACAACTAAGGGCAGATAAAGGTCTATAATATCATGAATGGTGTGGAGAAAGTGAATTGGGAAGTGTTATTTACTCCTTCACATAACACCCAAACTAGGGGTCACCTAGTGAAATAAATAGGCTGAATGTTTAAAACCAATATAAGGAAGTTCTTCACATAACATGCAATCAGTCTGTGAAACTTGTTGTTCTGCATTTTTCCTAAATGTCTGAATGTGAGAGGCTGGGACTGTGTGATAGAGGATGGATCACTCAATAAATTGCCGTGTTCTGTTTATTCCTTCTGAAGCCTCTGGTACTGGCCTCTGTCAGAGTGAAGATACTAGGCTAGATGAATCATTGGTCTAGCTTAGTGTGGCCATTCTTAGGGTACGTCTAGACTACATGCCTCTGGCGACAGAGGCATGTAGATTAGGCTACCCGACACAGTAAAATGAAGCGGCAATTTAAATAATCTCCGCTTCATTTAAATTTACATGGCTGCCGCGCTGAGCCGACAAACAGCTGATCAGCTGTTTGTCGGCTCAGCGCGATAGTCTGGACGCTCCCCTGCCGACATCAAAGGTATTTGTCGACCACCCAGGTATGCCTCATCCCAGGAGGATGCCGTTATTTTGAAATAAATTTGAAATAACAGATGGCTTATTCCAACTTCTGTAAACCTCATTCCATGAGGAATAATGCCTATTTCAAGATGGCCATAGTATGGATGCACCACTGAAGTTCATCTATACAGCAACATTATTTTAAAATAACTTAATCTGCGTCTACACAGCAGGCAATTATTTTGAAATAAAATCAAAATGCTGTCAAGCTGGAAGACTTCTTACTCCAACTCCTGTAACCCTCATTGTACAAAGAGTAAGGGAAGTCAGAGGAAGAGTGCTCTATTTTGAAATAAGTGCTGTGTTGTAGCTGCTCCTAATTTCAAAATAAGCTATTGCTAAATAAGCTATGCAATTGACATAGCTCGATTTGTGTAGCTTATTTCAAGTTAAGCTCTGCTATGTAGATATACCCTCCAAGTATTTCTTCCGGAATAGCTTATTTCGAAATAAGTGTGCAGTGTAGTCCATGAGTGACTGAGGATTCACATTCAAGTTTTCCATGATCCATGTCCTTCTCCATAATTCAGAGGGAGAATTGAGGTTTTAAGAACTGGATAGGCTAAAATATAGTGAGATATCCTTTCTTATCTAGAAAGAATCAAATGTATTTCTGCTTGTCACTGAAAATTGATACTTCTAAGACACTTTATTTGGAAATAATGGTGTCAGTGTCTTTGCATCATTATAACTGAGAGAAGAATATAGTTCATTAATGTGATAGCCAATTATGCCAGTTATGAATGTACCATATTTTCTTATCATATGTTTTGTTAGTCTTTAAAGTGCTACCAGACTATTTGTTGTTTTTTAAGTATTTCCTGTTACAGACTAAATCGGCTACCCCTCTGAAACATATTGTCTTAGTCCACATTAATACACAATATTTTTCTATGTAAATCCAAGTAGGTTTTTTCTCATTCCTAAGTTTCTGTAGCTATTTCTCCATTTATTTTATTGTGTATATTTGTTGTAATATGTTTTCTTTTAAGAGCATATTTTTTCTGTATATGCAGCTGTCAATATTTTAAATAAATGTAAAAAGGAATTTGAATGAATTCAGAAGATAATGGAGAGGACTCACAAAAGGCATAGTGCCATTCATTTTTAGGTTTTAAGTTGAAGTATGATAGAGATCAGCAGTTATAAAGGACATTACTAAGCTTAAACTGAGTGATACCTCATCCATATTTCTTATTTTTTTAATTTAATTACATTTTCTTTTTTGGATTTATTCCAAATTATCTAAAATACTTAATCCTTTAACATAATTTCATTTATAGGATGTTTTAAATGATTATTTTCTTTTAATCGTGCTTTTTCTGCTATTTTCAAACTTACACTTCATTTGGTTTCCATTTAGGACTAGTAACCAGCCAAGGTGTTTTTAAATTACACTGTAAATTTTCAACATTTATGGCTATATATTGCTTCAAAGTATACATCAAGTTGCTGTCAGTGCTCCTGGTAAGCTGAGCACTTGGGTGACCACCAAGGAGAGATTCCAATCCCACAGCCTCCCACAGCTGGTAGTATGTGTTTCTACTAGGGATTTAAACATACAATCATCTATATCAGTGGTCCCCAACCTTTTGAGGTTGTTGGGCGCCAGGGGGTGTGGCCGTTCGCCCGCCGGGCGCCAGGGGGCGGGGACACTTGCGCACCTGGGGGCGGCCCCCCCATAGCCGTGCGCCTGGGGGCGGCCCCCCCCATAGCCGCATGCCCGGGGGCGGCCCCCCCATAGCCGCTTGCCCGGGGCCGGGGCCCCCCCATATGCACGTGCCCGGGGGGCCGGGGCCCCCCCATAGCCATGCGCCCGGGGCCGGGGCCCCCCCATAGCCAGGCGCCCGGGGGGCCGCCCCCCCCGCAAGCACCGCGCGCCCGGGGCCGGCGCGCTCCCCCCCCCCCGCAAGCGCCGCACCATGTGCCCGGGGCCAGGCCAGCCCCGAGCACCTGGCGGGCGCATGCAAATGCCCCCGCGGGCGCCATGGTGCCCGCGGGCACCATGTTGGGGACACGGATCTATATGATAAATCGATACGCCTAGGCTTATCAGTTAATCTTGTCAACAACATGCATTTCCCTCCCCCCTTTGCTGCTTCTATATCAGAAGCAGCAAGGGGGTGGGGGGAGCAGGAGCCGGTGCTGGGGGGAGACAGTTCTCCCTTCTCCTAGCATCAGCTCCTGGGTGCCGCCTGCCTCTATCAGAGGCATTAGCAGGGGTGCAGAGGGGAGGGGGAGAGGAAAGGTTGCAGTGAAGCAAGCAGCCTCTGCCTGCGGTGGGCTTGAGTGCCCCACAGACAGAGGCTGCTCCACATTCCAGGGAGCAGGCCTCTGTCCGTGGCGAGTCTGGGCCCGCTGTGGGTAGAGGCTGCTTCACAGTAGCATCCTGAAGAGCAGCCTCTGCCCATGGGGAGCTCAGAGCCCCAACAGACAGGGGCTGCTGCCACCCTGTGCTGCCCTCTCTGTATCAGAGTCAGCAGCATGGGGTAGCAGACAGCTGGGCTGCATGGGGAGCTGGTTTTTAGATTGGCTCCCCTCGTAGACCGGCTCCCCCTGCCTTTCACCTGTGCTGCTGCTTCTGATACAGAAACTGTAGCACAGGGAGGCAGCGGGCTCCCCAGAATTGCTGGGAGCACACTGGCTGCTGGCCCCACTCCTGGGGATTATTGAATAGTCGTGTAACCACTAAGATTTTATGCGGTTACACAATTATTCAATTACCCAATATCTAACATCCCTAGTTTCTACTAGTGGTACATATCCATATATGTTTGGTGCATGTAAAAAAAATTATTCCACACATGGATGGAAAAAACTAGAGGGAACATTGGTTGCTGGTGATATAAATGGGTTTTCTATGTTGGAACTGAGGGAAATATGAAGTTCTTAAGAGTTTAAGCATTTGTGGAAGCTATACATAAAACAAGTGTAACTGAAAATTTTCTCACTAGCGGGTTTTATTTCAAACTTTCTTAAATATGGCCCCTTTCTAAATATATATGACATATAATATGTCATTCAAATAACCAATATTCCTCAGTAGGAATAGGATTGGATTCTTTATAGTGATACCCAACCCCCTGCATTGTTAGACGTATATTAGTAACGTGGTAGAAAATGAGAATCTTCTAATATTAAGGCTTACGACTACATTCTCTGCTGTTATGAATTGCTACAGCACCGTTGACCTCAACATAGTTTTATTCACTTACACCAGCAAACAATTTGGCCCTTCAAATATATTCTCATATAGAACCCAACAGAACTGTACCTTTCAGAAAGATACCATAGTAAACGCTGTTGCCGACAGCTTTTAAAATATTTTCTTATGACAGAATGAGTCAGCAAAAGTTAAGTTTTACATCTAGCATGTTGATATGTTTGTATTAATTAACAATTTTCTGGCTTTCTTGAATAAGTGTGAGACAATTAAAATATTCTTAATTTCACTTTCTTATATTAGTTCTGTACGTTAGACAGTCTAATGGGATGCAATTGTTGGGATGCAACAAGTAGCATAATACTGGATTTTCTCGTGGTATAAATACTAAAAATAGGCTGTAACTAACTAGTACTTTCAGCTTTCAGAGCAAAATTTTGTTTGTCAGGAAATGGCGTGGGAGTAGTTTACATATGTAGTAGAGGTGCAAAGTACAGAACAAAAATAATTCAACAGAAGAATAACAGCCTTTCTTTGTTTAAACTATTTACAGACATGACCATCTGGATCTACAGGCACAGCCTCTGGAGAATTGTGAAGCCCTTCCTGAGCTGTTTATGGAAAAGAGGACATGAATCAACACAGGCTAGCGGCTATGTCTATACTGCAAGGCTGGCTACGTCTACATTATAGCTTTCTTCCACAAAAGTTTATGCAAATGAAGCGCAGAGTGGAATATCACCATGCTTCATGTGCATAATTAATCAGCAGCCACTTTTGTGCAAGAGGCTTTTGCACAAAAAGGAGCTGTGTAGACGGCTCCTTTTTGCGCAAAACCCCTTTCTGGTGCAAGAGTTGTTCTTCCTCATTTTTTCAGGAAAAATGGCTCTTGTGCAAAAGGGGGGATTGCGCAAAATGGAGCCATCTACACGGCTCCTTTTTGCGCAAAAACCTCTGTGCAAAAGGGATCCGAGGAGTAAATACAAATGCTAGCACGACATATGCAAATGGACACTCCATTTGCATTTCCTCTTGCGGAAAAGCCTTTCAGTATAGACGTAGCCTTTAGTTTGGTATCTCAGAACCCTTCATCAGTTTTCATGAGTGTTTCAGTCATTCATACTGTTTTCAGGTTAGTCAAACTTTGAAGAACAATTAGGTTAGATAATAGATAAGAAATTATGTAGAAGGCTTTTACCATGATGGATCGATTTAGGCACTTGAAATATCTAAATTTACTTCTCTCCAAGATATCTCTATTTTCTTATGTAACATGTTGAAATTACTTCTGTTTGCCTTGATTGCATTTCCATTTGCTTTCACTTCAGGTTGTTTGGTTTTATTTTCCAGTAAATATTTCACAAACATGGAGACACTTCTGAATTATCCTCTGGTTCCATCAACAGAAATGCTAAATATAGTCTGCAACAACAGTTGTCTTCATTAATGTAATTTGAAAACAACAAACATGATGCTCAGTGCATACTTATTTCTGCTATAAGACATCACATTCCTAATTAAAATCAAATCCCAACTGAATAAAATACATGGCATTCATCAGGATTATTTATACTATAGTTTTAATTGTTGTTATTCCTCTTTTATCAGGCAGGGGAAATAATCACGGTACATAGCATGACATTTGAGAAGATGTGTGTCTCTCCATGAGAGGTTGTGTTGCCACAAACACTGTACATCAAGAAAAGGTGCTTTAGAAGACCTCTTTTTTTATCACAAGTTGTAATATGCTTCTGGAATTAGTAGCTCCACTCCTGAAATATAGGGACCCTTCATTGAAGGGCTTGTGGTACGTTCCACCGAAAAGTATCATTTTTTTATACCATGGAAAACTTCTTGGTGCTTAAAAAACAAAGGAGGGAAAAGAGCTTTTTTTCTTCTTTTTTTTTTAAAGAGCAGTAAAGAAGATGATGGATTAAAGCAGTTGCAGACTGTTTTCAGTTATATAAGACTATTAGGGACCTTGCTTGTACTGGCTTTTGTAATTTGTCCATGCCCTACTTTATATAACTCAATCCGTTGTGAACAAAAACATGAAAAAGAGAATAGCTCATATTTCACGTTGTCAGCAAATTAGAAAAAAGTATAAAAACAAACAGTAGTCATCATATTTGCTGAATATAGAACTGATTATTTTTCATATCAAAGGAGTCTGAGGAACAGAAGGTTAAGAAGATTTTTTTTTTTTTACAATGAGCAGATGTGCTTGTTACTGTTGATGGACAAGCTTATCCATTTACATCAATTAATATCAACAGCAAGCACATCAATATAGAAGCTTGTCCTGACGCCTTGATTTTTTTCCCAGCTGACAGGTAATAGTGGGGCTGGGAAAATGTCACAACAATTTAGTCATGCCTCACTGGCTTTAACTAGTTCAGTGACAATGGGAATGCATCATGCTAAGATTCCTTATGATTCATAATGGTACTGCATTAGTCGGCTATTGCAAAGGATTTAAACTAGTCTTTGTCAATTAAGGGTTTAAGGTCAAATCCTCTTTATGGTTTTTTCATTTGTGCATTAAGTAAAAGCAAGCTAAAATATTTATGAATGGCACTAAAATGTGGAAACTTTCCTTAGGAATCTGTCTTTTCATATTGAATCATAACTGAAACCAACTATGTTTGACAAAGAGAGGCTATTTCATCACATGGGCTGGCTTATCCCTCCCCCTTTTTTAACACTTTTAGCTATAGTCTACTAAATTTTAGCAGAGACGCTTCTGTACGTAGGAACTTGTCATCGTAACTGTTTTAGAGTCAGTGAAGAAGTCATGCCTCAAGCACAGTGGACAATGAATATCAAAATTTGACCATAATATTACTAAATTGCTAGAGTGTTCAGTGACCAAAGTAATGTTTAAAGCTAAAAAGTGGATAGGAAGAGCATGTACAGATCAGTCAAGGGGAAGTAGGAATGGGCTGGCTGTTACCCCATCTGCAGAAAAAAACAAATAAGATATGCCAGCCCAGTAGTAGGGCAATGGCTCTCCAGTCTGCCATTTATGAGGAACTCCATCTCTGGATTGCTAGGGGCCAGGTGCATTGTGGACTCAAAATATTTTGTCCACGGAATATGAAGCAGAGAGAGGGAATAAAAGGCTGGCAGCATCACTCCTACAGCATCCCCTACTATGCAACCAATGGAATGTGCTTGATGATGAGTTCTAGAAGACCCTTCCAATTTTCTTCATCTTACTAGGAGGAAAATAGCTTTTTAGACATGGAAATGTCAGATCTGCCCCTCTGCAAGAGTAAAGAATAAATACAGTAATAAAATAGATCACCTTTTGCTAAATCCCTGCAGGACAACCCCACTGACCTCAATAGGCCTGCACTTGGATAACTGAGAATATATTGGAAAAACTTAAAAAACAGCAAATAGTCTTGCAGCACCTTAAAGGCTAACAAAACATGTAGACGGTATCATGAGCTTTCATGGGCGCAACCCAGTTCTTCAGATGAATGGAGTTATTAAAGGTCCAGTTTCCAAATAAATAGGAAAGGGGGTTGGGGAGGAAAAAGAAGGGAAGAAATAGTCAATTAAAGTGTTCATGCTACATGAAACTGATAGAGAAGGTGCTAATTGTTTTAAGTACCTATTTTTTATTTTTGTCATTAGAATGTGGAATGTAGCAGGCCATCCAGACAATGTCTTTATTCATACCTCTGTGACAAGAATCAAATCTGTAAATGAAATTAAGTTCTACGGCTTCCCTGTGGAATTGGCTTGTGGAATTGGCCTGAAAAAAATATGGTGACTTTAAGATCCATTAATGACTACCTGGGCAAGTTAAAATGTTCCCCAATACGTTTCTATATGTTGCCTTTTCAGATATCTGATTTGTGTCCATTAATTCTTTCTCGTAGAGACTGTCCAGTTTGGCCATTATACATGGCAGGGGGCATGGCTGGCATTTGATGACATAGATCACATTAGTGGATGTGCAGTTAAATGAGCCTCTGATGTGTTGATTTATGTGGTTAGGTCCTGTGATGATATCACTTATAGAGATGCGTGGACAAAGTTGACTGGGGTTGATTACAGGGATGAGTATGATGAAGGTGTGCTGTGTGGTTACTGGAAAGAATTTGTTGGAGGTTAGGGGGTTGTCTGTAGGTGAGGACTGGCCTGTCTCCCAAGGCCTGTGAGAGTGAGGGGTTGTGTTCCAGGATAGATTGTTAATAATGTGTTCTAGGGGTTTAAGTTGTGGGTTCTAGGTAATGACAAGTCACACCATCAACTTCCTGAGGAAACCACAGAACATCAGTAATCTTCCTGAAAACATCATCCTGGCTACCATGGACATAGAAGCTCTTTACGTGAACATTCCACACGAAGATGGATTACAGGCTGTCAGGATTGTTTTACATATAGATATGGTTTTTGTTAATTTTGCAAATGAACCTATGCACCAATTCCTGTGGTTCGAGTCTTTTTTCAGTCTTTATTCAGGCAAACTTTCGCTGATGTAAGAAGTTCAGGATTCAGCTGTATGTCATTGATTAAACCTTTCTCTATGGAGAAAAGTATAATAATTGTGCTTTCAATATAGTCAAGTGTGAAAATTTTTAGTTATGTGTGTAAATAGATCCTTGGATAGAAAGGAAAATTACATTTTCTATAATCAATCCTCTGTGAAGGCTAGTTTATTTAAAGTGTCTCCTTTTTTGATTACCTCCAGGAAAGATAAATAGAAAAAATTGGAAAAGTACCAAATGTATTGATAATATGACAGAAGAGGGGCTATACTCTTCAATACAGATAATAATTTTTCAATTTCTATTAATGCCTTCAATACTAGTGTTATTTAACTATGATTACAATACTCACATGTACATTATCGGCCCCAAAGATATAAATGAAACTACAATAATTAAATTGTCTGGTTAGAGTATGCTAGAAAGATGAATAGGCATACATCTAAAAGCTATAAATTAGGGAGATATACAAACACAAATAACAATTCAGCTCTATAATATTTGAAATATGTCACTGTCTGAACTAGACATCATAGAGAGGGAGTGGGAAGGTTTGAGATGAAAGAAGTCTAGTTGATGGTACATATGTGGGCCAAAATTTTCAAAACAGGATACCTACAGTTGAACTGTAGCCCCATTCATAGCCATCTTATTTACATATATAAAAACAGATTTAAGAACCTGTTTTAGGAACCAAAGTCTGAAAATGTCTGCTTTACTTTCCAGTAGGTTCTTGGAACCAGAGCCAGAACTTCTAGGTAAGCCAACTGAGCAACTGCTAGGTTTTATGAGTCAAGTTCTAGGATTGTAGAGAATGGAGAATCTAATAGTATGAATTTGAGGAAAGGATACTATATTATTATTGTTATTTTTTTACTGGGGTAACACTGAGGAACTCCAGTTATGGTCTAGAAGCCCATTGTGCTAGGTACTGTATAAAACAGAACAAAAAGGGCACACAATCAAAGTAAGGGTAAAGGTGGGGATAAGTTTGAAGAAGGGATTGTCATTTTTTAACAAAATATAATTTTATTTTCTCCTGTTGGTGCATCTTTGAATGTGAATAGTGTATGGACAACCTGGACTGGATTTTTAAGGGGCTTTAGACAATATATTTGTCACTTGCTTCAAGAAATGAGAGTAGAGGCAGAGGAAAAAGAAAATGTTCTTATATGTTTTTTGTTTGCTGTCTGTTGTTGAATTTGCTGGTTGGAAATTTGTTCATTGTAGTACAGGTTGAACCTCTCTATTCCAGTACCCTCTAAATTTGAGCAGTGATGAACCAGAGAATTTGTCGAACCATGGGAAATCAATAATGTCTAGCAACATTGCCAACACTTCCACTGCTTATTAGATCTTAGAAGACATTTAGGGGTAAATTAGAGCTAAATATCAGGATAGAACACTGAGAACCAAGACTGCTGGCTGTAAACAAACTTTATGGGACAGTGGGAAACTTGGCCAAACCCATGATAAGTGGACATCTGATTAACTAAAATCATCTCAGACCACAAATGTTGCTGTATCAGAGAGTGCCAGACTAGAGGGCTGTGTCTACAATGGCCGCTTGAATTTCCGCAAAAGCACTGATGATCTCATGTAAGATTGTCAGTACTTTTGCGGAAATACTATGCTGCTCCCGTTTGGGCAAAAGTATTTTTCCGAAAAACTTTTGCGCAAAAGGGCCAGTGTAGACAGCAGAGATTTGTTTTCTGCAAAAAAGCCCTGATCGCGAAAATGGCGATCGGGGCTTTTTTGCGGAAAAGCGTGTCTAGATTGGCCACGGACGCTTTTCTTTTTCTTTTTTTGCAGAAAAGCATCCTGCCAATCTAGATGTGCTTTTCCGCAAATGCTTTTAACGGAAAACTTTTCCGTTAAAAGCATTTCCGGAAAATCATGCCAGTGTAGATGTAGCCAAGATGTTCAGCCTGTAGGTAAATGGAGGTGATATATTCCTCCAGCATATTAATAGTAACTAGGTTCCTTAGATTTTTTTCGGTAGTATTACATTTTATTTCAGGTTATAATAACTTATAGAGTGGAAGTAGAGAATACCTCATTAAGAGAAAATGAAATACCTTTTGGTAAACAGAAGGTAATTATCCAACCTGCGATTTGGTTAGGTTACACAGTCTTTTGAAAGTGCTGTGAGATCTTTACTTGTGAGGCTTTGGTTGCTGGGAAATCTGGGAGGGACCTTCACTGAACCAGTGACAGTTCATTTGGAAAGAAAGTGCCAGTACAGTTAGTCAGAAACCAAAATTTGCATCCTACACACTCTTAAAATAAGGGATAAAGGATCTTTCAGAAAAGGCTTTATTTTCCAAAAGATCTGCGTCTAGACTGGCGCTTTTTTCTGGCAAAGCTCCGTGCCGAAAAAAAGCAGCAGCCATTTTTATGCTAATGAAGCAGGAGAGATTTAAATCCCCGCTTCATTAGCAATTGCGATACGTCTAATTTGCATCCCTTTTACGAAAAAGGGATGCAATCTAGACGTAGCCTGTTAGTTTTGATATTTTTGGTTTTTTACTATCTTTGATTGAAAGTAAACATTGTATTTCTGAATTAAAATGTTTAATTGTTGATGTTAATTATGGTGTTCCCATGGTACCATGGCAATTCAGCCTCAGAGAGACTGGTGCATCAGAGAAAATGTTCTCCAGACAGCTATGAGAGGCCCAAAATATTACCCACATAAGGCACTTTGGTAGCTCAGGCAATGTCAAATAAAATGTTTTGATTCAGATCTAGAAACAGAAATGTATAGATTTAAATTAAACTGATCCAAAACTAAATATATTTTAATTTGCCTCATTGAAAAACTGAAAATTTTTGGCAAGATCAAAATGATCACGATGAAAATTTCAATTTAATTTTTCATTAAAAAAAACACTTGTGGAAAACTTCTGACAAGTTCTAACTGCCATGTACATAAATAAAATAAGAATGGTAGGCTAAATTCAGCCCTGAAGTAAGCAGGAAGCAATTGTATTACTGTCAATGGAACTATACTTACAGGCAACAGGAATATATTTGGCCCATTTTCTCCCCAACTTCAATGGGGAAATAATAGTTTTTGAAAATCCTATTTATATGTCTAACTATAAGCATTTATTTTTTACTATCCTGTTCATAATATATTTAACATTTCAACTATTTCTGTACCCCAAATAAATAATTTGACACACTTTCCTTGATAAGTGAGATAATAGAAAAAGGAACAATAAATGCATTGTGTATATGAAATATATAGAATGGCTAATCAGAATTTTTAGAATACTTTAAAATGTTTACTCTGATTCCTACCTGTCCTCTTGTTATTTATATGATACTTTGCTTAGTATTTTTAGAGCACTGCACAGCAGCTAAACCAATATCAGTACCAGATAAAGGAGGGTTAGTGGACATTTCCTCTGCATTCCTGACTCTCCCAGGATCATCACTCATCTAGGTTCTCCTTGAGCTTTGTGGATAGTGCCACCAGTGTTTGTATTAGGTTACAGCTGAGAAAGCACCATCGCTGATCAACCTGCCCAAACTGAGCAGACACTCCCATACTAGTGGTATATTCTATAATTAGATTTAATCAAGTCAATAAAAATATGAGCTACTAGTTGACCAAGAAGCTGCTGGCTGTCCACTTAAGCATGCAAACCTATATTTTCATCCAAACAAATTGGACATCTTTGATGAAAGGTTATTAAAACCAAAAATCATCACACACTGGCTTCCTCTAATCCAGGGGTGGGCAAGAGGCTGCCAAAGGGCTGGCAACGGGCTGGATTTGGCCTGCCACCTCACTAGATCTAGCCCGTGGCCACTTCGCTGGAGCCCTTAAGTAGAGAGCAGCTCACACTTTTTAAAAAGCCAGCTGCTCTCCACTCTGGAGGGCTGGGAAGGGGGGATGGAGCCTTTGCACACTGCCCTCAGCCCCCAGCAAAATCTCTCATCTCCCATTGGTCAATTTCTGGCCAATAGGAGCTGAGAAATATTGCTGGGCGCAGTGGTAGTGTGGGAAGCCTTCTCCCTCCCCCTCCATGCCCAGAATGGAGCTACGTAGAGCAGCGAGCAGCCTGTAGCAGACAATCTGCCTAAAGTTTCTGCAGGGCTGCTGCCTACAAGCTGCCTAGGCAGGGGCGAATATAGGGCAGGGCGAACGGGGCGGCCGCCCCAGACCCCGCGCTTCAGAAAGCCCCGCGCATGTGCCGTGGTGCCGCTGCGCATGCACATGGCGTCATTGCGCATGCGCCGTGGCAAAGGGGGGGCCCTGCGGAATTATGCTGCCCGGGGCCCCGCAAAACGGTCATCTGCCCTTGTGCCTAGGTAAGCACCTCCCAGCCAGAGACTGCCTCTGGAACCCCACCCCCGCTCTTCCTCTGATTACCTGCCCCAGGCCACCACTCAAACCTTCTGTACCCTTTTTCCCCCTTCTCCCAGGTCACAGCTCCCTCCATGATCCTGCACCCCCTCTTATACTGTTCCCACAGGCCAGAATCCTCTCCTGCAACCAGACCCCCTCCTGGATCATGCACCCCAAGCCTCTGCCCCAGATCACAGCCCTTTCCTTCGCCCAAACTCCCTCTCAGACCCCTCACCCTCCTCCTGCATCTTAGTCCCCTACCCCAAGCTCCTTACTACAACTAACCTCTGTCCAAGACACCCCCCCCCCCCAGAAGTGCAGCCCTTGCCAAAATCTTGGAGTGCCCCCCCCTTAAAAATCATTGCCCATCCTTACTCTAATCCCAAAGTAGCAGTTGTTCACCCCAAGTCACCAGATGCTCACCAAAGGCAACACTGGCAGTCAATTACTTCAGTAACTAACTGAAGTTTATTAGCTAAGAACAGAAATGAGAGGAATTCAGAGGTTTAAGGAAGATGTTACATTACAAGTGAATTAAAACTGGTAAATCCAAAATGCTAGTAAGAATGTTATATTTGCTAGTTTTTCATAAATTTATCTGGTTTCCTAGAATGGTTCTGGGGACCTCAGTCCTTTGTTTCAATTTCCTTTGACAGAATTAATCAGTCCAGAGACCAGTAGAACAAAGAAAAGAGGTAAGGCGTGCCTTTTGTTCTTGTCTTTTATAACTTGAATCCTCTTTTGGAAAAATCCCATCTGTGTTATGGTTTTAAGCAGCTTCGTGCTTTGTCACCAGTTTTTCTTATGATTTTGTTTGCACCTTTTGTGTGCTACATGCTGCTTAGGGTGTCTCTAGAAATGGGATGCAGAGACTCACATTCACTGAAGGGCTAACCAGGCATTTTCCAGAGTCACAACAAGTTTGAGTTAAAAATACATGGCAAAGTTTCATAACTTCATACACAATGTTGATACATACATTATGACAAGATAATAATACATAGCAGATTATACCTTTTCCAGCAGATAATAATACACAGCAAATTATACCTTTTCCAATTATGCCTTACAAGCAGCATTCCTGTAAGTGGGTCATGGGTCCACCTTGGAAACGCTGCTAGTAGGCTGCTCCATTTTGTTTATCCAAAGGTTCCGGAGTCATGGAACCTCTTAGCTCCCATTGGCTCCAGTTTGTCATTTCCATCCAAGGGGAGGTGCAGGAAGTGATATGACCAGGCAGACACTTGTTGGCTGGAAATGGGAGCTACAAGGCTCTGTGGCTATGGAGCCATTAGATAAACGAAGCAGAATGGCCTGTTAACAGTTTTCCCAAAGCAGTCTCACAGCCCACTTTGAGAAACACTGCCTATAAGGCATACTTTGCACAAGATTTATCACAAGTCTGTAAAAATGGTGAGCAAATTTGTGTAGCTAGTCACTTTCCCTTCCATACAGCATTTCGCAGATGGTGCCTAGAAATTTTGGGAAGAGGCCTGAGGAGATTAAGGCAGATAAGCCATTTTATCTGTGAGATTAGTCCAATTCTGAGGGAGAAAGACAGATTTCAGAAAAGTCCACTGAGATTGAAAGATACTGGTATAGAAAATTGATTAGGAATCCAAGGGCTGTATATCCTCCATGTCACTTTAGTTTGCATAGAATTAAACATACATTGTTAGGACATATCCCTATTTGTGTGTATTGGATGATATTGTACATCTTTTATTCTAAATAACATTCTCAGTCTGATACCAACAGATCTTCTATTTGAGAATAATAGAAATGTACACGTGGGAATCATCAAGCCCTTGTGCTGAGGCAAAATCCAGTAAGCTTAGCCCTAGACCATCCCTGACAGGAGTATATCCAAACTTTTTTTTAAATGTTCAATTATGAGGATTTCAAATCTCCTTTGAAAGCATAGTCCAGAGCTTAATTACCCTTATAGTTAGAAAGTATTTCTTGCTCATTCAGGCTGTGTCCAGACTCAGGGTTTTTTTTGGGAAAAGTAGCCTTTTTCCGAAAAAACTTCACCTGCGTCTAGACTGCAGCCGCGTTCTTTCGAAATTAAATCGAAAGAACGCGGCTTTTCTTTCGACGGCGGTAAACCTCATTTCACGAGGAAGAACGCCTTCTTTCGAAAGTGCTTCTTTCGAAAGAAGGCGTTCTTGAATGTAAATAGGGCTTCTTCGAAAGAGAGCATCCAGACTCACTCGCTGCTTTCTTTCGAAAAAGCGGCTTGCTCTTTCGAAAGTTCCGCGTGCAGTCTAGACGCTCTCTTTCGAAAGAGGCTCTTTCGAAAGTATCTTTCGAAAGAGGCTCTTTCGAAAGAGGCTTGCAGTCTAGACATAGCCTCATTGACAAATTAAATTGAGTTCTGGGCTTCATGTCCATTCCAGGAAGGGTAGCAATCACCTCTGAACCTAGGAGAGAGAACCAGTGGCCATACCTTTATATTAAAGAGAACAGGATCACAGGCATGGAAAGCAATGACTTCACAAAGGAATCTTTTACATCAACTTCTGGACCCAAATTCTTACCTCGGTTGCATAGATGTCACATGACAACTTAGTCCACTTACCATTGGAGCTTCACATCACAAACTGTTATTGATAGGTAACAGAACAGTGTGCTTGTGGAAAAAAGTTGTGAGAAGGAACTCTGGTAACTAACTTTCTTCCATTTCATAAAAAGAAAATTGAGGCATTTGCCCTTTTGATGAGATTGTAGAATCATTCTGAAATTATTATTTGATCTGCTCTTCAATGAGTCAAAGAAGGTGTTTCAAGTCCTTTCTTTTCCCTGGTTGCTTGCTCAAACCCTCCCACATACATATGAGCACATAATACAGGACTATTTCTTATTATGTAGCCTAACCCTCCCACATACAAATTATAAAGGAAAGCACAGAACATCTGCACAACACTTTTTTGCATGACTAGACTCTTTAAAATGAGCACTGAAATGGAAGTAATTAGTACTATTTATTGAATTATACAGCACCTTAGCATGCTCAACAATACAGTTTTTTCAATTGACTAAACATCCTTGTCACTTCTTTTTTGAGAGAGAAATGTCAAATTGCACGGTGGGACGTTCTGTTATGACTTTTGGTGAAAGCATTGCTCATAGATGCATAGATTATAAGACCAGAAAGGACCATTGTGGTCATCTAGTTTGACTTTCTGTAGAAGACAGGACATAGGAATTCCCTGTGTTAGTTCCAGTTTGAATGAAAACATATCTTTTATAGAAACATTCAATCTTTACTTAATAAGTGCCAGTGACACCGAGTTCACCACAAGCTTTGCCAAGTTCTTCCAAGGCTTATTTCAAAGGTTCTATATATTGAAAGCGCAGCAAGGACCATTGTGATCATTTAGTCTGGTCTCCTGTATAAGACAGGCCATAAAATTTCCACAAATTAATTTCTGGAGCAGATCTTTTAGACTTTTTAAAACATTGAATGTTGCTTTTAAAATTGTCAATAATGAAGACTTCACTGAGCACCTTGTTAGATTGTTCCAGTGGCTAATTACCCTCAGTGTATGCCCATATTTCCAGGCTGAATTTGTCTAGCTTCAACTTTCAGTCATCCCAGATTGTGTTATATATTTCTCTGCTAGACTGAAGAGCCCATGATCAAATCTTTGTTCCCCGTGTAGGTACAGGGGGCCCCCAACTTGTGACGTGATTGGTTCCAGCCAAAGCATTGCAAGTTGGGGGTGTCGTAACTCGAACCCGCATTTACGGTAGGTCCCGTGTGCTGTTGTAAATGTGGGCCAAGAATGTATATCGGGAGTTTCCGGCCCCTTCCACACTTACAAAAATGGTTGTAAATGTGGGGAGCTGGAACTCAGGCAGTTGCATCTCGGGGGCCTCCTGTACTTATAAACTATGAAAAAGTCACTCCTTCTCCTTCTCTTTCTTTAGCCAGATAGAATGATCTCCAGCAATTTATCACTATAAGGCAGTGGGTTTTCAAACTAGGGATCATGACTCAGTACTGGGTTGTGGAATGTCAGTCACTGGGTCTTGCTGCAGTATGATCAGTGGGGTGCTCATGCAGGCTATCTGCTAGCACCACAAGTAGGGGCACCATTTCAGATTTTGGTAGAGGGAGCCAACCTGTGCATTCCATGATGGAGGGAGGAGAAGAAAGTGAGAGCATGAGGGCAGCAGACTGAGGACAGAGACTTCAGCAGTATTTCTGGGCATGCTCAGTGCAAGACAAGCACCAAATGGAGGTAGGGAACCAACCCTATCTACCCTCCCCTCCACACACATCATCTCTATCTGGGGGGCTATTAAGGCATTAAAAAACAATTTAGCATATAGCTGACAAGAGCACTGTATCTAATTCCTATATAAACTAACTAAATAAATAAATATTAGACCTACTCAGCTCTAAGACTAGCATATTCTGACATCTTGTGGCAAGTCATTTAAGGGACACTAGTTAGCCTTACATTTTTAATATATATTCTTACTTTGTTACTAACTCTGTGGAGAGAGAGATCTCGTCAGGACTCCTGATCTCTATCTCAGCTCTAGAAGGGGAATGGGGCTTAGTGAGTTACAGCAGGGGGAAGATACATTTCAGCTCTATATAACATTGGAATGAACACTAGTTAAACACTGGAATAAGTTGCCTAGGGAGGTTGTGGAATCTCCATCTCTGGAGATATTTAAGAGCAGGTTAGATAGACATCTATCAGGGATGGTCTAGATGGTACTGGGTCCTGCCATGAGGGCAAGGAATTGGACTCAATAACCTCTCGAGGTCCCTTCCAATTCTAGTATTCTGTGATTCTATGAAAAACATCAAAATGGCCATGCTGGGTCAGACCAACGGTTCTTCAAAACCCGTAACCTGTCTTCTAACAGTGGCCATGCCAGGTGTTTCAGTAGGAATAAACAGAAGAGGCTGTCATCATGATCCATTCTGTCACCTATTTTGTTTGTTTTAAATCTTCTGCCTATACATTTGATTGGGTCAGCTTCTTGTGTTATGGTAGTGAAGGACTAAATAACATTTCCTCATTCTATTTTTCCACACAATTCAAGATTTTCTAAATTTCTAACATATCCCCCCACACATTAGTCATTTCTTTTCCAAGCTGAAAAGTCCCAGTCTTGTTAATCCTCATATGCAAGCTTTTCCTTACCTCCTAATCATTCCTGTTGCCTCTTCTGTACCTTTTCCAAATACCATTGATCTTATTTTTAAATGGGGTGACCAGATCTGCATACAATATTCAAGATGTTGGCATACAATGACTTTATATAAAGGCAATATGGTATTTTGTCTTATTATCCATTCCTCTCTTAATGATTCCCAATATTCTGTTAGCTTTTTAGTTTTTAGACAGCCACTGAACATTGGGCAGATGTTTTCAGGGAACTATCCACAAGGATTCCAAGATCTCTTTCTTGAGTGGTAACAGCTATTTTAGACCCCATCATTTTTGTATCTATATTTAGGATTATATTTTCCCATGTGCATTACTTTGCACTTATCAACACTGAATTCCATCTGCCCTTGTATTGCCGAATCACCCAGTTTTGTGAGATCCCTTTGTAACTCTTTGCAGTCAGCTTTGGATTAGTCACTGTTTACCCCTTTTTCAAGAATGTTTATGAAAAGTTTAACAGCAGTGGCCCAAATGTAGGTCCCAGCAGCACAACACTCATCCTACCCTTTTTTTATCCCTATTATTCTTAATCACCTGTGTCCATCTTTTTATAACAAATTCCCTGCCCCAAAGGCAAAGCTGCAAGCAGGTCAAACTCTGTTGCATTTAAGAACTGCCTCTGGAGTCAAGGTATAGGCTTTAAGCAGACCTCAACTATGAAATCCAGAAGTTCACACTCAGGAGGGAGGCTACTGCCTCCCAGCTGCCCATAAATGGTGCCCTTGCACCACAGACTGTGCTGTACCCCAGAAGTGGCCAGCAGCAGGCCTGGCTCCTTGGGGGAAGGGAAGGAAGAATGCATAGGGTTCTGCACACTTCCCCAGCCCTGAGCCCTAGCACTAGCTCCACACTCCCACTGGCTAGGAACCTGTTGCTGCCTGCGTCTGGGGTGCAGCATGGTCTGCGGTGCCAGGATGAACCTGCCTTAGCACCCCCACTGAACAACTGACCAGGAGCTGCTCAAGAGCCACAACCCTGATACCCCCAAAACTGGAGCCCCCTCCTACAGTCTAAAACTCTCATCCTCAGCCAGAGCCTACACTCTAGTCAAATTAATTGGGTCACAGGCATCAACAATTTTCTTCAACTGGGTTATGAGAAAAAAAGTTTGAAAATCACTGCTATAAGGAATGTTTTTAAATCTCTCAATCATTCTTGTGGCTCTTCTCTGAACCTTCTCCAGATTATCAACATCTTTCTCAAATGCGGGTGCCAGAACTAAACTAAACACAATATTTCTGTCATGTTCACACCAAGGGCAAATCCAGAGGTAATATAATATCTTTACTCCTATTTGAGATTTGCCAGTTTATACTGCCAAGGATCATATTAGCCCTTTTGGCAATAGCAGCACAATGGAAGAAGACCTCTTCAGTTGATTATCCACCATGACCCCATGTCTTTTGCAGAGTCACTGCTTCCCAGAATGGAGACCCTTATCCTATAAATGTGGCCTAAATTTTTGATTCCGATAGTATAACTTTACGTTTAGCTGTATCAAAATACATATTATTTACTACTGTACAATTTACCAACCAATCCAGATCACTCTGCATCAGTAACCTGCCTATTATTTTACCACTTCCTCAATCTTTATGTCATCTGCAAAATTTAACAGTGATGGCTTTGTTTTCTCCCAGGTTATTGATAAAAATACTAAATAGCAAAGAGTCAAAAAACAATGCCTGCAGGACCCCACATCCACTTCATGATGATTCCACATTTACAGTTACATTTAGAGGCATATCTTTTAGCCGGCTTTAAATCCATTTAATGCATGCCAAGTTGATTTTGTGTTCTGAGTTTCTTGATCTGAGGCTTTGTCTACACTACAAGGTTTTTGTGGCAGAGAGTATGCTAACGACAGACTCATTAGCATGAGTTGTGATTTCATTAGCATATTTTCTGCTGATGCTTTTTGTGTAAAAAACCCCTTTTGCACAAGATTCTTATGCTTCTCCCGGAGGGGTTTATTGCGCAAAATGGAAGCAGCTACACTGCTTCTTTTTGTGCAAAAACCCCTTTCGCAAAAAGCATTGACATCATGACTCATGCTAATGAGTTGGTCATTAGCATACTCTCTGCCAGAAAAACTTGTAGTGTAGACATAGCCAAAATGTCTTGTGCTACCAAGAAAAATGCCTTTACAGAAGCCTGTTTGTATCACATACATACTATTAACATTATAAAAAAAAGTACCTCATCAAAAAATATATCAAGATCGTTTGTTAAGCTCTGCTTTCCATAAATCCATGTTGATTGGCATTAATTATATCACCCTTCTTTGAGTCTTCATTGAGTCCCGTATGAGCTGTTCCATTATTTTGCCCAGGATCGATGTCGGACTGACAGACCTATAATTAAGCAGGTTGACCATGTTATCCTTTTCAAATATTGGCACAGTATTACTTTCTTCCAATCTTCTGGAATGTTGCCAATATTCTAAGAGTCTCTCAAAATCAACATCATTGGTCCGGTTGTTTGAAAACCCTTGGATGCAACTTATTCAGAACTGTGGATTTTAAAATCTCACCTTAGTGGATGCTGTTTAACATCCTCTGAGTTTCACTAATAATGGAAAGTGTTTCTTCATCCTCCTATGGTATGACTACATCCTCTGTTTTTCCATAGCTCCTGAATATAAATATTTATAGAATACCTATTCTTTTTCTGCATTTTATTTATAATTTTGCTATTTTGCTTTTAATACCATTGCTTGCATTATTTTTGTTCTAAAATAGTTTTTAAAACCTTCTTCTGATTGTCCTTAACTCCGCTGGTCAAAAATTCTCTTATATACTTTGGCTTCCCTTATGTTGTTTCTTCCGATTTTTGTTCATTGCTATCAGCTCTCTCTCTCTTTCTCTCTCTCTCTCAATGTTTATATTTTATAGCTGCCTGTACTGTCCCTTTAAGTCAGTTATTTTTAACTAGCATGACCTTCTTTTTCAATTGTAAAACACCCTGAATCAATTCCCAAGCATGGTAGGGTGTACCAGCCTCGCACAAGGAAAGATAGGCCTAACCAGGTTCACCTGGCTCAAAGCACCCTGCCACTGCAGCTCTGCTCAGCATACTAAGACTGCAGCGCAGGTATAAAGGTCTGGAGAGATGCTCAGTCTGGGCTGGCCTCCAAGGAAGAAGGAGGCACTACCAGAGCTCCTGCAGGGGAACTGCCAGAGGGTCCAGACCTAGAAACCAGCCAGCGAGACACCCACACTACATAAGGGTATCTGGAGAAAGGAGGCACTGCCAGAATTCCTGCAAGTGAACCACCAGAGGAACCAGTCCTGGACACCAGCCAGTGAGATATTTGCACCACAGAAAATCTGGAGGAAGGACCTTGGAAGAAGTCCAGTGGAGTATGGTAGGAAGTACCCCAGGGTGAGAGATTGCATCTTGAGGAGCTCAATGTGTTGCAGTGGGCGTCCCCACTAAGGCTGTGTCCAGACTCAGGGGGGTTTTCGGGAAAAGTAGCCTTTTTCCGAAAAACTTCACCTGCGTCTAGACTGCACCCGCGTTCTTTTGAAATTAAATTGAAAGAACGCGGCTTTTCTTTTGATGGAGGTAAACCTCATTTCACGAGGAAGAACGCCTTCTTTCGAAAGTGCTTCTTTCGAAAGAAGGCGTTCTTGAATGTAAATAGGGCTTCTTCAAAAGAGAGCATCCAGACTCACTGGGTGCTTTCTTTCGAAAAAGCGGCTTGCTCTTTCGAAAGTTCCGCTCTTTCGAAAGAAGCTTGCAGTCTAGACATAGCCCAAGCGAGCAGTGGAACTTGCCACTGCTAATTGGACTTTGGGCTGAGACCTGGTGGAGTAAGGAGGCCTGGGTCCTCCACCACTTCCTCAATCCAAGAGGCCTGCACCTGCTTATTACTGGCTTTGGATGCTAGGCCATACTGCCCCAGGAAGAGGGGTGTGTTAGAGTAGAACTGCACTTGAATTTTGGGACATGCAGGGTTGGGCATGATTCCAAGAACCCACAAGATGAAACACTTCCCCCTGCCTCAGGGAGAGAGACGAGTGTGTCACCCCATGACACCAAGTATCATTTACAATTTTCTGTTAAAATTCTCTTGCCACATTGATATAATAGTTAGGTTCAATCTAATGAAATTGACTGTCAAACCTCCTCTCTGATTTCTTCTCTGTCTGATCCCTTAGTAATCAATTCCTTTCTTCCTTTAATCTGAAGTAGTGGTGTGCCCTGAATCAGGATGTCCAAAAACTCCTCAGTCTCCGTAGGGTCCAATTTAAGAATCTGTTTTTCCAGCACAGCCACAGTCCTGTGTTTCTTCCACAAGAAATGGTGAGTCCAGGGGTCTGGTTGCCTCTTTGGAGCTTAAGTTATAAGACTCTTGTTGGAGGACTCACAGAGGAAGGCTGCGAGTGGATGAGGGGACCACACACCCACTTTGAGGAGACATGGCAGCAGGCTGCCCAAGTGGGGTTGTAGAAGGGGAGAGTCTAGAGAGTAGAGCCCTTTTTGTATGGAAGAGGGCTGTGTGTGTTGAGTGAGGGCCTCTGAGGATTCTCAAGGACCCCCTTTTGACCTCTTTCTTCCTCCAAACCTGTAGCCCATTCCCTTCTGGCCCCAGGATGCCTCATTTTACTTCCCCATTTGGGTCTCTCCTATGCCTCTCTCCATTCCTGGAACAGGCACCCAATGTAGCTCCTCCCTTGGCCTCCAATATAGGCAGGTGTGCAGCATCGTGTCTTCTGATACTTCCTGGCCTACTTCTGCCCCCCTATTGATTGGACCCAACCCCACGGGATCCAGGCTGTGGAGCTGTCAGTCCCCTGAGTGCATGGATCCCTGCCCTGAAAATGAGGAAATGCTTGAATCAGCCAGTGATTAGGAGATGAAACTCCCTAATTGGATGTAGTAGATAGCTTCTTGAACCCCTTTCTCACCCTACTTATCTGTGATTCTGGCATCAGGCAGGCAAGAAAACATGGCAGATATCTGTTGCAGGTCACAACCACTGGTCCATTGCTGGCTATCATGATATTATTTTTCTCCATTTAAATCAATGTTCTGGGTGGGATTAAGGGGAGGAATAGCTCGGTGATTTGAGCATTGGCCTACTAAACCCACAATTGTGAGTTCAATCCTCAAGGGGGGGCATTTAGAGATCTGGGGCAAATCTGTCAGGGATGGTACCTGGACCTGACATGAGGGCAGGGGACTGGACTTGATGACCTCTCAAGGTCCCTTCTAGTTCTATAAAAAAAATGCAGGCTACCCTGCAGAGAGAGAACAACTCAGCCCTCTCTTACTGCAGCAGCTTGGGGCCAGGTGAGATGGGACAATTGCAGGAGGGGTGCATGACCCCAAGCTGGGGGACACAGAGACAAACTCTATGAAATATATAGCAGATAGCTGTCTCTTTCCCCACCCATATCCCTGCTGACCCAATGGGATTATATCTGCCCCAATCCCCATCTCTGGCACCTTGGTACCCCCCTGTAGTTATTCTACAGTATAATGACCTTCCTACCAAACTCCTCCCCTTCTATTTTAGGAGAAATAATCAAATTCCAGGCACATTCCATTGTCCTGGCACAAACAAATCTTTATGTTGCTTTATGTTATGATAAGAAGAAACTCATACCAAATTTGGTGGTCCTAGCTCTTTTCGTTTAGCAGGAGTTCTTGAACAAATGGATTCACTGATGGACAGACAGTAAGGGTGTGTCTAGACTACATGGCTCCATTTCACGAGGCATACCGGAGCAATCGACAAAGGCTTTTCTTGTCAACTGCGCCACATCTAGACTGCCACTCTGTGCCGGATCAGCTGATCGTTGGCATAGCGCAGCGGCAATTTTTATTTTAATGAAGCAGGGATTATTTAAATCCCCACTTCTTTGACTATGCCAAGTAAACTACTTTACATGGCTCCGTTGACGGAGCCATGTAGTCTAGATGCACCCTAAGATATATGTAAGATACTATATATAGCCAATAATATTATTTGTCCGATTTGAAAGGTATAAAATAAACTATGTAATACTGTGTGCTAAAATACCATTTAAGAGTTTTTTACAATGTGCAGGAAAAGTCCATTGATACAAGTAACAGTATTTGAATATGGGAGTTATTTTCCAAATATGGTATGGAGTCTCCTCAGCATGCATGTACTGACAAAAGACTGCTTCTTTGCACTGTTGGAGAAGGAAGCTGTTGCAACCTGCATAATGCACTACTGTGTGGTTAAAGCCATTAGAACAATTATCCTCTAGAAAAACTGATATAATGTAAGTACTCAAATAACCCCTACATAACAGATTACAGAGGATGAAGTTGTTACCAGTATGCCCTGGTCATTATTTGTTCAATCAGAATTTCTTTTGAAGGTATAGAGCAGAATTAGGCATCCTGCATAACATTTTATGAACACAATCAAGCCAATGTGTGCACAACAGAGTGGAAGCAAAGACACTTAAAGACAATATCTTTTTCAGCTAGCAAATACTCTATATATCTGTCAAAACTGTACACTCCATGTCCAAGCACTCAGTGGGAGCCATTTATGCCTCACAATAATTGAAATTTACTGAAATATTTACCACCCTAAGCATGGGGGAGACTGTGATATAGCTTACAGGACTTATTGCTATGAGCAGCTCATCTCAAAGAAGTGATGATAAATTCTTTAGCTCTCACCACAAAATCAGTGTAAGTTACATATTGTTTTGAAAATACCACTAAAACTGTTTGAGGGTTTTTACATTTGTATGGATATTATATTTTCTAACCCAGCTACAGTATTATTATTAATCATGTTTATTATGACAGTGTCTAAGGGACAACTAAGAATGGGGACGCAGTGTGCTAGGCACTGTACAAACACAGACTAATGTAGTCCCTGGTTGAAAAAACTGACCATTTAAATAGAATCATAGAATCATAGAATACTAGGACTGGAAGGGACCTCGAGAGGTCATCGAGTCCAGTCCCCTACCCCCGTGGCAGGACCAAATACTGTCTAGACCATCCCTGATAGACATTTATCTAACCTACTCTTAAATATCTCCAGAGATGGGGATTCCACAAACTCCCTGGGCAATTTATTCCAGTGTTTGACTACCCTGACAGTTAGGAACTTTTTCCTAATGTCCAACCTAATCCTCCCTTGCTGCAGTTTAAGCCCATTGCTTCTTGTTCTATCCTCAGAGGCCAAGATGAACAAGTTTTCTCCCTCTTCCTTAGGACAGCCTTTTAGATACCTGAAAACTGCTATCATGTCCCCCCTCAGTCTTCTCTTTTCTAAACTAAACAAACCCAATTCTTTCAGCCTTTCTTCATAGTTCATGTTCTCTAGACCTTTAATCATTCTTGTTACTCTTCTCTGGACCCTCTCCAATTTCTCCACATCTTTCTTGAAATGCGGTGCCCAGAACTTGACACAATACTCCAATTGAGGCCTAACTGGCACAGAGTAGAGCGGAAGAATGACTTCTCGTGTCTTGCTCACAATACACCTGTTAATGCATCCCAGAATCATGTTTATTTTTTTTGCAACAGCATCACACTGCTGACTCATATTCAGCTTGTGGTCCACTATAACCCCTAGATCCTTTTCTGCCATACTCCTTCCTAGACAGTCACTTCCCATTCTGTATGTGTGAAACTGATTGTTCCTTCCTAAGTGGAGCACTTTGCATTTGTCTTTATTAAACTTCATCCTGTTTACCTCAGACCATTTCTCCAATTTTCCCAGATCATTTTGAATTATGACCTTATCCTCCAGAGCAGTTGCAACCCCTCCCAGCTTGGTATCATCTGCAAATTTAATAAGTGTACTTTCTATGCCAATATCTAAATCATTGATGAAGATATTGAACAAAGCCGGACCCAAACCAGACCCTTGCGGAACCCCACTTGTTATACCTTTACAGAAGGATTGTGAACCATTAATAATTACTCTCTGAGTATGATTATCCAGTCAGTTATGCACCCACCTTATAGTAGCCTCATCTAAGTTGTATTTGCCTCGTTTATTGATAAGAATATCATGTGAGACCGTATCAAACACCTTACTAAAGTCTAGGTATACCACATCCACCGCTTCTCCCTTATCCAGAAGACTCGTTATCCTATCAAAGAAAGCTATCGGATTGGTTTGACATGATTTGTTCTTTACCAATCCATGCTGGCTGTTCCCTATCACCTTGCCACCTTCCACGTGTTTACAGAAGATTTCCTTAATTACTTGCTCAATTATCTTTCCTGGCACGGAAGTTAAACTAACTGGGCTGTAGCTTCCTGGGTTGTTCTTATTTCCCTTTTTAGAAATGGGCACTATATTTGCCCTTTTCCAGTCTTCTGGAATCTCTCCTGTCTCCCCTGATTTTCCAAAGATGATAGCTAGAGGCTCAGATACCTCCTCTATCAGCTCCTTGAGTATTCTAGGATGCATTTCATCAGGCCCTGGTGACTTGCAGGCATCTAACTTTTCTAGGTGATTTTTAACTTGTTCTTTTTGTATTTTATCTTCTAAAATTACCCCCTTTCCACTAGCATTTGCTATGTTAGGCATTCCTACAGACTTCTTGGTAAAGACCGAAACAAAGAAGTCATTAAGTATCTCTGCCATTTCCAAATTTCCTGTTACTGTTTCTCCCTCCTCACTGAGCAGTTGGCCTACCCTGTCCTTAGTCTTCCTCTTGCTTCTAACGTATTTATAAAAAGTCTTCTTGTTTCCCTTTATTCCCGTAGATAAGACAGACGGAAGGGGGTAAGGGGGAGGGGAGGATTATAACACACAGCGCATAGGGAGCAATATGATAGTGGCAAATGACATATTAGTTCCTTGATTTGAGGGAAGGCAGTGGAGGGTGGTTGCTTAGGAGAGGTTAATCTACATAGAAAAGAAAGGAAGTGAGAGTGAGGGGAAAAGGAAAGAAAAGGATAAGAGGGGCAGTTGTGGAAGCGAAGGGGCAGTGAGGCAGGAAGAGGGAGTCAAGGAGGTAGAGGATTGAAGCAAACAGCCAGTCAACCCCAGGCAGCAAAAAGTCTAGTCAAAATTGTAAGAAATTCTGACAGTGCCAAGAGGTCTCTGCTTTGGCTGTTCCTGCTCCTACCAGCTGAAGTTTCTGGAAATTGTATGATTTCTGGTTTGCTATGGCTCCTGACTACAACTTGTCTTTTGATCTCTAGTCACTGACTACAACCTGGTTCTTGTTTATTGAAGCAGCGTTAGTGATTCCTTCACCCCCTGCTCATGCACTTCTGTCTTGTGACTGTCCTTGATGTGTGGACACCAGCCTAGCAGTGACCACTAGGGAAGACTACCTATGCCCGACTCCCTTTGTTCTGACGTTGGCAAGTGTTTGTGAGGTTGGGCTCCTAAATCATTGTACTGATCACAGATATTTTATATCACTCATGTGATTCCCCAACCTGCAAATTCCCATACCTGCTCTGAGATTTCTTTTCTGCCTATCAGGAAAAAAAAGTATTGGAATTAGGCAGAATGCCCTGCTTAACTGACTTGTCTCAGTTGATGAGATGAGAGCTAGTATTGCCAACATTCTCGACCCTATGCCATTGCCACAAATTGTGTCCCGTCCATCCAGTTGAGAAAGTTGGCAATCCCTAGCAGGTGGTCACCAAAATGCATGCTCATATGTTTGCGTAGGCATGGCACTCTATGATTATAGGAGTCTCAATTGCTGTCAGATTACTTAGTAGCTATTTACGACAGATCAGAATTTACAGTACCGATGAGAAATAGAGGGAACATTGTTGCACTATTTATGCTGATATCACATTTCACTGACTGCCCTGTATTGTACCACAGGTACAGTGGTTTTCACTTCCAGAAACTGGGAATATTTCCAGAGGAATGCATCTGGATCACATTTGCCTCATACCCTCCCCGGAAAAGAGTTAGTCACCAAGGGCGCTATTCATAAAAACTAAATCAGGCAGTTTCCACATGAATATCACATATTTATGTGGAAAAAGTGTGGAGCATGATTTTCTCTACATAAATAATAATGCTGTTCTGTGATTAATGGAACTATGTTCCCGTGCGTGTAAGTAGACACCTCCCTATTACGTGCTGAAGGGAAGGAGACAGAAATTCAAAGTGTGTGGGGGGGGGGGAGGACAAATAAGGGGCTCCTGGCTCTGACTTGTGTATATGAACAGTGTTTGAAAATGGATGCATGAATGTTAGTTAGCTGCCAGGCCAAATGAATGTTTAAAAATTGCTGCATAAATGAGAACACCTTTTCGAACATATTTTTTTATGTACTGGGCTGAAGTTTTAAAAGTTTATAGTTTCCTATTAACCTCTTGGAGTTGGCTGATCCAAAGCTATCACTTCTTGCTGTTACGCTTCACAAAGTCCTAATTCCCAGCACCAATGAGTTAATCTTAATGGTGTAATATAGTTTTAATCAGCCCATAAAGTTGATAAATTGGCTTGATTGGAATCACATCGTTAGCATGTGAATTTTGGTGGAATTTTAATAGCCACCAAGGGTGCACAAGATTTATGGCAGAGTCAGTTTATGATTTTCTTTTGGTTGAATGCTCATTTTAATGTCCTGTAACATACACTAGACCTTGCCTACTGTTCAATTTGTGCTGTAAAAAAGGTTCTTAACATACTGTAAGTTCAGATCATTACATTTCATGTGAGATACAATATATGACTAAAATGTTATGTTTTACTTCAGTCACTTCACAGAGAAGTAGGAGTTTTATTGAAGACATTTAATGCAGTTACAACTACAGCTGCAGAACATGGCTTGAACTCAAACTCAGATGGCAGTGAATCCCACTGGTTCGGTGGATGCAGTCCCATTTGTGGTTTTATCAAAGAACTATTTAGAAGCGCTTTGAGTTCTCTGGATATTTATGATATGGGGACAATATCTTATCAGTGAAATTCAATGTATTACATGCATTAATACAAAAGAGAAAATTACAACAAAAATCAAATTCAGTTAAATGATTCACATTGTGTGAACTTATTGACAGAAATTCACATGTAAAGTTGACAGACCATAACTTGATCCATACGAAACAAAGGACAGGACTATTCAGCACTTTAAAGACTAACAAGATAGTTTATTAGGTGATGAGCATTCGTTGTCCAGACCCACTTCCTCAGATCAAATTGCGGAAGAAAATTGGCATGACCATATATACCAAAAGGATAACCAAAAATCTCTTATTACACCAGATAGAAACGATTAAATAATATATCCATCTGAAATCCGAGAAAGGGATCCTTTCATGTAAGACATGTTGTATAACATTGAAGGATGGTTACCTAGAAATTAGTAAATGTATCTTTCATCACTGTAGGGATCCAAAACCTCAAGATCTTCCATATGTTATAGTAAAGCCTTAATTTGAAAAAATATATACAATAAAAAGAGATACTAGTATACACATGGTAATATGTCTTCTTTAAAGTCAATTTACTGGAGAGTCTACAGTCTTTCCTTGGTTAAATAGACAAAGGTACCTAATATTAATACATTCCAATCCAAAGTCAGTATTCATCTTTATCTTATTACTCCCAAAACTAAAGATTATTTGGTAACAAAGCCAAGACTGAATCTAAATATTGTATGGTGTATTTTAAGTCTAAATCTCTTATTGCCAGAACTCAGAAGATAAAGGACTCTTCTGAAACGTTACCAAAGAACAAACATTTGATATAATATTATCTAGTTTACTGAAAAATAGTAGTCGTTTTTGCATGTGGTGTGCATCAAAGACTCTCCTATTTACCATCAGATGACTATTGAGTATCTCTCTTTCATTCCCGATTGGGAGTTTCAGTGAAAGATTAATACTTTCAAAACTATATTCCTCTGCACTTGTATTTCTGAGAGCATGGACTCTTCTCACTGGAGGGCATGTTTAGTGATCATTTTCTAATGGTATAAAGACATCAGAAATCCAGAAATAAATGGAGCATTCTTGGTCCAATTAGATTAGCTTGAGCTCTTTCCACATATGATTGGAGATGATCTAATTGGCCTGTGGCAATAAGTAAGTTACACTGAATGTTTGAATATAATGCATGTATGTTTACAATAATAACTACATTAGAAGCATTTTATTGGTTCATCTTTCCCTTAACATATTTCCTATGAGCATGAAGCTTACACAGTACTAGCTGTGACAAAATGGAATATTGTCTCATGCGAACATAACCCTTTATAATGATTTTTCTCTGAATGAAGCATCAATTCTTATTGGGCTCTATCTCTGTTCAAATGGAAGTAGAGCTTTCTTGGTCTGTGTTATAGTAGCTGCACTGTTTTACGCCATTGTTATGAAGAGGTATGTTTACTGTTAACAAATTCTGAGCATAAAAATGTCTGCTAAATACCATTGTGATGAACAGCTTACTGCTGTTTTCTCTCTTGTGACTGAATCACTGTGTTTATGCTTCCTGCAGATGAAAGCACCGATCCAGCAAACAATTACATTTGTCTGTGCCTATATACATCACGGGTCCTATTGAGTCACATGATGGCAGGATCAGGGCCTAGCAGCAAGCAAACCACTCACTTTCCTATAATATTCTTACTGCTCTGTGAATCGGGCAGCAAAGTGAGCCTCAAGGAGCTACAAATATATAGGCCTGCTGACAGGGTGGGACAAAGGAGGCAGCTGGGGTCCAGGGCTCCTATTGTGGCATCAGCAGAGTGTCCGGAGCCCTGGGTCCTTTAAATCACCACTTAAGTGCTGTGCTGCATGCTCCATGTGGCTTTGAGGGCTGGGAGGGTGGTGTGGCATGCTCCCAGCTGTGTGGAGAGCTGGCGGCCCTGGCACCACCCTTTTTACTGAGGCTCCGCCCTTTCCAGGAGCATAGGGCTGCCCCCCATGGCCAAGGGGCTTGTACAGGCAGGCCTGGCCCTAGAGCAAGGCAAGTTAGGCAAAAGCCTTGTGTCCCATGCTTTCAGGGCCCTGCACAGCTGAGTATTCACCATCCAACAGCCGGGCCCCCGTTCCCAGCGTTCTGCCTTGGGCCCTGCAAACTCTTTGACCAGGCCTGTGCACAGGCTACCAGCTCCCCTGCAAATATAGAATCATAGTGTCTTAAAATAGACTACAGGGCTTTAATGTAGCAGCCATGGATTTTTACATTGTTTTCAATAGGGCCAGGATTTCACACCATATCTTTAGATGTGTTTATAGATTACCAAACATAATGAGCCATGGAGATATATATATATATATAATCTTGATCACTTATATTTTCATGCATCTTCCTGTTAGGCCTTAGTACAATTTATTCACCACATTTCATCAATGTTTACAAAAATATGTAATAGTGACTAGACAGGAGTCTAGTAACAAACTTGGAAATAAACTGTTAGAGAGCTTTCCAATGCTTTCCTTTTGGTCATTAATTTTAATTTAGAAGAAAATCTAAATAACATTAGACATTACATAACATAATTTTTCAGAACATAATAATTCATTTTTCTTGATTCATAGGACCAGCTGTCATCCAGTAATAAGGGCTTCCCATATTCAACTTAACCAGCTGCTGTGTATGCCATTAAATTGCATTCAATGTCAGTGTCCACATACAAGCAATCACCTTTGGTTGACTGACACCAATATCCACCAAAGATTAATTTGGTTGTTCAATTACAGGGAGCGGATCAGGATTCCAATCTGCATATCAATTTTCATGCAGTTTGAGTGCTCAGCTCTAGTATTCTGGTTTGGGCCATGATAGAAATCCAAATCACAATGTTTTGATCCACACAGATAGCAAATAACAGAGCTATCTGACAAATAGATTCTTAATCTAAACACTGGACAGCACTTCCTATTAATAAATCAGTTAATTATTTTTGTATTTACTAAAATCAATAAATAAGTGCAAGCTAACCCTAACATAAGAAGAAAAAAATGCCTTTCAACTCTAAAAATTCTGCAGTAATACGAATATAAATATGAATACGAATACAGAATATGAGCCATATTCCATTCAGTTTACATAATTCTATTGAATTCACTGATTTTTTTAAAAAGAAAATCCTATTCATTCTAATAACAAAGATCACTGTATTCTTCAGCAACATAAGAAGCTCTGTGCATGTATGACCTGAAGGAAATTGCTTACTCATTGTAAATAATTATACGTACAGAACCAGCTACCAAAGACAGTGTGCTGTTATCATTCACCTACTGCTGTACTTGCCATGTGTGAGAGAGATAATTTGAATAGGAGATTAAACTGCAGCTGAAATGCCATCATGATTCAAATAGACACTGAACAATTTCACAGTTTGAAAATGGATAAATGTTACAGAAAACAAATGATATTACCACCAACAGTACATGAGATCCCAATAAAGTAAAATAAATTCTGTTACTATCATTATCTGCATTACTTTTATATTACTTTGTCAGTCAACTATCATAAAGGGCCTGATCCCACACTCTTAAAATCAGTGGGCATATTATGTTGCAATTTTCTCCTTTCACACATTTACAAACCAGTTGTCTTCTTTCAGTTATGTTTAATGAACCATAGGAGCATGAATACTGATACCGTGCTTGTCAGTGGGGATCAGAGCTGGGATGTTCACCTCCAAAATCACAAATTCTAGTAATTGATTTTAAAGAAATCTTCTTCAGGTATAAGGAACTAAAACAACATAATTGTCATTGGGGACAGTCAGTAAAGAAAAATATGGTCTTCACTCCTACCATGTGACATAGATGTCACATTTTGTAATCCTTGTCCATTTCAGGTCATAGGCCAGGAAATAAAGTTTAGTCTTTCACTAACACTAGTATACACTTGGCCCAAGTAGTTAGCCAATATTCAGAATCCTGTGGCTTTTTTTTTTCCATTAGGGAGAGAAACTGATGATAGAACCAGGCATTTCTTTGTTGTAATCTTGTTTACAAAGAATGTACATAAAAAGTCCTGTTACTCTGACATCATAGGACTCAAATAGCAGGAAATAAGGGTACGTCTACACTACAGCGCTAGTTCGAACTAACTTAGTTCGAATTAGTTAATTCGAACTAAGCTAGTTCGAACTAACGCATCTAGAACTAAAAACTAGTTCGAACTAGCGTTTTGCTAGTTCGAACTAGTAAGTCCACATTGAGTGGACTCTGAACAGGGCTTAATGATGGCCGGAAGCAGTGCCGGCAGGGCATAAAAGGAGGACTTAGAGCATGGAGATGCTGTCTCAGGCTAGCCGAGGGCTGCGCTTAAAGGGTCCCGACCCCCACCCCGGACACACAGTTCTAAGGGGTGCCCCGCTTGCAAAGAAGTTCTGGCTTGGAGTGCCCTGAGTGCCCACACTGGGCACATCACACCACTCGGCCATCAGCCCGGCTGCACTTGCCGCAGGCTGCCATCTGGGGAGAGGGAGTAATTGGGGGGCTGCAGGAGAGCTTCCACCCCCAGAAGCCCGCAGAGCCAGCCCAGTCCTCCCCATCGGGGGCTCGTACCCCATTCCTCCCTCACCTCCTTCCACTTGCCCTTCCCTAGCCCCCCTTCTTATTGATGTACAAAATAAAGATAACGTTTCTTCCAACATTGACTCTGTCTTTATTGAACAAAACTGGGGGAGACTGGGAAAAGGAGGTGGGAGAGGGGAAGAGAAAGGCTGGGAGAGGGGAGGGCAACTAACATGATCAGGGGTTGGGAACAGGTCCCAGATGAAGAGAGGCTACAGAGACTGGGACTGTTCAGCTTAGAAAAGAGGAGACGGAGGGGGGACAGGATAGAGGTCTCTAAAAGCAGGGGTTGGGTGGAGAGGGTGCATTCAGAAAAGTTCTTCCTGAGTTCCCATAAAGAAGGACTAGAGGACACCAAAGGAAAGGAATGGGTAGCAGGCTTGAAACTAGTAAGAGAAAGTTGTTGTTCTTGACAAAGCAAATAGTTAACCTGTGGAACTCCTTGCTGCAGGAGGC
Source organism: Pelodiscus sinensis (assembly GCF_052426305.1). Lineage (NCBI taxonomy): Eukaryota > Metazoa > Chordata > Testudines > Trionychidae > Pelodiscus > Pelodiscus sinensis. The sequence goes on along the minus strand of NC_143053.1, from coordinate 64,057,973 downwards.
TGTGAAGGCTAGAACTAGAACAGAGTTGAAAGGGAAGTGAGATAAAGTGATGGAGGTTGGGTCCATGGAGTCCTATTAGCCAGAGGGTAGGAGTGGTATCCCTGCCCAAAGTTTGTGGAAGGCTGGAGAGGGATGGCACGAGACAAATGGCTTGGTCATTGTCTTCGGTCCATCCCCTCCAGGGTCCCTAGGGTTGGCCGCTGTTGGCAGACAGGCTACTGGGCTAGATGGACCTTTGGTCTGACCCAGTACGGCCATTGTAAGCTCAGGGCTCAGTGTCGGGGGTCTCAGTGGACCCCCTTGATTTTCATGCACACCTGGTCCTGGGTGGCCAGGCTGGCAGCTCTCCTGCCCTAGACGGCCACTTTCCTGTGCCTAGTGCGGAGATCGTGGACGAGGTCCACGATGTCCGCACTAGCCCAGGAAGGTGCCCGCCTCTTGCGGTCCAGGGCAAGCTCCTGGGAGCCGCCAGCCTGGTCCCGGCAAGAGGGGGTGGGCTGGGGGGCATCGGGTGGGTGGCTCTGTGCCGTGCCAGGTGCAGGGTCTGCTAGCTGGGTGCTGGCAGGCTTGCACCTGGCACGGGCACCGTAGCCAGCCCGTGCCCCTTTAAGGGGTCCGGGGCCGGGAGGGGGGCATAGAGTTTCCCTGGTGTTGGCCAGAGTGGCCACCAGGGAAACCTGGGGAGGGCTAGCCTCCCACTAGTTCGAACTAAAGGGCTACACAGCCCTTAGTTCGAACTAGCTAGTTCGAACTAGGCGTTAGTCCTCGTAAAATGAGGTTTACCTAGTTCGAACTAAGCGCTCCGTTAGTTCGAATTAAGTTCGAACTAACGGAGCGCTAGTGTAGCGCATAGGAAAGTTAGTTCGAACTAACGTCCGTTAGTTCGAACTAACTTTCTAGTGTAGACATACCCTAAGTTCTTTGCTCACTGTTCCAAGCCTCTTTCCAGGAAGCACTGTGCCCAAAGAACTTAGCTTTTTCCTCAAGGTTACACTTTAAGTGTCTCTTGGGTTGTCTCTGAGACTTCCTTCCTACCTTCTCCGTGTGATTCTCTGGTATTTTTCCTACATCTCTCCACACACATAGGCCTCTCTCTCAAATAATAACTAGTCTTCTGTGTCTGCAGTCAGCCCTCAAGGGAAACTTCTCGGATTGCATGGCTCAACTTCTACACACAACCTGTGTTTTGGATAGTGACTCCTCGGTTGCGTCTAGACTGGCATGATTTTCCAGAAATACATTTAACGGAAAAGTTTTTTCGTTAAAAGTATTTCCGGAAAAGCATGTCTAGATTGGAAAGTGCCTTTGCGCAAAAGATTTACTTTTGTGCAAAAGCATCTGTGGCCAGTCTAGACGCGATTTTGTGCAAGAAAGCCCCGATTGCCATTTAAGTCATCGGGGCTTTTTTGCACAAAACAATTCTTCCCTGTCTACACTAGCCCTCTTGAGCAAGTATTCTTGCGCAAGAGGGCTTTTTCCCGAGCGGGAGTGGGAAAGTATTTGTGCAAGAAGCACTGATTTTGTACATTACAAAGTCAGTGCTCTTGCACAAATTCAAGCGGCCAGTGTAGATAGCTGGCAAGTTTTTGCGCAAAAGTGGCCGCATTTGTGCAAAATCTTGCCAGTCTAGATGCACCCCTCCTCTTTCAATGACCTCTTCCTACTTTAGTAGTTTAATTGCATTTTACATTTATTCTAAATGAAGGGAGGCTATTGTGCACACCATCAAGACTTCACCAAAACCCTAGTCATGAGGCAGATAAGGTATTAAAGATTTTTATTGTTGTTTTCAGAGCATCCTACTTCAAACTTCTCACTAGCTTATTTCATGTTTCCAACACTTGCATTCTGCCCAAAGTACAATCATTTGCCTTTATAAATTTGTTAGTCTTTAAAGTGCCACCAGACTCGCCTTTTCTAACAATTCCTTTAATATTACTATACTTCTCACAGAAACAGTAGAAGTCCCAAAAGGAAGACTAGAAGCAGACAAAATGGTAATGGTTTGCTTCACAGAATTTTGTAGGGGTACTGAACAAGTCATGATAATGTATTTGAAAAATTTAATGCTTATTTTTCTACTTTATTGTTAAGCAAGAATGAGTTAAGTTTTTTCAAAATGTTGTTACATTACACTAAAATTCAAATTCTCCTGATAGTAAACACTAAAGCCATATCTACACTAGGAGATTATTTTGAATTTACTAAATTCAACTTCTGGACACCTGATTTTACAAGTTTGAAGTTCTGTGTCCTCACTATGTGGAAGAATTGAATGTAGTCTGAGGCAGGCTATGTTAATGTGGATGTGATACTTGAGACTCAGAGCCTCAGGAAGCAGTCTGAGGAGATGTAGGAGGCCTCCCAGAGGCCAATTAGTTCAAATTAGTGGTACCGGAGCATCCATACTAAAGTTATTTTTGACTTACAAGTTCAGGAATAGTGTTATTCCTTGTGAAAAGCAGGATTACAGATTTTGAGTTCCTCAGCCCCTTAGTCGGAAATAATAGACTTGATAGTGTGGATGCATCACTTACAAAATCGACCTTGGGGAGCTAATTTCAGACAAAGGTCCTAGTGTAGATCAGGCCTAAATATTTTGAATAGAATTTATTATATGTTTTTCACTCACAGCACTCACCACTTCACAAAATGTAGTAATTTACCATGTCTCTCTCCATCATTCATTATAATTAGCAAAGTTCTACTGTACTTAGCCTACACAATCAGAAGTCTGGAAAGCACTTTTGGATCTGGATGGATAAAAGGTACTTTAAAAATGTCAAGGGTTTATGTTACTCACACACCTATTGTGTTCCCTGTGGCACTTAGATCACTTAGAAAGAGAAAAAAGGAGTGTGCCCTACAGCCTTAGCTGAGAGCCCACTAGCTTTTAGCTCAAGTTGTAGAGGTTCAGGCACTAAGCTTCAGAGGTCCCAGGTTCCATTCCACCTGTTGGTGTTAAACTTCAACAAATGACTGGGTATATTCTTTTTTCAGTGTATAAGTATGCATCAGAATGAGGCTATATCCCAGAGAGTGGAGAAGAACAAAGTGGTAAAAGTGACTAGAGACTGGGCTTAACCCAAAACCCTGGATGCAACCACCTCTGAATTTTGGTGAAGTTGGAATGTGAATGGGGCCCTATATCTATAATGTGTTGAACCAAAATACTTGGATCCATATGCACCTAACTTGAGGGAAAGTTTGGGTTTATTGCTTGTTTACTGTTTTATGCACGTCTGCTTTTATTATAAGTCAAGAGAAATAAGGAAGGATCTCCTTTGGGCCTGTTCCAGCTGTGACCTATGACACTGTTCTGATTCTTTGTCAGCCACCTGCCTCTACATCCTCCATAATTAGCACACTCCTGGCAAAGACCACCACCACATCCCATAGTTTTACCCAATGCTGCTTCCCATAAGGCTTGGATTTGGCTCCACTATGTCAACTGGTAATCTCTGACTCCATTTTAAATTAAATTTAAATTAAATGCAGCTGCTTCTTTTAAAATTAAAGGCACATCTGTAAGCTGCCTCTGACATGGACTGTCAACACTTCAATAAGTAGCAGATAGCAGATTCATGTGGTTTTGGTCTTATCACTGACTGTTATCCATTCCTAAAGCTTTTGAAATGCCCTGTGGAGAAGGACGGGAATTGATTAAAATGTCTTTGAAAAAACAAAAGTATTATTTTTTTCCTCTTATGAAGGAGAAAGGGTGCTGAGTTAGGGTAATCACATACTTACAGATCTCAACATGACTATGGTATGGGTTTGACTGTGGTATCCCACAAAAATTCAATTAGCTACAGAGGAAGTAAGTATTCAGATGGGAACCAATCAGGAACAAAGTCATGGCAGCTTCTTGAAAAGCATTTTTTTCTGGGGGTTGGCAAATGGGTCTTGCAGTTGAGGAAGCTCATAGTGTGAGTAGGCATATGTGTTGGCTTCATTTCTGCTCCAGAAGGAATCATCCTTCAAGAATTTTATTGAAGGTGGTGATCAATTATTTTCTATTGATGGCCTTCATGCCCAGTATTTGAAACCTTTCCTGAGAGGTTGAGTTTTTTTAAAACTTTTATAATTTCTGCATCTATTCTGGCACTCTTCAATTTGTCCACATCTTTCTTAAAGTGTGGTGCTAAAAACTGGACATAATACCTCTGCTGAGACCTCAGCTGTGTTTTACATATGACATTCCTGTTAATACTACTGACACTACTGCTGATATCAGATGTGTTTCCCACTGCATCACAGTGTTAACTTCTCCTGAATTTGTAATCCACTATAAGGCCCAGATGCTTTTCTGCAGTAACACTGCCCAACCAGTTATTCTTCATTTGTTACTTTTGCACTGATTTTTCCTTCCTTTGCACTTGGCTTCACTGAATTTCATCTTGTTGATTTCAGATCCATTCTCCAATGTGTCAAACTCATTTTGAATTCTAACTCTGTCCTCCGGCATCCCCTCCCAGCGTACTGTAATCTGCAGATTTTATAAGCATACTCTTCACTTCAGTATCCAAGAATTAATGACAATATTGAATAGTAGTGAACTCTATATTGATCCCTGTGTGACCCCACTAGGTATCACTTTCCACTGATAATTACTCTTTGAGAATGGTTTTTCAATTAGTTATCTACCCATCTCATAGGTATTTCATCTAGACTACTTTTCGCTGGTTTCTTTATGAGAATGTCATGGGGGACCATGTCTAAAGCCTTACAAAAATGAAGACATATTGTGTCTAATGCTTCCCCCTGTCCACCAAGTCAGTAATCCTGCCAAAGAAAGAAATTAGGTTGGTTTGGTATGACGTGGTCTTGACAAATCCATGTTGGCTATTATTTATCACCTTCTTATCCTCTAAAACAAAGTTTTATATCAAAGTTAGGCAGACTGGTCTATAATTTCCCTACATTTGTTCCCTTTTTTTAGCCCTTCCTGATGAATACATCTAATTTGTCTATTTATTCTTTAGCCCGTTCTTTCCCTATTCAGTTTCGGTTCCTTTTTCTTTGTTAATATGAATTGTGCTAAGTGTCTGGTCACACTTAATCATTTAAGTGGAGATTGAAGCAAAAATGGGCATTAAAAAACTTACTCTTCTTGATGTTGTCTATTATTAGCTTGCCTTTTCCAATAAATAGTGAACCTACATTTTATTTGTCTTTTCTTGCACAAAGAGTTTCTTAAATAAACTCTTATGGGCTTTTGTGTCTTTTACTAGATATATCTCATTTTCTGCATTAGCCCTTTTTATTGTGTCCCTTCATCCTCTTCCTTTAACTCAATGGATGGAGGACCTGCGTGAGCAATGTGGAGAGCTATCTGCTGCCAAGATCACCATTAGCAAATATCTCCCTCATAGAGCAGACAGATCTTCTTTCTCTAGTGCCATGAAGTCTTCTCCGGTTGTCTAGTATCCTCTATCCTGGACATCACTAAATGTATTCTAATCCCCCATGCTATGAGCACATCTACACAGCAGGGCTAAACCCGAAATAAGCTATGCAACTTGAGCTACATCAATTGCATAGCTTACGTCTAAATAGCTTATTTTGGTTTTTGGTGCTGTCTACACAGTAGGAAATCCAAGTTAGAGCACTCTTCCTTCAACTTCCCTTACTCCTCATAAAGTGAGGGTTACAGAAGTCAGAGGAAGAAGTCCTCCAGCTCGACATTATTTTGACATTATGCTGAAATAACTGCTTGCTGTGTAGAGGCAGACTATGTTATTTCAGAATAATGTCAATTATTCTGAAATAATGTTGCTGTAGACATAGCCTATGTGAGCATGGAGAAATTTGCATGAAGCTGCTGGGGGAATGATCATCTCAATGCCAGGTTTATTTTTACTGATATTTAATCTATATTTTCCTTGTCTTAACTTGATCCCATTAGTTTGAGCTCCCTATTTTTAAGATGTTTTACTAGTACAAAATATTAGTATTAATTATATCTCTGGTGTCACCTTCATTTATTGCTTTTCCTCCTTGTAAATATCCATCTCATTGTTCTTTTGCTGCCATAAAATAAGCAATCTTAATAATCAGTCTCTAAAATATTATGTCCAATTCATTTGTGAAGTAGATATGCAAAATAGCCAATGGACACAAGGAGACAATGTTCAGAGATTTTCAAAGATGATGCAGAAAAAAGATTTTATGAAAATGTCATATAAAGTGTCTTGAAAATAGAGCAAACTTTTCCCCCAACCCCTCATAGAATTCTTAAATGAAGCCTAAGAAACAGGAAGATCTTGCACAGAAGATATCTCATATCTATGATAGGGCTGTGGAAGAATGAGTCATATTTTGGCATAGTTGCTTGTGCAGAATATAGGGATAGCAGGTTTAAAACAGTGTTCATCTGAGTATTTTGTTCACGAGTGAATATGGGAATTGCCTGGATTGGACCCAAGGTCCATCTAAACCATTATCCTGTCTCTATCACTGGCCAGTTCCAGATGTGTCATCTATGTGCCATGCATAGATGTGGAATAATCTGCCCCCATACTAGGTCTCCTTCTAATTTCTAATAGCTAGACATTGGCTTAAACCCCAAAGCATCCCTTACACATTTTTGTTACCATTCATTAAGACAACTCTGGATACTCTTAATATCCACATAAATGTCCCATAAAAATGTTTTTTATCATGTTTCTCAGATCCTTAGTCTTAATGACTTCCCATGGCAATGAGTTCCACAGTATAATTAGATGTGTGAGAAAGTATCTCCATTTGCCAGTTTGAATTTAGCACCTTTTAATTAATGGAATGTACCCTTGTTTTGGGTTAGCAGAGAGGCAGAAAGAAGCTCCTGATCAACCTTCTCAAAACCATTCTTTATTGTAGGCATTTTCATCATTTAATGTTATTTATTTCATTTCTTTGATAAACAATCTCAATCTCTTCAGTCTCTTGTCAAATGAAATGACAAGAACTTAAATTGGGGCAGGAGATAAAGTTCCAAACTAGATCTTTGGGAGGAACTGTTCAGATCAGAGATACCATCAGGGGAAATAGGAGGGTCAATGGCAGAAGGAAAGATGATCATGGAAAGAAATAGAGGGAGTAAGACTAAGGGGTTATAGCCCTGTACTGGTCCCTACAGTCATTTATTATGTAAACTATTGGACAGAAAGAAAATTCCATCCAAAATTGCTTTCAATGGAATTCAGGGTTCAGGTAAGCTCAGTAAATAGTGGAGAAACCTTCTCAAGAAAGTTAAGGAACTGACTATTTCAGTTTTATTGTAATGAAGTATTGTTCAAAGAATGCTTTTTCTGTGCCTATACATTCCACTCCAACCCTTTAGCTGCTATTCTAAAGTAAAAAATGTGGATATTTCATTGAGATGAGCTAAACAAACAAATATCATCAGATATTTTTGACCTCTTATAGTTTCTTTTTACATTTTCATTTTTTTAAAAATAAATGTTAAAATATCAGAATTTTGCTGTAATTTTTTTCTTCTTGAAATAGTGTCAAACCCTCTACATTTTTGGATGAAAATTTTTATTGAAAATGCTTTATGGAAATGTTGGGGGGAAAACTAATAAAAAGCTTCATAATCTGGTAATTTTGACCATCTCTAGAATATTCATTTTATTGGAGATTTTGGATGCATTATCAGGCAATATTCTGCATAAAATAATGAAAGAATAATAGCAGAGGATGATTCGAAATTTACTGGTACATTTCAAAAAATGTCTTTATCTGCTTACAACTGAAGATGATAGATAGATAGATAGATAGATAGATAGATAGATAGATAGATAGATAGATAGATAGATAGATAGATAGATAGAATTAAGTTCTTCCGATGGATCCACTTCAAGCAAAGTGTCTGAAATTTGGTAGAGGTAAGTTATACACATTGAGTGCCTCAAGTTTCAGGATGGATATAAAACTATCACATATCAAGATGATTCTTCAGGCCTATAAGGCCATTCCTAAAACACAACATCAAAATACCTATTCAATATCTTTTACTGGAATAACGCATAACACCTTTTTGTTTCCATTAGGCTTAATCACTAGTTTTTATAGCAAAAAAGATTTGGATATTCAGATTTTGTATTGGAATTGATACCATGAAACTGTAATGACAGAATCCTGCTACCCAGAATTCAAGAAATGTTCAGTGGCTTGGAGGAAAATACATATTTTAAGATTCTTCATCAATAATAAATTTAACACTAAGGATTCATGACTTAGGGTGCCTAGAAGCTGAGCACATTTGTAACATCATAAGGAAGCTGTTAGTAGATCTGCTTTCTCTTTGGATAAACATGTGCACCAGCAACTTCCTAACATTCAAGGGGGGTCACTAGGATGAGAGATACATGCCATTTTTAGATTAGGGTGCATAGCAGGTATTTTGGCCAATATGTGGGAGATTTAAACAAAGAGTTAGGAACTGTGAAATTGGAGTAAAACTAAAACTTAGTAAAACCACTTTCACAGATAAATCCAGTACCTGGGGAGATTAATAACAAGTGATTCTGACCTTTGACATGTGGGAACCATTCAAAGTTTAAGCAAAAAAACCAGAAAGAACTCAAAAGCTACAAACACTACTTGCTTTTCTGGACTAGTATCAGGGTTCAGTAGTATTCTTCACACATTGCGAAGAAATAAACAGAAGATAAGGAAAAGGAACTCTTACCTCTTATCTTCTGCACAGAAATTCAATAGGGTGGTAAGCCACTATAAGGTTTTGGAAAGGCTGAAGGGTAGCTTATCCCCATCCCAGAATGACACATTCCAACTTCAAACAAGCAATTATTTTACAGTAATAACTCTCACAGAATTCTGCCATAGTGGCTACTAAGAAATCACATGGATATTAAGCCAGAGTCCATTATAGCAGCATAATGGGGCAACTGTCCAGATTATCTAGATCTGGCCAGCTGAGCAAAGGATCTAGATTTGCTGGTTAAGAAGGCCTCATCCCTTATCCTTTTGTATTCCAACAAGCCTTTCCCACTACCGTGGATGATCGCCAGAAAAATCTCTAAGTTTTGCTGCACTTGTTGATAAAAGTGATTACCTCTATATGTTCCTCTTGGTATTTTTTTCAGCTATCATCTCCTGTGTGCCTGGTCTAAAATGTAATGAACAACTAGACTCAAGCGTTAAGGCACATTCAGCTTTTCAGGCTGAGGTCTAAAAAGTAATCTCGCATTTCAAAGAAATATTGTTGATCTGGGTGACAGAGATACTCTAACCATGCAGTAGGTGATTTATTGTGTTCTCTCTGTGTGCATGTTTCTGAGAGCCAGGGATTTTGTGTGATATGGCAAGCTGTAACTTACATACGGGGCCGTACATCATGGACTATAATAGAGATAGAAGCCACAGTGCCTTCTGGGGATAGAGGATAGTCTTACCACACAGAGCTTTACAGAAAAAGTAACCTGCAGTTTTAATAGTGGAGTTTTCATTCCTGGCTGTATTGACTATATTTATTCCTTGGAGGAGATTAATGGAATGTTTAATCAGAGATTCTGCTACCATCATCCATGTTGGTAGATGCTTTTGTCTTTCTGACTTAGCTTGAAGCATCATGCGTCTTTCAACGCAGCCACTTGACAGATGACATTTTCTGCTTTTACTTCTACTCCAGCTGCTAATTGCATATTTACAATCCTTCAATCAAGAGGAAGAGGGAAACAGATTAGAAGACTTTTCAGTCTGTCAACCAAACTATATAATGAAACATCCTCTCATTAAACATAGAGAACTTTTATAGCATTAATAATAAGTGTTATAAAGGGCACAAAGGTATTATTAATTCTGAAGGAATGCAGGACTGGAAAAACAATAAGTCATCTTGATGGTTGCTATGAAGACTATTACCAAATGTTATGTTTACTTGACTAGGCTCAATTTATAAAACAAGTCCTATAAAAAATCCAGTCTAATCAATTGAAATGTTCTATTACAAGCAAGAGCTAATGGAGTGAAGCTCTGATACACTGATTAATGATGAAATTGCAACCACAGATTTTAAAAAATTAAGATAATAAGTCATGTGGGCAGTGTCTTTACATTACAAGAAACACTACATCAATGAAGTAAAACTGAAACATGAAGATTTAATGAGACTATAAATGTATCTTTTTAAGTGAAATTAAGGTAAAGAAGGGAGTCTATTTTAATGTGTAATTATCTTTCCAGAAGGCATTCACAAAGGTATTTGTTTATCGTGACAATTAAGGCACAAATTGATGTTTTGGTCCCCATCTTGTAATCACTGATTAAGTTTCTCCATACAAATCTCATATGGAAATTAAATTAGGAAGCACCAAAAATATTGTTCTGCTCTTCAGTGAGCTGCTTTCAGTCCTGAACATAATCAAGAAAGCTGACAGGACATATGATTGTATATGATACATCACTGTGGGAGATTGTTCCAATATTATATTTGCACCCTTCCATTCATTATTTGCAAATGTGCCTGGAACTCATTGCATTGTTACAAATGACATTTTGAAAAACTGTGATTTGTTTTTGTCATAACCAGAACCTGAATTCCCCAAAGGAGTTATACACACAGGGTTATATTATTCAACACATGTTCATAACTCTCACTAATGTTAGTGGAGTTATGTGTATATATTCAGAGGAGAATATATCTCATAGTATATTGGTGAAAATATAACATGCTGTTTCTGTAAAACATGTGGTTAACAAAATAGGAACTGAAATGTGGTCCTAGAAAGAAAGGAAGGGAAAGCCATATGCCACATAGGCTTGATTCTATTCCAGTGCACACTGGTATAAATCATGCATTACTCTACTAAAGCCAGTATATACTCATGTAAAAGTAGATGAGATCAGAATTAGACTAATTATATCTGGAAAACTGATGTCTACTTAACTTTTTACAGTAGCCATGACTCTATACATCCTGAAAAAACAACAGATCCATTTAAAAAATGATTATATAACATCAAAATATTTTACATGTATGCGTGTAATAATAAAAACACAGTAGTACATAGTAGGCCATGTGGCCCAATGGATAAAGCAATGGACAAAGACCTGTATGCTAGTCAAAGGTCTGCCACTGGTCTACTGGATGGCCTTGGTCAAATCAATTTACTGCTGTGTGTCAATGGTCACAGCTGTAAAATGAGGCTAATGATACTTTTCCTTTGTAAAGTGCTTGAAAATCAACAGATGGAGCACACTATGCAGGTTGAGTCTCTCTTAGCCGGCACTCTATGTGGTCTGGCAACATCTGTGGTTTGGCATGATTTTAGTTACTCAGATGTCCACTTATCATGGGTGTGGCCAAGTTTCTTGTGGTCCTATAAAGTTCATTTACAACCACCAGTTCTGGCGCTCAGTGTTCTGTGGTGTTATTTAGCTCTAATTTACCCCTAAATGTCTTCTAAGAGCCCAGTAAGCAGAGTTGGTAGTGCTGCTAGACAAAAGTGACCTCTCATGGTTCAAAAAATTCTATGATTCAGTACCAGTCAGGTCCTGAAGGTGCTGGAATAGAGAGGCTCAACCTGTACAGAAGCTAGATATCATTCTGTACTAGGTTGTACAAGCTGCACATAGCTCCCAGTAAAGGGAGGAACAGAGCTGCTAGTTACCAGGGGAGCATAAGGATGCATACTGCTTTAGTAAGATAGAATACTGCCCCGAGCTCCATGACATATAGGGGCTCTGCATCTACTACTTACACACCATTGTGAGGTCCATTTTACTGCACCTACGACTTGATGAGGGGTGCAGCCATAGACTTGCATCCTTTCCCTGTCTTCTCTCTCTTCCACAGAGATGCTATGCACCAAAAGAAGAGCTGGGCCAGTGATGCCTCTACAGTTCCTAGAGATCAGGAGCTGGAATTTCACTTGTTCTTTCCTAGGCTTCATGGAGGGCAGGGTTTGGAAGGTTCTCTGAACATATTGGTTATTCCCACAGTGCTTTTTTATTACAGTAATCAATGTAAACGTTTATGAAATAATCATATTTTCTTTTAGCAGAATACTTAACCAGTAAACGTGTATAAAATAATAACCCAAAACTCCCCTATGCTGAATCCCTTGGTCTTTCTTCCTCAGTCATATTAAATATTGTCTCCTCTATAAATGACAAACTAATTTTGTTGGCAGTCTTTAGTATCTGACCCCTCATCATCCTCTCTCATTTGTGCACAGTAAATTTTCAGTGAGAAATTTTATATCCTTTGCATTAAAAAAAGGTTACAAGCAAACTCTGAAGTGGTGACAAATGATATTGTTATGCAGGGGGAGGAGAGAAAGGGAAATATATTTAAAAAGGCAAAGGCAAAACCCTCCCCTGTCCTCTTTGTCTCCCCCCCTCACACACACACACACATCCTGTCATTTGCTCTGTCATCCTTCTTTCTCTTCCTCTCTTCCTCCTTGCTCTTCTCATTCCTCTTCTTTTCTTTCACTATACTACCCCTATTTTTTTTCCTTTTTCCTGTTTCCCAATGTGCATTAATGAGTGCTAAGATCATTATGAACTTGGCATCCACTTAAATTTCCCACCTTGTGTAGTGGGGATTTGGAGAAAGGTGAGGTGTCAAATTCCATTATATTTCACAAAATCATGGGAAAAATTAAAACTAGGAGCATAAATAGTGAAACATATACATTTTGTTGCACTTCAAGGCAAAAACTCAGTCAATTAATTCAAATATATATATAAAATCTTAGTTTTATTTGCATGTCTTATGTCTAGATATAGATATAGATATAGATATAGATATAGATATAGATATAGATATAGATATAGATATAGATATAGGTGGGACAATTGCTTTTAAGGGCTGACAGAGAGAGTCTAGGTGGGATACAGTTGTGAAGCTCTTATGTTTAGCCATGTTTAGCCAGCAGAAACTAAACACAGAAAAAATAAGTTTTCTTGAAAGTTTGTCAAGCATAGAGGAATACATCACAGTCATATATGCACACTACATTTTCTACTTATGAATATTATAAATACTCATATACATCATAACCATATGCCAACAGACAATACATTCTACATGTCTGATATGCACCTTGCACAAAAAACTATATGCACACAAACTGTCTACCTATAGCATGTACCTCCAAAATACACAGAGACGATTTGTTTTCAAAATGTACATTACAGTAAATCAACCCCATATACACTGAATCATCATTTGTAAAATCCACTTCTGGTAGGCTACAGAACCCAGTGAATACAATAGTCAGATGGGTATTTTAATTCTGTTAATGATCTTGAGAAATATCACTTCAGGTACCTGCAGGAAGTTAACAAATGGAGTTAGGAAACCTAAGAGAAAAGGAGAAAAGATTTTATAACAAATTCCTTAAGGAGTTTGACCTTTTATGAAATTCTACAGCATTGCAACAGGAAAAGGAAAAAATAGGATTTCTTTCACTGTTTCCTTCTCCTCCCCCCCCAAAAAAAAATAAGAGAGAAAATCAGTTTTAGTTTAGGACTTTGTCACTTGAATGTCTCCCATCTAATACATTCAATGGGAATTTTGCCATTAATTTAATTTTAACGAGTTCAGGCTTTGATAACCCGTTCCTCGTACACCACAGTCTAAAGAGTTCTGAGGGATCCATTTAACAATCAGTTCAGATGTTTCTATTCTGAATCTCTTTAGGTTGGAAATGGTGTTGGGAATCTCAATAAAACAAAACATTAAAAGGAGATTTTTCCATTTTCCTGGTTTCAATAGTCTCAAAACTACTCATAGTAAGAATGGTTTAAGAGGAGTTTGTTGGTGTCCAGGCTCTGCATATGTGGAGGGGACATTTTTCTGTAATCTGTCAGACTTAGAGTTTTTCAAAAAACTCCCCCACGTCCAGGGAACACATCTTCCCCCCCCCCCTTTTTTTTTTTTTTTTTGCGGAAGAGCAGATGCGCTCTTTCAGAAGCCCTGTCTTCCTCTTCTCATGGGGAAGAAGGACTCTTCCGAAAGAAGAGGCTTTTCTGAAATTTGGCCCAGTGTATATGGCATTTTGCGTACCTTTTTCCGATAGATCACTGTAGTGTAGACATAGCCTCAGTGATCGTTTTGTGGCAAATGAAATATTTAAAAATTCACAGACAGCAGATTGCTGCCAGCCCACCACTTGCTGGGACTCAGGAAGGAGGAACTGTATGTTGAGTAACTCATAGAGATACACATATGTGTGGGCGAGAGAGAGAGAGAGAATTATACACATATATATACTTTTGCTTCTTGAATGTCATAGTGAAATCTTAGAGTATTCTTGTTCCTCACGATTTTGAGAACACAACTACTCTATAGATTGTGCAAAGCCTGAGGATAGAATATGGCCCTTCAACATATTAGACACATAGTTGCACACCACAATTATTTGAAATTCTTGTCATTACAGTTTCATTATTAGTCTTAAAAAGTTGCTTCAACTGCACTGAAACAGTTCACATGCCAGAGCTACTTTCTCAGGTAGTCTGAGACATCACTAAAGCAGGGCCAATCGTAACGGGAGCAAGGAGGGTCATTTGCCCTGGGCCACTACCTCAATTGGGGCCTCAAATGTAGACATTTGTTAATTTTTCTTGCACAGAAAAAGGCTAGAAAAGCATTTGTTAAATTAAAAATTATTCAAATTATGTCTCACTCTTTTTTGGGACCTTATTTTGTTTTCATACATTATTTTGTCATCATTCTTTTTATTTTTATTATGGCTAGGGGCCTCAAACACTGGAAGTGGCCTAGGCCTCTCACAGGGCCTGCACTAAAGGAATTCACATGCGGATAATCACCATCTCATCTAAAACTTTTACTTTTTGTTGTTTGTTTGTTTGTTTTAAGTAAAGCCTAGATTCTTCATAATCTGAATTTGTATGATGCCAGTTTTATCCATCAAATAAGCGTTGGCCGTTTGTCACCACTGATATAGATGGATTTAACCAAGATTCCCTGTGGACTGATTGCAAAAGTCCCATCCCTATCTTCTTTCTTGCAGTATTGAATAGAGTGTTATAGACAGTGTTGTTGTGTTCCTTGAACTCTTTGCAGAATGACATTTCTGGGTTTGCTTTTGTTTGTTCCTTACAGAGTCAGACTTTTCTTTTCCCTGAAATGTATTTGTCCTGCACACGAAAAAGGTTGTGGGAGAAGAGGAGCTAGATGGTATATTCTTAAATGCTATATATTTCAGAACATCCTTCCACTTGTCAGTGTCTGCACCCTCTAGAAGTATGGTTTCAATTTTACTTTTGAAATATGAGTCAAGCAATGTTGCCAGCACATATTTCTCCCTGTCAAAACATTTCACTTGTTTCTAAGTCTGTAGACAGCTTTTGGGTTACATCTTTTCCCCAGCCTTATTGAAACAGGATCTTCATTTCTTTTGAAATCATTTTTCATTAGTGTGGAAGCAAAAGTAGATATTATAACTGATAAGTGGCAGCACCTGGCTTAAAGATGTGCCTTCAGTTCTTATTTTCTATGTGATCACTTTTGATAATTGGAGGATAAAAATCAAAGCAGCAGTTACATTCAAATCAGGGTAGGTAAAGACACTATCTAGGAAGGTAGTCAGCAACACTTTCTGTTGCTTTGTGAATTGACAGAGCACACAATCAGCAGACCTAATCATTTATATACTGTTTCAACAAATGACTTTCTGATGTAGCTTGATCAGGGTTAGAGCTGTCTGAATTATTAATTAGCAATAAATTATCCATAAATGTATCTTTTTCTATTTGAAAGTCATTTGAGAACTGATCCCTATTTCTATGGATATACTGATTATTTGCAAGCAAATTTCAGTGTATGGCTTGTTTGCAAACTGGCTTGCTTCAAGTATTTACTGTTTGCAGTTCTTTGGGGGTATGGCAGATGAACTGTCTCACATGCACAGTACAGGCCCCCTAACAAAGCACCTGAAACTTTTTAAACTGAGATTGCAATGAATAGCTAAACCGAGCAACAGGGAAACTTCCAGTAACAATTTTCAGATGAAAAATTATTTGTGTTTGAATTAATTTTGGGAGGAACTTTATATTTCAGGTATTTGAACTCATGCTCATCAAACTACTTGTTAGCAATGAATATTAATAACAATTAATATAGAATTAATAACATTAATAACAATGAAGATAGATTTTACCTTATTTAATTGCAGAAATATTCATGAATCATTTAATATTATTCTTCCAGATGTATTAATAATTTCATCAAGCTTTAACATAACAGCTGTCCCCAGATCAGATATTAAACCCTCTGCCAATCATATTTTAATGTTCTGATTTTCATCAGGCTCTTGGTCAGAAAGGCTTACATTTATGCAGTAAATGAGACAAAATATATGTGTACATTTAAAAATGTTATTTGATTAAATATAAAATTATTCCTAATAAAAAGGGTATACAGTTAAATCTGAAGAAAGCAAAGACAAAGAAACAGTTAGGCTACATCTAGACTGGCATGATTTTGCAGAAATACTTTTACCGGAAAAGTTTTTCCGTTAAAAGTATTTCCGCAAAAGTGTGTCTAGATTGGCACAGATGCTTTTGCGCAAAAAGTGCTTTTGTGCAAAAGCATCCGTGGCCAGTCTAGATGCAATTTTGCACAAGAAAGCCCCGATCGCCATTTTAGCCATCAGGGCTTTTTTGCACAAAATAGTTCTTTCCTGTCTACACTTGCCCTCTTGTGCAAGTATTCTTGTGCAAGTATTCTTGCACAAGATGGCTTTTTCCTGAGCGGGAGCGTTTAAGTATTTGCACAAGAAGCACTGTTTTTGTACATTACAAAGTCAGTGCTCTTGTGCAAATTCAAGCGGCCAGTATAGACATCTGGCAAGTTTTTGCGCAAAAGCAGCCACTTTTGCGCAAAATCTTGCCAGTCTAGACGCACCCTTAAAGTGTAATAAATGAACAAAACAGGACAATGTATATCCACCATTCCCTTGGATCATTCAACCACATCTCTGACTACTCAAACCAGAACAAATAGCCATTTAGATATGCAAGGGCAGAATGCTGGCAAAACCTGTAGTCCAGTATCAGAGTTTCCTTTGATGATGGTGGGCTTACCTGAAGTTTCAGAGGGGGTATCTGTGTTTGTTGTTTTTTAAGTTTTTCCAGTTATAGACTAATAGTCTTGCAGCATCTTAGAGGCTAACCAAACAAGTAGATAGTGTCATGAGCTTTGTTTTCTTTTCTTCACAGTATTTGTTGAATTTACGCGAATCTAAACAAATCATTGACTTTTTCTTTGATTGGGGGAAGGGGAATTTTCATTGACTGACTTATTGCCAAGAATATGTCTGTAGAGTTGACCATTGGTCTTTTTGATGAGTAACTTCTGAATTCAAAGGTGCCTAATCATCCAGGAGTAAATTACACCCTATGATATGGTGTTTTATTATGCTCATTCCATATTTTTATATAAGTGTGTGCAGAGTGAATAGATAGGGTGTGTTTATTGTGTATAAAGTGAAAATACACTTCTATTACTAGATCTGGGTAGAAGGATCAAAGGGATATGCCTCACTCAGTATGAGAACATAGTTTATTGCCTGTAAATCATGCTGTGACTGTAATTTGGATTTTAACGTGAATATATAGTACCCACATATATAGTATATTTAAGAGAAAAACCTTGTTTTCTGAACAAATCCCAAAATAGTCAAACCACTTTCCTTTGCCCTTGGGCTGGATATATGCCAGAACAAAGCTTTTTATTGAAAAACAGCAATATAAAGTGTATCAGTTCTTTTACGGCAGATTGACATGTAGTATTTACCAAAATTTAAACCACATGTTTGCAAAAGTTTAAATCACAGAAGGTGGCTGCATTAAAATTATGCTCACATCTGGAGGCAGCCAGTTCTCTTAGAAGTAGTTTGGTAAATCTATATTGAAGGCATAGTCCGAAAATCCAAGTTTCCTTGGGCTAAAATAAATTCAGTTGGATAAGAAATTATGTAACTGGGCACTCAAAATCAAAAAAATTTATTGTATCTTCTATATTATTCAGACAACATGCAGATGATTTGGAGTGACATCCCTTTGACTGGAGAAGTAATGACATGTTGGTAGGGGAACCAGAAGTTCTAGAAATGGTAGTTGGAATTTGGTAGCTGCTGCACGTAGAGCATATCAGGAAAGTAGCATAAGAAACTGACCTAAACAAAGAACAAAAACCCGAAAGAAAATGATGAAGAAAGAAATTGCAGATTCCAACTCAAAATATTAATGTACTCTAGGCCAGTGTTCCCTCTAAGCTGTGAGGCAGCCCAGCTTCATGGGTGATTAATCAGCCCCTCCCAGTCAGAGGCTCTGGGCTCCATGCACTGAACTGACTGACGGGGCAGGGCCAATTAATCACCAGTGAAATTGTGCTGCCCCACAGCTTAGTGGGGCCACGGCTCTTGGCTTTCCTTCACTTCATTGACTGGATGAAAATTCTAATTGCTGCTGGATTTACCCTTTTGTGTGTGTGTGTGTGAAGTGATAAGGTAAAATTGCACCTTCTTTAGTGGACAGTTGTAATCCCTGTGGGCATTTGAAGTCCCATCTCCTTTACTGACTGAAATAAATTTCTACTACTTTGGCCACCTGTGATCCCTAAAGAACTAGCAAAACTGTGAGAAGTGAACTAGGTTATGGTCTGTTTTATACATCATCAACAGTATTGTTTACCCAGGACTTTGGTACTACAATCTGGACTATGGGGTGGGGGGGAGGGGGAGAGGTGAATTGTAGAGCACTTGGAACTGTTGTACTCTGCCCTGTGTAGATGCTGCTGGTGTGAACCATGACAGGCTCCTGGCTAAGCCTGTCACTACAGCCTGCCTGAAGAGTGCAATTGAAGCCAGCTGAGCAAGCCCATGCTGGAGGGGCTAATGGGAACCAGCTGTGAGCCTCATTAACCAGAGGTCTAGATAAGACTGCTAGAGAGGCAGTTGTGAGGGGAGAGAGTGGAGGGGGGAGGAGCTACAGAGTGTACTGCCCAGCCAGCCAGAATAGCTGAGTTTGCAGCAAAAAAAAAAAAAACCACACACACACACTTTGTAAATGGAAGGTGGTGGGAAATTGGCACAGACAATAAAAGTCATGGATGATTGCATCAGAAAAGGTCTCCAGTTGATCTGTGGATGAAGAAGGGCTCCCTGGGCAAGGACCTTGACACAGAACTCTAAGGCCCCAAACTTATGCTGAGATAGTCCTGTTATGCAGTCTTCATGGGACAACTAATGTGCAATGTTTTTGAGAGCGCTACACAATTCACCCCCTGTACTTTGTATTGTAGTATTGTGTACAAAAGATCTATGTTCTGACTTCAGAATCTTTATTGCTCATGGCAAAAGTGCCAGAAGAGGCAGAAAAGCCAGAAACAGCTCAGCTTGACTTTCAGATTTCAGGGGGATAGGGATAAATGTGGGGTATAATATTACTAGAAGTGATGCATTTATGTAACATTGTGTGGAGATTTGTTACCATGACTACCAGAATAAGGAACATTTATGGTACATCCATGCTTTGTTACTTCTGTTGAATTTACTGATCTTCACTAGAGTATTCTGTGGGTCTGTAATTTTATGATTATCAATCTCCCTTTGGGACTTCTGCTTGGTTTTTAGAAAACAAGGTTGAAGCACATGCAAACATCAAAAGAAAGAACATTGTGCCTTTTTTACATATTTGTTGCTTACTGAAGAGATTCCTAGCATGGAGAGCACAGTGGGAAACAAATACCATATGGATTTGAGCACTGTACCAGCAAAAGAGGTATATCAAATTCTTAAATATGGAAGAGAGCCCATATTTTTTATAAAGTGCTGACAAAGTATAAAAACTAGGGAGCAGGTCAGGAGAAGGTTATCAATGCCCTCAGCTGAATGTGTCTCAGAAATGTCATTCCTTTTACACATGTGGGAAGCCTCAGTATCATGGAAATTTTAGACTAAGATTAGAAGGTCCAAGAGAAGTGAGTTCTGGTATCTTCACACAAACTTTAAGGCTGCTTTCTAAGAAGTGAAAGAGCTTTAGCTTTTTAGTTTTCTCAGCTGTTGAAGACAGATTCCTGCCAACAGGGTTAGCAGTTGAGAAATCATTTTTAAAAAGAGAGAAAAATGTAATGGGTTTCTTTCAAACAGGTGCACAATGCCTGCAGCAAAATAAAAAAGAGAAACATTTGTCTATAAAGAATTAGAATAAAAAAAGACATGAACTGCAAAAACTGAAATAGCTTTTCAAAATGGCAGAATTCCAGTAATTTGCAGGGGCTGTTTTATTTTTGCATTTTTAATGGTTTAAAAATAGAAGATATAAAAAACTAGATTCTGTTTCTAGATATTCAATTGTGTTAATGTTTAAAATGTGAAATCAGCTGTTATTCAGTAGCTAATTTAACAGGCTAGGCAGGGATATGTGCCAGCATATCTGAGATTACTATCAGGCAGAGATTGCCTGCCTGAAAATTAGGAGTTGAAAAGCCATAACAGCACACATGTGCATGAGCGTGTGTGCAAACACAAATCCAACGTATAGTGGCTGTGAAGATAAGACAGCATTCAAGATTCGCACACCTTAAAAAAAGGCATATTCATAATAAGTTTAAAGAATTGTGAAGTTTTAGCAAATAAACTTGGTATTTAATGAGCACACAACTCCAATATTTGCTAATATTTGTCCCTGCAGTTCATTGTGTTTCCAAAGTTGGATACAAAATTGAAGATAGATAGAGAAACAGACAGAGTGTCCATAAAAGATTTGGCCTTCATTATTACATCCAGGAGTTCACAGGGTCTGCATGGAGCTTTCAGAACCTTTCTCTGTGTGTTTATCTTTGCGATCCATAACACAATTAGGCCTATTCTTGGATTACAGAGATATTATTTGGAAACACATAGGTAATTCTCATAGGTAATCTAGTGGTTAGCTATAAATAAAAGGTGTTATTCTTAGCTCACATTTCTCAAATGGAATTTGATATTTTTAAAAAACAACATTATGACCACATAACTGAATTTAAGATTCCTTATACTAAATGTAGCCTCCATTTTTCTCAGCTCTCTGATAATTTTATTCTGTTTCTCCATTGAATTCGGTTTCTCCATTGACAAGCAGAAAAGAAAATTGCTCCACTTATTAGTTTCCAATGACATATGTAATTGGGAGAGTATGTCATAAGCTTCAAGCACTTCTGATAGTGAATATTTTCCTTAAAATTGGCTGATTAAGTTTTGTGATCTAGAGAGAAGGCTTATAATTCAACATTTCTACCATATAATGTATGTTCCATTAGCTCTATTTTATTCTCCTAGGATTTATTATGTGGTACAAAACACAAAATAAATGATGTTGTGTTGCTGTAATTTTTCAGGTTAGAAACTTTATGTCTATTCTTATTCAATGTAGTTTTAAATTGTTCACATTCGCTGTCAAGGCATGTGAAATTTCCCTACATGGAATCAAATCATCTTGTCATAATCTCATTGCCATAATCTTACTACCTTTGGCAATCATGTCTGACAGTTCTTGAAAATGCAGATTGCCATCAAAACTCATGAGCAAAGAGGCCTCACAAGATGCTGGCACATCCTTAGGGGGAAGAAGTCAAACTAAAAAGTTTATTGTTTTTAAAGTGATCATATCCCTTTTGGCATTTTCCCAATCTTCCCCTTCTCCTTTCACACTCATGTTTTAGAAATGAAAAGACAGATGACATATAGCAAAATAAACATGGAAATACAGAAAATCTTTTAAATCCTCTGGCTTCTAAGTTCACATGTTCAAGGGTTAGGTGACCAATTTGGATAAAATAAAACCTCGGCCTAATATTGAAATCAAACAGTTGAGGTCTGAAAGATTTCTGAAACTTGTTTCTGCTATTGTTTTTCATACTTGTCAAAGAATCTTTGAGGAGTACAGAATAAACCAACCTTACAACATCCAGCCTTAGAAAGTAGCTCTGGATAGATGGATAAGGGAAAATATCCAGGTACTTCCAAGCATAAAAACAGATTAGAATTTAGACATTAAATTGCCGCATATGGCAACATTCTGCACAAAAAGACATGCTGTAATAATAGCAACAGCCTGAGGCCAGAAATACTAAGTATAATACACAATGACCATTTAAGTATTGAGATGTTTAAGAATGGCCTGAGATGTGCTATTTTGTTATGAAAGATAAGATAGCCAAATACGAAATCTGTTATATATAGGAAATAAAAGGCAAAAGACTAAAACCACATGAGTTTCCAGGTATACCTTTCTTCAAGGGCAGCATTGACCTGTTTGAATAAAATCAGAAAGAGAGTACCTCTAATTAATTGTCTAGTTCTTTCTTCTCTCCGCCCCCTCCCTCCTTTTTGGGGGGGTTATTTTACCTCTGGAAAAGACTTTGGTTAATATTAAAATAGCACTGCAAAGCACAATTTTCATGGGACTTTAGAGGAATTCATAATGGTCTACAAGGTACCGAGGGCTCATTTTGGCAATGTCAGTGAACATATCACTTCAAGCACACTGTTAGGTAGAGTTAACACCCATACATTGCATCACTAGATTAAGAGAAAAGTTAGAACAAATAGAAAAATGTGACAAATCCTGGTGGATTCAAGGGGCACATATTTAGCACTGCTGCAGTATGTCAGAACACCTTACAATGCTGTATGAGGATTACTAGTTCAGACTAATGGTGAAGATGACAACCTTAGTGCTACTGTATATCAAGGTTCTTGAGTCAAAGTCAATGAACTCTGAAGTGGTCAAAAAAGTAGGATATGTCAGGAAACCAGAATAGAAAACACATTGGCTGCATCTAGACTGGCAAGTTTTTCCGCAAAAGCAGCTGCTTTTGTGGAAAATCTTGCTAACTGTCTACACTGGCCGCTTGAATTTCTGCAAGAACTCTGACGATCTCATGTAGGATTATCAGTGTTCTTGCGGAAATACTATGCTGCTCCCGTTTGGACAAAAGCCTTCTTGCGCAAATGCTTTTGCGCAAGAGGGCCAGTGTAGACAACACGGTATTGTTTTGCACAAAAAAGCCCCAATCGCGAAAATGGCAATCGGGGCTTTCTTGTGTAAAACCGCGTCTAGACTGGCATGGATGCTTTTCCGCAAAAAGTGCTTTTGCGGAAAAGCATCCGTGCCAATCTAGATGCTCTTTTCCGCAAATGCTTTTTAGAGGGAGATTTATGCCTTGACCCGAATGACGACACAGCTGTAGATCTGAGGGGAGGCGCAGACCGTGACAGAGGGTTACACAGAGTAAGAAGCCTGTTGTTCTGAATTTATTTTGAAATAAGGGGCTTGCTGTGTAGACATGTATTATGTGATTTCAGAATAACTGACATTATTCCAAAATAACGCTGCTGTGTAGACATAGCCTAAGTGTGAGAAATAATGCATGCCTACTTAATCACTGACAAAGAAAAAAATCAAGAACAGTAAATATAGGCTCTAGATCAGGGGCCAGCAATCCTTAGCACATGTGCCACAAGCAGCATGCTAGCCAATGCTTACTGGCACGCAGGGTGGAAGCTCAGCCCCGAAGTCCCTCGCCGCCCCCGCCCCACACACACACACACACACACACAGTGAGGAGCCCATGCTGCAGTTCCAGCCTCAGCCCTGCAGCTGTAGGTTGGAGCAATAGCTCCATCTTCCTGCAGAGAGAGGGGTTCAGACAGGCACACGCGTGCATCCCTGGGGCTGCCTCCTGTTCAGAAAGGGAAGGGCCAGACCTGCTCTTCAGAGCCAGGGCTGGGCGGCTGGCACACATCCACCGAATCGTTTTCATTGACCCAAGTGGTCCACTAAGCGCACGGTGGAAAGATTCCCTCTCTCCCACCGGGAAGGCAGCATGGCGCAGGGCAGGAAGGTTAAATCTTGGCATGCCACTTCAAAAAGTTGCTGATCCCTGCTCTAGTTCCAGCACAGCAGCCATCCTGCAAGGAGCTGTTAAGAGACTAAGAACAGTTTGTGTAAATCAACCAGTCAGTTAGGTTCAGAGATAGAAGTTACTAACAGATGTTCAGTAAGAGGCATAAGTCTCTCATATGTCAGAGGTTCATATCATCTATCCTAACTTACATTCTGTTTTATTAATAAGCTGCTTTCATTTGAGTTAGTGGTTTCTGGCTAATTGTAGGTATTTGACCTTTCCTTAAGGGATGGTGTAACAGTAGCCACTGGAATCAGTGGACAGATATCACACTGACTTTGTGACAGGCCCAAGAAGACCAGTGTTTTACCAACACTTCTGAGCATCACAGACTTATTACCTAGAGCAGGAGTGGGCAAGATATGGCCCATGGACCAGATTCGGCCTGCCAAGCTACTGGATCCAGCCCGCAGGCCGCCTGATCCAGTCCTCAGGCCACCTCACTGAGACAATCCGGGACAGAGCAGCCAGCTGCGTCACAGCAGCCCTCTGTCATTGTAAGCACCTGGCTACTCTCTGTAGTGCTCTGCTCTGGGCACTACCAGGGGGACAGGAAGTCTTTGCAGAAACTGACAAATGAGAGCTGAGAAATTTTGCTGAGGGCAAATTTATCACCTAGTTTAAGGTCCTGGTTTCTGCCTCCCCACACCCAAAAAAACCCCCAGCCCTTATGCATGTGCTTTAATTTATGTGCTGTGAGCAGTTTCACAGAAGTGTATGCCTGTATTTTTGCAGGATCAAAGCCTAAATTAGACAGATATAGAACAGTTGATCCAGTTTGCTTCAACATTTCTCAAACTATTCAGCTGTTAATGCAATACAAGCAGTAAGCCTTTCTATTACTCTTAGTTATTTTATTCTTATTAACTTCATTCCAATAGTGATTATTCGTTGTTGCAGCCATAATTATTAAATATTAAATATTTGCCGCAGGAGCAAAGATTCTAGAAAAAAACCAAACATTTGTTTACTTTCATTATTTTAGGACTTTTCTTTTGTATCAACTTAATAAAGATTAGGAAGGACTTAGTGAGGAAATAACTTACACCACTTTTTCAGACATTTGTCTAATATGTCAATTTTGGACAATCCAAGAAGAGAATAAGATGTTTCCTTTCTTCCATCATACTGCTGAGAATTTCATGGCTATTTACACTCTTCAGGGCTGGTATCAAGCCTGCTGTTATATTTCTACAGCTTGTAGCATAATGTGAATACTATCAGAAATAAAATACAGCTTGTTATGTAAGCCCAATATGAAAGGTATCTAATAAATGTATATAGGTATATTCTCCTCCTGACGGAGAATCTCTGTGATTCAAAGAAGAAGTCTGGGAAGGTGTTTAGGGCATGTCTTCACTTGCATACTGGAGATCAACCTTCTGGCATTTGATTTAGAGGGTCTAGTTAAGACTCATAAATTAGATGCTAAGGGAAAACACAGGGAATAAAGGAAGCATTTGCTCCCATTAGCATCCCACTGTGGAGACGCCACCAAGCTCAATGTGTTCTACGTAGCTGGAGTTGTGTACCTTAAACTGACCTTCCAAGTCTGGTGTAGACCTGGCTTCAGAGTGAGTGGGGATGAGAATAAAAGGTATCGAGAAGGGACTGAGGATGTCCAGGGTCTGTGGAAAGGAAGGAGGAGAAGGAATTAGACTTGACAGTTCTGAGGGCATCTTTGTAAAACTTTTATGAAATTTCTCATGTTGTAATGGACTTAAGAGAGTCGTACAGGGCTTGTTTGGTTTTCGTTTTTTGAGGCACTGATGTGTGCTTTAGCTGGCATGTGTATTACATGGCTAGATCCCGAACTGGTGTTAATCAGAATAGCACCACTGACATCAATCGAGCACTGCTGATTTATGCCAACTGATTATCTGTTCCAGTTTATTGAAGTTAATGATCTTGATATGTAAGAAACAGTGCAGATTTGGAGGAAGTGATTGATCATAGCAATGTCCCAGGCAGAGTTACAAAGTAGAGATAACTAGTGGCAATGAAAAGGCCAGTGAGATTGAGTTTTATGCTGATAAACATAGCAAAAGGAGGTTTTTCAGGCAAATGCCATTTACAGTTCATGCTTCCATGGACCTATACCACTCCAAGCCCAAAACAGGTCAACTTATTTTAAGGATAGTGAAGCCATCAAAGCTAGATGGAAGGATAATTTTGAGTTACTGCTGAATCATGAATCAACTGTCTCTCATGCCACTAACAAATCTATATCTCAGTTACATGAAAGAGAATCTCTTGCTAACCTCCCTCCCCACTCCCTTGAAAAAGTAACACAAGTCATGCAAACCAAAAAAGACATAAAAAATGCTAAAATTGTTACAATCTTTAAGAAAGAAGACAAAGTCGGAGTATGAAAACTATGAAGGTATTGTTTTGTCATTTACAGTGGAAATTTTTTTTGTCCATGTCCTCTTAAATTGATTACTTCCCCTGGCTGAAGAATCATTGCCAGAATCTCAGTGCAGTTTTAGACCATCCTGCAGGACAACCAACATGATCTTCATTACCCACCAAATCCTGAAAAGTTTCAGGAACAAAATCAGGATCTGCACATTGCCTTAATTGAGTTGACCAAGGCTTTTGACTCTGTCAATCACTAAGCCCTGCGGAAGGTACTGGCCAGATTTGGCTACTCTCCAAAATTTATTAAGGTCCTAGGGCTCCTCCATAATCAGATGACTGTTCCAGTTCTCTGTAATGGCCTTGAGATGGAAACTTGCATCATCAAAACTGGGGTTAAGCAAGGATGAGTTATTGCCCCAATCCTGGTCTCCATCTATTTAGCAGTCATGTTGGTACTTATTGACAGGAGCTGACAATGGAGTTGACAGGTTCAAAACTGATGGGCAGCTCTTTAATCTTTGACATCTCTGCTCAAAGTCCTCAGAGTATCCTTTACTGAACTTAAGTATGCTGATGACTGTGTCATACTCGCACACACTGAAATTGACCTTCCATGCATATTAGATTTCCTTGCACAAGCTTACCAAAGCCTTGGACTTCCACTGAATATTGAGAAGAATAAAGTGCTCTACCAACCTGCTTCAGGCCTTGTACATAATCCACAAGTCACCATTGAGGGTCAGACTTTGTAGACAGTTGATTTCTTTTGCTTCAGTAGCCAACTTTCTCAAAACACAAAAATTGACCGTGAGATCCAGGATCCAATGTGTAAGTGCTTCCTTTGGGAAATTATTCCAATGCATTTGCATGGACTATGCTCCGTGGTAGGACACAAAGATCCAGGTCTACAAGACTGTTGTTTCTACTCTCCTTTCTGGATGCAAAATCTAAATAGCCTATAAACAGCACCTCAAGAGTCCAGAGAGGTGCCACCAATGATGCCTCGGGGAGATCCTTCACATCTCATGGCAAGATTGCTGCACTAATGCCAATATCCTCACTAAAGCCAATATCACGTGCATGAAAGCAATGGTCCTCATGCACCAACTTCACTGGGTTGGACATTGTGCAAGGATACCAGCCTCTTACCTCCTTAGTCCTCTACTTTCATCTCATCCATGGTCAGAGATCCTGTCATGGTCAGAGCAATCCAAAGGACCCCAAAGACACCATATGCTCCATTAGGCTTTAATAAATGTTTTGCCCTCAATGCAGAAAAGAGAGAGAAAAGGAAGGAAAAAGAAAGAACTTTCTCCAAGAAGGCAGCTGGCCTGCCACAAAATGTCTGTATCACCCGTGGGCACATTTGTGGTTCCAGGATTGAACTCCTGAGTTCTCAGCACTCGATGGTAGAGTCGATGGTAGAGATTGTCTTTAAATTAAGGGATCACCAATGGAAGATGAATGAATGACTCTGTCAACTAGATAAAGAAATGAGCTAGCAATACAGAGAAGAGCTTTTCAGCAAAACATGATTAGAATTGTTTGTCTTCATTCTTCAGTGCTACAAGCATGGAGTTTCCTTTTTATTCATTTTATTTAATGAATTTCTGTTCTGTCTCCTCAGCCCACATACATACTCACTCAACTGATTTCATTTACTTGCATGAATAAAATTTAACAACCCAAAATAGATCAAGTATAAAGCAGCACATTAAGAAATGTTTTCTTTACTTTGAGTATTTGATATATGGAAACTACAAATGAAGAAATCCACAAATATGCACTGTGACAAAGCTTCAAGCATAGCAGTGACTCAGTAAGTAGTATCCACTGTATCACTCTCTCAGGATACCCCATGACAATTGAAATGAACATCAATCAATCAAATGTAGAGGAAATTAGTGGTCTGAAATATCAAAAAGGAAATTAACCTGTCTGAAGAGATCTAAAGTACTGGGGACTTCAGTGTTCAATTTTTTGCAGGGACAATATGTAAGGAAAACATTTTATAGAAAAAAAATCCCTGCCACTCTTACCTTGCCTCGAGTAAATTTTACCTAAAGATAAACAGCCTGAAAACAATTTCCTTCTATTTTGTTTCAGTGTAATTTCTTTTTATGTTTTCCAAAAGAAGGAAAAATATAATTGGATATAGACACTGAATACCAAATAAACCCCACAAAACTTATCCAGGGGAACTGTTGTGGCTCAGGAATTGGCACAGGAATGTAAAGAGTGTCATCCCTAGGTCACTGATTTGAATGCTGCCCCAGATGGTAGTTGCCAAAATTATTATCACCTGTTGGAGGACCTGTGTGAAAGTGATTGAGCGGTCTCATCTCCATTTCTTCTAGGCAGCTCCTTACATAAGAAAAGCAGCAGCCACAATTGGTCTTCTGAGGAGACTGGCCAAGGACTGAAGGATTCTGATTGTCTCTTTTCTAAAGAGAATGTGTCTGATATAATTTCACTTACAGCAGAAGTACCTCCACAGAAGTTGATGGAGTCACACTTTCCTTTCAGTACATAGATCTGTATATGAAGGGCTGAATCCTGAGGGCCTCTGTTTTTATTTAGTTCTCATGTAGGCATTGAAATGAATAATAGTTATGGCTGAAGAAAAACTGAATAAGAATTTGACCTGGTTAGAAGGTTTTCATTCCACCTTTCGTCAAATATTATCCTTTTATTATTAGTTTTACAACAGTATTAGTTGTTTCACAGCTTTCATTGTTGCTGCCTCCTGCTTTCCAGTTTGCTCAGAATGTCCATTCAAATAACTGGAGTACAGAGATGTTTCCGATATCACATTTTCAGTTGTATCAAGTAAGAATGATTCCTCTAAATCTCTCAGGACTTGTGCTTTCTCAGGGTGGCCAAATATATCAGCTACATCCATTCTTTTGAAGGACTATTTTGCTAAAACCTTTGTCCAAATACACATAGGGTATTGCTGCTCCTTAAGGGTTAAACTTGCTATTCAGCTGAGCAAATTTAGTTTCATATATTCTGCAGTGCAGTGAAACTTAATTCATTGGAAAGCACTGAGGTTTCAGCAACATTGTTAATATTATAATGTTCCTTTCCTGCTCTGTCCTAGCTAGTTTATTGAATGATGGTAAAAATACAGATATGCTGACAAACAGGGTTGTGCCTTCCTTAGTAGATTTTTTTTTTCAGAATTAATCTAGAACATTTTTATTCACAATTAAAAGTCCCCTTTAAAATTCAGAATACATTTATTTTTATTTTAGTAATGCAGTTTATAACGTTTTGATATAGGCCAGCATTTAAAATAAAAAAGACATGCTCCTTTAACTGTCATGATTTTATGTATCTTGTAGCTGCAGTGGAAGCTCATTAATTATAAAGAAAATGTGCTAAATGGGTGTTATATTGAAACCTTCAGAAAAGCCCATATTCCAAAGCACTAACAAACAAGACAGACAATATACTGCTCTTCCTAGTAACAGAAAAATGAAACAAACCCATGATTCCAGAATGATTGCTGGGGGAAAACAGAAAGCGGTTCTTACCCCTTGCAACAGTTATAGTGAAGCAAAAATCATGAAATGTCTCTGCAGAATGAAGAGAAGGTTGACAGTACACTCAAAGTGCAATGCATTTGTTGGACAGTCTCATTTCTATCTCAGCTCTGGCAGCCAGATAAAGGCAGAATCAGTTTATTACAATATACACAGGGTTCCTAGAAAGTCAGCTTGCAGAGTAAACCTTGGCAGAAGGCTAGCTGGGAATAATGCCTCCTGGAAACATCAATTTAACAACACTTCTTCCAAATTGTTCAGCACGACATTAAGTTATAGTGGGTTTAGCATCAATATATTTAAAGTGCATATTTTTCCTTTTCACATTGCCCCGTATAAGTATGGATTTGTTGATAATAGTTTCATTTCAAGGTCCAATCCAAAGCTCTAAATATGCTCCTGACATTTTCAAAAATACAATACAAAAAAAATGCACTGACATCTTGCGGCAACTGCCAAATTGTAACCTGCCCCAAAATAGTGATCATAATCATAGAAACACAGACATGAACAGGACTTCCATGATCATTTAGTCCACTTCGCCCCATGCAGAGGCAGGACAATATATACCTAATATGCCACCTGTTGGATAGCTGTGCAATGTGTTTGTGGCCCGGTCTCCCAGGGAGTGGGGTGGTCTAGTGGGTAGATCCTGGTGTTAGCTGAGGCCCAGGATGTAGGACTTCCATCCGCTTACCAGAGTCAGTTCCTTCAGTTTTGGGTGTGGCCCCAAGAGTCCAATTTCCCCCTCCTCAGTGGGAGTTTCTTTCTGGTTCTCCCACTTTGTACCAGGGGGAAGGGATTGAAGACTTGCATCTTCCTGCAGCCGACCCAGCAGATAGCTCTGGCTCAGGTCCTGCAGATGGCAGAACCAGCTCCTGCCTCTTTGCTGGTCAGCCCCTAACTGAGCTAGGCTCCTCCTTTTATTCTCCCTTCAGGCCTGGCATTGGCTTCAGGTAAAACAGGGTGGGGCTAATTGGGCAAAAGGCCTTGTTGAGCCCCTGACCTGCCAGGCCCTCCTCTCACTCCCTCACACACACCCCTTCCCATGACCCCCATTGAGGTCTGCCCCTCCCCCAACTGCATTCCATCCTCTCTAGTAAAAAAAAATCTGCATTTGCATGGGCCTTCCCAGTCTGATGTTGGATCTGGAAAAAGAAGGGCTGGAGGGAGAGGTGCCACCTCATAATTCTAGGGTTTGTCTTTTTCATTGCATGTAGCCAGTGAAGAGGGGCATGGTCTGTGATGAGGGTAAATTGTCTGCCCAGGAGGTAATATTGCAGTTAGTCCTCTGTCCATTTCACTGCTAACACCTACTTTTCAATTACAGAGTAGGCCTTCTCTCTAAGAAATAGCTTCCAACTGATGTAGAGGATCAGGTGCTCATCACCTCTCATGATCTGGGAGAGAACAGCTCCTAAGCCGAAGTCAAAGGCATTTGTCTGTAGCAAGAACTCCCTTGAGAAGTCGGGGCTGTACAGGATGGGTTCTCGACAGAGCTGGGCCTTTAGGGCTTGGAAAGTTTCCTCACAATCTGGGTCCACTGGATTCGGTTTGGAGTCTTCTTCTTGAGGAAGTTGGTAAGAGAAGCTGCAATGGAGGAGAAGCCTAGGATGAAGTAGTGATAGTATCCCGCTAACCCCAAGCACTGGCGTACCTATCTGACGATGGAGGGGCATACCACTGGAGGCCTTGGACCTTTCCCACTAGGAGGCATACAGTGCCTTTCCCTAAGGTATAGCCCAGATAGGTGGTCTCATCCCTTCCAAGGTGGCATTTTGCAGGGTTTGCTGTCAGACCAGCTTCCCTGAGGGACTGCAATACAGCCGCTACATGTGAGTGGGCCTGCCAATTGCAGCTATAAATCAATATGTCTTCCAAATAAGACAGAGGAGAATTTTGTGACTAACTGCTGGGCCTGAAGCTTCTGTTCAGGGGTGAGGTTGGACCCAAACTAGACCTCTCCTGGTTTTGATGTATCCTCTGCCTGGGGCCCCAATTCCAGGTCTGGTGGGTAGGGTGTTATTAGTAACCTTTCCTGGGCTTTCCAGGGTTTTAAGAGATTCACATGATAAATCTGATGCACTTTGCTCTTGTCAAGCTGGTGCACCTCATAGTTTACTGGGCCCACTTGCCGAACCACCTCATAAGGCCCCTGCCAGCAGGCGAGGAGTTTGGAATCTGCACTGGGCAGCAGCAGTAGTACATGATCCTCTGGTTGGAACTTGCAGAGTCTTGCCCATTTGTTATAAGTTGCCTCCTGGGCCCTTTGGGCCTGGAGGAGGTTCTCCTGCACAAATGTACCTAGCGCTTCAAGCCTCTCTCAGAGGTTAAGCACATACTGCACATAGCTTGGGAGGGTTGTTCCTTCCACATCTCCCGAACTAAGTCCAAAATCCCACGCGGCTGCCTTCCATACAAGAGTTCAAAAGGTGAAAACCCTCTGCAGACCTGGGGGACTTCCTAGACTGCGAACATGAGAGCCATGAGGAGCTGGTCCCAGTGGCGCACATCCATTAGAACAAATTTTCAGAGCATAGCCTTCAGTGTCTGGTTGAAATGCTCTACTAGTCCATCCATTTGGGGGAAGTAGATGAACATGCGGAGTGTCTTGATTTTTAATGGCTGGCAGAGTTGCTGGGACATAAAGTTTGTCCCCTGATCCGTTAGGATTTTCCGAGGAGCTCCAACCCGAGCAAAGATGTTCAGCAGCTCAGTCGCCACTCTCTTGTCACTCATGGAGCATAATGGCATGACTTCAGGATACCGGGTTGCGTAGTTGACTATGACGGGAATGAATCGGTATCCAGCTGCACTCTTCCAGCAAGCCAACTATGTCCTCTCCAATCTGCTCAACGGGTACACTCACAAGTGGGAGGGGAATTAGTAGGGATTTCTCCACTGGCCAGGGTGCGGTGAGCTGACACTCTGGGCAGGAGGCACAAAAGTCTGCCATCTCTCGGTGGATCCCGGGCCAAAAGAACCAGGCCATATCTGAGCAAGCATCTTTTCCCTCCTCAGGTGTCCCACCATGGGGATGGCACGGGCAAGCCTCATGACCTCCCTCCAATACGGCTGGTGGTGTACTTCTTCCATTTGCAGGTCCTGATCGACCCAGTATAGGCGGTCTCCCTGCATTTCAAAATGGGGAAACTGTCTCACTTCATGGGCTCTGGTGGTCTCCCCATTTACTATGGTCACCTGATCATATACTCTGCTCAGGGTCCATCAGCTCGTTGCTCCCCCACAAAGTCCAAGAGGTGTGTTAGGCCTGCCGATTCAGGTAATGGGGCTGGCTCCCTCTCGGGCTGGCTGGGGCCTGGGTCTACCTGGGCTTGTGCTGGGCCCTGGGAGGTCCCCTCCCCTGGATCCGCCACTTCCCCCACTCCAGCAAGAGTCGTGGTTTCAACTCAACCGGCTCTCAAAGGCTGTGGTTGCCGTTCTATAGCTGAAGGTTTCACAACTTCTGACAGCAGTTCCCAAAATATCCTCAGTCTCTACTCAGTATCACAGATAGGCGAGGATTGGGGCTAGGGCGACCATTAAAGGCTCTTTGCACCTTCCTACTTGTAAGGTCATCTTGGTGCGGGGGTAGGTTTTCACGTCTCCATGAATGCAGGGCAGCCTGATGGTGCCCTGAGGAAGGCCAGGGTTAGGCACAAGCACTCACCATACCAGAGTCTGGGCACAACCAGAGCCAATCATCCCTCTGTCCCATTTATCCACAATGGCAGGGTGTTGATGGTGTGCACATGTTTGTGGGGACCAGAGTTTCCTGAAGTTACGTCCCTGTACGGGCTGTCCCTGGACCAATGCCCAAAGCCCCCATATGTAAAACAGGTGTCCTGCTCCTGGGTGGACTTCGGGGAGTCTCCTCGAGTCACCTGGCATGATGGGCATGGACAAGCTTCTCTGAGACCGAGGTTGAGTGGGGGCCCTGGCTCCATGTCTGGTGCACATCTGGTCTCCTGAATGGGGAGCTGGTGGGCTGGTCCAGTGCCCAGGAGTTGGGATATGTGGGTACCCCTGAATCCATGGGGAGGGGCAGCAGGCACTGAGGTTCCCCCGGCCTTGTGACCCCTGGCTACTTTCAGCCATCAGTGTCAGGGTGTCCTAGGCCACTCTGGGGCCCAAACAGGGTGTCGTCCCTGGAGAATTGGCCGCTAGATAGTTGGACGGCTGTGGTTATGCTATCAGGATGGTTCTGCATCATCCATTCCCTCCTCCCAGAAGATAGGATCTGGTTGAATTGTTTGAGCAGGATCTGCTCAGCAACCTGCACTCCCATCTTTGTCTCTGGCTTCAGCCACCTCCAGCAGGGGTCCCGCAGCTTCTGGGCAATGAGGCAGGGTTGGGCTCCTGGTGGGTACGGCTCCCCCCAGAAGCGTTGTCTAAACATTTCCTCCGAAATGTCCAGGGTGTCCAGGATCACTGCTTTGACCTGGTTGGCAATGGGGTCGAGGGTACCATAGGCAGTTTGGGCAACCCCCATCAGGTATGGAGCCAGGATTGCCACCCACTGTGGTTGAGCCCATTGGGCTACCACAGCTGGATAGGAGGGAGGAAGGTGAGGGAGCTTAGATAGGATTAAAGAGAGAGAAAGAGCTCTCATCTTTTGGATCCTACCTGTCCCTGATCTCTCTCTGAAGCTTTAGCAACAGAAGTGGCGTGAAAGCAGAGGCAGCAGCAAAACAGTGGGCAGAGCTAAGCTGGATTTGAGGCAGCAGGTTGAACTGAGGTGGAGAATGGAGTGGAGCTGAGCTGAAGTGATGTCACGGCAGCACTGAGTTGACTTGGGCTGAATCCACATAGAGTAACTGCTTACTTAAGCGACGAGGAGTCCTGTGGCACCTTATAGACTAACTGAAGTGTAGGAGCATAAGCTTTCGTGGGCAAAGACCCACTTCGTCAGATGCATGTCTTTGCCCACGAAAGCTTATGCTCCTACACTTCAGTTAGTCTATAAGGTGCCACAGGACTCCTCGTCGCTTTTGCAGATTCAGACTAACACGGCTACCCCTCTGATGCTTAATTAAGAGACTCTGATGTGGCCCTCTCTATCTAGCAATCAAAGCCAGAAATCATTTAACCTGGGTTAGACATTAGAGTCCCTGGAAAAAATGAGTAACATTAGTTCGAACCAAGGGGTTTGGTTCGAATTAAAACATCCTAGCATGCACTTTCACTTTTGAAAGCGCTGTTGAGCGGAGTAATGCACCGGCGATATCATGCTAACGAAGAGCGGATATTTAGAAAAGTTAGATGCCTGCAAATCACCAGGATGAAATGCATCCTAGAATACTCAAGGAGCTTATAGAGGAGGTATCTGAGCCTCTAGCTAACATCTTTGGAAAATCATGGGAGATAGGAGAGATTCCAGAAGACTGGTCAAGGGCAAATATAGTACCCATTTCTAAAAAGGGAAATAAGAACAGCCCAGGAAACTACAGGCCAGTTAGTTTAACTTCCGTGCCAGGGAAGATAATTGAGCAAGTAATTAAGGAAATCATCTGTAAACACTTGGAAGGTGGCAAGATGATAGGGAACAGCCAGCATGGATTTGTAAAAAAACAAATAATGTCAAACCAATTTGATAACTTTCTTTGATAGGATAACAAGTCTTGTGGATAAGGGAGAAGCGGTGTACCTAGACTTTAGTAAGGGGTTTGATACGGTCTCCCATGATATTCTTATCAATAAACTAGTCAAAGACAACTTAGACGGGGCTACTATAAGGTGGGTGCATAATTGGCTGGATAACCATACTCAGAGAGTAGTTATTAATAGTTCACAATAGTGCTGGAAAGGTATAACAAGTGGGGTTCCGCAGAGGTCTGGTTTGGGTCCGGCTTTGTTCAATATCTTCATCAACGATTTAGATATTGGCATAGAAAGTACGCTTATTAAGTTTGCAGATCATACCAAGCTGGGAGGGGTTGCAACTGCTCTGGAGGATAGGGTCATAATTCAGAATGATCTGGACAAATTGGAGAAATGGTCTGAGGTAAACAGGATGAAGTTTAATAAAGACAAATGCAAAGTGCTCCACTTAGGAAGGAACAATCAGTTTCACACATACAGAATGGGAAGTGACTGTCTAGGAAGGAGTACGGCAGAAAAGGATCTAGGGGTTATAGTGGACCACAAGCTGAATATGAGTCAGCAGTGTGATGCTGTTGCAAACAAAGCAAACATGATTCTGGTTTGCATTAACAGGTGTGTTGTGAGCAAGACACGAGAAGTCATTCTTTCGCTCTACTCTTCGCTGGTTAGGCCTCAATTAGAGTATTGTGTCCAGTTCTGGGCACCGCATTTCAAGAAAGATGTGGAGAAACTGGAGAGGGTCCAGAGAAGAGCAACAAGAATGATTAAAGGTCCAGAGAATATGACCTATGAAGGAAGGCTGAAAGAATTGGGTTTGTTAGTTTAGAAAAGAGAAGATTGAGGGGGGACATGATAGCAGTTTTCAAGTATCTAAAAGGGTGTCATAAGGAGGAGGGAGAAAACTTGTTCATCGTGGCTTCTGAGGATAGAACAAGAAGCAATGGGCTTAAACTGCAGCAAGGGAGGTTTTGGTTGGACATTAGATAAATGTCTATCAGGGATGGTCTAGACAGTATTTGGTCCTGCCATGGGGGCAGGGTACTGGACTCTATGACCTCTCAAGGTCCCTTCCAGTCCTAGTATTCTATGATTCTATGATTTAAGTACTCGCTTCATTAGCAATTTCAGTCACCTATATTTGCATCCCTAGTTCAAACTAGGGAGCAAGTGTAGCCTTACCCTTTTAGAGCTGTGGAAGAATTCCTCAACCACTCACAACTATAAGAGGAGGATTGAGGGCTGAGACTATGGTTAAGACATACTGGCAGGGGGTGGGGACTGGCAACCTCACAGACTATTAATTTATTAATTGCTGGGTTTCCCAATGTCATTATGTTGTCCCCCATCTTTTCTCCCTCTAATAAAGTCCCCTTTGTTTTATACCCTGAACACAGCTTATAAAGAGAGAAATACTGCCTGTGACTCTGTTCCCCTGTATTTTTATGGAAATGTATTTTTCAATATAAATATACATAACTTGAGTATGCTTTATGCCGAATGGGGCATGTAGACTATCATTGAAGAGCTTATAACCCCCTGAATGTATATATTCTATTTGTATGCATGTATCATTCTTCTATACAAAGCTAGAATTATGAAGCATAAGCCCATTTATATAACTAGAAGTACTGGTGTAGGATATTAGCAGTACTCAAGGAACTTAATGCCTCAGTACTCAACGCAATGATCTGTGAATAGTCTTGTTTTCCCCATAAGCCTGCAGTACTGTTGGCCCTTCAAAGACATGTGACCATGCCACCTGGTGCTGGAATCCATCTTGAATTTTGTACTTTTCCACAGGGCTAGGGGAAAATTGGTAAAGGCTTCCTGCTTTGTGGAAACACTATATAAGGAATGGGACACAATGATTGTCTTCAGCAGGCTTCACAGACTGCTTCCCACCCCAAGAGGATACAAAAAAACACCTGGAAACAAAAGAATTCTAAGGACAGGGTGGAGAGAAGCTACTGGTCCCAGGTCAGAAAAAAGAACGGATGCTGCCTGAGGACTTCATCTGAAATAAGGATTAGGGTGAGAAATTATAATTTATAACAACTTTTGTTAGGCTATGTCTATACTATGAGATTATTTCAAAATAATAATTCCTGAAATAACTATTTCAAAATAATCTTATTCCTCAAGGAAAAATGAATTATTTTGAAATAACCAGCCCCTTATTTCAAAATAGCAGGCTTGGTAGTTAGATGCTCTCCTTGTTATTTTGAAATAACTCCCCATTGTAGACATGCCCTCAGTGTATTAGGCTTATTTTGGCATGTTTTGTTTTACTTTGCTTAGTAAATTATTGTGATCTGTCTGCCACCACTTTCAAACCCTTAAATCTTACTTTCTATACTTACTAAAATCGCTTTTGTTTTTTATTAAATCCAGTGTAAATAATTATTACCTGTGAGGGAACAACAGATGTGCATCTCTCTCTTTCATTGACAAAGGGAGCAAACTTTATGAGCTTACTCTGTGTAAAACTTGTATGCGGAGTAAGGCAGATTTATCCGGTGTTTTGACCCCTTTGAGGCTGTACAGCTGGCTACTGTGCCAAGTCCCTGTGACTGAGCCTTCCCAGAGCTGAGCTATTACCAGTGTCTATGTTACTCTGCTGTGGGCTTGACCCCAACTCGGTGTCTTCTGAGGAGAGACCAGAGATTCTGGCTCAGCAGGGGTGGGTGGTGAAGTGCCCTAGAGGGCAGATGGGCAGGTTCAGTGGTATGATCAGCCCATCAGGTGACAGTCTCAAGGGGATTTCTGTGATCCAACCCATCACACTGCCCATCAAGGATGCACAAGATGGTGCAAAAAAACTATGGGTCAGAACCCCAAAGTGGGTTGTGACCCCATTTTAATGGGGTTGCTAGGGCTGACTTAGACTTGCTGGGGTTCATGACCTAAACCCAAGTCCAAACCTCACTCACTGGGACATTATGGCTCAGATTCCAGGCTCCCTGCCTGGAGCTGAAGTCCTTGGGCTTTGGCTTTGATCAACCGCAACCCTGGCATAGACTTATGCTTTGGCCCCTATGCCCAGGGTGGCTGGGCTCAGGTGGGCTCAGCTTCAGCCCGCCTCTCCTCGTGTTGTGTAGTAATTTTTGTTGTCAATAGCGGGTCACGGTACAATGAAGTTTGAAAAACCCTGCCCTAGAAAAATGAAGCTGTCCCTTTTTACTGCTGACCACTCCTGGCAGAAGCACAGCATGATGATGATCAGATGGATGAAATCTATAACTGTCATAGGTTGGGGGGAACTATAGCTTTGACCCTCACCAGGGTTTGCTAAAGCAAGGCCCTCTTACCATCACATCTCTCTGGGCAGGGGCCCATGTCCCTCTCCCTTCTTACCCGGAGTTTAGACTTGCAGCCCCCTTTGAATTTTGCTCTGTTGATCTCATCAGGAATGATTAAGAATCCAGCATCTTCACTTTGTTTTGTTTCTGTGACAGGGTGTATCAACCCGAGCTGGGTCGAAAGAGGTTAACCTGGCCCGGCAGGCTGAGAAGGCCCTGCCACAGAGGCCAACAGCCTCTGGAGCTGCTCAGCTAGGGCTGACTGCCGTGGGGGAAGGAGATACAGCAGAAACTCCACGGGAGGAAGCACAGCTGAATCAGACAGCGGCCACCAGGCTGAGAGAGGCTGCAGTAGAAGCCACAGGACTTGAGCATGAACATGGAGAGGACTTCTGACAAGATCTGGGTAGGAAGTAGCCCAGGCCAGCGAATTGCTCCCTGAGAGCTTGATGTGTTGCAGTAGGATTCCCTGCCAAGCTACCAATGGGCTGCACCATTGCTAACAGGGCCCTGAGCTGGGACCTGGTGGAAAGGGTGGGCCTGGGTTCCCCTACCCACTCCCTCAGATGTCCACATGCGGGAGCATTGTCAACTATGTGTTGATTTTGTGGTCATTGTGGTGTACTACTCTAATCCAAGAGGAAGTGGATAGAGTAACTCTATGGCTGTGGGGACATACTATCCTGATCCCAGAGGGGATGTATATCAACTCTGTGGCCACTAGGCCATAGTGCCATGAGCGCAGGTCACAGTACATAAACTTTGTGGCTGATAGGTCACCCTATCTGAAACAGAGGGGCTGCAGCTGACATTCCCTGCCCTCTCTGGCAGGTGGACAAGGCAGCTCTCAACCATCTACAAGAACTATGGGCATCATATAACAGTGGTTACTGGTAACCAAACAGCTTGTCCAAGGTACAGTGAATTTATTTAAGGACAAAAGAGTACATAGAAAATATATAAAATGATCTAAGTGCATATTTA
This sequence comes from Pelodiscus sinensis, assembly GCF_052426305.1. NCBI lineage: Eukaryota > Metazoa > Chordata > Testudines > Trionychidae > Pelodiscus > Pelodiscus sinensis. Next base: position 64,018,242 of record NC_143053.1, on the reverse strand, counting down.
AACTCAGAGACTCCTTATCAATCCTCCTGGGAGTCTTCCAAAGTCTTACAGATCCTTCCCTCAGGATTTCCCCTCTTGATTAGCAGGTCATGTAAATGTGTATCCCAAGATGCTCTTTCTCAGAGTATGTCTGTACTGAAGCTGGACCGTGCTAATTTCCAGTAGCAAAGCAGCTGGAAGAGAAAGCCCTCTCCCTCCTCCCCTCACCCAAGTCTGTATCTATGGTCTCCAGTGAGATCATATTCGGGGTGGTTAGCTGCTCTGATTGCTTGTATCAACCTGGCTACTACTTCCTTTTCTAGCATGCTAACTTAGAGCTATATTGGTTACGTGTTTTCAAGCTGCCAACTACTAGGGTTGCCAGGTGTCCGGTATTGACCCAGACAATCTGGTATTTTTGCCTTCTGTCTGGTAAAAAATTCAGAAAATACCGGACACCTAAAATGTCCAGTATTTTCTGATTTTTTTCCCCCTGCCAGGAGGCGAAAATACCAACACCTAGCAACCCTGCACACACTCAGCAACTGGGCCCAACCCCCGAGTCCTCCCTTTGGGCCCCTCGCAGCCCCCCAATTACCTGGTTCTGCAGGGAAGCGGCCTTCAGGCTCGATCAGGAAAACAAGATGACCACCGGCAAAAAGCTTCAAAAGCTTTTCTTAAAGGGACCATGCTGTTTTATTTTTTATTTTTATTTATTTATTTGCTTAATAACTTTTGGGGTCCTTTTTTCCCCTGGTGGTTTTTTTTTGGGGGGGGGGGTGAGGGGGAAGTGTTTGGTATTTTTAGTTAAATCATCTGGCAACCCTACCAACTATACTTCCAGCTCTAGTGTAAGCATCCACTAAGTCAGCTCAAACTCAGCCTTTATATCCCAAACCATGTGTTTATTCCCAAGCCTCCTGAAAAAACATAGAAGCAGTCATTGCTCCTTTCCCCGGGGATGTAAGGCTTGAAAGTTTGGGCATCTGCACAGCCATCCTCGAGATGTTGTATTAATTACCCTGGTTTTCCTCTGACAGAATTCCTTTTGGGGGAATGAGTGGCCTAACCAGAAGAGGAAGCTATAATTTACACATCTCTGAGACAGCTTTGGTGATTCTAGCCTAAGATTCTGTGCAAAATTTACTGCAATATTGCAGAACTTCTTTAGTAAAGAACCAATAAAAAGACAACTAGAGCATTAAAAAATAATTCTGCCACAGACTGAGGTTGCAAATTTATATATAAGATTTTACCGCCACTATATATCCTTCCATAATGGTTTTACTCTCACTAATATGGCCAGTCCCAATCCCCTAGAGCGTTTTTCATACCACAAAGCATCTTCCTTTGTTATTAGAGTAAATTAGTTAGGAAAAGGAGGGGATATTAATTCAGTAAAGGTCACATCATTTTGATTACAGACAGCCTATAAAACAGAATCCAGATCTTTAGCAGAAGTGAACAGCACAAGAGAAGGAACTGAAAACTTTTTAAGGCACCTTTTGTTAACAAGGAAAGAGCTCAATTTCTTTGCTTTAAATTTGTAGAAGTCTGCATGCAATAATAACTAACCAGAATTCATATATCATTGTGCCATCCCCCGACCTTCTAAACTAATCATGTTTCACTTGTTTTCCTCTTTCATTTCATGATATTAATTTTCTGAGTCCTAAATTTCCACAGCTGATCTGAAAATTCATTTCATTACATATTTCTGCATCTTAGAGTCAAGTGATTATGATTTATTATTTACCGAGAACTAACTGTCCATTTCATACTTTGCAAGCCTAGAGGAAGACGTGTGTCCATCTTTGAGGGGCTCACCATCTAACTCAAACTCAGATAATGTAGTTTAGACATCTACGGCATGCATGTTAAGTAGAAGGGGGTCCAGTTCTGCAACCCTTGGTCACTTTTAGTAGCACTTAGATGAAGAGTCCCATTGATTTCAATTAAACAACTTGTATGAGTAAGTATGACCAATGGTGAGTAAGTCCTGCAGAATAAAGCCCTTAACATGATGCTTTTCAAATATAACATACAATAAATTACTTTTCGATTAATGTTGACACTCTTCATGGAAAAAGTATGTTTTGAAGTTATTTTAATTGGGGTGGGGTAGCCAACTGGCATCTAAGGAGAGAGAAGAAGAGAGCATATCAAGGATAAAAGGTGGCATGTAGGAAGGTATGGAGATGAGAGTAGAACGAGGAAACAGAAGGAAAACTTGGGAGAAATGTAATTAAAGGAAGATGCTTTTGGTAATAATAATAGCAGCAGGCTGTTGTATGAATTGGAATCCTGCAAGATAGGTGGTAGGAAGACAAACTGTAGAAGGTTGCTGTAATCAAGAGACAGTGTGACTATAGTAAGGGCAAAGGTTTTAGCAGCAGCAATGGAGAGAAAAGTGAAGTTATTCAAAGTGTAGCAGCAATAAGAAACATCTAGAGCCTGAATATAGGGTATTAATGCAATCAGTAATCCATTCCAATTTTCAGACTAGCATTAACAAACATTTTGTGTGGTGACACTTGGTATGTAGCCTCCCTTTTGGTCTGCAAGCTAACAAGCCAAGGAACTACAAGGGCCATGTCCAGCAGCCTGAATAAAAAAAATTTCCTAAGTGTTTATTACAGCATTGTGTCCCTTCACTATCAAGTATGACAAGACATAGATGAGAAGAAAAAGGTGAGTCAGACATGACAGCATAATTGCAAGCTTCTTCTGAAGGGAGGATGGTGAAGTTGTCCATACTGGTGGAGAAGGAAGAAATAGAATAATGCAGGTTACTTACTACATGCAATATAAATCTCCTGCACCTATAGTATGTATATCAGTATAAATATTTAAAAAATATTTACATTAAAAACATTAATATTTGTGTGATAGCAGAGGTATGTGCTGCATACTGTTCGGATGATGGTCTGTTTTTATGCACTATAATTTTCACCGTGTGCCTAACGATTTAAGAACTCTTGAAAACCCTTTGGAGAAATAGCTTGTTCATGCCATAAATTTAGCTAATTAAAAAAAATACAGATACCAAAGTTGCATTTACAAAATGTGCACATGTTAAAGCCATATTTTTGTACACAGAATGGAGAAATGGGTGTGCAAAGATGTATTTATTCTGCAATTAAACATTTCATCCATGCAAATGTATTTTTTTTGAATGCAACAGGGGCATACATAAATGTAAACACTCATAATTGGACATTTGACGCAAAATATCTACAGACTGCAGCCTTAGTAAACAATTTGCAAATGCAAGAATGTATGAAGATGATAATACTACATATGTCTCAAGTAAAATAAAAATTATATTTCCATGCCAAATTAAGATAGCTCACTGTCAAACAAACTTAGTAAGAAAGTAATGTTTGTGCTCGCTTCTTCTTTCTCTCTCTCATTTTTTTCTGCTCCCAGCAAACCTACTTCAATATATTTCATGAAAGGTCCATCCATTCACAATGAATATGCAAAGATTTATATATAGTACTCCACGGACCATTTAGCTGCAATACAAACCACAGACCAGTTGTCTTTCTTAGTGCTGATTGGAAATGGTCTACATTAAAGGGTGAAAAAATTGCTTTCTTGTGATTTTGTGTATTTCATTGTTTGCTAAAGGTGATGGGCTGTCAGCACTGGAGATTGAAGTCTTCACTTTAACTATAGAGTAAGTATAGAACATCACTAGGAATGGGAATGCAATCTTTTTTCACCAATGTGCCTTAGCCTTCTTTTGGAGGGGCCGCTGCAAAAGGTAAAAGAATAACTGTCTCCAGGGCTTTGCTCCCTGCCCCCAACCCAAACCCTGGTTAAGGCTGCTAGTTGTTTCCAGTTATGAAGCAAATGTGATGTAGAATGTTTGTCTGAAACATTTAAGAAATACATATTCCTGGCTGTGGTGGGGTTTTTTAATCTGCTTATCTTTCTGGTTCTTCCCATTCATCTTGTGATAATGCAGCTGAATTCTCATGAAACAATACTTGATCCAACTCTAGACACTTATATTCAGTTTATGAATACTCAGGCAATAGTTTTTCTAGTAAATGATAGGTTGGTTAACTCAAAAAATTGAGATAATTTTTGGTACCTTTACATAGTATGTATTTGAACTCTGTCTACCCCAGCTACACTGTAATGAAATGGGCTGAATGATACCTTGTTTTTCCCCGCCTATTCTTGTTACAATCATTCTCTCAAAAACTGATTTGTTTTGTGCTGTTTTCCATTCACATCACGCTCCAATCAAACTGCAGAATATAGGAAAGATCAAAGTAGTACAGCATACTCATCTACAGTAATTCACAGAATATATGAGGCATTAAAATTTCCATTCTTCATTCCCATAAGAAAGACTATAAAGGTAACAGAAATGATGCAGAATATGAATCTATTCTTGAGACAATGATTGTAGCAAGAAAGGGAAATGGTATAAACCAACAGACCTTTTCTTGTTACAATCTTTCACTTTGAAAGCACTTCTTGCTTGTGCCATTCCCAGTTTTACTTTTTTTCCTATATCTCCCATTATTTCTTTTAAATGGCAACCATAATTTGATGGGAGAAAAACAACAAACTCCCTGCACTGTCTAGCTCACCTTTTGCACCATACAATTTTACTGGCATTCCCTTAACAAAATTGACTGTAGTGCAATGATGGTACAGAGAAGGAAAAGAAGGTAAAATTTAAATTAAGATTGGTTTAACTAATGCACAGTCTTGATCTGAATCTTACTCACAAACTTGACTCTCCAACAGAAGTTGTTGGAAATAACACAGAAATACGAAATAATCACAAGAAAAAACAAATCTGTTGTCATTATGTGAACACTTTCTACTTGAGATTTAAACTGTACTGGGGGGAAAGAGAGATTCTTGAATGTGCACTTTATTAAATCATTATATAATGCCTTTGTAACATGCTGAATTTGAACCCCATGTGGAAAAGAAAGTCCAAGCTGGACTTTAGTAGCCTGTTTCAATGCCCAGATAAGTTAGGGGAAACTTTTCATTTGTTTCTGTGGGTCTTGGATTAAACTCTAGGAGTGCGTATAGACTGGCAAGATTTTGCGCAAAAGCAGCCACTTTTGCGCAAAAGCTTGCCAGCTGTCTACACTGGCCACTTGAATTTGCGCAAGAGCACTGACTTTGTAATGTACAAAATCAGTGCTTCTTGCACAAATACTTTCACGCTCCCGCTCGGGAAAAAGCCCTCTTGCGCAAGAATACTTGTGCAAGAGGGCCAGTGTAGACAGGGAAGAGCTGTTTTGCTCAAAAAAGCCCTGATGGCTAAAATGGCGATCGGAGCTTTCTTGCACAAAATCGCGTCTAGACTGGCCATGGATGCTTTTGCGCAAAAGCATCCGTGCCAATCTACATGTGCTTTTGTTGAAATACTTTTAATGGAAAAACATTTCCGTTAAAAGTATGTCTGCAAAATCATGCCAGTCTAGACACAGCCTAGGAGGGAAAGTAGAAAGGAGTGTGAGAAAGGGAATGTTGGGAAGATTTCCTAATCATGAGAATTGATACATAATATTGTCACTGACTCTTGAGACTCCCCTACCCTGCTTTTAAGGTTTGATCCTGTCAGATGCTGAACACTCTCACCATGATCTAGCGAATCACTGATTCATATGTTTGCCTTAAAGCAGGTGAGTAGACCCGCTGAAGTCAAGTTACAATATTTTAATTTTTTTTACATGAAATAATTTTTTTACATGAAATAAAAATTAATCTTCACTGCAAAACCTGATCATGATTTGCTGTAATCATTCTTCAGATCAATGCTGCCACCATCAAGTGTCCAACTCCTTCTTTTAAAACCCAGGAAGAATCACTTGAACATCTTCCAGAGGAGTACCCGAAGCTCTTTTGCCACAAGAAAGCTTGAAAAAAAGAAACAACTTAGCTGCGTCTAGACTGGCATGATTTTGCGTAAATACTTTTAACGGAAATGTTTTTCCATTAAAAGTATTTCTGCAAAAGAGCGTCTAGATTGGCACGGATGCTTTTGCGCAAAAAGTGCTTTTGCGCAAAAGCATCCGTGCCAATCTAGATGTGCTTTTGCGCAAGAAAGCTCCGATGGCCATTTTAGCCATCGGGCTTTCTTGCGCAAAAAATTAAGGTGCCTGTCTACACTGGCCCTCTTGCACAAGTATTCTTGTGCAAGAGGGCTTATCCCTGAGCAAGAGCATGAAAGTATTTGCACAAGAGCACTGACTTTGTAATGTACAAAATCAGTGCTTCTTGCGCAAATTCAAGTGGCCAGTGTAGACAGCTGGCAAGTTTTTGCGCAAAAGCAGTTGCTTTTGCACAAAATCTTGCCAGTGTAGACGTATCCCCTGTGTCTCTGACTGCTGACCTCTCAGGCGAGGCAGGCACACACAGAGACCTGTTACTTTCCAGGAGGCACAAATCAAATCATCACCTTAAAAATATGTTTTTATTAACAAAAACAAAAAGATATACTTAGTAAAGCATGCTTGATTGGTAGGTGTTACAAAGCAACTGAGAAACAAATTAAAACACAGAGAACATAGTATCTCTGGGTACATCTTAGATATAGTGAAGGGGGGGGAGCACATGGATTTTACACAGAGAAGCTTAGCCAAATAACAAAACAAAGAAAATAACCTTATTGTAACTAAATATACATTTTTTTCCTATTTACTCATGCTCCACTTCAAGGTCCAGTCCATTTCCATACCCAGTATTCCTTGTAGGCATGGTAATCCTGCCTGGATTAATTAATCTTGTTTTCCCCAGCTCCTACCTTAAACTCACACAAAGAACAGCAGCTAGGTATCTATATTCAATTTAAATTTCAACAGTATTTCTCAATGGCTTTTCTGGCTTTCTGCCAACACCCTCTAGCTACCTGAGTTTAACCCTTTAGTTACTGGGTGCTGGCCAGCACTCCTCCTATCCATTTCATAAATCTTTGTGGGACCACTGAATCATAGAACACTAGAGCTGAAAGGAACTTCTAGAGGTCATCAAGTCCAGTCCCCTATCCCAATGGCAGGATCAAACATCATCTAGATCATCCCCGATAGATGTCTCTCTCACCTGCTCTTAAATATCTCTAATGTTGGAGATTCCACAACCTCCCTAGGAATTTATTCCAGTGTTTAACCACCCTGACAGTTAGACTATATCTAGACTGCAGGCTTCTTTTGAAAGAAGCTTTTCCAGAAGAGATCTTCCGAAAAACTTCTTCCAAAAGAGTGTCTACACAGCAAAAGCGCATCAAAAAAGCAATCTGTTTTTTCGAAAGATAGCATCCATACTGAATGAATGCTATGTCGCATTTAAGCTGTGATTACTATGGATGGAGTAGCCACCAGGGCACCTGTGCTTTTTCCTCTTTCATCTTCTTTCAAAAGGACTCCCTCTTCACCATCCACACACACCTTTTTCCAAAAGAGCTCTTTCAGAAAAAGGATTCTTCCTCGTAGAAAGAGGTTTACCAATGTTGAAAAAAAAAACCCCTCAGTTCTTTCGATTTTCTTTCGAAAGAACACAATTGCAGTGTGGATGTAATTCAATTTTTTTCAAAAAAACGGCTGTTTTTCTGAAAAAAAAAACTCTGTAGTGTAGGAAGCTTTTCCTAATGTCCAGCCCAAACCTCCCTTCCCACAACTTAAGCCCATTTTTTCTTGTCCTATCATCAGATGTTAAAAAGATTATTTTTCTCCCTCTACCATGTAGCACCCTTTTAGGTACTTGAAAGTTACTATCATGTTCCCTCTCAGTCTTCTCTTTTCCAAACTAAACAAACACAATTCTTTCAAAAGTTTCAGACTGGTAGCTGTGTTAGTCTGTAACTGGAAAAAAATTAAGGTGTTGCAAGACTATTTGTTATTTTTTTAAGACTAACAAAAAATGTAAATAGTATAATGAGCTTTCCTGGAGAAGTCTAAACAAAGATATTTGCTGGATGGCCCGCTACATTCCACATCTTAATTACATTAAAAAAACCAAAGGTATTTAAGTGGGTACTAAGTATTCTAATCAGCTTCATTTAGCATGGACATTATGACAAATTCTTTCCCCTTTTTTTTCTTCTTTTTCCTCCTCTTCCTCCACCCGGCCCCACACACCCCTCTCTGTGCTATTTATTTGAAAACTGGACTGACCTCTTAAACTCCATTCATCTGAAGAAGTGGGGTGTACCTGCAAAAGCTCATGATACCATCTACATTTTTGTTAGTCTCTAAGGTGCTATAGGACTATTTGTTGTTGTTTAAGTTTTTTTCATTCTTTCAGTTTTTCTTCATAGGTCATGTCTTCTAGACCTGTAATTGTTTTTGTTGCTCTTCTCTGGATCTTTTCCAATTTGTCCACATCTTTCCTGAAATTTAGTGCCCAGAGCTGGACACAATAGATGAGGTCCAATCAGCGCAAAGTAGATATTACTTCTGATGTCAGAATGATGTTTGGTTTTTTTTCCAGTATCAGACTGTTGCCACATATTTAGCTTGTGGTCCACTATGATCCCTAGATCCATTTCTGCAGTACTCCTTCCTAGACAGTCACTTCCCATTCTGTATGTGAGAAACTGATTGTTCCTTCCTAAGTGGAATATTTTGTATTTGTCCTTATTAAATTTTATCCTATTTACCTCAGACCTTTTCACCAGTTTGTCCAGATCATTTTGAATTATGACCCGATCCTCCAAAGCACTTGCAACCCCTCCCAGCTTCGAATCGTCTGCAAACATTATAAGTGTACTCTCTATGCCATTATCTAAATCGTTGATGAAGATGTTGAACAGAACTGGTCCCAAAACTGATCCCTGCGTGACTCCACTTGTAATGCCCTACAGCATGACTGTGTACCATAGATTCCGAATAAGTTTGAGGTATAGCAGCTATGAAACACAGAAATCTTAGTTCATTCTAAATGTGTTAAATTTTAGATTCAGTATACGTCTGATATTTAAATAAAATACATTGGCCATCTATTATATTAAAGGAGATAAAGCTATTTGCAATAGCTATTTCATGTTTGATATAAACTGGTTATTAAAAACATATTTACTAATGACTAACAACTCATAGATAATATATATCTCATTACCCATTTGTTAACAATCAATAACTGGGTTTAAATAATGTATTGGTATTTCGTTCACATAAAGCTGTGTTACTAAATTTAAATTATGTCCTTATGGGAGAGACTTAAAGTGTGACTTTTTGCTAATGAACTACCAATTTGTTTCCCTACATTGCACGTTCTAATTTGTGCATATGATGATTTCTAAAAAACGTATGTGCACCAAATGTGGTTATGTACTTTGCAGATTACCTTCTGAGATACACATCTTGAAACCTTCTGCAATTTTCTTTCTAACTCCATTGTTTTAAACCACATATCTGCCAATATTTTATCAGATGAATTTACTGTGATGAGCATAGTGGATAGTGCTAGTTAATCTGTCCAGAGATTCTGTGATCTTTAGAAAAGATCAATCCTGTGCTCATAATTTACAAATTGTTCCCAGATATCAGACATCATCAGCCTTGTTATTTTCATACTGCAGTAAACACAAAAGGAGAAAGAGACATAAAAGGTAAAAGGCCTTTTGCAACATAAAAGAGAATGCAAGGTTGATGTATCCTTTGCTCATGGTATTTTTTTGGCAAAAGATACAATAATGCAAGTATCTTTCTGATTGATTAAAGTATTGAAGCGCATTCTTTGCTTCATAAATAATGCTCTATTACTTTTCTTCAAAGACAAGTAAACCTTGACAGACTGACCTTTTTCAGGGCAGGGAGTTGTTTCAGTGCCATAAATTATACTGTAAAACGAGTGGAAATGCTATTGAGAAGTGTGTGACACAATAAGATTAAAGATTACTACACACAAAAGATTGTTGTTTTATTAATGGAGTCCTGTCAAAGGGATGAAAAATTTTCTGCTTTTTACTGGATGCTGGGATCACGTCAAACAGAAAATTATGAATGCATTTTCTAAAAGGCAACCGAATATGGCAAAATAACAACATACTTATTAGACACCCTCCTCCCCTGTGTCCTTTATGTGTTCACTTAAAACACTTTCATTGCTCTTCAAATAAAGTTTAAGCAATGGGGTTTACTTTGCACCCCTGGAGGATCATGAAGCCTGATGGCCTGTTATGTTGTATGCAGGTGTAACAACATTATAGTGAAGACACTTTGCTAGAATTGAGACGTAGGCATTTCCTTTTTCAGTATGTGTAACTGCTGAGAGGAAAAAGCATATGGTATTTCTAGGTCTATTAATTTATCCAGTAGAAACTCAATATGAGAGAGATCTCTATGGTACATTTAAATAAGTTGTATTGGAGCTTTCTTTATTATTATCACGATAACTTGTTAAAATAATTTGCCTTTCGTGAATGTAGAAACTGCTGAACCTAAAGAAATACAAGCAAGCCTATAGAAATAGAACAGTTTGCAGTTTAAAGAACTCTTTGGGTTTCTTTATTTTTTAATGCATTGATGTGAAAAATTTTGATCAATGCCATAGTGTAGTGATAAATAATTATAGGAACTGGAGAAAAATGTAATAGGAGCATTGAACCAAAGTGAAGAGAGAGTGTAGAAATCAGAGTTTTTCTGATGCTTGAGTCAGTACATTTCATTCAAGTAATAAAAACTGTAATAGTTTCATGGAAAAATCCATGTTATGCAAAGCTGATATAAATCCCTTTCCAGTACAGATCATTATTTTGATGATTGGATAGGATGTCCATGCACTGGCATTCATTATAGTTAGCAGCAAAGGCCTTGAATCAGAATTACCCTTATTACAGAAAGCTCTCCTAACCTGTAAACACATTTCAAAAGACATGACAGTTCTTGAATACAAAAGCCAAAGGCTAAAATAATCATTAGATCAAACATGTACTCCTACAATTAGTCATCTAATGTTAATGTTAGTTCAAATGTGTGGCCGGCCTTAGGCGGTTCGCTGCACTAGGTAATCTAGTATATTTCTTTGCACCCACTGACAAAGAAGTCTATCCCATTGTAATAGCTTTATTTCACGGAAAATTCGGGGATTAAGATTTCTATTAAACAGATTTATATAAACTTGGTACTATATGTCTCCTTATGGTGGTTGTTCTTCCTCTTTATAGATTCCTGCACTTTTTTTCTTTCCGCTCGGTGTATCTTTTCCTCCCCCGTGTTCTGATTTACCTTTAGACTTCTTTTCCTGCATAATATTTCTATCCTTCTAGTTCTCTCCAACAGTCTCATTTCTTCCCACTCCCACTCTGTTCAATGCCTCTCCACAAACACCCAGCCAATCTCTGCCCCGAATTTACTCAAATTATCTCCCATCTATGCCAACTCATACTCCTGCTTCCACAGACAAGCACAGTCAGAGGGTACGTCTACACTGCGGGCTAAAGTCGAATTAAAATATGCCATTTCAGCTATGTTAATTGCGTAGCTGAAGTCGAAGTGGCTTAACTGGCTTCAGGCACTGTCTACACAGCAGGAAGTTGAAGGAAGAACACTCTTCCTTTGACTTCCCTTTCTCCATGTGAAATGAGGATTACGGAAGTCAGAGTAAGAAGCCCATTATTTCAAAATTATTTTGAAATAATGGTCTTGCTGTGTAGAGGTGCACACTGTTATTTTGAAATAGCACATGTAGTTCAATGTAGACATAGCCTCATTGACCCCCCCACACTTATACACATTCTTCGTCCCTTGCTCTCTGCCCCTACATATACACACTCACTGTCCCTTACAGGAAAGGACTATAGAATTTACTAAAAATTATATCCCTGCTTTAGAATGCTAGAGAGAGTTGCGGGGGGAACCCTATTAACAAGATCACATTTCCTGTTGTAGAATATGAGGGGAATTGTGCAGAGCTTCTTTAAATTTCTACAATGGTATTGGTTGGATCCCAGTTACACTCTGTAGGATTTTTCTTAAGTAAATCGTCTGCCCAGCCACACAAACTCTCATGTCAATTTATTGATTCTTCTTCTCAAATTTCTAGGTTTCCTCCTTATACAGGACTCACTCACTGCCCCCTTAGCTGACATTACACAGAGTGGAGGCCTTCTGTGTGGAATTATTCTGCATATTCCAAAGCATAGACCCTAAATGTGTCCTAGCTGATTCACTAGATGACTCACACCAAGCAGAATGAGTTGGGTCTCACTCAAGAGGTTTTCTGCTGAGGCTTCTGCTAGGTAGGCAAAGTATGGAAGGATTGAGGAGTGGGACTAGTCAGGGGGGCAACAGGAGAATGAGTGAAGAAAATCTGCCAGGGAGGCAGCTGTAACATGGTTAGCTTGGTTATTGAGCTACTTGAACAATATTAATTAAACCATTTACTGGATAATTTTCACAGGCTCTTTTGCATATTTGGGATGGAGAGTAGTTTTGTAGTTAGTTTATAGAGCTGGGCAAATATGTGTAAATATGAATTGCGGGACACTTTGTAAGAACACACTGGAGACTGTACATATATTTTTCAACATTCGCCCAGCTCTGGTTTCTTTATTTTTCTTTGCCTGGCTGGTTTATTTTTCTATTGCATTCTCAATTCTGCCACTCTAGAGACCAGCATGGTCTGTCTGGGTGGAGACATGTCTTTGTATCCCAGATGTTTAGACCAAGTCAGAGACATAATAAGAGAGAAAGATGTGCACATGGAAAGCAAACTTAATTACCATGCTTGAATGTAATATAAGATCTTCAGTTTTGCAACTTAAAAATTTCTTCCACTTCTGCACAATCAAGTTTAATTATGCTGAGACATAACAAAGCTTATCTAATGAGAGATCTATGTTTTCTTCTAAAATCGCCTAAATGCAACTCATCCCCATTAATTCTGTGCTTTTTAAAATATCACTTTTTAAACTTGATTGTTATCATTTCCTCTATTATGACCTACTGTTTTCCGTGTTTATTACTCAGAGATTTAAAGTACATTTTAGGTGATAAGTGTTGATATATTGATACTTACAGAAATAACTCAAAATGAAGACAGAAAAAGAACATGATTCTTATTATTTATATTCAAGCATGCACTGACATGAACAGGAAATATTGCTGTATTAATGCCAGACACTGAAAGTTTTCCTTTTGTACAGAACAAACCTCAAGTCACTCAAACTTCACATTTATAAAACAGTTTTCATTTATAGAGCAATTTACAGCAAACATATTGGTATCTTCTCATATTTTGTTTTAAAAAACCCTCCATCTTTAATATGAAGGCTATCATATTTTGAAATGTTTTATGCAAGTCAATCTTTTTATTAATTAGGGAAGATATTATACATGAACTCTCTTATCTTTATAATGATTTAAAATCATGTTTACTTGTATTTGCCCTGATAAAAATCAGAAGCCAGACCCCTTAAATCAATAGAGCTGATATGCTATAAAACCCCTCTATGTGAGATCAGAATCAAGTTTGATATGCATTTATTTAGGTAGCAATGTGGCCATCCTCTAAAAACCCAACCTTTATATTCCTGTGGACTTTAAACAAAGCCTATTTTATCCAGTGAAGTAATGGACTGATTCTTCCCTGCCTGCATGTTGTGGAACCTTAAAAACTTCATAAATGAAGTACAAGAATGCTACCCAATGAGAACAGTAACCTTTTGCCCTCCCTCAGCACTGGTGAAATGACTACACAAGGAGCTGTGGTGGAGCAGGGAGAATGGTCTTGCATTGCAGAGGGTGAGGACAATTCTATTTGGGTTGTAATATATACACATTACAAAGTCATCAGACCATTTTTTTTTCTGCATGACAGCATTACTCTAGTGCACATTAATCAAATAAATGAGTGCCAGAGAGAGTGTATATGTATAGGAGTATACTTCAGCAACTACAGGGCTAAGTGTGTTTTCCATAAGAGTAGAGGTTCATAATATAGAAATATGTTACTGAGGGCTCTCTACATTCATATTGCATATATGGACAGATTCTCAGCTGATTTAAAATGAGCACAGCTCCATTAATGTCAAGAGAGTTATGCTGAGGTATAGACTAGGAACATGGTCCACAATATTTGTTTGAGCGTGGTAGCAAATATGAGTTTCTTTGCTACTAAAAAGTCAATGTTTCCAACAGTTATAACATGTTAATCTGAAATACAGCACTATGCTCCTATTCCAGGTATAGGAACGTACTACAGTACACTTGTTACAGAAGAGTGATAATAGTTGGCAACTACTGCTCTTTTTTTAATAGCAGACACTGTGAGTATTTCCGTCTATGGTGGGTCATAGATCTGTCTGGTGACTCATTTTAACGGAGCAATTTCCCACTATTTTAATGGGTGTTTCCTTGAATCAGTACAAAGCTTTGTTCATCAATGCAACTGTAAACAGTTTAACCAATTTTGGATGATAAGATTATCGTAAAAAATCCAACAAAGAATTTTATATATAAAAAAAAAACTTTCTAAGTTAGAAAGGGAGTAATTCAGCCATATAGAGTAAAAGGCCTAGTCAGGTGGAAGAGGGTGGATGAGGCCTTTTTTAAACAATTAACAAAACTATCCAAAGCCCAAGATTTGGTGGTGATGGGGGACTTCAACTATCCAGACATATGTTGGGAAACTAACACAGCGGGGCACAGGCTATCCAATACGTTTCTGGACTGCATTGGAGACAACTTTCTGTTTCAGATGGTTGAAAAAGCTACCAGAGGAGAAGCTGTTCTGGATTTGATTTTAACAAATAGGGAGGAACTAGCTGAGAACTTGAAAATGGAAGACAGTATGAGGGACAGTGGTCATGAAATAATAGAGTTCATGATCTTAAGGAAAGGTAGAAGGGAGACCAGCACAATTGAGGTAATGGATTTCAGGAAGGCAGATTTTGATAAGCTCAGAGAACTTGCAGGTAAGGTCCCATGGGAAGCAAGACTGAAGGGAAAAACAACTGAGGAGAGTTGGAAGTATTCAAAGGGAAGTTGTTAAGGGCCCAAAAGCAAACAATTCCGCTGTGTAGGAAAGAGAAAATATGGCAAAAGACCAGCTTGGCTTAACAAGGAGATCTTGCATGATATCAAAATAAAAAAGGAGTCATATAAAAAATGGAAACTAGGACAAATAACAAAGGATGGATATAGGCAAGCAACACGGGAATGCAGGGGCAAGATTAGAAAGGCAAAAGCACAAAATGAGATCAAATTAGCTACGGGAATAAAGGGAAACAAGAAGACTTTTTATAAATACGTTAGAAGCAAGAGGAAGACCAAGGACAGGGTAGGCCCACTGCTCAGTGAGGAGGGAGAAGCAGTAACAGAAAACTTGGAAATGGTGGAGATGCTCAATGACTTCTTTGTTTCGGTCTTCACCGAGAAGTCTGGAGGTGTGCCTAACATAGTGAATACAAGCAGAGAGAGGGTAAGTTTAGAAGATAGGATACACAAAGAACAAGTTAAAAATCACTTAGGAAAGTTAGATGTCAGGAAGTCACCATGTCCTGATGAAATGCATCCCAGGATACTCAAGGAGCTCATAGAGGAGGTATCTGAGCCCTTAGCTATGATCTTTGAAAAATCATGGCAGACAGGGGAGATTCCAGAAGACTGGAAAAGGGCAAATATTGTGCCCATCTATAAAAAGGGGAATAAGAACAACCCAGGAAATTACAGACCGGTCAGTTTAACGTCTGTCCCAGGGAAGATAATGGAGCAGGTAATTAAGGAAATCATATGCAAACACTTGGAAGGTAATAAAGTGATAGGGAATAGCCAGCATGGATTTGTGAAGAACAAGTCATGCCAAACTAATCTGATAGCTTTCTTTGATAGCATAACGAGCCTTGTGGATAAGGGAGACGCGGTGGATGTCATATACCTAGACTTTAGTAAGGCATTTGATACGGTCTCGCATGATATTCTTATTGATAAACTAGGCAAATATAACTTAGATAGGGCAACGATAAGGTGGGTGCATAATTGGCTGGATAACCGTAGTCAGAGAGTTGTTGTTAACGGTGCTAAATCCTGCTGGAAAGGGATAACAAGTGGAGTTCCACAAGGGTCTGTTTTGGGACCCATACTGTTCAATATCTTCATCAATGATGTAGATATTGGGATAGAGAGTACGCTTATTAAGTTTGCAGATGATACCAAAAAGGGTGGGGTTGCAACTTCTTTGGAGGATAGGGACATAATTCAAAATGACCTTAGCAAGTTAGAGAAATGGTCAGAGGTAAACAGGATGAATTTTAATAAAGAGAAATGCAAAGTGCTCCACTTAGGAAGGAATAATCAGTTCCATACATACAAAATGGGAAGCGACTGTCTAGGAAGGAGCATGGCGGAAAGGGATCTAGGGGTCATAGTGGACCACAAGTTGAATATGAGACAACAGTGTGATGCTGTTGCAAAAAAAGCAAATATGATTCTAGGTTGTATCAACAGGTGTGTTGTAAGCAAAACTCGTGAAGTCATTCTGCCGCTCTACTCTGCACTAGTTAGGCCTCAGCTGGAGTACTGTGTCCAGTTCTGGGCGCCACATTTCAAGAAAGATGTGGAGAAATTGGAAAGGGAACAGAGAAGAGCGACAAGAATGATTAAAGGTCTAGAGAACATGACCTATGAAGCCAGGCTTCATGAACTGGGCTTGTTTAGTTTGGAAAAAAGAAGATTAAGGGGG
The DNA here is from genome assembly GCF_052426305.1 of Pelodiscus sinensis. NCBI lineage: Eukaryota > Metazoa > Chordata > Testudines > Trionychidae > Pelodiscus > Pelodiscus sinensis. The sequence goes on along the minus strand of NC_143053.1, from coordinate 64,001,601 downwards.
GACATGATAGCGGTTTTCAAATATCTAAAGGGGTGTCACAAGGAGGAAGGAGAAAATTTGTTCCTCTTGGTTTCTGAGGACAGGACAAGGAGTAATGGGCTTAAAGTGCAGCAAGGGAGGTTTAGATTGGACATTAGGAAAAAATTCCTAACTATCAGGGTGGTCAAATATTGGAATAAATTGCCAAGGGAGGTGGTGGAATCTCCCTCTCTGGAGATATTTAAGAACAGGTTAGATAGACATCTTTCAGGGATGGTGTAGACGGAGCTTGGTCCTGCCTTGAGGGCGGGGAGCTGGACTCGATGACCTCTCGAGGTCCCTTCCAGTCCTATGATTCTATGATTCTCCTTCAAAGTCAAGCACAAGTATGGTCAAATTTTCTAATTTCAGTTTTAAAGTAAGAGCTCACAAGCACTACAGTTATACATGCAATGGTCTTTTGTGTTCAGAAAATAGGTATCTTCATGTGACAGCAGGCCTGTGCATATGCAAATCTGAATGTATTTTGTACCTGTGAGGTTAGCTTGTGCTTCTGAAATCTTATTCCAAAATGGTCAACTTAAAGATGGCACCATGCCTCTGGACACTACTGGTGTTTTGCCAAAAATCTGGGGCAGTGCTTGGTTGTGCTGCCTGAGCAGCAGACTAGAAACTAGATTGCGGTTCACACTCAGTGGCTCCCTTGTTCCTTCCTGGAGTTAGGATATGAGATAATGCCATCTGCCCTGGTCCTGTTTGTGGCGCAGAGTATCTCTCCCAGTCTGTGCTGGCTGGCCCACAGGCCCATGACTCTATCTCCATGTCTACCCACTCCTGGTCCACCTGCAGGTGAAAGGGAATAATAGTGCCATATAGGCTGCTCCACCAGCTGCACTGCTGTTTATAACACGGATACGTCACACAAAGGAAGCGGAGTTTCCATCCACTCACTCCACGCCTTAGACATGTAGCACATGTAACAATCTCTCCCTATACGAGTTAGGAATCAATGGAGGGGCAACAGAGAGGAAAGCCCCATTTTATTTTTAAAATCTACTAATGCAATCATATTTCAGTCATAGCTCAGGCCATGACTCTCAGTGAAAATTCTCACCAGGCTTTGCACTGAAACCTGATGACAGGTTAAAGGTCCAAAAGGATTCATAACAGATATAAATCAACATCATAAAACCCAGCATCATGTATTACTCTATCAACTTAGCTTGACCTACAACTAACAGGCAAAAACATTTGGAGCAAAATATTACTAGCCATGTAAATAAATAACTAGACCAAAACGATTTTCTTTGTGGAGAGAAAACAATATCCTGCAGTATTGGCTAACAGTATTTCAACCATTTTTTCTATTTATAATTATGAATGCAAATATTTTATGTACATGAATGATGCCTAATTACTTGAAATGAAACTTTTTTAAGATTACACAGCCTTATTTGGACTTCACAGAAAATTAATGTAATTGAGGCCAATTAAGCAGAGTTGACCCTTCACTACTGGATGTTCTGGGTAAATGATATTTTTGGCCCTTGTCTCTTCTATTAATATTTTGCTCTCCTTCTTACATCAAACACCACGTCTTAGCAATAAACCCAGTGTTCCAGCTTTGTCATTTCCTCTTTGAAAGGATGCATTTGTTTCTGCTCAGTCAGTTGCACCTTTAGTCCTCATGTTGACTTCATAGTTTTGTGCTGTGACTGCAGTGTCATATGCAAGGAGGTCCTGGAACAAGGGAAGAAAAGGATTTGGAGACGTATATGGGTCTAAGAAAGAAGAGGAGAATTTCTTTTGGCAGGGCTGTAAAGAACAAGGGACCAGTGGGCAGAAATTCTGCAGAGAATAGCAGTTCTATGTTGCCTTTACACTGTGTGACTTTACTATTCCCAATGCTATTCCAGCACCTCTGTAACATCCTATGAAGCTGCCAAAACAGAGTGTGCCTAAGGCTTCACCTGCAGCTAAAACACTAGGAGTAAATATATGCCTCAGAAAGAATTATATTTCCTGAACAGACATTTTTATTCTTTACTCAGTGTGTTTCCACTTACTAAGTCAAAATATCCACTTATTGAGCAGATCAAGCTTCCTGTGTATATCCCAGCCTTATCTGCACAGGCAACACAGGTGAGATAAAAATGAGCTGGCTTCTATTCCTTTTTGTGCTGCAGTTCCAGTGCCTGTGGGCATAACTGGGCCTGCACAACCTTTTTTTCTGGTGATGAAGCACCAAAACGAAAGAACTCGGCTTGACTTTCAAATGCCTGACTGAATTTACAGGTGTAAACTCAGACACTGAATAAAAGCATGTGTTTACTGCTAATGTGAGCATATGTTAACTAGAAGTCACTCCAGAGCCAGATTATTAATGGGATTTAGGAATCTAAAGATGCAGAGAGGTGCTTAGTGGGATTTTCAAAAGTACATAACTTGCAGTGATGAGCCCTATTTTGATAGTCACTCCAGGCCAGATTTCTAAAGTGACTAATAACATAAGATATAATCCTCCAGTTTCTCTTAATGGGACCCATGGCCGCTACAGCACCCCATATTACAAGCTGCCCCTCAATAACTGAATAGGTTAAGTGTTGTGCACATCCAGCACTAATGACTGCATGCATAAAATTACATAAATATTCATTCTAACTCCTGACAGGTTGGGAACATTATCTGTAATAAAATTCTGAAATAATGACTGCACTGTAAATCAAACCAAGGAGAAAGGAAAATATTAAGTAATGCATAGATTAAAGAATTGTGTGTTAGAATAGGCAATCATTATCCTTGATCCTCTGTGTAATAATACACAGTTTTCTTTTAATAATTATATATACATGTTGCATATGTCACTATATAAGCATCTACAGGGGGCAATTGTTTACACAACATTTTTTCCATAAAGACCATTCAAATAATGTTTGGAAATATCACCGTAGTTTAGTTAATGTTCTTAAAATATTAAAATGTCTTGAAAGTGCTTTGGATAATTAAAAATGGAACCATTAGACTGTGGTAGAGGACTACATCTAATGAAGATACAGCTATTGGGTTTAAGAAACAAGAATAATCACTAAAACTGGAATTCTTAGGGCCCTCTGAGATCACCCATTTAGTTTCACTATGGTAAATAAATAAAGACAAACTGTAAGAGAAAGAAGAAATAAATAGCATATTTTCCTCCTTGTGTCTAGCAATTACTTCTGTTGAAGAGTGACTTCATCATTTTCTTGCACTATTTGTAATTCTAGGACAATTGCCAATGACACATTTTCTCAACTATTGCAAGGCATCATTCAAGCCTTATTTACACAAAAATTGCAAGAAAAAAACATTCACCTGAAATACAGTCACCTTTTCTGAGTGGTCAATGCTACCCATCAGAAGTGTTTTTTCTTATGGCAATTAATAGGAGATTGCCACCATCCATCATTTTTAATACAACTGATATTCATATCCACTGGGGAAATATATGAAAGACAAACACCCAGATTACTTAAGGTTGATCTCAAGGTCAGTCAAAACGATCCACAGGAAACATTTACAGGCAGCTGAAATTGCTTATAATTTGTCAGTAATCTTTTGGAGCAGTCTATTGTAGATAAGTTGTGTCTTGATAATTTGGAGTGGCCAATATGAGTTTTGATTCAAAGAGACAGGCTTTGAGTAGGTTAAATGAAAGAGAATGTGTTTATGTAATCTTAAGCCTTGCAAGGCAGGGAGATCAGTGGTAGACATCTCCCAGTGGTGCTCTCTTACACTGTGTGGGTTGATGCTCCAGTTTGATTTAATACCAGATTACAGAGCCATAACCTTGTACTTCTGTTTTGTTTACTGAAAAAAGTACAGTGTTTTGAAAATATGTCACTTGAGTGTTTTATAGCAAATCTGTCAATTGAGCAGATTTAAGAAAAGTTGCACAGTTAAACCATAACAAATGTATAAATTGAAGGTTCATCTGTTTTTCAGTGTGTTTTCAAAATGTCATTATTTTTCCCATATGAGATAATGCCCCACTGCAGTAAATGCCTTCAATACTGGAAACAGGACTCTACAAACAACAGAATCATCAAATCAATAAGGCAGGAAAACACATTGAAGATTCAGGAGCATAAAATCCCAAGTACAAAAATAAATATGTAATTTTTGTTGGGCTGAAGAGAGGAGGGATTTATGGATGAAATCACCAAGGGAGTCAAAAGAACAGTCAGAACAAGTATTAATGTAGTGAAGCAGTCAACCAGGATTAAGATTAAGAGAAAAGAACTAGAAGCCATTTTCTTGCCCTCCCCCTCCTTTCTTTTAGTAATGGTAGCAGGTGTCAGCTATAAAGAAAGATAGTATGAGATACAATAGAGATTCAAAGTTTTTAGACACTGCATCCTTAGCACGCAGAAATCAACCTTTCAGAACTTCAGTGCTTTTTGGAATCTTTCCCCACAAGTTTTCTTTTAGTTACATGAACAAATGAAGATACGGTGCCTAGATACCACAACAATGGGAAATTTAGAAATGTCAAAAACAGACATTTCAAAATAACAAGGTGAGCATCCACACTACCAAGCCTGTTATTTCGAAATAATGGGCTTGTTATTTTGAAATAACTCCTCCTTATGAAGAGGAATAAGCTTCTTTCGAAATAGTTATTTCGGGAGTTATTTTTTCAAAACATCTCATTTTAAAATAACCTAGTAGTGTAGACATAGCCATATATATTAACTGATAGGCTTTTTAAAAAAAATCTGGAAATACTGAAATCTTTGAGGAAGTGTAGAATTAATTAATAATGTTCTATGTGAAAGACAAATTATACAGGGTGAAACCCACTCCAGGATATATACATCTATGAAGCCCTTCACAGGGATGAATTTCAATTGTAAATGCTTAACAAAAACAAACAAAGACCAAAATTTCCCCAGTCATTTTAGTGATTAGTTTTTTGTATTCGTTTATTTTACAGAAATAACATCCAGACTTCCATCTTTCTCCATTTAAAATTCCAAGTAACACAGCATAAAATAGGCAAACCTCCTTTTGTTCAGGGAGCAAACCATTAAATAATACTGCTTTCACTGCATCCGAAGGACATCCAGACAGTGTGATCCCTCAAAACTCACTTGGTTACTCTTTTGATTGAATTGAATAAGATTCCTCCTTCTCTATGGGTTCTTGCTGGGTCACCAAGACTTCTGCAATTTTAATTTTTACCCTCTTTCTTTATGGAAAATAAGAGTGTATTAAGGGCATGTTCTCTCTCAACTGATACTGGTGGATTTTCTGTTCATTGAATGAAGTAGGTTTCAGAAAACTTGCATATACCATGTAACTAACCTGCCAGTATACTTAAATATTTCAAGTATGGTGACATCATCTTTCATTGATTACTGCTGCAGCTGCTTTGTTTCCCTTTGATGACTGATATTCTTTTAGATATAGAATTCTTTTCAATATTTATTCGCATTCCTATTAATATTTCTACCTAAAACACATGTTTGTGAAAAGTTTCAATGTAAGGTATCAAACCTTAATCCACTAAGAGTAAAATTAACTTCTATGCATAAGGTTAGCAGAGAACCTACACATAATTTAAGTACCAGTTGAACTCTGTTTTGAGTGGCAAAGTGGAAATTAAGTGCTGACCCTCTGCTCTGAGGAGAATTTTCATACTTTACTTGTCAAGCAACAGGGGTACTTGCTGTCACAAGCCTAAGTCTATAGAGTAAAAAACTCTTTCTCCTTGCAAAATATTCTCACTTGACTTAAGCAAGGATTTCACCATCGCTCTTTATATCAGGAGCATGATTGCTCCTGTGAAAGAGTGATTGACAAGCTCGGTACAAGACCAGTCAGAACTAGGATTTTTGCATTAAGTCATAAGATAGTTTGGCAATTATTACTGTTATGAGGGAAGAAGCATGAGCCTTTGTCTCAAATAGGGCTGGCAACAGACTTTACCAAGCCCTGGGCAGCGTGAAGTGGACTTGGTTCTGGACCCCCAGGACAGGCAGGGCCTTGGGCTAGAGGGGTGGTGCTAGTGACTAGCCGCTAGTGACTAGTCCCCTTCTCCCCCTTAGCTATCAGCACCACCCTGACCACACCATACAGGGCTCTGGCAGCTATTTTTGAAGAGGCCAGAGTTCCAGATGCTGCTGTTGTGGTAGCAATTATAAGGTCTTAAAGCCTTGGGCCCTTTTAAATCACTGGGTTCTTGGGCAACTGCCCACTTTGCCCCCTCTTTTGGCAGCCCTGGGTTTGAAAGCCCTCTCTCTTAACAATCCTCAGTATCTTAAATTTGTCCATTAAACAGACAAATAAATGAATGTATGGTAATTAATAAAATGCAATCAACCCTCCTCCCCACTCCATCTCCAACTTGGCCTTGCTCACCTATGCTTCTATCTCCCATAGTGTTCCCTTGTCTCCCTCCTCCTGCTAATTGTCTCCCTCCTGCTTCCCCATTATCTCCACCTTTACTTTATTAAAAGAGACCCACATTATCTCTACTTCTGGAGAGCCTTTGGGGGCACTCCCATAACAAAAGAAACTGACACTGGGACCTGATGCTGTAACAAAAGAAGCAACCTTTTCGACAACTCCAGCAACACTGCAAGTGATATTTTGGTATCTAAACCAGAGTATTGCTGTGATGTCTACTTTATACTTCAGGCTCCTGGCCTGCAATGAGTTCTCAGGCCCATGCATCTGTATAGAGTCCAATTTAGATAATCGCTTAATTTCAGGATTGGTGTCAACAGATGAGACAAACTGGCTACGTCTAGACTGGCATGATTTTCCGCAAATGCTTTTAACGGAAAAGTTTTCCGTTAAAAGCATTTGCGGAAAAGAGCCTCTAGATTGGCACAGACGCTTTTCCGTAAAAGCACTTTTTGCACAAAAGCGTCCATGCCAATCTATATGCGCTTTTGTGCAAAAAAGCCCCGATGGCCATTTTCACGAGCGGGGCTTTTTTTGCGCAAAACAAATCTAAGCTGTCTAGACTGGTCCTTCTGCGCAAAAGCTTTTGCGCAAAAGGACTTTTGCCCAAATGGGAGCAGCATAGTATTTACGCAAGAAGCACTGATTTCTTACACGAGATCGTCAGTGTTCTTGTGAAAATTCAAGCGGCCAGTGTAGACAGCTGGCAAGTTTTTCCGCAAAAGCAGCTGCTTTTGCAGAAAAACTTGCCAGTCTAGACACAGCCACTATGTGTTAGAATGAGAAGGGGATGAAGGAAGAGACAAAAGGAAATAAATCAGAAAGAGAAAGTGGACAGGGATACATAAAATAACAAAAACCAGGAAGCCTGAAAAGAAGTGGGACTGGATCTAAGCATTAACAGTCTTTCTATTTTATTTCAATCCTTTTAAATTAGAAATTATATTTTTGGTAGAATAACAGGAGAAATATGAGTTTCATTAAACTTTAGTGGTGTGGCTCTCATAGCAGCTTTGAACCCCAGTACAGTTTGTTTTAAAGACTGGTGAAGAATTCAATAGATAGTCTACCTCTGTTTCTTCCAAAAATTATAGTAATTGGGACATTTTATAATTGCAGTAATAAGGTACCTTAGGCTGTATGGCCTGATGAAATGTGGCCATTTCTCTGGAGGATGCAGCTTTCAATCTTTAGTTTCATTCATGTATGTTAAAGCATCAAATCTCAGCATGTCTCACACCCTGTGGGGTCTAATCACCTGGGTAAACTACATTTTAGGCTTCAGGCACTGTGTTATATAACACATTCAAAAAGAAAATTTGGAGCCAAGGCTGAAAAGCCGGTCTAACAATATAATGTAGACATTTTTTAAGGACTTATGGTTAGAGATGGGAGTAGCTGAAACATTTATCTGTACCATGCACCTGATGTTAGATTGTGTGTGAACAGCTGTTTCTGAGCAACACGGGCTAATTTCTGACTCAATGTAAGTGGGCGCTGGCCTAAAGTACTTTACAGAATTGGGCACAATAACTCCCACACAGGTAGAAAAGGAAAGCAGCAAAGGGAAATGTGGAGTAATTTAATAGAAGATTGAAATTTTAAAGCATTAAATATACCAGTAAGCAGCCACTCAGTCTAATTACAGTGAAAGAACTAAACAGGCAGCAAAGAAGGAAAGACATGAAGAAAAGGGTTAACACTGTTGCAGTATAAAGGCTTAGGTACACATTATTTGCTGTGCAATACATACAAGATTGCCTGGTCCCTATCCTAACAGGTAGGACCTGATGTCCCATATTTTTTCCCAGGGTATTATATAGGGGCTCAGAATTATTTGCCCTAGCTGGAGGCTATTATCATGAAGTTATTGAGCAAATGGTCCCATAATAACCCAAGGAGGCACAAGAACACATTCTCCCAATGAAGCAGGGAAATTATTTCCTTCATCTCTTTGGGTTTTACTTTTTGTTATAGTTTGTGTAGGTGTGATTGACTCTGAGGGGGAAAACCTGGGGAAAATGCTTATGAAGCAGTACTAGGTGAGAAAGAAACTAGATGAGAAGAGGATGAGAAGAATAAAGTTGTGACTATTAGAGGAGGTTGGGAGAAGAGTCAGAGTTTTTTAAAAGTTGGCTTTTTCCCAAATTTCTTTTCTTTAATAATAGGAGCAGCACAAAAGTTCATGGGGAAAAAAAGTCTTCTTGGTAGCCTGCTAGGTCCAAAGAAGGTCTAGAACCTGTCAAATTTTCCTTGTGTTTCACAACACTACTGTTTCCTTTATATTTCATAATGGGGGAACTGATTCCTGGGGCTCCTTTTTTGGCCCACTTGTTTTTGAGTTGGCTTTCCTTGAAAATTGTTTTGAACTATGGTTATAGACATTTTTTGTACAGTGCCAAGAAGTAAATTAATTTCTGGCATCTTTTTTATCCTCTCTGTGGGCTGAGCCTGACAACTTTCACAGCCACCAGGTTGTCACATGTGTTGACTAATAGTCAATGGTAATCTAAAGCTCATAAGAAATCTCTGAAGTACCTGTAATGTATTAAAAATAGAAGTGGCTGGTTAGGTAGTCAGAAGTATTTCAGGAACATTTACTGACTATCCTTAGATATTGAGATGTGAATCAGAGTACAGGGCTTGCCTTCACTGTAGGACAGACAGCTCAGAAACATTTAACTGTTAAAAAGTTTGAGAGGATCACTTGTTTTGGGAAATTAAAAGTGTATTGCAGATTTCCTTAGTATACATTTCACTGTAAGGAAGCCACAATGCTGTGTATTCTGTGGCTACAGAATCCATAATTTGATTCAAAACACCAGCTTTTATAGGCTTGTGAGTACAAAGAGAGCCTTAAAACATAGATTTGAAAGTAAACCAATGCCATGGTCTTCTTCCTGAGATATGAGCTGTACCATTAGTCTCAAAAATGGGGAAAATACTAACAACTAAATATGTCAGTTTAAATGTTATTAATTATTTCACTTATGATAATTTTAACTAATATACTCATTGTGTACCCAGTCCGTAATCCCAAACTCTCCATGATTTCTCAGGTATCAGAACTCCCCCGCAACTTCTATGATGCAGTCAGTACAAAAATCTGTAGTGCATGAAAATTAGGACAGAACATGATTTACTCTAATGTAAATAACATAGGACTAACCGTACTAATTGAGTTATTCACTTTCATATTATTTCAAGAAAACCTTCCTTATTTAAATGAGTAAACCATAGAATTACAGCATGCTAAGAAACACAGTCCTATGCCTCAGACTGCATGGAGCCTTGATAATAGCCATGAGAAGCTGAACCTGGGAGGATCAGTGCAATCTTCTTAGGGATGTGGTAGAAATAAAAAATTTCAAATACTAAATCTAGTGTAACAAATACAGAACATCAGAAAAACCAGACCAAAAGTCCTTCTAGACAAGTATCCTGTCTACTGACAGTGGCCAAAGCTAGGTGCCCCAGAGGGAATGTGCAAAACAGGAAGTCATCTAGGGTATGTCTACACTACAAAGTTAGTTCGAACTAACGGACGTTAGTTCGAACTAACTTTCCTAGGCGCTACACTAGCGCTCCGTTAGTTAGAACTTAATTCAAACTAACGGAGCGCTAAGTTCGAACTAGGTAAACCTCATTTTACGAGGATTAAGCCTAGTTCGAACTAGCTAGTTCGAATTAAGGGCTGTGTAGACCCTTAATTCGAACTAGTGGGAGGCTAAGGCTTCCCAGGTTTCCCTGGTGGCCACTCTGGCCAACACCAGGGAAACTCTATTGCCCCCCTCCCGGCCCCGGAGCCCTTAAAGGGCCACGGGCTGGCTACACAGTTTGTGCCAGTTGCAAGGCTGCAAGCACCCGTGCCAGCAGACCCTGCACCTGCCACAGGATGAGCCAGCCACCCGAGGGCTCCCAGCCCTCCACTGCTCTCCAGGACCAGCCTGGCGGCTCCCAGGAGCCTGCCCGGGGGCACAAAAGGCAGGCGCCCGCTTGGTCAAGTGCGGAGATCGTGGACCTCATCGAGGTTTGGGGGGAAGCCTCCAATGTCCACGATCTCCGCACTAGCCACAGGAACGTGGCCGTCTACGGCCGCATGGCTGCCAGCCTGGCCGCCAGGGGCCACCAGCGCAGCCGGGAGCAGGTCCGCTGCAAGGTCGAAGACCTGCGGCAGTCCTACTCCCGGGCCTGCCAGCCAGGGGCCGACCCAGAGGCCTGCCCCCACTTCCACGCCCTGGACTGCCTCCTGGGGGCTCATGCCGTCCCTGCCCCCCGGGACGTGATTGACCCTGGGGCAGAGGGCTCGCTCCTGGAGACGGAGGAGGAGGGCTCTGAGAGCCAGGAGCCTGCCGCCAGCCTGCCCGGGACCCGGGACCCCCGAGGCACCCCACAGAGCCGCTTGCCTGTGTCATCTGAGGCCGGGGAGGCGTCCACCTGTGAGTACCATCGTGTTCCCCTTATGTGTACGTGGGGCTGGGGCGAGAGGGAGCCCCGGGACCGTGCGCCTGGGCCTTGCCCACCACGGAGCAGCAGCTGGGGATCCTGCAGGGGCCCTGGCCTTGCACAGGGGAGCTGGGTTTCACACACCTGGGCCCCTGGGGTAATTGACCGCTGGTCTTGTTGCACCACAGCTGCAGCACCTGGGCCTGCAAGGCGCACCACACCGCCTGCAGCAGCTGCCCGTGCCCGGGCAAGCAGGAGAGCCAGGAACGAGGAGGAGTATCAGCGGCGGCACCTCCAGTTCATGGACCACCAGCTCTGCACCCAGGACCACTGGGTCCAGGAGGACCTGAGGCTGCGCCGGAGGAGTCTGGAGGCCCTGGAGGAGCAGGGCCGTGCCCTGCGAGGCCACCTCCAGAGCCTGCTCGACCGCTTCCCATTTCCTCCTCCCCCTGCTCCTCCTGCTCCGCCTGCTCCCCCTCCTGCTCCCGCTCCTGCTTCCGCTCCTGCCCCCCCCCCACAACCATTTCCCACCGACGCCCCCGGACCCGCAGTGTGGCGAGACGGGAGAGGCAGCCGGACTCCCACCCCTGAGCTTTCCTTTCCCTTCCTCCCTTACCTCCCCTTCCAGCTCCCTCGTCCCAGGTTTCTCCCTCCCCTCTCCCACCCTCATTCCTCCCTTCCACCACCCAGTTCTGTGAAATAAACAGACATTTTGGTTTCAAAAACAGGTGTCTTTATTTTACAGTAGGGAGGGAGGGGAAAGGGGAAGGGGGGGGGTAGGGTGGAAGAAGGCCCCAGTGGGGCATGCAGGGAGAGGTCAGTCCTCCTCCTCCACCAGGAAGCTCTCCCGCAGGGCTTCCCGGATCCGGACAGCCCCCCGCTGGGCTTCCCGGATGGCGGTGGTGCGAGGCTGACCATAGTGTCCAGCCATGCGGTCAGCCTCAGCCATCCAGGCTGGCAGGAAAGTCTCCCCCTTCCGCTCACACAAATTGTGGAGCACACAACAAGCTGCCACCACGGGAGGGATGTTGTGCTCGGCCAGGTCCAGACGGGTGAGGAGGCATCGAAAGCGGGCTTTCAGTCGTCCAAAGTCCCCCTCCACCACGATGCGGGCCCTGGTCAGCCTGGCATTGAAGGCCTGGCGGGAGGGATTGAGGTGCCCCGTGTAGGGCTTCATGAGCCAGGGCTGCAGTGGGTAGGCGGCATCCCCCACCAGGCACATGGGCATGTCCTCGTCCCCGACCCTGATGTGCCGGTCAGGGAAGAAGGTTCCGTCCTGCAGCCGCTGGCACACGGAGGAGTTGCGGTACACCCGGGCGTCATGTGCTTTGCTGGACCAGCCCACATTAATGTCTGTGAACTGTCCCCGGTGGTCACACACGGCCTGCAGGATCACGGAGAAGTACCCCTTGCGGTTGACGTACCGGGACGCCTGGTGTTCCGGGGCACGGATGGGGATGTGCATCCCGTCGATGGCCCCCCCGCAGTTGGGGAAGCCGAGGGCGCCGAATCCCCGGATGACGGCGTCCGGGTCGGCAAGGCGGACCACCCTGCGGAACAGCACTCGGTTGATGGCCTTGACCACCTGCGGAGAGAGACACAGCAAAGCGCCAATCAGTGGGGCGCCCGGGTGGCTGGGAGCGTGCGTGCCCTGGCAGTGCCCCGCACCCCACTCCCGGAAGCAACCCCCCTGGCAGCGTGTAGTACGGCCGGGACAGCCCGACCCCTCCGGTGCGGGGCGCTTTCGCCTCCTCCCGCCCCCCCTTTGTCCCTGGGGCGGCCCATCCCCTCCTCGCAGCCTCCCTCCCCCCCGGCTCGGTGGCCGACAAGTGCCATACCTGCATGAGCACCGCTCCGACGGTGGATCTCCCTACGCCGAATTGGTTCCCAACGGATCGGTAGCTGTCCGGCGTGGAGAGCTTCCAGAGGGCGATGGCCACCCGCTTCTGGAGGGGGATGGCGGGTCTCATGCGAGTGTCCCTTCTGCGCAGGGCAGGGGCGAGCCACTCGCAGAGCTCCAGGAAGGTGTCCCTCCTCATCCTGAAGTTCTGGGTCCACTGTCGGTCCTCCCAGCGCTACAGGACGATGCGGTCCCACCAGTCGGTGCTGGTGTCCAGACGCCAGACGCGGCAGGGCACGCCGGTGCCGGGGCGCCGCCGCGGCTTCTCCACGGCCCCTAGGGCAGCCAGGCGGAGAGGCAGGGGGCTGACGTGCACCAGGTGGTGCCAGGCAGCCTCGAGCCATTGCTGGCAGGCTTGCAGCAGCAAGTCCAGAACGTGCACCAGAAGGTGCAGGGCGAGCCGTGGCTCCATGTTGCCACCTGCGGCGGCCCCCCCGAAGGGAAGCACCGACACAGACGGGCACAGAGACCAACGCTTTGCTGTCCCTCGGCGAGGTTGGCAAGCAAGCAGGAAAAGCTGAGAACCGGCTGTCCAGGGGGGTCCCTTTAAGCTCGAGCCTCAGATAGCCTCAGACAGCAGCCACACAAAGCAACTACTGACCTGATGCCCTGCCAGAACCGGTTTCAGCTGCCCTTAAATGCCCCCCTGCGTCCAATCAGTGTGGACGCGCTAGTTCGAATTAGCAAAACGCTAATTCGAACTAGTTTTTAGTTCTAGATGTGCTAGTTCGAATTAGCTTAGTTCGAATTAACTAATTCGAACTAAATTAGTTCGAATTAGCGCTGTAGTGTAGACGTACCCCAAGTGATCCCTCCCCTGTCATCCATTCCCAGCTTTAGACAAGCAGAGACTGGGGACATAACTCCTGCCCATCCTGGCTAATAGCCATTGATGGACCTATCATTCATGAATTTATCTAGTTCTTTTTGAACCCTGTTAAAGTTCTGGTCTTTACAACATCCTCTGGCAAGGAATTCCACAGATTAACTGTGTGTTGTGTGAAGAAATACTTCCTTTTGTTTGTTTTAAAGCTGCTACCTTTAATTTCATTTGGTGACCTCTAGTTCTTATGTTATGGGAACAAGTAAATAACTTTTTCTTATTTACTTTCTCCACGTTAGTCATGTTTCTATAGACCTTTATCATGTTTTATAGACCCCCTTAGTCTCCTCTTTTCTAAACTGAAAAGTCCCAGTTTTATTAATTTTTCCTCATATGGCAGGAATACTGTACCCCTAATCTTTTCTGAACTTTTTCCAATGCCAAGATATCTTTTTTGAGATGAGGTGACCACATCTGCATACAGTATTTAAGATGTGGGTGTACCATGGATTTATACAGAGGCAATAAAATATTCTCTGTCTTCTTCTCTATCCCTTTTTTAATTATTCCTAGCATTCTGTTTGCTTTTTTTGATGACTCCTGCACATTGAGTGGATGTTTTCAGAGAAGTATCCACAATGACCTTAAGACCTCCCTCTTGAATGGTAGTAGCTAATTGAGTCCCTATTATTTTTTATATATAGTTGGGATTGTGTTTTTCAATATGTATTACTTTGCATTTATCAACAGGGTTTTACTGCACTGTGAGTAATTTTCCGTTATAAAACCCATCCCTGTGTTCCAGCCCAGCTTGGTGAGGCCTCTGGGTATGTGTAAAAGGTGTGAGATATGACCATTATACCTCCATCTCTCTTCATATTTTGCAGAAGCGGAGGGAAGAAGAGAGGTGAATTATTTAGTGAGATGCAGTAACTACACATTGTGGAAATAAAGGAAGGGTCCCACATCAGAGGCTGGGGCATGTAATCTAACTGGGGGTATGTCTACACTACCCCGCTAGTTCGAACTAGGAGGGTAATGTAGTCATCCGCAGTTGCAAATGAAGCCCGGGATTTGAATTTCCCGGGCTTCATTTGCATGAAGCCGGCCGGCGCCATTTATAAATGCCGGCTAGTTCGAACCCCGTGCCGCGCGTCTACACGCGGCACGGAGTAGCTAGTTCGGATTAGGCTTCTAATCCGAACTAGCTACTCCGTGCCGCATGTAGCCACGCGGCACGGGGTTCAAACTATCCAGCATTTAAAAATTAGGCTTCTAAAAATTAGGCTTCTAATCCGAACTAGCTACTCCGTGGCCTTCCACATGCAGAAGTTTTGGAGCCACTGCTGGTCGTTCCGCCACTCCATCACCAGCCGGTCCCACCAGTCCAAACTGGTGTCGACCCTCCAGAAACTCCTCTCCACTGTGGGGGTGCGGTTGCCAGAGTGTAGCTCCCGCCCCTAGGGAAAGGGTCCCCAGAATGAGCTCAGGGTTGAGCTTGGTCAGGACCAGGAAGGCAGCTGGCACAAAGTGCTGCAAAAACTGCAGCATGGCCGTGTGGGGCCATCACATGTCCAGGGGCAGCTCCGGCTCCATGGCACCAAGAGAAAAGCTGTGGCAACCAAAAAAGTAGGGCAACCACAGTAGGCACTGCAAGAGCTTTACTGTTCCTTGAAGAAGTAGCAAGCAGTATTAAGTCCAGCTCCAAGTTTTTGACCTGCCAAATGCTTAGGTTAGATCAGACAGAATCAATGGGCAGGTGTTCTTGGTAGAGGGGACAGTCACAGATTATTCATAGTTTTTGAAGTGCTTTTCCCTGCCTGCTGTCTCCATCAGTCATTCCTCTGGCTATGCCTTAAATCTCCCATCATCCAATCATCAAATCATGCCTTTTATTGTAATGATGGTAAGTATAATTGGATCAGAATTACTGGAAAATAAGTTCAGTACAAAATAAGGAAGGTAATCTGGTGAAGGAGACCTTGTTTGAGCTATGTTTGGCCTCACTTCAGTTTTAATTCCAGTCTCCAACCAATCAGCTGCAATGACTTCCAATAGAGAACACTTTTTAAAAATTTGCATCCAAATGTACAAGGTCTTAAAGGTGCAGAAACTAAACTTGTTCATCACAGTTATTAAAATCTCTACCACCATGGAAGCAGTCAATAATCCTTATTTCATCAGGAGATTTGGATTTTTAGCTTGGCTCTGTTTAAAATAATAATATGCTTACATATCTTACTGAATTTGGAGTCTCTGAGTGTCACCTTAGGAAAGTCACTTAACCACTCTGATTCAGTTTTCCTAGTGTAAAATGAGGATAATGATAATTACCTGCTTCATAGGAGATTTGCCAAAATTAGTCACTTAATGTAAATTGTCATGCAATTACTAAGTATTATTATTACTAGTAACTTAACATTATAATACAGTACTGAAATGGAGGAAACTGATCTTAAGATTTCCCTTCATCTACCCAACATAATATATTGTATTGATCATACAGTACGCTACTTGAATCACAGAAAATACAGTGGGTTACAACCATACATTTGAGGAGCTGGTGGGAGGGAGGGGAAATTAATTAATTGGGGAGATATTTCCCAAGGATATTTTGAACCATTTACTCTGTGCCTTCAAAATACTTGATGATATTTTTGAATAGACAAACTGATCCTAACTTCTATGAGATCAAAGAAAATGGGGTTATTCAAAGAAAACCTTTTTGCAGAGGAAAAAAATTATATTTAATCAATAAAACTGTATTGCTTATGTTGTGACTAGTAATCTATAAAAGGTACACTGCTGCTTACAGATCCTGTCCATTTCATCTTTTCCAAGTCACTACTGTCAATTACTTTGTATATTTCTGTTTGAGGAAACGGGGTACAATAAATTATTTTATCTCAATTATTATTGCGCTATTAATATGATGAATTTCATTTTTTCTTGCACTCATAAGCCGTTGTCCACATATACAGAGTTATTTCATTAACATTTAGAATTGTGAAAAGACAGCACTCTGATACTGTCTTTTGTAATTGGTACAGTGTTATTTCCAAACAGTGCTTTTTGTATGAAACATTGTTTGATGCAAACTGACAGCTTGATCACTGTGATGCTGCAGTATTAACTTGGTTCTTGGCAGGATGACATTTCTTGTAACATGCATGCATTGCATTTATTTTGATTTTAGTCCTAACCCAAGTAAAGTGTGTTACTATTCTCTTACAGAGTGAGCAAATCAGGCATTTGATTGGAAATGTTCTTCCTAACAATGCCACCTAACCAGCAATACACTGAAACTGCTCTGTTGTTTATGTATATATTTTGTCTTTGTTTTGATTTGTTTTTTAATGGCACAAAGTTGGATTTACAGAGAAATAATACAGCACAGTTAAAGAGTATTTTTAAAAATTAATTTAAGAAATTAATGAATACAGTTGTGGTGTATCTAAGCAAATGATAATTGATTTTAACAATAGACAAGGTGATTGTGTTCCACAATACTGATGTTACATTCATTGCTGCTGTTTGGTGGTTTACTTAGCTGACATTTGTGCCAAGTTCTGCCACGCTGTTAATGTTGCCAGTCACCCCAATTGAACTTGATTGTGGGTGCATTAACAAACTCCTCCGGGTGATTGTGATGGTCACAATCTACCTTGCTAAAATCGGTGTAGCTGTCCTGTTCTGTAGCCCTCTGTTGAGTGCTTTCTAAACACCAAAGGCGGTGTGTGGAGGAGGAGGGGGCAAAATAGCAATAAAGCAAATAGAGACTGGTAACTTTCTACAGAAACTGCATCTGTCTGAAAAATAAAAGGTTTTATTACAAATGTTTGACATAAATCTACTCACAACAACTTATGGTTGTATTAGTACTCCCACAAATAGCTTGACCAGGGTAGTAAATGCATTTGCTGAGCAGGTTTCAAGGGCCAGGTTTTTTAAAGGTGTCAGCTCCTGTTGACCTCAGAGCTGTTGCATGCTGACCATTTTTGAAACCTAGATGACTGTTTTGGTGCCTAGATGAGAGCATATTTAAAAAAAAAGAAAATACAGTCTTGTCCCATGCAGCTTACAGCTGAGTTAAGTTAAATTCACAATATAATCCTGAAACTCTCTTTCTTTCTGGTTTGTTTGATCAAACTAAACCCAAACCTCACAGTTTTCACCAGTGAGAGAGGTTTTAGTAATCTGAAGGAATCTGCTTTTGCTTTGTGATACCTGACACATTTCAACAGGAATAGTTTCTTCCCTGATCTGAATGACTAAACAAAACATATATATCCCACCTCATCCTGAACATTATTTGCTATGAGCAATTATTTAAACCTTTCTTCCTTTATCAAATTCCACTGACGAATTAGCATTAATTTTGCTCTTTTAGCTTCAGTGGGAAAAATTTATTTTCTGACAAGGCTGTATTTCCCTTCCATAAATGTTCAAAAACATCCTCAGCATCCATTCATTGTACACTGCAGTAACCTGTCTGCATCCACAAATAAGTAGCTCCAGTAGCTGAAACAAAAGTCTTTCTTCTAACATCCAGCTCTACCTTGAACAGAAAATTCCACAAACAGAGATGTAAACATAATGCTATGCTCTCAAGTAATAAGTGTCAACAAAACAGATTCCACTTTAACACTGCAATGGATTACAATAGCCATCTCCTTACAAACAACTATTGGGAAAAAAGTATCCCAGACTTTAGTACTTGTTCATTAAGATGTCAGTCACTCCTCTTTTACAGCTATTAATTTGCTCTTCTGAAGAAAAAAATACAAAGGTAAAAAGGAGCAATATTAAGGGTACCAACAATAGGAATGAATGAATCTTCTTATTACTCATCAGAAAATTTACAATAAATAATTTCTGACAAGTTTAACCTTTATTTCTATTCATAGTGTCCATAAGCAGTTTAAGATAGTTATCTGAAATTAACTAATTTACTAGGTGAATTTTTTTTTTTTTTTAAAAATGTGGGGATTGAATATAGAAAGACTGTCTTTGTATTGAAGTCTCAGAGGGGTAGCCATGTTCGTCTGTAACAGTCTGGACAATACTGGTTAGTCATCACTGGTTCATGAAATCACGTGGTATTCTGTATCACTATCATGCACAAGTACTTATAGTACACATATAGTACAATTACCTCCATGAGGTGGACTTCCCAACGCCAAACTGGCTGCCCACTGACTGGTAGCTCTCAGGGGTGGCGCGCTTCCAGTGGGCGATTGCGACCCGCTTCTCCAGGGGGATGGCAGGCCACAGGTGAGTGTTGCAAGCCAGGCACATAGCTCCAAAAAAGGTTGCCTTCCACATGCAGAAGTTTTGGAGCCACTGCTGGTCGTTCCGCCACTCCATGACCAGCCGGTCCCACCAGTCCAAACTGGTGTCGACCCTCCAGAAACGCCTCTCCACTGTGGGGGTGCGGTTGCCAGAGTGTAGCTCCCGCCCCCAGGGAAAGGATCCCCAGAATGAGCTCAGGGTTGAGCTTGGTCAGGACCAGGAAGGCAGCTGGCACAAAGTGCTGCAAAAACTGCAGCATGGCCGTGTGGGGCCATGACGTGCCCAGGGGCAGCTCCGGCTCCATGGCACCAAGAGAAAAGCTGTGGCAACCAAAAAAGTAGGGCAACCACAGTAGGCACTGCAAGAGCTTTACTGTTCCTTGAAGAAGTAGCAAGCACTCAGCAGAAGCAGAGAAGTGGCTGTCCCGGGGGGGGGGGGGGGAGGAGGAGGGTCCCTTTAGGTGCATCTCTGTGCAAGGCTCCAGCACCAGTACTCAGAAGTAACTGGTGACCTAAAGCCCTGGATGAAGTGGTTCTGGGTGGCCATTTATGTGAGAGAGTGTCTGATCAGTGTGGATGCTCTTTCGCAAAAGTGCATTGCTTTTTCCATGCGCTTTTGTTTGTGGACACTCTTTCAGAAGAAGTTTTTTCGGAAGATCTCTCCACTTCAGGAAGAAGCCTGCAGTCTAGACGTAGCCTGGGTTAGTACATCTCTGCTTAAAAGATTTGAGAAAACACATCAGCCAAATAAACACAGAATTCAGAACAACTCTGGGAGGTGCTGTACATCAGCCCAAGAACTGATTGTATCAGATAATGGTGACATAGAACTGGCTATTACTACATCAATTCTTGGAATTCTATGTTGCTTGCATTGATCTTAACCTCATAGTAACCTGAACATTTAAAATATCAGTAGAGCTAAACACTACAGTGATCCTGTTGATGCCACAAAAGAAGCAAACATGGGAATTTATATTACAAGCTCAAACCTATGTGCACTTTCTTAGAAGATACCCACATGATTCTGTGACCTGTTGCCTTCTGTCTCCTCTAAACCACATTACAGCATCCAACACATTTTACTTGACTGTCTTGTACAGGGGAAAAATTGATCTAATTGCAGCAGGAGAAAAAGCTTGCTGAGCATCATCTGAAACAAGAGAGAGCGTAGCCCTTGGGAGCATGATGTATCACACACTTGGAAATGTCTGGAACAATTGTAAAGTGTACATTACATTGAAGAGCAAATAGAACATAGACAAGGTGGATACTGTCATCAATTGCTTCTGCTGAAATGTTACTGCCAGTATTTTTTCTCCTCCTTTACCTATAGTGTGTGGAGTTTGCGCACTGACTAGTCAGCATTACCATGTTCTAATAGAAATAAAACCAATATACTTAGTAAACACAACAGTACTGCCACATGTGCTAGTGTAGCCTTTGCAGTTCGGGCTGTCCCTGAAATATAGCAAATAATTCCCTTTAGCTAGAAAAATGTGTGTATGGTTTGTTTTTGAAAATTGAATTTACCCTTTAATTCCAATTAGAGGGGGGAAAATTAGTCATTGTATTGATACCCACCTTATGTAGCCTTAAAAGGGGCCAAACCAAAGCTGGTTACTTAACCAGAGGTAATAAAATTGTACATAATATATTTAGGGATGCTTTGGATTATCACATCAAGACCACTGGTTGCTTGGGACCTGATACAAAGACTTATGAAATTAACAGACTCTGATTGACTTCAATGAGCTTTGGATTAGACCCTGTTTGAAGATATATAAGTCTCCTGCAAATACAAAATAAAGTTTGAAAAACTTCAGTGTCCATAAATATTGACTGTACCTAATGATAACAATAATACAATCAGCTAATTTGTGAGGATTGTTTATTATTTGCATTATAATGGAGCCTAAATGCCTCCATTGATCTGAGGGCCCCATTGTGTTAGAGCTGTATGTACACCCAATGAGAGAATACTTGGAGATGACACTGTTGCATGCAAGACCTATAAAAGGTGGAAGAAGAAACGGACACAAAAAGAGGTGAAGTGACCTTGCTGAAGTTCACACAATATATTAGGGAAATTAGGAACCAGGAGAAGCAGAATTAAAGCCTAGGCTTCTTGACTAACAACTTAGAGTTTCTCCGTTACACCACACTGCCTCTCTGACTAGAGGACAATTTGTGGACAACAGATGGGAATTTCTAAAATATATTCATATTCAGCATTTTTTTCTCTTCACAACCTGGCCATTGGCAGAGTGTGATTTTTCTCACATCTATTCAAACTGAAATTATTTGTCTTAAGGCTGTTTCTGAGCAGTTAATGGCGAATATTTGATATCCCATAGGTTACATGGTACATTTCTGTTCCCTGACCAATAGCTCTGGTTTGATAAAAAACAGTGATAAATAGAGCCCTGCATGGATGCAAAATTTGTATCTGTGTCTACATCTGTATCTGCAAAAATGAACTGTGGGTATCCGCATCCACATCTGCAGATGCAGATACCCCTGGATATAAAGCAGATATCCACAGGGCTCTAGCAATAAATGGTTGTTTGGAAGTATCCATTTTGTTCTGTGTGGAACTAGAAGGGCAGATATAGTGAGAAAGGCTGTTCCTATACTAATTTCAGCTGGAAACAGAGGTAATGCAAATCTCATCATGTTCTTGTGTGATTTCCAGCTCAATTTTGCAGACTTGAGGATTGAATAAGCTTTGGGGGAAGCTTATCTGAATAAAACCAGAACTCTGAACCTTTCCAAGGGTGCCCATCACTAATTCAGAATGGATTTGTTTTTCAATGACTTCAGTCTCAGTCAATGTCAGATGCTTTGTGACCTGGCAAAGATAGTGACATTAGTCTATGTTCTCTTACATCTATTATACTGGGTAAAATCTCAATAATATGGCTTAGTTGTAAGCCCTTTTATATTTAAGGCACTCATACTCAGTAGTAGCTGTGTTGTTGTAGCTGTGTGGGTCCCAGGATATTAGGGTATGTCTACACTACCCTCCTAGTTCGAACTAGGAGGGTAATGTAGGCATACTGCACTTGCAAATGAAGCCCAGGATTTGAATTTTCCGGGCATCATTTGCATAAACTGGGCACCGCCATTTTTAAATCCCTGCTCGTTCGAACCCCGTGCCGCGCGGCTACACGCGGCACGAACTAGGTAGTTCGGACTAGGCTTCCTAATCCGAACTACCGTTACTCCTCGTGGAATGAGGAGTAACGGTAGTTCGAACTAGGAAGCCTAGTCCGAAGTACCTAGTTCGTGCTGCATGTAGCCACGCGGCACGGGGTTCGAATGAGCAGGGATTTAAAAATGGCGGCGCCCAGTTTATGCAAATGAAGCCCGGGAAATTCAAATCCCGGGCTTCATTTGCAAGTGCGGTATGTCTACATTACCCCGCTAGTTCGAACTAGCGGGGTAGTGTAGACATACCCTTAGAGATAAAAAGTGAGTGAGGTAAAATCTTTTATTGGTCCAACTTCTGTTGGTGAGAGAGACACGTTTTCAAGCTTACAGAAGTAGAGTTCTGGGTGAGTTCAAAAGTCAATGTCTCTTGCCAATACAAATCACTCCAATAAAAGATATTAACTTACCCACCTTTTCTCTCTGACACAGTAGTGACAATAGTCAATGTAGCACAGTACTATAAACCCAGGGTAGAGAACCTTTTTTGGGTTGGCCGCTGAAAAAATCAGTTGGGTTGGGAGCAACAGGAGCTGGCGTGCCAGCATGGGCTCCCCTATGCTGGGGAGGAGGGGCCCTGAGTCCTGGGGACCGAATCCAGGCAAGACGGAGACTGCATTTGGCCCCTGGACCTTAGATTCCACACCCCTGCTATAAGGTGTTAAACTTTACATTTTCTCCTTCATTCCTTTGTGGCATGTCTCAAGTGGAAATGTAAAGATCCATAAAGATTTTTTAAAAGATTATGGTAACCATAACCTTTGTATCTACTTGAAAATCCATGTGTGAATGTGTTTATTTATAACTCAGCAAGAAACAAATTCTGCCTCTCTAAATACAAGGATCTTAACATCCAAGGTTGTTTGTGAGCTATAGCTGACTACAAAATGTCTGATACATAAATATATAAAGTCTCTGATATCATCATCCCAATCATTACCTATTACACATACATTTGAACTTCCTGTAGTTTGAAAGGTGCTATGCAAAATCAAATTCTTTTCTAATTCTATATCATTAGCAGTATCATTAAGGAGAGTTATCAAAATGACTTGCTGGGGGAAATGACATATATATACACACTCTAATGGCACAAATTATTTTGTAATAGACAAAAATGACACAAGATCAGAATTCAGCCACATAAATACAGAGGTAAAATGTATAATGAGTCATGAGCACTGTAGTGATCAACTCCAAAGTATCTGCAAAGATTAAGGCTAGGTTTGTAGTGTTACCAATCCAAGCCATAGGAGTCAGATCAAAGACAGTAGATACATTAGGAGAATTCATTGACTTTCTTAAATGCATTTTTTTCTCTTCTGGTTCATCTCTGCCCCACAGTGGAAGGGGTGGCAATGCATTCTGAATGCAAACAACATTCAGCTGTTGGGTCTGACTGCCTTACATATGATAAAAAACAACAAATGGTCTGGTAGCACTTTATAGACTAACAAAACATATAGATGGTAACAAGAGCTTTCGTGGGACAGCCCACTTCTTCAGATGACCGGAGTTATGAGTTTAGGATGTGCACACACAAAATAAATAGGATAGGGGAAGGGGAGGGAAGAAAAAAGAAGAATCAAAGTCGATAGTATCCTTCTGAGCTGTTTGCACCTTCAAAGGCTATTAAGTTGATAGTGTCCCAACCAACGTTCATCACTATTGAGTCCATTAGCATATGAATTGAATTTGTGAATGAACTGTAATTCCAATGCTTCCCATGTGATAGTGAGACATACAAGTTAGGATCAAGATTCAATAGCCTTCACCCTAAAACACATACAATGAGTTTCGAAGAGCTTAGTATTTGGACATGCATTTCTGTGAACAATTCTACCTGTATAGTGCCTGTCTAGTGACAAATCTTCAGCTCAGACTGAATAATCTAAGTTGAGTGTTGGGAAGATATGCAGTAAAATTGGTGGCAAAATTTTGGATGGAACAGTTTAAAATGTAGTTTCATCAAAATGTAGCAAAAATGTATCAAATTTTACTAAATGTTTGAAAAGAAAAAGTAGAAATGATTTGCTTCAGTTTTCTTGTTTCATTTAATTAATTGGTTTAGTTCTCTTTTCCAGTCACCAGAAGAAGGTAGAGGAAAGAATTCCCCTCCGTACGCACCTACTGCTCCTTAATGCCAGCCCTTCCCTCACATATACCTTTAAAAAGAAATGAGCACTAAAAGATCAGCACTTTGGTGACTTCACAAGTCCCTTTCCCCCACCTCACATGCCTCACACACTTGCTCCAATAGCTAATATTCTTAAACTCTACAGGCTGTCCTCATGGCTCTGCAGGAAGAGGAACAGGACCCCCAGCTTATTGCAGGACACCTCCTCACCTCTCTCCATGCTCTGCTCATGCAGCACGACCCCTCCCGTTCTTCCCTACAGACTCTGCACTGTGGCTTCTGTTGACTGGACACCAGTTCCAGCTGGTGGGGGTGGATCATCATAGAGCAGTGGGACAACCAGCAGTGGCTCCAGAATTTCTGCATGCAGAGGGAAGGACACCTTCAAGGAGCTGCGTGAGTGTCCCTGCTCTCAGGCAATGGGACACCCACATGTGACCAGCTGTCCCCCTCCAGAAGTGGGTCGCCATCATTATCTGGAAGCTTGGCAGACAGCTACCACTCCATCAGGAACCAGTTTGGCATGGGTTATGCCAAATTGTCCCCCGGAGGGTGGTGAACTGCTGGAATGGGGTTCCCTAGGGAAGGTGGAGAGGAATGGTGAAGGTTCCCTCCCTGGAAGGGTTTTCAGTCTCACCTTGACAAAGCCCTGACAGGGGATAGGATAAGTAGGAAGTTGGTCATGGTGCATCTTTGGCGGAGGGGAGGAGTGTTGGGTTCAGGGATCTCCCAAGGGCCCTGGCAATCCTGTGAGTCTCTGTTTGTCTCCTTCTATCGGTGGCGAGGGCCATCAACACCATCCTGCTGTGCCAACTCATCATTTGGACCCCATCATCACCAGCTTTGTTGCCATGGGCTTCTCCAACTGCGGGGGCACCATTGATGGCACCCATATCCCCATCTGGGGCCCCAACCACCGGGCATCTGAATATATCAACTGGAAGAGGTACTTTTCAGTCATGGACCACTGAGGCCAGTTCACAGACATCAACACTGGGTAGTCAGGGAAGGCACACAACACCCACATCTTTCATAACTTCAGCCTCTATGAGTCTAAGTACAAAAAAGTGGTGTTGCAGCCTCCTTATTCCATAAACCCTAGAAAATTAAAAGATGACAAAAAGGGCTCAATCTATTAAACTTATCAAAGATAGATAGGGAATTATTGGATTACATTTTCTAAACCCATTTAATAATGGACTCTTCAGTCTAGCACAGAAAAGTTTAACATGATCCAATGGCTGGAAGTTGAAGCTAGACAAATTAAAGACTAGCAAGAAGACATGATTTTTTTTAACAGTGACATGAATTAGTATTTGGAATAATGCACCAATGTTCAGGGTGGATCACTGAACAATTTTTAAAACACCAGATGGTTTTCTAGAAGCTATGGCAGGGGTGGGCAAAAGCTTCTCAGTGGGCCGGATCTGGCCCACCTAGGGCTTTGATCTGGCCCATGAGGCAGTGCATAACAGGGATGTGCCGCTGGGTTGTGCCCCACCCCTCCTTCACTGAACTGCTGGAAAGGAGGCAGCCAGGGGCAGATGACCGTTTTGCGGGACTCTGGGCAGCATAATTCCGCAGGGGCCCCCCCCGTGCCACGGCGCATGCGCAATGATGCCATGTGCATGCGCGGCAGCGCCACGGCGCATGCGCGGGGCTTTCTGAAGTGCGGGGCCTGGGGCAGCCGCCCCGTTCGCCCTGCCCTATATCTTCCCCTGCCTAGGCAGCACTGGGGCTGAGGCTCCTCAACAGTGCCTCAGCCATGCGGCCTGGGGCCAGCCCCAGAGGTGCTGTTACCATGGCCATGCGGTCTGGGGCCAGCCCTAGGCTGCATGGCCGTGGTAGCGGCACCTCTGGGGCCGGCCCCAGGCTGCATAGCCGTGGTAGTAGCACCTCTGGGGCAAGCCCCAGGCTGCCTGGCCACAGTAGCGATGCCTTCGGGGCTGGCCCCATGCCACTTGGCCACGGCAGTGGCGCCTCTGGCCTCCAGGGCAGCCTGTGGACACTGTGCCTCAGGGCCAGTCTGGACTGCATGGCTGCAACAATGTCTCCTGCCTCCGGGACTGGCCATGGCAGTGGCATCTCCTGCCTCTGGAGCCACATGCCTGTGGCAGTGGTGCCTCCGGCCTCTGGGCCTGGCCCTGGACTGCATGACCACCGAGGCAGCGGGGCCTCCCTCTGGGGTGGCCAGGACAGCATAGCTCTAGTCGTTGCTGCAAGGGGGCACGAAGCCAGGTAAGGTTCCCCCTCATTCCCAGACTCCCTCACCCCAATCCCATCACTTCCCTCCCTCTCAAGACCTGGCACCCCCAGCTTGCTCCAACACCCTCCCTTGTTCTTGCACCCTCTCTCCTGGCCACACGCTGCACCCTCTCTTGTTCCTGCTCCCTCCACCTGGCCAGAAACCCTGCTCCCAGCCTGCTTTGCACCCCAGTTCCCTCCCAGATCCTGCACCCCATCCCTGTCCTACTTGCTGGCAGCCCTGTATCACACACTGTATCCCTCATTTTTGTCCCTATCCTAGAGTATGTCTACACTACCCCCCTAGTTCGAACTAGGGGGCTAATGTAGTCATACGGAGTTGCAAATGAAGCCCGGGATTTGAATTTCCCGGGCTTCATTTGCATAAAGCCGACCGGCGCCATTTTTAAATGCCGGCTAGGTCGGACCCCGTGCCGCGCGGCTACACGCGACACGGACTAGCTAGTTCGGATTAGACTTCCTAATCCGAACTAGCTATACACTTCGTACCTGGAACAAGGTGTACAGCTAGTTCGGGCTTCATTTGCAACTCCGTATGACTACATTACCCCCCTAGTTCAAACTAGGGGGGTAGTGTAGACATACCCCTAGAGACTAAGGAGGTCCATAAAATCCTCTAAATCCAGAACCCCAGAAAAGTAAATCTAGTCTATGGGAAGCCCTGAATCTCAGTTTCCCCCTTCCCCTTTCTCCGTGAGGTTGGGGCATGAGAGGAGTGAGGTGTCTCATTTGGGGCCACATCATTGAGCATTGGGGGGGTTTGGAGGAGTTTTTTTGCTTCTCACTTGTGTGGTCCCCAGCTGATTTTTTTGTGGGTCAGTGACCCCAGGCCCAAAAAGGCTTTCGTACCCCTGCCATAAATAAAGAAAACATTGAAACCTTTTGTGTTGGATGTAATATTTTACTTTATTTAAAATGAAGTTTGAGAAACTAATATGAGAAAGTTAAAACATTTAATCTGTTTTGTAATTTAAATTAAACCATTCTTACTAACTGCAGCCTGTTCAGAAAACAAGGTCACCATACCCAGAAGGGTAGTGCTCAACCCCGCCCTCTTCCAGGTCTGCCCACGACCACTTCCAAAATTTGTGAAGTGGCCCCCCTTCCAATATTGCCCATCCCAGAGCTATGATCTAGGAATTATTTGGGGGAAGCTCTATGGAAGCCTGTCTCGTAGAAGAGATCCAATTATCACAGTGGTCTCTTCTGTCCTTGGGTTCTATGGGTCTAAGTGGCATCCAAATTTTGCATTCCCTCATTCAGTGAGAAATACAACAGTTCCATGACTAGGGTTCCCAAGTGACTGTGGAGCAGGGAGGAAAATTTTCTTCATACTATAAAAGCGGCGAGGAGTCCTGTGGCACCTTATAGACTAACTGAAGTGTTGGAGCATAAGCTTTCGTGGGCAAAGACCCCCTTCGTCAGATGCATGTCTTTGCCCACGAAAGCTTATGCTCCAACACTTCAGTTAGTCTATAAGGTGCCACAGGACTCCTCGCCGCTTTTGCAGATTCAGACTAACACGGCTACCCTTCTGATTCTTCATACTATATTAGTAGATCTTGTGTGTGAAATGATGTTTTCAGTTTTCCATAATAGTTTTATTTATAATTGTCATCCTATTAGTGTAGTATGTTAATCTTTCATTTTCTCAAATATTTGTATGTTGCTTGACTGGAAATCATTAGCATATTAAAAACTCCTTTTCTATAGTGTTTGGCAGAGTAGGCTTATTGTGCTGAGCTAATTGGTAAACTAAATAATCCTAGATATAAAAAAGAAATCAGTATATGTATAGGAAAGTAATATACTGTAAACATTTTGTGCATAGTTTAAAATGAGATATCTGCTGTGTGTCTACTTGAATCTAGCTATTAAAAATATTTACTTTATTAGGTAATTGATTGTTGAAATCCTGTTCACCCATCCAAAGAATACTATTTAAATTGCATGCTATTTGTCAGGAATTAAATGACTTCCATATTGTGACATAAATTATTGTTTTGGCAGCTGAAGATGATACTTAACAAGTCAATGTTTGCCAATGGTTAACTCAGCTACTACAGCTATCTCCTATTTTAAATAGACTGGGAATTGTGGTATTATACTACTATATGATAGATGCTGATTATGGAAGAAGGGTTTAGTTGATTCCTTTTAGAATTGATAGGATTATAACATGTTTTATGAAAAAACTGATTATTTGGTATGGCAGCTCAGTTACTTAGTAATAGAGAAACAAATGTTTTCTATTACTAAGGACTAGTTTTCCTTAAAATAGTAACTGAAAGTTAATGTTATATTGAAAAAGCTTGCTACTTACTAGCTACTTGACCTGGCAGGATTGTGGTCTTGGTCTAAAGAGGCAATTGTTCTGATTCAAAACTCCAGGGCTACGTCTACACTGGCCCCTTTTCCGGAAGGGGCATGTTAATTTCACCTATCATAGTAGGGAAATCCGCGGGGGATTTAAATATCCCCCGCGACATTTAAATAAAAATGTCCGCCACTTTTTTCCAGCTTTTAAAAAAGCCGGAAAAGAGCGTCTACACTGGCCCCGATCCTCCGGAAAAAGCGCCCTTTTCCGGAGGCTCTTATTCCTACTTTGAAGGGAAAGTACTTCAAAGTAGGAATAAGAGCCTCCGGAAAAGGGTGCTTTTTCCGGAGGATCGGGGCCAGTGTAGACGCTCTTTTCCGGCTTTTTTAAAAGCCGGAAAAAAGCGGCGGACATTTTTATTTAAATGCCGCGGGGGATATTTAAATCCCCCGCGGATTTCCCTACTACGATAGGTGAAATTAACATGCCCCTTCCGGAAAAGGGACCAGTGTAGACGAGCCCCAGCTGTATCACAGATTTGGTCTATGATGTTAGCCCATCACATGATCTCACTGTGATGCAGTTTATGGATCTGCAAAATGGGCATAATAATATTATCCTACTTTACAAAGATGTTTTAAAATTAATTGATTGATGTTTGTACTGAAGTGCATTGAGATCCCTCAATAAAGCGTGCTCTGCAATTGCAGAATATTAACTATTACTACAAGCAAATTGTGGCTTCTATGTGTCTGACTTTCAAATATTCCCATAGGTCACATTTTCCTTTGAGAACATCTTTATCAACAAAACATATTCTTAGGCATTGAATGATCAGATTTTTATCACAAAATATTTATAAACATCACAATACACACACGCACACACACAATCATTTCTAACCATAAGTAAGAAAAATGCTGTTTGAGAACTTAGAGTTGAGTAAAATATATTTACTCTTGTATATTTTTACATGTGATCGACAATTTATGTTTTAATAGTTATGCAGCTTTAACTTTTTGAATCTGTCTTGTCATTAAATTGTTATTGTCTGAGCCACTACATTTCCTGCAACAGAGTGTGATGATGTATCAGGGAGCCCCCAACCCTGTACCCCTGTCTGCAGCCAGATGTGACTCTCAGTCAGCCATTAGCATAGGAGGCTTTATTGGTTCTCAGGGACACAGGCGATGGTAGCAGGATACACTCAGAGCAGACAGCCTTATCCCTGCTGGGGGGAAGGGGTTCAAGGGCCCCTGAACCCACCTGTCCTGGCTTTAGTCTGCCTTGCTCATCTTCTTCACCCAGACTTTCCCTTCTCACAGCCACTCCTCACTCACTCCCCCCAGGCAGCTACACCCCTTCCTTTGTTCAAACTCCTTCCCCTGGCCAGGTATGAAGTTGTTGGGCCATTGTCTACATGTCTTGGCTCAGGAGACCCCCATACCCCGCTGGGCCCTGCACAGACACAGGCACTGCTAGAGTCCCTGCAGAGTACCATAGGATCACAAAAGCAGACGGCACCCCCACTATGTCACACAGAGAAAATTTAAATGGATACAAATAAAAACCTTAAAACTTACAATATTACACAAGTTTAAATATTTAATTGATCTAAAATCTTTAAGTACATAAAACTAAATATTAATATCTATCTAAATTATACAGAAAATTGAATTCTGCCAACCTACCTCTCTCCTGTGAGATAGAAAGATAGATCTCTTCTGTAACTATGCATTAATTTGCCCTAGTGAAAAATGTTGCCTTCTATTCATCCAGATGCCCCTAGAGACCTCCTTAGCTGTTAACATCAAAGATTTAAAGGCATTTCTTCTGCAATACATATACTTTTATGAAAGCTAACTGTTTGTCAGGATTTTTATTGACCGCACAGTTTTCTTTATTAAAACTGTGGTTGTGTGATTGTAATTCTAGCTCCACCCAATCTCCACATACATTTTGAGATGTGCAAACCAAGGAATTATATATTTCTAGCCATCTGCCATGCATATTTGAAAATATATTTGTTTAATGGATTAAATCTTTTTCATGATATACTGTTGGTGGAATTCCCAGGTGGTAAGATTTGTAGAACAGGTGATGTTTCAAAAGTCTAACCCATAAGGCCCCTTACAATATATTTCATTAACCTTTAAAGTTTTTTTCTAAGTCTTTTGTCCATTGTTCATCAGATGTACAGCCCAGCTGTTTGTCAGATCAAGTCAAACTAAAATGTTGAACAATCCTTTCACGTAGATTCAAAGAGAAAGAAAGGTGTGTTTAAAAAATCACTTCCAGTTATACTATTAATCTTCCTCTTTATCAGATTATAAAATCCACTGATATGGATAACTAACTTCCAAAATCATCTTGCAGGGGCAAAAGGACCATTCCAGTGAATAAGTCTATCATAACTGAAATAGAAAAGTATTATAGTCAGATATTTGTAGAAATGTCTATTGTATCCAGCCTATATATCAACCAACAGGGTTTTAAGGCTTGGAAAGTGTGAAAAACAGAGTAAATAGCATTCTGGTCTGATTAATCCTGTGAAAGGAAACAAATCAGTAACACAGTCACTAGCAATATCTTCCTCCAAATCAATGAGCTGCTTCTTGAATTTTATCCTCTTTGACTTGTGCTCTTTCTATCCTTTACTTGCCATGATTTAGGGCCAGTTTTTTTCACAAGATTCTTCTCTGTTTCTATTTCCTAGAGACTTTCCCCCTGGACTTCTCTTCTTTTCTCCATCCATGCTGTCCTTGTGTAACCTCATCCACTCACATGATATTAGCTACCATCTCTATATCTCTAAGCTGATCCCTATTTGATCTAGTTTTCCATGCTTGCTCATGTGTCCTGCAGCCACCTCATGCATTTCTGGTTGTCTCTCCCATCTCGTTTGCTCTATTACCAACTCAAATTGAACAAGTTAAAACAGAGCTATTCAACATGCGGCCCGTAGGCCGCCTGTGGCCCATTTGCTTGCGGCCCATGATGCGGTTCGGGTTTACACAGGGCTCAACACGTGGCCTGCAGGTGGGAGCCAAAACAAAAAAGTAGTCAAAATAATGGTCTTCTCTTGATATGCATTTTAGTAGTTCAATTCCTGGATTGCTCATTAAAAGTGCTGTCATATGGGTGGAAATTGGGTAAATATTGCATTTATTAATATCAGCAGAACTGATTTACATGGGGCTCGTGTGTCATATAGTCTAGTCTTAATCTTTGTATTCATGCCCGTCAGTGAGAAAAAAGCTATTTGGATATATTTGCATATATATTTGCATGTATATGCAATCACACTTAAATTGCAGCCCTTGGCATGTGCTGGAGGTATCATTGTGGCCCCTGGGGCTTCCAAAGTTGAGTAGCCCTGGGTTAAAACAAAACTCCTTGACTTCTGTGCAAAATTCTACCTGCCCTTTTCCTATCCTGTCACTTAGGGCAGCAGTTCCCAACAACCAGTATAAGGACTGCAAACCCCTGCCTGCTACGGCCACAGCACTCAGCCAGGTCACGCCGCAGCTGCTAATGAGTCCTGCCTACTGGGAAGCCCCATTCCCTATGAGGTGTGTGCCTGTGCATACACTAAAAATTCTCCTTCCACCCTCCCATTGTGAGTGGCACTGAGGGCTGCCCCGTGAGCCGCAGCTGGAGCCAGGTGGGTGCTGTGAGCCTGAGACATGCATGGGGTGAGTGACCGTGTGCCTCTAGGCCCCAACTGTTAATGGCCTGAGGAGGAACTCTCAAGCCACCAGAAATGCGTGCCCACCCCTGTCACTTGTGCCTCAGACACTGCAGATCCCATGTGTGTGTCAGTGGCTGGGCTGTTGCCAGGCCTGGCAGGGCCGAGGTGGGGGTCTCTTCCCAGCCGTGAAAGAGCAGTTTGCTGCATGGCGGTACGGCCGCATGGAGCCTGGCACAGCAGCCTTAGAGCAGCTGCAACCCAGGCAGCCGTGCTCAGCTGGTGGCTGGGTGGCAGCGCAGGGCTAGTGGGGGGGAAGGACAAGCAATGGGGGCTCTGGGTGCAGGGCTACTGCTGGGGGGGCTCTAGGAGTGGGGAGCTCTAAGAGGCAGGGCTAGTAGTGCGGGGGGGCTATTGAGGCAGTGCTAGCACAGGGGGTTTTGGGGATGGGCAAATATTGGGGACTGGGGGCTGGGACTGGGACTGGGTGGGAGGCTCTGGGGTGGGGGTGTTGGATGTAGTGGGGCTCTGGAAACAGGAGGCTGGCCCTGGGGATCTGATAGTGGGATGCTCTAAGGGGTGGGAGGCTGGCACCGGAGGGGGGGGGGGTTGGGTGCAGGGGACTCTGCGGTAAGTGCCTGGCACTGGGAGGTAGTGAAGGGGTGGGGGGGGGGGCTCTAGGAGTTAGGGATAGCACTGGGGGACTCTGGAGGCCAGGGCTTTTGGCAGACTGGTAATATTTTATATGTGTATTTGCATATTCATTTTTGCAGAATGAATATGCAAATAAAATGTAACCAGTCTGCCAAAAGTTTTTGAATGGGTTTGCCAGTCCCTGGTATCAAAAAGATTGGGAACCACTGAGTAAGGGCATGTCTACACTAGGAATTCGAAATAATAACTCCTGAAATAACTATTTTAAATAAGTTTATTCCCAAAGGTAAGCAGGAGTTATTATTTTGAAATAAACAACCCCTTATTTCAAAATAATGGGCTTGGTAATGTGCATGTTCTGATTGTTATTTCAAAATAACTCCCTAGTGTAGACCAGGCCTTGGACACTTACGCAGCCCTCCTGGTCATCCTAGTTCACAAAAATGGTGTTATTCTTGACTCTTCTCTAATTACATCCAAGCTGTTACTATCTACTATCACTTATTCAGCACTTACATAGCAGTTAGTGGGGCTATACTCCTTGTCCGGCCTTTACAGTACTGTAGTCAAGAAGGGATCTCTGCTGCTATGAAGATCCCCTTTTTTGACCACTATATGGATCATGTTACTTATGACTGCTGATCTTCCAGGCTTTGTATAGCTCCCCTCCAGTTTACCCCCAGCTTTTGTGTTCTCCCATAGTACCTTTCTCCCTCCATCCCACTCCACCACTCCTTTTGACTTCTCTTCCTTCCATTTTCATTTCTGCCCTATCCACTCAGAATGCCATTCCTATCTCAGCATGGTAAGTCTCCTCTACCGTCTCTTAACTCCCCCATTAAAATTTATTTCTTACTAGAACCCCACAGACACTAATCCAGTTCACCAAGAATCTAATCACTCATCTGGTTTTTAAACAAAGCTCTAAAGTAGATGCAAACATTCCCATCTTGGATTCCAAGGAGGTCTGATTCTTGTTTTTGCCAATTTAAACTGTTAACTCTTTAGGGACAGGGACTGTACATATATCTTCTGCTTTGTGTAGAATATCACTGCTTGACACACAGTAATAATCTATTTTTGATTTTTGAAGCATAGAAGTTGTGTACAATAGTTTAAATGCATAGTAGAGAAACTCTTGATAGAACAATATGTTGGGCTTTAAAAGGTTAGCAAAAGTACGTTGAAGGCATTCATTATGCTCTAGATAGGCTATGAACTAGAAATCATGCTACCCTGTATGAGCATGGTATGCAAGTAAGGAAGGCTAGTACAATTACATGTCATCATCTTTAGCTTTTGCTCTAACAATGAACCTTATTGCACATTTAAATCAATGAAATCAGCCTGCATACTTTTTAATGGGTATTTCTTTTTTCAAAATTCTGAATAGAGTAGCATTTTGAACATTATTTTTTTTATTCAATACCAGCATTTTACTTGATCTTTACAAAAGTTTGACCTCAGTCAAAATAGAGAGATTGAGCAATTGTTAAAGCAGTGTGTTGTTTGAACAGTTAATATTATATTCATTCTATGAAAATCCTAGATCTCTCACACGAGGAAGGTTGCATAAGCCAAGAAATACATATCCCACCACTTTTATGATTTTGAAAACCATTTAATAGCAAAAAAGAAAAAAAAATATATTTGAAATGCAGCCAGCTAGTCAAAAAAGGGGACTCTGTTTCTTTAAGCTAGGGAGAAAAATAAAACCCAATCATTCCAAATGTATTGCTTTAGTCATCTGGTTTCATTCTATTAATGACCTTTAACATCTGCAAAAATATTGTGAGAAGCTAATTTTGTTTGTACTGAGGTGGTGCAGAACAGTTTCTGGCTGTCATTCTAGGATGTGCTATAAAATAAAATTGTCTTTCTGGGAGTCTGACAAAAACCTACTGTACAGGTCCAGTTTATTTACAACAGCCTAAAATGAAAAGAAAACAGAATTTTACAACATGCCAGCATTCGAAAAATGAGTAGTATTTACACATTTATAGACTTTTTAGTAATAGGGTTTCAAGATAGCCAGGAAGATTATTAGGTCAGTTTTTTATTTGTGGTGTTCCAGAAAAATCTTAAGAAGCAAAAACTATTTCTCAGCAAATGTTCTTCTCTTAGACTGTGAAAAAGCATCTCCACTATACTGCTTTTCAACAACAACCTCTTTAAAGCAGAGCTGTGGTCCCATCTCAGTGTGAATCCACAGCACTACAAGGGGAACTATTGCCTCTGAGGCACATACTTCCCCATGTTCTTGACACAACCCAGAGAGAAGGTGCAACGATAGACACCCTAGCTCCTGTATGCATACCCATTAATGCTAGGGCTGCCAGATGGTTTCAACAAAAATACCGGACACACTTGACATTACATCACAATCGACATTACATCTTATTTAGAAAATACCGGACATTTATATTTTCTCATTTATAATTTCTCAATTTGTTTCTCGAACAGAAAGCTCAAATACTGGACTGTCCGGTTCAAGACCGGACACATGGCAACCCTAATTAATACCATGGCTCCTCTTCCTTTGAAGCACACCAAGTAGCAGAACTCATCCTCTTCTGAGACTAGGAAAGTGCATTGTGACTAGTACTTAAGTGAGCTCCACACACACAGGATGGGAACAACTTTTAGTCACTTGGGTTGGTGATCATGAGAAATCTCATGGGCTTTCCGGCTTCCTGTATTGGACATTTGGACATTGTTGAAAGCAAGGAGTCTTCTGAATATGATAGAGCCACTCTCATTATATGATGAGGGAAGAGATGGACCCTCTAGTCAGGCTAGAATTGTTTTAGCTTCACAAAAAAAGCAATTGTAAGACTCCCCCAAAATTACACACACTGTGGATTGTGAATATAATTGGATAATATTTCTGAACATTGCATCTTGCTTCATTCTAATCCTGATGCTATTCAGATGTTCATCAGTGATCTTGGAGTAAACAAAACATCGCTGCTAACACAATTTTCAGGTGACATAAAAATAGGCAAATTATGATGAGGATAGGGCAGACATACAGAGCAATCTGGATTACTTGGTAAACTGGGCCTTTCAAATAAAATGTGTCTTATCAAAGCCAAATAGATACATGCATCTAAAAACAAGGGATGCAGGCCATTCCTTCAGAATGGAAGCCTGTCTCCTGGAAAGCAGTGACACTGAAAAGTGATTAGAGGACAGAGGGGACTAGCAAACGTACACGAGCTTTCCATGGAATGATGTGCTAAAAGGGCTACTGTGATCCTTGAAACTAGACGAAGAATAGGAGGGAAATGCACTCTTTCCATATATGGCATCTGAGGCTCTTATTGGAATTCTGTGCACAGCTCTGGTGTCTACATTTTAAGAAAGAATTTGAAAAATTGGAGAAGATGCAGAAAAGAGTCATAAACATGACTGGAGAGCTGGAAAAGAAGAGCAGAACAGAGGAGGCTTGATTACAAACTATAAGTATCTCAGCATGAGAAGAAAATCCCTGGGACTAAAGCACTTTTTAATCTAGTAGGGAAAGGCCTAACAATAACCAATGGCTGGAAGTAGAAGCCAGAAAAATGAAAAGTAGAAGTAAGGCAAAATGTTTAAAGACAATAATTAACCAATGGAACAAATTACCAATCTAAGGGGTGAATTTTCTACCTCTTGATGTCTTCATATCAATACTGGATGCCATTCTAGAAGGTATTCTGTAGTCAAGCACAAGCTATGCTTTTGTCAGACACAAATTATGGAGCTCGATACAGGGGTAAATGGGTGAAATTTAATAGCCTGTGACATATAGGAGGTCAAGCTAGATGATCTAATGGTCCCTTCTGGCCTTAAACTCTATGAATCTATGAAGGATGAGCTACAGTCTAATGTTCTGAGGGTGCCAAAAGAGCAGTCTTCCGGTATATCAAAGGGCTAATTGATTTACTTTAATTCTTTTCTTTAGAGAATATATCATGCTTGTCTGTATTTCTTTTAGTAACCAAAAGCCATTCATTATCCCATGTATCTGAAGATATCTTTTTTTCATTCTGTTCCAGTTCACTAACAGCTTAATCAAAAACATATTTATATAGGAATTATCTGCACATCCTCATGGTATGTGACATCATGTATTATCTGCATGAGATTCCACAGAAATAAATGGAAATATTATAGTATCTGTTACAGGAAGCTTTGGTGAATACCAGTGATGGGTAAAACCTCAGAATTTGGAGGCTTGATTGACAAGTATTCAGACCATTGTGTTACTATTTCAAGTTAGTCTTAAGCGATGGCTATTCAGACCTCTGAAAATGTAAAGCATTGTATACATTAGAAGTTCTATTACATATTATAAGTATCAAAATTTATTGGGCCTGCAAACTTGGGAGGAAGGTCTCCTGAGAACAGACTTTACTATTATGTCATCCCTTATGTTTCATATTTTAGGCAATTCTCAACATGATATAGGATCCTTTCCTGGGACACATTTTTCCTTAACACACTAGTAACCAGAGTGACATAAGTGCTCCAACACTAGCTATATACACTTAGGCTACGTCTACATTGGCCCCTTTTCCGAAAGGGGCATGCTAATTTCCACAGCAGCAGGTCGTAATAGGGAAATCCGTGGGGGATTTAAATATCCCCCGCGGCATTTAAATAAAAATGTCCGCCGCTTTTTTCCGGCTTTTAGAAAAGCCGGAAAAGAGCGTCTACACTGGCCCCAATCCTCCGGAAAAAAGCCCTTTTCCGGAGGATCTCTTATTCCTACTTTGAAGTAGGAATAAGAGATCCTCCGGAAAAGGGCTTTTTTCCGGAGGATCGGGGCCAAAGCCCTTTTCCGGAGGATCTCTTATTCCTACTTTGAAGTAGGAATAAGAGATCCTCCGGAAAAGGGCTTTTTTCCGGAGGATCGGGGCCAGTGTAGATGCTCTTTTCCGGCTTTTCTAAAAGCCGGAAAAAAGCGGCGGACATTCTTATTTATATGCCGCGGGGGATATTTAAATCCCCCCGCAGATTTCCCTATTACGACCTGTAAAATTAGCATGCCCCTTTCGGAAAAGGGGCCAATGTAGACGTAGCCTTAGGGCACATCTATACATCATGGCAAAAGTCGAATTAAGATATGCAACTTCAGCTACCTCTATTGTGTAGCTGAAGTCAAAATAGCTTAATTCGGCTTTTAGCACTGTCTACACAGCAGGAAGTCTAAGGACAAACTCTCTTCCTTTAACTTCCCTTACTGCTCATGAAATGAGGGTTACAGGAGCCAGAGTAAGAAATCCTCCATCTCAACATTATTTCAAAATAATGGCTTGCTGTATAGTTGTGCATTTCGTTATTTCAGAATAATGTCAGTTATTCCAAAATAATGCTGCTGTGGACGGACCATTAAATGGGCTAGTTATGAAGGTTTTAGGGCTAGATCAGTGATACATAATGAAGTAGCTGCACTTCTTTGGAAAATATACCCCACTGGTTTTAGCTGTAATTTAAGGGTTTAGAAATCTACCAACATCAGATGTGGCACAATTGAATGCATCATCTGGAATATATTTCCTTCGCTGATACCCACAACTGTCATTCCCATAATACTGATATGCTTTCTAAGAACAACCTGCCTATAATCATCCTCTACTTCCTCCCTCACTTAAAAGGTTCTGACTTGATTCAGATATACAAGGCCAGTATTTTATTCAGTTATTTTTCAATACTATATTACTCCTCTCCGTTACTTGATGATGTACATTTCATGTATCCTATTAAAAGTATTCTGTTCTAAAAATGTCCTCTCATGTATGTAATTCTCAAATTACAAAATAAGCTATTGTTTCTTCAGATTTCTGGTTCATTATTGTTCCTGAACTTGAGTATTTAAACCATAGTCTACCAAATCTATTCTTGCTTTGCAAATTATTCCCTGTAGTTTCTCCTTTTAAGATTCTCCTTGGAGTTCATGGAGTCTTCCATGACTAAATATGAGATACCTTCAAACAATCGTGCAAACAAGTCAGTGAGTAAGTAGGCTGATGAAGACAGTGGACAGGATTACCTATGCATTGTACAAACTCTGTCAGTAATTTAGGCAGTTCAGACTCAGCAAAACTGAAGCAATCGAGTACTTATAGTGGTAAAATATAGATAGATGGATAGAATTGGCCTCAAATGAGAATCTAGTGGGGAGTCTTTCTGCTGATGTAGTCATTTCCCTAGCCACACCCACAGCCGCATGGTTAATGAGTTACTATTCATATGGAAAGGCAGAGCACAGTGATGATTGCACAGACTGTAGATTCTTTGTGCACTAGGTGGAAATTTTTCCTTCTCATACGTCATCAATAACCTGCTGCAGTAACTCCTTGTGCCAAGCCACAAACGGAAACCAGGAAAGAAGACATTATGAAGGAGAAAGCCATGGCTTGGATAAAATTGCATTTTCTGAATGTTTAAAGCAATAAATAATTCAAGCAGAGTATAAAAAAAAAATCTTGTGTTTCCCTCAACCCTCTTCGCTAAGTCCCATATTTATATCAACACATATAATTTCATTATCTTAGGCAATTATTTATTGCAACATCAGTATTTGGGCCACTAATATTTAATACTACAGTATTTATAATAAGGAGGTGGGAAGATCCATGAGAGAGGAGGAGGTAGCATTGTGCCTTTGGAGAGACATCTTCTCCTACTAAGCATATGCACAAATATGGAACACTGTTCATTAATAAACTATGCTTACCATCTGTTATGTGATGGTCTTATCCCAAGTAGTATACATTATTATCAAAAACAACTAATAGTTTTGGAGCACCTTAAAGACTAACAAAACATGTAGATGGTACCATGAGATTTGATGGGCACATCTACATGTTTTGTTAGTCTTTAAGGTGCTCATTTTTTGATGGAAGGTGCTCCTCAAAAAATGAGGAGTAACGTTAGTTTGAACCAAGGGGTTTGGTTCAAACTAATGCGTCCCGGCGCGCACTTTCACTTTCGAAACAGCTGTTGATTGGAGTAACACGCAGGTGAAATCATGCTAACGAAGCGCGGGATATTTAAATCCCCGTTTCATTGACTATTTTGAATGCCTACATTTGCATCCATCCCTAGTTCGAACTAGGGTGCAAGTGTAGACATACCCTCTGAGATGTTATTCTGAAATAATGCTGCTGTGTGGACGTACCCTTAGGGATCTCAAGAATTAACTCTGAATTCTCTAGGCAGCAGGCAGATGATAAGTAGGAAAAGATTTTTAATAGAAGGAAAAAGGGGTAAGACAGAGAGCCAGCAGTAATGGTTTAGATATTTACTGACTGTTTTATAAATAAGTCCCTTCTTTTAGTCATGTAAGGAGCAAACTTTTCCAGTAAGATCCAGTAGGTAAAGAGTCTTTTAAGAGTAAAAGGTTTCTCCTGTTTTCTTCTGCGCATTAACCCAGTTACTCAGGCCAAATAAATGAGCCAAAATTAAAAATGATCCCCTATGAGAATATTATTGCTTGGTGTTTTTCACCATCTGGAACATCTGCTATTGGACTGTAGCAATGCAGATGTTCCAGGTGAGTGGAAAAATAAAAAAGATCAGTTCTACTCAGGTGATTTATTTATCCCAAAGCAAAGGAGTTAAAATGATAAAAACATTTGTGAAAATGTACAACAAAAAATACAGCTTTGTGTGAGAATCCTTATCTGTTATCAGAGACAGAAACCTTCTCCAAGCTCCCAGCACCTTTGCAAGCTCCCATGACTTATCATGGCCTTTCACAGATGAACCCTTT
Source organism: Pelodiscus sinensis (assembly GCF_052426305.1). Lineage (NCBI taxonomy): Eukaryota > Metazoa > Chordata > Testudines > Trionychidae > Pelodiscus > Pelodiscus sinensis. The sequence continues at coordinate 63,960,682 of NC_143053.1, read as the reverse complement.
CCACCAGCTCTACCTTTTACCAAACCTGTATGGGGATGAAATAGAGTCTGCCTGGACTTACAGACTCAGTCACAGCTGTGCTCACTGTCAGCTACAACTCAGCCTTTCTCCAAAGAAAACTTTCATACAGGTTCCTGGAAATCTTTTACAAGTATATATGTGAAAGAGACTCTCTGCACTGAGTCCAGTGATAGATATGGATTGCTAAAATAAACATGGCATAGACCTAACCCAGTATGGCAATTCTATCTATCTAATCTAACATTTGTGTAGGGCACATATCAATATGGCTTCTCAGGATTGAAAGCCCATCAATATTGATGGAAGGACTCCCATTGATGGAAGGATTTCAGTCAGAGCCGGCCCAAGGTACAGGCCAACCGGGATACTGCCTGGGGCGCCCCATTGTAGGGGGCACCGCACAGGGCTGCCGGGCCGGGTGGGGGTGGCACCGTGCATGCTCCGCATGCCCTTGGCGGTGCCACGCATGCGCCGCTTACCAGGGAGCGGGGCCACGCATGCACAGTGCACCCGGGCGGGGCTGCACATGCACCAGGCACCCAGGGGTGGGGAGCGCTGCACGCCCGGGGCGGAGCCGCACATGCGTCGCACTCCTGGGGGTGGTGCCATGCTCCCGGAGCCCAGGGCGCACGAATGGCTCGGGCCGGCCTTGACTTCAGTTGAATTGGATCAGGCCCTCAACTCTTGAAGGCAATTTAAGGCAGCACTTCTTTGAAGAAAAAGCAATGAGATCTTTTAATAGACAAGTAATCTATTATTAATTGATGAAAATCTGAGCAGAGAAAATCTGAGCTAGAGCAGAAAGATACTTTGGTGATCTCATGGCCTTAAGGACCATATTCCTGTAAATTTGGCTACTGTTGTTTCCGAGGTGTTGCGATCCCTCTTGTTTAAATCACAGGAATATTGTTAATACTCTCTATGTTTCTTTTAGCAATATGGGATTTTTCAGAGAATGTTGCTTTCTCTATCCTGCTCCAGAACTGAAAGTAAAAAAATGTATATATTATAGATGTTCCTTTCTGATGTGTATGTTTTGTGTAGCAGATAATTAATTGAACACTATTACAGCATTGATTAAGTTTTGATTTGTTAATTCTTTACAATATTGATTGAAATGCTTTGACATCATGTTCTTTCATCTTTCAGCAGCTGACATCTCTTTCTCACTTAACTGCTATCAAGTCACCTGTGAATTCTTCTTACTAAATTCATTTGGAAGTTCTTGCATAACTCTTGGCCTTTATTGATGCATTGCACTTCCTTCCCAAACAAAGCACTAAATAAGAACATTTAAAATAAACTTTTGAATCTGATTGGAGGGCCTCTGTGTTTGAAGTGCTGATTAATTAAATTTATTTATCTGTTTCTATTAAAGACCATTGTTACTTTTTTCAAGAAAACATATTGGGTTCTTTGAATACTTCTTACATTTTGTGCACAATAGCTCCAGGCCTTCAGTGTGGTGTCAGGAATAACTTGTACTAGCACAGGTGTGTTTGTGTTAGTGAATCATATTACAGGTATAATGGGAGTAAGACTGCATTTCTCAGAAGGCAGCAAGTAGACTGTTTTCTGTAAAGCAGTGCTGGGGGACCTCAGGCCTGTGGATTGGATGTGGCCCCTGGCTTGCCTGAATCCAGCCTCTGAGTCTCAAGGCCCCTCCCCAGCATTGGGGAGCCCATGAAAGCATTCCAGACCCTCCCCCTGTGCTGCTCCACTGCAGGGCTGGAGCACACAAATTGATTAGCCTGGGCCCTTCTAGGTTTTGGTGTGTGAGAGGAATGTGGGGAGTGTCTTTCTCCTTCTCAGTTGGGGACCTCGTGAGTAAGGGTTATTTTTTTTCTTTGCTTCTCACTTGTGTGCAGCCCCCAACTGCACACCGATCCAAAAAAGATTCCCTACCCCTGTTGTAAAACCAGGTGTCTATGTTACCATGAGACTGTACACACATCAGAAGGAGCCATAAACCTGCCCAGTGAATGGTTTGAAGCTGTTTTTCTGGACCTATAAATGTGTAATGTCTCTGGACCTGTGAGACTGGGAGTAAGTCCTACTAGAATGTAAGACAGAAAGAGATCCATCTTCTAAGCCACAGCATTCATAGGTACAGAAAAGCTATTACCAGCGGCGGATATAGGGCAGGGTGAGCGGGGCGGCTGCCCCGGGCCCCACGCTTCAATAGGCCCCACACCAGCCACACTCGCCCTGCCGTATATCTGCCGCTGCTGCCTTTACCTGCTGGAGCTGCCTCCGCCGCTGCCCTTCGCTGCGAGTCCATGAGTGGCTCCATTAGCCAGTGGCTCACGCGACGGCGGCTTGTTGCCAGGGAGGCGAAGGGCAATGCCTGGCCATGGCACCTGAGTATCCCGCTGCTCCACCCTCCTGCCCCGCCCAGAGAGAGGCTGGGGGTGGCACGGTTTCTGCCCTGGGGGGATCCCAGACCCCTTTCCCACCGCTCCCGGGGATAGAGCGACCTGCCCGCCAGGGAGACCCCATCTCCTCCCGCCAATCCCACCTCCCCCCACTCGTGGGTGCAGCGCAATCCAGCTCCACAGACATAGCCCCCCTCCCCACACACACACACACGTCCCTGGGAGCAGGGGGAGTTGCTAGCTGCCCCAGCTCAGCCAGGAGCAGTTAGAGAGGCTGAAATGGTAATTTTGGCCTGTCTGATGAGTCAGACACCCCTGCCCGCTGGTCCTCCCTATGGCTCATCTGTGCGCCATCCTCCACATAGCCACACCCTGCCTGCCCCCCAACCCAAATAACCACAGGCTGCCTACCCCCCAAATCCCAGCACCTAATGCTGCCTGGCCCCCCAAGTCCCAACAGCCACATGCTCCTTCCCCCCAACACCCAACGCTGCCTGCCCCCCCAAGCCTCAACACCCACACTCCACCTTGCCCCCACAAGTCCCAATGCTGCCTGGCTGAGTAACACCAATGCTGCCTGGCAAATACCAGCCATGGGCAGCCAAAGAGAATCTACTGTGAGCCAGGAGCGTTTTGTAGGTCTTTCGATTATATTGATTGAAAACGACCTGTGTAAAGAAATGAACTTTACTGACATAATTGAAGAATGTGCTGCCAAAAGAGCTAAACAGCAATAGTAGACTTAAATACAAATTAAAATGTTTAATTAATGCAGAATTGTGTTTAAGAATGAATTACAATATAATTAAAATAAAAATTATCCAACTATATTAAGTTTCTATCAAATTTAGCCAATTCACATTTAATATGAAAAATAGCCTTCAATTTGCGCATTTGATGCCTTTTTTCTATTTTATCTCCAAAGGGGGGCCCCGCAAAATTGTGCTGCCCTGGGCCCCGCAAAACTCTCATCCGCCCCTGGCTATTACTGGTCTACCTCGGGCAGATGAAATGTGAAAAGCTCTACATTTGGGGAGAGCAGAAAATGTTTTTGTGTAAGGTCATGTTTTTATAAAAACAAAAAACAGCAGCTCTTTGCCGGTAGGTGGAAAGATTGGAATAAGACACAGAAGATGGATAGTGGGCAGCATGTGGCCAAAGTACCAAAAGGTGTATGGATAGCAAATCCACACTTCTCTGTGTGGGTGGCTGAGTGGGTAGGTACAAATTTCAATTCACCATCAACTATGCAGTCATGACCTCTCTGTGTATAGATCAATAGATATAGATATATAAATGCATGTAAATATGTGATCATGGATCATTACAAATTAGTGCCTGGCTAATGGAAATAATTGGAAAAAAATTCTGCTGTGAGCTCAAGGACAATCTTTGCCTTACCCAGGGGATTGTAGATGATTTGGGAGGGGTTGTGTTACATTCCTTTCCTGGGTGGGATGTATTCAAGCCTTCTTATGTGTTTTCAAAAAACAGCTCAACCATTGCGAATTCACCCCATAGAGGTATGTGTTTTTGGAACTGCAGGTTATTTCTAGTATAGGTACCGCTATAACCTGTATCCAGTTAATGATTAGTGTTCTGTGCTTTTCAGCCATTGATTGCTGCAGATCGATGCATAGCTGTAAGATTAACATCATATGATCCTACATATGAAGTTTTTCCTGTGCCTATAATTTTTTTATTTTCCTAAGATTACTTTAATGGGTATATGATATGAAATTAATACTCTGCACTGCTGGGGTGCCTTCTCTTTGAGGATCTTAGAGAACTTTAGAATCACTATAGAAAATACCCCCATATGGTAGACAAACATTATCCTTATTTCACAATGATATTTACAAAGTTAAGTAATTTGGCCAAGATCTCATAGAAAATCAGTAGCAGAGCAAGGGACTACTCTCAGATCCTTTGACTCCTTAGGCCTTTTGAATATTTTGAAGAGCATAGCTAGAAACTGATCTGGATCTGGATTTCACTTAAATTAATTAGGACCTTGAGGTTCAGAGCCAGTGTTTCATTTTCCAATGGTAGCCATAACAATGGCTGTGAAGGCACCTGTGTGAAATGAATGTATGGTATGTTCCCAGTGGACAAATGCTCATTTCACATTAACCACCATTAAAAAAGGCATCACCTGACAGCTGTATCAGCATCCTCAGAAGAAAGGTCAAAGATTTAAGAGCTGGGAGGTTATACTACCTTCAGATCTCTGGGGAAGGTCATGTTGGTGGTACAGTCTGGAAAATCAATGTGCTGACATTACATCTTCCATGAATGTGACTTCAGGTCAATATAAAAGAGACTTCATTTTCTGAATATGCAGAGCACCTACCTTCTTGACCCCTAGATTTATAAGGTGTCTCAAGCTGAGCACCCAAAATTTAAGGGTCAAAATTATTAGTCGCTTTTTAAAATCGTGGTCTTAGTCTTGAAGGCCATTTAATTTCAAGGACATTAACCTTCTTATTTTTTAAATATGTGAAAAATACTGTAGTAAATATTAAACAAATTAGATGGTTTAATGATCAACTTAGCAGGAAGACACGTATCAAGCAAAACTTAATTGTTCAGTGACTGGCTCATGAAAATTTTGCGATGTGTCACAGGATAACAGGTCTCTGAAGGGGTTAGAGGCACAGCCAACTTCTGACATGCTCCACCAAAGGAAATAAGGCAACTCAGATTCACTTGGGACTTATTAACTCTAAATATCTGAGAGGCATTTAATTAGGCAGGGAAGCACCTGGGCATGATAAAAGGAAGTTACTCCAGGGATGCTAGCTAGGAGAACAGTGGGTCATGGGTAGAGAAACAGTTCTCAAACTGGAGAAAGCTCCTAGAGGGAAGACTTCTGGGGGAAAGTTGGTGAAGGGGACTCATCAGCAAAGAAAATAAGAATACTTCTGTGTGGGAGAGTTTCTGAAAGGAAGGGACTATGAATTCTAAGTCTCAGAGAAACATGGCTCCCATAAAAGATTTTATATCAAGCAACCCCAGAAGCCCTAGATTAGAGGAATTGTATGATCTCCTGAGGAAAGGTCATCACAGTTCAGCCTCTTCAGGGAACTTTATCCAAAAGAAAAGACCTTCCCCCAGCTAATGACAAGAAGCTCCTGATTCTACAGAACAGTTCTGGGTCATGAAGGTCTCACTTGTAAGGGTCCTTAGACACTCAGGCTCGGCCCTTTGCTCACCTGGAGGCCATGGAGCAGCTGCAAAGTCACAGGCTGAAAGCTGTCTTTATGGGTTATTTTAGGCAGGGAAGAGATCTGCAGAATATGGTGCAGAGCAAATGTGCAGAGCTGATTCAGATACAACTTCCTCCCACCCCTCCATGCCTGTCAGGACTTCATGAGTTGTGCTAAACAAGGACTTTCTGTGGCCACAGAGAAAAGGGCTAGATTTGACCCTCATGAAGAAAAAGATCTGCACATGTTTTACAAGGGAGAATAAGTACAGGAGACTATAGCCTTCCCTCAGTCTTTGTGCATAACTGCCACTGATGTTAATGAGAATGTTGTTCGCTAATGAGGGCCACATCATGACCCAATCTTATCCCCATTTCATAAATGAGAATACTGAGGTACAGAAAAGTAATGATGTCCAACGTGGATACTGTCACTGAGGGTATGTCTAGACTATATGCCTCTGCCAACAGAGGCATGTAAATTAGACTACCCGACATAGTCAATGAAGCAGGGATTTAAATATCCTCCTACTTCATTAAAATAAAAATGGACGCTGCGCTGTGCCGGCTCAGCTGATCGTCGCACAGCGCAGCAGTCAAGACGAGGATCGGTCAACAGGGAACGCCTTTGTTGACCACTCCCTTATGCCTTGTGAAACTAGGTTTACAGGAGCGGTCAACAAAGGCGTTGCCTGTCGACCAATCCACGTCTTGACTGCCACGCTGTGTCAACAATCAGCTGAGCTGGCACAGCACGGTGGCCATTTTTATTTTAATGAAGTGAGGGATATTTTAATCTCCGCTTCATTGACTATGTCGAGTAGTCTAATTTACATACCTCTGTCAGCAGAGGCATGTAGTCTAGACATACCCTGAGATATGGGCAAAACCAGCAATAGAAATTTGGTCTTCTGAGGCTCAGTTCCAAACTGTTAAACTACTTTGCTTGAAATTATCTGTAAACCGTGGCGTTTTCAGTCTGCTCTCATCAAAATAGATGAACATTCCGCATAGACCAATTTTAATCCTTTCTTGGACTTTATCCTTATTAGTAATACAGGCAGTGGCACAAGAACAAGCTTCTGCCTAAGACTTTTTCCACAAACTTGGTGTTCCTCAGTTTCCCTGCAGGACTTCCTTTGTGTAAGGGGACTGTTACCCCTTACTAAAACTCTGTGGGAGTTTTTGGTTTGCCAGCTCGCAGTATCTGAAGGGGAAGAGTTCATTAGACTGACTGACCCCAGAGACAATGGAAAGCAGCCAACACTCCAGCTCAGCCTGATTGACAGGTTGGACAGGCCAGTGAGGAAGGGGAGAGGCCAGGCCCCGTCCTCCCTGTGAGCTGGGATTGTTCTGGCTCTCTCTCTGAACAAACAAGCTGTGTGCAGAAGAGGTCCTGCAAAGACAGAGAGCTGAAAAGAGCAGTGCAAGCTGTATGAAGAAGTCCTGCAAAAGGAACAGAGAGCTGAGACACTGCTAAGAGGAGTGCAAGCTGTGCTGAGGGGCAGTTTTTGCAGCAGCAGAGCCAGGCATACACAACTCAAGGAGAGCAGACCCTGTGTTGAGCAGCAGACTGGCAGGGCTCTGAGAGCAAAAAGGAACAGAGAAGCAACACAAGGAGCTGGAACTGGCCAAGCAGCACAGCCTGCAGCTGGATGTGGTGAGCACGTGGGACCAGCAAAGTGTGGGGAAAGGCTCTGGACTGGGAGAGGGGTCTGGCCACTTCGAGCTTGAGACTGTGTGGTCACTACCAGAGCTAGCGTGTCCAGCCTGTAGCCCCTCCTGCAGCATATCCAGGGCCTCTAAGAAAGAGACTGTGGACTGTCCTTATACTCTGCAGGCTGCTGTTTTGATGTCCCTGTGCTACAGAGCAGAGCTGTGTGTTCTCATTTAACCATTCTCATTGTTTCTTATTCTTTTCTCTTTAATCCGTTGTTGTTTAATAAATTGTATTTGCTTTGAACCTTATGAAGTGGTCACTGGGCCAAGAAGGCCTGCAGTGTAAAGAGAGCACCTCGGAGTGGGGACACCCTAACTCCTGCCCCTAGTGACTACAAGGTCAGGGATTAAGCCCCAGGAAATCTGGGCCCAGCCTTGTTGGGGTTTCAAGGGCTCTGCTACTCAGGAGAGTGGAGGGGGAGCCCTCAGGATCAGGGAGCCGTGGGGTAAAAGAAGTGGGAGCGGGGACTCAGATCCTTTCGCTGGTTCATTTCACCGGGGTGTATAGAAGCCAAGAAAGTGCCCCACAATAGCGGGACCATTCCCCCGCTTACATTTGTCCAGGCCTATAGTTCCCTCTAAAACAGGTAGGAGGTTCCAAACCCTCCACATTCTGGTTGGAGTTAACAAAATGCACCACTCATTATGATCAATAGTAAGTACTTGCACCTCCATACATGTGGCAAGCACTGGGCATACAGATTACTCAGCAGAAGAACCCTGCTTCCATGTACTAGGCCTTGTTTAGGTCCTTCTTTTCTTTATTTCACTTTTATTCTACAAAAATATTTTTATATGAGCTACAAAAATGTAAAACAGAAGTAATACAGTGGTGAGTCAGGCTCTTGGATTCTACCACAACTCTAGTTCCATTACCTAGTAACTAAACTATTTTCTAGTCTTGTTATAAAAGATAGTCGACTGTCACCAGACCAAGACATGAGAGTTTTAATGCCTCCAAAATCCTGTGGGAAAAGGAGTGGTATAAAGCTCAGAGAGGCACTCCTTTAACCTTTAAAAATATGGTATTTTTATTGATGGGAGATTCCTTTTGGGGCTTATAAGCACTACAAAAAATAAAGTAGGTAGCCAGTTAAAGTAAAGCCAGATCATCACAGAGTGGAAATCAATTTATGCTGATTTACATGAACTGAGGATTCAGCCCACTAGAATGTTGAAAAGATGGAAGGTGTGAAGTTTGATGCTGTTGTTACATGTATAAGGAGGAATGAAATTCTGATACCTCATTCTTGTGAAAGATTATAACAATCACAGCACTGGTATGTGTATGTTAGAGCATCCAAGGAAGTTCAAAAAGTGAGAATCCTCCTCTCTGGAATGAATTAAGGATCACATCTAAGGAAATTACTGCAAGTTCTTCAGTGTTGGTTGCATAATAATAACATCTTGACACACATTCTCTGGGAAGACAGGCTGATATATAAATACAGAGAGACAAACAGAAGAAATGCACACATCCCCAACCTAACCTCTTATAAGAGTGGATCAGTTTGAACAAGTTTGCAGTCTATCCATCAGTCAAACACTCAATTGTGAATTTTAATTAAACAAAATTCTATTGCCAAAATTTCATTCAAATGCCAAAACTAGCACTTAGCTGAAACATATATGCAGAATATTTAGGTTTTTCTGGTTACATTCCAGTCCAGCTGTTCTTAAGTACAACAACTTAATCACTACAGAGGAGTAGTTATAAAGTTGGGAGAGCAGAAGAATGGTACCTCTATTAATTTAAGATACAGCATTTTTAGCTGGTCTGTAAATGACAAGAAATGGAAATACTTTCATTAATCAGCCTTAAATGCATGTTAAAATTATTTATGATGTGCCTACTAATAGATAAATTACACTTTGATGAAATGCAGAATTTGTTTAAGAAGTAAGCTTTTCTTTAGCATCAGACTGGAAATATATTTTGGACTGCACCTGGTCTTTGAATTGACACAGTTATCAGAAAACAACTTGGAAAAAGCAATCAATTATTTGCTCTGCAACCAAACAAATATTGTCACAATATTTAATATGATCTTCCATTAAGAAATTTGTAATTATAAAATAATCAGTGAAACAATGCCGTTGTGTCCCTATCTAAGCAATAACCTATAAAACACATGCAGTTTGGCAAACACAGACTCAAAAACCCTGTCTGCCTGAGTTCTTATTCCAGCCCATTGCTCCCCCTTACTCATATAAGCTTTTCATAATGTAAAACATTTCTTCATTTCCAACAGATAATACTTTCAGTTGAAAGGTAATTTTTAAAGTCTATTACTTGCATTCTTAGTGAAGAGTACGATGTAGCATTTTGTTCTAATATGCCATTGAAATTGTTTGAGTAGATACACCATGGAATCAAATACAAAATGTCAAAATGGTTTCTATTAACTATGCACATTTGCACTGCTTCAGTTAATGGGCATGTTTTTGTTCTTCTCCTTCATCTTTGCATCTATAAGATGAAATGATTCAGTTAATGTAACTGAAAAGTACATTGAAAAGGTAGAACAAATTACAAAAACATCAAACCACTATTCCACCCACGTACTTTATTTTATAATGAAGTTTAATAATGACAAAATTGTCTTTAGATTTAAACATCAGTCATTTCTGCAATTGTGGTTAATGTGAAAATCTCACCCACAGTAATGTTTTATGAAAACACAGTAGAAATTGTACATCACATTTTAGACTGAAATGTCATAATGAAACCTTAACTAGATATTATTGAAATATATAGTACGTTAAAAGTAATTTGCCATAACTTGAGGGATTGAAACAGGGACTTTGTCCCTATCAGCATTACAGGTGTGAAAAGGTTCTTTCTTTTTTTTATAAACTCTATATTGTGCTTTACCTCCATTATGGTGAGAGACTCTTTGATACCATGTTTCATATAAAATACTGTTGTAATAGCTAAATGACTTGTTTTGTGCTGATGGTGCCATAAAATGGAGAGAGCAAACAGCACCGCAAATATTATTTTCTCCAAAGGACACAAAATAGATTTGTCTTCCCTTCATTTTAAAGTAAGAAGTCTCCTACCTCTCTCAGTTTTTTATTTGCTACTCTAGCCTTATAAGCCATGATGCGTACCAAAAATGTTAGCCCCTGAGTGGGCTGTATTCAGAAGACAACATCTCTGCTGTTTGAAGGTCACAGCTCAGGCTTCTGCACCCAAAGTGATTCAGCAGCACAAACTTTCTTCATTATTACATACGTTCTGCTGCAAGGCGCAAAGCAGGGATACAAGCTTAATTGAAATGGTTCAGGGGAGGTTAAACATTGTCCTTCTCTAGCTGAATGAATTTTTAGATATTGAAATTTAATTTGGGTCAAAGTTGGATTAGCTGCCATGGAAACTGAACTGAAGTGGCTCTCAAAAAATAAATTTAAAAATACCTAGTGTCCTGCATGTTCAGGTTCTGTTAGCTGTCAAGTGAGAGCACCACTTCTTTCAGTAAATACATTTAAAGCTAGTTTTCTGAAAAATCTGTAACTATGAACCTGCATAGTGAGATGAGGCAGGCCATCATAGAGACTTCCAAAAAGGAACAGGTCAGTCAACCCTACTGTGTCTGTCAACAATCAGTGCTGTTCTATTCAAGTGTGCCCCATTACAGAGTTTTTGTCTATATTTGTTGCTTCTTTATACTTTGCTAATGGACTGTTGTTTTCATCAGTGCTGACCAGTGGAATTCTAGACGTCTTTTGCTAAATTCTCTGGAAAATGTTATCATTGGTCACCAGATGGCAGTATAATATCACAATCCTACACTTTCCCCTATATATGTGAAGATTTAAGAAGCAAAAATGGGTTCAAGTGACTTAGGACTTGTACTACTGATCACAGTGACGCTGGAGAGATGACACTGAGCCCCAAGAACAGGGCACATTGGGTCTAACGGGGTCACAGCAGGAAAGTGTTCTGATGTTTTTGCTGAAGAAAAAAAACCTTTGTTATTATTGAGAAGTTGTGAAAACTAATAAAATGTAGACATATTCTTGTAATATGGCCTGTCCTGTGAATTGCTAGCATCATGACTTCTGAGCAATCAGAGTGCTCTGCACTGAAACAATGGGCAAATTTATTTTTGAGGGGAAAATATATAATATTATTATTAGAGTGCAACTAGACCCAGAGCTATATTTATGGGCAATAAGGGTGGTTGGCATTTTTTAATATCAGGCCAAGAATAAATAAACTATCCTAGTGTACTTTACTGTATTAGTCATTCTCTCAGGACATATCTTCCCATAGCCCATGTACTCCTAAACTCTAGTTTAATCTGAGGAATCCTTTACTCAATTATTTTAGCCAGCTTGTTAGACTAGGATGTTTTTATTTCCAACCTATTAATTATGGACTTTTTCATTTCTAAGAGGCTGTATGCTTAAACTCTACACTCAATTTTAAAATATTCAGTCCATCATAATCATAAACTCAAAGTTCCTGGGCTGATACGTGGGAAATCTTTAGGACCGATTTTGCAACACACTCTCTCTCCCTCTTTCAGACACAAGTGGCCAACCGGATCTTGACTGTAACTCCACTCACTCCAGTGGAGTTGCAGAAGGCTGTGAGAAGAAATAGGCCTAAAAATCACAGGTGTGCTGTTAACATCCCTTCAGATTTAAAGTCCCCCCATTGTTTTGCTTTTCTAGTCGAAAGGTTTATTTTTAATGGTAGAAGCATGTAATGGAAAAAGGAAATGGATGCTGCTAACTGCCCAGCTGTGAGGGTGGGACCACAGAGGAGAAAGTAAACAAAAGTTCTTACTGGTTCAGAAGGGGAAGGCACACCAGCGAAGGGAGGTCCATGTGACCTCCTTATGTGACCCTCTACATGACTCTACCCTGCCCCCAGCTCAGGACCTGCCTGCTCTTCCTCCCTCCTATGTTATCTGGGGGAGGAGGGTCTGCGGATGCTATGGAAGCCAGAGGAGCTGCTGGCAGATCTGCTCCTTTCCCTATTGCCCCTCTCATCAGGAAAAGGAGCAGAACTCCCAGCCCCATCCCTGCCCCTCCACAGAGCTGTTGCTTCTTTGTGTAAAGGGGTGAGGGTGTGGGGCTGCCAGTACCGCTTCTTTCCCGATAGGGAGGGACAGTGGGGAAAGGATCAGAACACTGGCAGCTCCTCCACCTGCCGTTGTGCTCCCCAGCCAGCCCTGTATGCAGAGATGCAGAAGTTAATGGAGGGGCTGAGGATGGCTGGCAGGGAGTTTTGCTGATATGCTACTCCAGCTAAAAATAACTTGCCAGTATGGCTCCATGGGCCCCTAGGCAACCTGATTTGTTGAATGGTGACACAATGCTCATCTCTGTACAGAGCAAGGATTAGATAAAATCCACACCCAAATAAGATCACTATATGTTGTGTTGAAAAGGAGACATCTCAGATCTAGCAAGGAAAAAGAAGTTAATGGAACCAGAGTTCCCTGCAAGGTAGGTGCTTGTGTAGCCACTCAAGAGAGAACCAAATGCTGCCCAGCTGATTAGCAGAAGCCCACAGCTATGTTTGTGTTTCTATTGGTGGTGCACATTAAAAAAATTTATTGCACACGTGGATGGAAAAAAATCTACACATGGATGGAAATGATTAGAGGGAACATTGACTGGAACCCTTATTCACTGTTACATCACTACAGAATTAAGCGTGGTCTATGGTTTTAAGTCAAATTATAGCTGGCTTACTTCCATTATAGCAGTCACCACTGAACATCTTTTTAATCTTTCGTGAAAAATGCAAAAAAAAAAAGAGGAAACAGTAAAAACATTTGAAATGTAAAGCATTAAGGAAGGCTTTTACTTTAATTACATCTCTTATCCCCTTTGCCTTTACTGTAGAGGTTATTTAATAGAGAGAAAGACCTATTTGACCTATTTAAAGACAGAATTAACTGTTCTTTTTGGAGAGGTAGAGAGACAAAGTTCATTTAGACAGGCTGTAGCTGTCATAGTTAGAGGAGACTTATCCCTTTCCTTTAAGACAAAACTAGGTAAATACATAAAAGGGAAGAGAAAAGAATAACAAAAATAACAAATGTGTCTGCTATCTTTGGTGCTGACTCTCAAACTCACTGCTGGAGAAACTGGCCCAACACAGTCTTATCACTCACTGTAAGACCTGACAAACTTAAGGCATTGCTTTTAGCTGCCTCGCAGGTAACAGATTCACAACAGGGCTGCAAAACATGTTGTTGTCTTGTCTGGCTAAGCCACATTCCTATTAGAAGCCAAAAAAGAAAGGGAGAGAGGAAATAAGAGAAATAAGGTGGAGAAGGTAAATTACACTTGGGGGAGGATGAGAGCAGGAATCCAAGTCTCACATGCAGGATTTAGCTGAAACTAGCGAAGGCTGTGGTCTCATCAGGATGCTCTTTGGCATGGTTTGGTCAGAATATTTTTCAGGAAGAGGATGAAAAAGCCCAGTGGTCTCATGTTGTAAGCTGAGGTATAAGTAGGCAGTGGGGGTGGCAGCCATGATGGCAAAATTGGCTTTTTACTGTCAGGTGTCAGAGGGGTAGCCATGTTAGCGAGAACAACAAGGAGTCCAGTGGCACTTTAAAGACTAACAAATGTATTCGAACATTAGGGCATAAGCTTTCATGAGCTATAACTCACTTCCTCAGAAGCAGAAGAGAAAATAAAAGAAAAATGGACACAGAGATGGGAATGTGACATCAGTGCTAATTAAATCAGAGTGGATGTCACTTTACAGTCAATGAGTCTTACTCAGTCCCATCGAGTGACCCCTGACAAACAACAGTCAAGAAGAGGGTACAGTCTCATCCCATTTACATTAACCATTCAAAACACATTTTGGTAATTTCCACTGTAAACATTTCCTCCCATGTCTAGGATTTTTCAGCTCATTGTCTTGACCATGAGCCTTGCCAACCCTTTATTGAGTTCCGATTAAACTATCCATGTTGTACCACTCTATTTATCCCAACTTTTACTGAATTTTATAACACATTTTATGGAACAGGCTAATTTGGACTTTTGTTAACCTGGACTGCCCTGGACATCATAGTTAAGCAGGCAAATGAACAATGTATTAGACATCAAGTGACCAGAATTCATGGCACAGCCATGCAGCAGTATTGCTTATTAAGACTAATAGGCTGCATGGAAGGATGGATGCTTTTGATACGCGATTTGAATGAGAAATAGCGGCGATTGTTGTGCACAGGACTCAGAATGGAGCTCCAGGTTTATTGGGAAGCATGACAAAATGCCCAGGATGAGATGACTAGAAAGAAGAGAGATGTGAATGTGGAGCAGAGAGTGGTAGGGGGAAAGAAGTGGACCAATGGTTTGTAAGTGAGGCCAAAGATCTTCAAACACAAATCAGAAATCATGACAGAGCAGGGAAGACACTGAAGAGGAGGAGAATTTTTGTGTCAGACTGTTTGAACTCCTTATTTGGAATTTCCTTGGTATCTTTGAGTAAGCCTATTGTGTGGCCTATTAAGTCTATTGGACGGCCTAGAGGAATAGACAACGGACTGGGATTTAGGAGGTGGGGTTTCTATTCTGGCATTGCCAGTGGCTTGCTGGAGGAAAGCGGGAACAAGTCCAGTCTCTGCACTGTCTCTCAGATTTCCCATCTGTAATAGGGCTAATTATGCTTACCTCCTTTTTAAAGCTTTGATTTGTACTGTTAAAAACAAGTAACTATTGTTTTAAAACATGATTTTCATATCAGTCAAAATATCAGTCTGTGAAGCTTGCCTCTCCCATGAGCTGACAACAGAGCCACTGCACCCACTCTGGTGAGTCCACTCAATGTTATAAAAATTTGCATTTGTTTGTAAATATGCCCTGGTTGAAAGTTCTGTTCAGTCCATATGTAGGTGTGTGCCAGTGTGCTGGTCATGGGAATTACATTCCTTTAGTTTACGCAAACAAAATCACAATAATTATCATCTTTTTGGATCCTGGACAAAGTTTTAATTCATAGATGCTTCACAACTGGATCCATGAAAATCCATTATTTTACACAGCAGAACACATTTTAAGCTTCTATGTTAATACTATGTCAATCACTCCTGCGTCCTTTTTGTAGTAACTACACAATGATTTCCAGTGACTTTATATTCAAATAAAATTCAGAATAATCCTCAGCCTTATTGTAATATGTTCACTATTCTTGGTAGCTAAAGTTGGTTTGAGAATGTTTGCATTTGTTTCTCTAATGGTCTATCCGGCTAAAGTTAAGTTTCCAAACTAGGACAACGCTCCTGTAGTTAGAATTGGATTTTTTCATGACCGTGAATGTTTTCATGACTGCGAATGTATTCAAGGTCTGCATATATCAACTGTTGCAAGTTACCATGTAACTCCCTTTACATCAAATGAAAATCAAATATTGAGAACTGAAACCCCTCAGGACATCCCATTAAATTATTTTGTATGGAAATTAGATAAAGTGTGCAATGGCAACTGATGCATTCTGGTCTTCCACCTGGCCCTTTGAACTTGAAGCAAAATAAAGAAAAACACATGTCTAAAATATGACTGTTGGCTTTGATTAAACAGTAAATTGACAGGAACGCAGCTCCTGAGACCGAGCAAAAGACGATCAGTAGGATAGTCACAACCCAGCATTTATGTGGTGGAATGCTGTACCCAGAACTGTCAAAATCAGATTTGCATAGCAAGAAATGTAGGGGGGGGGGGGGCTTTCTTAAAGGAGCCTTTCCTAATGTCATTACATGTAACTGCTTCAACTTCAGTATAACTTCAGAACCAGCTAAACAAATGAGCCAATGGGGCCTCCAATCACACAAGATAATTTTATACGGTTGCAGTAGTGTCCCACTGGATGTCACTCTGTAACCCCTAGTCTTTTCCTTTCTCTCCTTCTCTTTGGGTGTGTCTAGACTACATGCCTCCTTCGACGGAGGCATGTAGATTAGCCAGATCGGAAGAGGGAAATGAAGCCGCGATTAAAATAATCGCGGCTTCATTTAAATTTAAATGGCTGCCCCGATCTGCCGATCAGCTGTTTGTCGGCAGATCGGGGCAGTCTGGACGCGACGCGCCGACAAAGAAGCCTTTCTTCATCGGCACAGGTAAGCCTCGTGAAACCAGGTTTACCTGTGCCGATGAAGAAAGGCTTCTTTGTCAGCGCATCGCGTCCAGACTGCCCCGATCTGCCGACAAACAGCTGATCGGCAGATCGGGGCAGCCATTTAAATTTAAATGAAGCCGTGATTATTTTAATCGCGGCTTCATTTCCCTCTTCCGATCTGGCTAATCTACATGCCTCCGTCGAAGGAGGCATGTAGTCTAGACACACCCTCAGTGAACTATTTAAGGTATTTCCAAGGCACCTATTCCCTGGGCGTCTAAGTTGGCACTGTGTGAAGTGGTGATACAAAAGACCATCCCTGGAGTGGCCAATTTGTGAGCTTGTTCTACCAAAGATCATTCAAAGAGAGCTCTTTGCATTAGGTCATACACAACACTGACCTTGCTAAAACCACCTGAGATCATGAGCAACATAGTCCCAATCAAGGTGGCTATGGCTGCAGAAAATCCTCCAGGGTGCAGTTTCTGTGGGTATCCCACATAGGGATCTAAAGTCCACCAGAGGCAATACATTGAGAAGAGTGATTAACTCACAGCTTGCAAATTATGTTCACTGGATTCTTTTGTTGTTATAAATGAATATTGAAACAGCCATTATATTCCTCTATCTGTTGCCAGAGCTGTTAATCCTCTAATTCATCATACTGACTGACCCTTTATCAAAGTCTCAGAGGAGCAGCCATGTTAGTCTGTATCTGCAAAAACAACGAGGAATCCTGTGGCACCTTAAAGACTAACAGATTTATTTGGGCATAAGCTTTCATGGGTAAAAACCACTTTGACAGATGACTCTTCGTTGTTCTTAATCAGAGATTAAATCTGAAAACATACAGCGCAGGGGTGAGGAACCTCAGGCACAAGGGCTGGATCTGACCCCCAGCTTGCCTCGATCTGATGCCTGAGGCTCAAGGCCCCCACTCCTACTCCTTCATCCCCTCCTGCCTTGACCCCCAGCCCCCAGTCTTCTCCTGCACCCCTCTCCCACTCAGACCCCTCACCACCATCCTGCTTCCTGGCAGCCCCCTCTCTAGCCTGGGCTCCCTTAGGTTCTGGTGTGCAAAAAAGAACTAGGGTTCAAAAAAGAACTAGATAAATTCAGGGTGGTTAGGTCCATCTATGGCTATTAGCCAGGATGGGTAGGAATGATGTCCCTAGCTTCTGTTTGTCAGGGGCTGGAAATGGATGACAGGAGAGGGATCACATGATGATTACCTGTTCTGTTCACTCCCTCTCGAGAATGTGGTTTTAACCACTGTCAGAAGACAGAATACTGAGCTAGATGGATCTTTGGTCTGACCCAGTATGGCCCTGATATAGCGAATTCAGAAATTACATGTAAAAAACAAATTATACTCATTGAGCCATAGGGAAAAAAATTATCAAAAAGTGTACACTTTTTGTTATACAGATTTGGGAAATAATGAAGATTCTACTCTCTTTATGGTTTCCTTCAAAATGGACACTTATTTATAAATAAATGGCTTTGTAATGACCCGGTGACACCTTCATAAATCTTACCCATGTACAGCGGTTTGTAATAAATCTGATGAGAAATATGTTCACTCTTTCTGGATTAAAAATAGAGAAACCCAATAAAACAAGTTCATTGGCAGGTTCAGGTGATCACTTAGTATATAATAAAATCAGGAAATGAAAGTGCCCTGTGGCATAGGAAAAAGACCATAAGAACCCTTTTTTAGAGGACATAAGAAAGCATTTCTAGTGTTTCCTATGTTTTCAGCATTAAAACAAATTAACTGTACCTCTTTTCAATAAACTAAATATTTATTCAAATCTTCAGCTTGTTATTTCTTCATTAGGAAGGTTT
Organism: Pelodiscus sinensis; assembly: GCF_052426305.1. Taxonomy (NCBI): domain Eukaryota; kingdom Metazoa; phylum Chordata; order Testudines; family Trionychidae; genus Pelodiscus; species Pelodiscus sinensis. The sequence goes on along the minus strand of NC_143053.1, from coordinate 63,942,414 downwards.
CCCCTGCTGCTCAGTGGAATATGTGAGTAACTTTGCAAATGTCAGAAGCACTCAAGTTGAATCAACTGGGGGAAGTGATAACAAGGTTCATAATCAAGTGGAAGTACAATAGTGGCACATTTCAAGCTGAGAAATAATAGATCAATACAGAAGGCTCTTTCCCATGGGATAATACTGCCATTTGTTCTTATTTTGAAATCTGTTTCTACTCATCACATCACAAGAAAAATGAATTTTGCTTTAACCTCCAATTTGTAGATGATAATTTGAATTATAATCTTAGACCACTGGATATTATTTTGGAAGATAAATTTTGTATTTTAAACGTAGAGAAACTGAGTCTGAAGAAAAAAAGTGTTTAAAAATCACTTGATTTAGTTCTGAGAATCTTGCACTTAGTACGTGCACGAGTTCAAATGGCATAGAATTTCAACAATGCAGTGAAACTATCAAATGTCTTGTTAGGGAAATAAGAAGACACAGAAATGCAGACATTTGTTTTGGCATAAGGGAAAAGACCGTGCAATCAAACTAAACATGCCTATGAGCTTTTTATTAAAATTGCTCTTTAAATCTTGAAACCATATTTAATTTGGGGGATCTATAAAGATGTTACCATTGTGTGATTTAGGAAGAGACTGATATGAAGGCTTCGATTGGGCTTGTGTACCTTTATATTGTCTGCAGTATCTATAAAATCAAAGTGTATTAACCTTGTTAATATTATTTACCACTAATATTATCTCAGGATCTTTCTTCAGTGTAATTATTGGCCAGTGTTAAAGTAAGCTCATTGCTGCAGAGTTACAGCTCCCATTCCTCTCTCCACTCCTTTTTTGTTAATAATAGAGTACATTCTGAATCATTGTCGTACTTTGTCATTTCTAAACTGGACTGAATTGCATGTGCAGAGTACTAGTCTCTCTCTTTGGCAGCTGCTCAGGAAAGAGTCCAATGCTGCCCAGAGGACTAGCAGAACACCAATACTGTAACAATATGGCTTTTCTGTAGCCATGTTGAAAGGTCTGTGCCTGGCCTGAAACAAAGCCACCCTCTGCAGCCAGACTGAAGAGTAGCGGCCATTACTGTAAGGCCTGGAGTCACATACTCACATCTAAATTGTATTAAAAAGTGTCACATTAGGCTGTGAGGAGGGGATTTTGCCATGATAACTCCCCCACTGTCATCAGATAAAGAAACATCTCACGAGGGGTAAAGAGAACTTAAGTAACACCATTCTGTCTGGCAAGAAACTGCTTATCAATAGAGAATGTCATGGAATCCTCATTCTGACACTTTCATATTGTTTGACTATGTGATCTCTGTCTGGTTTGTAACTGTTTTTGTCTGTTGTATAATTAATTTTGCTAGGTGTAAATCAATTAAGGTGGTGGGGTATGATTGGTTAGGTAATTTTGTTATGATTGGTTAGTAAAATTATACTAAAATAATTGATTAAGGGATAGCTAAGCAAGACTCAGGTTTCATTATATAAACTGAGGTCCAAAAAGGAGATCAGGAAGAAGAAGATCAGAAGGAAGAAAAGGCTGGAAGAAGACCAGGAGGAGGGGGAGGACCTGGAAAGAAGAACTCACCTCAGAGACACAGCCTAAGACCAGAGAGACTGATATTGTCTGGCCAACAGGGGAAGTCTGCCTGCCTTTATGTAAGGGGACTGTTACCCCTTACTAAAACTCTGTGGGAGTTTTTTGGTTTACCAGCTTCAGAAGGGGAAGGGTTCATGAGACTGACAGACCCCAGAGACAATGGAAAGCAGTCAACACTCCAGCTCAGCCTGACTGACAGGTTGTAAGTGGGGATTGTTCTGGCTCTGTCTCTGAACAAATAAGCTGTGTGCAGAAGAGGTCCTGCAAAGACAGAGAGCTGAAAGAGGAGTACAAGAAGAAGTCCTGCAGCGACAGAACCAGACACAGACAGGCCAAGCAGTGCAGACCCTGTGTTGAGCAGCAGACTGGCAGTGCTCAGAAAGCCAAAAGGAACAGAGAAACAACACAAGGAGCTGGAACTGGCCAAGCAGCACAGCCTGCAGCTGGATGTGGTGAGCTACTGGGACCTGCAAAGTGTGGGGAAAGGCTCTGGACTGGGAGAGGGGTCTGGCCACTTAGAGACTGAGGCTGTGTGGTCACTGCCAGTGCAAGCGTGTCCAGCCTGCAGCCCCTTGCAGCACATCCAGGGCTTCTAAGGAAGAGACTGTGAACTGTCCTTACACTCTGCAGACTGCTGTGTTGATGTCCCTGTGCTACAGAGCAGGGCTGTGTGTTCCCATTTAACCATTCTCATTGTTTCTTATTCTATTCTCTTTAATCAGTTGATGTTTAATAAATTGTATTTGCTTTGAACCTTATGAAGTGGTCACTGGGCCAAGAAGGCCTGCAGTGTAAAGAGAGCACCTCGGAGTGGAGACACCCTAACTCCTGCCCCTAGTGACTACAAGGTCAGGGATTAAGCCCCAGGAAACCTGGGCCCAGCCTTGTTGGGGTTTCAAGGGCTCTGCTACTCAGGAGAGTGGAGGGGGAGCCCTCAGGATCAGGGAGCCGTGGGGTAAAGGAAGTGGGAGCGGGGACTCAGATCCTTTCGCTGGTTCATTTCACCGGGGTGTATAGAAGCCAGGAAAGTTCCCCACAAGAGCGGGACCATTCCCCCGCTTACATTTATCAGGATTGGTTAGCATTGGTTAGCATGACACTGTGTGCTTAGCATGTATATTCTGCTTGTTTGGGAATTGTCAATAAATAGAGGATAAGGAATTACTGTGTGAGGATCTTTCAGTGGCTAAAGATCCTGCCAACCCACGGGAAGTTATACCCTGAGCCCTAGGAATTGGGTAAGGATGGGTGTGTAAATTCACAGGATTGCACCTTGAGCCCTACGAATTGATTAAAGTATGTGTCCCTACGGAGTGGAAGGGATAGAGAAATGTGTGTGGGTAACAATACCAAGGTTTTGTTTTAACTGGTGATGTACATTTGCACATGACTTGGTGCAAATAGAAAAAAAATATTCTGCAAATGGATGGAAATAAATACAAGGAATATTGCTGCCCACCACACACACATGATGAGAAAGGAGGCAAGGTGTTCTCCATAGCCCCTCCCTAGTTGCCTAGATCCCACACAGATATCTTTGCATTGTCAGGAATCTACAGCCTAGTGTCACAACTCCTCCTTGGTCAACTTCATGTCATAGAAAAATTTTGAGGGCAATGACTGAGAAGGATATAGAAGTTATAAAATATAGTATCCATCTACATAAAGGGAAATAAGGACAATGCAAGGACTTACAGACCAGTCAGTTTAATCTCTGTACCAGGAAAGATAATGAAGCAAATAATTACAAAATCCATTTGCAAACATCTAGATGATAATAAGATAAGTAACAGTCACATTTGGATTTAGAACAAATCATGTCAAATCAACCTGATAGCTTTCTTTGACAAGATAACAAGCCTTTGGATGAGGAGGAAAGTGGTAGATGTGATATATCTAGACTTTAGTAAGGCATTTGCTACAGTCTCACATAAACTTTTCATTAAAAAACTAGGGAAATACAAGCTGGATGGAGCTACTATAATGTGGATGCATAACTAATTGGATACCCATGCCCGAAAGTAGTTTTCAGTGGGGACTGATTCTGTTCAATATTTTCATCAATGATTTCTATAATGACACAGAGAGTATACTTGTAAAATTTGTGGTCAGCACCAAGCTGGGAGGGGCTGCAAGTGCTTTGGAAGATAGAATTATAATTCAAAATTATCTGAACAAACTGGAGAAATGGTCTGAGGTAAATAGGATGAAATTCAATAAGGACAAATTCAAATTACTCCACTTAGGAAGGAACAATTAGTTTCATGCATACAAAATGGGAAATGACTGCCTAGGAAGGAGTACTGTGGAAAGAGATCTAAGGGTCATAGTGGACCACAAGCATGAGTCAACAATGTGGTCCTGTTACAAAAAAAAAGCAAACATAATTTGGGGATGTATTAACAGGAGTGTTATAAGCAAGACAAAAGAAGTAATTCTTCTGCTCTACTCTGTGCTGATCAGGCCTCAACTGAAGTATTGTGTCCAGTTCTGGAAAGATGTGGACAAATTGGAAAAAGACCAGAGAAGAGCAACATACCTTATTAAAGTTCTAGAAAACATTTACTATTTGGGAAGATTGAAAGGATTGGGTTTTTTTGGTCAGGAAAAGAGGAGACTGAGAGGGGGTGATAACTCTTTTCAAGTATCTAAACCATTGTTACAAGGAGAATGGAGAAAAATTACTCTCCCTAATCTCTGATGATAGGACAAAACGCAATGGGCTTAAACTGCAGCAATGGAGGTTTAGGTTACAGATTAGGAAAACTTCCTAACTGTCTGGATGGTTAAGCACTAGACTAAATTACCTAGGAAACTTGTGGAATCTCCTTCATGGGAAATTTTTAAGGGCAAATTAGACACCAGCCCTCAGAGCTGCCCGGAGCATGACATGTGGAGCACCAGCCATAATATAAAGGGCACAGTGTTCTAGATGACACCGCTGATGCAGTAGTGGTGGCAGCAGTCAGGAGCCCTCAGCCCCTTTTAAATGACCAGGCCCAGGGGCAGTTGCTCCCTTTGTCCCCTCCTCCCCTGCCCAATCAGTGGGCCTGGACATAAACTAACCTCTAGCTAATCAATTTAGGAAGACAATTCCCCAATAGACAGGAGCATTCATTACCTCTAGTTTCAGGGTTTCTGCACTTTCCCACTTGTACAGGCCATTCCTGGAGATAGGATACTGAGCAAGATGCAGTTATATGCTATGACAAGTGTGACATTGTGTCTTAAAGTCGGGGAAGGTGTTGGCACAGTCGCGTGGCTTGGGGGATGGCTCATTAGACCTGAATAGCCAGGCACAGAGATACAAGAGATCATGAGGCTGGGGTCAGAAGCTTTCTACCCATTTATAGAGTCAAAACATCTCATCCAAATGATTTAGGAAAACTGCACAAGACACTCCACTCAGCAGTTCCTAACCTCTGCACTCCTCCCTGGAGGTGTCTCTCCAGGATGTTACACTCTTCATACAGAGTATTTTATTTTATTAACAGCTATGCATGATATGTGTGCATGCATGTGAGGAGGAGGGTGACATTTCATGCTACTAACTCTTCTGCACACTCAAGATTCATGCAGTCTGCAGCAAGCACATAACAATACTGTAGGCTGGAGAAAGTGTGGATAAGGCGCCTTTAATAATTTTGAAAAAAAAATCCTGCCAGTAGTCACCAAGTAAAAATGCATATGAACTGCTCCTTTCACTAAGTGCATTCTCAACACCCCTCGGGGATAATGGAAAGACACATTGGATGAGATAATATATTTTATTGGATCAGCTTCTCTGGGTGAAAGAGACAAGCTTTCTAGCTTACACAGAGCTTTCTGTAAGACCATTTTGGGAATCACTATAACCAATGAGAAGTTCTCTTATTGTCTGACTTAATGCTGTGTTGTCATGTCTCAGGGTATGTCTACACTTGCACCCTCTTTCGAGAAAGGAATACAAATGAAGACATTCGAAATTGCAAATGAAGCCGGGATTTAACTATCCCATGCTTCATTTGCATATTCGCTTTATGGTGCTATTTCAAAATAAGACGCTGTTAAGACGTGGTTATTTTGAGAGAAAACCCTTCTCTCGAAATAACCCTTATTCCTCATACAATAAGGTTTACCAGTTATTTTGAGAGAAGGGTTTTTTCTCAAAATAACCACATCTTAACAGTGTCTGTTATTTCAAGACAGCACTATTTCAAAATAGCACCATAACACGAATATGCAAATGAAGTGTGTGACGGCACGTTGGGGGTTCCCCGTCTCCTGCACCCCGAAATGGCACAAACAGACTGCACCAGCCAGTGGAATTGAGGGTGGTTTATTGCTCCTCCAGCACAGCGCAGCACAGATGTAATCTGGTTACAGGAACTGGGCTAGGATGCCTCAGGCCCCCTTGAGATGGGGGAGACTGGGCCCCTAAACTCCAGCCCCTTCCCCTAGGCTCTCCTCCATGCCCTCCGACAGCCAGCAACCAACTCCCCAACTTCCAGCCCTGCCCCCCAGCCAAGGCAGCATTCCACCTTCCTTTGTTCCTCTCCATGGGGGGTGTCTGGCCACTGGTTTGCATAGTGACTCATCCTGTTTTGCTGGGTCGTGGTACCCACGGCAGCCAGTGGGGGTTCCCCCAGAGCCAGCAGCATAGAAACCAGCCAGGTACCCCCACTACGTCACAGTTCTCCCCCCTCCGAGAGCGAACTGAGCAGGGTCACTCCGCTCGTGACCTAGGGAAGTTCGGGTCCTCTGCGTGGGAACCCGCCCCGGGGACATGGGTGCTCCCCTTGACTCGGGCCGGCCGTGGCGAGGCCCCACATGAGCTGGCTTCCCTCTGTCCACTCGCCGCCCCGCTCCAGGGCGACTGGCACAGGCCTGTCCTCGGGGGTCACACCCACCCTTCCACTGGCCTTGATCTCTGGCCAGGGTCTCTCGGGCCGGGGCCATGAGCCCAGTGAGCCTTCTCTGGACAGCCAGGGCGGCTTCCACCCCCGATGCTCCATCCAGGGAGGACTTCCCCTCCCATAACTCTCTCAGCAAGCCCAGAGGGTCTATCTGGGGTAGAGACCCCCAAGCCGCTTTCCTCCTGTCTTGGGCCTTCCCGCCCCTCTGGCAGGAGTCACAGGACCGGCAGTACCGCTGCACGGCTGTAAAGATTCCCGGCCAATAGAAGTGCTGGAGCAGCTTCAGCCGGGTGCTCCGGATCCCCCGGTGGCCCCCAACGGGGACATCGTGGGCCAAATACAGCAGCTTGAGGCGATACTTTCGGGGGACGACCAGCTGCCGCTGGACCCCCCATGCCCTCGCCTTCCTGGGGGGGAGCCACTCACGGAACAGGAGCCCACGCTCCCGCAGGAATCTCTCCTGGCCACCTCTCCCCCGGGGCTGAGCTGCACGGAGGCCAGCCTGGTCCCTCAGCCTCTGCAAGGAGGGGTCTGCCTGCACCTCAGCCTGGAATTCAGCTGCTGAGGCAGGGATCGGGACCTGTCCCCCACCTCTGCCTAGGTCCGGAGTCCCAGCCTGGCTGGACCCCGTGTCCACTGGGATGGGACCCTGAGGATGCTGCCAGGAGTCCTTCCCTGGACCCACGTTGTCAGCCCCCCGCTGGCTCTGGCTCCAGGTAGTGACTAGAGCCCGCTGGGATTCATGGGGCCACTCCTCTAGGTCATTCCCCATCAGCACCTCGGTGGGCAAGTGCGGGTGCACCCCCACTTCCTTGAGGCCTTCCTTCGCCCCCCATTTCAGATGCACCCGGGCTACAGGCACCTTAAACGGGGACCCATCTATGCCCTTCAGGGTCAGCTGGGTGTGGGGTAGTATCCGCTCCGGGGCCACTATGTCGGATCGGGCCAGAGTCACCTCCTCCCCCGTGTCCCAGAAGCCCGTCACCTTCCTACCATCCACCTCCAGGGGTATGAGGCACTCGCTCCGCAGGGGCCGTCCTGCCCCCACCCGGTACACGGAGAAATCCGCCTCCTGAGAATCAGACCTCCCAGGGGAGGTGCACTGAGCATCCTTCCCCTCTCTCTGAGCTGAGGTTTGCCTGCCAGCCCCTGCCTCTGGGGCAGCCTGCCCTTCCTCCCGCCCCAGCCAGTTAACCCTGGAAAGTCCCCGGTCCTGGGACCTGGTGCACTGAGCCCTCTTGTGGCCTTTTTGCCCACAGCGATGGCAAGTTAGGCTTTGGGCTGTCTCTGTCCAGGCCCTGGCTAGTTCTCTGGGGCGCAGACGACCTGTTCCTTGGTCTCGCCCCGTAGTTGACTCCCTCCGTCGCTCAGCCGAGATCCGGTCTCTGCGCGATTCCCTTTCTCTCCGGGACTCCCGTTCACACCCGGACCGGCTCTCCGTGAACTCATCCGCCAGTCTCCCGGCCTCCTGGGGGTTCTCTGGTCTCCGGTCCTTGAGCCACAGCCTCAGTTTGGGTGGGCACGCTTCATAGAACTGCTCCATCATGACCAGCTTGAGCAGCTCCTCTGCGGTCTGGGCTCCGACTCCAGACACCCACTTGCGGCAGTATTGCGCCAGGCGGGAGACCAGATCCACATAGGTCTCCCGTGGCCCTTTCTGTACCCCCCGGAACTTCTTCCTGTACATCTCGGGGGTCAGCCCGAACTTGTGCAGCAGGGCCTCCTTGACTCGGTTGTAATCCCCTGGCTGTAGGTCCTCCAGCTGACTGAGCACTCCGGCCGCCTCCTGGCTCAGTGCGGGGATGAGCTCCTGCAGCCAGTCAGCTGGGGGAACCCGTTGCAGTCCACAGGCCCTCTCAAAGGCACTGAGGAACCCGTCTATGTCACCCATGTCCTTCAATTGGGCCACCACGGGCCTCTCCAAGCATCTGGCAGTCCTGGGACCCTGGGGCCCATCCGCACTTGGCGCAGCCGGTGCCCCGCCGGTTCTCCGCTCTGCCATGGCCAGCTCATGCTGCCGCTGCCTCTCTCGATCTTGGCGATCCCTTTCTCGGTCCTGGCGGTCCCTCTCTCGGTCCTCTACTTCCAATTCCTTGATCCGCAGCTGGATCTCCAGCCGCCGCAGCTCTGCTTGGCTGGCCCCTGCCCTAGATGGGCTGCAGCTTGCAGGCCTCCTGGGGGAAGCTGTCTCATCTCTCCTGTGGGTTCCAGCGCTCCTCCCCCTCTCTGAGCCTGACACACTCTCAGGGGGGGTCTGGCTGCTTCCCCTGGGGACAAGATCCTGGCCCTGTGGCTGGTCGTTCTCTTCTAGCTGAGCAATCAGCTGGGCCTTGGTTGCTTTCTGCACAGGCAAGCCCCTCTCTCTGCACAGCCCCACCAGCTCTGCCTTCAAGAGTCGGGCGTAGGCCATCTGCCCGCTGGTCCCCTCGGTGCAGACTCACCAGTCTAGTGCTGCAGCGCCCCACGATTCCCAGGAACCGCTTCGCTCTGTCTCCAGCACGCCTGGCTCCAGGGCTCTTGCTTCTACTGTGCCTTGTCGCTCGCCGCTGGAAGCTCCATCCACGGGGTGCAGTGCATCCCACTCCTGACACCAGTGTGACGGCGCGTTGGGGGTTCCCCGTCTCCTGCACCCCGAAATGGCACAAACAGACTGCACCAGCCAGTGGAATTGAGGGTGGTTTATTGCTCCTCCAGCACAGCGCAGCACAGATGTAATCTGGTTACAGGAACTGGGCTAGGATGCCTCAGGCCCCCTTGAGATGGGGGAGACTGGGCCCCTAAACTCCAGCCCCTTCCCCTAGGCTCTCCTCCATGCCCTCCGACAGCCAGCAACCAACTCCCCAACTTCCAGCCCTGCCCCCCAGCCAAGGCAGCATTCCACCTTCCTTTGTTCCTCTCCATGGGGGGTGTCTGGCCACTGGTTTGCATAGTGACTCATCCTGTTTTGCTGGGTCGTGGTACCCACGGCAGCCAGTGGGGGTTCCCCCAGAGCCAGCAGCATAGAAACCAGCCAGGTACCCCCACTACGTCACAAAGTGCAGGACATTTAAATCCCAGCTTCATTTGCAATTTCAAATGTCTTCATTTGCATCCCTCTCTCGAAAGAGGGTGCAACTGTAGACATACCCTCAGAGCCTGAACACTAGTAACCAGCCTACCAAAGGTCTCACCCAAACTTCCACCGGTCTAGATACTTTTTTGCAGGGTCACCTCAACAGCCATTCTGGTCCTAAGTCTCTCCAACTACATCTGTGCCAAGTTCATAACTGCCAGACACTCCAACTTTTCCCTGCTGGTCCATCACCACTGAACGTGTGAAACCTGCTTCCCAATTATCAGTTCAGTTATCAGTTAGTTCAGTTCACTTTGGGTAGGTCTACACTGCAGAGTTTTTCTGGAAAAACAGCCATTTTCCCAGAAAAAACTACACTTATGTCCACACTGCTCTTGAGTTCTTTTGACAGAAAGTTGAAAGAACTGAGGGGTTTTTCCGACAGCGGTAAACCTCCTTCTACAAGGAAGAAGATTTTTTCTGAAAATAAACTAACGTGATTAAACGACATGTGGAAGAGAGTGTTTTTGCAAAAGAGGAGGCCTCCAGGAAAAAGCACAGGTATCCTGGTGTCCACAGTAATCACAACTAAAATGTAAGATAGCGTCCAATCAATGAGGACACTATCTTTTGAAAAAGCACATCACTTTTTCGGTGCACTTTTGCTATGTAGATGCTCTGTTTCGAAAAATGTTTTTCCAGAAGATCTCTTTTGGAAAAGCTTCTTCCGAAAGAAGCTTGAAGTCTAAACATAGCCTTTGGGAGACACACTCCACACAGTTTACACGACAGAGACCAGGTTGGGATGAAAATAAACAAATCACGGAGTCAGTGATGAAATAGTAAGGACAATTAGACATACGAGCTACACAGAAAATAAAAATAAAGCTGCAGCCTCCTACACTTATACGATTTGAAAATTCCTTTTCTAATGCAAGTTGCCTTTGCTCCATTTCCCAGCATGCCCTCTATCAGAGAAATGATTCCATGTTTCATGGAAAGCATCCACCTACATGCTAGCCCGCTGTTTCTTGACCCACAAAGATAAGCCCGTTCTTTCAAGACTCTAGGATGAGGTAGAGAAGAATAAGTATTTCTGCTATGATCCCCGAGGCACTTTAGAAGTGTCAAGCTGCTTGAGAAGGATGAGAAGTGAAAGTGGTAAATTCAGTTAATGACCACTCTTCTTATGGCAGTGGTGCCTATGAGCTGTAAAACTCTCTTTCCTCAATGTGTTTAGAGGTGTACGTCTTATTCCCAGTTTGATGACCCTGGCACAGGGTACTTACAGATTATCAATGGCTGTGCTTATTAGGTGATGACCTAGAAGTTACCTATGATGTCTTGGAGAGTGAGAAGCATATTGATTAGGGGCACAGGTAAATTGGGAGCAGACTCTGTTGTTGCTACTGTGGACTATGGTGATTGTTTTAGTACCAAAGAGATCCCGTATTAAATAATATTACTCAGAAGTGTATGCTATGCCACCCAAAGGACTGGAAATGAAGCCACATAAGTAGCAACGCCTACAAATATTACAACTTTATCTTCCCTTCTTAATTCTCATGGAAATTGTATTACTTTGTAGGTAATGTGGTGGGGGGGAAACCTGGATGTGGTGGGGGTGAGAGAGTGAGAGAAAATATGAGAACATGCTCGGCAACCTCAGCTAAGAGGTATGTGATTTTTAGCTCATGCAGTAGAGGCTCATGCACGAAGGTCCAAAGGCCCTATATTAAATCCCGCCCAAAGCTGACCAGGAGCTGTTGGCATTACACAAGTTCATCTGGATGCACAATTTTGTACTATTTGATGCCATGATCATACTTGACTAATTATGGGCCTAATGTGCTGGGGAAAACCAGACTGTTTATTTTCAGTGATGTGCAGTAGTCCAGCCAACTCCCACTTTTTCCAGAATTTGATGGTGTTGTTATGCAAAACTCTACCATTGCTCTGGGACTGGTCTTATGATAAAATGAGAATGCTTCCAAAGATGTAATAGGTTTATTTTCAACATATATGAAAATTTTATAGAAGCCTTATGGTACAGAAAGGCTGCCCAGTGTTATTTCTAAAAACCAGTTATGATAACATGGTTCATGTTGTATTATACCCAAATAAACTAGGATTATTAAGATTGCAAAGTCAAGCACTCAAAAATCAGCTTGACTGATACAGTTTTTTGGCTGTAATTTCCTAGATTTTTAAAAAAGAAAACTGAAAAATTAGAAATGTCATGATAGGGCATCATCTTAACACCCACAAGGACCATCAAGGTTGGAACCTTTAGCTCCACTGCACAGACCTCTGCCAGTTGAGTTAGCAGAGTGACTGACAGGAATAGGAGCTGTCATCCTGTGTACAGAGCAGCATTGAAGAACTGGAAGTGCTGATAAATAAGTACGATTATGACATTGTTGGCATCACAGAAACTTGGTGGGATAATACACGATTGGAATGTTTGTATGGAAGGGCTACAGCTTGCTCAGGAAGGATAGACAGGGGAAAAAGGGAGGAGGTGTTGCCTTATATATTAAAAATGAACACACTTGGAGTGAGGTGGAGATGGATATAGGAGACGGAAGTGTTGAGAGTCTCTGGGTTAAGCTAAAAGGGGTTAAAAACAAGGGTGATATCATGCTAGGAGTCTACTACAGGCCACTTACCCAGGTGGAAGAAGTGGATGAGGCTTTTTTTAATCAGCTAACAATATCGTACAAAGCCCAAGATTTGGCGGTGATGGGGGACTTCAACTATCCAGATATATGTTGGGAAAATAACACAGCGGCGCACAGACTATCCAATAAGTTCTTGGACTGCATTGGAGACAACATTTTACTTCAGAAGGCTGAAAAAGCTACCAGGGGGGAAGCTGTTCTAGATTTGATCCTAACAAATAGGAAGGAACTGGTTGAGAATTTGAAAGTTGAAGGCAGCTTCAGTGAAATCATAGAGTTCACAATTCTAAGGAAGGGTAGATGGGAGAACAGCAAAATAGAGGCAATGGATTTCAGGAAGGCGGATTTTGGTAAGCTCAGAGAGCTGATAGGTAAGGTCCCATGGGAATCAAGACTGAGGGGAAAAACAACTGAGGAGAGTTGGCAGTTTTTCAAAGGGACATTATTAAGGGCCCAAAAGGAAGCTATTCCGCTGCATCGGAAAGATAGAAAATATGGCAAAAGACCGCCTTGGCTTAACCATGAGATCTTGCGTGATCTAAAAATAAAAAGGAGTCATATAAAAATGGAAAGTAGGACAAATTACAAAGGATGAATATAGGTATACAACACAGGAATGCAGGTGCAAGATTAGAAAGGCAAAGGTAAAAAATGAACTCAAACTAGCTACGGGAATAAAGGGAAACAAGAAGACTTTTTATAAATACGTTAGAAGCAAGAGGAAGACCAAGGACAAGGTAAGCCCACTGGTCAGTGAGGAGGGAGAAACAGTAACAGGAAATTTGGAAACGGCAGAGATGCTTAATGACTTCTTTGTTCCGGTCTTCACCGAGAAGTCTGAAGGAATGCCTAACATAGTGAATGCTAGTGGGAAGGGGGTAGGTTTAGAAGATAAACTAAAAAAAGAACAAGTTAAAAATCACCTAGAAAAGTTAGATGCCTCCAAGTCACTAGGCCCTGATGAAATGCATCCTAGAATACTCAAGGAGCTGATAGAGGAGGCATCTGAAAATCATGGGAGACAGGAAAGATTCCAGAAGACTGGAAAAGGGCAAATATAGTGCCCATTTCTAAAAAGGGAAATAAGAACAACCCAGGAAACTACAGACCAGTTAGTTTAACTTCTGTGCCAGGGAAGATAATGGAACAAGTAATTAAGGAAATCATGTGTAAACACTTGGAAGGTGGCAAGGTGATAGGAAATGGCCAGCATGGATTTGTAAAGAACAAATCATGTCAAACCAATCTGATAGCTTTCTTTGATAGGATAACGAGTCTTCTGGATAAGGGAAAAGCGGTGGATGTGGTATACCTAGACTTTAGTAAGGGGTTTGATACGGTCTCACACGATATTCTTCTCAATAAACTAGGCAAATACAACTTAGATGGGGCTACTATAAGGTGGGTGCATAACTAGCTGGATAATCGTACTCAGAGACTAGTTATTAATGGTTCACAATCCTGCTGGAAAGGTATAATTAGTGGGGTTCCTCAGGGGTCTGTTTTGGGACCGGCTCTGTTCAAAATCTTCATCAACGATTTAGATATTGGCGTAGAAAGTACGCTTATTAAGTTTGCAGATGATACCAAGCTGGGAGGGGTTGCAACTGCTCTGGAGGATAAGGTCATAATTCAAAATGACCTGGACAAATTGGAGAAATGGTCTGAGGTAAACAGAATGAAGTTTAATAAAGACAAATGCAAAGTGCTCCACTTAGGAAGGAACAATCAGTTTCATACATACAGAATGGGAAGCGACTGTCTAGGAAGGAGTATGGCAGAAAGGGATCTAGGGGTTATAGTGGACCACAAGCTGAATATGAGTCAACAGTGTGATGCTGTTGCAAAAAAAGCAAACATGATTCTGGGATGCATTAACAGGTAAGCAAGACACGAGAAGTCATTCTGCCGCTCTACTCTGCACTAGTTAGGCCTCAGTTGGAGTATTGTGTCCAGTTCTGGGCACCGCATTTCAAGAAAGATGTGGAGAAATTGGAGAGGGCCCAGAGAAGAGCAACAAGAATGATTAAAGGTCTAGAGAACATGACCTATGAAGGAAGGCTGAAAGAAATGGGTTTGTTTAGTTTGGAAAAGAGAAGATTGAAGGGGGACATGATAGCAGTTTTCAGGTATCTAAAAGGGTGTCATAAGGAGGGAGAAAACTTGTTAATCTTGGCCTCTGAGGATAGGACAAGAAGCAATGGGTTTAAACTGCAGCAAGGGAGGTTTAGGTTGGACATTAGGAAAAAGTTCCTAACTGTCGGGGTAGTCAAACACTGGAATAAATTGCCCAGGGAGGTTGTGGAATCTCCATCTCTGGAGATATTTAAGAGTAGATTAGATAAATGTCTATCAGGCATGGTCTAGACAGTATTTGGTCCTGCCATGGGGTCAGGGGACTGGACTCGATAACCTCTCGAGGTCTCTTCCAGTCCTAGTATTCTGTGATTCTATGATTGGAATGGGAATTCTCAGCTATCTGCTGACAACAGACAAATGGTGAGACTCAGGAACTGGGGGTTCCATTCCAGACTCTGGACTTTCCAGTGGGCACAGATTGTTCTGTCCTCTCTCCTCCCCTCCTCTCCTTCCCCCATCCATGGTCATTCTGCCCAGAGGCACCGACTTTCTAATGTGTCAAGGGGTGCTTGACCTTCGGTTCTGCCCTAGGGCCTGCTCCTACTGCACTGCTTCCTCCAAACCCCTACGCCCACCTCTCCTCTTTCTACCCCAACAACCCCACCCCCTTTCCTCCTCTGCTACCTCCTGCAGGCCACTGAACAGCTGATTGTGATGGGCAGGAGGCACTGGAAGGGAGAGGGAGGTGCTGATCAGTGGGAAAGCGGGAAGTGCTAGGGGGAAGGGGAGGAACTGATGAGGGGGTGCAAAGAGGTGCTGAGTACCCACCATTTTATACTCTGCAGCATCAATCCACTGTATAGTGAAGCCCCAGATCCTTGTCTTCACTCTCACCACTTTCTTCATCTGATCTCAGTTTATTCCACACAGCCCATCAACTCTATGCCCCCTCTCACATTTTCCTCGTGAGCTCCCAGTCTCAGCCTCCCCTCCTTTCTGTCTCCCTGTCCCATGCACTCTGCCTCTCCCTCCACCCCCACCACCACTCCCTCTCAATCCCAGACACCTATTTCTTCCATCCACAAATTCCTAGTCTCTTTTCCCAACCAGTCCAAACCCCAGTTCTTTCCGATCAGCACCCAGACTTACTTTCACCACACTCCTTGTCCATATCCACTCCTTACTTTCCTCCCTACTCCAGATTTTGTCTCCTCTACATTTAAGTCGGAAGGCTTCCTCCTCCACACTGCTTGGGCCTAACATTGAAAACAGAGAAGAGGCAAGCTTATTGCTTTAAGTTCCAGTGCCCAGCCACAACATAGCTTGGAGTAGCTATTACAGGGAAAGTCTGACTCCATCCTTGTAACCCTGGGATGAAGTAAGTTCAGACACTCTGTGGGGATGACACATGAGCAGTCCAGTCACATACAGGGTCTATGAGGGAACGTCATGTAGCATGCACAACAGAGCTGGCCTGGAGCACACACACTAGTTGCTGTGAGATACCTGAGTATGTGCAAATGTTGATATTTAAGAGATTTATCATTTGAACAAATGGGGCAGATTTTTACAGGGATTCCAAAATCCCATTCCTGTCAAAAAAAGGCTTTCTCCGACCAAATTTCAAGGCCATGCACTTAATCATACGGTATTCAAAAACATGGTTGCCATTTCTTTTAATATGGGTAAAACAATCTATTTTCCTCTTAGCCTCAATTCTCAGAAATGGCTAAATCAATTTGGCTTAAAATTTACAAACCTTTCAGCATGAGACAGACAGTTGTCATGTAAAATTTCACCCCACATGGTTAAATTTTGCCAAAGTTATAAGTAACCAAAACCATGTTTCTTTCAATGGGAAATGTTGGATATGCTTAATAAGAGGTGACACTACCATGTCAGCCTTTAATACCTTCTTTTAAAGGAGCCCTTTCTAAATATGTGTTTTGAGAGCTGATGGAATATAAAGAGGAGCTATTAAGAGGAACCATAGAGTATGAATGATGTTAAGGGGGTAAATAACCTTGACAGCTTTCAGTTTTTAATTCATGCTAATATAAACCATTTCATGCAACCCAACACCCATAAAATGTGCATCTTTCTACCACTAATCCCCAAACACCTTCTGAAAGGATGTCCCTATTACAAGGGGCTCACAGAACTTCCCTTGGGTCACTTAGAGAAACAGGATATTAGCCATATCCACAACTTTTTTTTTTCTTCTTTGTCCTTGGCTTTACAGAAGCTTCATATTGGAAATCACTCCCTAAGTATCAATTCATAATAATGCTATGCCCAGTGTTATGAATAATTAAATACATCTTTGTCAGGGAACTCTGGGAAAGGATCTATGCTTTCAGAACCTAACATTCAGGGAGGTCCTGAGCAAAATCCTGAAACTAATTTGAACCTTACATTTAGTTCAGGTTTCATTCTCTGACCTTGCACCGCTGAGCCCATGAATAGAACATTGTCCTCACCATGCAGAGTCTCAATAACTGGACATTTTCTGGGTCCCTGGATTTGTACAATGAGATATCTACTCCAATCTGTGTGCATAATGCTCCAATGCCTGCCAGGAATGACTGCAATATTGATGCCTTTCAATGTAGATCACATCATTCACAGAGCAGAGTTCAATAAAATGATACTGTAGTTAACAAGTTTTATAACACAAAGTTACTTTAAAACATGGAACTAATCAGAGGGAAGCCTGTTTATGCATGTCACCGTTACATTGAATTGTCAATAGATAAACAAAGATTTGCTTCAACCATTATCATGTAGATCAAGTAAGTCATTAATCTAAACTAATGAACCTTAAGATATATGGCTGACAGTTTTATGGAGCTCCTTCTTAATGATATGTTTGCTTTTCATTGCGATTCCAAGAGAGCCTATTATCAAGAAAGCAGCACATTATGGCCAAAAAGCCTTGAAACCCACTGCTTCTGCTCTTTGTTGAGGGCTCACAATAAGCAGCACTTACACTTATATATTCATAGAGCTCTCGAGAATGAAAAGCATTAGTGAGAAACGAATAAAGAATTCAAATAAGAACCGAAACAAGAAAATAATGCATCCTTTGCCTGATCTTTGTTTAGTGAATTAGTTATTGATTTTTGATCGTACCCAAAAAAACAAAAATGGAGTCTAACTTCAAACAGATCTATACCCACGTCTATTATGAATTCATGTGCATGTCCTTTTGGAAAGGTTTAAGTGACTGCATGCTGTTGGCACAAAGCTATCATTATTATGAGGTAGAGTAGAATATTATAAAATGCCCAAGTGACAACAAACAAAAATCATATGTATTTTTGCAGCTGTCTCAAGATATGATTGTTTAAATGGCCACTGTGTATGACTTTGAAATCAGAGGGCAGAGGAAGAAATTGATGGTCTGTTTCTTATTCCATTCTGTTAGTGGTAAAAAGGTTCTGCAAACTTTGGGACTTAGATGCATAGATTTTTAAGGAATAAAAGGACCATTTGATCATCTAGTCTGACCTCCCATATAACACAAATCACTGAAAAAAAATGCATTTACCCTTGAATTGAGCCAAATAACTTGTGTTTGGATGCCTTTCTAAAAGGGACATGCTTTAATTAGTCATAATATGAGGACATTAAGAAATGGAGATTTTATCACTTTTCTTGGTTTGTATTTTATTTCTAATTTAAATTGAATGACCAGCCATTGGTTGTTTTTGTGCCTTTCTCCAGTATATTATAGAGCCCTTTAGTACTTGATGGTTTCTCCCCAGGATGGTACATATACATAATCAGTATTAGTGTGAACAAAACTGTATTGAAAGAAAAAGAAAATAATAATATATATCGGTTACCCCACCTCGTTAGCTGTCTCCAGGCTACACCCAGACATTGTCCTTTCATATCCTAAGTTGGATATGAAAGTTGGAGGAGAACACTATCTTTTCACACAACATAAGATTGAATTTAAACAGCTTCCATCAATCTGTGACATATTGAAAACTATTTCCAATTTTTGAAATACCAATTTAAATAGTCAAGGATTTCCTTGTCTTGTTTTGAGGCTATGGAGCATTTTAGGAAGTATGCGATTTGGGTTTCTCAGCAGTCAGCCAGAAAAGAGGCAGCCTGCAGCAAGGGGCTCGAGTTGTGACTCTGTTCCTTAGGAGCATCCTGCTTTGTTTCTCTCTGCTTTCAATTCCTGTGGGGGTAAGTTTCTGGATTTTAAAGAAATAAAGTAGTCTTCATTTGCTACTTTCCATAAAGACTGTTTCATGTTTTTATCCAACATCTGTTTGTATGCCACGAACATTACACAATCCAGATTATATGAAGATGTTGTGACAGTTGCGGCAATATGTGCATCAACTTATGAATTACATTTGGTGAACACCATTTATGACCATAATATTTCATTGCGGCTTTGTGCCTTTATGTCTGTAGCAGGAACTGATTGCAGAGATTACATCTGGGAAGCTTTGACAGAGGAATTAATGGCCTTCAGCATTGAATGGTTTCACTCTGAGGGTATGTCTACACTACCCTCCTATTTCAAAATAGGAGGGTAATGTAGGCATACCGCAATTGCAAATGAAGCCCGGGATTTGAATTTCCCGGGCTTCATTTGCATAAGCCGGGCGCCGCCATTTTTAAATCCCGGCTGGGTTCGAACCCCGTGCCGCGCGGCTACACGCGGCACGAACTAGGTAGTTCGAACTAGGCTTCCTAGTTCGAACTACCGTTACTCCTCATTCCACGAGGAGTAACGGTAGTTCGAACTAGGAAGCCTAGTTCGAACTACCTAGTTCGTGCCGCGTGTAGCCGCGCGGCACGGGGTTCGAACCCAGCCGGGATTTAAAAATGGCGGCGCCCGGCTTATGCAAATGAAGCCCGGGAAATTCAAATCCCGGGCTTCATTTGCAATTGCGGTATGCCTACATTACCCTCCTATTTCGAAATAGGAGGGTAGTGTAGACATACCCAGGTAGACAGTGGCTTCACTAAGAGTGCGGACATTGACTTTTGAAGGACTCTGCGTAGATGCTGACCGGGTGTTGGAGTCCATGACCTTCCTGGCAGAAGCATGGGGTAAAAAGATCTTTTAAAAGAGGAATACTCTCAAAACAAAGAGAAACCATTCTTCCAACACAAGCAAGACAGTCAGGTCAAGAAGTGAAAGAGATGACTGGCTTGAAAGAACTGGACCAAAAATCAGATCTCAAAAGGGTGATGAGATCACTGAGGTATGTCTAGACAGTGGGCGCTATTATTGGATTCAACCAGTATCCTGAAATAGCATTTTCTGTGTCTTCACAGCATGGCCATTATTTCAAAATGCAATTGAAATAACGGGTCTTCTATTCTGACACCCTGATAAACCTTGTTCCACAAGGATTAAGGGATTTGTTGGAATAGCGGTCTATTTAAAAATTTGGCACTGTGTAGTCAGCACCAAATTTTGAAATAGACTATCTCAAAATAAGAGAGCTCAAATTGCGTCGCTTATTTCAAGCTAGCGCTGCTGTGTAGACACACCCCGAGGAAGATTGCATATAGATAGAGCCCTGCAAATCCATGGATATCCACTTTATATCTATGGGTATCTGCATCCGGCTCTTTTTTTGTGGATATGGATGCAGATTCAGTACAAATTTTGAATCTAGAACCCTACACATTTGCCGATTATCTGCTTTATATCTGCAGCTCATTTTTGCAGATGCAGATGCCATAGATCTTTAACTCTCTTGTGCTTGTTTATGAGTCAAGTATGCACGTATAACAAATTCCTTTGCTAAGCCTGCATCTCCTTGATTTACTGCCATGTCTAGAAAACTAGAGCCACCACAGCTGGTGGACTCTGGGGAAAATGTATCTAAGCAACTGGAGGCCCAGGAGAGCTAAGAGACTGGTTTCAACATTTAGGAGGCCAGACTGTATGACTCCACTCTTCAGGAATGGGGTCATGTATCTGACAGACATAGAACTTGAAATAGTGATCAGTCATCACCCAGAACCCAAGGGCTTAGAGGGTTGTGAGTTTCAACAGTTCTATCCCATCACATGCACCATATCTGTCCAGAGAGAAAAGCTGGCCCAGTGTGATAGGTGGCAGTATTCCCTCTAAGCTGCAAAGCAACACAGTTTCCCAGGTGAGTAATCAGCCCCGCCCAGTCTGAGGCTCAGGGCTCCATGCACAGAGTTGACTGACTGGGCGGGGCTGGTTAATCACCTGTGAAGCTGTGCTGTCATGCATCTTAGTGGGAACACTGATAGGCTGTGTCTACACTGGCATGAATTTCCGGAAATGCTTAAAATGGAATACTATTCCGTTTTCAGTTTTTCCGGAAAAGGAGCGTCTATATTGGCAGGCTGCTTTTCCAGAAAAGCCCTTTTTCCGGAAAAGCGTCTGTGGCCAATGTAGCCACAATGTCTGTGGCCATTTTTGCGATCGGGGCTTTTTTCCGGAAAAGACTACTGGGCTGTCTACACTGGCCCTTTTCCGGAACAGTGTTCCGGAATAAGGACTTATGCCCGAGCGGGAGCAGAATAGTTTTTCCGGAATAGCGGCTGATTTTGTACAGTAGAGCGTCGTTGCTTTTCCGGAAATTCAAGGGCCAGTGTAGACAGCTCGCAGCTTATTCCAGAAAAGCGGCTGATTTTCCGGAATAAGTGGCCCAGTGTAGACACAGCCCCCGGGGATATAAAACCAAGATGGGAGATTTTCAGAGTTTTCAGTTATATTGTTTCCCATGTTGCGTTTCATGAGTCAGGCTCCTAGACTGGACCATACTTCCCATGATGCACCAAGAGTCAGGCAGCTTCTCTAATATATCATGCAGCTTAATTTGCATTGCTTCAAGGAAAAGCCAAGTTGTCCAACCCAGAAGACAAAATGGGGGTCCAAACTATACCTGATTTAAAGCAAGGGAACATAGGTTAATGTTGATCTGACCTGAAAGGAAGTATTTCAGCTCAATTCAACAAAACAAGGTGAAACATTTCAGATTCAGGAATGTCAACAATTTAATTTTTATCAAAATATTTCTGAGTTAAAATTGTTGAGACTTTCCATTCTGGGAAAAATGTCAGCTTTTTGTCCAATTATATTGGATAAAAAAAAACACTGAAATGTCATAACTTCCGATGGGATGTAAATTTTTAATTTGGCTTTGTTCTACTTTAGAATTTCAATAATCTTCTAGCCAAAATTTTGCCTTAAAAGAAACAGGACAAAGATAACTAAACGTGAGATAAGCTAGCTTTTTCAGCTGTGGGGCTTTTCAAAGAGTCAATTGTACTTTAGAGAATAAAATATCACATAAATCAAAGAGTATACCATTATATTCCACCAAGCAAGAAGTGTGTAATATACCACAAAATGTATTTAAATTTGACCTTCCTTTGGTTATCTGGACTAGTTGCTCTGCAAGACTTAAGTATATATTTAATTCTTAGTAAGTGAATAGTTCCACTGAGTTCAGTTATACACATGTTTAGGTGTTTCTTGGCTCAGGACCGCAGACTCGTAAGGGTCCAGGGTCAAGTAAAGTGACCTCTTTTATTTTATGTGTCACTATGATGGCACTTAGTTAGCAATAGCACTGTGAGCTTCCATTAATAAAGCAAAAATGTATAATGAGGTATGCTGTATGTTGAAAATACATTTTGTAGGAATTAGGTCACATAATTAGCCATTCAGCTTTGTTCAACTCCGTAACTTTTAAAAAAATACCATTTTAGCACCTCCATTTTTTTCCTGGCGATACAGTGAATATTGTATAAGAGGTCATCCTCATTAAAAGCCTCCTGTCTTGACACAATCTGAAAGTATCCTCAAAAGTATTTAGCACTTTTCTACTGCACCTTGATTAGATTATAATGATCCTCAGCTGGTGTAATTTGGCATTGCTCCAATGAAGTCAGACACTATTTACTGACACTACTCCATTAAGTTGAGAGCCAACCTTTCAGAGTTGCTATAAACTAACTTCCGGAGTACCTGAGATTTTTTATTTAGTATTAGCCATCAGAATACCATGTCTGGGAATCACTATAATTAATCTGATTGAAGTCTTCCCCCATTTGTAAATAGTTCACCATGCTGTAATGTATGTGGATATTTAACCCTGCCTATATAAACTATAAATATTGATACTTGCCTGTGCAGTCCATACACATTTCTAGTAGATATTTAGAAATGAAATCTACGGAGAAAAACAATTTTCTTTCAATAAACTGGAATAGACCTGCAGTGGGACTTTTTCTTCCTTTCCGTGAGAATAAACATTATGTTTCCAACATACCAATTTATATTCTGGCTGTGGATTTACAAGAAGACAAAAAAGTCTGTTTCCGTTAGCACTAAAATCAAAGTGAGGCTTTCACCCTATAAATGCCAGGCACCATTACTTTCTATACAGTATGATAGTGCTTCATCTGTTGATGTTAAATATGGGCATTAGGTCTATCTGTATATGAACAATGAGGCCCATGAACAGACTTCGTGGCAAGCCATAGAAGATTGCTTTCATACATGGGGCTACGTCTAGACTACGAGGGAACATGTCTGCTCTTCTGCTTTTTTTTTTTTTTGCAGATGAGCAGATGTGCTCTTTTGGAAGCCCTGTCTTCCTCCTCCCACAAGGAAGAAGGGTTCTTCCAAAAGAGGAGGTTTTTCCAAAATTTGGCCCAGTGTAGTCAGGCCAAATTTCAGAAAAGCCTCTTCTGAAAAAAAGATCAGAAAAAGGTATGCAGATTTTCCAATAAAGCCCCATAGTGTAGCCATAGCCTAGCAAATATAAATATAAGGGCAAATATTTGAAAAAATACCAGAATTTCATGCTGTTATTTTTGAGATATTGAGTGCCTATTAATAATGCTCTATAAATAAAAGACCGTAATCACTATCAATTAGGATTTACACTTTACCAAATCTTTTCTCATGCTACTAATCCTTACTCACATAGTAGTCCCATTATGGGATCAGTACTTCAGTTAATAACATACATATGGTACATCTACACTACAGAGTTTTGTCAGAAAAACAGGTGTTTTTCTTACTAAACTTGAGGAACATCCACACTGCAATTGTGTTCTTCTGCAAGAAAAACGAAAGAACAGAGGGGGGTTCCGGCATTGGTAATCCTCAGTCTATGAGGAAGAAGCCTTTTTGCGAAAGAGCTCTTTCACAAAAAGGCATGTGTGGACAGAGAAGAGAGAGTTCGTTCGAAAGAAGAGGAAAGAGGAAAAAGCACAGGTACCCTGGTAGCCATTCCATCCATAGTGATCACAGCTTACACGCGAGAGAGCATCCATTCAGTCTGGGTGCTCTCTTCTGAAAAAGCAAATCGCTTTTTCAATGTGCTTTTGCAGGGTGGACGCTCTCTTTTGGAAGAAGTTTTTTCAGAAGATCTCTTATGAAAAAAGCTTCTTCCGAAAGAAGCCTGTAGTCTAGACATAGCTGTAGTCAATTACTGATCTATGTCTATTTTCCTATACTAAATTGTATTGAATCAATTACAATATATGTATTCCTTGATCTGTTTTAGCTATCTGAATATTCATGCAATTAGTGTGTCACACATTTCACTCTTTCACTGAAGCATTTAAACTCCCTGGCTACATCTACACTGGCCCCTTCTTCTGAAGGGGCATGCTAATTTTGAAAGTGGGAATAGGGAAATCCTACTTCAAAGTAGGAATAAGAGATCCTCCGGAATAGGGCTTTATTCCGGAGGATCGGGCCAGTCTAGACGCTTTTTTCCGGCTTTTCCCCAAGCCGGAAAAAAAGTGGCGGACATGTTTATTTAAATCCTGCGGGGGATATTTAAATATCCCCCGTGGATTTCCCTATTCCCACTTTCAAAATTAGCATGCCCCTTCCGAAGAAGGGGCCAGTGAAGACGTAGCCCCTGAGTAGTGAGACTAGCATTGCAAGCACATATTTTTATAGATCCTATGTTTTTAAAATATTCCAATTTGGACTGAGACAGATTAAAATTATGTGGTCTAACAAAATATGAATCTCAGAGCTACCCTACTATTGAAATGTGTTTACTTCAAATTTCTTCTCTATCAACCCATTTTAACAAGGTATCATCAAGGGATTTTTTTTTTGAAGCTGTGAAATCCATTCTCTTCAACTGAATCATATCTACTTTATTTTAAAGCTACTCCATGCTCAGAAATTCTTGCAATATCACTTTTGACCTATCATTCAATAGATTTGATTGTTTTTCAGGTTAAAATAAGCATTGTGAAGTAAACTAAAACTGTAATGATAAAATAAAGGAATAGTGCTAATGGACAGGACGCCATGTGGAGTTTAAAATGAATGGAGCTTAAAATAAACCCCAAGTTTGCAGCATTCAGGATAAAAATCCAAGATCCTTCTGTGGAAGATACAGACATGGTATACTTCAGTTCCTGCTGTTCTGTACTTCTTTCAATTGTGTATCAAAATTGCCCATTTTCTCATTTTTCCAGCTTTTGTTTCTGAGATTTGACAAAGATTCATGGACATGGCTCAGGAAAAATTCTGAGTACGGGAGGGGGTTATTATGTCTGAGGATTTCATTACTTTCAGAAAACATTCTAAGTCCAAAGTAATGTAATTTGCTGGAATTATATTACATCTAACTAACTAACAAAAATCGTTTTCAAGTGGAAGGCTTGGTTATGCCATCGGCTTCTAATTTCTCTTTTTATGATCTTCTGAAGACAAGTAACCAAATTGTGGAGCCACTGAAGTCTACATCGAAAGTCACATTGACTTCAGGAGGGGAAGGATTTTGCTCAGTATGTCTAAAATTTTAGTGAAAGCTATTTAGGAACTCGTTGATGTAGGTAAATATCTAAAATTATTAAACCTTTAGGTAGGGTCATTCTCAGAAGTGCATCACCAATGTCTATGGGCACTCTTGGAGTGAATTATGGTAATTGAATAGTCACTGCAATACTATCGGACTGCATTCTTAGCTAAATGAAACTACATTTCCCTGCAGTTTCAGCCATAAATTCCGTGCTACTAGCTTTTCTTGAGCTATAGAGGGGAGTTGGTTTTTGGTTCTGATGTTGTTCAAACTGAAGCCAGAAATATCAGAGATGTAAACATTTAAAATAAGCAAATAAAATTAGCCAAATATTTGTGAGCCTCCATGAATGTCTGGCTCTAGCTGATTCTTTAACTCAATTTCCTGTCCCTAAAACTATTGATCTAGGCAGGAAGTATTTACTAACAATTTTTCATTGAACATCATTCTGAAAGAGTGGTACACTTTAGGCTTGAGTATCACATGCTCACATCAGAGCAATTTATATTCTACTCATTTCTGTTAATCTGTCAGGGTATGTCTACACTAGCCACCTTAGTTCGAACTAGGGTGGTTAATGTAGTCATTCGAACTTTCAAATGAAGCCCGAGATTTAAATATCCCGGGCTTCATTTGCATGTTCCCGGGCGCTGCCATTTTTAAATGCCCGGTAGTTTGAACTACCTGCCCACAGCTACACGTGGCACGGGCTAGGTAGTTTGAATTAAAGCTCCTAATTTGAACTACCGTTACTCTTTGTAACCTGAGGCAGGGACTGGGGGTACATGATGGGGTGCAGGATCCAGAAGGAAGTATGAGTGCAGGTTAGGATTCTGAATTGGAGAAAGGGTACAGGAAGGAGTGCAGGGTCTGGGAGGAAGTGGTAACCTGGGGCAGGAGGGTTTCAGGGATTTGTGTTGTGACCAATGCAAAGTACAAAGGAAGGAACAATCACACATACAGAAATGGAAGTGATTGTCTAGGAAGCAGTACTGAGGAAAGTGATGTCGGGGTCATAGTGGACAGTAAATATAAGTAGTTGATAAATATAGGTCAACAATGTGACACTTTTGGAAAAAAAAAGCAAACATGGTTCTGCCGTTCCTTAACAGGAGTGTTGTGAGCAAGACACAAGAAGCGATTCTTCAGCTCTACTCTGCACTGATTAGGCCTCAGGTCGAGTATTGTGTCCAGGAAAGATGTGGAGAAATTGGAGAGAGTCCAGAGAAGAGCAACAAAAATGATTAAAGGTCTAGAAAACATGATCTACGAGGGAAGATTGAAAGGGAAGACTGAGAGGGGACATGAAAGTAGCTTGTAAATACCTGAAAGGGTGTCACAAGGAGGAGGGAGAAAAAATGTTTTCCTTAACCTCTGATGATAGTACAAGAAGCAATGGGCTTAAATTGTAGCAAGGAAAGTTTAGGTTGGACATCAGGAAAAACTTCCTAACTGTCAGGGTAGTTAAACACTGGAATACATTGCCTAGGAAGGTTGTGGAATCTCCATCATTGGAGATATTTAAGAATAGGTTAGACAAATATCTATGGGTATGTCTATACTACCCCGCTAGTTCGAACTAGCGGGGGTAATGTAGTCATCCGCAATTGCAAATGAAGCCCAGGATTTGAATTTCCCGGGCTTCATTTGCATGAAGCCGGCCGGCGCCATTTTTAAATGCCGGCTAGTTCGAACCCTGTGCCGCGCGGCTACACGCGGCACGGAGTAGCTAGTTCGGATTAGGCTTCCTAATCTGAACTAGCTGTACTCCTCATTCCACGACTAGGGGTCTGATAACAGTTTTCATACGTTAAGGCTTGTTATAAACAGGATGGTGATCAAATATCCTGCATTCACTTAATATGCAGCAAGGGAGATTTAGGTTAGATTTCAGGAAAAACTTTCCAACTATACGAATTGTTAACATTTCCATGAAAGATTGTGGAATACCCATCTTTAAGAACTGGTTGCAGCAACACGTTTTAGCCATGGTGTAGTTACATTTGGTCCTGCCTCAGCACAGGTGGCTGGATAAGATGAACTCTTGGAGTCCTTTCCTGCCATACATTTGAGGCTTCCAATTATGATATTCAGTTTTCTAGATCAAAACCTGAGGTAGCAATGCTGTGTCTTCTCTGTACAGAGTAGAGTGTGTGATTTACAAGGGCTGAAAAACAGTGTGTATCCTCAATAGAGAGATATGAGCCCTGGCGGAATATATGAATACAAAAATAGAAATCATAACCAACCTACAACTTTCTAACTTCTCTTTAATAGATATTTTACTCAATGTTAGCTACAGATGATATATTTTTTTAAACTAACTTCCTCACAATAAAGTAACTCTTACTCCAGTCTTGCAAATAGCACAACTGGTAAATGTTCAAGGAATACTGGCAGCAAGCCCCCACCTTCGATATTTTGATTAGTTCTGCTTGGCGTGTGGCACCAGTTGACTGAATTTAAGAGTGTGCACATTAAATAGAGTAATGTCTTTATGTTGACTGGGCAATTATTTAACCACTGCATTATACCCCAGACTTCATCTTTCCCAAATAAATGAAATAAATTCCTCAGCCTTCATCCAAAATGAGAGAGAATTATTATGACACACATCATTCATAGGAAAATGTAATACACTTTTAATGTCCTTCAAGTTGTATTTGAAAAGTATATACCATGCTGAAGAAAAATTGCAAATATACAGCATTCCGACTTTTCTAGCAAGCTGTACAAAGCTGAAGGTAAAGTCAGTGGGAGTTGTAGATGCTCAGCAGCACCTCTGAAAATCGGGACCTATTTACTGCACAAGTGGAAACACAGCAAAAGATGGAACCTGTATGTATTTCTTGAGGTCTATTATATACGGTCAACATATTAACAAAAGGGTCCCTCACATTTCCGCCAGAGTCAGTGATAGGTGTGACATTCCCTGGGTAAAACTCCCTCCCTTCACAAACACCATCAGTTCCACACCTGCTCCAGCCATCAACACTTCCGTTCTCACATCTCATTCCGCAACCCAGCAACTGTTCCCCACAAACGTGGCAGATACTCTGCAGTCTCTTGTGGTGGTAACAATGTGTTATGATAGGAAGCAGGCAGCAAGCTGGATGGTCGCTGGGAAATGGGTGCCCTTTTGTTCTGTTGGTGGGCAGTTCTTCAACTGTGGGTGGTCTCTCTTAGCAGGTGTAGAGCTGAAATTAATGAGTCTCTTCAAGTTGAGGTTGAGTGGACAGGTGCTGACAGAGATTCCCATTTAGTGTAACAGCTGCTTCATACTGCCTTTTCTTTTGTGTGCTGTGATGCCAGGAACTATGTTGAATGTCCCTTCTAAGTGTAGATGGTGGGCTCATAAGCAAACGTCTCCTAACAGATGCCACAGTAGTAATGGCCACATGGCAGTTGCCTGACTTATCCCCTACAATTCTAACTTTAAACATCACTATTAGGAACCTTCTTTCCTTTGCAAAAGCGGCGAGGAGTCCTGTGGCACATTATAGACTAACTGAAGTGTTGGAGCATAAGCTTTCGTGGGCAAAGACCCAATTCATCAGATGCATTCATGGTCTTTGCCCACGAAAGCTTATACTCCAACACTTCAGTTAGTCTATAAGGTGCCACAGGACTCCTCGCCGCTTTTACAGATTCAGACTAACACGGCTACCCCTCTGATTCTTTCCTTTGGTGCATTGTTAGTCTGGAAGTCAAGTATTTCGAACACCTGAGAAGTGAGTGTGTCTCCATCCAGACATGGCTGACTTATCCATTAGGCACAGTAGGCATAGTGCCTAGGGCCCACGATACTTTTAGTAGCCTATGAAAATGTTTTAATTTCTTTTAAAATCAGAAGAAAAAAATGAACGTTTAGGGTCAAATAAAATGTTTTAATTTTTTTTCTCACATCAGAAAAAAATGAAACTTTTAGGGCCCATGAAAATCTATTAAATTTTGCCTAAAACAGAAAAAAAATAAAATGTTGAAGTATTTAAAGTTATATCAAAATAATTTTTAATATTTTTTTTTATGGAGGAAGGGGCCCACGAAGGCAAAAGTGCCTAGGGCCCACGAAAGTCATAATGCGGCCCTGCATCCAGACACAAGTTGAAGAGTCTTCATGTGACTTTCTTGGGTAGTTTTACATTCCAATTAGATTCTCTATTGTTTGACTCTAAACAAAAATTATTTGTTTTCTATCAAAGCATACTCATTTTGAATTGCTTGCCAAAACTCGCCAAATTTTTATTTGAATGAAACGGGGAGGGGGCTCATTTTGTTCAAAATATTTTGTGGAAAACAAGTTCTGTTTTTAGGTCAGCCCTAGGGCTTTAGAAATGTCACATGAAGCCACTTTAATTTGTGCTGAAAGTATTTCTGATCAATATGAGATGAATAATTTTGGTTTAGTGTTGGAGTCACACAACATAGACTCTAAAGAGAAAAATATTTTTTCTGGTTTTCCTCCCATTTTTCTTTTCCTTTTTCTTTCTTCTTTCTATTCTTAAATGGAACATAAAAGCTGAAAAGAGCAGGGAGGGAAAAAACTGCCCACAAAGAAGTGATTATTATTCTATTCAATTTTAATAGTAATGGTTCTTTTTAATTCTTTCTGATTAGCTTGAATTTTTTCATTGTGAATCATTCAAAAAATAGAAAAATTTCAAACAATATAAAAAGGTATCACAGAAATGTTCATATCATTTGGTAAAGACTTTTTGATAAGAAAAAAAAAAAAGATTTATTGAAAAAATTTCAAACAGCACTACCTGAAACTGTAAATTACTTTGTCTAGTTGTATCTCAGCTGCATATAATCCTCGTGGAAACACTTGGTGCCTGAACTTAAGGATTCTGTCCCAAAAGGCCTAGACCTCGGAGAGAAGTTGTTGGGGAGGAGGATGACCATTTGCAACAAGGAGCATTTTAGTTATGGGGAGGGGGGTTTCATGGTGTTTTAAAGTTTTAGAATCTGGCACCAATGTGAAGATAGCAATACTTGGCTGTTTTGTTTCCTTTCAGTTCTTATCTGGAAATATGGCAACTTGTATTCAGGCAGCTCAGTGCAACTGGAAAACTCAGTTTCCAGAAGGTAGAAGGTTGAAGGTTTGGGGTCCTTTGTGAATCTAATATGTAGGACCCAACTTTTTTCACCTTTAAAACTCCCATTGACTTCACACAGAGCAGGATTAGTACAGATTCAAAGAAGAAATATGATTATACTTTAAACCCACCACACATAAGGAAGTAGATTTAACAATACCATGATGACAGAGCATTTTTATTTTCAAATACATTTCACAATTTATTCACGTCAATAAATGCTTATCTTTTACACTTCCTCATTTCTGGGCTGGACAAAATGGTTGTTGTTCTCAATTAAATAATGTCATTAAAGTATTGAAACAAAATTGCATTTGTCAGAAAAAAATTCTGTATGTATCTCTTATTGTAGTCCATTCATAGGTTTATGGCTTCAAAGTCCTCAAACAAAGTATCATAAAGTCACATGATGTCCCTCCATGTTACAGAAGATTTTGCATTTGGGCCTCTGAGTTAGCTGAGAGATATGTTAAAACTCATGTAACCAGGCATCTCCCTGTCAGCAACCCATCTGAGATACTTCAGACGGGCAAGTGCTAGTGATTTTATCAAGGCTGTGAATTAAATTACACTGCAGAAATTGGCTCCAGATACAGCTGTTGCATTGGATTGAATACCACATGAATAATAACTGAAAGCTCCCACATACAGCCAAACCAAAACTGAGTTGTGGAAAAATATCCATACTGGGAATATACATATGTCTGAAGACTTACAGGGATGGAACTCTGTTTCAGACAGATTTATTTGTAATAATCATGATGCTCTAATTGTGTAAATAATAATAGATTGTTATTTCAATTGTACTCATGAAAGGGCAAAAAGAATTGTGCCCAATATACCCTGGCATAAGACAGTCACCCTGAGAGTATAGGCAGTGGACTATATTTTGGGAATGGGATCTTTTGTGTGGGATCTTCCTACACATTTACTCTATTGCAGAGACTCTTCCCAAGGGTTGTATTTTGCTCTACGTGCCTCATGCCTATGAAAATTCTGAACCCTGTGTGGAAGGATTCTGTGGGATTAAACAAGGCTGGACCAGACCAGGCCAGTGGGAGTAGTACAGAGCTGTTTTCATACCAAGACCTGAGGGAACCTAAGATGACAGTGCAGATCTGTTTTCACAAAGGCCTGAGAGATGGGGTGGTACAGGACTTTGCAGCAAGGACCAACTAGACCACCAGCAGCACAGTTGAAGTTACAAAGTTGAATCAGGAGAGTCACATTGTCCTGCTGGTGTGGACTTCTTTGGACTGGCGCACAGAGTAGACTCAGCCAGCCTCTGATCCTCCCGTGACAACTAAGTCTAACTGGATCCATGAATGAAGTTTTAAGAGGTTAGGGATTGTTTTGTGACCGATCAGCCCAGAAATCATTGGTATTTACAAGTATTAATTTCAATTCAATAGAAGTTAGGAGCGTACATATCTTGGAATCTGGGCCTAAGTTCTGGACCACAACAATCCAGACAACTAATACTTCAAACTTGGCTACATCCATGCTTTTGATATTGTCTGACTTTTGCTCATTTAATTGAGTATGGACCCTAAATAGAGATTTCCCATAAAGGGCGACAGAAACAGCTTCACACATAGCAAAAGGAAGGTCCTAAGCTGCCAGAGGATTTACTGGACTATAGATTGCTTCTGTTATCTAGTCCTGATGCAAGGAGACACTGGATGGTGAGTTACCTTCCATTTTCAGAGGGAAACATTGGGCCACCTGATATTTTATAAATCTGCATGGGGTCCCAGCTGTCTTATAACTGCTTTTTGGCTGACATCCTGTATTCATAGTTGGATTATGTGACTAGTTATACTTTTAAAAAAAAATCTGAAGGGTTTAAAAATGAATCCTAGTGGGAAATAATAAGCTGTTAGCAGTATTCATTGTATTGATTATATAACTTTATTCCTAATATATGCTCTATGTCAAATTAAGATGTTAAACCAACTATTTTTTCTACAGCAAATGGAGCTGCATGTAGCACTATAATTAGAACAACATTATTCTACTATTTTTATACTGACAAACGCATAAAAAATTATAATTGTACCTTCTAGTACATCCAGTATGCCTTTTTTCCCCCATAGACATTCAATAGTCTATGTATCTGATATACTACATTAAGGTCAAATCTGAAGTAAGGAAATAGGTTGTGTTCAAACTGTTTGCTAAGGTGTTTTAAACACGACAAGATTTTGTCAAGATTTAGTGTAAGAGGGGCAGATCACATTTTAAAACATTAGCTAGTCATGGTCAAAGTATAATACAGCTAATGTTTTTAAACCGCATTTGTCCTGTCTATGCTAGATGCAGAGTCCTGTTAAAAATCATCTTGTTGCAATGTGTCAGGATGTAGCCATTAAGTAGTCTTTGACGTTTCTCTTTGAGAAGAGAACAGACCTTGCTCTAAGACACCTATTGTAAAAGCTATCTTGTTATCTATAGCTGATTCTCTTGCTATTCTTTTTTATAGTAACCATTTTTCAAATTATTGGGAGTCACTCTTTCAGTCTAGTAAACATTGTACTGGACTATTATTTCAAACACTCCTTGTTCTTTGCTGTTCCTAAATAGCTGACTGTCCTAGACCCACCACATGAACTGGTGCAATGAAAAACAAAACAAAAAAAAACAACCACTAAAATGGCTGCTGTCTTTTGAGGAAGCTGCAATGGAGATTGGACTTTGGTATTGAATAGATATTTCCTCTATTAACAGTGTTTTTTCACTGTCAAGTAATGAATCAGATATTTTTGCAATTTAATATCACGCTAATGACTCAAGAACTATTGCGAACCAGACGTCAGAAAATCTAATACATAACAACCTTCTTTGCTTTTCACTATGCTCTGTCTTTTTTACGACCTGTTGTTTGCAATGAAATTTTTGATGTCTTGAGAGAAGTTATACTACCTCTGGTGGAAAGTCTGGTTATCTGTTTATATGCTGATCCAACAAAAAGTGTGCTTGGTACATCCTCTGGTGGCGGCATTTGGAAACATCAGTTTGATCTGTGGAAACCCAATTCTTTAGCACATGGTCTTGTTGCATTTGAAATGTCTTTTACTATTTATACAGGTCTAACATTGAGCAACCAGTATTTCACAATGAAAGCATACAAGCCCCAGAAAAGCCACAGTCCCTCAACATAAAGAAGTGGCTCGAGTTAAGCATTTCACTGCTGATTGACTATATAAATTCAGAACAGTTGATGGCACTGTCACACCACAGGTTTGAATTTGTATGTTGCCATTATTCCGTAATCTAAAATTTAGGAGTGCAACTGTAACTTTAAAGTGGAAAAGAGACACAGCTATGCAGGTCCTGATTGCATGACCCTTGCATTAATTAAGACTTATACAAATAGTCCCAGTAAACACAGTGCCCATAGGAAAAAATACTGCCCATTGAGAGTAAGGGTGGCAAAATCAAGTGCCAAGAAGTTAGCTAATTTTTAAAAGCAGATGTGGTCTCAACTTTGCTTCTCTGTGTATGTCAATAAAAAGGGCAACATTATTGTTGAAGCACTTTTCTACTAGGCCACCTAGTCTAATTTGATCATTTACAAGTTATGTGTCCTCACCTTTTATTGTATTTTTTGTGGCTTAATATGACAGATGCCAAACCAGCACAGAAAGCCAGTTGTAATTTAATGAACAACATCGACAGCAGCACTTGGAATGGGATAAATAAGTTGTCCTTTATTAATTGTTTGTGGAATGAGAAAACCATGAAATAGGTGTTAAGTGATATTATTAAAAGACTATCTAAAAGACAGTCTATGGAAATATCATGCTTCTTGATCAGGAAAGTATCCCCCACCATACACACACAAAGAAAATAGGACATTTTTCCCATTTAGAGAGAAATGTTTATATATAATTTTTTTGGATATGTATTTATGTTTATATATACAACTATGTATTTGTGCACACACAGGGTATGTCTACACTGCAGAGTTCTTTTCAGAAAAACAGCCATTTTTCCAAAAAAAACTTCACTTATGTCCACACTGCAATCACGTTCTTTCAAACAAAAAAAATTGAAGAAATACAGGGGGGTTTCCGACTTTGGTAAACCTCTTTCTAGGAGGAAGAAGCCTTTTTCTAAAAGAGCTCTTTCGAAAAAAGGCGTGTGTGGATGAGGGAGTTCTTTTGAAAAACGAAAGAGGAAAAAGCACAGGTACCCTGGTGGATGCTCCGCCCATAGTAATCACAGCTTAAATGTGAGATAGTGTCCATTCAGTGTTGATGCTATCTTTCGAAAAAACAGATCGCTTTTACAGTGCACTTTTGCTGTGTAGACACTCTCTTTCAGAAGAAGTTTTTTTGGAAGATCTCTTATGGAAAAGCTTCTTCCGAAAGAAGCCTGCAGTCTAGACATATCCACATACTGTCAATCTCTACTAAGAAAACCTTTGGTAATAATAATCAGTTGCTTCCATTAGAGTGTAAGGTAATATAATATTTAATATGTAGGAAGTATATAAAGGGTGTTGCATTGCATTACACTACAATGGAAAGGAGGTGGGGAGAAAAGTTTTTCCTATGAGAGAAGCCTGTGCATGAGTAGTTTAATACGCGAGAGCTATTGCTCATCATCATCCACACAGATCTTAGTGGAAGAGGGACCTTTATCCAATGGTCCCAGACATAGACCCTGAGATTCAGCACAGAATCTGCTGTCTCAGCTTTGCCTTTGGTGGGCTGTATCACCGAGTTTTAACAATCACGCTACTAGACTTTTAGTTTACAAAGTGGTGATAGCCCCAACCCTCCTCTGTGACTATGAGACGTGGGTAACCCATAGAAAACATCAAAAAACCTGGAATGCCAACACTTGAAATTTCTTTGGAAGATCCTTAGTATAAAATGGAAGAATCGCCATGCTAAAGTCAGTGTCCTCACAGAAGCCAACATCTTCAGTGTTGAGGCCCTGCTTATCCAGCACTAGCTGACATAGAGCAGGCACTGAGTGTGCATGCCTGCTATATATTTACCATAACAACAGTTTGTCCAACTCACCAAAGGAGAATGAAAATGGGGAGGCCAAAAAAACGCTTTTAAAACATCCTCAGGATAAACATGAAGAGATGTAGCATCAACACCACTCAGTGTGGGGACAGCAGCCCAAGACAGGATAAGTGGCAAAGAATTGTCAGGGAGGGAACATCTGTTTTTGAGGAAAACTGCCTTGCCCTGGTCGCAGAAAACCACCAGACAAGAGACGATTGTCATGCAGCAATCACAGCCCAGCTCTGGCTTCGAACACCCCCTGCAATGTCTGCCAACTAGCCTGTGGCTCAAGGATTGGACTTCTTATTCAAAGGCCCCGGTTATCTGAAGAAGTGGGTTTTGCCCATGAAAGCTCATGATACCTTCTACATGTATTGTTAGTCTTTAAGATGCTACTAGACTATTTGTTGTTTTTTAAGTTTTTCCTGTTACAGACTAACTCGGCTATCCCTCTGAAGCCATAAAATATAAACACGTGTGGAAAAGATCAACCTCAACCTCAAGGGACCACCAAAATGACGAAAGAAAGGTGTGATTAATGATTTAACTAATGATTTAACTAAAAGTCTTCTTAGGAGACACTGACAATGTCTTTTGAAATAAAATAGGACAAATTTATCTTCTCAGATAAGCACAATAGATTCTGAATTGACAGATTTTTATCTTCATGGATGGAATATACAGCAGGGAGACAAACTGATAAGCAAAGCCTGATATTAGAGTCTTGAGTTCAGCCATGCAACTCTAAAAAGATATTATTTGCTCATAAACTCCAAGCTAACCTGTGGATTCTACTAACATTATCTGGTGTTATTATTCAGTTGAATTATTGTTCCACCCAGCGGTTCAGGCCCTTATTATTCTTGGTGTTATGCATACATAAAATAAACTACAGTCTCTATCCCAAGGAACTTACAATGTAAACAAAGATGAGACACAACAATAGCAGGCTGTTGGAAATAACTGAATCATGGAAGGGTCAGGAAGCGATGAAAGCAACAGAAACACAAGATTGTGAATAGTAGCTTGCTATAATGTGGAAGTAGCACAGTTTTGGTGGTGGTTATTTTCAAAAAATAAGATGAGTGAATGCTAGGTTTTACAAAGCCTCGTCTCTCACACCACATACATCTCTGGAGAACAAAACTGGACTGGCTTTGTGGCACCAGGGACATTGACATCCTTGCACAAAGGGGGGAGGCTATATGTTCACTCCTGCTGCCTATGATTTATTTTCTCTCTCTCTATATAAAAACATTTTCCTGCAGTACGACAGAGTGACATCATCACGTCATCTACATCCTCATGCTACTGTTTCTCAGGGTATGTCTACACTACAGCGCTAATTCGAACTAACTTATTCGAACTAAGCTAATTCGAACTAACAGATCCAGACTAAAAAACTAGTTCGAACTATTGGCCACAAAGAAAAAGAGTATTCTCTTCTTTCGCTGTGTTTAGCAAATGAAATGGCTCTGAAATGAACATTTATAATGCTCATTAGCCATTAACTAACCCTAGTGTAACTCTTGCTGATGGTTTGTTAAGCATACCTATAGAAATAAATCCTAAAATGAGAATGAATGTTCTAGGATTAGATTAGATTTTGTAAATTGTAAACAACTGGTGTATGTCTAATTGTTCAACACCTGTAAGGAAATGGGTAAAGACTGAGACAGGGCTGGCCCGAGCCATTCGTAAGCCCCGGGCCCCAGGAGCGTGGCGCCACCCCTGAGAGTGCGACGCATGCATGGCTCTGCCCCGGGTGCGTGGCACCCCCCACCCCTGGGCGCCCAGTGCATGCGTGGCCCCGCCCCCGGGTGTGCGGCACATGCGTGGCCCCACCCCTGGGCACCCGGCGTATGCACAATGCTACCCCCGCCCAGCTCGGCAGCCCCTACAATGGGGCACCCTGGGCAGTAGCCCGGTTGGCCCATACCTTGGGCCAGCTCTGGACTGAGAATGACTCATCAGCCAAATTTATATAGAAATGAGCAACTGCACAGTACTGCTAAAATATAGAAAATCGGGCATATTATAAACCAGGGGTGGGCAAGAAAGCCATTGAGAGCAGGAGTGGCTGTGACTCCAGGATTAGAGGATGTTGAAGATGATCTGTGAATTTCCATCTTCTTCAGAGCAGACCTAAGCCTCCTTTTGGATGGAGATTAGGAAATTATGTTGTTTGCAACTGGAATACCTTGGTATCTGCCACCGTGGCTGCCACCAGTGGCCATTCTTGAAGCCAGAGCCTCCTGGGTGGTGATGGGGTGAGGGAGCAGTGGCCTCTCCCATAGTGCTATCAGCAAGGTCCCTGTCCACCTCTGGAGCTACAAACAGGAGCAGGCGGCCAGCATGATTTCCTTGCCCTGCTAGGCTAGGGATGATGGGGATCAGGTGGTATGTGGCAGGCTGTGGCTGTGTACCAGCAGGTTCCATTCCCCAACCTCAGGGCTCCAAGCCCTGGCTTCAGCTCTGGGCTAACCCTCCCTCCCCCCACACACATATACACATCGTCCCTGTCTCCCACTGACTCCTCCAGGTACATCCATTGAGGCAGACCCCAGGATCCTACCCTGGTCTCACCCCCCAAGACCTCTGGGCTCCATCCTCCCTCCCTATCCAGGGTTTAGTTTGCCAGGGCTGAGGAAGTCTGTTGTGAAAATCACTTTTCACAGACGCCCAACTAGCCTGCTGTGAAAAGTGATTATTAGCAAATAGAGAAATGTCGATTTTCACAGCAGCAGTCTTACTAACTAGCCAGTTTGGAGGGGAGGGGGGGCACAGTAGAGGAGCAACCAAAAACAAACACGCACAACCTCTTATTTGAGTTTCTATTCTGTTGAAGTCCAGTAGAGGCAGCTGCACATTATTTTTAATTGTTAAAACTTCAAAATACCCTACATAAATAAGTGACCTGATCTGGATATATTTGTGTGCATATGTATTCCTTTTTCCTCAAGTTAAATAAGTATGTTAGGAAACATTGTCAGAGTGGCCACCAGCAAAACGGTGGCTACACTTTTGAAGCCACCCAAACATTTGTTGGGAAGAACCCCTTTGCTAGTGTTTATCATAGAGGTCACTTCCATCCTCAGTATGTGAAGCATAAATGGAAAAAGACTCCTGTATTTGTCTCTCAACCCTAGGAAAATTTGAGGCCTACGCAGTTGAAAAACTCTTTGCCAATCCATTCGCTCATCTAGATTAAATTCTTGGAACTCAGACACAGTGTGCATCATTTGTCTCTTGGGTAATTCAGTAAGAAAATGTCACTGAAACAGGAATCTCAGATCTTTCCATATACACAATTTCTACCTTTTGGTTAAATATCTTGCTTGGGCTGGGATGTTCTGTCACACAGGCAAAGTAGTATGAACAGGTGTGTTAACTGCATTCAATTAAGGCCTAGTAAAAATAAGAATAGTTACAAAGCAGACTTATTTGACCTCTAGATGTCTCAGTTTGTTCTGTCTTCCCAGAGGGCCTGTTCTGTGAAGCACTGGGCACCCCCAAGTCTCTTTCAGCTACTTCTGTGACTCTTGACTACCTTTGTTTCTTGCACAGTGCTGAGCACATTGTCTGCACTGGAGAAATAAATAATAATAATAGTTAAAATGCACAAATAACAGCATAAAAATCCAGCGAGAATGCCTTGAGATGTGCCACAAAGACAGCTCCTGAAAGCATGGCAGGAGCTCAAAGTAACTGGAAGTTCAGCGACAGGCCCCAACAATAAATAGCTCTCCATTGCAGTATAAATGCTGCCAAGGAAACGGATGCAAGAAGCAGCAAATATGTGGAACACCCACAGAGGGAGCAGAATTGCACAGCTGCAGTTGCTACAGTACCTGTGGCTACTTGCTAGGGTATGTCTCAGTGAGTCTGTGTCATGGCTGAGGTTCTCAGATCCTAGGTCCCGGTTCTGCCAGGGAGGTGCTGACCCTGCCCATTTCCCATGCTGAGTTTCTTACTTTCCTCTTGAGGATCCTCTTGTTAACATTGACATTGCATCCACCCTTACCCACATGTACACTTGCTGCAGCTGCCTCACAGCAATCTTTGTTGTGTTTACTGCCTCTTCTTTTGAGTCAAATAGCCTGCTTAATGGGAATTCGTGCCGATTTAGGGAGCAGTAATTTCTATTTGATCACTTTCTAAATTGTCTGTGGGACATGCTCAATGTTCTCGCTAATCTTTTCAATCAATGTGCAGAATAAATTGTATGTACACCAAGGCATGTGTGAATGTGCACCACCAATAGAAACTGCTAATCAGCTGGACAGATTTGAATTTCTCCTGAGCATCTACACAAGCACACACCTTACAGGGAATGCTGGATATGATATGACCAGGAGAAAGGATCCTATCCATATGCTACTCTTAAGTTTCATGGCTCTGTTTTTCCATAAAAATGACTTCCCTGAGGGCCAGTCCAGACCTATGGCATCAAAATCTTTCTTAAGCAAGAGGCACTTGTAAGAAAACACAGCTACCAACTTCAGACACGCAGATACCTAGGGTGCATCTACACAGAGTTACTTAAAAAAACCAATGTGAACGTCTACACAGCAATTCCGTTATTTTGAAATAATTTCAAAATAACAGATGGCTTATTTTGAAATCTGTAAACCTCATTCCAGAAGGAATAATGGTTATTCCAAAATAGCTGTAGTGTGGACGCTCCACTGCTGCTATTTCAAAATAGCTCCTCCCCAGGGCTATTCAGAGTAATTACGCCCAAGTGCCTCCTAGGGCTCTAATTTGAGGTAGCACATCCACATTAGGGAAGCCTGCCTCGGGCTAATTTTGAGGCTTCCCTGTAGTGTAGACGTGCAATTTCAAAATAAGCTTTTTTGGAGTATTTCTAGCGGAATAGCTTATTTTGAAATAAGCATTCAGTGTAGACGTACCCCTAGTGGCTGAATAATATTTTGCAAGTAAATATCAGATCCATGCAAACTTTTCTCAACCTCCTCGTGGTCTGAAGCAGTGATTCTCAGCCCTTAGCCCGCAAACCACATACGGCCTGATTAGCAAACAGCGGCAGCCCACCTGTGTGCTTTAAAAAAGTCCAAATTTGTCACTCGGATCTGGCAGGGGGTGGGGCTGATTGATGGGGAGAGTGGAAGACATCTTGCAGGAGCACTGCTGCAAACAGGGAGCTAGTGAGTGCTGCAGGATGGCAAGCCAGTGCGTCTCTGGGCAAGTTAGGGGCAGTGATAGGGTGGGCCTCTGGGAACTTGGGGTTTGCAAAGGTGCTGCAGCACCCCATGGTCCTTGCTGCCAGCCCATGTCCAATGCTCTGCTCTTGGCCTGACACTGGGGGTCCTAGCTGTCTGACATGGTGGATTTGGGGTCCCAGTTGCCTGGCCCCATTCAGCAGGGTCCATTACCCCAGGGTATGGGTCCATTGATGGCTGCCTGGCCCCACACCAAGAAGTCCTGGGTCTGGCTGGCTAGTCTTATGTGGAAGGTCTGGGTCTAGGCTGCCCAGCCCTGCACCCAAGGCTTTGCTCCTGGCCCCATTTTGTGAAGGGGTCTCTGGGCATAGGTGAGTGTATGGAGTCTTGAGGGGGACACTGTGGTTTGGCCCACAATGATGAACAGGTAGAGAACTACTGGTTTGAAGGCATCATGCTGGGATTAACATAGACTTCTGCCGCTTTTGCGTTTCTGTGTGAAATAAATCCTTTCACTTTGGCCCTTGCTATGCTGTGGAACCTTTGGCGTACCCTTGCCTCTTGTGTTTCTAGGGCTGATTTTTTTATAATTCAGTGATGGTGAGTTGTCTTAAACATACAGTGATGTGAAATCAAGTACTTCAAAATGCTGAAGCACGTTTTCTAAATCACTCACTCTATAATTTCATTCTGAACCTCATGCACTAGGTCAATGTTACTGTCTTCTTTCCCAATACTAGATTGCTTTCAGGATTTTTTGTGTTTGTTTTGATTTGTCTCTTAAGTAAACAGTTTCTTATCTGTGTGGGTTACTGAAATTTTCTAAGTAATAACTAAACCTTTCCCTACTTCTGGCTTGCATTTTTGCTCAGCCCATATTAGATTGTTCTGCTAATGAGATTAAGCCTTTCTCTGATTATGATCCGCAACCACAGGATTCACTTTCCTCTGATATTCTTCACTCCATTAAAAATAAAAATCAGCTTGCACACACATTTTTCAAAGCTGTTTGTAAATGTCATATAAGATATTGTTGACATGATGTACTGCATGCAGTTGTATGTTTTTCACTCTGTTACTATCCCTTTCATCTGTTTTATGAACATCACTGTCAGATGTTTACATGGAAGGCACTTTAGAAAGCTCTGTTTGTAGTGTATATTTATATTAAAGCCTATGGAAAACAGAGAGCTTTATCTCTGTGTGAGATTAAGATGTTTTTTATCTCTGCCACACAGATACCATCTGCAATAATGAAGACATGCAATTCTTTTTGTGCTTCCAAAGCTCCATGCTTAGAAAAAATCTTTGCTTTATAAATGCTGGAGTGCATGGTAACAAAAGGTGCCTATTGGACGTGAGATGAAATGCAGTTTCCCAAGTAAAGCATTTTTTACTGTCTCCTTTGAAGAAACAAAGCAGGGAGTAATGATGGGCAATGGACATGGGAACTGCCAAGATGTTAGTCTTGTATTTGTGAAACAAATAAACTATTATTATTAATAATAATAATATTCCAAGAGCTCTCACCCATAGACTTGATGCAAAGATGAAGACTTAATAAGCAAATTCCTTTTCCTCCTGTGATACTCAGAGGCTTGAACAGCTGATTATATATTATAGGAGAGGCACCATTGCATTTATTTAAGTTACCTCCCATTATAAGGCCCAATTTCCAGTTCTTTGTAGCATAGCCAAAATTTGAATTGAAATTTTCCATATTGGGGTTCTGCCTAAGGCTAA
Source organism: Pelodiscus sinensis (assembly GCF_052426305.1). Taxonomy (NCBI): domain Eukaryota; kingdom Metazoa; phylum Chordata; order Testudines; family Trionychidae; genus Pelodiscus; species Pelodiscus sinensis. Next base: position 63,900,246 of record NC_143053.1, on the reverse strand, counting down.
ACATATTGGAAAATTCTAACCAGTTCTGTTGTTTCTGTGTATAAGACTAGGGGAGAAAATCATTATTTTGCCCAAGTTAAAAAATGCTGGTGACCATTTATTTGAAAAGTATTGGGAGAGGCTTTTCCGCCATTTGGCCCCGTCTAGATGGGGCCAAATGGCAGAAAAGCCTCCTCTTTTGGCCAAGCTCTTATCCCTCATAGAACAAGGCATTCAGGGTTCCCCAAAAGAGCATGTTTGCTCTTCCGCAAAAAAAAGCAGAAAAGCAAATGCGTTCCTTGGACGCGGCAGAGTATTTCCGGGATACTTGCAGTATCCCAGAAACACCCTCCTCCCCCAGTATAGACGTACCCTGAGAAAAAGACAAATGGGATGAAGATAAGAACCCATTAAAAATTAATAATTCTCTTTTTGGAGCAGGGTTTGCATAGTGTATGGTAAATGAGGTCTGGAGCCATAATCTGAACAACAACAAAAAACGAACTATTGAATCAGCACAATCCATCTTGTGCACTGAGTGAGAGGGCATTCCTGAGGGAAAAAATAGTATATGATAATGTAATTAAACACTGTATCATAATGTCTATGCATTGGAGAAGGCAATTAAAGTTGCACAAGCAACCTTAATTCTGGTATTTCCTAACTTCACAGTGGTTTGTTGCAATTTCAATAAAGTTTTAAAATATATTTTTATATGCAATATATATAAAATCTATATAGTCGTGTACACGTTGTGCACTGTCGACCATTCCAACATCATGAGATGTGTTATGAATTCTTCCCCAGATGCCAGGCATTCAATCAACAGGGCAGGATTGTAGACCCATCCCAAAGGCAAATGCCTGGCTGACAGTTCCATTGTGATATTCAGCCAGGAGGAAAAAGCCATCCCTCAGGTCAAAGATTTAACTTTTGCCACACTCCCAAACCAAACAGTAATCTCTCTCCTCCTTCCCCTCCCCCAACTGACAGTGAGGTTGTCCCTCATTTTTACAAGCCGGGAAGTCCTTCCTCTCTCTCTCGCTGTGGTGTATTTGACAACCATGAAAGGATTAATTTGTACAAGGCTGCTGCCTCCACAATAACCTAGCAACAGCATCATTCTCTCCAGGTACAATCAACCAAGGAGATTTGGTCTTATGATGTAATGCTCACAACTTGATAGGCTGTGGTAGAGTTTTGGTGGGTGGGGTTTCCGTGAGACAAGAAAGATTTGGAACTCCCCTCGCCAACCCGCTTATGTAGCATCAGTTAAGTTCAGTTTAAGAAATGTTTCAATAAAATTTGTTTTTGTAAGACGTCCTCATTTTTAAGCATTTTTACACTAATCTCAACAGATCTACAACAATGATGAGCCTTCTGTTACTCTCTGGAGGTTAGGCAGAAACACAGACACATACCAGATAGTCCTTTCTGAGACAAACTTGTATGCCACCTGGAGCTTGTTCCTCTTCTCCTGTTGGGTTACAGCTGCAGAGCTGTAAGAATTTCTGTAGGCTATTAAATAGTTCAAAGAGAAGAAATTTTAGACTCAACGCAGTGGGAAGATCAGTTAAATAAAAGGTACACACACACACACACACACACACACACTCCTCTCCATTAAGAGCTGGGTTTCTTTTGGCTTTGATGCAAGACTAACTTTCTCTTGGAGGAAACAACGAGTAGTCCTATAGCATATTAGCGACTAACAAAAGTGTGTGTGTGTCTGTGTGTGTGTGTAGGTTCCCAACTTTTTTTCTCTACTGTGCTCATCTGTAGAAGTGGATTTTGCCCACTAAAACTCATGATACTATATATGGATATGTCTACACTGCCACCCTAGTTTGAACTAGGGTGGCTAATGTAGGCATTCGAAGTTGCAAATGAAGCCCGGGATTTAAATATCCCGGGCTTCATTTGCATCTTGCCAGGCACTGCCATTTTTAAATCCCCGTTAGTGTGGACTCCGTGCCCACGGCTACATGCGGCACGGAGTAGGTAGTTCGAATTAGGCTCTATAATTCGAAGTATCATTACTCCTTGTAGATATTTAAATCCCGGGCTTCATTTGCAACTTCTAATGCCTACATTAGCCACCCTACTTCGAACTAGGGTGGCAGTGTAGACATACCCTATATGTTTGTTAGTCTCTAAGGGTATGTCTACACTAGAAAATTATTTCAAAATAACTAAATTTGAAATACTAACTCCCAAAATAACTATTTTGAAATAAGCTTATTCTCCAAGGAAAGCAGGAGTACAAATTTCAAAATAATCAGCTTGTTATTTTGAAATAATGGGCTTAGTAGTGTGGATACTCTACTTATTATTTTGAAATAAAGGGGTTATTTTTAAATAACTCCCTAGTGTACACCAGGGTTAAGGTGCTGCAGGACTACTCGATGTTTCTTTAAAGCTACAGACTAATATGGCTACCCCTCTGAGGTTATGTCTACAATGCCACCCTAGTTCGAACTAGGGTGGCTAATGTAGGCATTTGAACTTGCAAATGAAGCCCGGGATTTAAATATCCCACACTTCATTTGCATGTTCCCGGGCACTGCCATTTTTAAATGCCCCGCAGTTCGAACTACCTGCCTGCAGCTACACGTGGCACAGACTAGGTAGTTCAAATTAAAGCTCCTAATTCGAACTACCATTAAACCTCCTGCAAGCCGCGTGGAGCAGTGGGGTTAAGGTTAACCTTGCAGGAGGTTTAATGGTAGTTCGAATTAGGAGCTTTAATTCGAACTACTTAGTCCGTGCTGCTTGTAGCCAGGGGCAGGTTCAAACTACGGGGCATTTAAAAATGGCAGCGCCCGGGAACATGCAAATGAAGCCCGGGATATTTAAATCCCGGGCTTCATTTGCAAGTTCGAATGCCTACATCAGCCACCCTCGTTCGAACTAGGGTGGCAGTGTAGACATACTCTGAGACTTTCTCTTGGCAGCTAGACAAAGTTGATTTGGATCATGCCAGGAATCTTTTGTCCTGCGCTGCAGAAAATTTGTCTGTGAAATTATTTTATGTCCAACACCCTTAACTCAGTTTCAAAAAAGTATTTAAAATTACATTGAGCACCATAATGTATATTGAGGATATTTGTTTAATATTTTAGTGCTATATGGAACAGAAACATATGTAGTTTTAAAAAGAAATTATTAATCTGTGGCCACAGTGGTCTCCAACCTTTTCAACCACCAGATCAGTTTTTCAAATTAAATGCAATGTAAGATCTATCTCAAACCCAAATACCCTTCACCCTTCCTGCCTCTTCTGAGGCCCTGCCCCACCCTGCTCACTCCACTCCCTTTTCTCCCCCATCCTCACTCACTGTCACCGGGCTGGGCTAGGGAGTTGGGGTGCAGGCTCTGGTCTTGGGCTAAGGGGTTCAGAGTGTGGAAGGGCTCCAGGCTTAGCCTAGGGTGGGGGATTGGGGTCCAGGAGCGGTTTCAGGGTGCAAGCTCTGGGAAGGAGTTTGGGTACAGAAGGACTAAATTCTGGGGCAGGAGGTTGGGTGCAGGAGGAGGTTCAGGGCTGGGACAGGGGTTTAGGAAGCAGGCTCTGGCTGGGCACAATTTAACTGAGACGGCTTCCGGGTGGTGGAGCAGTGGGTTTAAGGCAGCTTACTCCTTCCCTGGCCTGGCACCACTCCTGAAAGTAGCTGGCATGTACAGTAATGGCTCCAAGGCACCATGTGCTGCCTTCATATACAGGCACTGATCCCACAGCTTCTATTGGCCACGGTTCCCCATTACTGATCAATGGGAGCTGCTGAAAGATGTTGCAGGCAAGGACAGCATGTGGAGACCCCTTGCTCTGCCTTTCTCAGGCCGCAGGGACATGCCAGCCACGTCCAAGAGCAGCAATTATCATAGGGATAGTTACACCAGCCATGACAGGTTAAGCATTTTAGAACTCATTACTCAAAGAATTAAATTTGAGAGAGAAATGAAAGTTATGAAATGCACAAACCAGTCAAAAACCAAAAACTACACACTTTGCAAGCAGTAAAAGTAACAACAACCCCCCATGTATGTATTGGGTCAGGAGAGGAGAGTGAAGGACAGTGTGTATTTGTGAGAATGGCAGAGACACACACAGGCTGTGTCTACATTGGCCCCTATTACGGAATAGGCATGCAAATGTAGCACTTTGGAAGAGGCAAATCCGCGGGGGATTTAAATATCCCCCGTTGCATTTGCATTTTCATGGCCGCCGCTTTTTTCCAGCTTGGAGATAAGCCGGAGAAAAGCGTCCAGACTGGCGCGAACCTCCGGAATAAAGCCCTATTCCGGAGGATCTCTTATCCTACTTGCAAGTAGGAATAAGAGATCCAAATCAGTCAGGATCACCTACTTGCAAGTAAGAATAAGAGATCCTCCGGAATAGGGCTTTATTCCGGAGGATCGTGCCAGTCTGGACGCTTTTCTCTGGCTTATATCTAAGCCGGAAAAAAGCGGCGGCCATGAAAATGCAAATGCAGCGGGGGATATTTAAATCCCCCGCGGATTTGCCTCTTCCAAAGTGCTACATTTGCATGCCTATTCCGTAATAGGGGCCAATGTAGACGTAGCCCCAGTGTATGAGAGTGACAGAGAGTTGCATTGCCAAGCTCCTGCCATCCTCTTCTTTCTGTGTGGAAGTTAGGAAAGGAGGGACACCCCAGCATCAGTGCCATCCCTTTTCTCCCCCCCAGACCCTGCACAGCAAGCAGACGGCTCCCAGGGGGGCAGATCCAATGCGGAGGGCAGTAGCAGCATGACAGTGGGTGGAGAGGCAACTGAAGTGCCAGCGCTTGAAAACTTCCCGGACAAATCAGTCAGGATCACCTGACAGAGGCTCCTAGATCTATTGGTAGATCCCGATCTGCTGGTTGGTGATGGTGACCACTGCCATATACTGTCCTCAGTACACATTTATTATGTGATGTTGTTTCTTATAATTTTTCAAATATATTCATAGGCACCCAGACATGTAGAATTCTCAAATTCTTCTGTCATTGATAGAAGCTGTGTGTGCAGAATGAAGGTAGCATAAGACAGAGGACAGGATATGCAGACCTCACACCTGCAGAAATCATATTGAAGCCAGAGTTCTAGCCAATATTATTTGCCAAAAGGAAAGCTTTCTGAAGACAGAGAAATTGGTTTGACAATTAACAAGCTTCTATAATTGGGACAGATATTATATTTAACTATGTTTGCTATTAGGATGCGGTCTCACTGTAAATACAAAGTACAGTTTTAGACTATGGCTTTTTTGTTTTTCTTTTCTTCAAAAGTCTAACTTCTAAAATAAAAAAAAATGAAGAGCCAGATCTTCCAAGCTCCCCTCTTTTACCATTATGAGCATCACTGCACAAAACAATGCAACGAAGTACCATTAACACAGGAAGGAAGAACGGGAAAGGGAAATAATTTAAGGGAGACATTACATCATTTGCTTGGCAATGTATTCCCTATTTCACAGGCAGGCTAGTATAGTACAGCCCAAGATAAGGACCATGTTTTATTTGGAGAATATATATAGCTCAGATTCCTCAATATATGCCACATTAAAATTATAGATCTGTCAGCTTATACTCAGCTGTTAAGATGTTATGTGTAAATGGGAAAAGATCTACCACCAGTTTTCTTCTGAATGAGCTACAGCTGAACCCAGAAAATCAATGGGTTCAGAGCTTGGTTAGTTTATATTTTGGAGATTTTCCAAAGGCAAGGGTCTAGGTCCAGGGATCCCCAGTGGTCAAAAATTGGCCTAGGTGCATCAATTTCTGGCACCTAATTATTTTTTAAATAAAGGCTGAGATACCGGAGCACACCACGACAGCTAGGAAACAGTAGCATGTCACTGGCAAAAGTCTAGCAGATCCAATCCAGGCTCTACAGAATAAATGCTGCTTTATGTTTGCCAGACCCCATCCTTCTCCCTGGAGGAGGAGGTCAGAGACTCCACCTTCTCTGACAAATAGAGGCACCTCAATGGAGGAAGAATCTGAGGCATTTATTTTGTTGTCAGTGCTTGCTAACTGCTGCTGCAAATAGTGGGAGTTGCTGTCCAAGAGAGGAGGAAGCAGCAACAGCAGGCACTCAAGTGGTTCCTTTGTTAATAAGACGGTAGGGGTAGCAGATGCTCTCAACACATGCATTCTGATTGCCAGAATTGAAAATCTGAATCCTATGGTTATTGGTCACATAGCAAAAAGGTAAATCCAGGTAAAAAATTGGGGGTGGCAGCAATTTTAACTCTAAAAATTCAGGATGAATTTTTCAAAGGCATCCTCTTCCCATTTAAATATCTCACCCAGTTACTTGGCTGTAAGGCGTTGGCCTCTTGTATGCTGAAAACAAACAGGCAGTTTATTATGAACATGTGTTACATTTGCTGGTTATTGCATGTCCTCTGTGTATATGTAGCATTTTATGGTATGATAGTTTTATTTATGTCTGTGTTCCCTCTGGGTCTGATATGTACAGCAGGACCCTTACATACACAGTAGTATGATCTGCTTCCCCGCCTCTGGTGTTTGTGTCTGCTCTAATAGGGTATGTCTAGACTACATCCCTCTTTCGACAGAGGGATGTAAATTAGACACTTAGATATTGCAAATGAAGCCGGGATTTGAATTTCCTGAGCTTCATTTGCATAATTGCATCATGGCACTCTTTCAAAAAAGTGCTATTTCAAAATTGAACCCACAGTCTAGACATGGTTCTTTCAAAAATAGAAGCCTTTTTCGAAAGATCCTGTAAACCTCATTTTGAGTACTTTTCGAAAAAGGCTTTTATTTTCAAAAGAACCACGACTAGACTGTGGTTTCAATTTCAAAATAGCGCCATGATGCGATTATGCAAATGAAGCATGGGAATTCAAATCCCAGCTTCATTTGCAATTTTGAAGTGTCTAATTTACATCCCTCTGTCAAAAGAGGGATATAGTCTGGACACACCCTTATTCCCAGCTACCCTAATATACACAGAGAGTGAGCGAGAGAGAGACCCAGTGCCAGATCCCTAGCTGTCAAAAATTGGCCTACATGCATCAATTTCTGGCACTTAATTATTTTTTAAATGAAGGCTGAGATACTAGAGCACACGGTGGCAGCTAGGAAACAAAAGGGGTATGTCTACATTACAGCGTTAATTCGAGTAATCTTAATTCGAAATAGTTAATTCGAATTAAGCTAACTTGAATTAACGCGTCTACACAAAAATGCAGTTTGAATTAGCATTTTGCTAAATCGAAATACTGCATCCACACTGATTGGACACAGAATCAGATTTAAGGCCAGCCAGAACCAGGTCAGGCAGTGCATCGGGTCAGGAGTGTCTGTGTGTGGCTGCTGCCTGAGGCTATCTGACGCCTGTGCTTAAAGGGATACCCCCTCCCTGCCTACCGGGCAGCCGGTTCTCATGTGTCCCTGCTTGCTTGTCTGCCTCAATGAGGGACAGCAAAGCATTTGTGTGTCTGCGTGCTCTGGTTGCCCTCACTCGGGATACCGCAGCACTCTGCAGCATGGGGCCAGAGCTGCCCCTGGGCACTCTTGTGCTTCTCGTGGACGTGTTGCTGCAAGCCTGGCTGCACTTTCTGCAGGCTGCCATCACGGAGGTCCATCGGGGGCCATCAGTATCCCAGAGGCCCTGCAGGAGAGTTTCCACCCTGAGGAGCACTAAGAGTGTCCCTGGTCTGCCCCACTGGGGGCTTGTGTCTCATTCCTCCCTCCTTCCACTTACCCCTCCCTAACCCCCCTTCCTGATGTCAAATAAAAACACATTTCTTACCAAAAACAAATTCTCTTTATTGACCAAAACTGGGGTGGGAATGAGGGTGGGAGAGAGGAGGGGGAAACCTGGGGGGAGGGAGCTGGAAGGGGGAGGCAAGGGGAGAAAAGGGGAGGAGAAGCTCAGGGTTGGGGGGTCTTGCCGGACCAACTTGATTGTCATGCAAACCTGCTCCTGGGTTCACATGTGGCCTTTGGTGGCCAGGCTGGCAGCTTTCCTGCCATAGATGGCTGAGTTCCTCTGTCTAGAGTGGAGATCATGGACATTGGGGGCATCTCCCCAAACCTGAGTACAGTCCACCCTGATCTCCGTCCTGGACCAAGAAGGCACCCACCTTCTCCGGGCCCTGGCAGGCTCCTGGGAGCTGGCAGACTGCTCCTGGGTGCAGTGAAGGGCTGGCTGCCATTGTCTTGCTGGCTCATGTTTTGGAGCCACTGGGTCAGGGCAGTGACTGTAGCCAGAGTCTGCCCCTTTAAGGGCTCGGGGCCGAGGGGAGGGAGAAGAGTTTTCCTGGTTTGGCCCAGAGTGGCCACCAGGGGAAACTGGGAAGGCTGGAAGCCCCCTATTTCAGAATAAGCGTCTACACAGTGCTTATTCCGAATTAGCTAATTCGAGTTAGGCATTATTCCTCGTAGAATGAGGTTTAACTAATTCGAATTAAGCGCCCTGCTATTTCAAATTTAATTCGAAAAAGCGGTTTCCTTGTGTAGACACTATGGAAGTTATTTGCAGAATAATGGCTGTTATTCTGAATTAACTTTGATGTGTAGACATACCCAAGCATTTCACTGACAAAAGTCTAGCGGACAGATTTGTGTCTGTTTATGAGTCTGCTTGTTCAAGAACTCCTCCTAAACTTTAAGAGCTAGGACACCAAATATGGTATGCAGCGTCCTCTTCTCCTAACTTAAAGTAAGGTCAAGGTTTGAATGTGCCAGAACAACCAGAAGTGCTGGGAAAGGGACTGTTTTCCATAATATGGAAAGGAAGGGGCTGTTTGGAGGGATGCAATACTGAGAGTGGCCTTTTGGGGAAGCGAGCCCACAGGGGAGAGCTATCCTGCAAAGCGTGCACTGGCAGACAGCCGTACCACCAAGAGAGTGGCCAGCAGCGCTAGGGCTCCACCATCTTGCTTGCCAGCACACCAAGTAAGTAGCCTGCCTGTCCCAAACCCTTCCCACCCTCCCAGCCCTTGGCTACAGTGCTGGGGGGCAGGGGAGAAAAGGCCCCTGGAGGCTATGGAACCTGGGGGGGGGGGGAAGACCCCTGATGGCTGGGGGGGGTGAGAGGAGAGAAAGGGCCCATGTCAGATGGGACCCCCTGCCCTGAGCCCCTTCTCACCCTCCACCCCTCACTCTTGCACCCCCCCATTCCAGCCTCCTGTACTGCACCCCTCACATGTCCAAGGCCTTGCCCTGACTCCTGCACCCACACCACACACACGAACAGCTCCCTGCCCTGAAGTACCCAGGCAATGCCAGGTAAGTCTTCTAGTATGCACATAATGATTGTGAGATTCCCTAACTGTTTATGCAGCAAAATTGGATCAACTGTGCATTGTGACACTGGGCCTAGCATAGCCCGGTGATGCCTTCATGATTGATGAATCACCAATCTGTTCCTCTATATTAACCCTCCTTTTGTGAGCCCTGTTTCTGCATCTCCATTATGCCCCAGCATGGGACTCCCCATCTGTGACCGAGAGTTTTTATGCTCATTCAAAACCATGGTTGAATCTACCCTCTCAGTCCCTGGAAGTGCTTACTGTTACTTAGGTAGATCCAAGCCACCTTTGACAGCTTTACTTTACATGATATTTGTGTCTTCTATATCCATATGCTGTTGGGGGGGGGGGGGGTCATAGGCTGCAGATTTTATCAGTCTGGCTATGTTTCCTTTTCCAAAAGCTATATCCTTTTCCCGTGTGTGTGTGTGGATAGGGCTCAGGCACCAAATGATGCTGCCCCCACTACAGTACACAGTGCTAACAGGCAGCACTGTAGAGCAGTGCACCGGTTTTAATCTAACTTGCTCATTTGTGCAGCTCCATGTATAACCTCTCCCTTCCTTGTGAATGACACAACGCATATGTGGATGAAGCCCTGTACATTTCTGCATGAAGATAGAAGGTTTCTCTGCAAAACTCTACTATTCAATGTGTAGACATTAATCAACACAATTCAGTTTATTTCAACATCTGTTCATTTTCCATACTTTGAAAAGAATCCTAAAAATGCAAATTTTGTACTGCTGCATTTCAAATAAACTCTGCATTGAGTTTTAAGGGCGCAATTTTAGCAAGGATGGTGAAGGGGGATTCAGACTGAGTTCTTTCCATCTCTGCAATTATTTCTGAAGTTCTAAAAACTTCTTTGTGAGCAAGCAATTATTTTATTAACCTAGTCAGATGTATCTTTGATCCCTCGTCTACAAGAGATATGTTGTCTAGTGCTAACACATGAAGAGATGCTACTAAATAAAATAATCAAATTCCTAAACACGTATATTGGATGTCTGTGTGTTAGTATTCAATAGTCAAACTTATTTGCATTGTAGGCAGCTACAAAGTGCTACAATACAGACAGTGTAGTATATAAGTAATAGTAATTAAAATGTAAAAAGATAACAAGCAGTGACTTGGAGGTTTTAATGTGTTTTCTTTTTTTAACATACAGCCCATTTCCAGAATTTCACTAGACCATGTGGACAGGCCAACTGTCATAGCTGTCTGTCAAGGCTGAATTAGACAAAGGCAGACAATACAGGCTTTGTGGTTAAACTGAAGCAACAGTCTCAAAAGTTTCCATTTCTCATCCAAGGGCACTGTGGGAGCATTGTCTACCCCCTCTCTGAAAAGAGAGTGGAACAATTATGTTACTGAAATTCCTCCACAGTGGGTCTGAAGGACTGTTTATGTCCTGCTAGGGGAAACAGCAGCAGGAGTTTAATGACAGCAGGTGGGGAGAGTTGCAGGATACATCCTTCAGTGAGATGATGGGCTGATACGCACTTAGACCAATGTAAATTGGAAGGAGCAAGATCAGAGCCATGCCTGCTATTTCTGTGTAAGCATTCCACAGAACTCACTGAAAAAAATTAATTCATTTGTTGAGGTGAATTTTATAGCAGTTACTTCTCTTCTGTTTCCTGGAGATGCTGAAACATTTAGTAGTGAAGGAAAGAAGTCTGTAAGAACATCTCAAGATGTTAAACATACTAATAAAACAGTACCATCATCATAACTTCAAACCAATCCTATTGCTGTACCAAGCAGTGAGTTGCCCAGTCAGAACAACCGGAAAACTGCTGTGAATGTGGATGATATGAATGGTAACTGAAGAAATAGCATGGATTCAGGGGCCAACTGTGTGAAGTCAGTCATGGTAATCATTGTATGTGTGTTGAGCATATTGTGTACTTTGCAGAAAATGATAAGCATGTTGCAGGCTGAAGTCCAATTTTCAGGTCTATCTAATAGGCCCTGGTCCACACTAGGATGTTATTTCAAAATAACCCACCTTATTCTGAAATAAGAAGTGGAACATCCACACTACCTATGCCATTATTCTGATATAATAGGCTGGTCATTTCAAAATAATAACTCTTGCTTTCTTTGGGGAATAAGTTTATTTTGAAATGGTTATTTTGGGAGTTATTTTGAAATAAGTTATTTAAAAATGACTTCCTAGTGTAGACATACCCTAGGAAAATAATATTAATTATTATTTCTTTCTCAGTCATGGATCAGAATTCTATCATGCTAGATTCTGTACAAACATAATCATTTCAATGAATTGACCTGTATGGCTCTTCAATTCACCTGTCCAGAAATGGCTGGTGTGAATGTAATGAACTATTTCATTGTCTCTCATAAATAATCTTACTTTGCTGTTAAGAATACCATAGCTAACTACATAAAGTGTGACTGTTCCTCTGAGAATGTATTGGCTTTTAGGCAGAGCTCCCCCCTCTCTGGAGAGCCTCCATGGCAGCTACACCCTGGCAGCATGATTATGATATGGCTGTCCTGCCAAGATGCTAATGGCACAAAGGCATCCATATACTGTCTTCATGCTTCCAGGCCATTCCCCAATATCCTCACAACTCTCAAAGGATTCATATAGTTTGGGGACAAACCCAGTGGAAGGATGTGAAGTGACAGCCCTGATGGCAGTCTCACAGAGCTTTCCCTTTCCTGGCTCCCACCACAGAATGTGTCTTAGAATTTAAGCTCAAGTATTTATTCAGCACTCAGAATAATAGTGGCACCCACATGGTACATTCCATTGATGGGGGCAGGGCTGCCTAGTGGGAAGGAGGAGGGGAAGGAAAAAGCAGTTTGCCCAGGTCCCCCATTTGAACATGTCCCCACAGCAAGTGATGTTGTGCCCTGGTGCATCAGGCCACAATACTACTCTGTAAAATTCGGCCTGGTATCCCCTCCATCATGACAGAGGGAGAGTTAGGCCAAACCTGAATGGTGCCATGCTAAATTAAAGTGAGAGTGATTCAGTTGTGTGTACTGTGTGAAAAAAGTCAGTGGGGGGATGTTGCAATGAATCCCCTCTCCTCATTGATATTGTTGGCATAGTTTTTGAGAGGTCATTGGGCAGTCAGAACATAATCTATATATCAATGAAGTGAAAAAATCAGTAAGCCTTAGTTTACAAGTTCTGGACCACAGTTCTCAAAAACATCTGGAAACTCAGATTTCTAAGGCTCTATATTGGTAAACCCACGTTATGACACACTGACATATTCTCAATCTCAATTAGCACTAAACTAATTAACAAAACTGTTCTATACACTAGAGTGAGTAGAATCTCTCTTCTTTCTTGGCTAATCCCTCATGTGATGTAAGGGTGATTGAGAATCTAATTACTCTTTAATTGAATGCACACATGATACATTTTTCACTATTTCAAGCTTAATGCTTTTGGTCCAGAAATCAAAGTCAGTGAAATTAAGTTGAATTGGGATTTAGGCAGCTACTGTATTAAAGGAGGATTGTGGTAAGGAGCCTAGTTATGAATAAATGTGAGGATTTTGTATTGTGTTTATTATGCAAATATATGTAAAGTATAATGTGACAAAATGTTAATTTTGTTGATTAATATTGTTACAAGTTTACCTTTTATTCTTGATTAAGAATAATGTTACCACCATAGTATTTAAAAAATAGTAATATTCTATTAGATAAATCTTGAACTGCAGATAAATATTGTACAAAGATTTGTTTATCAGCCAAAACAACAGCTTTTTTATGTGTGTGGGGGAAAATGGGTGGCTGTAAACTGAGAAAATTTCCCAAATGAAATGTTTGTTTTCAGTTTATGCCCCTGATCATGGAGGATGGTTTCTATCTGTAGGACCTCTACCCATATGGAGTCCCATTGGAGGTACTATGCAAGTAGGTTCATAGATAGCGTCTTGCAAGACTATAAACATTTCACTAGGGAAATTTTGGGGGCCTATTATTAGAATACAAAGGTTTAAAACAATTTTAAAAGATATAAATGTTAACCTATTTAAAGACCCATAAAGATTCACTGACAATTCATTCCAAGTTCTGGAAAGCATTTTGTTTCCAAGACAATTCTGCTGATCTCTTATTGCAAAGATAATATTTTCCATTAAAGAATTTATTGCTTTGGATATTACAGAATGTTGTTCTTCAAAACTTTTTGAAATCACAATGCTCCACCTTGCGGGTGGGTTTCTTGGGGTTAGTTTGGTTGGTTGGTTTTTGTTTTTGTTGCCTTTGAGTTTTAAATGGAGGAATGACAAGTCAAGTAGAGTCAAGAGCATGCTCATGCTAATCCAGATGAGAGTAAGAAAATTCTGCTCCGTGTCTCAAGTTTCTCCCCAAACAAGGAGAATGTTAGTAACACTGCCATGATTTTAAATGTCTGTCCAGTGGCAAAGTAAATCTATCTAGATATTTAACTACAAATGATTTTGGGCCTCTTTGAAGAGAGGACAACTCCAGTGCCATCCCTGGAATGTAGATTTAGCAATGAGCTGAAGAGAAGAGTTCACTGAATCATCAACATACTTTTCTGAAATATCTTGAATGTTTCTTCCTTGCAAATATAATGATCAGCTTTCTCAGGGCCAGATTCTGATACTAGTTCTTGAACAGAATACTGGCGTCAATGGAACCATTCATGAGATTAGATGCTCCCCAACATAACAAGACTCTGGTGTCTCTATCTGGCCCTGTAGATCTTTGACAACATCTTAATGAATAAATGTATCTCTGATTCTCTTGTGTGAGAAATACATGCAGATGTATTAAATAAACCGCAAATAAGTCCTGCATTTTATCCCCTATTTCCTATCTAAAAACAATATTTATGAAATATTAGCAATAGTAAATATGCATGGTATTTTATTACTCTGAGATAAAGACAGAACAATACATTTTACATATATTCAAACATGCCAACAATTGGTTTTTAATGAATAGCTCTTTGCTTGTCGTGGGTTTATTTTTCTAGATTCAAATTATGAACTAAAGTTATTTAAGTATGTGAACGTGCAGGGTTTGGTTCAAGTTCCAAAGAGGTAATTATATTCAGCCTACCTAAAATTCCTCCCTCTAGTTTCAGCTAGCTAAAGCAAAGTATACTTCACTTCTCTACTGTGGTGTTTAAAAATTGCTGAGTACCATCTGAGAGGTGACTGCACTTTGAAGGATTTCTTTTGGTTTTCTTTCAGATTTCTACATATATGTGTAGATGCTTATGTAATTCTATGTCCACTGTTTCTAAAAAATGTTGGATCCTTGAGAACTAAGGTGCTTCATAAATATAATTCATTGTTATGGTTACTATTTTAAAGTCTTTGAAGTCTTCTGCTTATTTTACAGAACAGACAGTTTTGTCAGTAGCAATTTAAGCTTTCTGCTACTCTGCCCCAATCCTATTCTGCCAAGACTTTATCTAGATGTGAAAGATTACTGCAGCACAGTCTCAATGTCCATTTAGATCTTGGCTTCTCTGCTGAAATTGGCAATATATGTGCCAATTACTGCTCTCTGCAATGATGCTTTTTTTATATGGATTCTTGTCTATATGGAACTAAGTAGAATATGAGCAGGAATAAATAATATGTACTAGTGATCTAATGGTAACCAATTCCTTAAGCCATCTCCTGATTTTGTTTAGCTTTAAAAAGCAAAATATTTTGTTGTTGTTAATAGCCTAAAAGATTTTGACATGCTATGTATCTCCCTATCTATCTCTATTTAGGTATTTATGAAGCAGTTCAAAAACAGGTTAAGCAAAGATAATTCCAATAACATTCATTCTAAGGCTATGTCTAGACTTACAGGGATTGTCTTAACTTTCAGGGATTTTACAACTACTTAAGTTACTGCCAGTGCTTAACTACCCATATTGTTAGAAAGATATTCCTAATATTTAACCTAAACCTTTGTTGCAGACTAAGCCGATTACTTTTTTCATGCTCCCAGGAGAGATCTTGGAGAACAACCAATCAGGTCATCTTTCTAAAAACCTTTTGAATGCTTAAAGGCTAACCAGCCCCAGTTCTCTTAATCTTTCTTAAAGTGTGACAAACAAAACTGGGCACCGTTATCCAGCTGAGGCCTCATCAGAGCCAAGCAGAGCAGAAGAACAATTACCCATGCTGTACATAGGACATTCCTGTTAATACATCCGAGATTGCTATTTGCTTTTTTCACAATAGCATCACATTGTTGACTCATGTTCAATTTGTGATCCATTGTCACTGCCAGATCCTTTTCTGTGGTTGTTCTGCCCAGCTACTTATTTCCCATTCTGTACTTGTACATTTGATTTTTCCTTTGTAAGTGTAGAACTTTGTATTTGTCTTAATTAAATTTCATCTTATTGATTTCAGACCAATCCTTCATTATACAATGATCATTTTGTCATAATCCTGTCCACCAAAGTGCATGCAATCCCCTCCAGTTTGTTGGAATCTACAAATTTTATATACTCTCTCTGCTTTTCTAAGTCATTGATTAAAATATTAAGTAGTATTGTATTTAAGACATACTTACGTACACATTGTAAGCAGGTAGATATCCTATTGACTTCAATGGGACTAGTGCTATGCTCAAAGGTAAACATATGTTCAAGTATTTGCTGAACTAGGGCCAGATGCAGTAGCCTTTACAAAAGGAGGAAATACAAAACTAGATTTTGGCAACATGCAGTACATGCAGCCTTTTTTAAAACCTGAAATGTAACAGTAAAACTTAACCCTTTTTTTTTAAATACGTTGAACCTTAAACAGTTTGATACACATAAGAGGAACTGAGATTTCTGTGATGAAAAGCCATTAGTGGAAAAACAGAACAAGAATTAAATGTACAAATGTTCCTATTTCTTTACTTCTAAGAAATCAATCTGTACATTTCGAACAAACCCCATGTTGATAGTGTTTCTTAAAACTAGGGAGAAGATCAGAATGATAATAATACCAGAATGATAAGTGGCTGATGAAAGCTTGTTCTAGCTACTGTATCAACATAACAGGGAAGGATGGAAATCACAGAGTTGGCATTTCCCCAGGGCAGCTTCTTGTGTGAGCCTCAAGAACCACAAAAGTTTCTAGTAACTAGGAAAAAAGATACTTATGGATTGGCAATGTCAACATCCATGAAATGTCAAGTTTGCAAAAATCTGCCTGAGCTGTTTGCTGAGAAACAACAAACTAACAAAACCATAGTTTCCTTAATTCAGTCTCATAATGGCACTGCATTGCTATGTCTGGCTTTGCCTGGCTTTCCATTCATGCTCCGTAGCATGGCATACTTTGCAAACATTATGTGAACTGTACAGATGCACATCTTTTTAGACAATGCACACTTCTATGACCTACACTAATTCTTTCCACTGTATGAGGAGGTGCCTAGTTGCACCTTCCCATGCTCAAGGGTATCATTTGTACCACTTGTTTACTGGGGACAGACTATTAGGGTATGTCCACACAGCAGGGCTAACGTCTAATTAAGCTACACAACTTCAGCTACGTCAACTGTGTAGCTTATGTCGAAATAGCTTAACTCGACTTTAGGCACTGTCTACACAACAGGAGGTCAAAGTAAGAACACTCTTCCTTCGACTTCCCTTACTCCTCATGAAATGAGAGTTGCCATGAGTCAGAGTAAGAAGTCCTCCAGCTTGACATTATTTCAAAATAAAGGCTTACAGTGTAGACATGCACTATGTTGTTTCAGAATAACGTTATTCCAAAATATCGCTGCTGCATAGACGTCCCCTTAATGTCTATTCTCCTCATCCTGCTAATTCTACTGGATAATATGCTAGGGGGTGGCCACAAGCCTCCACAACTCTCTGCCCCTCATCAGTGGGGGAAATACCAGGCATGCAGCTCCTGCTCCTTCCCATACCAACTTACTCCACCCACCTCCCCTGCTCTCCTGTGCAGCAATCACTAGGCCAGGCGCAATTTCACCCAATTATATTTTTAACACCGATTTTTTATTTTTTCTATTACTTCCATTCCAGAGTTTGGAGCACTAGTGATTTTATTGAAAAAATTATTTATCATCAGAGTTATTTTCTATTACCTCAACGAAGCCTGGTGTACATTGGACAAACATTCAGTTATTAACACATTTAGTATTAGTTAAGACTGAATACTTCAGCAGTTTATTGTAAATCATATGTTTTCAGAACTTTTCAATCAGTCATCAAAAACAGCATAGGCTTGGGAAGATATGTTTCACTGCAAAAATATTTTCATCTGCATATGTTTTTCCCCCCAACAATTTTTTAGCACATGAACTTAGGGCCTGATCTCATTGCAGTCAATGAAAAGATTCTCCTTGATTTCAATGGCCTTTAGATCAAGCCCTGCTAGCCCCATCCTACGTCATCCAGGTCTATGGATGATTAACTACAATGTGCACAGGATCATAGGCCCCAGTTCCGCAAGGTACTTAAAAATGTGTCTCACTTTTCACTGAATTCAAAAGTTTAAAGTTGGAAACATGCTTAAAGACCTTGCCGATTCTTTTCTAGAAGGTTTAGCACCTTCAGAATCGGCAAGGAGTCTTGTGGCACCTTATAGACTAACTGAAGTGTAGGAGCATAAGCTTTCGTGGGCAAAGACCCACTTCGTCAGATGCATGTCTTCATCTTCAGTTAGTCTATAAGGTGCCACAGGACTCCTTGCCGCTTTTGCAGATTCAAACTAACACGGCTACCCCTCTGATACTTGACACCTTCCAAATGAAGAACAAAGGGTATGTCTACCCTGTAGCCCATGGTGGCATAGCTGGCAGCTCAGCCTAGCTGCCCAAATATGTACTCAGAATTCCGTTATGGGTTTATACTCAGGCAACTAGCCTGAGCTGTGGCTAATGTGAACCTCAGTTACTCTGCTATTTTTAGCATACTAGCTTAAATATAGCTAGCACATGTCTATCAACCCAAGTTGGAAAGCATGCTCTCAGCTGGAGTATGGATGTAACCTTAGTGAGTATTCAAAAAGAATCCATTGATATTACAGAGCAAAAGGCATGTCTAGCAAGTCATTTGCTGACAAGCTATCAAAGATTATAATGAAAATAGAGGGTAATAGATCCACAGGAAATTATATATGCTGCAACTTCCAGTCAAAAATACACTATTGAAAAAGGTACCTATCTTCACTTCAGATAAATGTTAGCCTGTTTCTGTGTTAGACCATTTGTGTGTGACTTACACATTCAAAAATCTTGAGTCAGGCCCCAAATGATTTTACAAAATCATGAGTATTGAAAAATAATACATTTGAGGTTTTTTTTATTTGCCTTGTAGTATTGTAGCATTTAAGGTTCATGATTAGTAGCTTTCTCAGCACTTATGGAGGCTGGTAACATACTTTTTTCTAAAGACAGCTGAGATCATCAGGTAACGATTGCATTCCAGCAGACGAGACGCTAGGGAAAATATCAGATTATTCCAAGATTTGCAATATAGGTCATAAAGGTTCACAACCATGCTCCTGTTTTTAATTGCTCAGAACTTCCTGAAATTAATTGCTATGGAACCGAAAACTGCTTGTGTAGTATTTGCTCCAATGTGATTTTTTTAAATGAAAGTTTTAACAGAATCAGTAGAATTTCTGCATGCCTAAGGACAAGTATATTACGATGAGCTTTTCCTGTACTAGCTCTGTTGCAGTTGTTGGGGGTGGTTTGAGCATTACTGAAATGGAAATGGAAACAAGTCTTCTGGGAGATGTGTGTGGTGGGGGAGGGACTACCTTTAATCACCAGCTCTAGGAGAGACAGATATTGTTGTGTGAGGGGATCTGGCTGTATTATGATTGTGTTGACAATATGGTTTCACCTCCATTATTTGAAAACCCCATGAGATAACACAGTTTCTTCTAGGAAACGGCAGTTCAAAGGTGGGGACACGAGTTTCAGCAACATCAGGTTAAACCCCTATCTCAGATATTAACACTGTCAGGTACTGGTGTTAGCTCTGCTAGAACTGAAAGATAAACACTATCTGGATAATTTTCACTTTGTAGAACTGCTAGTGAATTGTTGCAGACAGAAGGCAACTGCAAAAGAAATGACTCATTTGTTTAAAATGTAATGAAAAAACCTACCCAGAAATATGTTCTCTGTGTCATCTCTTCCTTAATTTTTTGTAGTTCATCCACTACCATATATTGTCACCAATATATAACATATCATTTGATGATAATTGCATAAAGCTTTCCTTGGCTCTGTAAAAATTTCAGTCAATGTTGAGGAGCAGATGTTCTGTAAAATTTATGAATGTGGCATACACAGAGCCCAAATCTTGATTCTCTAGCAAACAATGAAACCTTTCAAACACCCTCTTCTCTTCCTTTCTGCACAATACATTTGCTCGAATTGGTTCCTCTTCCCCTGATAGACTGGTGAAGTCATGAGGAACTCTGATGTTACTGGAGGGGACCTCAGTACTCAATGGCAGCAAGATGGCCGCCAAACCATATAACTTGAATAATGGGAGAAAAATAGGTCAGTTCACCTACTCACAGGAACACTGATGACCCTGAGTGAACAGGATCTGCTACGCTTTATAGAGATAATAGATAAGGCATAGTAAAACCAGAAATTTATATGAGAGTGAAAGTGCCTCTCCAAAAAGTATCAGAGGGGTAGCCGTCTTAGTCTGAATCTGCAAAAGCATCTGACGAAGTGGGTCTTTGACTACAAACGCTTATGCTCCAATAAATCTGTTAAGTCTATAAGGTGCCACAGGACTCCTCATTGCTTCTCCAGAAAGTATCCTTCCCAGTGAATCATGCCTCTCCATTATGTGGATGTCACTCTGTGAACTGTGGGTAGAGCTGAGTCCAAGAACTGGTGCAATACAAGAGATGGTGCTATCACTGGACACATGCACTAGTGAGAATTCTGTGTCCACCACATCTACTATTTGAGTAGATCTTGTCCAAAGATTTTGGCAAAACACTCTTTGGTTTGGAAAAGCTTTTTTCTGCAAAACTGATTTTTTTTTTTGCCAAAATATTTTGCCATCCTATTCTGACATTTTCAGAATGAACACTTTCATTTTTTTATTTCAAAATGTCTTTTTGTTTAGAAATGTATTTTATTTTGCATAAAAAGAAATAGAATATAAATAAAAAAGAAATATTTTGATTGATTTGAATTTTGAAATTTTGTCTTTTCATCCATTGGGTGTTTTTTCCCCAAATCTCTGATTTTTTTCATTGAGACAGAAAATCCATTTTCTGACAGGCTTTAATAAAATTCACTGGGGGGACCCAGCTAGTGTCCATACAATTCCTATTGACACTATGCTGTCACTGGGGAGAAGATGGCTCCTGGTTCTACACAGAGTTGGGTAGGTGACTTCCCCATGAATTCCTGAGGCTGCAATCTCTCAATTCCTCCCACCAGTA
Organism: Pelodiscus sinensis; assembly: GCF_052426305.1. Lineage (NCBI taxonomy): Eukaryota > Metazoa > Chordata > Testudines > Trionychidae > Pelodiscus > Pelodiscus sinensis. The sequence goes on along the minus strand of NC_143053.1, from coordinate 63,879,549 downwards.
AGGACATGCAAAGAGCACTCTACAAAATGAGCACTCTTCCTTCTCCCCTCTTCTCACTGTTTTCTCTAGTCAGGGGTGATTACTGCTGGACTGTGAAGAAACAGTTTTTAGCCTTCATAAATCACACTTTGAGTTCCTCAGAGACAAACTTGACAGTGAGGATATACTCGTCCCTTTTGATTAGCTAGATGCTATCTGGATTAATGCATCCAAAACTAAAAATAAGATTGCCCTTAGCAAAGTGAGTTTCTGATAAATAACTCAATTGGGTAGCCAAGAGCCATGTCTTCTGTAGATACATAAAATGCCTTGAGCCACACATCTTTCTTGGTATTGTAGGGTTTTAAGTAGCATAGCCCGATAGCAAATACTAACATTTTACATATTTAAATCCATCATTTGGAAATGGAAACTGCAAGTTATTTTGTGAAGCAAGGCCAAGACAAATCTGATTATTTAAAACCATTTTTTGTAGGTGTTGACTAATACAATAAAATTTCACACAGAAAAGCAAAGAGGGACATTTTCACATTTCAGTTCCAATAGTTATAAAAGAAAGATTTTCATGGTTAAAATTCAAAGGCAGCATGTAAAGTAATTTCACTGTTTCAGAAACCTGAATTACCTGCAATAGCCTTAGGGCATTATTCACTCACAAAAGAAAAAAATGTAGTTAAATATTGCTGTGATTTTCCTAAGTAATTTTTCTGAAGGAGACAAGTTGATTGGAATCATCCATTTCAAGATTAAAGTGGTGACATTTTGTGACTGCAGCCACACAGGTAATTGAGGTTTGAGTGGGCTTAGGAATGTGTCCAAAAATTAAATATGGGAGAGGGGAGCATTGCTGACAGAGGGACCAGCATTGCATTTTCACTGTTCAAATCTGTGTAACTGATGCTTGGCACGGGTATGAAATCCATACTAAGTATTTACATTAAAAATGTTTTAAAGGCTTAATTAAAGACCTCCAATAGAATGCTTAGACCACTGCACTAGTCTATTGGACAGTCTATCATTCATGTTATCTCTATATAAATATATCTATATCTCTATATAAAAGATTACTACAATAAGAATATTTATAATCCATTGATTTTTAATGGCTCCATTTTCTAATAGTTTCAAGTAACCAAACTACCTGAGAGACCATCTTCTACCTGATCACTTGCTTTGCCCCTCAGGATTGGAAGCTGGAACCAAAAGTATAATCTCATAAAGATGAGTGACAAAATCTGGGTCCCACTGAAGTCTACTGGGAGTTTTGCCATTGACTTAATCAGGCTATGGTTTCACACTCAGGCAGGATTTCAAATTACTTTCCCCTCAAATGATGGCATTCTTCCAAGTGAGGTACAAGATGTGCTTCTTTTTAACCAATGGGGCTAAGGAAATTGTTGCTTTCATGTATTTGGATTCCTCCTGCAGGTCTGAGTATTGTATTGGATAACTGTGGTCTAATTGCTCTTTTGGTACTTAATTGCTCTTTTTGTACTTAGTTATTTTAGTACAACAGCCAGAAACTTCAGGCTAGAGAAGTTTTATAGATGCTCTACTCACACATTTGCCCAGGGTGATAACTTTTCTTAGTGGTTGAGCAGAATATAATTATTTTTTAAATTTTGCTTGCAGTGTTGTTGTAGCCCTGTTGGTCCCAGAATATTAGGGTATGTCTACACTAACACCCTAGTTCGAACTAGGGTGGCTAATGTAGGCAACCGAAGTTGCAAATGAAGCCCAGGATTTGAATTTCCCGGGCTTCATTTGCATCTTGCTGGGCGCCGCCATTTTTAAATCCCCACTAGTTCGGACTACATGCCCGCGGCTACACACAGCACGGAGTAGGTAGTTCCGTTACTCCTCCGCGGGCACGGAGTCCGAACTAGCGGGGATTTAAAAATGGTGGCGCCCGGCAAGATGCAAATGATGCCTGGGAAATTCAAATCCCGGGCTTCATTTGCAACTTCAGTTGCCTGCACTAACCACCCTAGTTCGAACTAGGATGGTAGTGTAGACATACCCTTAGAGAGGTAAGATGGGTGAGGTAATATCTTTTAGGGAACCAACTTCTGTTGGTGAAAGAACCAACTTCTGTTGAGTTTACACAGTGCTCTGCTTCAGGTATTGAAAAAGGTACTCACACCAGGTCTACAGCAGACATGGGAAGTTAGGTTAAGGTACGCAACTCTGGCTATGTAAAATATGTAGCTTGAGTTGGCTTACTTTAAGCCAAGGTTGGTGCCATCTTCACAAAAGGAAGGTGACAGGAGCAAATATTTCCATTGGCTTCCCTTACTCTTCATGAGTGCCAGAAGAACCAATGCTGGCCTGAACTGCCTTCAGCATTCGACTTAGGGGTCTTAATTAGACTCACTAAATCGAATGCCAGAAGAGCGATCTCCAGCAGGTCAAGTGAAGATGTGGCCTAGAGTGTCACAGCTAAATACAATGTGAAACAGACTGTTAATTCCATATGCTTAACACATGTTTTAAGAGACCATTCAAAGTGAAGGGGGCAGTTAACACCTCTCCCATCATAGGAAAAAAGAAGGTTAGAGGATTACAGATTGGTATAATAAACCATAAATCTGTCTTTACTGAGGGCTTGTCTATACCACACTTTAGTGTGCTGTAACTTTCTTGTTCGAGGGCGTAAAAAAACAAGACTCACCTTCCTCTGAGCTACATCAGTATAAGTAAGTTATAGCAGTGTAAAGTGCCTGTGTAAACAGACTTCCAGGGCTGTCAGTTACTCCCGGCACAGAGGTGGTTTCCCTACTGGGCTGGGAGAGCTCTCTCCCAGCACTGGTGCCATCACCACACTGCCGCAGCAACACTTTAAACTTAGCAGTGTAGACAAAGTCTGACTCCATGATTTTTAGTGTTTGAAGAGTTACAAATGTAAGTATCCAGACTCATCTTTTGAAGGTGTTGTGGAGGTTTCCTATATCGATGAGGACTCAGAGGTCAAAGATAGAGTGATCACTTTGTAAAAAGCATTTGGCCATGGGTGAATTGGTGGTTTGGGCTTTTATCATTGATCTGTGTGAGTTCATTCAAGAAACATAATGATTGTCTCATTTCACCCACATACTTGGGCATTTGATGTATTGAATGGGGTACACCATACATTGTGACAGGCCTGTGTATGACCCATGAATCCTGGAATGTATGCTTTAGGTGGTGTCAACTGTAGCAGTTGAGCTGTCTGCATGTTTTGTATTATTAGTCATTACAGAAAGCAACTGCATCTGGAATGATCTATTTTCTTGATAATGTTGGAGGGTTTTTAAATATTGTTAGTTACCAAGTTTGGGCCATTTCCATTCCAGATTCAATAATAAAAATACTGCTGTGGCTGATCCGATCCTACCAAGGCAACTATTTGTCTGGACAGCAAGTCCTCTTTCATTCAGTGTTAGTATATCCAATCCCCAGGTTCCCAGCACTGTCAGCTATTCTCCTCATGGAAATGGCGAGTGTATTAATGATCTATGATAATGATGTTGAGGGATTTTTAAACGTAAGGTCCAGGGAACTTGACTGGGAGTTTTGATTAACTGGCATGTGAGTAGTAAAGATTCAGATGTGAATTTGTGCTGATGCACTGGACCCCAAATAATCTTTTATGTCTTGTTCCTCAAGCCAGAGGATGCTGAAAACATCACAAACAATCACAGCTACTCTGATTAACGGAACAACAGATTAGCAAGAGCAATGAGAGAGGCCAATTATTTATCATCCTCTTCTCCATACATTGGCTGTACCCAAATGTGGAGCATTTGGAGTAAATTAATGCAATTTTAATAGAGGAAATCCAAATGAAACAACCGTCCTTGAGATGAAGTCATTTGCTTCCATCTTTATCAGTCTCAAGGAGCAGAGCTCTGTAATACTAAAACAACTCGTTGATGACTGGAGTCCTAAAAATACAAAATGGAAAAATCAACTAGTGCATCTATATCACTAAGCAAATCTATCACTCATCCTCAAATTTAGCACACTTATCACAGAAAACCAAATTGCTTTGACAGAGCACAAGCCAATGTTCACTGAAATCAATGAAAATTTGCGTATATCCATGGATATACACAAATTTTCAGGGTTCTAGATACAAAATTTATAACCACACCCATATCTGCAAAAATGAGCTGCAGATATCCACGTCCACACACGCAGATATAAAGCTATATCTGTGGATTTGAAGTCTCTACCTATAGAGAATCTAATTATGATAAGGTGTTACAAGAGCAGATAAAGGCAAAACATATTGTGGTGTCAGATGAAAAATTTAAAAAATGCAAATTTCAAAGTACAGCATTTGTCTAAAAGCATTGCTTCCTGAAACACGTCTTCCATGAAAATTATTTCAATATGCTTACTTTCCGTTGTTTGTTTTTCTGCTGAATTTTCACTTGCCTGAATAAAGATTTTTTTTCCACTGTTGTTTTTTCTTCTGCTACTGGAATGCAGCCCTGATGATTCTATCACTAAGTGGCTGAGTTGGTCTAAAGTTATCTCCTAATATTCCATCACAGCCTTCAAAAAGTTCTGCACCTTTTACGTGTGTCCTCAGTCTTCGAAACTCTTCTATCTGAAAAGGCAAAGAAATGACACACAATATTTTAGATTGTTCACTGTGGGGCCCATGATCAGAAGCAGCCTGAGCTCTAGTTGAATGTTTGGTTTTCAGTGTCTAAACATATAAGTTCTCATCATCAAGTAACTGTGTGTAAATTAATGTGTACACAAACTGCATTTGCACAGGCAAAATTAGTAATACAGTAAACTTCTGATAATCCGGCACTTTTAGGACCCTGGGGGTGCCGGTATACCAGACCCCTCATAGCCCCCCCTTCCAATAGTCCGGCTCTGCCCCAGGTGTCCCCGAGTCAGCTGCTGCTGGTCAGTTTCAGCAGCGGCTGAATCAGGGACGCCTGCGGCAGAGCATCTGGGGTCCTGCCTGCCCATGGCTACACGCGGCTCGAACTAGGTAGTTCGGATTAGGCTTCCTATTCCGAACTACCATTACTCCTCGTGAAACATGGAACTACCTAGTCCGTGCCGCGTGTAGCCGCGCAGCCCGGAATCCGCACTAGCGGACATTTAAAAATGGCGGCGCCCGGCAATATGCAAATGAAGCCTGGGAAATTCAAATCCCGGGCTTCATTTGCAACTCCGGTTGCCTACATTACCACCCTAGTTCGAACTAGGGTGGTAGTGTAGACATACCCAGGGATTGGGAATTGGGGCAACTGCCAACATTCAGGGGTACCAAATGCCTGGTGTGTTAATTTTTGAAGTTTTTGTGCATTTTGGATTCATGAGGGGGCACAGAAAATGTTTTCTGCCAATGGTGACAAATCACCTAATGCCTGCCCTGCAGATATTTCCCTATCTTGCATTTCATTCTAGATCACCCCCTATGTATGCAATAATACTACAGACAGGGGGCTTCATTCTGGTCTCACTTAGATGAGGGTAAACCAGGAATAACTCCTTTGATAGCAGCATAAGGACTCTGTGAGATTAGGAACAGTGCCAGAGTGTGAGTTCATAATAACATATCTTTATTTGGTAGCCATGAGACAAAAGGTAAGCAGCATCAGCATTGCTGAAATCTGTGCCCCTTGCTTCAATAGCACACTCTTTTTGACAGCTTGTTTTTAAAATAGGATTTTAAGAGAATGAAAATCACATGTATTCTAAATAGAAAAGAACATAATAGTAGAAGGAAAGCAACATCTCAGAGTTATCTGTTATATAATTAAACGTTGTAGAAGAACTATAAAGTGTGGGGTGTATGGGCATATATGGGGTTGCATGGTAGTACTTCAAATGGGGTAGTACCTCTAAAGAAGTGGCCCATCCTCTATTGATCTTTACCAGCACCCAACTCTCACCTGTGGCTCCATGTAGTTGCTTTGCATGCGGCAACAGCCACACCCCGGGCAACAGCTTTGACAGGGCAGCTAAACCAGGTGAGGGTAGCTGATGGATCTGAAATCCTCGGTGAGTTAGGGACTTGCTCATCCCAGCATGCAAAGACTGCTTCAATGGATCAGGTGGAGGAAATCCTTATGATTCAACAGCTGAGAAGGCGTTGCAGCAGCGTACTACGGAGTGCGTGGGGTATGTCAGAGCATTTAAGGTGATATGGCCATCCAATACAGCTGAGGTAGTCTCCAGAAGTAACGATTTTTCATGCCACTGGATTCCAACTTCTGAGGCCGAGAGAATGGGATCATCTCTGTGCAAAGGTTTTCCCACTAAAATATTCTTCACGCACAGGTTATGTTGTGCAAAAAAAAAAAGAAGTTGGTAATGGGAGCATGGAACATCCATACGCTCATGGACAGTGAGGACACAATAAGACCACTTTGGAGAACAGCCTTAGTCACTAAAGAGCTTTCACACTATGGTATTGATATCTCTGCCTTGAGTGAAACCAGGCTTGCTGAAGAAGGATTTCTCACTGAACTAGCCAGTGATTATACCTTCTTCTGGAAAGAGAAAGCGCAGAATGAGGATAGGATCCACAGCATCGGCCTGGCCGTCAAGACTAGTCTGATGAAACAACTTTTGGACCTGCCTGTCAGTATTAATGAGAGGCTCATGAAGCTACACCTACCCCTCAGTTACAAGCGGTATGCAATAGTCATCAGTGCATACGCTCCCACCATGAACAGCACAGAGGAGACAATTGAGCAGTTCTACATCGACCTCAGTTCCGTTCTGTACTCAGTGCTGGTCAACGACAAGTTGATCTTGTTGGGAGACTTCAATGCCTGAGTTGGCTGCGACCACAGTTGATGGGAGGGAGTGTTAGGAAAACATGGCATTGGCAAGATGAACAGTAACAACCTATTGCTTCTGAGCAAATGTGCAGAACATGACCTCCTCATCACGAACACTGTGTTCGGAATGGCAAACAAATACAAGACTACCTGGATGCACCCTAGATCGAAACAATGGCACATGATAGATTATGTCATTGTTCGTCAACATGATATTCGGGATGTCCTTATCACCAGAGCCATGCGAGAAGCAGAGTGCTGGACTGACCATAGGCTTGTCTGCACCATTTTCAAAATACACATCGCTCAGCATCACCCAAAGCACCCAAAGCTCATCCGTACAGCCTTTAACATTACCAGACTCCAGCAGCCTTCTCATCTGCGCAAGTTCCAGTCAAGCCTTGATGAAAAGCTGACAGCCAATGGACCATTGATTGGAGGTCCAACTCAGAAGTGGAGCCAGTTTAGAGAAATAGTGATGGAGACAGCGAAGTCAGTGCTTGGTCCCAAGAAACGCAATCATCAAGACTGGTTTGATGAGAACAACAGTGCTATTGAGGACCTGCTTGCCAAGAAGAACAAGGCATTTATGGAGTAGCAGAATGATCCAGGCTCCATCTCTAAGAAAGACAGGTTTAAGTTCCCCCAGGCCCAGGCTCAGCAAGAAATCCGCAAAATGCACGACCAGTGGTGGGAGAAGAAAGCTGAAGAGGTGCAACACTATGCTGAATTAAACAATCCAAGGGAGTTTTTCAGCTCCATCAAGTCAGTCTTTGGTCCTTCTAAGTCTGGCTCTGTCCCCTTGCTGTCTGCAGACGGAACCACATTGATCAGGGATAAGGCTGGCATCAATAACTAATGGAAAGAGTATTTCAGTCAGCTCCTGAATTGTCCAACATCAGTCAGCACTGGAACAAATCCTTCAGATGCCAACCCTTGAAGACCTGGGAGATCCTCTATTTATTGACGAAGTTAGAAAGGCCATCAGGCAGATGAGTTGTGGCAAGGCATCCGGCAAGGATGGAATTCCCGCAAAATTGTACAAAGCATTTAATGAGGAGTCACTTCAGGTTTTAATAATGTCTTGACCAGTATTTGGGAAGAGGAAGAAATGCCATCTGACCTCCTGATGACATGATAGTTGCTCTGTATGGGTATGTCTACACAGCAAAGTTATTTCGAAGTAACAGCCCTTATTCTGAAATAACTTTCCTAGGCTGTGTCTACATTGTCATCCCTTTCCGGAAAAGGGATTCTAATGAGACACTTCGGAATTGCAAATCCGCGGGGGATTTAAATATCCCGCACGGCATTTGCATTTACATGGCTGCCGCTTTTTTCCGGCTCGGGATTTTTGCCGGAGAAAAGCGCCAGCATAAAGAAGCGAAAATAAGCCCTTATGCAAGTAGGAATAAGGGATCTCCCGGAAAAGGGCTTATTTTCCGGAAAATCGCATCTACACTGGCGCTTTTCTCCGGCAAAAACCCCGAGCCGGAAAAAAGCGGCAGCCGTGTAAATGCAAATGCCGCAGGGGATATTTAAATCCCCCGCGGATTTGCAATTCCGAAGTGTCTCATTAGCATCCCTTTTCCGGAAAGGGATGCCAATGTAGACACAGCCCTAGTGTCTACACAGCCAAACCGCTATTTTGAAATAAATTCGGAATAGCAGACCACTTATTTCGAATTTGGTAAACCTCATTCTATGAGGAATAATGCCAAATTCAAAATATCTATTTCTAAATAAGTGTTGTGTAGACACTTATTTCTAAATAGGGGGCCTCCAGCCTTCCCAGGGTGCCCTGGTGACCACTCCGACCTCAACCAAGAACACTCCTCTCCCTCCTCTCTCCCCAGAGCCCTTAAAGGGGTAGACTCTGGCCACAGTGCCTGTGCCAGCTCCAAGCCTGCCATCCCAGAGCCAGCAGTGGCCACCGGGGCCCCTGACCCAGTGGCCCTAAAGCATGAGCCAGCAAGCCACTGGCAGCCAGCCCTCCACCGCTCCCCAGGAGCAGTCTGCCAGCTCCCAAGAGCACTGCCAGGGCCCAGAGAAGGCAGGCACCTTCGTGGTCCAGGGTGGAGATCATGGACCTTATTCAGGTTTGGGGGGGGATGCCCCCAACGTCCATGATCTCCGCACTAGAAGAAGGAATGTGGCCATCAATGGCAGGATAGCTGCCAGTCTGGCCACCAAAGGCCACATGCGAACCCAGGAGCAGCTTCATATGAAAATCAAGTTGGTGCAGCGAGACCCCCACCCATGAGCCCTGAGCTTCCCCTCCCCCTTCTTCCCCTTGCTTCCCCCTTCCAGCTCCCTCCCCCCAGGTTTTCCCCTCCCCTCTTCCACCCTCTCTCTGCCCCTCTCCCACCTCCTTTTCCCAGTCTCACCAGAGTTTCATTCCCCCCTCCAGTTTTGTTAAATAAAGACAGTTTGTGTTTATGAAAAAATATGAAATTTATTTTACATCAGGAAAGGGAGCTGGGGGGTGGTAAGTGGAAGGACGTGAGGGAGGAATGAGGCACAAGCCTCCAGTGGGGCAGACCAGGGAGGCTCTCAGTGCTCCTCAGGGTGGAAGCTCTCCCGCAGGGATCCTGGATACTGACACCCCCCCGATACACCTCCCGGATGGCAGCCTGCAGAAAGTGCAGTCAGGCTCGCATCAACGTGTCCAAGAGCAGCACCAGAGTGCCTAGGGGCAGCTCTGGCTCCATGTTGCAGAGTGCTGTGGTGTCCTGACTGAGGGCAAGCAGAGCACACAGAGACAAAATGCTTTGCTGTCCCTCATCGAGGTAGGTAAACAGGCAGGGAAAGCTGAGAACCGACTGTCCGAGGGGGAGGGGAGCCTTTAAACATAGGCCTCAGATAGCCTCAGGCAGCAGCCACACAAAGTAACTCCTGAGCTGATGTCCAGCCAGACCTGGTTCCAGCCGGCTTTAAATGTGATTCAGCGTCCACTCAGTGTGAACACGCTATTTCGAAATGCATTTTGTGTGTAGACGCATTATTTCAAAATAAGCTATTTCGAATTAACTATTTTGAAATAGCTTATTTCTAAATAACACAGTAGTGTAGACATACCCTCTAAGAATAAGGGTGCAAAAGCCGACTGAAGGAACTACAGAGGTATCTTGCTGCTTTCCATTGCCAGGAAAATCTTCGCCCGCATCATCCTGAACGGGCTGATTTCGACAATTTCAGAAGTGAGTCTCCCCGAGTCACAATGGGGCTTCTGCCCTAATCGCAGTACTGTCGAAATGATCTTCATAATGAGACAGGTGCAAGAGAAGTGCCTTGAGCAGAATATGAACTTCTACTCTGTCTTCATTGATCTGACGAAGGCATTCGGCATGGTCAACAGAGATGCATTGTGGATCATCCTCAGGAAGCTGGGTTGCCCACCGAAGTTCATCTCATTCATCAAGCTGTTTCACGACCACATGACAGGAGAACTACTTTCGGATTGTGTGCCATCTGAGGGTATGTCTACACTACCACCCTCATTCGAACTAGGGTGGTTAATGTAGTCATATGAATTTGCAAATGGAGCCCGGGATTTGAATTTCCCGGGCTTCATTTGCATGTTGCTGGGCGCCGCCATTTTTAAATGTCCGCTAGTGCGGACTCCGTGCCCGCGGCTACACGCGGCATGAACTAGATAGTTCGGAATAGGAAGCCTAATCCGAACTATCTAGTTCGTGTCGCGTGTAGCCGTGGGCACGGAGTCCGCACTAGCGGACATTTAAAAATGGCGGCGCCCGGCAACATGCAAATGAAGCCCGGGAAATTCAAATCCCGGGCTCCAATTGCAAATTCGTATGACTACATTAACCACCCTAGTTCGAAATAGGGTGGTAGTGTAGACATACCCTGAGAAATTTAACGTTTCCAGGGCTATGTACTCGCCCCAGTGCTTTTTAACCCATTCCTCACTCAAGTTCTCATGCATGCTGTCAGAGGCCTAGATCTTGGTATTTACATCAGATACCATTTGGATGCTTCACTGTTTGATTTGAGATGCCTTACTGCAAAGACCAAGACACTAGACAAGATTATCACTGAAGTGTTGTTTGCCGATGACTGCACCCTTATGGCCAGGGCTCAACAAATAATGCAATCTACTCGCCCTGGCAAGTAGATTGCAACCCGGAAGAGCCGGGTTCCGGCGATCTGCGCATGCACAGAACAATCTGCGCATGCGCAGATCACCAGACAGTGTGGCTGGTGAGCAGGGCTCGCCACGGTTCGGCGAGCCCTGCTTATGGCACACCAAGAGAACCACCTGCAGACCATCATTGACAGGTTCTCTGAAGTACCCAAACTGTTCTGTCTCACAATTAGCCTTGGAAAGACAGAAGTCCTCTTCCAGCCCACACCAAATAGTCCTCCTCCACAGCCATGCATCACTATCGATGGCACACAACTGAAGGTAGTGTACAGCTTTAAGTACCTGGGCAGCACAAGTGATGGATCCCTTGACAAAGAGATTACAGCGAGGATCCAGAAAGCCAGTCAGGCACTTGGGAGATTGTATATTGAAGTTCTCCAGTCCAAAGATATTTGCCTTTCAACTAAACTCAAGATATATAATCCCATGGTCCTCACCTCTCTCCTGTATGGCCGTGAAACATGGACCCTGTACTGTAGGCACATCAAATGGATGGAGTAGTTTCACATGCGCTCTCTACAATCAATCATGCAGGTACGCTGGCAGGACTGAATTACTAACCAAGAAGTGCTTGGTAGAGCTAGTTCCACAAGCATTGAAGCCAAGATCCTCCAGACCCAGCTTCGATGGGCTGGCCATGTTCTCCGCATGGATGAAAGCAGGATCCTGAGGTAGCTGTTCTACGGGGAGCTAGTACGTGGTAGTCACAAACAGGGACACCCGAGGAAGAAGTATAAGGACAATCTGAAGACCAACTTGCAGTGGACAGGCCTTCAACCTCGACAGCTTGAATTAGCTGCTGCAGACAGGACTTACTGGCATTCCCTTATGAGGAAAGCAGTGACAAAGTTTGAGGACGACTGCCGCCAACACCTTGCAGCTGCACATGAAAGACGACATACAGCTATGTTCCCTCCTGTCCTGACAACCAGCGTCCCATGCCCTATCTGTAACCGCATGTGTACTTTGACCTTTGGGCTCCGGAGCCAAATGTGTTTCCACAAATGAAATGCACAACATGTCTTCCTCGGCTCCCGAGAGACAAACAACAACAACAAAAGAACTACATTTTTGGCATAGTAACAAAATATAGAGGGCAGATTCTCCCCACTCAGAGTACTACATACTCAAAGGGGATTTTTGCATGAAAACCTTTTAAAAAGAGACTCTGTTGTGTGTAGTCTTTGCCATTTTACATTGAACCTCTGTATCTCTGCCCAGGCACCCAACTCACCACCACCCGAACTACACTGCCTCCTAAGACTGGTGCTCCACAGAAATAGTGATGGAGCGTGTGACTATGCCATCATTTCCATGTAACTTCTGAGAGATCAGCAGGTGGGGGGGGAGGGAGGAGGAGGAACTGGATGATGCGTATCCCCTACCAAGTCCATCTATTCATCTTCCTGCATGACTGCTTCCATTTTTTTCTACAGTAAAGATCTCAAACTACACAGAAAGGGTTCTTCCAGCCCCGAGGGGCAAAGGGTATCACAGAGGCCCCCTGTATGCATAAATAATATAAAGTGAGGGGTATGAAAATCTAACCCCAGATATTTAGGAGAGTGGAGTTCTTCAAGATAGCCAGTGGTATTTTCTATTGTCTTAGTAGCTGCTTTATTGGCAGGGAACACCGTTTCCTCCTGTAATTCAGAAGATAAACATGATCTCAGTTATTTACTGTAAAGCACTACAGAGTCACTTCTTTCCAGATGTATGTGTTTGATTTAGCAGCTAGCTCTTCCCTGTAGCTGAGATTCTCTTTCCTCAGAGAGCAGCAGGTTCTGAAATCACTTGTGTGGTGCCTCTCACAGATGAGATGTAAGGAGACAGCTGGGACTGAAAAGATGAAAGGAGGGCAGAGCAGTGAGGCTTAAGAATGCTTTTAAAGGCAGAGCTGTTGTATTAATTGAGCTGGAGTACAGGTGCCTGTTCTTGAAGATATTTTCCTTTTTATTTTATGATTATTTAACTCAAACTGAAAAGAAACACAGTACAGGCCTGGGGGACTTCAGAAGCCAAGTGCTAGTAGAGTGGCTTTTCTGAAGGTTGCCTCTCCCACCAGAATTGAACTGAATCAATACTGAAACAATCTGAAACCAGTGTGGTTTGGGAAGAAGCATTTCACAAGAGTTCAGCCTTCGATTGATGTCTGGAGGCTTGGAGACTTCAAATAAAAACCAATCAAGCAGGAAAAAGTCTTTATGTAAAGCCCAAATTTTGGAAATATCCACAGCTGCAACTTCTAATGTTCTGCAGTGTACTCTGGGCTGAATCACTCACCTCCTGGCAGCTTTCCTTACAGAGCAGCTCCCACACCATTCAGTCAGGAAACCAGGTTTCACCCTAGTCCCACAGACTGAGTTCTGCAACCCTATCACAAATCTTTGATCTGTAGAGGGTCAGGGCCATCACGCTCCAGCGCACTGCTTCTGTATCAGCTTTGGAGCCCTTTTCTCTGCCTGTCTAGTTCCTGGCAGCATGGTTTGAGGCCACACACACTGCATGAACTCTGCAAGCCTTGGCTATGGTCATGAGGATAGTTCCCACTAAGGTGCGTGCCTGCGCAGCCACACACAAAAAAATTCTTCCCCCACCCACCTCTTCTGGAAAGCCGGGCTGCAGCACTTGCTCAGAAGGTGGCTTCTCAGTGGGGCCGGCTGAGATGGTGTGGTGAAAGAGCCACTGAAGCGGGGAGCCGGGAGGGCGGAACATACCGCAGCCATGTGGTGGGAGGCCTGCTCCAGTGGTCGGAGACACCACGTGGCAGGGGAGACCAGGACCTGTTCTGGCATGTTGTGCTGGAAATGGGACCTGCTACATGGCCAGAGAGGGGGCAGGGTATTCTCCAGCAGCCTGATGTGTACATTCATAAATTGTGTACCATGGTGGCAAACATCCAGATCAGCAGACATGACCTCAATATTGGTGCACAAGTCAAAATTCACTCCACTCATAGCTGGAAAATCTTAGAGGGAATGCTGCTCATGACAACTGAAGAAATGGTTCTGTGGGAAAGATAAAACAGGCCCAGCCTATATTACCTTTCCCAGATAACTTCCACAAAGGAGAAAAGGGAAACAGTTACTCTCTTGCCCTACCCCACCCAGTGAGGAGTATTTTGCCATCCTGTCCCCCTTTCTATGCCTCCCTCCCCTCACAGACACTAACATTGCCAAACACCTCCGGGTGTGGGAGCAGAAGGATGTTTCAATAGAAGTGGATCCCTCTCCCAGCACATACCTATTCCACCTGGGAGTCCATTCATATTCAGATCCAGAATGCAGGAGATGATCTTTGGAGTGGAATAAGAAGGACCAAACCTCTTCTCTCTAAAATCCATCCTAAAATTCCCTTGGAATTCTATTGAGAATCAGTTCAAGCCCACAAAGTGAACTAAGTAGAATACACCTAAGCCAGAGCAAAGCTTTTTTTTCTGTATTCTAAACACTGTGTAGAAACAGCTTGTCATTTGTATCATAGCTGGTGACAAAACCACTGTTAGTTTCTGCTTTTCAGAATTTTGTATAAACATTTCAGTCACTTTTCCTTATTTCAGCATCTAAATTTTGCTTTATTCATGTTTCAATTAAATAGCTATTTTCTTCATAGCACAACAAACCTGAGAATATTCAAATTTCCTCTATGAAAATCATCTTTGCTTGGAAAATGGACCCATTATCATGTAGGTAGTTTTTTGTTTCCAATTTTTCTTGAAATTTTCATGTACCTTAGATCCACTTGCTAGGAAAACAGGCACTGTTTTGGATGAACAAAATGCTATGAATTACACATTGTTTTTTATTTTGCCGAAAATATTTCCACATTACTCCAGCCACAGCCAGTGAAAATATATTTTTACATTTTCTTTGAAAATCATTTTGTACGAATGACCTATACAAAGGGGCTAGAGATCTAGCCACTCAATTCAGAACCAGCTAAGTCTCACAGTGAGTATAGTGGAATGACAGCTGCTCACTGTATCACTGTTAGAAAGACACATTCTGACTGACTCAGAGGATGCAATTGTTCTGTGCTTCAGTGAACCACAAAGTAAATTCTTCATAAGTGTTCAGTTAGAAAAACAAATTGTCCAGGGACGTCTGAAAAAGCTTTTCCCTATTTTTTCTTTCCAGTTGGGAGCATAATATGAGGGAGAATACTATTACAACATATTTCTCTAGTGCATAGGAATATGCTCAGTGTCTCCCAAAGCAAATTAAGACATTCTCTTGAAATAAAGGTAATGTGAGACAAAGGAGGGTCATAAAGGACACAAGGAAAGTGAAGAAGAAGAAGGAAGCTGACAATAGGAAGGAGCAGTTATCTAATAAACGTTTGATCCTTTTCCTACTGTTATTAGTGACAAATCTCCATTGGACAGACTGTGAACCCTTTGTTCCCACTGATAAATAGTGACTAGCGCAAGACATCCAGACATCAATAGTACCGCTTGTGAAAGCAATTGCACAATAGGGCACCAACTGACTGTCATGGGAGTAGGATCAGGCACTAACACCCTGATGGTTCTGTCCCTTGTTTGTTCTTTGTTACTGAGGTAGTTAATAAGTTCTGATCTCAGCTAACAACCTGACAATTACGTTCTGGACCCGATTCTCCTATTACAATAATGCAATCAGGAGTAACTCCACAATAGTCAGTGGAATACAGCAGTATAAAATTATTGTCAGTAAGGCCGTGTCCAGACTCAGGGGTTTTTTCGGAAAAAGTAGCCTTTTCCCGAAAAAACTTCCCCTGCGTCCAGACTCAAGCCGCGTTCTTTCGAAATTATTTCGAAAGAACGCGGCTTTTCTTTCGATGGCGGTAAACCTCGTTTCACGAGGAAGAACGCCTTCTTTCGAAAGTTCCTCTTTCGAAAGAAGGCGTTCTTCAATGTAAAGAGGCCGTCTTCGAAAGAGAGCATCCAGACTCACTGGGTGCTCTCTTTCAAAAAAGTGGATTTCTCTTTCGAAAGATCCGCCTGCAGTCTAGACGCGATCTTTTGAAAGAGGCTCTTTCGAAAGATGCTTTCGAAAGAGCCTCTTTCGAAAGAAGCCTGCAGTCTAGACATAGCCTAAGAGAATCAGGTCAATTGGTTGGATCCTTAGCAGCCAATCATAATGAAATCTAGATCTAATCGGTTTATACAATAACTTTTCTACTAGCTTTATGCTCATATTAAGCAAAAATAAAATGTGTTGGAATGTATAGGAATGAGAGTTCTAAATCTATGTTACATAAGCTTTATAATCTTTTCCCATTTTTCCTTCATCACCATATTATGGTAAAATTATCTGTATGGTCAGGTTAATCATAGAACATAGGAATTGTTAAATCAACACAAACCAATGGTCTATCCAGTCCAGTATTCTGTCCATTGCCAGTCACCAAAAGCATCAGAGGAAAGTAAAAAGACCTACCTGGTTTTGTAATATTGTACTATTGAGGGATTTTTCTTTTCAATCCCATCCAAATGATCTTCTTAATCCTGAAGCATGAAGATAGATAACCCTATAATTTGTCTCTACCCTGGCATAATTGCAGGTGCTATTATTACTATGCATGTAAATACCTGAACTTGTTATGAAAATGTAGGAAGCGATATTCTTCAATAACATCCTTTAGAAAAAAGGTTCTAGAGATTAATGATTTTTTTTTTTTTGAAAAAGTGGTTTCTTTCAATCCATTTAAAATTTTCCACTTTTGGTTTTCATTGAATGCCTGAAAGTGGACTTGGTAATCAAGGTGTAACGATGAAGCTGAACCATTGATTAATAAAATAGCAGCACAATATGTTCCTCATTAAACTCTATCCCCTTCACAATACAGCCTAGCACCTAGTTTGTTTTTTTCAGCCATTGCTGTGAATTTGTGCCGCTTCGCTGTTGTAGCTCCATGACCACTTGATCTTTTTTTCTGTGCATTATGTAACTTGGAATCATCAATATGTAGGTAGCTTAAACTGTGCCAGACACTGCACTAATCGCCTATCATACACTGAATTACTGTATTGCTAGCTAACAGGACTCAGATGACCTAGTACATCATGCAAAACTGTCCACCTATTGAGGGGAATAAGGGACTCCCTAGACTTTTTTATTGCATGATGTGCATAGCCTCCCTTATATGGCTAGCAATATTTTTCCTACAAAATACCAGAGTCTCCAGGAATTTCTGTGATGAAAAAGAGAGATTTAATAAATGTCTCTCCACAATAGTCCACAAAATATTTTGTGCTTTGTGTTAATGGCTTTATGTTTACATACTACATTATTTTATTTCACTATATCAGAAAATACAGGATATAAGCTAAAAATACCTAAGTAGTGTAAAGCAGAATGTCATTCAAGGACTTAATCTGAGAGCCTTAGTATTATTTAGTTTACATTCCTATTTATGACCTTTTAACAATATCATAATTGGATGGTTCTATTAGTTGACACAGAAATAGTACAAGTATATTTTAACAGTTATTCTGAATCTACTGCTACCAAGAGATGTATTTTCTTTCAGTCTTTGCTAAACTGTCATGAGACCTGTTCTTTCAGCTAGAAAATAAGTGTCAGATTCATGATTAGATGAGGACACTTAATTTAAAAATAAGTTTGCTGGGAGCTAGTCCTTTTATCTTATGATCAATTAATTATATTTTTGAATTTGTCATATTAAAACAAATACTATCAACTTAAAATAAGTTGTGAATGAAAGCTTTTCTTTACTTGTGTTACAAATAACACCTTAGATTATTAAAGTGAAAGAAATTGTATAGCTCCAGTTTGTCACTGTTTATGCTCTTTTGTCTCTATTGTTTTGCCTTCTCTCAGCATGGACAATGAAAAATCAATGCATTCACATTCTATGTCATAGTTAGGTTCACCTTGCTTATTGCTGATGTTCCTACGATTGGGTTTAAGATACTGCAGGGGAATATTTATTTGTTCAGCACCAACAGTTTCCTTTGGGATTTTTTATTTCTGTTGTGCAGAAAGGCTCATAAGTACTATAAAAGCATATTTTTAAAAATGGACTAAATTGAGTGTTCATTTGCCATCTCTTATTATGTAAGATCAAGAAAAAGGAGTAAGATGAGTTAAATATAGTCCAAAGCAATAGAATTAGCCTGCACTGTTAACAATTTTCATTCTCCAGGACAGTGTCTCCTTGAGTGTCTTTGTTCCTTTAACATAAAAAAGAAGTGATATTTGAAAGCTTTTGCTTACAAAGGACTGAATTTCTTTTATTCATTGATTTCTTCCTTTCACTTTAGTAAAGAATTATTTTGAATGCAGATGATAAATGATAATATTTGTTTTCCATCTTTGACCTTTCTATGCATTCACTGACTTAAAAGGTTTAACCTTTACTTGAAAAGCCATGTACAGATCTAATGGGATCTTCAAGGAAAACCAGGTATAGTGTCCTGCTATATAGTTGCACACTGTAATCTTTAGTTCAGAGCCATATTCTAAGGTCACTTTAAGCACAGTTATTACCTGCATTTGGGATACAGTCAATGGATATCGAAATAATATCCAGGTAACACTTTCACTGCAAGGTGGAATGGTAAGGGAACCCTCATATACCCAATAATCACGTAGAAGAGGATCTGAAATTAAAAGGATTATTTAATGTTAAAGTCGTATTTAGGAGTTTCTATGCACAGCTTTTATTATACTAATTTAAACCCTACTCTACTCTGCTCAAGAATCTAAGCCTGCTAAAATCTATAAAAATGGTTATAGTTATCCCTGTATTACTGATGCGAAAAAAAAAGTTCAGAGAGCATACCTCTTTAGTCACACAGCAAATGTATAACGGAGTGGAAAATCAATCAGGGCCAACTGGGTCACCAGCCACTGGCCCGGGAAGAGCCAGGACAGCCTCCCTCCACTCTAGGTCCTGCCTCTCTCTGTTTCACCCCCTCCTTATACTTTCTCTGCTCCTACCCCCCCCCCCCAACAGATATGGCCCAGAGGGAACAGGGGTCTGGTGCTGGGAACAATGATCCAGCTCCCCCTGCATTCGCCAGCAGCAGGGGGAAGCAGAGCAAGGAAACCCCAGCTCACGCTGCTCCCCCAACCACATCACAGAGTGTGGTGAGTATGGGGACAGTCCAGGCCCCTTCTCTGAGCGCCGCACCAGGAGAGTAGAGTGCACTGGGCCCATATTGCTTCACTTTTGCTGCCAGTGAGTGCACAGTGGGCACCAGTCCCCCCTCCCTCCCTGCTAGCACCCCCAGATGTCCAGGGACTCTTACCCCACCAGCTGCTGGCTGGCCTCTTGCCCGTCCCACTCTCGGTGTTTGAGAGTCATGTGTCCCTTTTCCGCCCACTTGTCACGCCTGAAACAGTTTTCTAATCTTTTGATTCCCTGGTCCTCTGCTCTAAGCCTTAATAAGTTCTGAGGACTCCCTTAACTAGACTGTGCATAACCCTGATGTTTAAAAGGGGAAATGGGAGAATTAGTTCCTTTCTTGGGGTCGGGAAGGAATTTTCCTCCAGGATAGATTGGCAGAGGCCCTGGAGGTTTTTTGCCTTCCTCTGTAGCATGGGGTACAGATCACAGCTAGAGGATTCTCTGCATTTTGGGGTCTTCAAAGTATTTGAAGGCTTCAATATCTGAGATATAGGTGAGAGGAAAATTCTAGGAGGGGTGGGTGAGATTGTGGCCTGCACTGTGCAGGGGGTCAGACTAGATGATCATAATGGTCCCTTCTGACCTTAAAGTCTATGAGTCTTGTAGCCTGCTCAAAGGAGATCAGACACAGTTTCAGGCCCTGGTGCAGCAAGGAGCTCAGAACTCTTTGCTGGATTGGGGTTTAAATTACTGAGCTCCTGCACTGACAGGGCTAAGAGCGGGCCTACCGACTGGGGGAAGGGACAACTGTCCCAGGACCTAGCGATTTTAGGGCCCAGGGTTCCTGGGCACCACCACCGCTGGTGCAGCAGCTGCGGCAACCAGAGCCCCGGGCTCTTCAAACCACCACCAGAGTGCTGTGCTGTGCACTCTGTTAGGCTCTAAGGGCTGGGGGCTCCTTTCACCCGAGGTCCCACTCCGTGCAGGAGCATTGAGCCCAGCTCACCCTCCCCCACACCTGGCTGCCAGCTCCCCTGGCCAAAAGATGTAACAGAAACCCCATGAGGAGGAGCAGGCATGGTCAGGGCTGTACTATTCCCTCCATATCCACACGAGCATCTTGGCCATCATGAGGGAGAACACTTGCTGCACTCCGTGATGGTGCCAATGTTTGCATTCTCCGAGTTCTCTTCGGGCATTGTTCCACTGCAGACATCCTCACCTTCACGCCACCTGGGTATTGGCTTAAAGCCGCAATCTGTCCTTAATTTTAGGCAAAGCTGGTAGGCAAGGGTCTTGCGGAAAAAAATAGTATGTGAGTATGTAGTTAAAATCTGTATCATAATTCACATGCATCAAGGGACTGAATTAAGGTTGCATTTGCAGCCTTAATTCTGGCATTTCCTATTTTTGGAGTGCTTTACTTTCCAACCTTAGTTCTTTTAATGTCGTTTTCTGTCTGTGGTGTGGAAAGAGACTGTCATGATGGTATGGAACTTGGCATGGAGGCAGCCCTTATAATGGAGGCTTTGTTCAGGAGGAAGTGGTAGAACTGGTCAAAAAAGAGGTCAAATTTTCATGACACCCTGTAGTAAGGTTGATTACACTTAATTTGCTGTGTGACTCTGTTATCCATGTGTGTTACAGATAGAGCATGCTTTCCATTGACATCAAGTCCCAGGGATCTGTGGGAATTCTTTATCCAACTTCGTACAATAGTTGCTTAGAAATACAGCCATATATAAGGAATTACTAATGTCTACCTTCTGCAGTGTGGAAGAGTAGAGTGCACTGCACAAAGATAACACATAATTTTCCTTCCAAACTCCCCAAAGCCAGCAGGAATGGAAGATATTATGAAGCCAGTTGGCCAGAGAGTAGTGGATGCTGCACAATCTTAAAAGATGTACTGGCATCCACACTCCCCAAAGCACACTGGAATGCTCAGGTAAATACTCTACCTCTACATTATCCTTGGTTGGATGTGTGCCACTATGGCACTATAGAAGCCACGGGTGTGTGCTGTGACTTTCTGTGAGAATCACTAGTTGGCTATGTCTACGCTATGGAGTTTTTCCCGGGAAACTGGGAACGTGGCTGCTTTTTCAGAGCAGTTTCTGAAAAAGCGGGCACGTTCTTTTAGATGTTCTGTATAGATGGGACAAATGTCAGAAAAGCCTCTTCCAAAAAAACCCAGGAATAGTTACTCAAATTGCAGTTTGCAATTTGCATATCTTTTTCAAGAAAAAGAACCCAGTGTAGACATAGCTGTTGTCTGCTGCATGGCAGAGGCAGGAATTCTGAAAACAATGATTCAAGACTAGGAGAAATATAATGGATAATCGATGAGTAAGTTGCTGAAAGCCAGGTCCATGGAGCACCTATGCCAAATCTACAGAGTTTTGCTGGTAATTCAGTTGCCTTAATGCTGTTCTCCAGGAAAGAATAAGATGCAACAAGATTTTATAAAGTGGCACAAGGTGTTCAAATGTTCAGAATGCAACTTATGTTACAGTACATCTATGCAAGTAAGTAAAGGTTTGCTGTATATGAAACAACACCTACCTGGTAATAAAGAGTTGGGATTAAAACAGGGTATTGTTTTGGACTTCCCCTGAAAAATCAATACAAATCCATCTCATCTCCAGTTCTCATTAAAAAGACGTTGAATAGAAAAGAAGTAGCCTTTGAATGTTGTTATCACAGTAAACCTTGAATTTTTGGCCCTAACAACCGCTGTCAACAGCCTCCACTGAATTATTGTTACATTAGTCCTTGCAGCTATACAACCCTTTTCTTTATTTATTTTGTATTTTCTTCCAAGTCTACGCATCCCATTTCTGTGGAGCTCTGCTAGCTTAGTATCTCTCCTTTTGGCAAGACTTTGACTGAAGTTCACTGCATAAGCTTCAGTGGGGCTCCCTGTAAGTGAAGCAGCCTACCTGCAGTGAATTGAAGGAATAGTGCCTAAGCTCTGGCCTATTCTAGGGAGTTATTTCAGAATAACTTCCCTTATTTCGAAATAACAAGCAGAGCGTCCTCACTACCAAGCCCGTTATTTTGAAATAAGGAGCTGGTTATTTCGAAATAGCTATTTCAAAATAGTGGTAGTGTGGACATTCCACCGCTGCTATTTTGAAATCACTACAGTAAACTTCTGATAATCCCGATGCATCCCCCCCCCACCCCACCCCACCCCAGACCCCTCATAGCCCCCCCTTCCGATAGTCCGGCTCTGTCCCAGGCTTCCCTGATTCAGCCGCTGCTGGTCAGTTTCAGCAGAGGCTGAATGGGGGACGCCTGGGGCAGAGCAGCTGGAGTGCTGCAGGGTTGGGCCGGTAGCGCTGCTCCTCGGCGCTGTGGGACCAACCCGGTAGCCCCCCAGCTGCTCTGCCCCAGCTGTCCCCAAGTCAGCCGCTGCTGATACTGATCAGCGGCTGACTCCAGGAAGCCTGGGGCAGAGCAGCTGGGGCACTGCCGGGTTGGTCCCCACAATGCCACACCTCGGCGCTGCAAGGAGCAACCCGGCAGTACCCCAACTGCTCTGTCCAAGGTGTACCCAAGTCAGCTGCTGCTGAACCTGGTATGGGGCTGATTCCAGGAAGCCGGGGCAGAGCAGCTCTGCCGCGGGCTTCCTGGAGTCAGCCGCTGGTCAGTTTCAGCAGCGGCTGAATTGGGGACAGCTGGGGTGCTGCCGAGTTGGTCCCGCAGCCCCGAGGGGCAGCGCTACGGGACCTACCTGGCAGCACCCCAACTGCTCTGCCCCCGGCTTTCCCGATTCAGCCGCTGGTCAGTTTTAGCAGCGGCTGAATCGGGGAAGCTGGGGGCAGAGTGGCTCCAATGGTCCGGCTGCCCAGAGCACTTCTGGATTCCTGATGGTGCCGGACCATCAGATGCTGGACCATCAGATGCCGGACCATCGGAGTTTTACTGTACTTTCCAGAGTCATTCAGAGTAATTACTTCCCAGTGCTTCCTGGGGCTCTAAGTTGAGGTAGTGTGTCCACATTAAGGGAGCTTGCCTCAGACTAATTGAGGCTTTCCTGGACACGTTATTTTGAATTACTTATTTTGGGAGTTATTAAGTTATTTCGAAATAATTTCCTAGTGTAGACATGCCCTCAGTGAGCTAAATCCCACCCAGCCTGTTTACTCCAGAAGTTCTGAGGGCACATTCTGCCCACAGATGCCTAATTGTAGGTGCCCTTTGAGATCACGGATGGTAATGTGCAGAACCAAGACAGAGTTAACTGCACACTTGAAAATATCTTTGATTTTCAAAATTGAATTTAAAAACATTTTAAAAGGTGTTTTTCACCAACATTCCACGAGGAGTAATGGTAGTTCAGACTAGGAAGCCTAGTCCGAACTACCTAGTCCGTGCCGCGTGTAGCCGCGCGGCACGGGGTTCGAACGAGCCGGGATTTAAAAATGGCGGCGCCCGGCTTATGCAAATGAAGCCCGGGAAATTCAAATCCTGGGCTTCATTTGCAAGTGCGGTATGCCTACATTACCCTCCTAGTTCGAACTAGGAGGGTAGTGTAGACATACCCTTAGATGGTGAATGTAGGTTCGTATTTAGACTCAGATAACAGTGTCTCTTCAGTTGGTTGTTTTGCTCTGGGGATGGGGAAGCATTTTAAGGAAGATCCTTTAAAATTGTTCCTGGTTTATATTTTATTTCATTTTTATTTTAAATTGGAAGCACCTAGAGATTATGAACAGGTGCAGTAAAATGAATTACATAAAATGCTTTTTAAAAACAGAGCATTTGAAAATTAGCTCCCTCAGGACATGCCAAGTCCTGAGCTTCTGGATTTGAATTTCCCATATCAAAATGCCTAACACAAATCCAATCCAAAGCCCATTGACTTCCACTGACTTCAGTGGGTTTGGATCAGGCCTACGGAACGGGAAGTATGCTGCACTCCATGACTTGTTAAACTTGTTAGAAAAAGAGTGTAACATATCAATTCTACAAATTAACAAATATATTATCATCAACTTCTCACTAACCTCTTTTGGCAAAGTTGAGTTGAAATTGAAGATTTTTAGTATGACACTTTATAATAAGACTATGTTGATGTGCTTAATGCAAATAAAATATGAATATATACAAAGAATGTTTCATGCTGACCTTCTGATTGGGCATTCATGATCTTCCTATTTTTATCTGTGCTACCAATAGAGCATAAAGAGTTCTGTACAATTTATCTCTCACTCTCTCTCTCTCACACACACACACACACACACACACACACACACACACACACACACACACACACACACTTTTATAGACAATAATAGTTTGTAAAAATGAATACTACACCTGGGCTACATCTAGATTGCATCCCTTTTTCATAAAAGGGATGCAAATTAGACGTATCGCAATTGCTAATGAAGCAGGGATTTAAATCTCCCCCGCTTCATTAGCATAAAAATGGCTGCCGCTTTTTTTTGGCACGGAGCTTTGCCGGAAAAAAGCGCCAGTCTAGACAAGGATCTTTCGGAAAATAAAGCCTTTTCCAAAAGATCCCTTATCCCTCTTAAAATAAGGGATAAGGGATCTTTCGGAAAAGGCTTTATTTTCCGCAAGATCCGCGTCTAAACTGGCACTTTTTTCCGGCAAAGCTCTGTGCCGAAAAAAAGCGGCAGCCATTTTTATGCTAATGAAGCGGGGAAGATTTAAATCCCCGCTTCATTAGCAATTGCGATACGTCTAATTTGCATCCCTTTTATGAAAAAGGGATACAACCTAGACGTAACCCTGGAGTACATGCAATTTTGTTCAACTAAAAATTTAAAATTCAGATTAATAATACATAGCTCCTACAGCTCCTATGCTTTAGTCTTTTGGGAGTTATATAACAATCCCAAGCCCTTTATAATCATTATCCCCATTTTAAAAATAGGGACCGTGCGGAAGGGGCCATAAGTGTCTTGACCATTTTCACAGAATAAATCAGTGTCAGAGCTGGGAAGAAAGCTCACATCCCTGACTCTCATTTCTATGCCATATCCATTCATTGCTTCCCTTAACAAAATCCATTTAATGGAGTTCCACTATGCGATAGCAAGATTGCAGTTGTGATTTTGGCCAGGTGTTCAATCTGCATATTGTATTCTTATATAACTTGACATTGGACAGGTTGGGGAATATAGAGATTGGGGTTCTCTGATCATTCCATACAGATCTTTCCTGGTGTTTAGGTTCAGACTGACAAGTACTGGTATCATTTTTAAAAAATCATTTTCAAACAGTTACTGATATCTGACATTAAAACTTTCCCTGCAATCAGAATAGAAAATAACTGTACAAATTGTGTAGTATCTATTGGTAAATGTTGATTTTAAATGGTGAT
This sequence comes from Pelodiscus sinensis, assembly GCF_052426305.1. Taxonomy (NCBI): domain Eukaryota; kingdom Metazoa; phylum Chordata; order Testudines; family Trionychidae; genus Pelodiscus; species Pelodiscus sinensis. Next base: position 63,854,150 of record NC_143053.1, on the reverse strand, counting down.
CACTGTATTCTACCTCCCACATGATAGCTAAGCACAAATATTTCTGACACTGTGCTCTCTGCTTCATTTTTTTTTCTTAGCCCTTCCAGTATTCAGTCTGTCTCTGCCAAGTATTTCTGTTTCCCCTCAGACAATTTCTCACCTTGTACTGGATGTCCTGGAGAATTTCTGTTACGGCCTTTAGGCCTAAATGTTCCTTTCCTATCTGAAACATAACAAACAAACAAGCAAACCCAAAAATGAACTTCACTGCTGTGTTGTTCCTGAAAATTAAGAAAAAGGTCAACAAGTCTGGCCAGTTCAGTGCTGGTTTGTAGCTAAGTTAAACAATCTTGGATTCACCAACTATTCTGTTACATGGCAACTTCAAACAAGAGGTATTAATTCACATAGAATAAAGACATTGGCCAGAATGAAACTATAATTAAGTAACTTTAAATCATTAACAGAAATTGACAGAATAACAAAAAATAAAAGTCAGAGTTAAGCCTGAACTCAGCTTGTATTGACTCACTAGTACCACACATGCTTCATGTAAGAGTCAAAGTCATTGTGAGATAGAAATGCCAAGGCTACAATTTGTCCTTACATGTTTTCATCAGAAAAGTACATAGAAAAGAACTGAGTACAAAGGCATGAAGAAACCTTCGAGTGTGTTTGGAGAGTACTGCATGGCTGAGGCTGTGTGTTCTACTCCTTACTGAGATTAACCTCTTGTTGATGCTAATGAGAGTTTGCTTGGAGGAAAAGTGCAGAATCATAGTTCACCCTTTTCGTCCCCATCCCACACACATACACACATATCCCTTTTACAGTCCAGGGGGTGAAATACTGGCTTCATTCAAATCAATGGCAAAATGTTCCCATTGACTTGAACAGTGCCAGGGTTTCACTCCACATCTTTATTAAATATCTTTGAGAAGAGGACAAAAGACATCTATAGAAAGAAACATTTAAAATGAGAGATCCTGATTATTTAATGCATGTAATGCAGGTAGCCAGGTTACTTTGTAGAATCAGGGCCTGATTCTAACCTGAGATATATACATATGCTCATATTATATATACATGCACACCTGCCACTGATGTTAGGAAGAGCTAACATCATGTACGGGGGCACAAATGCATTCAGATAGTTTACAAAATGACATTTAAATGCAGTATGTTTCTGAGTTAGGTATATAAGCACTAGTGGAGCAGCATGAGCTTACTTAAAAGAAAACCTACAGAAACAAAAAACTTCACTGCACATACAATTATCCCCCCAGGAGAGGATGAGAGAAAGAATAAACCACATGTGAGAGGTTACTCACATTGCTTAATGCATTATTGCAAGGTGCTCAGAGACTAAGTTTGTGAGAGGGCGTGAGAGACTTTATAGCACAGAATCATAGATTCACAGTTTTCTAGGAGTGAAAGAGACCATTATGACCATCTAGTCTTACCTACTGTATAACAAGGGCAATAGAATAAAATATGGGGAGCATTTTCAAAAACACATAAGTAACCTAGGAGTACAGGACCAATTGACTTTGATTTAGTAGGGTTCATGTTCTTAAGTAGGTATGTTGAAAAGCCCTCCTTAAAAATCAGGAACTCTTACAACTTCTTTGGCTTGTTTTTTATGTCACCTGATTTCAACCAAGCTGTTCCTGATTTACATCATTCATTGCAGAGCAGAACAAGATCCCCATATTTTTATATTCCTAAGAAAGCTGTCAAGATTAAAAGACCTAAAATTTGACTTTTTTCTAATCTGCCATATATTTATAAATGCCTGTCGGGGGGGACTGGAGTGCAGGGGGAATTTGAATCAAGACAGAAATGTGTGTGTGGGGGGGTTTAACACCCAACACTTCAACTGATTAGTATTGGAAGTGTTAGGGCATGTGCTTGTGCATATAGGTATTAAGAAAGGAAAAAGTTTCAGTAGGAGATAGATTTCATTTTGGAAACTCCATAAAGCAATTATGAATGACTTAAAAAATCATTATTTTGGCCTTTATTAGAAGCGAAAAGAAATGTGACTTAATTTGTTTTCTCGCTGGATCATTAATAAATAGCATAAAGCAAACTAGGATGTTTCTTTAGTCATTTTTTAATTATGTGGAGCTTTTTTGGCTACTAAGAAAACTCCATGGACTATTTAAAGTGAGACACAGAAGTAGAAAAAATATATAAGTTTCAAATATTTATTTAAGCATTGTACATAATTTTCGAAGTGACTACAAGGTTACCTCTAATGGAATTAGAAGGTAAGTTACATGATCAAGTTGGACTTGAACTTCTAGGATATAAAACTGAGAGAACTGAGAAATTATAGCATTACTGTTCAACAATTCTGTCTCAGTGATGAGATAGTACCAGTGCACCTTTACATCCAAATAGAGGTTAAATTCAGAGGTGCTCCGAAGCTTATTATGGAATATGACAAATTTATAGTGCAACAGTGAAAGAAAATGCATTTGAGCTAAATGTGAATTATAACTCTCTTCTTTGAACCTCCTTAAACAGAACAGCTTGCTGCTTTCATAGACTAGGGCTGTGTGAAATTGATGGTTTGGGTTCATGAGGGAAGTGAGGGTTGAAAATCAAAACTGGTAGGTTTTGTTCCTAGGTTCAGAGCCGTTGAAACCCCCATCAGTGTCACTTAGAATCTGGGAATCACAAGAACACACAATTAACTCCCGGGGACACCAACAGGCAACATGCCCCTTTATTTTTGACTTTTCAGGAAGGTCTGCCTTGTGATCACCAACCAGTGGTGGCATCTCCCAGTCCAATGTCCCTCCCCACCTTATCTTCCTGTGCAGAGGCCACACTACACTGGTGTCCTCCTGACTAACACAAATGTTCTACATGGTTACCCCTATTGGCAGCCCTGGTCTGTACTAGAGAGCCAGGGAGTAAGTGGAGACTTATCCACACAACGCTCCTCCCTCCCATCCTTCCCAGGACCTGAACAACAGGACTGGCCAAGAGTGAAAGGGAGCACACTTTAAGTAGACACAGTCTCTCAGAGCTTGAGGAGGTATTGTATCCCAGAAGCATACCACCTCCTTCTTGTCCCGCAGGTGCACTATGATTCCACACCTGTTCCATTTACAGGTAGCTCCATGCCTCAATACACAACAGTTGCGGGCAAGAACGTAAGAGTTTCCTTTTCCAATTGAAATTCCAGGGTGAATTGAAGTAAACAGGATGTAACTAGCCAAGAAGCTTGGCAGGAACATCAGCATTAACAGCCTATTTTTTAAAGGCTGCTCTCAGACTTTGAAGTCAGCACTTCAGTTCTTTTACAGCACCTGCAGCAGCACAGTGTCAGCTAACATGTTGGTCTTCAGTCCTGACTGAATGAGAAGGCAGCATGGCACCCAATCCGGATTGCCAGTACCACTTCCTGCCGCCACCTAAGTATTCTTTAAAGGTGAGTCCTCCAAGTACTGACCATGCCCATTGCTGTTTAGCTTATATGGCATGACAGGTTGTAGGACAAGACAGTTTGATGGTACATTTTCCATTCTTTAGTTACAATATTTTATATAGGTTGCTTTTAATCAACTATCATTTTAGTTACTGTATGCACTGAAGACATGTGTAAACAGGTAGCTATTGTAATAAAATACAAACAAGTTAGAGATTTCTCTTTTCTTCTCAAATCACTAACAGCAGTAGACAGTAGAAGGGCACTCTTTTATGGCAGCCAAAAGATAAAGGGCGATCACAATGGCAAAATATTTACCTGCACAAACAGAGCAATAATAGCTATCCCGTGCTTCTTCCCCACTGCCTCATCAATGCTGCTGTACAGGGTAGAGTTCCAGTGGATTAGATGGAGCTAAAACAAAATGACACAAACAATGTCATCAACAGGTAAATGTTGGACCTGATAGGCAGGAAGGTGATTTAGCTAACAAAGACAGTAGATATAAAACATGGACTCCCATGATGGTCATTATAAGTCCAGTGAGAAAGAAGATACTGTTCCTAACCTCCCCTCTTATTTTAACCACAGAAAGGATGCCTTGCATTCGGCTGTGAACAAGTATCTATGACAAAGGCATGGATCACTGTGTTACAAATTGTGTACTTACTCCCTCATTTTAAGGCACTGAAATAAACTCTGCAAACTCAGTTGCCTGAGGCATTACCAGCTCACTCTTTTCTAAGCTTCAGATTCATACATGCCATGTTGGAGCCTGGCAGTGGGCATGGATTTTCCTAAGTTTCATTTTGATTGCCTGGCAGTGCCTTTTTGATAGCACATATCTCATGAACTACCACTGCAATGGTGAACAGCTGAGATCCCATCACTGAAAAACAACGCCCCTCCATGCTCATTGAATGTAATGGGTGGAGGAAAGGTTGAATGAGGAAAAGGTAAACACAGGCAGAAAGACTGGGGAGAATGGAGACAGGCAGCATGCACATGCAAGGGATGAAGGTACTAGGGGATAATAAGTGTGTATTAAACTGCCTTCCCCCCCCCAAAAAAAAAATTTCAATAAATCCTGTGGATATGCGGCCACTTTTCAGCTTCTCTAAATTGGGGCTTGAATTCGTCAATGAACATGTGATTGGGAAGCAACAGTCACTGCTTATTCTGGCAAACTGGTACTGCTGCCTAGCAAGAGTTGAGAATCCCATTCCTAGAAGCAACCTGTTAATGAAAATAAAGAAAGGGAAAGGCTGACTGCTTTATATAGAGAATGGCTATATGCATTTCAAACAGCCGTTTCCAGCACTAATGATAAGTTATCTCCATGGCTGTAGCGAATAGCATTGCAGAGATTTCCCCCACTCAAGCATATCTGCTTTTAAGTTTATCTAGGAGCAGTTCTGGTGCATTCCAGTCAGATAAAACAGCTACAGAAAACGAAATTTAATTCCCTGTTGTAACAGTTCAAAACATTGATCATTCGATTTTACGTGTCTGAGGGGTGAAAATGTCACTTGCTTATCTAGCATTTTTCCCAGTTTCACAAAATTAGTGGGTTTTTTAAATAGAATTTTTCTCTGTCTGGCATCCCCAAGCAGTGATGACTGCCCTCCGCTCCCAGAGAATTCCTTTAGATTGATCAGCTTCTGACATGATTAGGCCCTGAGGCTGCTTCCTCAGGCCTGATTCTCGCTCAGATAGGAACCAGACATACAAATCTGATTATCGTTCTTTCACAAACATTCAATAAAGGATTTGAAATGTACTGTTGCAAATCAAATTAACGTATTAGATCAGTCTGTTCATTCTGAACCCAAATACTTGACATGATAAAGAAAACTCCAAGATCAGTTTCAGTTAGAAAGTCCACTTGCATCAACAGCAGTGAAAGTAACTCAAAATTTCTTACACATACTATCCTATTGTAACCGGGGGTCCCTGCCAGTTCTTTAAATAGCTCCTTGCTGGCTTTTGACACAGCTCAGTCAGCTCTTGTTGGAGCTGTACACCAGGGTGAACTTGTTTACTTTCACCTCCAGCAGTGCTAATATAAAAGGCACTTACCATAGCTGTAGAAGTTATAGGTAAATTACCAGTTAAAACAAGGCACAGAATTAAGTCACTAGTCTTGCTGACTGTGTTCATCTTTTCCCCATTTAGCCTTCCCCAATCCCAGTATTCCCTGTAAACTGAGTGCCTAGGCAGCCACTGAAGAGAGATTCACATGCCACCCAGCTGATTAGCAGAGTACCCACATGCCCACACCCAACAGCATAGCATGTGTTTCTACTGGTGGTGCATACCTGTATATACTTCAGAGCACATAACAAAATTTATTCCACACATGAATGGAAAAAATTAGAGAAAACATTGCCCAATCTATTACATTCAATGAGCGGGGCAGAGGAGGTATTGTTTTTCAGCGACGAGTTCCCAGCAGTTCACTACTACAGCGGTAGTTCATGATATATGTGTTATCAAAAAAACATTCCTAAAGCCTTAAAGCCATAAGTTATCAAAAGTTGTGCATTCATAAAGCCTTAATTAGGAGCAAAACAGTCTATTTAACATCTTTTGCAACTTTGCTTTTTTCAATACATTTGAAACTTTCACAAAATGACCTTTATTTCCATTTTCATTTTTAATATTAAATGATTCTTTAAAGAGTAAAACAAGATCAAATAAGGACAATTTAGTGACTAACACTGTCTCTTGGAAAATATTGAACTAATGTAATCCAATTCGTTTAGAAGACAAAGTAATACTTCAAGTCAAACTATTTGTCCAAAAATCTACATTATTTGCATAGGCTGGAATTTGCAGATATTACATTAGCCACTAGAGGGGGCTCATATCATCCTGTGAACATAACCCTGAAATTAATAAGGAAAAATCTGCTTCCTCCAAAGAGGTCTATTCAGACACCCAAAAAAGAATAACATTCTGGTGATGTAATTGTCATGGCAATGTCCTTGGTACTGCACAAAACAATGCCCCGTACCACTGCTATTAATTTTGTTTTAAATGTCAGTGTAAACTTTTCCTTCTGTGACCGTAACAATGGTCTTGAACATTAGAGAGCCCATTACTTTGACTAAGTCAACAGGCAGATCTGAGCTAAAGCCACCATGACACTGAGTGCGTTGTTATGTTCAAAGAGGTAACATTTGTAACCTGACATTTTTCTGCATCTGACAGCAATGTTACAGCAAGTTGTTTTCTGAAGTTCTAAAAGGAAAACACCTGACTTGATATTTTCTTCAATGAGAAGGGAGAATGTATAAGGCTCATACAAATTAAATAAATTACACATTATCAGCACCCTTTGCCTGTTAGGAGGCAGAGTACCCTAATACCAGGGCCCTAAACGAGGGAATAGTAGAAATGGGTCTTGTCTCTAAAGCTGACCCACTGAAGGTCAAATTGCTTCACTTCTCTGTGCTTTCCCCAGTTTGTCTCTCCTCTCTATTTAGATTTGAAGACTGTGATTGAGACTGTGTACTTAATATTGTGAGTTCCTATGTTGCCTAATACAGTGGGGATCCAACTCTGTGTGATGCTGCTGATAATTGTGGTTCCCTTATTAAGAAAATCATTAGTAGTCAAATTTTGCTGGGGACAGTCTAGAAAGAGAAGCAGAAATAGTGTGAGGTGTATTGTGTGCTACAAAAACTCTGGTGCGGATTTGGGCTGTAAATTGCAACTTTCTGATGCTCTGAACTGATGCTCTGACTACCTGTTTCGAGCTAGCACATGCTGCTAACCACAGGATGTATCAGCTAGTTAAAGAGCTTTCACATCCCTATGGCCCACTAACACGTGGAGATGTGGTGCTGTGATCTGGCATGCTAACTGCCCTAAAGTTTTCCAGAAGGGAAGACACTCCATATGCCTTTTCCTCACCTTGTCGATGTACCTTACACTGAGTTTGGCACTATCTCCACAGTAGGAGGTCGAAGGGAGAAATGTTTCCATCAACTTCCCATCAACTGCCAGTGAGATGTACTGGCACCGACAGGGGTGCCCGCAGTGTTCAATTTAGTAAGTCTTTACTTGACCTGCTAAATAAAATGCTGGCAGATTGACCACTGCAGCATTGATCTTCCCACAGGTGGAGACAGGGCCAGAGGTAGCAGTTACTATGAGGGAATAAAAATAGCTGCAGCAGGGAAATAAGAGAGTGGTAAAATAGGATTGAATGAATTAAAAGACTCCTCTCTTTAACAGTGATGAGAGATGGAAGCATATGAGCATTAGTTAGGAACAGACTGGACCTGTTTTTTTTTTTTTTTTTTTTGCATGCCCAAAGAGCCTTCCCTCCCTTATGCTCCCTCAGACAGGGGCCAGCTACAGTGAAAGGCTCTGCATTCTCCTGGGTGCATGTGCTGGTCTCTACTAGTAGCTCAGAGTAGCTGGAAAACTATAAGGGGGTAGACAGAATACAAGTTGAAAAAGTTGAAAAACAATTCTGCTCTTATGAAATAATTACTTTCAAACTCTTATTTATTTGTATCTCTTTGTGGGAGGATATTCTTTTGTTTGTTAGCTGCTTGATTTGGTTAGGTAATATGGTAATATGGTTAGGCATATAGAAGTCAGGTTACAGCATGAGATTCAAAAAATTAAAACATCTAAAAGAAAACCCTTTATCAACAAAGATTACACAGTCTGAACTTTAAGGACTATATCTCCAAATTGATAGAACATGTGACTCCTGTCAATATTCATGGGAGTTATATATCCACTTTGGGAGAAACGACCCCAACACTTATGCACTTTTTTATTACAAATATATGATGGATTTGTAAACTTTCCCACCCTACATGAAGCAACTGATATGCTCTATTCTGAGAGTGATGTTAACCTTTTTTCTCCTTATCAAACCAATGCACAATAGTCTGTGAACCTTAATTTTCACTGATGTGAGGCAGCCATATAAAGGGCACATAAAGGTGATATCAGACTGATAGAAATATAACCACAGATCTAGTAGAATAATAGGCAAAAACCACTAGACTGTACTGGCAGCTTGCCATTATGTGGTTTTAAAGCATTCCAAGCAGAAACAGTCTGAGCGTGTCAGTACAACAAGAAAGGTTCTGTTCAAGTTGCTCAGCTAAACTTTTGATTTTCAGTGGTTATGATGTTTTTATTGAGCCAAAATGAGTCAGCTACTCTACTACTGATTAACCTGGCAGGTTTATAGTGCCAGTCGAGTAGGAAGCATTTTCACAAACTATTTATAAAACTAGGAAAAGCTCCTTGTCTGTCAAAGAATAACGTCTTTGCCTTGTAGGAGAAAATAATAATTCAGATGACTTTATTGTAGCTGCATGAAAGGCAAGTTAGGAATGAGCTCCTTTCAAGGTGAACTGAGGTCTTTAAAAAGGTAAATAAATGACACAGCACTGATGAAATTGACTTTGTCTGCCATCAGAGAGTAGTTTCTTTTTAAGCATCACTAAGAAATTATTTCAGGTATTAGAATGATCCTAGAAGAAACACTTCTTTCTGTAGGGGCCATATCCCTAGGACTTTACTTAGTTTTTACTCTGTCCTTATTTAAGTTAAACAGGCATTGCTTTCAGTCCTTATGGCTTTACTCAGACAAAAGCCAAACAAAGGTCTACACTGGCAGAGAAAAATCGATGTAAGAGACGCAATTCCAGCTATGACAATTGTATATCTGGAGTCGACGTATCTTACATTGATGTTTTGGGGGTGGCTCCACAGCAGGAGGTCAACAGGTGAAAGTCTTTCATCAACTTCCTCATAACTGTGAGCAGTACCATGGTCAATGGGGTGCTCTCTAGTAAAGACCCACAAAATTGAATGCTGGAAGATCTGAATGCCAAAGCATTGCTCCTCCAGTAAGCACAGACAAGCCCAAAATCCCTGCTGACAATAACTGGAGGTTTGCATCAGTAAGGACTGCATATGAACTCATTAAGGACCTGAACTTTAGGCCTTATGTTAATAATGCACCTGTGGCTTTAGAATGAATGAATTGATCTGATTTAGAAACCCATGCCTTTCTGTGTCCAGGCCTCCAAAGCAAGACCTTTCATGTCTGAATGAAAAGATGGGGTCCTGCAATGCTGGAGTCTGACATGGACTCAGAAGCATTCTCTGTACTGCTCATAGATTTATTAGTTCTGGCAGTCAGCTTCTCTCCATAACAAACAAGAGTCACAGAATCTTGTACAAGTTTACTCCTGACTAGGGCAATGGCTGTTCTATGCAGCAAAAGGGGGCATTGAGTTCACAGAGAACAAAAATGATAAGCTAAGCTCTGATATCAGCCAGTCTTATTCTTACTCATCAAGAAACCCAGTCAGGGAGTACTATATCTGTTACCTGGCTGCAGACACACTGATTGGTGTAGGATCTTTGAGATCTGGATCCAGTAGTTATGGCAGGCAAATGGGTGAGTTGGCCTGTTTCCCTTCTGAGGAAGAGAAACAACTCAGGCTCAGGGAAAAGAGTCCATCTGGGAAGGGGAGACTGAACAAGCCATTTGTCTAAGGAGATAGGCACACAAAGGTTTGGTGGATCTAAACCCCATTTAGCCTTAATCCAACCCTGACTATAGGTATGTAAATACATTTACACATCAAGGACTACTTTGTCCAGTTTTTTCTACATTGAAAACCTTGTATATTCTTTTTTACTTCCTTAAACAGTTATTAGAAGAATCATGAAACTCTCATTTGGTATTTGGACAAACATAAAGAACTATTCCCCCTCAACAGTCAAATGATGGTTTTAATAGTAATCTAATCAGCTGGGACTGGAAAGGTAATTATGGGCCAGATCATGCTCCCTCAATGGCAAATTCCTCTTGACCTCAGTGGCAGCAGGACTGAGCCCTGGCAAAGAAAGTCAGCACATGCCAACAATGTATTGGCTTGGGAGAACAGGAAGCATCTGCACAACCTGGCTGCAGGCACTTCCCCAACCTATCTTGCAGCTACGGCTCAGGGCTCCCCTTCAACATGGTGATATGGGCCTGAGGATTCCCTCTAGTCATGAACCTACCAGTTGTGCTCTTGCCACATGGAGCTCCTCTCCACACTCCTGTGAAGAGTATGGCTGAAGATGTAATATAAACTTCACTGTATGCTGTGGATTCCCCCTGTATACCTTCCAGGGGTGGATGAGAGCGCCGCGGGGCCCAGGACAGTGTCGCGGGGCCCCGGGCAGCGAAATTTCGCAGGGGGCCCCCCTTTGACATGGCGCATGCACCATGGTGCCATAGCACATGCGCAGGGCCTCGGGAAGCGTGGGGCCCGGGGCAGCCGCCTCGCTCGCCCTGCCCTAAATCCGCCGCTGATACCTTCTCTACTACTTGTTCCCATGGGAAGGCAGAAATTTGACATTATTGGGTTTGGAGTGGTGAGGGTAAAGGATCTCTGACAATGTGGGACCAGAATGAGGGTCATAGCAAGCAGATATGTACAATGACGTGGTGCCGTTTGGGAAGAATCATTTTTCAAACCCATAGCTTGAACTGTATCAATTAGAAGAATGTTTAGTTGTTACTGTAACTTCACTATGATTACTTGAGCATGTGCTACTTCTGTAATCAGCTATTCAATTTCTTCCATTGCCTGAATTCTTACCCTCATTGAGGGGCTAGTTATTACAAAGACTCCCTTCTTTTATGCAAGTAATGTCAAATGCAAATTAATCTTTGGGAGCCTGTTTGTTTCTCTGTCAGAGCTAGGTTACACAGAAATTTCCCATTAGCTGTGCAGCTAGGTACTGTAATCTCTGGAACAGTTTGTTTAGGCCAGTATTGTTGTCAACTAAGCTTGTTTCTAAAGGTTCAAGACAAAGGCTGTCCCTGTTAGTTCTGTGTGTATCTCAATCTGAAAAGATTCCAAGGTTCTGTTTGGGTGAGCAAAGAATCACCAAGCCTATCCAGAATGGTATCCACATGTTGTTAGCCTGGAAACAGGGATGCAATATCCTGGTGGTTTCACTTTGGTTTTAAATATTGTAAGAATATTGTGGAATGGCCCTCTCAAACAATGACAAAGTACAATACAAGCATCCAGTAGAAGTTACAACTGCTAAGATCAACATTAACTTCCAGAAAGATATCTGCACAAATAGTTTGGCAGAAGTACAAGGTTATGGGGCTGGCTTTCAGCACCCACACCTTTACAAATGTTCCAGCACAACTGTAAAAACTACACACGACTATATACCAGTGCAGACATTTTGAAAACACAAATAGGTGACCTGGAAAGCCTGAGATTTGGTGAAGATCTCATAATAATTGGCTTTCATATACTGGTTAAATAAGAATGATTTGCATCATACCATAATTTCTGCAATTTATACCAGAAAGATGGTTTGTGTAAAAAAAGACAGAGAAGTTGCGCTGTATATTAAAAGAATCTATGGGATATAGAGAGAACTTCTTAGGAAGAATAAGTTTTCTGTGTAGAGAAGAATACATATGAAGAAGATTCAGTATGAATACAAATCTGAGTTTATTAAAATTTAGGATGCCCCTTAGGCTCTCAACCAGAACAAAGATGAAGAAGTCAAAGCCCACAACTGAGGGGGAAAGCAAAAGCAGTGATAAGCCTCTATCACCCTTGTCCTTGACTTTGGGGCTGAACATGTCCTTGACATAAATTAGTGCCTCCAAAAGACTGCTCTAAGTTATACTTGCCAGTAGAGTGCTCTACAGCCGTGTTTCTCAACAATCAGTATACGGGTACCAGTCCCTGAGATTTCTCTGACACAATGTAGGGAGGCAATAAGCCAGTCCCTGGTATCAAAAAGATTGAGGAATACTGCCCTACAGAATAAAAACATAAGAACGGCCATACTGGGTCACACCAAAGGTCCATCTAGCCCAGTATCTTGTCTTCCAACAGTGGCCAATGCTAGAACTATGCCAGAGGGAATGAACAGAACAGGTAAACATCGAGGCTGTATCTACATTGGCACCCCTTTCCAGAAAAGGGATGCTAATGTAGACTTCTGAATTGCAAATTCTGCGGGGGATTTAAATACCCCCGTGGCATTTGCATTTACATGGCTGCCGCTTTTTTCTGGCTTGGGGATAAGCCCTTTTCCGGAGGGCTTATTTTCCGGAGAATCACGGAAAAGAGCTTATTTTCCGGAGAATCACGTCTAGACTGGCGCTTTTCTCTGGCTTATCCCCAAGCCGGAAAAAAGCGGCAGCCATGTAAATGCAAATGCCGCGGGGGATATTTAAATCCCCCGCGGAATTTGCAATTCCGAAGTCTACATTAGCATCCCTTTTCTGGAAAGGGGTGCCAATGTAGACACAGCCTATGTGATCTGCCCCATTGTCGATTCCCACCCATTCTGCAAACACCATTCCTACCCATTCTGGCTAACACTTACTGATGGACCTATTGATGGATACTTAATACCTATTGATAGATACTTCATGAATTTATGTAGTTATTTTTTTAATCCTGTTAAAGTCCTGGTCTTCACAACATGCTCTGGCATGAAGTTCCACAGGTTAACTGCACTGTGTGAAGAAAGACTTCTTTTTGTTTGTTTTAATCCTGCTATTTATTAATTTCATTTGGTGAAACCTTTTACACATTTACTTTCTCCACAACAGTCATGATTTTATAGACCTCTATCATATCTCCCACTAGTCTTAAATTTTCTAAGCTGAAAAGTCCCAGTTTTATTAATCTCTCCTCATATGGCAGCCATTCCAAACTCCTTTTAATTTTTGTTGCCCTTTTCTGAATTCTCTCATACCAAGATATCTTTTTTCAGAAGATGTGATCACATCTGCATGAAGTATTCCAGATATGGGCATACGTACCATGGATTTATATAGAGGCAATAAAATATTTTCTGTCAAATTCTCTATTCCTTTTTTAATTATTCCTAATATTGCTTGCTTTTTTGACTGCTGCTGAGCACTGAATGGATGATTTCAGAGAACTGTCCACAATGACTCCAAGAACTGTCTCTTGAGTAGTAATAGCTAATTTAGTCCCTATCATTTTGTACATATAGTTGGGATTATGTTTTCCAATATGCATTGCTTTGCATTTATCATAATTAAAATTCATCTGTCATTTTGTTGCCCAGTCACATTAGCTATCTTCCATTCATTTGGTTGCTACAGAAGATGATTTAAAGAATTGGTTACAAACCACAGTTAGTAGTTCTTCAATTTCACATTTGAGTCCTTTCAGAACTCTTGGGTGAATGTCATCTCGTCCTTGTGACTTGTTATTGTTTATTGTATCAATTTGTTCCAAAACCTCCTCTATAACTCAATCTGAGACAGTTCCTCAGATTTGTCACCTAAGAATGGCTCAGGTTTGGGAATCTCCCTCACATCCCATCCGCGAAGACCGATGTTCCATGGGTTCAGGTTTGCCAGAGTGAGCCATGTTGTGGTTCCACATATAATGTGACACAAAAGTGGGGAAGAGTATGTGAAGTAAGGCAGGTGATGATTCCCCTATTTGGCACTAGTATCATGTTCCTTTTATAGCTTCTACAATGAAAAGAAACCTTAGTGAAAGCTAAAGATATGGTACAAAATGCATGTGACATTCAGAATGCACCAAAAGCTAGTAGCATGTTAATGTCTCATTTCAGCTACCCAAACACTGAGTAAAACAATGTCACATAAGGTCATGACTTGGCAAAACAATTTCTTACTACAATGACCAATAGTTCGTGTGTTTGTCAGAAGAGAAACTTGACTTACTGCTGAATTGTTTCAGAAAGCATTTGAGCACTTAAGACTGACCATCATATACAGTAATTAAGTTTCACATCTTCATTGGGAGATCATACCAAGGAATACTCTCATGGCACTCAGTTTCATAAAGGTGATTTTAAAAAATGGGAAGTTAGTTATTAACAGCCTGAAGGAGAAAGTGAGGATATTAAAATTCATAGAAGCAGCATGGAGGCTATATGAGAATATCTTAGTGGGGAGGCAGAAGATCTGCATGTTCCACAATACCAAATGGAAGCAAAAAAGTGAACTAGCAAAGCCTATGTGGTTAAATAACAAAATGTAAATGTTCAGTCAGGCTAAAAATATACCATTTAACTATGTAGATTCAGTCTGAGTGAAGCTAATTGATAACTGAGCAGAACATAAACACTGACCAAAACTTGCCTTCCCTCGCCTGTTCCTTCCATGGGTGCAGAAGACTTGTTCCTTGTATAGCACAATAGGGTCATAGTCTAGGACAGGGGAGTTTGGTGCTAATACAACATATATAGTTAAGTGCTATATATATGTATGCGAGAGAGAGTATCTGTTTGTGTGTCTGTATGTCCACCTGTGAGTCTGGTTGTTTAAGAACTCAGAAACAGTAAGAGCTAGGACCACCAAATTTGGTATGCAGCTTCCTCTTCTCCTAACTTAAAGCAAGGTCAGGGTTTGGTTATGCAAGGAAAATGGGTTATGCCTGGAATTTGATTGTTTTCCATAACATGGAGAGGGAGAGGTCTCATAGGAGAGGTCTCATAGAAGGAACAGTTATTCTCTGCAAAGACCATAGGGGGCAGTGAGCACAGGGACAGTTATATTGCAAAGTGACCACAGTGGGATGCCTTGGGCTCTCCATATTGCTTACTGCTGGCCAAGGTAAGTAGTTCCCAGTACCTACAAACCCCTTCCCCCTGGCCTTCAGCCACAGCACTGGATGATGGGGCTCCCCCCGGCCTACAGCCTCACACCACCCCTGAGGAGCTTCCAGCTGCTCCTTCTCCCTATCCCCTGTGCTCATTGACTCCACCACCACCCCCCAGTGAGGAGACACGGGGGGAGACATCCCAGCTCCAAACCTCCTCCTTCCACAAACTGCCATGGAGCCAGGCAGCCCATCACCAGCCTCCCCACCTCCCCCTTCACCTGCACGAAGACACCAGCTGGCCAGCTGGGCAACTCGGCCCAGGCCCTGGTCCCAGTCATAACCATGGCCCTGGCCCTAGCCCTGCCCTCTCCTGTGAGCAGCCCCAACCCCTGGGAGGAGCCGCTAGCCAGGGTGCGGGGAAATCCCCTGGGAGGAATTGCCAGGGCAGCGCAACCCCGGTTCTCCAGGAGCCACCATCTGAGCAGTGCCACTGTTGCCACCACTACAGGCAGCCCCAGTAATCTCCCCCAACCTCCCAACCCCCTACTCTGAGCCCCCTGAATCCTGCACCCTGCCTTGAACCCCTCACCCACTGCCCTCACTCCTGTACCCTCACCTCCTGCCCACATCCCCTCCTCTCCTCCCAGCTCCCTGCCCTGACTCCTGGAACACCCACACTCCTAGCCCCATGCCCTGCGCCTCCCACATCCCCAAGTCCCTGCCCTGACTTCTGCACTCCAAACACCCACAGTCCCCTGCCCTGAAGGACCCAAACAACACCAGATAAATATTCAAGTAAATACATAATAGTGAAATCAATGTGGCTCTATTCCCAGTGTGGCTCTGTGGAATAGAATACAAAGATCTTGATCTGAGCTTCCACATCCCCTGTACTGTTTTGACCCACGTGGGCAACTTGCAGGTTGCTGGGGATCACTCAGGGTGAATGGAGTTGCATCTGGGATGCTAACAATTGGGCTTTTCAAATAAGCCCCACCGAAATGTTGAAATCCTACTGAATTTCTACAGGAGTTGAGCACTTAACTGCCTTAGTCTCCTTTAAAATACAGACACAAATGACTGCTATATGGAGAAGTGACCATGTGACAGAGGGCTAGCAGCAGCACTGTGGAGAAGGATGCAGTCCCAGGTGAGGACTTTCTGGTGGGGGGATTTTGAGCATCAGCGTGATGGTTACTGGGTGAGCAAGGGAAGAACATAAGGGGAGGAACCAGGAAACAAAGGGCAGCTCAGAAGGAAGAAAACAGAAGTTTGCATGGACTGAGGTGAGAAGGTGAAGCCCACGGCATTGTGTGGCATTACTATGTCAGGGTATGTCTACACTACCCCCCTAGTTCGAACTAGGGGGGTAATGTATGCATACCGAACTTGCTAATGAAGCTCGGGATTCGAATTTCCCGGGCTTCATTAGCATAAAGCCGGCTCCGCCATTTTTAAAAGCCGGCTTGTTCGAACCCCATGCCGCGCGGCTACACGCGGCACGGGCTAGATAGTTCGAACTATGTAGCCATTCCGATCTATCTGTACACCTCATTCCACGAGGCGTACAGATAGTTCGGAATAACAACATAGTTCGAACTATCTAGCCCGTGCCGCGTGTAGCCGCGCAGCACGGGGTTCGAACAAGCCGGCTTTTAAAAATGGCGGAGCCGGCTTTATGCTAATGAAGCCCGGGAAATTCAAATCCCGGGCTTCATTAGCAAGTTCGGTATGCATATATTACCCCCCTAGTTCGAACTAGGGGGGAAGTGTAGACATACCCTCAGAGAGGAATAAAAACACATCTATAAGATAAGCAGTTAAATGGTGTTTGTGACTGTGAAACTATCTGAGCTAGCCAGGCAGTGGGGTCCATTGGACATCAACAGAGGCACCTGTGATAACCTATATTTGAAAACAGTGCTGAGGTGATCTTGAGATGTATGGATCAGAGAACAGCATATGCAGTGTGAGGATTAGCCCTCAACCGCTGATGAGTTCCATGAGTTGCTACTCATTTTCTTCTATTAAATATTCCCTAAATATGTCATTTCTTATCCAAAAGGGTAGCCTGATTTCTGATTTGCTGTAGTGGGGATCTTCCTTTTTTTAAATACATATCAGAATCCTTTGCATGGGCACTTCACTGGAAGTCTTGCATAAGCCACCAAAAAAGAGACTGAAGTGTATATGAGACTCAAAAGCATCTGCTGCATAATTAGCAAAATCTTTGGAAAGGAGAGCAGATTGGCAATGAGCAGTTTGAGTAACTGCTGGTAACTTTTCTCTTAAATGGGGATGGCTGTTTAGTATCTTGCATGTCTTCCCATTATCACCCCTGGATTAAATTACAGCTTTACCTCACAAAGAATGCCCCAAACACATTCGGCATAGGAACATGAATACCCCTTCTTTTAAACAGCTGGAAGAAGCATTTCTCCTACATCAAGCTGTATCAAAGCCAGGCCCACCTCCTAGCATATCAGTCATTAATGCACCTGGCATGCCTTATGAACCAACACTTCAATACCAAGTTCTTAGAAGTATTCTTTACAAAGTATAACCTATTAAGAACTGTGAGTGATCACTTGGATCAATTATCTGTCAGCAACAAATCTATTACTGAAAAATCTTAGCAACTAGTAACAAAGCTATTTCAGGAATCATGTGCTGCTCATATTACTTTTAAAATGCTGCTGATGTTTGTATTTCATTTTATCAGTTTTTCTTTGGTCTACTAAGAGGTGGAAGAGGGTTTCCAGTTTTGCACCAGTTTGGCCAAAAACAAACACAATTCAGTAAATAAGGGGGAAATCTGAAGTTTATACTAAGTGAAAAACCACTGAAAAATACTTTTTACAGAGCACCAGTTAGAATCAACCACCAGTGTAACTCCAGTAAGGACTGCAGTCTGATCCACAGTATGATATATAAGGGCTAGGTAGAGCAATATATAATTATAACTGCAGTCGATATAAGAGGAAAAGCAGTATACATCTCTTTAACCAGTGATGGTTTGAAACTGGACCTAGTTATGAATAAAAGAATAGTACAAACTAATGTTTGTACTAAAAAACGCTAGTTAAGCACTACTTAGAATCATAGAATCATAGAACTGGAAGAGACCTCAGAAGACTACTTACATTACTAGTCAACAATAATACTAGACTGAATAGTTTTTAGTTATTTGAATATTAAGTTAATAGTCTGTTATAAAACTTTCTTTATTAAAAATACTAGAAAACTTACCTGGGGTTGCCCAGGTCCTTCAGGGCAAGGGGCTCATGCTGTGGGAGTGCAGGAGTTGAGGCACAGCCTTGAGGATGTGGAGGGCTCAGGGCAGGAGGCCAGGAGTGTGGGGGGTTCAGGAGTCAGGGTGGGAGCGGTTGAGGAGGGCCTCACGGCAGGGAAGCAAGAATCAGGGCAGGTGGAGGAACTCGGGGGAAAGAGAAGAGGCTCAGCCAAGCAAGATGGCTGCTGGCTTCTCCCTGGGGTAGCAGAGACCAAGCACCCCACCTGCCAATTTGTCGCTGTGGTGGGAGAGGCCACACACCCTACCTGCTGGCTTGTCCCTGGGGTTTAGGGGAGGGAGCACACCTTGCCTGTCAGCTTGTCCCTGGGGGATCACGTTCTCCCAGGCCTGGGCTGAGCTGGGGGCCCGGGGCAACGAAGGACTCCCCACATGGTGCTGTGGCCAAAGGCCAGAGAGGAGAGATATGGGGTAGGAGGGCCATTTATCTGGTCAGCAAAATTGTGAGCCCCAGTGCCAGCTGGCCACCCTCTTTGTGGTGCAGATACTACCAATGATCACTCAGCAGAATAGCTTCTCCCCTACACTCACTGCCCTCAGTGGTCACCTCACAGTATCTCTGTCTCTCCAATCAGCCCAACCCTTTCCATGTTATGGGAAACAACCCCTTTCCAGGCAGATCCTGTTTTCCTAGCACAACCAAACACTGACCTTGATTTAAGTTAAGAGAAAAGGAAGTTGAATACCGAATTTGGTGGTCCTAACTCTTACTATTTAGGTAGAGTTCTTGAACAAATGGACTCACGGATAGATGGATTGACAGAACACAGATACACATATCTCTATAGATAGATTACTTAACAATTCTGAGCAGCAAAACTTAAAATTTACATTTAAAATAAAAGAATTAAGTTTTATTAAAGCATTTGAACTCAGTTCCTGTTTTTAAAGAGTGAAACTTATTTTGAGATGCTATATGAATCTTAAGCACTTCATAAGCTTTGTGCTGCACCACCGCTAAGAGTGAAAGCCACTTTTTACAAGCAGAAAATCAATGAGATCATTGAAGGGAATGAGATCTTAGGCCTGTATTTAAAACATTCCCATTCAAGTTCATGACCCAGATCATAGTCAAATTAAAGTTAATAGCATAACTCCGACTGATTTCAGTGGTGCAGGATTTGTACTTAATCTTGGAAACAAGTAGTGGTAGTAGGAACCTGCTTGCCTTACTCCTCTCACCAGCCTCACTGAAATCAGTGGGAGTACTTGTGTGAGGTAAAGGAAGCAGGATTTGCCTGCAAATGGAGGCAAATAGAGATTGCCAATCTTGTGTTACAATTACATGTTTTATGTTTGCTTTGTTTTATCAAGAAAATTTACAAATAAGGTAATAAATAATTGAATAAAATAAACAGCACAAAGGCTACTTTCATAAATGCAAAATAAAGGGTGAACTTCACTCAGGGTCACTCAGGGTCACAACTGACTTGGGCTTACTGGGTATCAGACATGGCTCAACAAAAACTACAGTATAGACATTTGGCGCTCAAACTGGAGATCAGGCTCTGAGATCCTCCTCTCTCAGAATCTCAGACCCCAGGTTCCTGCCTGAGCACAAACATCTAGGCTGTGTCTACACTGGCACCCTTTTCCGGAAAAGGGATGCTAATGAGACAAGTTGGAATTGCAAATGCCGTGGGGGATTTAAATATCCCCCGCGTATTTGCATGAACATGGCTGCCGCTTTTTTCTGGCTCAGGGCTTTTCCGGAGAAAAGCGCCAGTCTAGACGGAATCTTTCGGAAAATAAAGCCTTTTCCGGAAGATCCCTTATTCCTGATGTGAAAGGGCTGTGCTCATTAAATAAATTCAAAGAACTAAATATGTGGATTGTTAAACAGATGGTGAAGATGCTTGACGGTATAGAAATGTAATGTTATAATTTAAGTCTGAAGCCATAAAATGGTACTTTGTCTCAATTAAATACTTAAGATGCCATCATTTCAGATGAGGAAAGGGAAATCTAAATGTTTCATTTAGACAGGGTGAGTTTTATGTATTTATTACAGCATTTTTAGTGATAGTTATTATGGTATTGAAAAATACTACGGAACAAATTAATTTGTTTTTGCAAGAGACTTTTTTATTTTGTTGGTTTTGCTGTTCAAAACTCATTCCAACTGCATAGGCAAGTGAGAGTTTTAATTTTATTTATTTTTTTATTTGAATATTTATATGGCAGCAAAAGGCAAGGGTTTTCTCTTCCTCTACATCTTGGAAAGGCTTGAAAATGATTTGCAGCTTATTTCCTTCCACTGACAGTTTATACAATTTTTGGAAAAAAGCAAGCTGCAGCTGGCTACTGATGTGCATGCAAACAAGCTAACATCAGCCAATATTTTAAAGGGATAGCTTCTACAGAATTCTCCACTCTCCTCCCAGTCGAGTTGCTAACATTGCGGGAAACCATTTTTAAGCAGTGCTGGTTTTACTTAACAGCAGCTTCCTGAGTTTGACTCTAAAAATTAATGGTTCTTTTAGGGTTAAATTGTGCTGATTGGCCCCATCCTGAATAAACTTACTATGACTTTTAGAAGCTTCAGAGGGTAGCCAAGTTAGTCTGTAACAAGAAAAATTCAAAAAACAACAAATAGTCCAGAAGTACTTTAAAGACTAACAAAACATGTAGATGGTATCGTGAGCTTTTGTGGGCACAACCACGAAAGAAGAAGTGGTTCGTCTCCATGAAAGCTCATGATACCATCTACATTTTTTTTAGTCTTTAAAGTGCTACTGGACTATTTGTTGTTTTTTTAGTTTTTCCTATGACTTTTAGAGACACCTCTCTGAGGCACAATTCCCTTGCTATTGGCCACTTGCTATTGGCCTATATTAGCAGTAAATTGCTAAGTCCCACCTCTGAACTGGGAAGCGGAGAATCAAGGTTCCACACATTTGCCACCCCTTCCTTTTCATTCCAAACCCACCTTCTGGTAGGGGAGTGAAGAGCAGGAGACTGCAGCATCCACTTATTCATTCACCTCCAGGCTTGGGTAGTTCATGCACAGGTAGAAGAGTAAGTCTCACATTCCTTTCTCCCTTGTACAGCTGTATGCTCCAAGTCACAATCTAGCTTTTGTATCTTTCAGGGAAATGGAACTAGACACTAATCTTCTACTGTTGAATTCTTTATCAATCATGTAACAGCAGCAGCAGCTAGAGAATATAGCATCCCTGAGTATGCTCAGCAGAATACTGCATATGATTTCTGAGGAAGGCTGCATGAAATATCTCCTCCCAGTCTTTGGCTGCAAGGCAAGTTTGAGCATTGTATTTCTTTCCAGGAACAAAGGGAGGAGGACTGTGAACAACACGTACAGTACATGCTAAAAAAGGCGTTACAATGTTTGTAGCAGACTGAAGTTTGCCACTTTGTCTGGCTTTTCTCAGTTATTATGACTACAAGTGTTTCAATTAAAATGACGACATATATATTAAAGTCAACATTTTGATTTCTTCCAGTATAGGAAAGCTGAAAAAACAAGATTTGAATGAATTTCTGATAATAATAAAAACAACAGTGAACTTAGTCTCTGAATCACATGAGCAGAAGTTTTATTAAAACAAGATGGTAAATATCTCATATGTTTGACCCAGAGGTCACAGTACAAGTCTAATTTGCTAATCTATTTAGCCATGAATCTGAATGTCCTAATCCTGTACAAAATTCCAAGACATCTAGTTAGAAAATAATAGATGGTTACACTTTGAGATACAGGATGTTGTTTAATTCCTATCTAATAGTTATGGTATCAAGGCTAAAGAACTACAGAAGGAACTAAGTAGTAATCCCCTTCCTTTCTAAAGGCATACTTTACAAGTTTTGTTACACTGATATTACATAATTGTTCTGTAATAGCTGGCCCAGTGAGGATGTGGAGGACGGTTAATGTATCTTAGAGTCAGAATTCAAAATCACACTGCTGCTGTGATCAATAAATACACAGAGCCAGATACTCATGGCAGATATGCCAGTTGAAATCCAAAGTAATTT
The DNA here is from genome assembly GCF_052426305.1 of Pelodiscus sinensis. Taxonomy (NCBI): domain Eukaryota; kingdom Metazoa; phylum Chordata; order Testudines; family Trionychidae; genus Pelodiscus; species Pelodiscus sinensis. The sequence continues at coordinate 63,831,787 of NC_143053.1, read as the reverse complement.
CATTGGCTCCAGTGGAATTTTTTTGTTTTTTAATGAAATAATAGAGATTATAATCTGGTCTCAGTTTGGTGTGTTGCTAATAGATTTAGTAAAAACCAGGCAGTCCTGTTTATCATCTCAATGTTCATCCACTTAGTTTGTGTCCTTCTCAAAATCTTATCATCCAACATTTCTCTTATCAGTGACAGAAATGTATTACAGGTTTCTAAAGCAAAAAATCAGTAGTTAGGGCAGACATCCCCTTTTAGTAGAAAAGCCAGGCATGGTTATCAAGGGCCTGATTCTCAAGGCTTGCTTTTGTGTGTGCACATTTATACATACACAATACAGGAAGAGAACACACACTCCACGGATGGGTACGCAGCTGGATAGGCACCTATCCACTAGTGTACACATTAAGTTACTGTTACCCACGAGCGTACTGACAATCAAAATAGGCCCGGGAAATGGGTTGAGAACGGCCCTCCCCATGACATCACCCCTGCATGCCCCTTGAGCCCCGCCCTCTGCGTCATGTCCGGCACGCGGTGCAGGCAGCGGTGCAGGCAGGCTCTGTGTGCCACATACAGCATGGACGTGGAGCCGCTCAGAGTGAGGGGTAACAGCATGTGGACACGATGGCCCACCGGACCAACGGCCCACCAGGAAATTCCCGGTATCCCGACAGGCCAGTCCACCTCCTGCTGTTACCTACCTACCTACCTGCTGAAAATGAGTCCCTAAAATATATACTATTATAGCCAGCACCTGCACAAAAAGATCCCAGTAAAATAGGCAAGAAAACAGTTTTACTGATCACATTGACTGTTTTTGATAAAAGTAATGTGTGGAAATCCCCAGAATGAAGACAGCAGTTAGAATCCAATGTTCTGAAAGCTGTGACATAGATTGTACTATTGAAAGCACATATATATTTGTCATGAGCACCTACTTTCAGCCAACTCAAGTTTTACAGTATTGAATTTGGATCAAAACTTAGTCACCCTGTATGCATAAGAGTAGACAAGGTAGAGGTGGAATATGAGGCAGAAGTTTTCTTTTAAGCATGGTTCCTCCACCATTTTAATCTCCCCAAAACACATGCGAAGAGGTCAATCTCCAGGCTGTCCAAGCATGATAATGTGTGAATAAGGGACATCAGGTTATAGTCTGCATATCTATCTATATATGACTTCTAACCCGAGAGTAGTAACATCCTTCAAGAGAAGAATAATTTGCTTGGGGACGTGTACGTAAAACTTCACATTTATGTTGCTTTTGCAATGCATTTTAAATAAATAAATACATTTTAACTTCCAACCATTAGACCTATCCCACTGTCACCAGTTGCCAAAATTCTAGGATCAGAACTTAGCCAAAAATGGCTCTGATTCAAAGAGATGAGATGGATGCCAACTTGCTCTTCTATAGTTCTATGTACACATTGTAATGACATTTGGGTTTGGCGTCCTTCACTTTGTCAGGAATTTTTAGCACACATGTCATACAGACCTTAAAGGAGGCTCAATCATGATCTGTTGGCTAATCTCTGGACTTTTTTTCATGACTTACCTCCATGCTGACCCCTTTTACATACTGACTTCTTTAGTTAAATGGATGTTAACTTACTGGGGGCAGGTGTGCATCAGATGCCCATTGTCATAAAGGCAACTGAAACTGCTTTGGCAGGCAGATACATCTATAGAGAGCCCAGTAAAAGGTGGAGTAGAAGCTGTTGCTCCACACCTATGTTACCTAGTGAGTCTCCCAGGTAGAATTACTTTTTTTAAGCCAATTCTTCTGATTTAGGTGTTCTTTGTCTGAGTGGACTGCTGCAAAGCAGTCTCAACAAGGCCAAGACGAGACCAGTGTTCCTAACCCAGTTATTTAAATCTGTATGGACTTTTATATTTATTTTTAAAATAAATGCTGATTTTTATTCTTTTTCTATTTAAAAATAACTCTGCTCCAGCAGACTGAGATCCCTGGGTAATCAGCCAGTAACAAATGGCCAAACACTTGAAGAGGAGAGCATAAATGGAGAGGAAATTCTGTTTCGAAAGTCTAGGAATTATAAGAAATGGAAAAAAAGGCAAAAATAATTTTAAATTCTCTGTAAAAAGCATAAAAGCCTCCTTATGATGCAAAAGATGAAGTGTACAGTAAAAGAAAATAGTGGAATGATCTTCTGCAGCACTGTTGCAATTGAAGAACATCAAGTGAGTATCTGTGGAACAGCTCAAATTTTAAGATTGCAGTACTCTTTTACCCTTCTTTCAAAAGTGGAGCTTCACTCCATGCTATGACTATATATAAGAATTTCATATATTCTCCAGTTTTCAGATGTCTAAAGCTTTGTATGAACAATTTATTTATGCTTTTTTACAACTAGTTTACCCCCAAAGTGTTACTTACCTTAGAAAGACTTCCAGTAGCTATTTCCCTTCAACTATAGCTATTAGTCAAGGTGACGTAGGAAGTGTTGAAATAGCAGATCTCGTTAGAATGCTAATATTATTAAGACAGAAGTTAATAGTTCTGCAAGTTAGCTTTATGGCCAATTAATCATGCAATATGATGTATGCTAGAGGCACATTACTAAAGACACAAATCTCAATTTATTGGCACTAAACCACACTTTGGCAGATGGGGGTTTTTTGTATGAAAAATGCTCAGCTACAATAAAAGCCGTTTTGAACTACCAACTTATCATGCAATGATTTAACATCTTGTGCATAGCACAGGGGTTTTGCAATGCAATGTCAATCTTACCTCCATGGGAAAAGCTTTAAAATTAACAGTGTGTTCAGAACCACGCTGGTTTTCTCTCCCCCAGTGAAACTGAACATCATGTAGTTCAAATTCATGGCCCCGAGGTAATGGCCCACCTACTAACACTGGAAAAGAACACAAATAAAGACACATTTAGTTTTCCAAGCAAACAAGCTGCTGAGTACATTGTCCACAAACAACTGGGAGATTGTTGCAAACTTCTTTATAATAATCTATCTAACAGAGAATGGGAGCAAAACTAATATATCTACTTCCTTTTCTCCTGTATTATTACCCATGTGCAGAATCCCAGTTCATTCTCAGCTATGAAAATGGTATTATCCTGCATTCTGAGTTCTACAAGGCAGAACAGCTAAGCATATAGCAAGATAAAAGCATTGTATGCTTATCACTTCAAAGAGGGAATAAATGAGTTTATAGACTGATAGCCAAACAGTAGCTCTATGTTCTAACCAGATGATACAGTTCCCTTCTGGTGTCAAACTGTATAATTGCCTTGTAGCTGTACAAATGCCTCACCTGTAACACCTATGTTTGTTGTGCGGAAATTGGTCATGAAAAGCTGGGCAGAAACTCTGGCATTCTTGGCTGCCAATGCTTTGTTAGATAATAATATTTTGATAGACACCACCTGCCAGCCTTGTGAGATACAAGTTGCCCTTGTGTTCATTGAGCTTGTAATAAATAATCTTAAAATTCAGTATCAGCAATATGCTGTATTTACTTAAAGTACTTAAAGTAAACCACTAGGAACCTAGACCTCCAGAATATTCTTACTAATGTTTTCAAAACCTTCAGTTGCGAATGTGGGCTAGTGCCTTAAAATAAAACAATAAAAAGACCCATCCTCCAGTCAAAGGAGATGGAAAGCAGTATGAATGAGTATGTCTACACTAGCTCATTAGTTCGAGGTAGGTAGGCAAATGAGGGCAACCAGAGTTGCAAATGAAGCCCGGGATTTAAATATCCTGGGCTTCATTTGCATGTTCCCGGGCGCCATCATTTTTAAATCCCTCTTAGTCCGAACTAACTGCCCGTGGCTAGACGCGGCAGTTAAACGTTAATTTGAACTAACTCCTTAGTTCAAATTAACTGTTACTCTTCTTTCCACGAGTAACAGTTAATTCGAACTAAGGAGTTAGTTCAAACTAACGATTAACTGCTGCGTCTAGCCACGGGCAGTTAGTTCGGACTAAGGGGGATTTTAAAATGGCGGCGCCAATGAACATGCAAATGAAGCCCGGGATATTTAAATCCCGGGCTTCATTTGCAACTCCGGTTGCCCTCATTTGCCTATCTAGCTCGAACTAACGAGCTAGTGTAGACATACCCAATTATAAGTTGAACAGTTGACATTAATCTATCTTTCTTCAAGTGCAAATGGTATATAAGCATAGATGTACATATGTGAACCCAAACTTTGGCCCTCACTTCCATCCATGCCAGAGTTTAGTCCAATGAGTCCTGAAACTGCTTAGGACCAAATATTGCCCTCAGGTATATACTTGAAACTCTTCACTGAAGTCAATAGAAGTCATATGCTCCTATATAAAGGCAGATTTTGAGCTTAGAGTGCTTACAGGTCTTCCCCAAAGCCCATCAAACTCTAGTCTCTCGCTGTCTACAGAAGACTTTGCATCAGACCCTCTGTGACAAATAAAGTAATGAAAATTAAATTGTTTTCTGTTACATTATGTTGGGCTTTATGCAGTAAAGGATCCACAATCTTCAGTCACTTTATCTGTTTAACTAGATATAATCTCTATGGTGAAATACTACAAACACAAAATTCAGTCATATTGTATTGTTTGCCAAAAGAGAGCAAAAAATATTACAAGTAGGGTGGAGAATTGTAACGTCCCAGAGATAAAACTCATCAATTAAGATTTCTATTATAAGTTACAACAACGGACAAAGTGACTCATACCAATTAGAATGTCTTCCATACTAACAGAACATAAAACTTTAATGGTCTTTGATAAGCATCATCACAATTATAAAGTATTTCATTTGTAAGATAGCAGGACTAAACTACACTGCATAAATTTGCATCTTATATTCCTCTTAAATATGTCACTATAGACAAAGTGCAACAATGGTAAAGTAATAAACATTGTGTAAACCATAGTGTCCAGCATATTTCAAAATAACAATGCGAGCATCTGCACATCCATTCCGTTATTTAGAAATAATTTCAAAATAACAGACGGCTTATTCTGAAATCTGTAAAGCTCATTCTATGAGGAATAATGCCCATTCCAAAATAGCTATTTTGAAATAAGGTGTGTGTAGACGCTCTGCTGCTGCTATTTTGAAATAACTTAAAATGGCCCTGGTGAGGGGTTATTCCTCCCCAGTGTCTCCTGAGGCTGTAAATTGAGAAAGCACTTCTACATTAGGGAAGCCTGCCTCAGACCAATTTTGAGGCTTCCCTGCAGTGTAGACATTCTATTTCGAAATAAACTATTTCAGAATAACTATTCCAGAATAGCTTATTTTGAAATAAGCGTGCAGAGCAGACGTACCCTGAAATTGAAACTGTCAGTTCTTGTAGATTACATTTGGCCTGCATTATTGTCAGTAGAAAACTCTCTAAAATATCTCTGAAATATTCAAATCCATCATAACTATTCTACTTCTCTCTCCAGTTATTCATGCTTTCTCCAATTTATATATCATAGATGCACAGTGTCCAAACTGCATGCAGCTTGTAAAATATTTACAAATTTAAATGAAGAGCCTGAATGTCTGTTCTGAATTGAGGATCAAAAGGACCATCGTTAATGATAGCTCTATAGAGGACAACAATATGTATACCGTGCAATGATATAACCGAAGAATATATAGTTTGCAGTGGAATAGCCATTGATTTAAATATATATTTTAGTCATTCTTATATATTTGTAGGTTTTTCTATGGCTGCTATGGCATGTTTATGGGAACCGCTCATATATTAATTGGGCACATTTTCAAAAAGTGCTCAGTGCTCAGTAGCTCCCATTTAGAAAATCTGGCTAAATGGATTTGTCTTCATGGCTCTCCATGAGGTGACAACCTGTGAGAGTCCCAGAAGGATCCTGGGTTCAGCCAACTTAGGGAACTGGACATAGAGAAATTCTGTTGTTGGTCTTTAAGCTTAACTCCTTACTTCCCATCAGGGAAGTCATATCCCTGAAATGAAAGATCTAGCCTGCTTTTACAGTTGGAGAATGGAGGCACAGAGAGATTAAGCAATAGGAAATCTGTGGCAGAGCTAGGAACAGAATCAAGAGCTCCTAAAATGTGCCATGAACAATACCAACAAGGAAGCTAAAGGAGACTGCCTGCTTATTTCCCAAGTGTTCCCAAAGAGTCATCAGACAGTAACAGTCAGGCACTACCATGCTGAAGTCACATTGCTGACCTACAGGTGACTATACTGCTTTTCAAGAACTTCACTTCCAGACACATATTACTTTTTAACTATGTGAAAATCCCCCAAACAATGCTGCTTTACACAGGTGCCCAAACTATGGCCCATGTACCACTGGCGATCTTCAGAACTCTTGCTTTACTGAATTGAGTGGTCACATGGTGCTAGCTTTCATCCTTGTTTTTGGCAGCTAAGCTGCATTAAAAGACAGCTAAAATATGTTAACTATACTTTCTGAACATTAATATTAGTTCCTAGTGCTTGACACACAAAAGCTCATCTCAGAAATATACATTGCATGCCTGTTTCTCCTTTCACTATACAAATTTGCCATCTGTATTATTGGATTGGTGACAATAAACATCAGAGGCCAGATCCTGGGCCCCTGCTCTGACCTTTTTGCATCCACAGAGCAGGTGGGGATTTCCCCAGCAGAAGTGAATAAGAGCTGGCTCTGCAGAATCCTGCCCAGCCTGCTTTGAGTCAGAAGGAAGCACATCTGGAATGCCTTGAGTTTTAGCAGTCTTCTCCTGCATAATACCCTCTACAAGACTTGTTACCAGACAGCACAGTTCTGAGATTCCTCTAATTTTATACAGGGTCTGAACTGGCCTGTGGCTACTACAGAACTGAATGGCCATCAAGGATTGCCTCTCCTCACTTTTCCTCCCTGACATTTAAGTCCTGCATTGAGCATAGGTCATCCAGACCTTCTACATCCAAGATTTCACCTGTCAGTTAATCTGGAAATGGTGTTTATTGCTTTCTAGTTATTATGTGGTAAATATTGAGGCAATACTCTTTAAAACTGAAAGCCTGTCAACATCTTAAGTATAATTCAAGCATCTTATCCTAAATGAACCATCAATGCCTAAAGTTTATCTATATAAAGCATCAGAAGAAGAAATGGAAGTCAATAGAAAACTATTAATTTCCATAGACTTCGTATCAGGTCCACAGTTTCTGTCAGCCATAAATATAAAAGATAAAATAAAATATTTTGACTTGAGCAGAATCTGAATGAAATGCCAATCATTAATTACTTCACAGTCATGGCAAACATCTTAGTTATATTCTGGACAATTTTTTAACTGCAGACACTATTGGCTCAAGGGAATTAGGTTACACTATCATAAGAGGCAATTTTGAACCATCCTGAATCCTGGAAAGCAGGCTGTAAACTTTCTCAACATAAGGCTTAATTACAGTATTAGATTTCTAACAGCTTCACAAAAATGAATGTCCAGTTTTGGATCATAATTCAGTTATTCACAAAGCTCACCCCTGCTTCCACTAACAGCAGTGGCAAAACTCTTATTGATTAAAATTATGCAGGATCTGGCTATAGCTCAATTATAGACCTGGATGCTTTTTCTTAGTTCAGTTACTGAGTAAAGGATATTCTTCGAGACAATCTACCTTACCATCCATATATGTGCATGGGGGAAAATGTAAACAATGATTTAACATACCTGATTTTGACTTGAGGAGGATCTGAATGGAATGCCCATCATTAATTACTTCACAGTCACGGCAAACAACATAGTTTGGTGATAAACGTATTTCCAGTAGTGAGGGGTCATATTTGGCTTCTCTTGAATTTAAATTAATAGGAGACTGGTATTCTCCGTTAGCATCAGGAAATATCAGCCCCCACTCGACTCCTAAAAATAAAACAAAAAGCTATCATATGAAAATAAAATATGATAGTTTTTCATGAAAAGCATGCAGCTTTAACCCATGCAGGCAAAAGTACATCACTGAGTAGAACCCTTCACTTAAAGGGATACTATTTAAAATGCTGTAAACAAACATTCCTTTACCCCATTACTGACAACAATATAGTTAGATATGAACACATTTTTGAAATCCCACTGGCTACTCATAATTTAGTATCAGTTTTCCTTTTTGTGCATTTCTCTGAAGGTGAACAATGAAATCAGCAAAATCAGTTCCACTTAGTTTTAAGTCGGTTTCACTATTAGGTTCTTAGTGCTGCCCTGCTTGGCATTTAAAAGCAGCAAAGGAATATTTATTTATTTTAAAACACCTGATTTCGCTTGCTAGGGTTTTGTTTGTTTGCTGGGGGGGGGGTGGGGGGAGCATTTCTATTGGTCTTAGTTTGCATCCAAGGGTGTTTGTAGCCCATCTGGATTTGGGGACAAACTGAGGTTGGCAGTGCCCCTTGACACCACGATCTCGACGTCAATCTGCCCCCGACAGTTCAGCTGCTGAAGAGGAGCCCACGGCAGCGTTGCCGCGCTGCAATGCTGGTGACCTGCCTGTCACCGCACTTCGCCTTTCCAGAGGTGAAACGTCCCTTTCTCCCCCGCACAATGAAACTTCTCCCTCCTTCAGAGCCGCCGCTTTCCCGCCGCCTCCTTCCTTACCTTCCTCGTAGCCCCACTCCAAAGCCGCCTCCTTCTGCGGGGAGGACTCGGGCTCCTCGATGAAGCTCTTGTCAGCCATTGGCAGCGTCTCCCGCCCTCCAGTGTCCTTCGGAGCGTGCCGGGGTCCCCCTCTGTGAGCCTTGCGGAAGCCTGGTCCCTTCTGACGGGAGAGGGGGGTTAGTCTGCAGCGCTCTGAGCATGTGTCTCCAATCGCTCTCTCTCTCTCTCTCCCTCTCTCTGTTGTGTGGGTCAAGCAGCGGCTGGAGGCTTGGTTTGCAGAGCAGCCGGTGTGTATCTTTCCGTGGCATACACAGGGGGAGGGAGGGGACATTCATTCTCTGTGTAACTCTCAGAGGTGATTAGCCAGATTAGATCTCTGGATGCTCTGCGCAGAGGCGTCCCGAGACACAGCTGTGAGGAGATCAGTGAGAGAAAGTCAAGGGGATGGGAAAGACTAATAGGCTGAGTTCTGTCGGGGAAATCTCGTTCCCCTGGGGTACAGAGTCCCCAGAAGGGTCCGAGGCTGCAGGTCAAAGCAGAGAGGCAGGAGAGAGGTCTAAAAGGAAAACTTCATTCTTCATGACTGCAGGCTGCCAGCTACAAGAGTGAAAGCAGCCCTGAGAGACAATTTCAGGGGTCCTTTATACAATATGTTGACACAGTTTAGTTGTTGATTGTTTTTCTTTAACATATCTAAGTCTCAGCAGAAGTACTCTGAGATGTTTCTGTTCGCACCACGTGTGCTAGAAGTCAGTTTTCCAGTACAAAGGCACATCATAACCTGAGTGAGGAGTCTACAAGACAAACTGTGACAAGATAAGAGTTTACATGACAAATTGTGACAGACTAGGAGTCTCCATGAAGTTGAGATAGGAGGCATTGTAAGGGTCTTGATTAGAGTTAAGATGATTTCTCTTTGTTACAGAGAGAGAGGCCTGGAAAACTTTTTCCAGTTTTCTTTTAGAGAGTTTTGATTTCCTCCACAGTTCCCCCTTAGACACAATTGGAGTTATTTAATTTTTCTCCCACAGTATCCCGACAGGTAGATACCCTGGTGTCCAACAAGTTCTGAAGCAATAGCCACTGTGCGTCTACACTGCACCATAACTCAAAATAAGATACGCTAAGCAAGTTGCGTGTCTCATTTCCATGCTATTTCAAAATTGTTTGTTTTGTCACAGCGCCAAATTTCGAAATAGCCTGCTATTCTGAAATGTCCCTTACGTCTCATAGAATGAGATTTACGGGGAAATCAGAATAGCTGGCCCAAAATAATGGGCTTGCTGTGAAGATACAGGATAGCTATTTCAGGATAATCTGGTATCACAAAGTAGCATTGCAGTGTAGACGTACCCTAAAGTGGCTAGTGCTATAGTGAACTAGACGCACTCAACTGGCCAAATAGCCACATTATTCAAGCTAACTAGCCACACTTAACCAGCCAAATAGATACATGTGGCTAGTGGCTAGTGTGTTGGACACCATGGGACTACACAGACATGCAGCTGTGGTACATGAAGTGGGATGATACTGTTGATACTATCTGTCTGTCTGCGGATATTGAAAGGATGACAGTGTAGGCGGATTTAGTTAATGCAGAGACTCCAGGGCGTGTGTACTGGGAGCAGTACTGAAGCCATCCCATTGACAGCAGCGCATAGGCAGTGAATGAAGTGAACTATTGCAACAAGAAGTGGGCTTAAATTGTAGCAAGAGCAGGTTAGGTTGGACATCAGGTTAGTTAAGGACTGAAATAAATTGCCTTGGGAAACTATGGAATCTCTGTGCCTTGCATGATGACAGGTTTCAGAGCATGTTGGTCTGTTTTAGCAAAAACAACCAGGAGTCTGGTGGCACTTTAAAAATTAACAAATGTATTAGGGCATAAACTTTCATGAGATACAACTAATTGAAGAAGTGACCTTATACCCTAATACATTTGTTAGTCTTTAAAGTGCCATTGGATGCCTTGGGTTTTTTTGTGGAATCTCCTCCTTGAGTGTTTTTAAGAACACACTAAACACCTGACAGGAATGGTCTAGTTATTTGTAGGCCTGCCTTGAGTGCAGTGGGCTGGACTAGATAACTTCTGGAGGTCCCCTCCAGTCCTACACTGCCTATTCTTATCTTACTCTTATTAGGGGTCTGGTCTTCTCCCTGTAGCCCCCCTTCTCTGTTCCTCTTATCATCTGTTTCCTCCTAACTTTTTCTCCCTCCTCCTACCTGTAAATATTATGACAATCCCAACTGTCCCTAACCAGAACTGGATGAAGGAGTAAAAGATTCTACACACCCCCACTGAGAGAAACCCAGAGATGGCCCCACTCCATTCCACGTGACCCACTTAGATTGTAAATTCCTTGGGTGTGTCGAGACTACATGGCTCTGTTGACGGAGCCATGTAGATGAGTTTACTAAACATAGCAAAATGAAGCAGCGATTTAAATAATCGCCTCTTCATTTACATCAAAATGGCCGCTGCGCTGTGCCGATCAGCTGATTGTCAACACAGCGCGGTAGTCTAGACAGGGATCAGCCAACCCCAGAACCCTTTGTTGTCAGATCCTTTAAGCCTCCTTTACGTAAAACGAGGCTTAAAGGATCTGACAACAAAGGGTTCTGAGGTTGGCTGATCCCTGTCTAGACTACCACGCTGTGTTGACAATCAGCTTATCAGCATAGCGCAGCAGCCATTTTGATGTAAATGAAGAGGCAATTATTTAAATCGCTGCTTCATTTTGCTATGTCTAGTAAACTCATCTACATGGCTCCGTCGACCGAGCCATGTAGTCTTGACACACCCGAGGAGTTTACAATCTAAGTAGGGGCTGGGTCACGTGGAATGGAGTGGGGCCATTCCACGTGAGTGGGGCCGTCAACGGAGCCATGTAGTCTAGACACACCCCTTGGGATGATGTCTTTTTGTTCTGTGTCCAGCACCTAGAACAATAGGGTTCTGCTCCCTGACTGGGTCCTGCTCCTAGCTGCTACAATAATACAAACAATAAGTAATCATAATATTTGTGTTGATAATTAAAGGGGCTTTCAAAGTACCCTGTACCAGAGCAACTCACAGCTCTGTGGGGAAAAAGGGGCGAGTGAACCAATCTCATTACAGGGCTCCCTGCTTCACAGGATGTAAAGATGAAAAGTAATCCAGGCAGCTGCAAAAGCTGCACTAGTTGTGTAGGAGGGAGCACAACAGTAGCAATAAGGATGCCCAGCTCTACCCAGAATTGGCAAGAGCAATTAGGAAGTTCCCCCAGACACCTCAAGAAGTAGATTTGACTGCTGAGATCTCCCACTCCCATACATATACTCCATTTTTGGCCACTCAAAGGAGACTGTAGCTCCTGCCCACACGGTAATGTTACTGATGTCATCATATGACTCCTGGAGTCAGTTGTGTCTCTTGGTGAACCTGGCCCTTCCCCAAATCACATGGGGTATGTCTACACTAGCTCATTAGTTCAAGGTAGGTAGGAAAATGAGGGTAACCGGATTTGCAAATGAAGCCCGGGATTTAAATATCCCGGGCTTCATTTGCATGTTCCAGGGTGCCGCCATTTTTAAATCCCCCTTAGTCCAAACTCCGTGCCCGTGGCTACACGCGGCACGGAGTAGGTAGTTCAAATTAGAGATCCTAATTCGAACTACCGTTACTCCTTGTTTGAACTAAAGAGCTAGTGTAGACATACCCATATAATGCTTGTGAATACTGGGCAGGAGGGTAACAAGAATAAAAGTTAATGTCAGTCTTAGATTGCTATTGCAGGAGAGGAAGGAGTGGGTTGGAAAAGGGATCCAGAAATACAACAATAAACCAAGAGCTAATGAGTATCTCATTTATGAAATATATACAGTTACACAAGATTGAAAAAGGATGTGGCAAATTGGGAAGAGCGTACTCAGGTCTTCTTTCCATTCTTGGAAAGAAACGCAAATACCGGTTTCTTCTTTATTTTATTGATTTCATCAAGGGAATGAAACTGCACTAATGAGCTGTGTCCAAGGGCAGCAGTTGGATCCTTTCTAAACCAACATGTTATTTTCCTTCCTAAGTTTATTTCAGGGTCACTTGCCTTGTACAGCTGGGCTACGTCTACACTGGCCCCTTTTCCGGAAGGGGCATGTAAATTTCACCAGTCGTCGTAGGGAAATCCGCAGGGGATTTAAATATCCCCCGCGGCATTTAAATAAAAATGTCCGCCGCTTTTTTCCGGCTTTTAAAAAAGCCGGAAAAGAGCGTCTACACTGGCCCCGATCCTCCGGAAAAAGTGCCCTTTTCCGGAGGGTCTTATTCCTACTTCAAAGGGCACTTTTTCCGGAGGATCGGGGCCAGTGTAGACGCTCTTTTCCGGCTTTTTTAAAAGCCGGAAAAAAGCGGCGGACATTTTTATTTAAATGCCGCGGGGGATATTTAAATCCCCCGCGGATTTCCCTACGACGACTGGTGAAATTTACATGCCCCTTCCGGAAAAGGGGCCAGTGTAGACGTAGCCCTGTAGTTTTGCTTGACCATGATGGTAGCACCGCAAACCTAAATTCCATACTTCATCATCTAGTGAATCCTTGACATTTGTACAAATGAAACACTCACATTATGTAAAAGGAACTTTTGGCACTCAAGGAAATCGTGTTGCCCATCCACATCTGTCTCTTATGACTATATCTTGTAATATGTTTTTCTCTGTAAACATTTCTTAAATACACATTCATTGCTGCTGTTGCTATTTAAACCAATTGATTCTACACACTAATCATCCCTATGAGAAAAATTAAGTTCTTCCTAAAACTCCTTGGATCCTGGCCTACCGGGCTACCTCTATACTGTGGAGCTATTTTGGGATACCAGAAGTTATACCGAAATAGCTGTTCTGCATCTTTTGTGCAAGCCTGTTATTTCAAAATATGGCTTGCTATTCTGACATCCCTGTAAACCTCATTCCACAAGGAGCGAAGGACATTTCGGAATAGCACTCTATTTCAAAGTCTGGCACTGTGTAGATAGCACCAAATTTCAAAATAAGCTATTTCGAAATTAACTCCAAATAAGCTACGTGATTTGTGTAGCTCAAATTGCATAGCTTATTTCAAGCTCTGGGTGCAGTATAGATGCACCCCTCAGACTGTAAATTCATTTCCCTTTCATTCCAGAATATCAAAGACCTCAAAACATTCTGGGGTGTCGATAGACTTCCCATGATAACTTTTAGATAGAACATTTCATTCATGTGCTATACTAAGTCAGTTCCTGTAATAGTTTTCCTTGCGGGGGGAGGGTCAACGTTTGTGTTTTATACATGGACAATTGCATGACTGGATCTGCTATCTCCTGATTTATAATAAATACCCTAGGCTAGTTTTTTCTATAATTACGCTGCATTTAAGCTCCTTATATTTGTTCCCCTTCATTTTTACCTTCCTGTCTTTTCACCTAGGGTATGTCTACATTACAGTGTTATTTCGAAATATCTTATTTCAAAATAGTTAATTCAAAATAAGTTATTTCGAAATAACACGTCTACACACAAAATGCATTTCAAAATAGCGTTTTGCTATTTTGAAATAGTGCATCTACACTGAGTGGATGCTGAATTGCATTTAAGGCTGGAAAGAACCAGCCTGGCTGCACTTTCTGCAGACTGCCATCCGGGAGGTTCATTGGGGAGCTGACAGTATCCAGAAGGCCCTGCAGGAGAGCTTCCACCCTGAGGAGCACTAACAGTCTCCCTGGTCTTCCCCACTGGGGGCTTGTGCCTCATTTCTCCCTCACGTTCTTCCACTTACCCCGCCAACCCCCATTTCTGATGTAAAATAAAATGCACATTTTTTCATAAACACAAACTGTCTATATTTAACAAAACTGGGGGAGGGGGGAATGAAACTCTGGTGAGACTGGGGAAAAGAGGCGGGAGAGGGGTGGAGAGAGGGTGGGAGTGGGGAGGGGGAAACCTGGGAGGAGGGAGCTGGAAGGGGGAAGCAAGAGAAAGAAGGGGGAGGGGAAGCTCAGGGCTTAAGGTTGGGGGTCTTACCGGACCAACTTGATTTTCATGCAAATCTGCTCCTGGGTTCGCATGTGGCCTTTGGTGGCTTGGATGGCAGCTATCCTGCCATAGACGGCCACGTTCCTCCATCCCCCCCAAACCTGAATAAGATCCATGATCTCCACCCTGGACCAGGAAGGCGCCCACCTTCTCCGAGACCTGGCAGGCTCCTGGGAGCTGGCAGACTGCTCCTGGGAAGCGGTGGAGGGCTGGCTGCCAGTGGCTTGCTGGCTCATGTTTTGGGGCCACTGGGTCAGGGGCAGTGACTACTGGCTCTGGGCTGGCAGGCTTGGAGCTGGCACAGGCACTGTGGCCAGAGTCTATCCTTTTAAGGGCTCCAGGAAGCAAGGGAGGGAGAGGAGTGTTCTTGGTTGAGGCTGGAGTGGACACCGGGGCACCCTGGGAAGGCTGGAGGCCCCCTATTTCGAAATAAGTGTCTACACAACACTTATTTCAAAACAGATATTTCGAATTTGGCATTATTCCTCATAGAATGAGGTTTACCAAATTCGAAATAAGAGCTCTGCTATTTCGAATTTATTTCGAAATAGCGGTTTGGCTATGTAGACTCTAGGAAAGTTATTTCGAAATAAGGGCTGTTATTTTGAAATAACTTTGCTGTGTAGACATACCCTAACTTTCTGTAAAACTAGGCACAGTAGGCAAGACCCTATTGAATACTTAGCATTGCATTTTTCCCTAGCATATGCTTAATTTCTCCATGAATCCTAGTATCTTATTACTTCCTTGGTTGTAACTAAGAACTCTGTCATCAGAGTTCAGATTTCTGTTAATCAGCCAGCACCTCTGCAATCCTTTTACTGTTGACTTTCTTTTGCATCAGGTGTAGGTGCAGATAAAATTTTCAAAAGGGCCTATGTGAAGCACTGTGTAAAAGGGATTTGGAGTCCTAAGTTAGAGCCAACCAAAACTTTTTCTTTGTGACATATGCAGATTCAGCAACATCAAAGCATTTTCTGAATTCATTTCCGTTTTGATAAATTGTTCATTTTGGAAACAAATAAATAAAAACATTCTGGAAAAAATAAAATGTTTCATTTCAACATTTTTAAAATGAAAAGTTATGATTTAGAGTGTTTGAAATTACTATGTATAAAATATCCTTTGCATTTTTAAAAATGCAAATAATTTTTAAAAGCTCAAAATGTAAATGAAACATTTTGATTCTTGTCAAACAAAACATTTTGTTCTACCCAAAATATTTTTTCTTTTACTTTTAATTTTTCCATGTTTATTTTGGTTTTTTCATTTTGTTTATTTTCATTTTTATTTTATTTCATGTTTATTTTCATTTTGCCATGTTTATTTTGGTTTTATTTTTAATTTTTCCCACTTTTCTGGAACTGTTAATAAACCAAAAGTATTAGTATTTGCACAATTCTCTGTGACGTGAACTAGACATTTCTGAAAATGGGACATGAGCTTCTAAGTCACTTAGGCATTTCTGAAAACATTGTTGTGTAACCCCCTTCCTGGTCTGTGGCATAGGTGTGATATACTGAATGCGCATATATTCTGCCTGTTGCTATATATTCCTATCACATACATTCTAAAAATGTACCTATTCCACACTATTCGTTAATGGTATGCTAATGTACAAGATGCTCCCTGCCCACCCAGCATATATTTTCTATATAGAGAGGGAAAGTATAGGCACAGTGGCTTGCAGAAAGCCACACAGCTAGTCATTGGTATAATTGGTAATAGAACGGAAGTTTGATGAGTTCCAGGCCAATGCTCTGCTCTTTGGACCATATTGCCTCTCAGGTAGCTAATACTGATACTTTCCCTCAGGTTAGAGTCCTTAAAGAACCATTTCTGGAAAGCAGCAATAAAAGTTCTACAAGGAACTCCATGATCCAGTGGTTCTCAATCTGCAGCCCATGACATCCTCAGAGCAATATGAGTAATAGTGGATGTGCCCCACAGTGGTAAATGTGTTGTGAACCAAAGCCATGACCTAACACTACTTAATTTTTTGGTTGCATAATCCAGTCTCTTGAAAATGAGAGGACAATTTAGCCCAAAGACAGAAGAATCTCAATTCAAGTGGTCTCACAACTGCTGTTGCCAGCAGATTTGTATTTTACAACATTTTCAGTGTCTGAGAAAGTAATATTTAATTGTCATTGGATTGCAATTGGCCATTCTTATGTTACCCGTTATCCAGGTTGTAATTGTTATTGATTGCTTATTATTTTCTTTACAGATTCTTATTTGTATAGCATCACCACTGTGCTAGGCTGCAAATACGACGAGTCCTGAGGCACCTTAAAGACTAGCAGATTTATTTGGACATAAGCTTTCATGGGCAAAGACTCACTGTGCTAAGCTGGGAACTTTACAGATAGGTGCTTTATGAAAATGTCTCAGCTTCAAAGACCTTACAATTTAGCTACTTCTCAGCCTGAACCAACTCTCTGGATCCAAACATTTCCACTGATGACAATCCCCAGTTTTCCAGATCTGAATAACAAGTTTTTTAAAACATTTTAGTTCCAGCCCTCATGATCCACAAGAGGATGAGCGGGTGAAGAGAGCAACAGAGAGTGTTTAAAAAAAAACAAACCCTAGACAGCAAAAAAAAAAACAACCCCAAAACCTCATATTCATTTTGCTGAGCTATAGGGCAATCCTCATGTCAGTCACTGGAGTAAACCTCTGGGTTGACAGCCAAAACAACTCCAACAACCTTAAAGGATGTGAAGCCGAGAGCTACCAAATCCTAAGAGGCCTCAAACTTTTTTATTACAGAGTTGGCACAAAGCCCACAGTTAAAACAAGGGGTCTCAGTTTGGATCAATATTATTTTTTAACAACAATTTTGCTGATGCAGAAAACAAAGCTGAAGACACGATAATTATATGAACTGTTTCTTTAAATCTGACTCCAAAAGCCAGATAAGATGGGGTTGGGAAAGTGAATCAGACAGTAACTTTAGTGATCATGTTTTCCTTATTTCAGTGAAGGTCCTTGTGCAGTGTTAAATGAAAGCAACTCTAAGGCTTCCTGCCATCTCTGCTGCAGGCCACTGAAAGCAGAGAGGAGGAAAAGGATACCTTGCAAGTCAAGTATGGCTCCTTTTCCTCAAAAATTACTTCCTGATGCCCCCCTGCTCCTGAATCCAGTGAGTTAATGGTTGGAGGTGGCTGCAGAAGTCACAGCTGTTTCTCTGATTCTCAGGAAAAAATAGCATTGGTTCATGATAGGAATGAGATTCCTCCATGATTTACTTTTTCTTTTTTTTAAGGCATTCCTGAAAATGGGGCCCTGAATGAAGGGCAGAAGGAGGACATTAGGGATTATATCTGCCTTTGTAGAGAAAAGAAATGCCTCAAAGGAGTAATAGGGGATGTGAGTTTGGCCCAGCTGTGTTGAAATGTCTGCCTAAAGAAAGGGCTAATTAAGAGTCTTAGAGGGTGAAGAACACCTGACTTTCTGAATGAATAGCTTTTCTATTTTTGCTTTGGCTATCTCTGTCTGAGGCTGCCTAGCCACCATCCCTCTCTCACACGCTGTCTGGCTGTTTCTCTCTTGATTTCTTGCCAAGGTGCTTCCTCATTTAAGCTTTTTAGAGGGACAGAAGGTTGTTTTGTTTTAATTTGTTTCAGATTGAGGAGAATAATTAGAAATGATGCTAGATTTGTTTGTTAGACTGTGTGGTTAATTATGATACGGTAGAAAATTTAACTGAACATTTTAAAGGGCAAGAGATTAACAGAAATGGCTGATTTCTAAGGACGATTCTACAGAGCAGTACTACTTCTGGGGTCACAATAGTTGCTTATAATTTTTCTGTGACCAGGAGCAACAGAGTATGGGAGAAACAGGTTGAGGTCAGTTGATATAAAAACCTGATCTATGATGGAGAAAAGGAGACAGTCAGATTATGGTTAGCTAAAGAGGCATGCATCTCAGTAAGAGGTTCTATAAGTTTTTATATTTCATGCTTGTTATGGCTAATGCTGCCTTAATATGCTGACCAGAGCTCGGCAAGAACTATACCCACAGAATTATCATCTCCATCAGGATAAGATACAGAGAGTTTTCAAAATTGGGCCATCTGTTTTTCTTTTGGTTAGTTTGTGTTCATTTAATAAACCACCCATTTTAGATATCAAGATTAACTTCAGTGAACAGTTCCCAATGGTTTAACTCAGCACCTGCCTGTGTTTCATGGGTTTGTATGAAACCTGTTAGTTTAAGTTCCACTGTGAAATTTTACAAAGGTCTACACAAAGAATCCTTAAAAATGGTTACAGTCCATGATAACTTGTAATATTTCTGGTTTCTCAGGTTTGATTCTCCTATGCTGAAATCAATACGTATTGTTTGGGTCCTGTGGGAGGATCAATTGGCTTCCTATTTTTAGCAAGCAATTGAACCAAAGGCTCTGATCCCCACTGGAAAACACCTCCATTCAGTGATGATTCCCTGAAACTACTTTTTGAGATCTGTCATTGAGTTGGTTCTCAATACATTTAATGAATGCACAATTTATATTGTATAATGCCCATATTTTAATAAGAATGCCATGCAGTACAAAGTCAAATGCTTTAAAAAGCCTAAATCTATTATATTTAATCAACTACATGATTACCCATATTTATAATGTCATCAAAGAATGAAATCATATTTGTTTGGCAAGACTTATTCTCCATAAAACCAAGTTTAATGAAATTAATTATACCCCTGTCCTTTATATTGGCTGTGTGTGTGTATTCATCTATCTGTTTGTTCAAGAACTCCTCCTAAACGGTAAGAGCTAGCACTACCAAACTCAATATACATATTCCTCTTACCATAACTTAAAGCAAGGTAAGGGTTTGGTTGTGTTAGGAAAATGGGATGTGCCCAAAATGGGATTGCTTCCCATAAAACAATACAGAAAAGAGACAGAATCAGGGGCTGGAGGAGAATAGTACTCAACCCCCACCCAGGACTGCCCCAACCCGCCTCCCATCCCCAATGCTCTTTAGGAACACCTGGGGGAGCTGAAGTCCCTCTCCTCCCCGCCCCATTCATGCAGAGATGCATAAAACCATGCAGAAAAGAGACAGAATCAACAGGCAGGTGAAAGGGGCAAGCTATGGGCCTGTCCTCCCCATCTGAGATTGCCACTGACCTGAGACTCCCACCCCACAAGTGCCCTTTAGGAAGGGTGGGGAGGGAGGCTGAAGTTCCCCTCTGATTCATACTGGCTGTTCTCCTTTGTCAGGGGGAAAAGGGAAAATGCACAGTTTTCTACATCCCTCACTCTGGCTGGGAAGTACAGGAGCAGAGAAATCTGGATCTACCCCAGCCAGGGGACATACACAACTCATCTAGCTAACACAGCTACCATTCTGAAACTTATATCCTATCGTCAGAGTTGATATGATTTGTTTTTTGAGTCGGCAGGATGTTTATATGCCATCTTGGAGGCTTAGAGGTATTTGGTAAGCTCTTGTTGGACTTGGTGATGATGGGCCACTAGATCTGCTGCAGCAGGGACTTGGGAGTCTGTAGGTACCGCAAAGTGAAGAAGGTGAAAACCCAGAGTTTGCAAAGGGTGGGCTGTGTTGGGTGGATGCATGGGTGGAGTTGTAAACAGCCTTTGTTTATGTCAGAAGGATGTCCCAGTCATCTTGACGAGCACGGAGAAAGCAACAGAGGTATTGTTTGAGGATCTGATTCTCACATTCTTTCTGTCTGTTAGTCTATGGGTGATAGGCCAAGGAGGTAAGCTGTTCCACTTCTGAAAGTTTTCACCAGAAATAGAAAGTGAATGGCAGACCTTGAGCTGAGACTATTCCTGTTGACAACACATGGAGCAAAAAAAACATGATTTAGAAAACACGGGCTATTGCCAGCATGGTTGTGATAGAGCGAATGCAACTAAAATGTGCTATCGTAGTGACTACTCTGAGGCTGGCAGTGCAACCCTGGGAGCAAATTATTCAATAATGAAATCCAGAGACAGCAAGGACCAGGGCCAAGATGAGATAGGCAAAGGCTGGAGAAAACTGAATGGTTTGGCATTGACACAGTGGTGGGCAATGTGTGGCCCATGGGGCTCCCCCTGTGGCCCACAGACCCCATGGCTGCACCCCTCCCCCATATAACTCACACACTAGAGCACCAGAACCCTGCACTTCCTTTGTCTTCCCCTTCCCTCCCAGGTCTTTTGGAGGAGCTGCGACTGACCTGATTCGTGCTTCATCTGCACTCTTCCCCCTCCCTCCCACAGCTGGAATGCTGTAAATCAGCTGTTTGTGGTGTTTCAACTCTGGGAGGGAGTGGGAAGAAAGGGGACATAGTGCAAATCAGGCAATTCACACACTCCAAAAGTTCTGGGAGAGAGGGGGAGTAGCAGGTAAATGCAGGGCTCCAGTGCCCTAGTGTGAGAGATGCATGGGGTGGAGGGGCAGACAGGGGGTCTCCAGGACCACAGGCTACTGCAGCCCGCTGAGATGAAGGAGACTCACTCATGCAGCCCACCCACTATCTGTGGTTGCCCATCCCTGGTTTGGCAGCACAGACCACAGGAACTAAATTTACCTCTAAACATCATTATTCAACACTGGCCATCAGAAATTCCATTGTATTTGGGTTCTTGGGGTATCTGAAGTGACTGACAGCCAGTATATTGTGGCACAATGCTAACACCTTAAGTCTAAGATGGCCCTCTGGGATATAAAGGTGCCTTCCATGATGAAGTAGAACAGTGGTTCCCCGCCTGTGGTCTGCGGACCCCTGGTAGTCCGCAACGGTACTGTAGGGAGTCCATGGAAAGTTTAGGAAAGGAAAGGAAAAATAAGGATTGGGCCCACCATGGGACTGGGTCTTTCCGCCAGGCAATTCTCGCCATTCATGACTGACCGCACGCATGCTGCCTCCTGCCCTCAGGATGGGATCTTGATACCCCAGGAGGCACCTTCCATCCTCCCACCACCAGCTGCGCTGCCATTTATGCTCTAGCCTTTTCCCCTCAGCCAGTCCCATGGTGGGCCTGATCCTTACATTTCGTTTTCCTTTTCTTTTTTTTCTCCCCCGGGGCTCCATGCCTGGCCAAAGGCAGAGTGTCGAGGCGGGAGCTGCCTTTGGACACAAAAGCCCCCTCGCTGTATCCTCAGTGGATGGGCAGGAGACAGAGGTGGCAGGAGCCGAGGAAGCAGCGCAGACCAAGGGATGTTCTGGCTGCCGCTTCCCACCACTTCCCTTGTGGGGGGGGGTCCATAAAATTTTAACAGATTGAAAAAGGATCTGTGTGCTTGAAAGGGTTGGGAACCACTGAAGTAAAGCATCCTTCAGATGAAACCCTTGTTCAGGCAGAACATTCAGGTTGAAGCTCTTTAGTTGAACCACTCTCTGATTCAGCAACATCTATGGTATGGCATCATATTAGCCAGATGTCCACTTATCATGGGTGTGGTCAAGTTTCCCACAGTCCTATAATGTTTGTTTACAGCCACAAGTCCTGGCTCTCAGTGCTCTGTGCTGTTATTTAGCTCCAATTTGCCCCTAAATGTCTTTTAAGACACAGTAAGCAGTAGAAGTGTCGGAAATGCTGCCAGACAACATTGACCTCCCGGGATTTGGCAAAAATTCTGGTTCAGCATCAGTTAGGTCCCAAGGGCGCTGGTCTAAAGAGATTCAACCTGTAGGAGAATTTAGGGTTTGACAGATCTTAGTAGTTTGCAGGTCTTGGGGAAGCAAAGACTAGAGAGGGGGAAACAGATCTTTATTTGTTGTCCTTTGGATAAAATCTGATGGTATAAAATGGTAGTCAAAAGATCTGCATCTGATTCACCCTATATATCAAGGATGAATACTCTATCTGCCTTCCCATTCTGTGATCCAGCACAGTAGGTGAGAAGAAAGTTGAATCCAGCAAAGAAAAGCAACTAACATATCTGTTGCTGGTTAATTTTATGTGCAGTTCAGAGAGATTTCAGATTCATGTAGTTGATAAGACTGGACTGGGAACCAAGCTCCCTGCATAAAATGTCTCCATTCTTCAAATGCTGAAGGAGAGAGAAAGGCAGGAGGCTGATGGGAGCTGAGAGAGAGAGAGGGCGAGGCAGTAGGAGAAGAAAGAGAGAGGCCATTTGCGCTGCTCGCTCCCGCGTGGCAGCCCAGCAGAGCGGCACAGAAGTCAGCCAAGCGCCACAACGGGAGGCAAAGGGGGTGGGGCAGTGACGTACACACCCAGGGGGTAGGGCCTGGATGAGCGTGCATCCCCGATGGAGACAGAGGAGAGTGGAGAGAGAGTGAGAGGCAGGAGGGGGAGAAGAGAAAGAGAGAAATGGAGCCGAGAGAAAGTGAGAGGCAGGAGGAGGAGAAATGAAAGGGAGAGTGAGAGGCAGGAGGGGGAGAAGAGAAAGAGAGAGATGGAAAGAGAGGCAGAAGGCGGAGGAGAGCTGAGAGAGAGAGGGGTAGGCAGTAGAGGAGAAGAGAGAGAGAGAAAGATGGAGCGAGAGACCGGAGGCTCAGGAGAGAAGACCGACGTGGAGGAGAGACCTGAAAATCCCGTCTTATGACGGGCTAATTGGCTAGTAGGAAAATAAGAAACATAGGTATAGGCAATCAAGCAGGCTAGCCTTTAATGTATCTCACGTATCTGCTATGTACATCAGTTTGTTGCCAGGACACTTCTGTGGTTGACTCATGTATCTGTGGTCAGAACTTCCCTTTAAACTATTTTTGGCTCCCCATATAGTTGGGTTTTTCTGTTGGGCTATTTATGTGCGAAGTTTATCTGTTCAAACTGCATAGGCCTCAATCTGAAATTAATGTCTTACAGGATACAGGCCTATAGGTTTCTTGCTCTACTGCTCAATATAATGCACTGGACTACAGTGTCCAGATTCCTCAAAATACAGGCATACAACTGAAGCATAAGGCCAGCTATTCTCTATGGCAGAGAGGTGAGGCCAAAGCCAGCTGAGCTACCTGGACCCCTGTGAGGACAGTGTGGAAGGAATTTGACTCCTTTTCTAGGCAGCAGTTACTCAGGTGGTCATCAGTATGGATACAAAGCTTGATCAAGACGTTCAAGTTGAGCAGTGGCTGCACCCATGCCATCTTACCCTTGATTTCCTCATTGAGGGCCTCTCAGAAGTGGTAGTGCCGGGCTGCCTCGTTCCCTTGGATATCTGCTGCCAGGGAGTGGAACACCACAGCAAAGTAGATGGCCGAGCTGTTCCCTGACATAGCCCCCGAAGCACATTAGGGGACGACGTGCACTTCAGATAATCACACACAATTGCCATGTCTCAGATGAACTCTTTGAACTGCTCCAGCAGGAGGCAGGGGCTAGAAGTCTCCTGACAGGGAAGAAGCCCAGTCCAGGGCCTCTCCAGTTCACCTCTGGAGAATGGAAGGGGATTTAGCATGAACAGTCGCTGGTGCTGGATTGTAAAACTGTAGAGCTTATTATAGTTCCTGTCACATGCTTACCTGACATGGGGATCTCTGGCTCCCTAGAAGCCAGAGATACAGATACGGGTTGGATCGTGTGAGCCTGTAGGGCTGCAGTTCGTATCACCACAGCCAGAATCATGGCCCGTAGATTCTACAGGATTCCCACATCTGAAGGGCAGTCTAGCCCCCGAGCTACACACATTTAATTTCCAGCAAGTAGATCCTAGGCAGTCTTGCCTAACAGTTGGAGCAAGAATCTGGTCTACCAGTTACAGCTAGGTCCAGACTGTAGGGTAGGTGGTGGGGTGGAGCAGAAGCAAAGCCAAGGAGCCAGGAGTCAGAAGCCAAAGCCTAAGCATAAAGCTTAATTGGAGTCATAGTCAGAAGGGAAAGCTAAGCATTTGAGCCAGAAGTCAGAAAGAAACTGGGAGTGGAGCAAGTAGGGGGTACAGGCTGGGGATGAAGTAAGGCTAGAAACAGGAGAAAGCACAGCTGTGAGGTAGGAAAGTGTTGAGCAACCAGTTGATTTTCTCGTTCTTTTTTTTTTCTGACATTTTATGGTACAGCAACCCCAGCCTGTGAGGATATGACTACCACTTTACTGCAGCTTTAACAGGTTCAAAAATCTACATCTTACCCGGCCATGTATTCCTAAGAAAACCCCAGTAGTTCCTTTTTTCATGGTACCCACATTTTCCTCAGTACTCACACCAATCCCATCAGATAATATTCACATAGAGGTATCTCCATTCTTCATAAAGAAACTTTCTTTCTGTATAATTCCCTCCACATTGCCATAGCAAGTGTCCAACAGTTTCTTTAACTTTGCATGTCTCGCTCAACTCATTTTTATAAACCACTAGACTGCTGCTGCTGCTATTGAGTTTAGACATCAGCCCCCTGACTCCTGCAGTCAGTCTGGTGGTGCAGTTAATCAGACAATTTCTTGGATCCACAGCCTGCATCAGGTTGCACAGAGATTGGCTGTGCTGCAGGTTGGTCTCCTGACAGGACTTAAATTTTATTTGTGGTCGATCATACTTCAAGAAGAAGCTGGTTTCATTCCGATCTATCTGATTGAGGGTTTAGTCCATATGAAAAGCACTTAGCACTTTGCATCAACATTTTTGTTGTCCTGTATATATCTTAGACAAAATAAATTAATAAATAACCCAACTCTTCTAATGTGCAAAACCTGGCTAGAAGGGGCTGCACTGCCAGACATTGGCTGTGGAATACCCATAAGGGGGTTTTCACAGTCAGGTGGCAAGAGGGAGATGAAAATGATAATGCTGATGAACTTACAGACATTTCGTTTTGCAGACAGGGAAACTGAGATGGGTGACAAGTTGTGAAAAAGTAGAGAGGGATAGAATGCATGTTTTTCAAATCCTGATCCAGTCCCCTCTTCAATGGACTGCTGTGGCTCCCTTTATCATGACTAATCAGAGCTATTTTTAAAGCATATGAAAATGTATGACAACTGTGACAGCTTTTTTACCAAACAGGAGTACAATACCAGTCAGGTAACAAGAAAATGCTAATATATATTTTAAAATCAAATCTGTTGTAAAAGAGTTTTGTCCTGTGATGCCAAAGCTATGAAACCTCAGATCTTCAACACATATCCACATGTGCACATTCAGAATTGCACAGGGACTACTCCTAGCATTCCAGAACTCCACGCAGCTGCAAACAGCTGCTATTTATAAATAGATAAATAAAATTTTCCACCCACACACCAAATGCAGAATTTTCACAGCCAGCCAATGACACATTTCAGCACCCACATCTTATGACCTATCTGAAAACAGCAGTGTCAAATCACCAAAAAGGAAAATTGTTGCTGAATGTCTCTCTTCCTTTTGATTTTAGTGAGGGTGGTTGGTAGCTTTTACGAGCAGGTCTTGGAAGTTTCAAGGAGAGGAAAAAATGCACAAATATGTTTCCAGGTGTGCAACCATCCTTTAGGTTTTAATTTGATGTAACATACTTCAATACATTGCAGTAAGCAGAGTACCATTAACAATAATACTACTGGTACAAAATCTCTAATTTGGGCAGGGTTAGTGAACCATAAGAATCTGCAAAGCCCCTGAGAATAACGTCTCAGTAGTTACGACCAACTTTCTCTCCTCTGAGTTTCCCCTTGTTTATTAGTGGTTGGCTTTGTTGCTGAGCTTTGTCACAGACTATTAGCCTGTGGCAATGGGAGCTGCTGTGCAACTTCACTAAGTCACAGATTACTAAAAAAATGAGTGTGTAAATATATATAAATGTACATGCTTTCATATGTTGGTTGTTGGTGTCAAAATATCTGAAGCATCTTGTTGCATAACTATGTTGTTACTTTTTTCAGTATAATGAGGAAAATGAGATCTGTATGAGACAATGCCCAATGTATTAAGCCTGTGACAATGGAAATATTAAAAAATGCACCTTAATTATTTAAAACCTGCAAAATCACTGTAGCATCACTTTTCAACTGATATACTGCACAAAATGGCAAATTCCTACTTTAAAAAGAACTTTGCTACTGATGAGATTAGGTGTCGGCCTTTGCCAGGGATAGCATGCTATGCCCTACTCATCTGCAGGGAGAAATAGCAGGAGCCAGGACTTTGCCTGCCTTGTGCCTCTACCCATCAACTTGCTACTAGGCCAACAGGGCCTGCTCTTTCTCATGGAGTGACACCTGAGATGTGGTAGTGCCCCCACAGCCACATAAGGAGTAGAGGAAGGGCTCTTCTTTCTCCCCTGTATAGACTCATAAGAACCATCAGGTCACAAATGATGTTAAAACAGGTTTAAGTTTTTTCCACTGTTGAATAAAATTGAATGTGATGGTTTTGATGTCAGCATCTTTTTCCAGACCACTCCTCACAACTGAAATGACTTTTCCAAGGGTTGGTGATAGCCCACACTCTCTCAGAGCATTGCTATTAAATTAATGAGTAATGAAATAGTTAATATGTGGAAATTGTTTATGTCACTTTTAGCTTCCAGAGGTAACATTCCATTAAAATGAATGGGAATGTTAGTGCCTTTTAGAATTATTGTTTCAAGCTGTCTACCAAAGTTAGAGTTGTCTGTGCAATGCAGTATTGTCATAATATGCAGATATTTTCTAACTGCTGAGTATTGATTTTGCTTAATAACATTCTATCAGTGTAGTGTCTTTTTGTATGTAGTATAGAGATATATATGGAAAATATGCATTTATTTTATTAGTTTCGGAGGAGTAGCCATGTTAGTCTGCTTCAGTAAAAAAATGAGGAGTCCTGTGACATCTTAAAGACTAACAAATTATTAGAGCATAATCTTTGTGGTCTGAAGCCCACTTTGTCAGGTGCATGAAGTGGAAACTTCAGTTTGCAGGGATATACACACATGTGAAGCTGAAAGTATTCCATTACTATGCAGAGGACCAGTGCTAGCGAGGCCAATTCAATCAAGATGGATGTGGCTTTCTCCCAACAGTTGATGAGAATATCAAAAGGGAAGAAATTACATTTTGTAGTGAGCTAACCATTTCCTATCTCTATTCAGACCCAGTCTGATAGTGGCAAATTTTATTTTATAAATGTTCCTTCTTATTATTCATCAAGTTGTTTTATCTTCTGTCAAAATGTATTTCTCGTAAATAATTCTCAGAAATCAGTCTGAAGCTTTTGTAAATATCTTCATTTTTTCCTCTTAAAAATACACATAATACTTGGCATATTCCCCAGGACCCTCTACCAACTTTGCTTCCTATTGGTTCTCAAAGCAGTTTAAACACACATCCGATTATTCCTTATATTAGCAGCTGTTTCTAAATAAGAAAAAAATCAATAGATGTTAGACTGAGAGAGGGTCTTTCTATTCACACTCACACGGATTATCAGCATGCAAAATCAGTTCCACTCCAGCGTCTTTCAATTTTCACTCTAACAGCGGAAACAAAGGAAGCATTCACAGCCAGCACACATGTGACATGGGTCAGTCTAATGGCTCTAGAGCAGTTCAGTGAAGCATTAATGAATTTAGAGAGATGTCAGCACTATGCTGCTAGAAACTAATCTACCCTGGGGTAAGTGCTTTTTACAAGTAACCTTCCTCTCAAATAACCACCCAAGAAACTAACTGAAATCTTTTCTTTTCACATTTGTTTTCCATCAAAACGCTATCAATATTTCCTTTTGAAAGCCATAGTTGACTTGTCACTTGATACATTACAGTAGGAAGTTACATAAGTCCAGGTCACACCTCAAATCCTTCTCCCTAAGTGTACCCTGAGGTGTCCAAATGAAATGTCAGATGCTCCAGATATCAGACATTTGAAAATTATTCTTGCCTGTGGTCTCCATCTCCTCTAGTTTCCTCATACAATTGGTCTGAGTTCGTGATTGAAAGCGATAGCCTAGTCAAAATCTCGCATAGAAAAATATGAAACCCACATCATAAGTATAAAACTTCTCATAGCATGTTAATCCTATCCATGCATCACACCCATGCATCCCAGTGCTTGCCTCTTCTGAACTCAGCTACAAATACATGTTGGCTGTGTCTAGACTGGCAAATTTTTCTGCAAAATCATGTGATTTTGCAGAAAAACTTGCCAGCTGTCTACACTGGCCACTTGAATTTCCAGAAAAGCACTGACGATCTCATGTAAGATCGTCCGTGCTTTTCCGGAAATACTATGCTGCTCCCGTTTGGGCAAAAGTCTTTTTCCGAAAGACTTTTGCGCAAAAGGGCCAGTGTAAACAGCACAGTAGTGTTTTCCGCAAAAAAGCCCCAATCACGAAAATGGCGATCGGGGCTTTTTTGTGGAAAACCGCGTTTAGATTGGCCACGGCCGCTTTTCCACAAAAAGTGCTTTTGCGGAAATGCATCCTGCCAATCTAGACGTACTTTTTTGAAAATGCTTTTAACGGAAAACTTTTCCGTTAAAAGTATTTTCGGAAAATCATGCCAGTGTACACGTAGCTGTTCTGTCTATCCTGTATGTTACAGGCAGAAACATAGCTACGGGTGGGCCTGAGTGGGTCACGGCCCACCCACCTGGCATCTAGGCTCACCGAAATCAGGACCGGAGTGTCCCGAATCCATAGGCTAGGACTTCTGACACCAGCTGCGTGTCCATCAGCTTGCTTCCCCCTCTCCACACACACACTCACACATGCTCCCTCGTACTGCTCAGCAAGCAGCTCTACCACATTGTTCTCCTGCTGGTGCCATGCACTATTGTCCTAGTCTCTGACCCCAATGCTAGCCCTGTGGAGAGGGTGTCTCATGGGGGAAAATCTGGGCAGTGCTAGCCTCTGCGGGCAGGAGAGTGAAGCAGCAGGGCTGCCTGCTGAGCAGTAAGAGGGCATGGGGGAAGGTAGGTTCTCCCTGTCCCCTTTTGCCAAAGCCCCATGTCCCTTATGTCTCCTTCCTGTTTCTCTCCCCCACTTCTCCTGCCCCATCTTGCCATGGAGAGGTGTGCCTCATGGGGGAAGGTCTGGGTGGGCCTAGCATTGGATTTGGAAACTAGGACAGCAGTGCATGGCACACACGCAGGAGAAGGGACACCGAGCTTGTGTTGAAAGGGGTGATGCAGGGGTGGCAGGTATAAGAGGCAGGGGAAGGTAATGCCTTCCCCAACTGCCAGCCCAGCACTACTCTCCTTCAACGCAACTCCCCAAGCCTCCCAGGCTGTCTGGGCTTCATGGGTGCACCCTGCCACCTGTGTGCCTCAGGTACATGCTGATTACTAAGAGAGGAATGGGGAAAGGCAGGTTCCCCATTCCTCTTGTCCCTTCTCCCCGTGGCACTGGGGATCCCCAGGCACCCAGATCCATTTTGCCCCCTTCCCCTTCATGCCCCTCTCCCCGTGGCACTGGATCCCTCCTGCACACCTGCCCCCTTCTCCCCCTGAACCCTCCAATCCTCTCCCCTTACCTGCCCACCTAAAAGCTGGGCCCACCTACTTTTTCTGTCCTAGCTATGCCACTGGTTACAGGGTAAGCTGGGCTCATTAGGGGATAAGGTTTAGGATCTGGCCTGCAGCTCCCTGAGGGGACTTACGGTGGCAGCCCACAGGTAGCACCAAGAGTCTGACAATTCACACAGGTGACCCTGCACCATTTAAGTGAGAGGGGCTTTTCCATTGGCTTAAGTGGGCACTGAATCAAGTCTACAGTGAAGGAAGTAGGGAGCAGGAAGTGATGGAAGGCTGTTCAGGAATAGTATCCTGGAAAGAACTGTACTGGGCTTATGAAGAAAAGGAGGCCTGGGAGTGGAGCTCACAAATTGGTCAGCCTGATGATGACTGGATACCTAAGAAAAGGAGGGCACCCTTATACCTTTGATTGAGCCTCCTGGATGAGACAAGTGAACAATCCTGCACGAAGGTCAGGCCCACTGACAGGGAGGCAAAAGGGGCAACTATCCCATGGTCTGGTGATTCAAAGAGGCCTAGGGCTCCAGGCCCTGGTCTCTGCTACTGCGGTAGCTGCGACAGCCAGAACCCCAGCCCCTTTAAATCACTGCCGGAGCCTCCCACGGTGTGCTTCAGTGACTTGGGCAGTATGTTCTGGACAGCGTTGAAGTGGGGGTTGCAGCCCAGGCAGCACCAAGGGTCAGCTGCCCCGGCTCTGCCCCTTCTGCCCAAGGCTCCTTTCAGAGCCTCCACACACACCTTGCCTAGGAGCCTGGCAAGGCTGTCGCTTCACCTGACAAAGGGGACTGAGCCCTGAGCTCTGTCATAGAATTTAAGGCCAGATGTGACTACCAGATCTGTAGTCTGCCCTCTTCACCAATCCTACAAACACACTCATAAATTTGTCCAGCTCTCTCGTAAAGATAATTGTGTTGTTTGCCTCCACAACTCCTACCGGGAGGCTGTTGCAGAATCTCACTCCTCTGAAGGTTAGGAACCGTCTTCTAAGTTCAAGACTGAATTTTATTAATGGACAGTTTATACCCATTTGTTCTAGTGCCTACACAGTGCATTAACACTCGACCCTCTCTGGGATTTCTGGAGAGCAGTCATATGTCCCCTGAGTCTTCCTTTTGCTAGACTAAACAATGCAAACTCTTCCAGTCTCCTCTGATAAAATAAGCCCTCCATTTCCCTGATCATTCTGTTAGCTCTTCTTTGCACTTTTTCCAGTTTGTATTCATCTTTCTTAAACAAGAGTGACCAGAACTATACACAGTATTTCAAATGAGGTCTTACCAATGCTTGTACAATGGCATCAACACTTCTCCATCTCTACTAGAAATGCCTCACCTGGCACATCCTCAGATCATATTTGCCTTTTCTTTACAACCACACTGCATTATGTTGGCATAAAGGGATTAAGCCCAAAGGACTGAAAGCAATTGTGAAATCCTGCTGTCTAAGGAATAACTGTTTCAGGGAAGGTCAAAGTATTTGCTTATGATTTGTTATGACTTTATAAATCAAACACCAAGAGGCAGAACATGGACATTGAAATCCTGGAAGCATAGAAGTGTAGGACTGGAAGGGACCTCAATATGTCATCCAGTCCAGTCCACTATGCTAAAAGCAGTACTAAGTAATAACTGGACCATTCCTGGCACACGTAAGCTATTCTAAAAAACTTCTAACGATGGAGATTCCACAACCTCTCTAGGAAAGTTGTTCCAGTACTTAACTAACCCAACAGGAAGTTTTTCCTAACGTCTAACCTAAACCTCCCTTGCTGCAATTTAAACCTATTGTTTCTTGTGCTATCCTCAGAGATGGGGGGGGGGGGGAGATCACTCTCCTCCTGCTAAAAATCTTTTATGTACTTGAAAACTGTTATCATGTACCCCCTCAGTCTTTTTTTTCTTCAGACTAAACATGCCCAGTTTTTTTCAATCTTCTCTCATGCTTCTAGTCCTTTAATCATTTTTGTTCTTTCTCTAATTTGTCCACATCTCTCCTGAAACATGGCATCTAGAATTGGATGGACTATTTACCAGTATCATAACAGCGCACTTAAAATATTGTCTTCCATCGCCAGACCAGATGTTATATTACCTCATTCATCACACTATAGGGTCCTGAGCAAAACAGAAGCACTGGAAAATAACATTTCATAAATGTTTCTTACTGTATGTGCCTTTCCCCTCTTCCACATCTTCTCTTAGGCTATGTCTACACTGCAGGGAAAAGTTGGAAAAAAGATACCCAAATTGAAAATCGCAATTTGCATATCTTTTTCCACTTTTCTTCTGAAAGAGGCTTTTCCGATATTTGGCCCATCTACATGGGGCTAAATGTCAGAAAAAACCCTCTTTTGTAACATCCTTTCTTCCTCATAGAACGAGGTTTACAGGGATGCCAAAAAAACATGTCTGCTTTTCAAAAAAAAATTCGGAAAAGCAAACACATTCCTTGGATATTCTCGTATCCCGGAAAATCTCTGCAGTGTAGACATAGCTTTAACCTGTTTTCTTTCCTTCTTTTTTTCAGAGTTATAGTTCTCAGATGAATATAAATACTGGAAAATATTGGAAAACAGAAATATTTATTTCATGCCATAATTTATTATATGATAACTTAAAATACATTAAGGAAAATATCCACCATCTCCATAAGGTTTTTTTTTCTAATTTTTGTTTTTGCTTAATGCAGGATGTCATTTTCTTATGGCCATTTCTGTCTCCTTTTTTCCTCCCGTTCACGTATCCTGAGCAGAGGATCAGGCCCATGTAAATGAATATGCCTCATACAGGTTTGTATAGAAATTCCTTCTAATAGAATGTAAAGACAAATACCAGCAGGAACATACAATTAAATGCATACCTGTAATTTGGGGGTACATATTTACACAGAATATATGCAATATTTTGTCTCATGTACCCATATTGTTTTCTAACTTCAGCCTCCCTGTACTGATATACTCAAAAGTGATTTTTCTCTTTTTGTCTTTATCTATCCAAACTGAATTGGCAACAAACAAAAAATCTATTTCTCAGTACTACCTCGGAGTACATGTACAGCCATCAAATACATCCTACATTGCTGTTAGATTTGCAATAAAGGAATGCTTCCATCAGATGGTTCTTATCAACAAAATTAAACAGGAATGATAAATGGCTTGCTAATATTCTCCTGTGAGGGAGTTTTTAAATGGGTCACGTTGTTCTTCTCTTTACTGATAACCAAAAATAGAAGTTATTATATCAACAGTGGTTTGAGAATAATGAAACATTATCTGGTATGGTCTATATGTTTAATTGAAAATAAAGGCTACACAGATGCAAAGATTGAAAATTATTATAATTTCATTTTTTATTTTTCTAGATCCACATCCGCAACAATAAAAATGTAGCCAGAACCTTGATTACAGAAACCTACTCCCTATACTTCGAAAATGAAAAAAAATAAGTGTCCATTGTGAGAGCATAGTATTGCTAAGCTTCCTTCTCCCTCTTTGTAGTCCTGTGTGCCAAAATCTATGCCACTGTAAATTGGTGCAACTCCACAGATTTCAATGATGAAGCTCCAGTTTGCACCAGCAAAGAACTCGGCTCCATTAGTTTGCAGCCAAAGTCGCCTCAAGAACTAAGAAAGGGAGTGTAATATAAGTAAAAATACTAATAGTGTATTTCTTAAACACTTAAATCAAATACACAAATCTTAAAGGAGCTAAGGGTACATCTAAACTACATGCCTCTGTCGGCAGAGGCATGTAGATTTGTTTGTTCAGCAAAGGCAAATGAAGCCGCGATTTAAATGATCGCGGCTTCATTTACATTTACATGTCTGCCGCGCTGAGCTGACAAACAGCTGATCAGCTGTTTGTCGGCTCGCGCGCTAGTCTGGACATTCCCCCTGTCGACATCAAAGCCCTTTGTCGGCAGCCCCGGTAAATCTCATTCCACGAGGAATAACAGGGCTGCCGACAAAGGGCTTTGATGTCAACAAGGGGAACGTCCAGACTAGCGCGCGAGCCGACAAACAGCTGATTAGCTGTTTGTCGGCTCAGCGCGGCAGCCATGTAAATGTAAATGAGGCCGCGATCATTTAAATCGCGGCTTCATTTGCCTTTGCTGATTTGTCTAATCTACATTCTTCTGCCAACAGAGGCATGTAGTCTAGACACAGCCTAAGAGATAAGTAATACAAATTGAACACAATCTCATTTGATACTGAACTATCTAGCAAATGCACAGCTGCATCTTAACAGCAACAAACACCAACTGCTCACAAACTCCAAAAAAATATCATGACCATCTAGCACCCACAAGACAAATATGTAGGCCATTCAGTACTTGCCAGCACCTCAAGGAGAGTTATTGACATTTATCTGCTCATGTTTAGGAAAAAGGGAAATGAAAGCCCTCTTACACAAGAAATTCACTCCTGAGAGAAAAGTCCTGCTTAAGACAGTGCTCAGGCAGTACCAAGTGTTAAGATTCTAGCCATAAGTGGCCAGCAGAGAATTTCTCTGGCACAGAAATGGCTCCTGCTCCAGATGTGTTCCCACCCTCAGCAGACACTCCAGTGGAGGGAAAGTTTTGGGAGAAGCCTAGTGACTTTACCCCATTCTGCCCTACGCTGTTCGGAATCACACAGCAGCCAGCCAGTGAAAATAAGGGAGCAATAACCATCTCCTTGATGGCCCAATGCCACCACCATCTTCTATACTAAGCAAAGCTTGGACGCAGGAGAGATCAGAATGATGCCCACAGCCTTAAAAGAAGGTTTATGTGGGACTTAAGTAGCACACTAGCCTTATTTGGGATCTCTGCACAGTGGGGAATTTCTTCCAGAGAAGGAAACTAATAAAATCTGCACATTAAATCCACTTCTTATGGGGGAACAGTGCTTGTTAATGTCACCACTGTGCAACTGATATGTGTTTGAAAGTCATAGGGAAATGGAAGTGTTGAAAGACTAACTATTTAAGGCTTCTTTTTTCTATTTATATGCATTTTATTCCCACAGATCCCAGCAGTCTGCAGCGCAGGGACAGTCAGAGAGATTTTGGGTTCTACTAAATTAGTAGTTAGTGTAAGTCTCAAGGTAGGTTAGAAGAGCTAAATTAAATCCTCAGGTGAGACCTAGAGAATTTGAATAGCAGAGATATTTAGAGATGATCTAATTGTGCCTGGAAATAAGGGATTACATGGCCACCGGTAAGGTGCAGGAGTTACAGGAGATTGTGCTGGTATGAGAGCA
The DNA here is from genome assembly GCF_052426305.1 of Pelodiscus sinensis. Taxonomy (NCBI): domain Eukaryota; kingdom Metazoa; phylum Chordata; order Testudines; family Trionychidae; genus Pelodiscus; species Pelodiscus sinensis. Next base: position 63,796,570 of record NC_143053.1, on the reverse strand, counting down.
AAACAGGGCTCTGTGTGAAGAGAAGCCAGCACAGAGGACAAGTCTCATTGACACAACCAGTAGGCTAGGAATCAAAAAGGTCTAGACAGCTTTAGTAATAGAGATGTAGCCATGTTAGTCTGGTCTTGCTGAAGTGGGTCTGGCCCACGAAAGCTCATCACCTAATAAACCATCTTGTTAGTCTTTAAAGTGCTGCATGGTCCTGTCTTTTGTTAAACAGCTCTAGGAATTAGCTATGGGAATGATGGGATTTGGAGCGGGGAGAGGATGCCTACTGCTGGGAGTGACATTTAAAGAAAAACAGGGAATTTGGAGGGGGTGAGAGAGAAGGGCTGTCACAGATTACTCTGATTTCTGTATATGAGGGGTTGTTGTTCCTCACTATGATTTCTTATATCTCTAAGTATGAGTCAGAGGTGCCTCTTGTTATTGTTGTTTTCTAAAGCTAAGGAATGAATCATTAAATATAACACTTCTCACCACAGTAAGTGCAAGCATGGGTATTGTTTCTTTAAAATTGTATTCAGAAGCTAGACAGAAGGGGCCTGGACAAGGTTTTGAGCAGGTGCTCTGCAGTGAAGCTGAGAACAAGAAAGGGAGTGAATAGTTGTATGGATAATATTGTTTTCTATATTCTAATAGAGTTTCTTGTTCAGTGTTAAAAGAAAGCAACTCTTTATGATTCTTTACTGTAATAAATCATTCCAGTATATAAGCACTATCTCCATTCTCATTCCTAGTTCTGAAACTACCAAAAGTAGGTGCTAATTGTCGTGGTTGCTTGTGTATTATAGCTTTACACTAGGAGCTGGTCTCAGACTTGAAACAATTAAATTCTATTTTCACTCTCGCACAAGGTTCTGAAAAGGTTGAGGGAGCAGTAATGATAAAGCTGGCCAGAAAATAAATAACACAAAAAATCACAGCTATATTACTTGATGACTGATGGAAAAATGTGACATCAATATTACTTGCTGCATACTATTTGATCATTTATAACAGCCAGTCAATAACGAAAAATGTAATTTGTGATTAATTTACGTGTGGAAAAAATACTCAAAAATCCTCATTGAATTATTCACTGGGGAAAATTTATAACAGGTCTGCTTTATAAACAAACAAGACTAGCAGCTGAAAAAGCTAACTTAAATATGTTGTTGACAAAGGTCAAATTTATTTTGTGTGAGCATTGTTTTCGTTTAGCTAATTCTATTTTGGCATTAAAATAGATTTGATAATAAATCTCCTGGGGCTATAGTTGTGTTTTGAAATATTTTCATGAAGGGAAGACAAAAGTTTAAAAATACCATGTTTAAGACCAAGACTGAAATTAATAATCCTTTCACATTTTGTGGCTCCTTCCTGATGTAAGTGTTAATCATCCTACTGCAGTAGGTCAATCTCCACTATAGAAATGCTTCAGATAATCTTCAGTGGCATTTCCTAAGCCATCCATAACAATGTCTAAATCAAGATTTGGAAGGAACGGACAAGGCTTAGACAACAATATACCATTTATTTTCCAAAAGCAGCTGACAGAAGGAAATTGATATAAAATTAATTAACTCATTAGAATAGTAGATCACATTAAAAATTAAAAAACAGACTGCTTGAATGGTTTAGGGCTAGCATGAGGTTAACATCAGTTTCTCGGTTAGGTGTGTCAGTGTTCTAATCTATTGCTCCAATTACAGAAAGGTTCATGAGTACAATATACTGGCATGATCATGCTCAGATAAACTTATATGTTACTATCTACATTGGAAAAATACAATGGAGCAGTTCACGTTCTCTCATTGAGATTTGGTTTGATATACTTGAAGGCTGGTGTAACTTGTTTCATTAAGAGACTGGTTGGCAGAAGACAGTGCTATAAACACATTCTGTTTAGGAAGTTGTGTTAGTATCTAGTCCAGAAACTTAGCAAGCACATTAATGAATCAAGGATTTCCCATGTCTCAACAGGAGATTTCTTAAAAATTGGGCATCTGTATGCTCACCATCTAATTGCCAAACTAGGCTCCTTAGTATACAGTACTTGTAAAACTGATCTCTGTTTCTCCAAATTTACAGTATCTGTAGCCTTATAAAATTGTGATTTTTTTTTAACTCAACATGCTAGAATCAGTAACTGTGCCTCCCAATATAATACAATTTCCTTTCAGTCATGTATTAAGGCAGAGTTTTAATACCCTATGTTCCCCCATAGGCTAATCAGCCATACTAAAAGGAGCAGGAGGCATTTTGGCAGATGCATTTTTTTCCTCTACACCAAGTGTAGCACCACAAAATGTGCTCTTTTTATTTTGAGAAATAACAGGTGTCAAATGACTTGATGGATTTTCCTAATCTACGATAAAGGAACTGTGGTATAATTTTTCAGAATGAATGAACTTTTAGTGATATAAAACCTCACTGCAGCCCTGCCTCATTTGTTGACAAGTGCCTTTGTGTGCAAATAATAGAGGGCCAGGTTGTACCTTCTGACACTTGCCCAAATTGACCTATCCCTGAAGAGGGTGTTGCCTACACTCCACTCTGTGTCTGGCTGGTAGAAGAGAGTGAGAGCAGACTCACTGCTATCCCCTTGCAGGTGGCAGCAGTCCTTGCATCTTATAATAGTCTTCGTATTGCATTTTGCCTCTTCTCTGCATCAGGGGAGCAAGGAAGTCTCCTTACATCCTCGTCTGACCACCATGTGTAGTTAGCCAATGGCCAGACATGGTTCATCCCAAATCATGTTGTTTCCTAAGGATTATGGTGACATTTGTATACGTTATGTTTCTGCAGTGCGGCTATGTTCTAATTGTGAGGACATATAAAGTGACATGCAGTTAAAAATCATTCTGGGGAAATCCCCTTTTTGATTGTGAAATGATACAGTCAGTACAAATGGTGGGCGATAAAATTAGATTCCATTAAATGAGGGATCTGAAGGGCTGTAATGTATCTGAAAAGGATGTGAAATACCTGTAGTGTTTGTCTTCTAGATACGGTATATTCAAAGTTCTGAAAACTTTTTTCTTATATCTTAAAGGCATCCCCCTTCTGGAATCTGTTGCAATACGCCCTAAGGAGTTTTGAGGGAGAGCTCCATTACTGGATTGCCTAAACTAAATGTTTGTATTTGTCTTTCAAAAAGATTCTGGGTATATTCCATTTCTTGCCCAATAGGTGCATCGTTTCAGCTTGAGGCAAGCTTCTTGCAAACTGCCATACCAGTCCTCCTCCTAAAGAGATAACCAGGATCAGACATTGTAATTTTTGTAAAAGAATTGACTTAAAGCAGTAACCTGGGATCAAATTCAATCCCATACAACCTCTCTAAAGACAGTGAAGGCTCGCTTTGGCATCTGGATCTCAGATTTCACATGAATGTCATTACTGAATTCCCTAGTGACTACTAAGCAGCAGCTGCTGAAGCAGGCAAATTTGCAGCTGAATCTGGCATTCATTTGTGTTCTAAATCACTCATCCCCCCCCCTTCCCTCCCCAGCAATCTCTTTCTGCTGTTTGCCGCTTTCACCCACTTTAGGGGAAAATTTCAAAACTGGGAGGCAGACCATGGCTATTGGAGAATACATGTGCAAATATGTGTCTGCATTTCCTGTGTAAATATCCAATGAAGTCAACTACTGTAATATCTTATATCTGAGTGCATACATGAGTACAAGCCAGCTGCCAGGGTTGAAATAGTGATGTTTTAATCCATTTCCCTCTAAGGCATTTTCAACAATTTCTTTGAGGCAGAAACTATCTTTTTATTCTGAGTTTGTACAACACCTAGCTCAGTGGGATCCAGGTCTATGGATGGGGCTAATAGGGGCCACAGTAATACAAATAATAATGAATACAAAAGACATGTAATCATGGAGAACTCTGTTAACTGTAGGTGCTATTATCAACCATTCAACAGGCTCCTTGTGATTGGCAGGTTAGGCTTTGAAATGTGATTTTAACTCACATGGTAAATTTTTGCCTACCCATAAGCAGAGGTCATCAGCTCCACGGCCCCTTAGGCTAAGTCTACACTGGTACTTTATGATGCTCTAACTTTCTGGCTCAGGCATGTGAAAACACACACACAGACTCATCTGAGTGCAGCAAGTTACAGCGCTGTAAAGCGCCAGTGTGAACCAGGCTACAGCCATGGGAGCTGCACTCCCCTTCTTTAGGTGGATACCTAGAGCCCTGGGAGAACTTTCTCCCAGTGCTCATGCCATGGCCACACTTTCAGTTGAAAGCACTGCTGTGGCTCCGCTTTAAACTATAAAAGTGTCGTCAAAGCTTTAGACACAATGGGCACCATTTAAAAACTCTACATTTACTCTCTGAATTTACTGAGGTATTTGGAATATTTTCCATTCTAAATATGGTTGGAACCGTCTGGTCCAGCATCCTCTGAACCTGACTGGTCTTGGATGAGGAATTTTTCGGGACAAGAAGAGGACATTTCAGGACCTCTGCTGAGGGCCCCTCTTTGCCCCCACAGAGGCTTACTGGCTCCCCCTGCAGCCCAGCTGAGCTGCGTCCCCCTCTTCCGCCCCCCTCCTACCACAGCCTAGATGAGCTGTGTGTTACTACCCCACATAGCACTGGGCACTCTCCCCCCTCCCTACAGCACACCGAAACATTGTAATCCTGGAACATCCATGGTCCTTCCAGACCACAGATATAGCCAGACTAGAGAGTACTAGTTTATATAGGTGCAACCTGTATAAAGAATGTTTCACATAGCAAGTAAAAGCAAGTGCCACAGTGAGCGTCTATTGTAATAGCACTCAATGTAAATGAAGCCAGATTTCTGACACCTACCTGTTGTGGGCCTAACTATGGAAATTAGTCTCTTTCTCATTCTAATAAAATTCATGTTTGTATTCATCTCATCTTCCCCTATATAAACTATAATCTTAATCTTGAATTCACTGAGCTCTCAGACTTGTAGTAATAATCATAATCCCCCAGAGACCTGAACAAACAACCCTGATTTTCATCCATGGCTTTGATTTGTATATCAAAATTTTTTGTTCATCCTAGGTTTGGTTCCAAGTCTACTCTTCCATACAAGTAATTTTCATTAAGACAGCAGGAGCTTTCAGGCATTACAGTCATGGGTCCAAGCCCTGAATGGAGGCTCATTTCTCTGTCTTCTCATAGTTATGATATCATGGACTGTTCCACAAGAAAGAAAGAACTGGCAACCTGCTCCTCCAGCTGCGGACTGGTGACTTTCAAGCATTGTAAAAATGACAATCAATAATATGTCAGTTTAAATAGGTGGTGATTTACAGTAAAATATACATGGCAGGTTTTTATTGTATAAGAACTAGAAGGGACACTCCAACCAACTAGAAAGGTAGGAAAACATTTTAAACATTTTGTGAGGGATAATGCGACCTGACACAAATACACTCAGTGACATTTTAAGATCAAATAGCCTGAGCAACAAGTACATGTACTTTATGGCCACATATCTGAGTCAAAACTGACAGGTTCTACTTGATCTGTAAACAAACTGGCCAACCTGATATGTGCTAGACATTTAGTTACAGGCTCCAGAAATGAGTATCTGGAAACTTTATGTATAGTCAAGGACTGATTGTATGTGTAAATCTGACTCCAAATCAGCTGATTGTCCTAGTGATATTTCTTAATACGGTACATAGAACTGCTTTTATAAAGTTATTTTTTCCTCATTCAATCCCTGCTTAGCCAGTGTCAGTGTAAGTGAATTATTTGCCAAGAAAAAAATAGAATGTTTCTGCTTTTGAATATAAAGCAAGATATGTCCAGAGATAGAAAAGACTGTTTGGAGACAACATTTAAGAGAGAGATTCCAAAGAACAAGAAGATAAATGTAAGACATTCAGAACAGACTAATAAAAAAGGAAGCACTGAGAATGGTAGGCCATATAGGGAGATTTTTAAATGCTCAAAATTGACAAGAAATATACCAAATCTCAGGCATAGTGTATAGGACCAGGATACTGATGCTGAGGTAATAAGGGATCAACTGAAGAACAAAGCCAGAACTGTGTTCTGAAAATAAAACAAAAGAGATGCATGAAGAGGGAATTGCAAAAAATGTACATGGGCAGAAAGTCATGCAAGACAGATAAGAGGACCTTGGAAGGGTCTCAGTAGTGGCCAGCATACCACAAAAGAATCTTAATGATTTTTCTGGAAAAAAGTGGTATCTTCTGAACAAATCACTGAAAAAGTATCTTAAAAGTTCCCTTCAAAAGGCATCAATTTAAGCATATTAATTCAGTCTGTCCCTCACTAGTCTTGTAAAACACCATTTCTTCTGAAAAGGAAATGAGGAATTTTCAGACAACATTAACTGTTGGTATGTGAACACATGACCAAATACTGTTACCTATTGGGTCATTTTGAAATCATCTATTCCCTGGTTCAGAAATAGGTTTTAAGCATATGTTCAATGTTAACAAAGTATTTGTTTAAGTGCTTTGGTGAACTGGGGCCACAATGATCTCATGCTGCTAGATCAAAATTCATTATATAAAATATTCCAAAGAACAAGATGAGAAATGTGAGAAATTAAGGACAGACTAATGAAAGAGGAAGCACTAAGAATGGCAGGGTAGTTCAGAGTTCCATACATATACAGTTACACTGTATACCAACAATACATTCATTATGATAATATTTTATTCTGGGAATGATGCTCCTGCTTGGAGAATAGATGTTTTTACTTTACTGGAAAAGAAAATGGTCACAAAACACATAAGAGATAATGTGACTGGAACAGAATGTTTTCACAGAATAATTGACTCTTGTGGATATTAGATGTTGAAGTAAACAGATGATAGTCACTAGGTGTAAATTAGGCAACAAAATACATCATTGCTTATATGCTTTGGATCTGATCTCAATTTTGCATTTCAACTTTGTATAAATTTTACTATGCTGACATGATAAAGATACCAACAATTTTGTACATGCATGTTGTATTGTAAAATGCCAGGTCAGGCCATTGTTCAATCTGAATATTAAAATTTTTGGTGACAGGATACAGGAAACACATCTTTTAGAATGCCTTTTCTCCAAGATTTGGCCTTCTTAATTCTTCTAAAGCCATTTAAAATTACTTTTCATTCCTCAAACAGAAGCTGTTATGATTCAGAATATTGCCTCTGCCTGTAATTCCATATTTCAGCTAGTTTAAAAATCACATGCTATTTTTAACTTACCTGAAAAAAATGACAGATCGTTTTAAGGGTTAAATATAAGTATGTTCTATAATGCCTCTCCCTCCCCCCATCACTAATCTCATATGCTACATAATCCTGTTTTTTGCTTCAACTGTGGCCTTTATACTTTAAAATGTTGTTCTTGTTCTAAAAGTCATTCTGTAAAATGACATTGTGGGGCTCCGTGTTTATTGTTATTCAACATTTCTGTATTGAGTGTGCTTAGTTAGCAAGTATAAACGTTGAACTACTGGCTAAATTACTGCTCATGATTAGTAAGTTGATCAGAATCTGTTCCTCATCTCAGGATCTGAAAGTCAAACGGGGCTGTCTTGAGTGTACTTGGTAAAGCAAAGTTACTCATCCTGTGCAGTAACTGTCGTTCTTCGAGGTGGTTCCTGTGGGTGCTCCCCGTGGGTGCTCCACTGAAGGTGCTGGGCTTGCCCCGGTGCTACAGAAATGGAGACTTTTTTCTTGCTGTAGCAGTACCCAGCTGGGCCGCGCATGCACGGTGGCGTCTCACAGCATTCACATCACTCTGAGTGCGTGCGTGGTCCAGCTCCCGCCACTTCCTCAAGGCCGCCTCGGACTCTGGAAGACATAATGAGACAAAATGGACTCTGAAGTGGGGAGGAGGCTGGGTAGTGGAGCACCCACGGGGACCATCTCGAAGAACGACAGTTACTGCACAGGGTGAGTAACTTCGCTTTCTTCTTCGAGGAGTCCCTGTGGGTGCTACACTGAAGGTGACTGAGCAGCAGTACCCTATCAGCAGGAAGGAAGGAAAAATTTAACAGAGTCCCTATTTGTCTGCTGAAGATAGCACCGCTGATGCCACCGCGGCATCTGAGAGCCTACCCTGGTAGTGTTTAATGAAAGTGTCATGGGAGGACCAGGTTATGGCTCTGCATATATCTTTCAAGGGGACACCCTTAAGAAAGGCCATTGAGGTTGCAACCACCCTTGTAGAATGGGCTCAAGGCTGTATCAGAAGTGGCATATGTCTCCGAAGTGGGCCTCAGTTATACAGGTGATGATGAGTTTGCAAATTCGCTGAGATGATAACAGCAACCCTTTCGATCTGTCGGCCATGGATACGATTAGCTTGTGTGTTTTCCTGAAAGGTTTAGTCCAATCTATGTAGAACACTAGGGCTCTCCTAACATCGAGAGTATGCAAGGCCACCTCTCGTGGGGAGGTGTGTGGTTTTGGATGAAAGGAAGGAAGGACGATTGGTTCGTTCACATGAAGCTCGATGATACTTTAGGGATGAATGCTGGGTGAAGTGGTAATACTATATTGTCCTTACTAAATATTGTATAGGGAGGTGTCGCCGTGAAAGCCGAGAGTTCTCCCACTCTGCATGCTGAAGTAACTGAAGGGAAGAAGACCATCTTCATGGTTAATATTCAGAGTAGCACCATAACCAGTGGCTCAAATGATGGAGTAATTAAAGCTTTGCGCATGATGTTTAGGCTGCAGAGTGGGGGAGTGGGTTTTCGAGGAGGGCTTAGATTAATAAGGCCTTTGATTAATCTCTTTATGATTGGGTGTGCGAATAGGGAGATGCCCTCAATAGGTTGTCTGAAAGTGGAGATAGCCGCTAGGTGGACCTTAAGGGATGCCAGTGCTAACCCTGTTTGTTTTAGGTGGAGTGAGTAATCGAGGATGACTTGGAGAGGGGTCGATTCTGGGTGTTTATTGTGTGCTGTGCACCGGGAGATGAACCGATGCCACTTCGACAGGTAAGGGTTTCTGGTCATTTGTCGTCTATTATGAATGAGAATCTCTTTGACTTGCGAGGAACCAAAGGGCTTCCGAGGGATTCAGCTAAGTAGGAGCCATGCGGTCAGGTTCAACATGTGTATCTGGGGGTGTTGTAGAGACCCTTTGTTCTGGGTGAGAAGGTTTGGAAAGGTTGGAAGCGGGAACGGTGGCATTGGTGACATACGTCAGAGGAAAGGAAACCAATGTTGACGTGCCCACGCTGAGGCTATGAAGATGACCTTGACCCTGTCCTATTTCACCTTCTGTAGAACTCTGGGGATTAGGAGGTTGGTGGAAAGGTGTATAGGAGAGGCCCGTTCCAGCTGATGAGGAATGCATCGCCTAGAGAGCCCGGACCGAGTCCTGCCCTGGAGCAATATTTTCTGCATTTCTTGTTGTGGTGAGTGGCAAAAAGATCTATTATGGGAGTGCCCCATCGACAGAACAGAAGATGGAGGACTCCGTTGTGCAGGTCTCACTTGTGATCCTGGGCGAAATGTCTGCTGGGAAAATCCGCCGTGGCCTTTGTAGTTCCAGGTAAGTAGGATGCCACAGGTGTTACTGCATGGCGAATGCACCAATTCCAAAACTGAATTGCCTCCGAGCAAAGGGAGCGAGATCGAGTTCCCCCCTGGCGGTTCACATAGTACATGGTGGCAACATTGTCTGTGAGAATCCTCACTAGTGCCACAGATATGCTCATGAAAATGTTTGCAGGCATTGTATATTGCTCGAAGCTCGAGCAGATTTATATGGAGACATGATTCTGCTGGAGTCCACCGGCTTTGTATTGATATAGCCCCCATGTATGCACCCCATCCAAGGAGGGAGGCGTCGGCAGTGATGTGTTGCTGTTGGTGAAAGGGCACGCTGGTGAAGAGATTTTTTGGAGTCTCCACCATGTGAGCGATCTGAGGACGGATTGTGGAGGAGTTACTGACCTGTGTAAATCATGCTTGGAATAGTTGTATACTTGTGCCAGCCAGTGTTGAAGGCTGCGGGAATGTAGTCTGGTGTGGCGTACCATGTAAGTGGTGACGGCCATATGGCCCATAAGCCATAGGCAGTGATAATCTGAACAGTTGGGCTTTCCTGGACAATTCCTATAAGGTCCTGAATGGTATGGAACCTTTGGAGGAGTAAGAATGTCCTTGCTGAAATCATGTTCAGACTGGCAACGATGAATTCCAAGTCCTGAGCTGGAAGAAAAATGGACTTTTGATCATTAATGAGAAGCCCCAGAGTGTGGAAGGTGCATCTGACCACATCGACCATTCTGATCACCTCGGTACGAGTCCAGCCTTTGATCAGGCAATTGTCCAAATATGGGAATATGATTACTTCTTGGCGGCCGCAACCACCACCAGGATTTTTTTAGAATACACTGGGGGCGGATGAAAGAGCATTTGCCAGCTTTCTTTACCATTGCTGGGTTTGCATGCCAGTCAGGGTGCACTGAATAACAAACTGAAAATTCAGCATGGTGGTGACACCAGTTGTCTCCTGTATTATCAAGGGATAACGCAATCATATTCCCAGAAGCCACAATGACTCATTTCCCATTGCCATAGTTTCTTTAGCTAGCTTGTATTAATGGCCACCACAACACAGAAGCAAAATTTAGTGTATAGCAGTGGGGAAAGATGTAGGGCCATTTTCTGGAGTTGTAAAGATGTATGCAAGGCAGGCCTGACAGCAAGGAGGGCAAAGGAGGCAACTGCCTCGGGCCCTGAAAATTCAAAAGGGTCCAATTTAGCTGTCGCTGCTGCAGCAGCAGACAACGTCTTTTAAATTGCCACCGGAGTGTGCACAGCTGTCCCACCCCCACCCTACCCACCCCCCCGCACTTTGCCCAGGGGCCTGGCAAGTCTGTCAGCCTCCCTGGTGCAAGGACTTCCTTTTTGATATTTTTGGGGGAGCTTCTCTGAGAGTGTAAATTAGCTCCACGGAAATTAGCTGAAGGCTTATTTATCAATAAGCGCCTATTCCATCATGCTAGACGACCTTGTCACCTTTCAACTAAACAAATGCATGCTTCTTCTCCTTCATCACCCAGCTAACCACAAACGACTGAGCAAAAAACAAATGACCATTAACCCCCACCTCACCTACCTCACTTACAACTCTCCCATTCCCCTCTCCATAACTCCTTAAAAGCTTTGCAACATACACTGAAAATCAAAAGGATTTCTGCTCTTTTGGACCCAAAAGTTCCAAAACTTAGAACACCTCATGGAAAAAAATCATGCCAGCAGTTCTCTCTTTTAAATCAGAGGCACTCAAGTTCAAGTGCCTCCACAGACCAACTCTGTGGCCCAACAGCATATAGAGAAAGGCTAATGGGGAAATACATACCGGCTTCTAACTCTCCTGGCAAGAGCCCTAACATTCAGGCAACTGAAATGGACAAGGTAGATGCGTCATTCAAGTGCATATACATAAAATGCAAAAAGAAAAATGTGAATGGAAAGTCCTGTTGCTAGCCAATGAGTGACTTCTGTGTGTGTCTCTCTCACTTTCAGGAAAACATTGAAGGATTTTTAAATCTGGATTTCTAATACACAGTCAACCATAGTGTTTTTTCTTGTGATGAAGAGGATAGGAGAAACATTAAAATATCTTTAAATTCCAAGGCCTGCTTATTTCATTTACCCCTCCCTCCCTTTACTGTATTCCTTCTCAATTCATCTTCTCCCTGAAATTTGCAATTTCGTTTGTCTGCATTTGCATTTCTCTCTCAAAGGAAGAATGCAATGTAGACATACTGAGAGAATCAAAGCTCCATGATTTCTACAAGAGCACCTTCTGTTTGTAAAGGTCAGGTCATCCAGAAGAAGCATGCTATATAATTTAGGTGATAAAAATGCAGGTTGAAAATAAATAATTCTTATTGACTAATCCAACAAATGATTGCAGCAAATCAGAAACACCAGATCATCCACTTTTGTTTGGCATTTCATTTGTTTTCATTTCTGTTTCCATGTCTCACCAAACCAGGAACTGCAGCATGTGAAAAGGAGGGATGGGGTGGATTTTTATAGCCTTATTGTTGTTGTTGTACATAACACAGTTATATTTCTTATCTTGTTGTTTTCATAACCTTAGCTTAACACAAAAGGCCTGTTCCTGCTGGATCCTATACAAGGCAAGTTTTCTTTTTATTCCAGTTATCGTTTTGCTTGAGGAAAAATGCAGCTGCAAGTCGCAACACCCTAAATCTGAACTGCTCCCTCTTTCCCACTGCTCCATGGGCCCTTGAATGCCAAAAGAGAACAAGAAAGAGAAGAACAATTACTTGACTGCAATCACTAGGTTGGGACATAAAGCACTGTGTTTAGGCTGTTTGCTTTTGGGGGGTGAGAGGGCTTAAAATCTAAAGTCATGTTTCTATCACCTCAGCTGAATTATTGGAAGAGGCTATAGTCCTGGTTCCTCACCCACAGAGTACCATGAAGAAATGCCAGTTAGCTTTAAAGAGAGTACAGTGGTTGTCCTATGATTCTGAAATGAAAGTTGTTCAAGATTCTTCTGACTCCTTTAAAAATAAAGTGTGATAACCCTATAACCTTGGCAAGAAATTTGTCCTTGGTTAGCTTTGCACTAAGCATTGTTTACTAAGGCTATTTCTGTGCTACTCACCACTTTCAGCAGCATGTAGGGTATGTGTAACTACACTTTTCACTGTAAAGCAGGCTGCGCCCACACTGCGAAGTGCAGCTACACACGATTGAAACTCTCTGATGGGGAAAGGCTCTAACAGCTCCTCACTGCTATAGCCTTTCACTGTAGTGAGGGAAAGCTCTGACGGGGGCTGGCAGTGGGAGCCTTCGCCAGCTGCCAGAGCCTTCACATGTGGTAGAGAAAGACTTCAGCAGCAGGGAGTTGGTGGAGCCATTCCCCACGGCTAGGGTCTTTCCCTCCAGTGGAGAAAGATTCTAGCACTGGGGAACTGGTAGAGCTGTTGCTCCCTGCTGGACCCTTTGCTGGGAGCCAGACTCTTTTCCTGTGGTAATGGTGAAGGGGACACTATATGGAGAAAAATCGTGGTGTAAATGGGGATGGGAGAGGACATGGCTTGGAAAGGAGAGAGCCACACAGTGTCCATACTTAGGTACACACCTGCACCATTCAGGAATGCCTGTGCTCTACTCATCAACACTGTGTCTATACTGCTACTTAAACCCAGACTGAGGGGCTGCTCACATACATGCTCTGTCTGTACTGAAAAAAAGCATGCAGTGTAGACATAACCTAAAACAAGGCTCTCAAAATAAGACTTACACAAGAGGATATTCAGAAGAGAATGAGTCTGTTCCGCTCATTTTCTTCTGGGCTTCCATGCTGATTCCTAGGCCTCACTGCAGATTTGAGAAAACTGAAGTGTTTCCATTCCCTTTCATCACATCAAGTATTACAATCTAAATGATTATTTATGTGTATATTTATGACTATACCTGAATATCTTGGCCGTACTGTCAAGGGTGGGTGCATGTACATCTGTGTGCACCTAAGTTATGTGAACAAACAGCCAACATGTGCAAATAGCAATGTATATGTAATGTCTATATCTATACTGCACACTTATTTCAGAATAAGGTATTCCAGAATAGTTATTCTGAAATAGCACGTGTATCCTGCAGAGAAGCCTCAAAGTTAGTCCGAGGCAGGCTTCCCTAATGTAGACATGCTATCTCGATTTAGAGTCCCAAGAGACACTGAAGAGGAATAACTTAGAATGGCCCTGGTGAGGGGCTGTTTCGAAATAGCAGCAGTGGAGCATCTACACACGCCTTATCGAAATAGCTATTTTGGAATAGGTATTATTTATCGTAGAATGAGATTTACAGATTTCGGAATAAGTCGTCCATTATTTCAAAATTTTCAAAATAATGGAATTGTTGTGTAGATGCTTGCTTAGTTATTTCGGAATAACGGTCGTTATTCTGATATAACTTTGCTGTGTAGACACACCCTATGGAACCAGCCATTATAGAAACAGAAAAGTAGTTTGATATTCACAAAAGAGAAAAGGTATTTTTCCAAACAAACAGAACAGCTGTGGCAATGGTTCAGTATCCCTGAGCTATAGCAGATCCTTTTGGAAATTTTGTAGTCTTACTGACCTATCAAACTTAATGCATTTTGGAATGACATTTAAAGACCTTAAATAAGTATGCTCCTAGCTCCCCAAGCTTCTTTTAATTTGAATGAAATGTGGAATGGTTTAAAGTATTAATTAATTAATAACATATGGGCCCACTTCCTGGACTAATCTTATTTTCTTTGTAAAAATAAACTTGGAGAACAAGGAGGAAGTTATGTATTAATTAACAGCAACATTTTAGATTAGAAACAAAATAGGCTATTAAAACAGAAAAACAAAATCTGCATTCATATCTTTCAAGCACGCCTGAGCCAAAACAAGCTGTAAATCACTATGGCTATATATTATGCATGGAGTCTGTAATGTTGTTTCAATCTGAGTATGATTGATTATAAATATATATGTATGGATAAAATTGCACATCAGATGCAATTTTAAATTCTGTCCTAATATTCTGTGCTAAATTTAGGAGTTTGTTTGTATGAAAATCATTCTTTTTCTACGTATTTTTTTCCTATTGGGCATTCTAAGGCATTATACAAAAAAAGCATCATTGCCCAAACATGTTGTTCCAAACATGTATGAAAAATGTCTAAGGGCCATTATAGAACATATATTGGATATGAAAGTGACAGCAGTAAACTAGCAAATAATCATAGCTTCGCTGCCAGGACTTGGCCATTTATCTGTCAAGCAGACATTAGCAGATGACTGACAAGAAATAATTCAACATAGTTGGATGGAATATCCTTGAACGAGTCCAAAGATGATACAACTTAAGCCTTGAGATTTCCTGAATGAAAACATTTAGCTACATAAGCAGGATGCCAGAAATTCTGTGTAGCGTTCTTAATTACAAAATTAACATTTCAGTGAACAAGACTTTAACAACAGTTTCTGGAGCCTATTTCTGAAAATCAGGAGTACACATGTACATACAAATGTAGGGCCAAATTCTGCCCTTTGGCAGACACACAAAACTCCAATCTGTGCATATCTGAGTAGAATTTGGCACTTAAACCCTTGCAGATAAAGAGAAGAAAACTTAGTGTACCAAATAGCTAGCTTAGACCTTTATGTTTGGTCTCAGATCTGAACTATATAACAACCACTTGGAAGGAAAAGAGAGTGCGAGGGAAGTGTGCATGTACTTCCAAACCACCTCCCAGGAATAGCGTCTGACCTTTACAGAAAGGTAGAGACATGCTCTGATGACACACCCTTTTCTCATCTCTGATTTCAGGAGAGCCCTGTTCAATGCTATAGAGAGAATGAAATGATCATTGGAGGGGGGAATCTCAGATGAGTTCCTTGGAGTAAGGGAGCTTGGATCAGAGGTAAGAGCAGATATTTTCTAGTGCAAGAGGAATTTAGTATTTAACCATATTATAAGAAATGCTAATAAGATATTAGTGAGTATGCACTAATGGATGGTTATGCAATGGTTGGGGAAATAGACTATAATAAAATTGGAGCAGACTGAAAACTGAGTAAATATTTTGTGTGAATATTTCAAAAATGGTGATATTTCAAAATTTTGATGACAATATTTTGATCATCAACAAATCTTAATTTTGTTGTTAAGTCAAAAATATGTTTTATCGGAGCGGTGTGTCAAAATTTTGAAACATAATGCAGGTTTTCCACTATGAATATCAACATACTAGCAGATTTACACCGCATTGCTTGGGTCCTTAACTTAGTTTTTTAAATAAAAGGAAAATGTACATACTGTATTGAAATTATTGTATTTCAATGATATTTTTATGAAGTTAATTTTAGTATGTTTTAAAAATTGGAATTCCATCCAGTGTATTTTTCTTCATTCCTATAAACTCTTAGGTCATGTCTACACTTGGAAATTATTTCAAAATAACTAAATTAAATTTATGAACTCCCAATTTGACAAATTTGAATTAGCATGTCCTCATTTCGGGGAGGCCTCGAAATTAGTCCAAAACAGTGTGTCCACACTGAATGGAGTCTGCCTCAGACTTAGAGCCCCTGGAAGCTCATTGGAGAAGGCACCAGGAGAGTAGATACTTCCTGTGGCTGTTTGGTCTGGCCAACTGTGATGCATGCTTACAGGGGCTCTTCTCTACAGCCCTGACACACAAGCCACTCCTCCACTGCTTCCCCCCTTGCAGACAGAAAAGGGACACAGTAGGCACTCTCCTTCTCATGCTCTGGTTGCCCATGCAGATGCCACAGCGCTGACACCATGGAGCCAGAGCTCCAGTACTTCCAGACTGCTCACATGTTGCTCCAGCAGGACTAGGTTGAGGATGAGGAGAATGAACCCCAGCATGGCCTGCGGGCCCTGCTCACCCAGGTCCTTATGCTCCTGCTTCTGCGCATGCCCCTCAGTCCGCTGGACACAGTCAAACACCACTTCTGGAGGAGGGAGACAAGCTCAGGCTGGTGGAACCGCAACATCCTACAGGGATGGGATGATCAGCAGTGGCTGCAGAACTTCTGCATGTAGAAGG
Source organism: Pelodiscus sinensis (assembly GCF_052426305.1). NCBI lineage: Eukaryota > Metazoa > Chordata > Testudines > Trionychidae > Pelodiscus > Pelodiscus sinensis. The sequence continues at coordinate 63,779,996 of NC_143053.1, read as the reverse complement.
GCACTTTTGTGGCTCGCCCCTGCCCTCGGGCAACAGGACACCCTCATGAGACCCACCATCTCCCATGCAGAAGCATGTATCCATCACCCTGTGAAACCTGCTGGACCAGACAGCTACTGCTTAGTCAGAAACCAGTTCAGCATGGGGAAATTCACAGTTGGGACCGTGCTTGTGCAAGTAGCCAAGGCCATCAACCACATGCTGCTATGGAGGGTCATCACGCTGGGCAACATGGAGAGCAACATCAACCTTGGATGGTCAGGAAAGGCACATGATGCCCGCATATTTTGGAACTTCTGCCTCTTCCAAAATATGAACACTGGTACTTTTTTCCCAGAACGCACCACCAGAGTCAGAGAGATGGACATGCCCATCGTGATCCTGGGCAATGCAGCCTACCCCTTGCTCCTCTAGCTCATATCCTCAGAATGAGCCTCAGCAAGGAGCAATTCAACACCAGGCTGGGCAGGTGCGTTCGGGCATTTAAAGGGAAGGTTCAGGAGTTTCCGCACCTGCCTGGACCTCAGCAAGCACAATATCCCCTTCATGGTGGCATCCTGTTGTTCTTGCACAGGTTGTGGGGCACGCAAGGGGGAGACTTCTCAGGGTGTGGGGGCTGAGACTGAACATCTAGTCAGGGAGTTTGAGCAGTCAGACATCAGTGCCATCAGGAGAGCACAGCAAAGGGCTGTGCTCATCAGAGAGGTCTTGAAAGACAGTTTTGTGCAAGGCCTGTTCTGAGACTTTTCCCCGTGGCTCTCCACAAGGGGCCCCAGGATTCCCTGTGTGTGCCTTTCATCCCCCACCCCTTCCTTCCGCTGCCCTCCCTTCCCACCTTCTCTACTCCCCTGCAGAGCAAACAATAAAACAATGAAATAAAACATCATTGTTGAAAAAACAGGAATATTTTTTCAGGGGACATGCAACAGGGGAGGGACACAATAAAGAACCTGGAATGGGAGAGAGGGACTCAGGGCTGGGGCTGGGACTGGCACTTGCCTCTGGGTAGCCTGGGGGCTCCAGCTGCCCTAGAGGGCCCACCACCCCATGTTCTGGGATCCCAGCAGCCCTTGGGGACCCTTGGAGAGGAAGCCGTTGGGTTGGTGGGGAGGTGGCTGGTGGCCCACTCCATACATGATGCCAGGGGAGGATGGAAAACATGTTGTGCTGCCATGCCAGCTCTTCCCAGGAAGGCTTCCTCTCCTCCCAGACTGCCTGGTGCTCCTCCTGATTGCTGGCCTGCTCCTAGCACTCTGCCTAAAGTCCCTGGGAGAGGGACTGCAGGTAGACCTTCTGCTCCCTCATGAGCTCCTGGGTGCATTTCTGCCTGCAGATCCCACTCAGTCAGGTAGACGGGGTGGGAGGTGGGAGATGCTCCGAGCTCACAGCTGTCCCAGCTGTGAAGAAAAGTTACAAGGGCAGTCATCACAGGAGACACTGTGTATGAAGCCTAGCCCTAAACTCAGAACCGACACCAGAGATCACTGTTCAGACAATGGAGATATGCTTTGAGCAAGGCCATGAGTTGCCTAGACAGCAAGCACTTTCCAGCAAGGGCACAGATATTCCAAGGCAGCATCACAACACTCATTGCCTGGGGACAAGCAGGCATGGGAAGGTCCCGGCCAGGCCAGGAGCCTGTGGGCTATAGGGGGGATGGAGCAGCTTGGCTTCCTCCATTGTCCCACACATGCCTGGTCTGGCACTGCCAGGCTGTGTCTAGACTGCATCCCTTTTCCGTAAAAGGGATGCAAATTAGACACATCACAATTGCAAATGAAGTGGGGATTTAAATCCCCCCCCACTTCATTTGCATAAACATGGCTGCCGCTTTTTTCCAGCTTTGCCGGATAAAAGTGCCAGTCTAGACGCGGCTCTTTCTGAAAATAAAGCCTTTTCCGAAAGATCCCTTATTCCTCTTAAAATAAGGAATAAGGGATCTTTCAGAAAAGGCTTTATTTTCTGAAAGATCCACGTCTAGACTGGCGCTTTTTTTCCGGCAAAGCTCCGAGACGGAAAAAAGAGGCAGCCATGTTTATGCAAATGAAGCGGGGGGGATTTAAATCCCCACTTCATTTGCAATTGCGATGTGTCTAATTTGCATCCCTTTTACGGAAAAGCCTTTTACAGTCTAGACACAGGCCCTGTGTCCCACAGAGAGAGAACTTCTGTCCCTGCCTGATGGAGGGTGGGGGGTTGGAGGAAGTGTGTGTGAGCGACAGATGCTGCTTGCCAGAGAGAGTACTAATGGGTTCCTCTCCTCTTACTCCTCCCAGCAGGTTCCCATGCACGATATCAGTCTCTTCTGCATCATCGCGCTTGACAGAGAGCGAATGCTGACTGAGTGTAGGCATGACCCTGGGCCATGTGTAGCACAGCTGTGAGGTTTCATGACCTCAGACTAGTTAGTGGTGGCTTGTCGTGGGAAGGTGTCCTACCATGAAGGCCAGAGTAAGGCAGGCCTCTCCAGGAACCTTGTGAGAAAGACTGGGGATTTCTATGTATGAGCATCATGGAGCTGAGTGCTCTGGACTGGCACTCCATGTGCACACATGTGAACAAACTATTGTGAGACCCCCAGGGCAAGTAGGCATAGAAAGGACAGCACAGCCCATCGCCCACCCCTGCGTGGAGATAGAGAAAGTTAGAGACTTCCTAGAAGTGCCCTTCCTGGGTTCGTCAGAAGCCTGGGAGATGTCCTCAGAGGAAGGGACAGGCTTCAAGGTGAAGAGCAACTCATGGCTCTCCAGCATGGTCACCTGATTGGCCTTCTTTTCCTCCTCCACTTTGTTGTCATTCTCCTTTACCACCCCACCCTCCTGCAGGCTGACACCAGGCATGTCTTGGCTGGACTCTATGACAACAGTAGGGAAGGTGACCAGCTCCTCTCCCAGGATGGCATCCAGCTTCTTGTAGTATTAGCAGGACTGAGGTGCTGCCCCAGAGCATCCACTTTGCTCCTTGGCCTTGTGGTAGGCATGACGCAGCTCTTTTATCTTCAGACGACACTGTTCAGGGTTCCTGCTGTGCCCTTTTTCTGCCGGCCTGGTGGCAATCCTGCCATAGATGTTGGCACTGAACTTCTTGTGCAGAGATCCTGGAGGTTGTACATCTCTCCCTATGGGTATGTCTACACTACAAAGTTAGTTCGAACTAACGGACGTTAGTTCGAACTAACTTTAATAGGTGCTACACTAGCGCTCCGCTAGTTCGAATTTGAATCGAACTAGCGGAGCGCTTAGTTCGAACTAGGTAAACCTCATTTTACGAGGACTAACGCCTAGTTCGAACTAGCTAGTTCGAACTAAGGGCTGTGTAGCCTTTTAGTTCGAACTAGTGGGAGGCTAGCCCTCCCCAGGTTTCCCTGGTGGCCACTCTGGCCAACACCAGGGAAACTCTATGCCCCCCTCCCGGCCCCGGACCCCTTAAAGGGGCACGGGCTGGCTACGGTGCCCGTGCCAGGTGCAAGCCTGCCAGCACCCAGCTAGCAGACCCTGCACCTGGCACGGCACAGAGCCACCCACCCGATGCCCCCCAGCCCTCCCCCTCTTGCCGGGACCAGGCTGGCGGCTCCCGGGAGCTTGCCCTGGACCGCAAGAGGCGGGCACCTTCCTGGGCTAGTGCAGACATCGTGGACCTCGTCCACGATCTCCGCACTAGGCACAGGAAAGTGGCCGTCTAGGGCAGGAGAGCTGCCAGCCTGGCCACCCAGGACCAGGTGTGCATGAAAATCAAGGGGGTCCACTGAGACCCCCGACACTGAGCCCTGAGCTTACAATGGCCGTACTGGGTCAGACCAAAGGTCCATCTAGCCCAGTAGCCTGTCTGCCGACAGCGGCCAACCCTAGGGACCCTGGAGGGGATGGACCGAAGACAATGACCAAGCCATTTGTCTCGTGCCATCCCTCTCCAGCCTTCCACAAACTTTGGGCAGGGACACCACTCCTACCCTCTGGCTAATAGGACTCCATGGACCCAACCTCCATCACTTTATCTCACTTCCCTTTAAACTCTGTTCTAGTTCTAGCCTTCACAGCCTCCTGCAGCAAGGAGTTCCACAGGTTAACTATTTGCTTTGTCAAGAACAACTTTCTCTTACTAGTTTCAAGCCTGCTACCCATTCCTTTCCTTTGGTGTCCTCTAGTCCTTCTTGATGGGAACTCAGGAAGAACTTTTCTGAATGCACCCTCTCCACCCAACCCCTGCTTTTAGAGACCTCTATCCTGTCCCCCCTCCGTCTCCTCTTTTCTAAGCTGAACAGTCCCAGTCTCTGTAGCCTTTCTTCATCTGGGACCTGTTCCCAACCCCTGATCATGTTAGTTGCCCTCCCCTCTCCCAGCCTTTCTCTTCCCCTCTCCCACCTCCTTTTCCCAGTCTCCCCCAGTTTTTTTTCAATAAAGACAGAGTCAATGTTGGAAGAAACGTTATCTTTATTTTGTACATCAATAAGAAGGGGGGCTAAGGAAGGGTAAGTGGAAGGAGGTGAGGGAGGAATGGGGTACGAGCCCCCGATGGGGAGGACTGGGCTGGCTCTGCGGGCTTCTGGGGGTGGAAGCTCTCCTGCAGCCCCCCAATTACTCCCTCTCCCCAGATGGCAGCCTGCGGCAAGTGCAGCCGGGCTGATGGCCGAGTGGTGTGATGTGCCCAGTGTGGGCACTCAGGGCACTCCAAGCCAGAACTTCTTTGCAAGCGGGGCACCCCTTAGAACTGTGTGTCCGGGCTGGGGGTCGGGACCCTTTAAGCACAGCCCTCGGCTAGCCTGAGACAGCATCTCCATGCTCTAAGTCCTCCTTTTATGCCCTGCCGGCACTGCTTCCGGCCATCCTTAAGCCCTGTTCAGAGTCCACTCAATGTGGACTTGCTAGTTCGAACTAGCAAAACGCTAGTTCGAACTAGTTTTTAGTTCTAGATGCGTTAGTTCGAACTAGCTTAGTTCGAATTAACTAAATCGAACTAAGTTAGTTCGAACTAGCGCTGTAGTGTAGACGTACCCTATATCTTGATAAGGTCCAGGATCTCGACACCAGCCCAGGCCAGAGCTCTTCTGCAATGGAGACTGTGGGAGTAGCAGAAGTGCTAGCAGCCATCGGAGGGTCCAAGGGAGCATTGGGGTCACTCATCTCTGCCTCAGATCCTGGTCTCTCAAACATGGCTTGCACAGCTGGCCATGTGGGACTCTGCCCGGGACTTTTACATCTCTAAGAATGAGGAAAGCAATGGAGACACCAGGTGTGACAGCAGCAGGAGGCCTCTGGAGGCCAATTAGTTTATATTAGCAGTCCTGAAACTTCCACACTACTGCTATTTCAAAATTAATATTTTCATATTAGCGTTACTCCTGATGAAAAGTGGCCCAAATTCCTCGCCCGTTATTTTGAAATAACAGGCTTGATAGTGTGAATGCACTGCTTATAAATTTGATGTTGGGGGTGCACAGGCTTGGTAGTGTGGACGCACCCCTTATAAATTTGACGTTATTTCAAAATAAGGTCCTAGTGTAGAACAGAGCTTATTGTTTGCTATGTTTTAACAAAAAGGGGTTATATTCAGTTTGATTTCCAATAACGTTTTCTTCTAGTTTTCAAATCTTGAGCATTGCTTTAGCTGTGCCAAAACAAAGCGCTATTCCAAATTAATCCATTTTATCTCTTTTCTGTAAGGTTTATTGAGCAGCAATCCTATTCCAGGTTCATCCTTTTTTTTCAACATTCACTCATTCATGTCAGTTTTCAGGACTATACTTGATTTGATGATTCTGTCTGTTTTCTGTTTGGTTTTATGAGAAGCAATCCCTTTCCACACACATCCCATTTTCCTGGCACAACCAAACCCCTGTGCTGCTTCAAGTTATGATAAGAGGAAGTTTCATTCCAAATTTGATGGTCCTAGCTCCTACCACCATGGTAGGAATGGTGTCCCTATCCTCTGTCTGGAAATGGATGACAGGAGAGTGATCACATAATGATTCCCTGTTGTATTCCCTCCCTCTGGGGCATCTGGTATTGGCCACTGTCAGCAGACAGGATACTGGGTTAGATGGACCTTTGGTTTGACCCAGTATGATAGTTCTTATGTTCTTATATAAATCTAAGTACACGATATCCATTGGATCCTCCTTGTCCACATGGTTGTTGATGCCCTCAAAGAAGTCTTAGTAGATTAGTAAGATTTCCCTTTTTTGCCAGGATCACCTCGGGAGCCTGTTTATAAGGTTGATGTCACATTCAAAACTCTTGGGTTCTTATATTCTTACAATTTAGGAAGAGTTCTTGATTAAACGGCAAACATTCTAAAATATGTAGTAGATTTGGATTTCGGTGCTGTACTTATGCAGATACAAATGAATGGCCCAAGTGTAAATGCATTTTTTCGTAAACTTCTACTTCAAAGCTATTCTCTTCAGCTGAAAGGGAAGTGGGAACAAAAGATTCATGACATGACACTCACGAGCAACTATAGGCAACTAATAAAGGACTAGATTAGTGCTATTCTGGCTGAACAAATATTGATTTCAACTCATTACAATTTATTTTAGTTACTTAACTGCTGATACAATTTTATGAAGGCCAGTTTGAACAATGCCCAAACATTTGCTCTAGGCTACACACACATCTGCAGCTTATCCTACGCTGATCCCTAGGGTGACACAAACACAAATGTTTGTAACTAGGAACAAACATTTAGGCAGTGTTTAGCCCAATCTTACAAAAAAACCTTCATTATATTTAGGTTGTATAATTCGTATTTGAATTTGAATTAAATAATTACATACACTCCATTCTGATTTGGAGATTGTCTGGTGATGGCACAAAAATAAACATAAAATAAACATGAAGAAAACAATATAAAGGTGACAAATTCTTAAACAAAGGTCCACGCAAAGAATAAGCAGTGTGCAGATAATGTACTGTTAGACAGTCACAATAACAACAATGCTTTATTTTAATTTACTCCGAGGAATGAGACAAAACGCCAAATATTGGCACAACTTATTTCATGTCAGGCAACCAACTCGGAAGCCTTCATGGTTTGTGAACAAAAGGAGGGTAGACGTTGCCTAGCCTGATTTTATGTAAAAAAATAATATTCGAAGCCTGTAAAGAAGAGTCTGATATAAGCTTTTATTTGGAAAATGTTATCCCCATATAAATATTGATCTTGACACTTAACAATCTGGGGTAACATAAGTGATCTATTAATTCATCAATAACAGTAGCCAACTGTATTCCTTATATTCATTTGGAATTGAAGTTAAATATTTCTAAATGGTTATCATGAAAAAACTTTTACTGCTTCACTTCCTTTATACTTGCTCACATGAACATCTTCTACTATATGCAAGTAACATAAGAACAGCCATATTGGGTCAACCAAAAGTCCATTTAGCCCACTATCTGTCTTCCAACAATGACCAATGCCAGATGCCTTAGAGGGAGTGACCAGAACAGGTAATCATCAAGTGATCTCTCTCCAGTCATCCATTTCCAGCCTCTGACAAACAGAGGCTAGGGACACCATTCCTACCCATCCTGGCTAATAGCCATTGATGGACCTAATCTTCATGAATTGATCTATTCTTCTTTGAACCCTATTAAAGTCCTGGTCTTCACAACATCCCCTAGCAAGACGTTTCACAGGTTAACTGTGCAAGTTGACTAATGCTTTGCCTATTTCCTAGCAGTTTGCTACCAGTTAACTGTTGTTACATAAATTAGACAGCCTGATTTTTGCCATTGTCGAAGAAAGCCCCAGTATATATAGAACGGAACAACATTTAAAAGCAAAAGAGAGAGAAGCACAATAACAGTAATTCTTTAACCACAAATGAAATACTGGTGCCATTAAATGTCTGTATAAATAATAAGCTATAGCTCAACTGGAAGTTACAGGCTTGAAAATAACAAGGTGAAAATCTGTTCCTTGCATACTATAGGGGGTCAGACTAGACTGTTACAATGGTCTCTTCTAGTCTTAAGATCTATCGGTCAATGAGAATGTTGCCATGAATGGCAATGGACCTAGGATTTCACTCCAGACATAGAAAATCTTCAAAAAGTATATTCTCCCTCCCTAAGCCTTTTGCTACAGAGCACTGGTGATAGACTTAGCTGATGGAGTTAGGTGCATAGAGGATAAAAGGGTGCCATTTGCTACTACTTTAGCCCAGGGGAGTTAACAGCCTCTCTGGGCCCCTAGACAAGGTGCCCCACCAGCCCTCAGTGCTGCCTGGAACATGCTGCATGGCACCACTACTTGTGCAGTGCTCCAGTGCTGATTTAAAGAGCCCAGGACTTCAGGTGCCGTCTCTGCCACGGTAGCGATGGAGGTGGCTAGGAGCCCCAGGCCCTTTTGACTTGCTGGGGGGCAGTTGCCTCTTTTCCCTCACCTTCAACATCAGTGGACTTGTTTTAGCCCTAAACCATTAGCCTTGCTGATGAAATAGTCCAAAATAATTCTAATGTAAGAATACCAGATTTATTTTGCAGTAGGGGCCCTATTTATGGTAGCCTTCAAAAGCTGTGAGCATTTAAAATATTTTCCATGGAAATAATATGTATGACCTCTAGAAAAGTTCCTTCAGTCACTGGAACAAGATGCTGGTATAATCTCTTTTAACTGTAAATCAGTATTTCCGGTACTACAATGTATCTTATGTGCAAACAGCTGAACAGCTGATCGGGGATCACTTGATAAAAGTCCATTATGCAATATATGAGGGTTGAAACCATGGTTGAGCTAACAAATTAAGGGAAAAGTTTCCTGCATACATTGCCATCAGTATTGTTAACAACACACTCTAAACCAGGGGTCAGGGGCCACTGACCCACAGAAAAAACAATCAGGGACTGCACACAAGTAAGAAACAAAAAAGAAAAACCAAATCCTCACTGACATGGCCCCCAACTGAGAAGCGGATTAGAAAGACACTCCCCACATTCCCTTTGCACACCAGAGCCTATGGGGGCCCAGGCTAGTAGATTTTGCATGCTCCCCCCCCCCTTGCCCCGGTGGGATGGTAGTGGGGCTGGAGCTCCAGTATGGCTCTCCAATGCAGCAGGGGGAGCCCTGAGACTCGAGGCCAGATCCAGGCAAGTCAGGGGCCAGGCCTTAGCTTCCCCACCCCTGCTCTAAACACTCCATAATGACTTTCACTTCCACTTCCAGCAGATAAGCAATATGCACTCTAATTTAATCAAACTTGCACTTTAAGATAAATCTTAACAGTGATTCCCTTATATCAACAGAGTAGTACATCCAAATGTCACACATTTCATACATGTGGGAGGTTTTTTCTGCCTTAATATGCTGATGTCTTTTTAAGATACTGCCCAGTGATAGTAAAGAGTCCCATAGTGAGTTTCTTCATTATCCCTACAGATAACAAACCTTGAAACAAAAAAAACAAAACAAAACAAAATCTTCTCTTCCATTATAGCAAAACTCTATCTCTGATTTGGGCCATTTTGGCTCTTCATCTTGTGTTTCTAGCTTACCTGAATGGTGAGCAATTACAGAGACAAGAAGGGTGAGGTAATTTCTTTAACTGGACCAAATACTGTTGGTAAGAAAGACAAGCTTTTGAGCCATCAAGCGCTCTTCTGAGGAGCAAAAATTTGTGTCTCTCACCAACAGAAGTTGGTCCCAAAAAGGTATTACCTCATCCACCTTCTCTTTCTAATATCCTGGGATCAACATGGTTATCACTACACTGCATGAAAAGCAGTTACTCAGAGCAGCCAGTTACCTAGACAGTTTCTATTCTTCAGCCTTAGTTTTCCAGGTTTTTTCATACTTTGGGTTTCACTTATTTAGTTTTGAAGGACCAATTGACAGAACTTATTGTGTCTGCTCTTTGAGATGCAATCTGTATTGGATCGTAGATGCTAGTTCCTTGATAATCACACAAGCTAGTAAAGTTCATGATGCATGAATTTTCAAGAACTCCATATTATACATGGAATAACAGGACCAGTATAGAACTAGTCCCAACAGATTGCAGGGTCTCTTCACCTGAGGATTCTTGAAGCTCCTTTATATTCTGGACTAATTAACCCTCACCCTGATTACACCAACAAAGAAAAGCATTGCTTCCATTGCTGCCTTATTGGGCACTGAATACTGATTGAACATTTCTTTGGAAGGTTGATTGCAAAGTAGAGAAGGCTTCTAAAGTGCATTGAATAAATGACACAATAGCCTCCTCGATCTACTTCCATTGTGCCCTGTTTTACACATTTATGAAAGCAACTCCATTTTTTTTCGCAGGGAGAGGAATAGAAAGGCTGAAAGAGCTACTGTATTTTGCTATCCCAAAGCCCCTAAAATGCAAGAGTCCAGCACTGTGCAAGTCTCAGGAAAGCTAATATGATATAGTAGGCCCTCTAACAATACTTTTTAACTTGCATCAGCAAAAGGGAAGAAAACCATTAACTAAAATCAAATGGTCAGTGGTGCTGCTATGAGCTACAAATTATACTATGTATTTAGTATGCCTAGACTTTTAGATGCCTACTTTCTGATTATGTATAATGCTGAATTATTTCATCATATTTGTTGTGGTGCATGTGAGGGAAATGGGAATGCTTAAACTGTAGTCATGCAATATCTTTAGCTTTGACACTTACTAAACCACTTCAGGTATCAAGAAATTTATTTTTTCATGAACTAATAATAATATTGCAGCATATTTTATAAGAAAGCTTCCAATAAGCAATTATTAATTGGATTCAGAGGAATAAGTACTTTATAGTGTCATAGGACCAGGATCTCTAGTATCTGAGATGTATGGGAGGTAGGAAAGGGGTTAACAGGGAGCATGAGTGATATGAAGAGCCTATTCTCCTGTGTCACAGGGTGATCTGGGCATTTAGGAGAGTTGTAAGTCACTGCTCTGATATGCACCCTGTTTCTTCCCCTATCAAGAGAATTGTGGCCCTTGTAGTTTTCAGGTATCATGTAACTACCTGCTCTCAAATGGCCTGCTGAATATGGAGGTGTGATAATATAAAGGCAGGTCATTTTTTTGCGAAAATGGCGATCGGGGCTTTTTTGCGCAAAAGCGCATCTAGATTGGCACGGACGCTTTTCCGCCAAAAGGGCTTTTGTGGAAAAGCGTCCGTGCCAATCTAGATGCTCTTTTCCGCAAATGCTTTTAACGGAAAACTTTTTTGTTAAAAGCATTTGCGGAAAATCATGCCAGTCTAGACGTAGCCATGGTGTATCACCATAGTAATACTGAGCACAGAAGAAAGTTGTCCCCTTCCAAAGAAGCTGTGGGAAACAGTGCACTGGGAGCTCTGAGCCATAGTAGATCGAAGAGTCATGGAAAAAGTTGCACAGAAAATGGAAAAGCTTGATTGTGTTTATACCCAAACAAGATGAGTTAACACAGTTCTGCATTGACTTCTGCAAAGTGAATGCAATATCAAAATTCAATGCACACTCTGTGACAAGGGTTGATGAACTACTAGAAAAACTGGGGACGTACCCAGAAGTGGAAATCCAATCCTAGTGAGATAAATAGAAAGGAACATAAACACTGTCAAATCAAGTGTAAAAATGTAATAAGAAAAGCAAAAAAATATTTTGAGGAACAGCTAGCCAAAAACTCAAAAAGAAATAACAAAATGTTTTTAAGTACATTAGAAGCAGGAAGTCTGCTAAAAAACCTGTGGGTCCCCTAGATGATCGAGATATAAAAGGAGCAATCAAGGACGATAAAGTAATTGCAGAGAAACTAAATGATTTCTTTGCTTCAGTCTTCACGGCTGAGGACGTTAGGGAATTCCCAAATCTGCACCGTCCTCTGTGGGTGATGAATCTGAGGAACTGTCCCAGATTGAAGTGTCATTAGAGGAGGTTTTGGAACAAATAGAAAAACTTAATGTTAACAAATCTCCGGGACTGGATGGCATTCATCTAAGGGTTCTAAAAGAACTAAAATGGGAAATTGTTGAACTATTATCTGTGGTTTGTAACCTATCCTTTAAATGGGCTTCCGTACCTAATGACAGGAAGGTAGCTAACATGACACCAATATTTAAAAAGGGCTCTAGAGGCGATCCTGGCAATTACAGACCAGAAAGTCTAACTTCAGTACCGGGCAAATTAGTTGAAACAATAGTAAAGAATAAAATTGTGAGGCATGTAGAAGAACATAATTTGTTGGGCAAAAGTCAACATGGTTTCTGTAAAGGGAAATCCTGTCTTACTAATCTGTTAGAGTTCTTTGAATGGGTTAACGAACATGCAGACAAGGGGGAATCCAGTAGATATAGTATACTTAGATTTTCAGAAAGCCTTTGTCAAGATTCCTCACCAAAGGCTCTTGTGTAAATTACATTGCCATGGGATAAGAGGGAAGGTCCTTTCTTGAATTGAGAACTGGTTAAAAGACAGGAAACAAAGGGTAGGAATAAATGGTACATTTTCAGAATGGAGAGGGGTAACTAGTGGTGTCCCCCAAGGGTCAGTTCTGGAACCAATCCTTTTCAACTTATTCATAAATGATCTGGAGAAAGGGGTAAGCAGAGAGGTGGTAAAGTTTGCAGATGATACCAAACTGTTTAGGATAGTCAAGACAGAAGCAGACTATGAGGGACTCCAAAAAGATCTCACCAAACTGAGTGATTGGGCAACAAAATGGCAAATGAAATAGAATGTGGATAAATGTAAAGTAATGCACATCGGGAAAAATAACCCCAACTATACGTACAGTATGATGGGGGCTAATTTGGCTATGACAAATCAGGAAAGAGATCTTGGAGTTATCGTGGATAGTTCTCTGAAAACTTCTACACAGTGTGCAGCGGCGGTCAAAAAGACAAATAGGATGCTAGGAATTATTAAGAAAGGATAGAAAATAAGACACAGAATATCTTACTGCTCCTGTATAAAACTATGGTACACCCACATCTTGAATACTGTGTACAGATGTGGTCTCCTTATCTCAAAAAGGATATTTTGGCCTTGGAAAGGGTTCAGAAAAGGGCAACTAAAATGATTAAGGGTTTGGAATGGGTCCCATTTGAAGAGAGGTTAAAGTGACTGGGTCTTTTCAGTTTAGAAAAGAGGAGACTGAGGGGGGATATGATAGAGGTCTATAAAATCATGAGTAGTGTGGAGAGGGCGGATAAAGAAAAGTTATTTATTAGTTCCCATAATAGAAGAACTAGAGGACACCAAATGAAATTAATGGGTAGCAGGTTTAGAACTATTAATAGAAAGTTCTTCTTCACACAGCATGTAGTTAATCTGTGGAACTCCTTGCCAGAGGAGGCTGTGAAGGCTAGGACTATAACAGAGTTTAAAGAGAAGCTAGATAATTTCATGGAGGTTAGGTCCATAAAAGGCTATTAGCCAGGGGATAGAAGTGGTGTCCCTGGCCTCTGTTTGTCAGAGGCTAGAGAAGGATGGCAGGAGACAAATCGCTGATCATTATCTTCAGTCCACCCTCTCTGGGGCACCTGGTGCTGGCCACTGTCGGCAGACTAGCTACTGGGCTAGATTGTCCTTTGGTCTGACCCAGTACAGCAGTTCTTATGTTCTTATGACCTAACAGAGACATATTGGCATCTGAGTCTAAAGAAAAGACTACGTTCTCCACCCCTATTTGGTTTGTATCAATTCAGGACCAAATCCTCCAGTCTCCACAGGGATGCTTTGACTTTGCAAAGCCATTTATTGTACAGGCCAATATCGTGCTCAGAGTGATGCTGTCTCAAGAATTCAGAGGAGAAGAGCATTTCATCCACTTTCTAGTAGAAAGTTATTCCCCCAGCCATGTCAACTGGCCCTGTTAGTTGTATTACTCTAGGAGGCAGCCATTATGTCTGGTAACTGGCCACACACCATTCTGATGGTGGAACTTTTGAATCGCTGGGCGCCAGGGCAATTGTCTGCTTTGCCCCTCCCCCCTGTTGGGGGGGCTGCCTTCACAAGCACTGTGTTCTTTACCATCATGAGAGTGCACTAATTCTGTACTCATTTAAATAAAACGTAGTACCTGGTGCATCCCACCACTTTCTGCCACACTTGGTCTTTCCTCAGAGGTCTCACACTCAAATACTGACCTAGTCTGTGTATGTTCTGACAGGATCTTAGTCCAAGGTTTGCCAACTGGGCTGGGGTTTCACAGCTGCCCTCACTGTCAGCTCAGCTGAGAGGCAGGATCATTGTGCTGTATGAATAAAAACACTGAATACTGTTCAATTCTGTCCTCTTGAACTATCTTTATATTACATAAGAACGTGTCTGTAAAAATGTTAGTTGTCTGTAATTTATTCTATACTGTCCATAAAAATAGTTTTCAGCAGTTGGCAAGCCTGACTGCAGGTCAAGAAAGCTATAATGAGACAAACTGAGCCAACCTTGTAAACTTTAGAGATCAAAAAATTAGTTCACGTGAAAACTGACAGACAAATTAATCTGAATCACTTAATTAATTTACTACCTTGTCCTAATTTTCTTATCCACTTTTGTCTGTATAGAATCAACAGTGTAATTTTGTAACAGTAATATAGTCACAGATCTTTAACATATCCAAGGAAATGCTGCTCCTTTCTTACACTCTACGCACGAACACACAGAGAGCTAGATTGGTAGTTAGACTGCTCCATCTATACCCTGCTCACGTGTTAGACTTCCCCTCCATTTGTGGGATGCCTTCCTATATAATCTAGAAATATAAAGAACATGGAAGCAGAATTTTAAACAGAGATAAGAATATTGCAATATTACTCAAATGTAGTCTCTCTCTCTCTCTATTTTTTTACATCAGAAACTGTTATGGGTATTTAATGGGCCAAAATAAAAGGCATGAAAATAAATACAAGCCTGTTTTTGCTTTCCATATCCTCCACTACAAAGGGGGAAATGAAACTTCTAATCACCAGGTTTTTGGCTGGCCCATTTTGAAAAGATCATGGTGTGTGTCCCAAGCCCAGAATTTATTGTATTCCATATTTGTCTGAGCACCTTCCAATAGTGCATTAAACAACATGACTAATGTTTGTCAAATGTTGTTTGTTCACTCATTCTCTCCCCAGGGAAGAGCTGTGTGCAGAAAAGTGTCAGGTTTTCTGGTTTCATTTATTTTTGGAGAGGTTTGTTTGTTTTCTAGTTTGTTTGTTTTGTTTTAATATATGTTATGTGTTTATGTATGAAAAAGAAATATCAGAGGCCTATTCCATCTTGCACTTGGAAAGTGGTGAAGTTTGTAATGGTTCTTTATTCCTAGGGAAGTTCATTCCACAGTCGTCAGCCCTCAAAAAAGTTGTTGCCTGCACAGATGACTTTATCTTTACTGTAGCGTCTGGTGCAGAACTTGTGTATAAAATGACCAGATGTGAAGAGCCAGGGACAATAACTAAATATCACTATACTTAGATTTTCTGTTAACGGGATTCAGTTATGTTTATTTCAGCAAAATGGCATGATCCTCCCTTGCCCTTGGCCCACATTTTTCACTTACTCTGCCTTTGGAGGCTTTGCACTTTAAACAAGCTTATTAGAATTAACTGAACAGACAATAAAAATGTCTTGAGTGAACAATTTCACAGAAAGTTTGAAAATAATAAAAATCATCTCCTTTAACTATTGTGGTTTTGTCTCAGAATAGAAGTTGACTTTTATTAATCTGCAAGTATTTATAAACTATTTATGAATGAGTGTATACTTCTAAGAGTTCACAGAAATTGCATAGAAGAAATTAAAAGTTGCCCTTAGACTCAGAACTGAAAAGAGACACTGACATAAAAATGAGTCATTTACTAAAAATTAATTTGTGTAATGGTAACTATGATTTTTCTCTAGTATTAACAGTATAGGTACATACTTGATGCAAGTTCTCCACCTAGTGGACTAATTTTTAATTCCGTGTAATTGATTCATACATAATTCATTATATGGAACAACTTGTATTTTTGAGCAATGCATGTCCCATACGAGTTATGGTTTTCGTTCATATAATATTTTAAGTATTTATGCAAATTAAAATTTTTACCAACATAAAATGTCTGTATATAATATTTATGAAAGCAGCATTATATTTTATTTCAAAAACATAAAAGCTAAGACAGCTTTTAACAACACACTTACTAAAAACTAAAGTCTTAAAAAATCACTGCTCCAAGACACTTTATTCACCCAGAAGTTGACTGTCTTGCAGGTCTTTAATTACTGGTAGTTATGCTTTTTTTTCTAGCATCTATTTGAAATTCCTATGTGTTTCACAAATACTAAAATCAAATATTGTATACAATTTAGACTGTAAATATACTTACGCATATCTAAATAATAAAGCAAGCCCACCAATCCATTACAGTAAGGGATAACAAATGGAGCACTTTATCAAAGCATATGCTAGATCTTGCATCACTTGAAGTCTTATTAAATGTCTGGGAAGAGAGGAAGAAATCTATATTTATATACTGTAGAGTGCATCTCTCTGTGAGTCTATCTATTTGTCTGCAAATCCGTTTGTTCAAGAATTCCTTTTAAATGGTAAGAGAGGTAGGGCTACCAAATTTGGTATGTAGCTTCCTCTTATCCTAAATTAATGCAAGGTCAGGTTTTATTTGAGCCAGGAAAATGAGAAGTCCCTTGAATGGGAAGGCACATAATACTTAGAGTGGCGACTGGGAGCAGTGAACGCAAGAGAGAGCTATACTTAGTGCAGAGCGACCACTGGGAGTAGCTGCACCACCAAGTGAGTGGCCAACAGGGTCTCACCATCTTAACTGCCCCCAGACCAGGTAATTAGCCCTCTACCCCAAACTCTTCCCCCTTCCCAAGCCCTTGGCCACAGCGCTGGAATAGGGAGAGGGAGAAAGCCCTACCAGATGGGGGACAGAGGCTAGGGGAAGAGAAAAGGCCCCAGACAGCTGAGAGGAAATAAAAGGCCCCTGCTGCTGGGGGGCAGGGATTGGTGGAGGGACATAGAGAAGGTCCCTATTGACTGGGAGGACTGGGGGGAGAGAGAAGGCCCTGCCAGCTGGGTGGGTTTGAGGGGAGAGAAGGCCCTGACAACTGAGGAGTAGGGCAGAGAATGCACCACTGGATGAGACCCCCACCCTGAGCCTCTCCTCACCCCCCCCAAACCTTAGTCTCACACACATCTACATTCCTAGTCCCCTGCTCTGAGTCCCTTCTCAACCTCCCACCCTGACTCCTACACCCCCCTCCCCCCCCCCCCCCACACACACACACATCACCAGCCTCCTGCCCTGAAGAAGCCGGACAATGCAGGGTAAGTCTTCTAGTAATAAATATAAGTAGCCTTCATGGAAATCACCCTGCAAGCAGTCTCCCTTCATTAAAATGGGTGGGATTCTCACTCAAGTGCCTCTGTTGATCACAATTGTGGCAGTATCGTATAAGAAGAGAAACATAACTTAAGACATAACACCCCCTAAATGTCTGAGAAGCTAGTCAAAACCAGTAACTTAAAGAATTGCACCTAGATATTTATTGACATCCAATGCAGATCCCAGAGAGCTAGTGAAATGCGTTCTCCTCCCTGCATGACACACTATTGAATAGTAGTGTGGTTGCATGTTGAACTACCCTTGGTTTCAGAGTGTTCTCTAAGTGCAGTACCTCCCATGAGGTAGTTCATTAGTCATCAAATATTGAGGGCCCAAATGTGAGGATTACTGTGACAGAGAGAAAAGTTCTAAATAGTCAGAACAAGTTCTGATAAAACTGCATGCTTGGGCTAACAGATTAGCTCAACCTCTTCACACAGAATCTAATAATACTAAACAGAGAACGTGTGCAATTGAAAGAGATTTCAGTATAATTTTTATCAGCAGTTTCCACCAACCCACCAAGTCTTATCACAGATTTATCCACACTCAGTTTGTTCCTGTCCAGCATGCAGTCTCATGCAGACACTAGGATATTTGTTCCCTAGCCTCAGACATATTGGTTGTGATGGAGTTGTGGAGTGAAGTTGTCACCATCTTATACATAAAGTATGACACCCCATGTTCCTTCACAAACCCTCCTGGATGGCTTCATATACATATTCAACAGGAAATATTAGGATAAATTTTAAAAAACAACAATTAGTCTTTAAAGTGCTACCAGATTATTTGTTGTTTTCTTAAGTTTATCCTGTACAGACTAACTCAGCTACCCCCTGAAGATTCAGGAAATATCAGAATATAGATCCCTCAGTACTCTGTCCTTGGGGCAGAGGAGCATTTGTAGCAAAGTAAAGCAGGCTAAAATCATTCAAAAATAACAGAAAAATGGCCAAGGATTATCTGTAATCATCTCACTTTGAGTGTATTTGCCATGTTTTCAAGTTCACAATTTTGTGAACAAAAATGCCTCTTATATTAGCTATAAAATTACTTTAGGTGTGTGTGAGGGAGGGGAATTCATAAATTCTTAGCACTTCTGTACAGCTTCATATTAAAACATTATACAAATATTAACTAATCTTCCATGTACTGCATGTAAGTCAGTATCATCGTCCCTATTGCTTAAAAATGAAAACTGAGACTCTAGGGGTACGTCTACACAGCAGTGTTATTTCAGAATAACTGATGTTATTTCGAAATAACGAAGTGATCATTTACACAGCAAGCCTTATTTCAAAATAATATGGAATGAGGAGTAACGGTAGTTGGAACTAGGAAGCCTAGTTCGAACTACCTAGTTAGTGCCGCGTGTAGCCGCGCGGCACGGGGTTTGAACCAGCCGGGATTTAAAAATGGCGGCGCCCGGCTTATGCAAATGAAGCCCGGGAAATTCAAATCCCGGGCTTCATTTGCAATTGCGGTATGCCTACATTACCCTCCTATTTCGAAATAGGAGGGTAGTGTAGACATACCCTTACAGATTTGACCTTGGGGGACTAATTTCGGACTAAGGTCCTAGTGTAGACCAGGCCTAATAGATCCAGCAGATGCATTATGATACTTTTCTGTCTCATAATATTATATCTGAAATAGGGTCCACAACATTTTTTGCAGCTTGCTAGAAGGTTGTTCTGTTCTTTCAAAAGGAGGAAAGTGTTCTGTGGTGGTGACACTTAAAAACTGAAGCTTACTTTGCTCTGTCTCAGAGACTATGTTTTGTCCATATTCAAGTCAGTTTACAAATGGAAGTAACCTGAAGCCCCATTCTTAAGGGTCTGAAACCACAGTTAGTCAAAGGTGGAATGTGGCCTGGAAGATGGAAGAGGATTTTGTGAAGCATATCCTACCCTAATTACTACCTGGCTTTGTTCAGGACCCAAGACTGAGCTCCCAGGTACAGATGGCTGGGGCCTCCCTTGACACTGACAAAACTGGTGGTGGGCAGCTTGATTTATTATAGGGAGGTAGTAAAAAATTAATGTTTTAGAATAAAGATGCCTTCTCTAGTTTTCAAATTCTCTTAGGAAATAATACCAAATTTTCAACACTCTCAGCAACTCAAATTGGCAGCACATGAAAGATCTGTTTCCCTTCCAAATTTCAGCTTGCTTACCCCTAACTACTTTGGCTTTTGACTGTTATAAATATTTTTTATTATGGGAGGAAAATGTTTTTCCACTTTCTTTGTTGTCAAAGAAGACTGAAGTGTCTTTCTCAATCAGTACAAAAAGCCATGACCCTTCAGTAGAGACTTAGCCTGGAAAATTTCAGTGTGGTAAGTGAACGTTTCAGAAAGCAACAAGCCACTGGAAATAGTGGGTTAGAATGGAAATGCTTAGACAAACTGGCTATTGCTAATGTTCCAGCTAGAATATGCTAAATTTGTTTTAAATAATCTCATTGGAGTAAAGCTGTGGGTAAACTATTATTAATGCTAATGCAGTCACTTAAAGCTGAACTGGCATTTGTCTTTGATCTCAAACTACTTTGCTATCCTTTTGATAATAGGGGATTTCCTTTTGCCACTGTTCTTTAAACCACCCACCTCTTGCTGTAGCAGAAATAGATCTTATGACTCCAGAATACGTATTCCTACATTTACAGCTGAAAGCAATTTTCAGCAGATTGCTACTGTGCAATTACAGGAAGGGAGGGAACATTGCTTCATATATTATTATAATTAGGATCATATTGGACATAAAAAGCTTCCCTTGGGATTGGATTTTGATTCCAAATTCAGGGGAGTTTTTAAAGATGAGAGATGATGGACACACACACAGCACTTCAAATAACTGCTATCCCTTTTTGAATGAACAGGATATAAGACAAATACCACATTTTTCCTTTATGAGCTGACCACTGAGTAATTACAAAAATTCTGAAAGGTCTTTCTATATCTGAACTTGTTTGCTGGCAAGGATTATACTCTGCTTAAATGTCATAAACTGTGGGAGGCATATAGAATGATTATTTTTGAGTCTGACTTGATGTGTTCATCTGATCTGTACTCCACCTTAAATTTTAGAAAGTGGCACTTTCAGGTTTCATTTTACAACACCAAGGCTATGTCTACACTGGCGGCTTCTTGCGCAAGAACATCTTGCACAAGTGTTCTTGTGCAAGAAGTCTTGCGCAAGAAAATGTCCACACTGCCATGTGTGAGCTGTGCTTTTGTGCAAGAGCGTCCATGGCAGTGTGGACACTCTCTTGCGCAAGAAAGCTCTGATGGCCATTTTAGCCATAGGGCTTTCTTGCGCAAGAAATCCCTGCCAAGCGTCCACACTGCCCTATTGCACAAGAGCTCCTGCGCAAGAGGTCTCACACCTGTTAAAAAAAGCGTCGTTCTTGCACAAGGAGCCCTCTCTTACCACACCGTACTGTAAATTTACTTGCACAAGAGTGAGCAGGCAGCGTGGACACTCTGCAGATTCTTGCGCAAGAACAACCATACTTGCACAAGAAGCCGCGAGTGTGGACATAGCCCAAGGGTGCATCCTTGTCTGTTCAGAACAATGCCATTAGCACTAAATTTCATGTTGTATGTAAAGTGGAAGGCAGGCAACTCAATATAGAACCTTTGACATAAAGAGGACACAAAGATTAATTATAAAGTGCTACTCAATGTAATGCTATCAGAGTGTCAGCTGACAATTAAACTCATAGGAAGCAGATTCTAGAAGCTTTCTTGAGGAAAGATAGTTAGAGCAGACTTAATTGTCCCAGGAACTGAATAATGGATAAAACTCTGAATTTTGACTATTAGGCTACAAAGGGAAAGCATTTTCACTTTTACAAAGACCAGATCACCTCTTCCATGGAAATATGTCTGGGAACATGTACATCACCCAAGGGGAAGGAGCATGGGCACAGGAATCGTCTAGTGGCAATTTTGGGGGGCTGTTCTGTCATGGTGGCTCCCCAATGAAATAGCTTGTACTTGTGCACAGAACCTGCTCTTCAGATAATCCCTTCTATGCCGCTCCAATGTCCCCATAAATGTGAGGTGCTGGAAAGGACACTACCTTGGTGGTGGCTGTGGAAGAGAGAAGACAGTAACAAGCTACATTACTTTTTCCTGCTCTTCTTCAGCATTTGGAAGAAGGCAGTCATTCACACTTGCTACTCTGTCCTGTCCTTGACTAGCCATAGACTTTCCAACTCTGTGGAAGAGACTCCAATAGGCTGGACCAGGACGGCAAGTCTGTGAAGAAAATGACCATTCTGTTCACACAAAGAAAGGGGATTCGTTTAGAGGGGAACTCTGTATTCTTAATACTGGCACAAATTACTGGCCTTGAATTTGAGACTAGGAGATCCCTAGTTTGGGAATATAGTTAGGGACAAGGCTCTGAGGAAAAAATGTTTCAATCTACACTGGGTTTAGCTCTATGTGTTTAAATTAACCCTTGATGTTAAATGAGAGCAACTCTCTGTGTAGACAAGGTCTTGGAATTCCCAGAACTCTTCTGGATTTCACCACATCATCTATCTGAGAAGTCTTACTAAATGTTGCATTAATCACAGTGGGCCAGAATCTCCATCTGGTGTAAATTGGCTGCACAGCTCTACTTAACTCAGTTGTGCTCTTCTGATTTACAAGAGTTGAGGTTTTGGCCTTGCTGCACTAAATTCTTAACTAAAAATGTCTTTGAACTCCAATCTTTCCATTTTTATAGACCTTTAGGCTCTTCAGGTGCCATGGTTTCATAATTTAGCCTTAAAATATTGGAAACCCCCACCACTATATTTACCTGCTTGGCTGCAAGTACTGGTGATCACAGTTCCCGTTGGCCACTGGATTGCCATTAATGGCCAATGGGGCTGCAAAAAACGGTGTCCCATTCTAAGCTGTTTCCTGCCACTCCCATTGGCCAGGAATGGCAATCTGCTGCCGCTGGGAACTGAGATCACTGGTAGCTGTAGCCATGCAGGTAAATATAGTGGTAGCAGCCCACCAGGAGATAATCCTAGTGAATCGCCACCTTGTTATTACTCCCCACCCTCATCCTTTTCTCTCTTTTGACAAGAGACCTTTCCCTACCACTCCTGCACTAAGTTAGCAGATTGGAAAAATAATCAGTTACATAAGGGTAATCATTCTCTTTCATTTTACTTCTTTTGTTGTTGTTATGTCTATGCTGGATATCATGACATCACGTTCTTGATCGGCATTACCAGATTGCCAAGCAATGTAAATGAAAGTACTATGTTCCCTTATATCCCAAGCAGTGATCAGATCACGTCTGTATTTTATTTATTATGTTTTACTTATAGCTCCTCTTGTCCTAAAGGATTCCAAAACACAGTATTTAGAAAAGGAATTGCTATGCTGTAGGTTTTTCTTACTATAATCTGATAGTGTTCCTTGCTTTTCTGATAAATTACTGAAGCTGCCTAGTCTACAGATAACCAAAGCTGGTCTCTGAGTTTTCAGTTCAATAAACAGTCTTCTCTTTGACCAACAGACCTGCAATTGTATTACAGCATTTGTCAAAAGCTCCATTCTATCCTTAACTGAACTAAGCTCATAAATGATGGCACAAACAGATTTGTGCTGCTGACAGTGACAGTGCTAGCTCTCCAGATGTCACTGTTGCTGTCCTTTTGCCCCACATAATGCAGGCAATCTGGGATATTTTTCCAGAAACTTAGACAAAGACTGATTCAGTCCTTTGCATTTATTGAAACACACTTGGCCTGTATAGTACATGGAGTTACAACAACAAGGAGGACTTAGACTGCAATATCGAATTCATTAGAATGCTTAGTCTGAACTAGAGTTGGGTCAAGATGTCAGAGATTTGGTCCCTTGTGAATGGGTCCTTCTAGATCATTTGGAAGAGCTGAATTTTTTTTAACCTTTTAGGCTCAACGAGTGAACCTCAGACCTGAGCAGAGTGATAGCACAAGGCGTATGCCACAGTTTTGTTCTACTTGCTTGGACTCTGAGGTTTTAGTGGTGCAAAGGCCTTATATTTACCAATTGCCAATAATGCTCTTCAATGAAAAAAGGTACATTAATACAAAATTATGCCCAAGACTTTGCACAAAATAAGGAAATATTTAGTTACATTTCCCACAACAGCTATAACTTTTGGCCCAAGTAGTCATATGAGAAGTCTGGGTATTTTTGCATATGAATTTAGGAATTATTTTACAATGCCCAAAATATTTTCAGTGCCTTACATCACAGAAAAAGTTCACATATCCCTTGCCCTAAAGAGCTTATAATTTTATTTCACACTTGATGTGACAATTTAGAAGAATGTAGATGGTGGGGGGGGGAGGGGAAGAAAGGCATGGATCACTTAATAATATTACAGAGATAACCAACAAAGCAGAAAAACTCTCAAAAGCTTTGTCCACTATTTCCCATTTTTCTCACTGGGACTGAGACTAGACCAGGGAGAACCTTCCCAAAAGTGGGAGGGCTATGGTCCCTGCTCCCTCCATTGCCCCACCCAACTCTACCCCCTCCACCAAAGGCCTTGTCTCTGGCCAAGCCAGAAACCAGAGCCGGCAAGGAGTCATGGACCCTCCACCTTGCCATCATCTCCTCTGAATGCCCAAAGTGTTGTGGCTTCCCTTTGCTTCTCTGTCATTTTTGCAAGAAAGCAAAGAAATCTGTGAGGGACACCAATTTTGCAAGCACACAATGGCACGGAATTCCCTCCTCCCCCCTCCCAAGGAATAGTTATCTCCTGGTGACTAACTCTTACTGCAAATCCATAAAACATTTTCAATATGAATATATTCTCCTTAAATATTAACCATACTTACACAGTATGATAATTATGAATCTTGAAAAGTTACAAATTTTCTGTAGATACCTTCCATAAGTATCCTGCAAGATATATATGGTGTAGTGAGTTTATCATATCTGAGGTACGAGTTGTTTTCAAAGAACAGAGGACCCACGGCTAATGAGTTCTGTGTCACAAGCACTAGCTTTAGTAATCCATGTGAGTTCAATTTAAATACTTTTATTTTGATAGCAATTCAATAGACTAATATTTCAGCCATGACTAGTGGCCTTTCTCAAGGCTTCTTTCAAATGAGTGAAAGATAACTTCCCAAATATTTGGAACAAATGCAATGTCAAACCATCTTTCTTTTGAATGACTATCAAGAAATAAGATTAAATTAAATCAATCTAAACTGAAGACGATATGCTGCTATTATTTTGAAATGAAAACCAAACTTTATACTCATTACGGGAACTATGCCTAGAATTAACCTTGATGATTTCACTATCTTCAGAGGTTAAGAAGAATAATATTTCTCCCTCCTCCTCTTAACAACCTTTTAGGTACTTGAAAGCTGTTACCATGCCCTATGCCTCAGGCTACTATTCTCCAGACTAAACAAATCCAACTCTTTCAATCTTCCCTCATAGGTCATGTTTTCTAGACCTTTAATAATTATTGTTGCTCTTCTCTGGACCTTCAACATTTTGCCCACCTCTTTCCTCTGAAACATGGCACCCAGGACTTGACACAACACTCCAGTTGAGGCCCAAATACACAGAGTAGAGCAGAAGAACGACTTCTTATGTCTTTCTTAAAACAATCCTGTTAATACATCCCAGAATGATGCCTTTTTTTGCAACAGTGTCAGACTGTTGACTCATATTGAGCTTGTGGTCCACTATGACCCCTAAGATACCTTTCTGCAGTACTTCTACCTGGGAAGTCATTTCCTATTTTGTATGTGTACAACATACTGTTCCTTTATAAGTGGAGTACTTTGCATTTGTCCTTATTGAATTTCACCCCATTTATCTCAGACCATTTCTCCAGTTTGTCTAAGAACATAAGAACATAAAAACGGCCATACTGGGTTAGACCAAAGGTCCATCTAATCCAGTATCCTGTCTTCCGACAGTGGCCAGTACCAGATGCCCCAGAGGGAGGGAACACAATAAGTAATCCGCATGTGATCCCTCCCCTGCCACTCATTTCCAGACAGAAGCTAGGGACACCATTCCTAGCCATCCTAGCTAATAGCCATTGATGGACCTAACCTTGATGAATCTATCTAGCTCTTTTTTGAACCCTGTTAAAGTCATAGCCTTCACCACATCCTTTGGAAATAAGTGTTCTTTATACACTTTTTCCACACCAGACTCTATCATATCCCCATCGCCCCTTAGTCTCTTCTTTTCTAAGCTGAAAAGGCCAAGTCTTTTTAATCTCTCTTCATATGGGACCTGATCCAAACCCCTAATCATTTTTGTTGCCCTTTTCTGAACCTTTTCCAATGCCAATATATCTTTTTTGAGATGAGAGAACCACATCTGTATGCATTATTCAAGATGTGGATGTACCATGGTTTTATATAGAGGCAATAATATTTTCTCTAACATTCTTTTTTAATTTTTCCTAACATTCTATTTGCTTTTTTCACTGTTGCTGCACACTGAGTGGATGTTTCCAGCAAACTATCCA
Source organism: Pelodiscus sinensis (assembly GCF_052426305.1). Lineage (NCBI taxonomy): Eukaryota > Metazoa > Chordata > Testudines > Trionychidae > Pelodiscus > Pelodiscus sinensis. The sequence continues at coordinate 63,754,180 of NC_143053.1, read as the reverse complement.
CAATGACTCCAAGATCTCTGTCTTGAGTAGTTGTAGCCAGATTAGTCCCCATCATATTGTATGTATAGTTGGGATTATTTTTTTGCAACATGCATTACGTTACATTTATCAACATTAAATTTCTTTTGCCATTTTGTTGCCCAATTTCTTTTTAAAGAGCCAACACAGTCCCCCATTACCACATACTGGCCCATATTTCTATCCTTTCCTCCTGACTACAACATAGGGCATCTCAGACCCTACCCCAAGAGATGTTTCTTTCCAATCCATGTGCTCCTCCGTACCTATCGGCTTTCCCCCAGCCCCTACTTTAAAAACTGCTCTACAACCTTTTTAATGTTAAGTGCCAGCAGTTTGGTTCCATTTTGGTTTAGGTGGAGCCCACCCTTCCTGTACAAAAGTTTCCCCAGTTCCTAATCTAAACCCTTCCTCTCTCCACCATTGTCTCATCCACGCATTGAGACTCTGAAGCTCTGCCTGCCTTCCTGGCCCTGCGTGTGTAAGCATTTCAGAGAACACTACCATAGAGGTCCTGGATTTCAATCTCTTACCTAGAAGCCTAAATTTGGCCTTCAGAACCTCTCCTATCTTTTCCTATGTCATTGGTACCTACATGTACCACGACCACCGGCTCCTCCCTAGCACTACACATAAGTCTATCTAGATGTCTTGAGAGATCCACAACATTCACACTAGGCAGGCAAGTCACCATACGGTTCTCCTGGTCATCACAAACCCTGCTATCTATGTTTCTAATGTTTGAATCCCCCACTACTAACACCTGCCTTTTCCTAACGAGTGGAGTTCCCTCCCTCGGAAATGTATCCTCAGTGCGAGAGGATACTATAACTTCTTCTGGAAGGAGGGTCCCAACTATGAGATCATTTCCCTCTGCTCCAGTTGAATGGTCTCCCCCTCTGATCCTTTCATCCTCCTTAACAGCACAAGGGCTGTCTGACTGGAGATGGGACAGTTCTACAGTGTCCTGGAAAGCCTCATCTACATACCTCTCAGCCTCCCTCAGCTCCTCCAATTCAGCCACTCTGGCTTCCAAAGCCCATGCACAGTCTCTAAGGTCCAATAGTGGTAGAAATGTAGCTGTGTTAGTCTGGTGCAGCTGTTTGTGACAATTTTCTTCCACTATTTGATCTGAGGAAGTGGGTCTGGCTCATGAAAGCTCATCACCTATTAAACCATCCTGTTAGTCTTTAAAGTGCTACACAGTCCTGTTTCTAAGGTCCAAGATCTCCTTGTACCAAATGCACACATTCGCAAAACCATCTGTCCATAGGGCAGGTAATCATACATGCTACATTGTCAATATGGCTATCAGAACCTGGCCCTAATATATCAAGAAAGTGAAGTAAGAACAACCCGGGAAACTACAGACCAGTCCATTTAACTTCTGTGCCAGGAAAGATAATGGAGCAAATAATTAAGGAATTCATCTGCAAATATCTGGAAGAAAATAAGGTGATAGGTAACAGACAGCATGGATTTGTAAAGAACAAATCATGTCAAACCAATGTGAGAGCTTTCTTTGACAGGATAACAAGTTTTGTGGATGAGGGAGAAGTGGTGAACATGGTATACCTAGACTTTAGTAAGGCATTTCATACTGTCTCACATGGTCTTCTTATCAATAAACTAGGTAAATACAACTTAGATGGGGCTGTATAGGTGTATAACTGGCTGAATAATCATTCTCAGAGTAGTTATTAATGGTTCACAGTCATTCTGGAAGGTCATAACAAGTGGAGTTTCACAGGGGTCTGTTTGGGGACCAGTTCTGTTCAATATTTTCATCAATGATTCAGATGATGGCCTAGAGAGTACGCTTTTTAAGTCTGCAACCCCAAGCTGGGAGGGTTCTCAACTGCATTGGAGGATAGGGTTATAATTCAAAAAGATCTGGACAAACTAGAGCAGTGGTCCCTAACGTGGTGCCCGTGGGCACCATGGCATCCACCAGCCATTTCTGTGAGCCCGCTGAGTGAACGGGGCCGGCCCCACCCCCGGGCGCACGGCGTATGGGCGGTGCCGGCCCCCTGGGCACACAGCGTATGGGCAGCGTCGGCCCTGGGTGCACAGCACATGGGTGGCCCCGCCCCTGGGTGCGCAGCGTTTGGGCGGCCTTGCCACCAGGTGTGAGGTGCAAGGGCTGTACTGGCCCTGGGCGTGTGGCACAGGGGCGGCCCCAGCTGAGGGCACGTGGCACAGGAGCAGCGCCATGTTCTATGATTCTCTGAAGATAATCTCTCATCTGACCTTTGCTAAATTGGGACCATACTAGGCTGTCTTTATTTATGCTAGTGAGCCCCGACTTCCACAAGTAATCTCACTGAAGTGAAAAAAGAGTTTCAGGATCCAGCCCTGGCTTAGTTTCCTAAATCTTGAATCACAACATCTCATCTAGTTTAATGTAACCACTTTTATTCTTGTCAGACTGCACTTGTGCATCTTGTATGTTTTTAATAACTATATATCATTAATTTAGATAGTTCATGTGTAAATACGCAGATTGTGATGGGGTGTCTGCCCAGCATTGCCCCTATAAGGGTTAAAAGACCTGGGAGAGGGCTGAGATGGTGGACCCCACAGCTAAGTCAGATGCAGACAATTAGGACCCAGCTGGGGCTGTATAAATGAGGGTTCCTGGAAGGGAGGCAAAAAACAAAAAACTCTTGCTCTAGCTGGAGAATAGGAGGGACCTGGCTGCCATTCCCAGGCTGCAGGGAGAGAGCCAGGACAGGAGAAGGCAGAAGGTCCACATCCACTTGCCAATGATGAGTGGCCAGTTCAAACTGCAGTTTGCTCCTGAAAGAAGGGGCTAGATCAGTGGTTCCCAATCTTTTTGATACTGGGGACCAATAAACCCATTCACAAGCTTTTTGGAGGACTGGTAACATTTATTTGCATATTCATTAAGCAAATGATGAATATGCAAATAAATTTGTCGCTGGCCCTACCTGTCCGGCGGATTGTTCCACTCCCCCACCCTCCCGGTCCCAATCCCGGCCACTTTATCAGCCTGCGCTGGCTGTCACGGCTGCGTCCGGCACCAGGCATTCAGCGTCAGTGAGCACGGCGCCCAGCGGGTTAGTCCGCCCCGCCCCACAACCCCAATCCCGGCCACTTCATCGGCCAGTGCCGGTTCCCCCGGCTGCATCCAGCGCTGGGCGTTATGCGTCAGTGCGCACAGTGCACGGCCTTCTCCCTGGGTCCTACCACCTACCAGATCTAGCCCCACCGCCCGGAAGCATGCCTGGCAGAGATGCCACAGCAGTGGACTCTCTCACAAGAGGGCTACATCGCCACACTCAGCAGTGCGGGGTGCTGCTAACCCATCACACAAATTAATAGGACCATGCACAATAATTTTTCTAAGGACCAGTACTGGGCTGCACTTTGGGAAACGCTGGGCTAGATGATGACTGGCAGTGAGTCACTGGGGCAAGGTGAGTATAGGAAGATTGGGGGCTCCCTGGGAGGCTCCCAGAGTGCAGGGGCACTGACATAGGGCAGTACTAGGAAGAAAGGGCACCATGGGCAGGAAAGGACACGGGGATGAACCAGCAGAAGATCTGCAACAGAGGTTGGGACACAGAACAGCAGAGGGCACTCTGAGGCAGGAGTGCTGATTCCCTGAGTGACCAGCAGGAGGCGCTGTGGCAGTGGGTGCTCCACCAGTGACAGGGTACACTTGCTAATGAAAAGTTGAGTAGCTAAAATAGATTACTGTTCTTTCACATTGGGAAAATGATTTGTGGATTTCCAGGATAGATTTGCTTGAACCATCGTTAGTATCCATTAATATTGTTCTTGCGTACTTTTATGACTTGTTCTATTATATTTCCCAAAATTCTCACGATCATTTCTACTGGCAGGGGCAGGGATTAGCTGAACTTTCATTAATCAAAAATTCTTACACCAGATTGACTTCATGATTCAGAAATTGGGTTTTGAGTTGCTTCTTATTTTGGACCCCAGTACAAGAAAATACAGCTAGAGGTATGCTAAATTCACCTAACTATGGCAGGCAGACATGCTTCTTGTTAAATAAAAACTTGATGATATTTTAACTAATCGCTTCAGTGTTGTCTGTCTAATGCAGTGGTGCTCAACCTTTTTTCATTTAATTTTGTTGAGCAAAAAAAAAAGCTGAGAAAATTTTTGTTGAGCAAAAAAACCATGCTGGAAACATTTTGTTGCCGCCCCTTTAATTTAAAACACTGGTCCATTCCCCTACCACTCCCTCCACCCCTGCCACACATACATCGGGCACTGAGCTGGGAAAACAAAATGGCAGCCGGACTGGCTCTGCGACTGCCCAGGAACACAGCTGCGACCCCCAAGGGGGTCACGACCCACGGGTTGTGCACCGCTGGTCTAATGTATTGGGAAAAGCATATAGGGCAAAATAAATTGTCAATACTATCCCATAAATCTGTTATGAATGGGAGTTTACACAGTATATAGATAGGAAGGGTCTGTGAGGATTGTCTTTTTATTCTAGCTAGGGAGGAGCTCCTGTAACTGTAACATTGTAAGGGCAAACCAAACCAATTCAAAAAGGGATTTCTGCTACTTCATCCCATGTGGTTGGTCCCTTTAATCTCAGATCCTTCCTGGATCCTGCAAATATTCTTCAGGTTAATATGAGCCCTCCTGGAATAAGTTCACAAAGGGTTATTAAATCAGAAACTCTTTAGCATTTCAATGATAATTAGATGCCTGGCCATACCTCAGATCTTGGCAAACCCCATGTCCTTATTTTCCAGAAACATCCTATTTCCCCAGATCAAGTGGCTCCTCCTAGGGATTCTGCTAATCCTGACAAAGTAGAAAAGAGTTTGTCTTCCCATTTGCTGTCTCTGGTGGGATTAAAAGTCTCCAGAGCTCTCTTTCACTCTCTGACCTGGGAGAAGGCAAAAGTTATTCTTGAACTCCTTCTCCTCCTCCCTATTCTACCTCCGTCAGGAAACTCAGAAGTTCTTGATGGAAACTGTCTCCACTGCTGTGCTCCTTTTCTCACTCTTTCGAAGCACCTCCTCAGGTGCAGACTCTTCCATTTGGGGTTCTCCTTTTCCCGTTCTACTGCTGCTCTATTCCTGATCATCGTTAGTTTGGTCAGAATGGTTCTGAAGAACATTTGTTATGCAACATGGAGTTCAAACTTATGTCAACGTGAACCTGACAGTATGGTCCTATGAAGGAATGACGCTATGGGAAGCGTCACTTATTCTTGCAGTTTCAGTTTATAGTCAAAATAGTGACGAAATTCAAGGAAGGCTGCATCCATTTCAGGGCCAGTTCAACCAATATAATTAGAAAAGTATGTATTCCTGATCCAGATGCTTCTGGGATATCTTTTCCAAATCCATTCCAGAATTCACAAGTTGTGTTGTTCCTTGTATTCTCCCCTGTGTTAAATCTGTGTCCATTTTATCACCTAGAACAGTGTTACCCAAACTTTATGGCATTATGTCCCCCTTCAGCCCTGTCCATCCCCCTTCTTCATGGAGTAAGGGCCAGAATTGCAGTTCTTGGTGGAGGGGGGTGCAGGTTACAGAAAAGGGTAAGGAAGCCAAGGCTAGGGCTGCAGCTAGGGGCATGTCTGGCGTCGGGAATGGAGCCACAGCTAGGGACCAAGTGTGGGGGTAAGGCCAAGACCAAGTTTGGAAAAGATTAGAAGGAACATTTCCCCTACCCAAGCTTTCTCTTAGAGCCTTGGGCAGATTGGGGGAGGGGAGAATTGGGGAAGGGATGCAGGCTCTAGGCTTCTGAGCACTAAGAACATGTCTGCAAACCTGACTCCTTATCCTTTAGAACATTACAGTATGTTTGCACTTACCAGCATTTAAAGTATTTAGATACAAGTGTCAAAACTTTGTTTCCCTTTGTTACAACTCTTGTTTATTATATATTAAATCACGGTCTCATTCTCTTTTAGGGATAGAGATGTAGCCGTGTTAGTCTGGGGTAGCTGAAGCAAAATGCAGGACAATGTAGCACTTTAAAGACTAACAAGATGGTTTATTAGATGATGAGCTTTCGTGGGCCAGACCCACTTCCTCAGATCAAATCTCTTTTAGGGTACGTCTACACTGCACGCTTATTTAGAATAAGTTATTCTGGAATAGTTCTTCCAAAATAGCTTCTTTGAAATAGCATGTGTACACTGCAGGGAAGCCTCAACATTAATCTGAGGCAGGCTTCCCTGATATATATGTGCTATCTCAATTAAGAGCCCCAGGAGTCACTGGGAAGGAATAACTTAGAATGGCCCTGGTGAGGGACTATTTCAAAACAGCAGCAGTGGCACATCTACACACGCCTTATTTCAAAATAGCTATTTCAGAATAGGTGTTATTGAATGAGGTTTACAGATTTTGGAATAAGCCATCCATTCTTTTGAAATTATTTCGAAATAACAGAACAGCTGTGTAGACACTCGCATCATTATTTTGCAATAACGCTAGTTATCTCAAAATAATGGTGCAGTGTAGACACATCCTATATGATGTTTTCCCCAGCAGTCCACTGAACTCATAGGATTTATTTTTGTGTGCTATGGGGCAATCGTTTCACATTAAGAAATAATTAGCAAGTTTTCTAGTGATCAAGTTTTAATCAGTCTTGAACAGGAATATGTATTCTATTCTCCATAATCTGTAGTTGGCTCCTGACTAGAAGTTTGTGTTTACCAAACCCCAGCTAGATCAGATACTTATCAGCATAAATTAGACATTCTTTGATTCTTTTTTATGTAAAAGCCAGAGACCAACTTATGTATACAAATATGTGAGGAATTTACTCATCCAAGGACATAAGGTCAAGCATCTGTTTACTACAAAATATGGCACTAAACCTATTTGATCCTTATCTGATAGAGAGGATAAACTGTTGGATGGAATCCTTATGTTTTCCTTTGAAAGCTATTTGGTAAGTTTAGTGCTCATAAAATTGAGGAACTGGTAAGATGCTCTGAAGAACATGGCAGTCCATCTACAAAGTGACTTCTGTAAGACTGTATAAACTCTTTGGAATTGCCATGAAAGCTTTTTTAAGGAATATTTAAAGTATATGACATTTCTTACATTTATAGCAAAAATAAATGCTACTAATTGACAAAACAAGTAAACATATTAAAGTGAAACCTAGAAGAATGGGGAAGAGTATTCATTAATCCCATTAGCTCTGTGCTCCAAAAGATCTCACATTTTTCCCCTCCATTAAAGAGCAGGAGAGAGGCATGCTTAATTGTAACAAATTAAGGATGAATTCACTTGGATATGTTAACAAATCTGTATAATTCTGTTTTGGGGTCATTCCACTAATACAATTGACCGGTCACAATGAATGTATTTTGCTCTTGCTTTCTGCTATTTTTTCCATTTTGTCCAGAGAGTCACATAGTTCTGCAAAATGGTTATTTTTATGTTATGTCTAACACTGTACTCCTTGTGCTGGATATTGTGTTACATTCTAATAGTGTATTTGCCATATGCCTATTCTTGTACTTATCTTCTGTCTGTATGCATTTTATCAGATGCACTTCTTTCACTGCTTTCATTTGAAGGAATAGTTTAAAATCTTGCTTTGATTCATAATGCCACAAATTACTTGTTCTCTGATTAGTCCAATTTTTAATTGTCTGGTTTCACATGATTTAGTTATTTTATGTATGTCTCATAGTTCCCCCTAAGCTATGTGACTAGGTGGCCAGAGCCATCCTTAAGATTTTTGGTGCCTTACGCAGTCGGAGCACCTACAACCTCTATTCCCTACTGAGGTGGGGGGAGAGCCACTCCAAGGGGCAGGGCTGTGGTGGCAAGAGCTGTGGGGAGAGGAAGGAAGAGGGTAGGGATGCTGGTGAGGGAGCAGGCAGACTGAATGACACAGCCATCTGGCACTGCGGGTCAGGAGGTAGAGCAGGCAGAAGGAAGAGTGGAACAACTAGATGATGCTGTGGGCTGGAGTAGAGGAGGTGGAGGATTGGGGAGACCAGGTGCCAGGAGATTGTGTCCAACGGAGGGAGAGGGGAGGCAGAGCAGGGGCCTGGGGAATTGGAGCCAATGGGGCTAGGAGGTGAAGCAGGAAGGCTGGGGGACTAAGGCTGACAGGTCTGGGAGGCAGAGCAGAGGGTGGGGGACCAGGAGATTCACGCTGCAGGAGCTGATGCTGCCCACGGCAGGTAGTGACCCTAGACATACACAGCATAGGGCACTATTAAATTTAGAGCACCACTGGTGCCCTAAATGTAGTGATGCCCTATGCAGCTGCACATACTGCATATGCCTAAAGTCGGCCTTGTATGAAGCAGCGCAGCTTCTCATTAAGTCCTGTACAGAAGCTATTAAGTGCTACACAGGGGCTCAGGGCTGCACTGTGGGCAGATGAAGCTGCTGAGCAGCTGAGGCCACTGGAGAGGAGCACCTCCTTGATAGACACAGAACAGAGCCACCCAAGTAAGCTGGAGCTCCTACCTCCTGCCTCACCTTGAGCCCCCTCTAGCCCTGAGCACCCTACTGCACCCCAAACCTCTCATTTATGGTACACCCCAAAGCCAAAACCTTCAGCTCAGAACCTATGCCCCCTCCTGCACCTCAAGTCCCTCATGCCCAGCCCCACACTAGAGCCTGCACCCCCAGCCAGAGTCCTTGCATCCCAACCCTCTTTCCCAGCCCTGAGCCCCTCAACCCCAATCCCAGCCTAAAGTCTGCATCCCCATCCAGAGCCTTTACATTCCTGCACCCCAATCCTTTGTCCCAGTCCTCTCCCACACTCAGAATGCCTCGGTCCCAACCCTGCCACCTGAATTTTGTTACGTACATCAACATGAAATTGATGTATTGCGTATCACCTCCACATTGGTGCACGTAAGAAAATTGATTCCACTCAGGGATAGAAAACATTAGAGGGAACACTGGTTTCCACTAAAATGGTCATTGATCTCATTTGACAGCTGATTTCCTATATAATGATGGTGCCCTTCCAAAATAACAATCTTAGGAACAAAAAAATATTTTTGAAACTCCTAAATAACTTTATCTAATAAATAACTTTATCCAGTGAGCTCCACTGGAATGGACTATAGAACAAAGGCTTCTGGACATGCTGCATATATCAGTTTGGGGGATTTCTCTTCGAGCCAGGAAAGCTTAGAACTGCAACCACTTCCTCCAGTTCCCAGATTACTCAGGTGTCCTTCCAGACCAAGGGAATCAGTTAATTTCCTTTGGGTTTGTTGTTGTTGTTGTTGTTGTTGTTGGTTGTTTTTTTGCCAAATATCTATTTTCATGTGATTCAAAGGAGTTCTGTTTTTTATCAGAGACTGACTTTTATCTTCTGGTCACTAGTGAAAAATATGGGCAGAAATAATAAATGAGCAGAGATGGTCTAAACCAGCGTTTTTCAGACTTGGGTCATGAGGCTGCCAGGGTAAGCCACTGGTGGGCCCAAATTATTTTGTTTACTTAATGTGTCTGTAGCCATGGAGCCTTGCAGCTCCCATTGGCTGGAAATGGTGAACTACAGCAATGGAAGCTGCGAAGCTCTGTGGCTATGGACATGTTAAGTACACGAAGTGGTGTAGGCCCACGAGTGGCTTACACTGGCAGGCCTGCAACCCAAGTTTGAAAAATGCTGGTCTAAACATCTCTTTCTTACAAAAACTCTTGCTGAAAGACAAACCTACCCAAACCCTATTTTTAACCAAAAATGTTTACTATTTTTAACCAAAAAAGTTATTTACCTTCTGTGGCAACTAAGGTTCTTCGAAATGCGCATCCCTGTGGGTGCTCCTCTTTAGGTATTGGCGTATCATGGTGCCATTGATTAGAGACTTTTGGTAACAGAGCCTGGTCAGTATGTGTATGTGCTGTAGGCGTCTCATGTGCCGTTAGTACTCTCATATCTGTCACCTCCCCAGTGCACTGTTCCTTCTCTACCAGAAAGCTCTTATATAGAACTCCAGAGTAGAGGGAAGGTTGGGTGGGGGATGGAGCACCCACAGGGACAACACATTTCAAAGAACCTCAGTTACTGCACAAAGTGAGTAACCTTTTCTTTTTCAAGTGGTGTCCCTCTACTTTAGGTGATTGTCGAGCAGTACCGCATTAGGATTGGTTGGGTTCTGGAATGGGTTGAATAGTGGAGGATAGTACATTGAAGTCTACTATTGTATCTCCTTTCTAATCTTTTGTGATTGCACAATGGTTTGTGAATGTATGTATTGATGCCCAGGTTGCAGCCTTGCATATTTCTGTGATTATCTAAAAAAATGCTGTCAAGATGGAAATGGCTCTAGTTGAATGGGCTCTAATACCCTTGTGGGGGCTCTGTAGTTTGCTGTTGGTAACACTTTCTGCTGGAATTTGTAATCCATTTCTACAAGCTGTTTTGAGATGGCCATCCTTTTTGATCCTTATGTAGTGGATTTGAAAAGTCTTGGGAATTTACAGAATGATTTTGTTTTGTCAAGGTAGAATGCTAGTTCTTGTCTAATATCCTTGGCAAGCTCCTTGCCCAGGGCCCTGGGCCTGGGCCTGGGACCCCTTCCTCAGCCACAAATTACCAGGAGACCCTCTCTTGTGTAATCATCCATGTCTTTTTATTGCTTGTGACAACTTCCCACCACCTTCTATTTACAGAGCTTCGTTTTCCCCAGCAGCTAACTCAGCTACCGTCTCCTTCTGGTTGGGTTGCACACTTGCTGGCTCCTCTCCCTCCACTTCCCCTCTAGCTGCCTTATATAACCCTCTGGCTAATGAGGCCCACAGCTGCCTCCATTAGCCCTTCAGGCATGGGCTCACTCAGCTGGCTGTAATTGGTCTTGTCAGCCAGGCTGTAGTGGCAAAGCTCTGATTTATCCAGCAGTCTGTCACACATCTAACATGTGGAATAAGGATTCCTGGGCAGATTCATGCATTTTAGGGTAGAATGCAGGGAGATGTATGGGTTGGTTGATGTAGAATGTTGAGACAATTTTGGGTGTGGTCTCAAAATCATCATGTTTTTCAAGAATAGAGTGTAAGTGGGTGTGTCATCAGTGCTCCAATCTCATCCACTCTGGGTGCTGATGTGATCATTACAAGGTATGCTACTTCAATTGATAGGTGCAGTAGTAAGCAGGTAGCAAGGGGTTCAAATGGGGTACTACAGAAGCCCTTCAGGACTAAATTTAGGTGCCATGTCAGTGTTAATTTGCATGTCCTCTGGATATATGTTCTGAATTACTGTAAGGAATTGTATGGTGATTGGATCTGTGAAGGCTATGAATGCATCTATCTTGCAGTGAAATGCAGCTAGGTGCACTCAAAGTTGATGGACAGCCCTGATAGTTTCAGATGTAGCATGAACTCCAGAATCTCTTGAATTGGTGCCATGGTTTCATGAATGTGTCCGTCATGTCTTCCATTTGTGCAGGTAAGTAGTGCGAGTGGTTATTTTTCTGCTGTTCAGTACTAGTTTTTTAATTTCCTTTGAACAGGTTAATTCTTCACAATGGATCCATTGAGGAACCAGGTCTTCAGGTGGACGATTGCTAGGTTCGGGTGGAGACTTTCACCTTCATCCTGGGACAGGAAATCTCACCGCATTAGGAGAATACACAGCAGGTATCGTGCCATGTGGTTCAGGAATGGGAACCATGTCTGTCTGGGCCAAGTTGCAGCAATCAGTATTATCTGGGCTCTGTCGGTAAGTATCTCGAGTATTGTCTTAGATAATAGTGGGATTGGTGGGAATGTGAACATAAGAGGAGTGTTCCATTGTGTGTGGAAGGCATTTCCTAGGGAGTATAGTCCCAATCCCACATTACTCATATAAGGATGTGCAGTGTATGGAATCTGGATCTTCATAGGCTTTTGCTTCGACTGAATCTATATGAGCACCAATTAATTCTAGTTGTGTTGGAACTATTGTACATTTCTTCTCATTTATCTGTAGGTTGAGGGAGTGGAACAGCACTATTGTTATCTATGTACAGTTTATTGCTCCTGTTTGAGAGTGACCTTTGAGTAGACAGTCGAAGTATGGAAATACCATGATTCCCTGTCTCCATGGATATACTGCCTCTACTGTCAGCCTGCTGGTGGTTTTGGTGAAAAATTTAGGGGTTGTGGAGAGTCGGAGTGGAAGCATTCTGTATTGGAAGTGTACTTTCCCAATTTTAAGGGTAGGAAGTGTCTGTGTGCTGAATGTACAGTTATAGAAAAGTATAAGTCGTGTAGGACAAGGGCTGAAAAACAGTCCCCTTCCTCCAGTGCTGGGATTGACATCAGTGTAACCACTTTGAATTTGTGGGTGCAAATGAACTTGAGTTTCCTGATTCATTCAGGAGTGGAACACACTCCCATTGACATACTGTGTTTTCATCAAAGTGCTATAGTGGCACAGCCGCATGCTATATTAGTGAAGCCCCAAGAATTATGGCAAAATATTACTATGAATACTAAACAAAACCAAATGTGTAAATGAAGCTTATATCAGCAAACTGTAAGTGTGGGACATTTGAAGAGTCTGTTATTCCTTTAAGATAATATGTGGCAACATTTCTTAAAAATTCACGGAAAATGGTCCTCTAACATTACTTAATGGGTTTATTTGTAAATTTGAAGACATTTGATAATGGCTGTTAGTAAGGCAAAGAAACATTATTTTTACTATGTAACAAAGTGGTTGAATTCCAGCTGTTAATACAGCTCTCAATTCACCCTTAACTACAGAGCCACAACTGTCACCTCCATAATATGAAACTGTGTGTCTCTATTGCTACCATTGTTGTCTCTCCCTTCCTGCTTTCCACTGGGTTTCTGACTACGCACTGGCCCAGTCTCCACACTCCATTCCAACTTTGAAATGCACAAGAGCCCCTGCTGGGGGCTCCAGCTCCAAAGCTTGGGTAGCCAGGCAGCACAGTCACTGCCCCAGCCTCAGCGAGCTACCAATCTAGTAGCACAGCTCCTGCTGCCCCAGTCAGCCCCAGAATCCTCTGCCCAGGCATCGCAGCCCCTGCTGCCTTGGCCAGCTCCAGGAAGCCACTGCCCAGCCCCGGGGCTCCAGCAGCTGGTCAGCTTGGTGGCCATACTCCGAGCCCCAAGTTCCTCCACACCGCAGTCTCCTGCCCTGAGCTCCCCTTATACCTAGCCTCCTGCCCTGACTCCTGTTGGGGTCTCCTGAACCCCCAACATTTCTGCCTTGATTCTTGAACCCAACCACCTCCTGGCCTGTGTTCCCCCACATCTTCCAAAACCCTGCCCTGAATCCTGCACCTTCACCCCCTGCCCAGAGCCTCTCCTCACCCCCCATCCCACCCTGATGCCTGCACTCTCTACACTTCCAGCGTCCCTGAGCCCCTCATGCTGACCTCTGCACCACCTCACACTTCCCACCTCCTTCCCTGAGCACCTCCTTAAGGACCTGAGCAATGCCAGGTAAATGTGCATGTGTATTGAGTTGCTAACACACTGACCATGCAGGCCACTGTACTGCTTTCATTGCAGTCAGTGGGAGTTTTATTATAGACTTCAATAGGACCAAAAGCAGGTCAATAAATGATACCAGGAATTTAAGCAGTGATTTCTCAACTCCACAAAGAACTAGAATGAACCAGTACTAATAAAAGTACACGTGACCTCACTGAAGACTTTAGATCTCTTGTAAAGTGGAATTAGATTACGTGTAAACTATATAAAAAACTTCCTTCAGATTTCACTGGTGTAAAGTCAATGATTATTTGCAGCAAATAATCTTTAAGAATAAACTACTGACATAGATACCCTTTTAAAAATAATTTAACATTACAATTACTCCTGGAGTCAGCAGTAAAAAGTTTCAGACACAAACTGGACTCCCGCCCCCCTACCTCCCTGTTTTGTTGTTTAGCAACTTTCTGACTCTAGGAAGCCAACATTTTAATCATCAACAGCAATTTACAGAGGCTGGGCATAGGTGGTGGATACATCCCCTGGTGCAGCGACCTCCAATCCTGCAGCTGGACACCTGAGTGGCTCCAACCCTTCCTCTCCCTGCTGGGAGTGAGCTCCCACCAGAAGTTTTTGCTTACTATGGGCCATGCAGGGTTCTATTAACTCAGCTTCCCAGGTCCCTTGGACTCCCCAGGGAGATTATTGATGAATCCAGGAAGCTGAGTAGCACATGCTGCTTCCTCAGTCACCCAGGAACTTGTGTGTCATATATTAAAGTTCAGCATTCTCCATCGACCACTGTGTGGCTGCTCCTTCCCAGAACCCTACCCCCACCCTCCAAGGGTCCCTGCTACCACTCACTGGTTCCTCCTTTTCCCTATTTGACCCCTCTTCCACTGCCTGCCACATCCCTCCTCTCCTCTCCTCTCCCTGCTTATCTCCTGCATTTCCATTAGAGTGGGTAGGCATGGCAGAAGAGGAGGGATGCATGTGGTCAGCCGAAAGGGGGCAAAGCAGGGACTGTGCAGGGGAGTGCAGTAGAAGAGGAGCAGGGTCTGGGCAGAGTGAGGTTGAAATATTGGCAGGGCCACAGGTGGAAAAGGCAGGATGGGGAGCTAGCTTACCTGAGAGGAAGCTTCATCCAGCATCCATAAGGCTTAACTTCCCTTAATGTTCCTCACCACAGCCCAGGGGCCAGACCACAGCGGGGCTCAGAGCTCCTCTAGGCACCCTGGTCTCAGGGCTCAGCCTTGCTGGCTGGCCAGCCAGAGCTCCTCTGGACCATTCCACGTTCATAGAATCATACAATCATAGAACCATAGAGCTGGAAGAAACCTCAGAAGGTCATCAAGTCCAGCCCCTCTTCCAGGTCATTAATGAAGATATTGAACAAAACCGGTCCTAAAACCGAATCTTGGGTCGCTCCACTAGAAACCGACCGCCATCCTGACATTGAACCGTTGATCACTACCCACTGGGCCCGGCCTACTAGCCAGCTTTCTATCCATCTTACAGTCCATTTATCCAATCCACATTCCCTTAACTTGTTGGCAAGAATATTGTGGGAGACCGTATCAAAAGCCTTGCTAAAGTCAAGGTATATCACATCCACTGACTTTCCCACGTCCACAGAGCCAGTAACCTCATCATAGAAGCTAATCAGATTGGTCAGGCATGACTTTGCCTTTGTGTATCCATGCTGACTATTCCTAATCACTTTCGTCTCTTCCAAGTGCCTCAAAATAGATTCCTTAAGGATCCCTTCCATGATTTTTCCAGGAACCGAGGTAAGACTGACCGGCCTATAATTCCCTGGATCGTCCTTCTTCCCTTTTTTGAAGATGGGCACTACATTTACCTTTTTCCAATCATTCGGGATTTCTCCCGACCGCCTCGACTTTTCAAAGATAATGGCCAAAGGCTCCTCAATGACATTTGCCAACTCCCTCAGTATCCTTGGATGCATTAAGTTCGGACCCATGGATTTGTGTACATTTAGCTTTTCTAAATAGTTCCTAACCTGTTCTTTATCCACCAAGGGCTGTCCATCTTCATCTCCTCTTGCATCACTTAGTGCATTAGTCCGGGAGCTCACCTTGTCCATGAATACAGAGGCAAAGAAAGCATTGAGTACTTCAGCTTTCCCTACATCCGTGGTCCCCAACATGGTGCCCGCGGGCGCCATGGTGCCCGCAGGGGCATTTGCATGCGCCCGCCAGGTGCTCGGGGCTGGCCTGGCCCCGGGCACATGGCGCGGCGCTTGCAGGGAGCGCCAGCCCCGTGCGCGCGGCGCTTGTGGGGGGTAGCGCCGGCCCCCCGGCGCGCGGCGCTTGTGGGGGGGAGGGGGAGCGGCGGCCCCAGGCGCGTGGCTATGGGGGGCCCCAACCCCGGGCGCGTGGCTATGGGGGGGGCCTGGCCCCGGGCATGCGGCTGGGAGGGCCGCCCCCAGGCATGCGGCTGGGGGGGGGCCGCCCCCGGGCGCGCAAGTATCCCCGCCCCCTGGAGCTCGGTGGGCAAACGGCCACGCCCCCAGGCGCCAGACAACCTCAAAAGGTTGGGGACAACTGCCCTACATCATCTGTCACTAGGTTACCTCCTTCATCCAGAAGGGGCTGTACACCCTCGCTGATCACCTTCTTGTTGACATGCCTGTAGAAACCTTTCTTGTTATCCTTCACATCCGTAGGCAGTCGCAATTCCATTTGCGCTTTCGCCTTCCTGATAACCCCCCAGCATTCTCGAGCTATACATTTAAACCCCTCCCTGGTCATTTGTCTAATTTCCACTTTTTGGAAGCTTCCTTTTTGTGCTTAAGTTTACCAAGGATTTCTCTTGTAAGCCAATCCAGTCTCCTACCATGTCTGACTCTCTTGCTACGCATCGGGATGGTTTCTTTCTGTGCCTTCAATAAGGCTTCCTTAAAATCCTGCCAGCTGTCCAGGACTCCTCTCCCGTTCATGTTAGCATCCCAGGGGATTCTGCCCATCAGATCTCTGAGGCAGTCAAAATCTGATTTTTTGAAGTCCAAGGTGTATATTTTACTACTCTCTTTTCTTCCTTTGGTCAGGATCCTGAAATCTACCATCTCATGATCATGGCTTCCCAGGCTGTCACCCTCCTCTACTTCCCCTATTAGTTCCTCCCTGTTTGTGAGCAGAAGGTCAAGCTGATCACGGCCCCTGGTCGGATCCTTCAGCACTTGTGCCAAGAAGTTATCCCCAACATTCTCCAAAAACTTCCTGGATTGCCTGTGTATTGCCGTATTGGTTTCCCAACAGATGTCAGGGTGATTAAAGTCTCCTACGAGAACCAGGGCCTGTGATCTGGAAGCTTCTCTCAGTTGTCCGAAGAAAGCCTCATCTACCTCATCCACCTGATTCAGTGACCTGTAGCAGACACCAACCACAACATCACTGCTGTTGTTTGCTCCTTTAAACTTATCCCACAGACTCTCAACAGGTTTTTCTCCCTCCTTATACTGGAGTTCAGAGCAATCATAGTGCTCTCTTACATATAGTGCAATTCCTCCTCCTTTTCTCCTCTGCCTGTTCTTCCTGAACAGTCTATACCCTTCCACGACAGTGCTCCAGTCATGCGAGTCATCCCACCAGGTCTCTGTTATCCCAATTAAATCATATTTCTTGGACTGGACCAGGGCCTCCAGTTCTTCCTGTTTGTTGCACAAGCTTCTCGCATTAATGTACAAACACCTCAGATAACCAGTTGATCGCCCTGGGTATGTCTACACTACCCTCCTAATTCGAAATAGGAGGGTAATGTAGGCATACCGCAATTACAAATGAAGCCCGGGATTTGAATTTCCCGGGCTTCATTTGCATAAGCGGGGCTCCGCCATTTTTAAATCCCCGCTCGTTCGAACCCCGTGCCGCGCGGCTACACGGGGCACGAACTAGGTAGTTCGAACTAGGCTCATAAAGGAGTAACGGAGTTCGAACTAGGAAGCCTAGTTCGAACTACCTAGTTCGTGCCCCGTGTAGCCGCGCGGCACGGGGTTCGAACGAGCGGGGATTTAAAAATGGCGGAGCCCCGCTTATGCAAATGAAGCCCGGGAAATTCAAATCCCGGGCTTCATTTGTAATTGCGGTATGCCTACATTACCCTCCTATTTCGAATTAGGAGGGTAGTGTAGACATACCCCCCCATCTTCTCCATTCGAATCAGCGGTCCTCCTTTGTTGCTTGTTCCTCTTTGCATTTCTTCCCAGTATCTGACTTTCCCACTCCCCTCAGGGTTTTGGTCACCGTTCCCCGACAAACCTAGTTTAAATCCCTCCTCACTAGGTTTGCAAGCCTGCCCGCGAAGATGCTCCTTCCTCTCTTGGTTAGGTGGATCCCATCTCTTCCTAACAATCCTTGTGCCCGGTACAGAGTCTCATGGTCGAAGAAACCAAAGCCCTCTCTGTGACACCATCTGCGCAACCACGCATTTACTTCCTCAATTCGACGATCCCTTGCCAGTCCTTTCCCTTCAACAGGGAGGATGGACGAGAACACCATTTGTGCTCCGAATTCTTGGATCCTTCTTCCCAGTGCTACATAATCCGCAGTAACCTGTTCATGGTCATTCTTGGCCGTATCGTTAGTTCCCACGTGGAGAAGCAGGAAGGGGTAGCGAGCCGAAAGTTTGATCAATTTGGTAAGCCTCTCAGTAACATCCTGAATGCGAGCTCCCGGTAAGCAGCACACATCTCGAGATTCCAGGTCCCTCTTAGGAGGAAGTCCCCGACCACCACCACCCGTCGTTTTCTTTTGGGGGTGGTGGCCGTGGAACTCCCATCCCTAGGACTATATACCCCATGCCTTCCAGTAGATGGTGTTCCCTTCCGGTTTCTTCCTTGTGAAGTCCCTTCCAAAGCATTCAGCACTGCAGCGCCTGTGGAGAGAGCCTGAAAGCGATTACTTACCTCTATAGCATTGGGGGATTCCCATCCTGGCCTTTTTCCCCTTCTAGAAGTTACATACTTCCAGTTCTCTGCCTGGTCCCGTACTGCCCTCTCTGGCTCTTCCGCCTGCTGTGCTTGAAGGATCAAACGCTGCCTTCTATCGAGGAAGTCTTCATCCTCTCTGATTGAGCGTACAGTCGACACTTGGGCCTCTAGTCCTCTAATTTTTTCTTCCAAAATGGAGACCAGCTTGCACTTAGTACAGATGAAATCTGTTCTTTTTTCTGGGGCAAAGACAAACATGGCACACTCCGTGCAGGTAACAACAGCAGGCCTAACACCATCCATCGCTGCTGTCCTGGAGAAGAGATTTAAAAAGAAAGGCAAGAGAACCTCGCCCCCTTCCCAACTCCCTCTCTAAACTCCCTGTTAGCACTCACCTGTTAGCAAGCTCCTTGATCGCTTGCCCACTGCCTTATAAAGCCCTGAAGTGCCTGAAAGTCCCTCCCCCTACCAAGGCTCAGCCAATCAGCAGAGGCTTCTAGAATGCAAACTTTAATTAGAAGCCAACAGTTTCCACCTGCCAATCACAGCACACGCTCCATGAAGGAGAGGGGGAGGGGAAAGAGAGGGGGAAAAAAACAAAAAAACAAAAAAAAGAACACACACCAACCCTCACTCACAAACACAAGCTCAGCACACAGCAAGAAGCCCCAAACACAACACACACTTCCCTCCAGAGTCCTGTATCTGCTTCTCCTCTACCTGGATAACTCCCTCTCTAAAGCCTCACTACTCACAAATACAGAGGGGGAAAAAAACCCACACCACCACACACCAACCCTCACTCACAAACACAAGCTCAGCACACAGTAAGAAAGCTCCAATAGCACCACACACTTCCCTCAAGAGTCCTGTATCTGCTTCTCCTTTACCTGGAGCAGTCACCTGTTCCGATGGGCCAGCTGGGATTTGGAGATGTTCTGTGTGCCGCTGGGCTATCCAGAGTTCAGGACTTCTGTGAGCACTGGCACACCCCTCAGGGGCTGCTGGTTTGGGCTCAGGGCTGCGCTGGGTGCTAGTGGGCAGGCCTGGGTGCAGGGATGCTCCATCACCAGTTGAGGTTTGGGACTGTACCAGCAAGCTAGTTGCTGAGGGCAGGGGAGCAAGGAGTGAGGCAGGGCCTCAGATAGAAGGGGCAGTGTGGGGCCTTTGGCAGAAAGAGGCAGGGTTGGGGGCTAGTTTATTCAAATGATGACCTTTGGAAATGCCATATGTCAGGAGGCAGTGCTTCCTCAAGTAGGTGGTTACATGCCCACCTTTTTTCACAGTTGTCTCTGCTCCCACACTGGCTAATGTACACATTTCCACCAGGGGCATGGTATTCTTCTTGAAATGTAATTATTAATAATGAGTATACTGAAGCTGTTGCCTTATTGCTTAGGCATAACATTAATCACTGCATAATATCACTTTGTACTCCATACATGATAAAATAGATTAATAGCATAAAGGGAATTATTTTAAAATGTTTAAGCTTATTTGTAAAGCAGGTAAAGATTGACCTCTAGTGCCACAGAAATTGCACTTAGTGTAGTTAGATTTTCTAGTGTCGTAATCAGGTTACACTTGTGTTTGAAATTTCCATAACAAATGAGCTAAGTGTACAAATATTTTTTTCTAAAGTCTGGCAGTGTAAAATCAGCTTGACCTTTGAAAGTTGCATTAGGTTCTCTGTTGAGCACCAGTAGCAAATGTTCTGCAAGCCAAACTAGATCCTTACCCAAACCACTCCAGCCTCATCCTCTCAATAGGTTTTGCACACAGAAATTTAGAAGAGAATTCTGTTGATACACATGGAAGAGCAGAATTGAGTTTTCTCAGAAGTGTTGATTCTGCAACATTAACCAGTAGACTCTTATTTTTTCACTTAAAAAGGGAACTTCTCTCCAGAAATAGAACTCCCTAGCTTCTGCCCATCAGGAAGCAGGGTCTTAGGGTTCATCCCCAAGGGGCACACTTGCTGTGGCTTGGGGCTTCAGGAATGGGGCTGAAGCCCTGAGCCCCAGCAGGTATGCCCAGCTCTCAAGCTTCTGTAGATTATCATATGTGGTTGGCAGGTCAGTAAGTTTGACTACCTCTGCTTTATACGTGCACACGTTGAAACAGAGCACTTGAATAAGAAGGTAGCAGGCTTTTTTTTTTCCATAATCACATTTTAGAGAGCTTTAACTGCCCACCACTGATTTTAGCTTGCACATGAAACCATGACACATGTGGGAAGAGCTACTATTTTAGTCCTTATATTAAATACTAGCAGAAATACCCGGCGTCGCCCGGGGAAAATATAGTAAAAGGTGTGATGAATAAACTACGTCAATGACACTAATATAACATATTTTATTGGAAATACTTTTATCTTATATGTTACTGTAAGAAATTAACATAGCTAGTACTTTTTCTATTATCATAGGGAAAGGATCTCATAGTTGCGGTTTATGTGACACGCTTAACAGAAGAGTCCAGCAAATGCCTATGATCAGGCACTACTAAAAGCTAATTAGTGGCCCAATTGGGGCTCCAGGGGAACCGATTTTGAGATATAACCAATCCAGTAATTGAAGTTAGGAAATCAGTAGTATCCGTGCAAAATTTTGTGGTTCTAGCTCTTCCTGTTTTGAGGATCTTTTGGGACAAACAAACAAACTTTCAGAAATATTTATAAGAAGTTTGTTATGTGTGCCTTGATCTGCAAGACTCGGTTGCCTAAACTTCACAGTTAGGCACATAAAACCCAATTTTAGGCACCAATGCAATCCAAAAACAATCCTGCTCAGATGCTGTTGGACCTCATGGTCTTGGGCTGTCAATCTGCCTTCTTTTGATATGCAGTTATCTCTGGCATGTCTCAGTTGTTGGGTCCTCCCTCTAGCATCTGTTCTGATGGTGGCCTTCACACTTATCTCCTATGCATTCCTGACTCTCATACACACAAAAAGGGTTACAAACAGAATATCCAAAAAAAAGCAGATAATTACATTTGTTCTCTATATTTACAATGTCTATTTCAGAACTAAAAATAAAATAATAACCATAAGTATCTAAATCTATTTGTGCTTCAAAATGGTTTGGCAGAGTATACAACATAAAACATATTAAGGCTTGGAGTCCTGTGGCACCTTATAGACTAACCGAAGTGTTGGAGCATAAGCTTTCGTGGGCAAAGACCCATTTCATTAGATGCATGTAGTCCTACGCTGACGACATACTGTATCTCTACATGCATCTGACGAAGTGGGTCTTTGCCCACGAAAGCTTATGCTCCAACACTTCGGTTAGTCTATAAGGTGCCATGGGACTCCTCGCCGCTTTTGCAGATTCAGACTAACACAGCTATCCCTCTGATATTAAGGCTTGTTACACAGGGATCTCTGAAACGGATCAATTTTAAATGATTTGGAATATTTTAGGTTCTGTTTTCAATAAAGATGTTAAGCGTCCCTTAAACCAGAAGCTAGGCCCACTTACGACCTACTGTATTTCTATCATCAGTGATTTTTCCCTTAAATAAATAACACTCGGACTCCAATTTAGGGCCAAACCATATATTGTACATTTTGAAACAGCAACACATGAAACTTACGTAACCCTTCTGCCAGGTAGGCCCGACAGCAACCAGGGCCAGGTTCAATATCTAGGGGTCCATCTCACACAGAACTGGCTCGAGCCCCCACCCAGTAACCCGGGAAATTCACACACCCCTAGGCGCCTCTGAGAGGCAATGCTTCCCCACTCACAAGCACAGAGTCTGAGTGTAGGAAAGAAACATTTAATGAAACAAAGAGAAAAGTCATATGGCATTAACTTGGGCAAATACCACAAACAGAGTTCATGGCCCAAACCACGAGCTGAGGCCCCCCCAGCCAAGAGTCACCTGAAGTCCCAAAGTCCAACACCCCAAAAGTCTCTGTCCCTGGTCAGTGCCGCTCAGAGTCCAAAAGTTCACCTGCCGGGTTTTACTTCCCAACCTGGGCGGAAAGAAGGGCAGGGGGATTGATAGGGGCACCTTACGTGGTCCGAGGCCGATGGCCCCACCTCTTCGCAGGGTTCTGCTGCAAACTTTAACACGAACCACTCCACCACACTCTACCAGCTGTGTCATTCCACTCCACCGGACGCTCAACTGGTCGCCTGCCACCACTCCTACCGGCCACTCATTTCCACCAGCTGCTCCGCGGGTCACCTGCCGCCGCTCCTACCGGCCACGCTTTGCCACTGGTCACCTGCCACCACTCCTACCGGCCGCCTGCCAATCATTCCTACCAGCCACTCAGCTGGCCAGCGCCGCTCCTACCGGCTGCTTGCTGGTCATTCCTGCCAGCTGCTTTGCTGGCTGCAACGGGTCTGGCTCCAAGCCAAACCAGTGATTTCAGCTCTTAGTGATTTCACCATCTGGACTGGCAAAATATTCCAGCTTCCACTGGACTAGCAGAAAAGACTCCCCTTGGGCTATGTCTACACTGGCGGGTTATTGTGCAAGTACAGCCATTCTTGCACAAGAATCCGCAGAGCGTCTACACTGCCCACCCGCACTTGCGCAAGGAAATTTACAGTACGGCGTGATAAGAGACAGCTCCGTGCACAAGAGCTACGCTGTTTTCTATCAGGTGTAAGCTCTCTTCCATAGGCATTCTTGTGCAAGAGGTCAGTGTGGATGTTCAGCAAGTGCGTACTTGCGCAAAAATTGGCCTCCAGTCAAAAACACAGGTGGCCTCTCCGACACTCCGTACGGGCAATCGCCACTTGTGGGTCTCCCTAGTTGCCCCCCCTTAAAGGAACAGGCACGCAGCACAGCCATTTTCCACGTGCAACCCGGGTAGCAGCCAGGGGGAGCAATGGCAGCTGCCCAGCCTCAGCCAGGTCCCTCAGACCCCACTGAGGAGCCACCCCAGAGCACCCAGCGGGCCCATAGCACCAAACAGCAGGCTCCATGCTGGAGCACCACTGAGGTGAATGCCCTCCTGGACCCTGGGGAAAGGAGGAGGCCCTCCGGGACCCCAAGTCCAGGAGGAGAAATGCCCAGATATTCTCCCGGATGGCCCAGGCACTGGCCACACAAGGACACCCAGCCCGGACCCTGGAACAGGTCCGGGCCAAGGTGAAGGACCTGCGCCTCACATACGTGCGGGCCAGCGAGCGTGGGGGCGGCGGAGCCACTGCCTGTGCCTATTACCACCACCTGCAACTCATCCATGTGGATACAGTGGTGGCCACCCCAGTGGTCCGACCCAGGGAATTGGAGGAGGAGGAGGATGGAGACCAGTCCACAGACGAGGAGGAAGAGATGGCAGAAGACAGAAGCCAGACCCCACCATCCCGGCCCAGCAGCTGGCCATTCCCAGCTAGAAAAGTTGCACTGGGAGGAGAGGCACTGTTCATTCCCATCGCCCAAGCCTCACCCCCTTCCCACCACCACCCTGCCCTCTTCCTCCCATGGTATTCCATCCCCTGGGACTGGGCCCCTCCCATCCCACTGGGACTCCTGCATCAGATTGTCCAACTGCTTAGGCAAGGGTTGGCCCGTGGCCTGGGAGTTTGAGATTCCTGACATAAAATTATATGGCTAATGTAATGTTAGAGAAAATAAAAAGTGGAAGCTAAATCAAGAAAGAAGTGTGTATTCTATAGACTATGAAGTATATACAGTAAAAGGGAGAAAAGAAAGGTAAACAAGACATGTTACTTAATTAAAATCATATAAGGCTTCCAAAGAGGAACCATGACACTTTGTGTTTTCTTTTTTCTGCTGGCAATGTACTTTAAGAGCAGAAATCAACCCAGCACCAAGGAAAAATCAATCCTAAAATCCTATTTTAAAAGTGCCTTTTAAATTCTATTTTCTGTTAAAGGGTTTTTAATTATGAATGATGAAACTACTTTGAGTGGTGCAATGGCCATTCAAAAATGTGACAAAACTTCCAACTATTGAAAAGTTCTGTTTGACAGTGGTATAAAAATTAACTGTGATGTAAAACAGTGAAGGAGTAACATGGATGTAGTTCAATCTAATATAGCAGTGTTCCTCAAAGTGGGACATTGGCCCACTTTGGGAAAGCCACTAGTCATAGAATCATAGAACTGGAAGAGACCTCAGAAGGTCATCAAGTCCAGCCCCCTGTTCTAGGCAGGACCAATCCCAACTAAATCAACCCAGTCAGGGTTTTGTCAAGCTGAGACTTAAACACCTCTAGGGATGGAGACTCCACTACTTCCCTAGGTAACCCATTCCAGTGCTTCACCACTCTCCTAGGCTACGTCTAGATTGGCATGATTTTCCACAACTGCTTTTAACGGAAAAGTTTTCCATTAAAAGCATTTGCGGAAAAGAGCATCTAGATTGGCACAGATTCTTTTCCGCAAAAACACTTTTTGCGGAAAAGCGTCCGTGCCAATCTAGACGCGCTTTTGCGCAAAAAATCCCTGATCGCCATTTTCGCAATTGGGGCTTTTTTGCGCAAAACAAATCTGAGCTGTCTACACTAGCCCTTTTGCGCAAAAGGACTCTGCACTTGTCCTTGTTGAACGTCATCAGATTCCTTGGGGTCCGATCCTCCAATTTGTCCAAGTCACTCTGGACCATATCTCTGCCCTCAAGCGTATCTACCTCTCCCTCTAGCTTAGTGTCATCTGCAAACTTGCTGACGGTGCAATCCATCCCCTCATCCAGGTCATTAATAAAGACATTGAACAAAACCGGTCCTAGAACTGAACCTTGGGTCACTCCGCTAGAAATCGACTGCCATCCTGACATTGAGCTGTTGATCACTACGCGCTGGGCCCGGCCTTCTAGCCAGCTTTCTATCCATCTTACTGTCCATTTATCCAATCCACATTCCCTTAACTTGCTGGCAAAAATATTGTGGGAGACTGTATCAAAAGCCTTGCTAAAGTCAAGGTATATCACATCCACTGACTTTCCCATGTCCACAGAGCCAGTTACCTCATCATAGAAGCTAATCAGATTGGTCAGGCACGACTTGCCCTTTGTGAATCCATGCTAACTATTCCTGATCACTTTCCTCTCTTCCAAGTGCCTCAAAATGGATTCCTTAAGGATCCCTTCCATGATTTTTCCAGGAACTGAGGTAAAACTGACCAGCCTGTAGTTCCCTGGATCATCCTTCTTCCCTTTTTTGAAGATGGGCACTACATTTGCCTTTTTCCAATCATCCAGGATTTCTCCCGATCTCCACGACTTTTCAAAGATAATGGCCAAAGGCTCCTCAATGACATTTGCCAACTCCCTCAGTACCCTCGGATGCATTAAGTCTGGACCCATGGATTTGTGTACATTTAGCTTTTCTAAATGGTTCCTAACCTTTTCTTTACCCACCAAGGGCTGTCCATCTTCATCCCCTCTTGCATCACTTAGCGCATTAGTCCGGGAGCCGACCTTGTCCATGAATACATAGGCAAAGAAAGCATTGAGTACTTCAGCTTTCCCCACATCATCTGTCACTAGGTTACCTCCTTCATCCAACAGGGGCCCCACACTGTCTCTGATCACCTTCTTGTTGACATGCCTATAGAAACCTTTCTTGTTATCCTTCACATCCTTTGCCAGTTGCAACTGCAATTGCGCTTTCACCTTCCTGATAACCCCCCAGCATTCTCGAGCTATACATTTAAACCCCTCCCTGGTCATTTGTCCAAGTTTCCACTTTTTGGAAGCTTCCTTTTTGTGCTTAAGTTCACCAAGGATTTCCCCTGTAAGCCAATCCAGTCTCCTACCATGTCTGACTCTCTTTCTGCACATTGGGATGGTTTCTTTCTGTGCCTTCAATAAGGCTTCTTTAAAATAAGGTGTCCACAGTTCCCCTGGGCTGGAAACAGCGAACCAGAGCTAATGGGAGTTGCGAGGCTCCATAGCTATGGACCCTTTAGGTAAACAAAGTGGCGTGGGACCACTAGTTTTCCCAGCTTTTCCCACTGTAATATATTATTAATGGTTGATCAAATTAAAGGCAGTCCCCGGGTTACGTACAAGATAGGGACTGTAGGTTTGTTCTTAAGTTGAATCTGTATGTAAGTCGGAACTGGTACATATTGTAGGGGAAACTCTAGCCAAACATTTCTCCAGAGCTCAGTTTTATTCTCCCACACCTCACTTCCCTCAGTCCTTTATTCTCAAGCTGAGGTGTCTGCTGAGAAAAGCCGCTCTGCATCTCCCTGGTCTGCTGGGGGGGGGGGGAGGGGCGCTAGCTTCACGTCTCCCTGGTCTGCTGGGGGGAAGCAGCTAGTGCGGGGTTGCCTCACCCCGTTTGTAAGTAGGGATCCGATGTAAGTCGGATCCATGTAACCTGGGGACTGCCTGTATTACAGTTACTATGGTCTGGAGAATATGTTGCTTGGTAATGAGCTTAAAAAAAATTATAGAAAGACAGGAATGTTATGCAAATGAAACCAATACTAATATAAAAAAAGAAAAAGAAAAGCAGTAGAATGTAGGCCTGGATTGACATAATTGACCATGAGTGAGGCCCCATTTGTTAGGAGACAGGATTAATAGATAAATGAATCAGCAGTCTCAAAACATAATGTCTGTACTTGCTAGGATAAGGAGGAACCATTTATAATATATAAGATAACAATGGACAACATATGTCAGGAATGCAAAGGTGAGGTCAAGAGTAAATCATGCTTCTACAATGAGTTCACAGAGCATGATGTATAGGAATTAATTTCTACAAAGCAACCAAGTGAATCCCCAATCACGTGATGCAATGTATGGTAAATACAATGCAATGTGTACATTTGGACAAAGGAAGAGGTTTGCTGTATAACTTTGGGTGGGAAGTATAACCTGTAGCTGTTCTCTACACCTTATCTACACTTGAGTCTTATCAACTCAAGAATAGTATAACTGTATGCCAGTAAAAGAACCTGAGTGATGAGACTGGAATTTGAACTGATTACTTGGCAAGCCAAGTGGAAGAGTTCTCAGGAGAACCCTAACACCAGAGGTGAGCAATAATTTTTAATGGGGGGCCACTCCAAGATTCTGGCAAATGGTCAAGGGCCGCATTTCTACCGAGGGGGTGTGAGGTCTGGGAAAGAGGTTGAGTGCAGAAGGGAGCTTGGGGGAGAGGACTGGGATGCAGGACGGAGTGTGGAGTCTGAGAGGGAGTTCGGAGGTGGAGGTTGTGATCTGTGGCAGAGGCTTGGAGTGCAGAGTCCAGAAGGGGGTATGCATGGAGGAGTGGATTCTGGCTTGGGAAAGAGCCTCTAGGAGGGGGTGCAGGGTCTGGGAGGGAGCTGTGACCCAAGTAAAAGGAGTGCAGAGGACCTGGGTGGTGACCTGGAGCAGGGGAATGGAGTTCAGGGTCAGGGAGGGGGGTGTGGGTGCTAGAGAGGAATCTGGCCTTGAGGAGGAGTGTAGAAGGGAGTGCCGGGTCTGGGAGGGAGTTGTGACCTGGGGGAAAGGGTAGTTTGGGTAGTTGCCTGAGGCAGGTAGTTGAGGGGGAGAAGGTGGGTGCCAGAGGTAGGTTCTGGCTGGGAGGCGAAACATACTGATCTAGAAACATCCATAGTCTGGAATGATTTTAGTTAGCTTAATGTCCACTTTTTATGGGTGTGGCCAGTTTCCCGTCATCCCATAAAGTTTGTTTACAGCCACCAGTCCTAACTTTCAGTGTTCCGTACTGTTAATTAGCTCTAATTTACCCCTGCGGCTGTCTACACTGCAAGATTTTGCAGCAGAAAATATGCTAATGAGGGACTTGTTAGCATAAATCACAATATCATTAGCATATTTTCTGCCATTTCTTTTGGGGCAAAAAGAAACAGTGCCGCCACTTCTGTTTTGTGAAAAAACCCTGTTTTGCGCAAGACTCTAATGCCTCTCCCGGATCTTGTACAAAATAGGGGTTTTGCGCAAAATGGAAGCAGCTAAACTGCTTCTTTTTGTGCAAAAACCCCTTCTGCAAAAAGAAATGGAAGAAAATATGCTAATGATATTGTGATTTATGCTAATGAGTCCCTCATTAGCATATTTTCTGCCACAACGACTCACAGTGTAGACAAAGCCTTAATGTCCTCTAACAGCCCAGTGAACAGTGGAAGCATTGGTAGTGCTGCTAGACAATATTGACCTCCCATGGTCCAGAAAATTCTCTGGTTCAGAACCAGTCAGGTCCTGAAGGTTCTGGACTAGAGAGATTCAACCTGTACAATGGATCCATAATCCTTGAAGGAATGGATGTTGCTATCCACACTATGTTATCCATTGCTGCCACTTTACAGGGATCCATCTTATGAGATAATTGTAGGGGATATTTTATCCTTCTATGATGCTGACAGGCCAGAAGCCAGCTCCTGCCCAGGCTGCATGTATTAAGAATTGACTCTCAGCTGCAAACTAGACCAGGTGACCTGTTATATTAGTTTTGCTCAAAATAGGTATTGGTCTTATAAAACTGTACTTAGTGTTTAGACTCTATGAAAAGCTTGTACAATACACTTGTAATATCTATATTCCGTGTTATAAGGTAAGTTAAGTGTTTGTTTTGAAACTGTAAACCTCCATAGCCAGAAGAGAAAACTTACAAAATGTGAGATACTAGTTTGCCACAAGAGGTGTTATCTCTTGCTTAACTAAAGAATGCCCATAAACATCAGACAAACCACTGTGAAACATCAGAGGATGAAAGATTTTGTTGATTCCACTCCATGAAAAAGAGACATGCCCATAAATTTGATCCAACATCTTGAACTCTGGGTGAAGGGAATAACAATTCCTGAGAAGAAACTGCATCTTTTTGATTGTCTGAACTCTGATGGACCAGAGACTGTAAAATGAAGCCAGAGATTCCCAGAAGCTGCCTCCTTGATTTGTTCTGAAAGACACTTTGAATAGACAGACCACTACAACTCTTGTCATTTTTAGGATTTAGATCAGTGGTGGGCAATCTGCAGTCTGAAGGCCGCAGGCGGCCCCTGAGGGTAATCTGCTGGCCGTGAGACATTTTGCTGACATTGATCATCTGCAAGCACTACAGCTCATAATGACCCGGGTTCTCTGTTCCTGAACAATGGGAACTGTGGGAAACAATACCTGCAGGTGAAGGGTCTGCAGGGACATGCTGGTCACCACTTCCCATAGCTCCCATTGACTGGGAACATAGAACCACGGCCAGCGAGAGTTGTGAGAGGCAGTGCCTGCTGACAGTCAATGTCAGGAAAATGACTCAACCCTGACAATCAGATTACCCTGATAGGCGACACGACCATTGATTTAAATGGTAACTCATTTGTATGCAGGCAATCCCCGACTTATGACCCCACGTCCTGCAACCCCCCGCATTTACAGCCACCCTGCTTCAGGAGCCATGGGGCCGCCTACTGCTTGGCACAGCCCCTGGCCAGCTCTGGGTGCCATTTGCACCACGTCGCGGGGCCACCTACCACCCGGCACAGTCCCCAGCCAGGTCAGGGTGCCATTTGTGCTGCTGGCTCCAGGAGACTACAACTCCCAGGAGGCAAAGCAGGCCAAGAATGGAACCTCCATTCATAACATTGCCCCTATGGACATTAAGTGTTCAACTTACAATGGTTCTCCAGGAACCAATTAGGTCGTAAGTGCGGGGGTCACCTATATATGTTTACTTGTTTTAGATTATAAATATGTCTCTTCTTCCTCTCTCCTCAATAAATCTTTAGATCGTTTATTACAGGATATCTACAAGCATTGTCTTTGGTGTAGAAAATAAGAGTACCAAATGATCTGGGGAAAGTAGCTGGTCTCTTGGGACTGGAAGTAACCTAAAGGTGGTGTGATTGTTGGCATAATTTTTTTTTACTAATTTTTTTACTAATTCCTGTTTTTCTGGGTGGCAAGCTAGATGGGAGAGTGAAGTGATTGTCTGTGACTGGTAAGTTTGTTATAGTGATACAGGAGTACACATTCATTACTGGCTTGGTAAAATCCAATTATAAAACACTATGGCTATGCCTACACTCACGGGTTCTTGCGCAAGTATGACCATTCTTGCGCAAGAATCTGCAGAGCGTCCACACTGCCCGCCCGCTCTTGCACAAGGAAATTTACAGTTCGGCATGGTGAGAGAGGGCTCCTTGCACAAGAGTTACACTCTTTTTTATCAGATGTAAGCCCTCTTGAGCAGGTGCTCTTGCACAAGAGGGCAGTGTGTACCCTCAGCAGGGATTTCTTGCACAAGAAAGCCCTATGGCTAAAATGGCCATCAGAGCTTTCTTGCGCAAGAGAGCGTCCACACTGCCATGGGAGCTCTTGTGCAAAAGAACCCTTGTGCAAGATGTTCTTGCGCACGAAGCCACCAGTGTAGACATAGCCTACCAGTTTGAGGTGTCTGCCATGTTTTTGTCATACTGCCCTGATGTAGGTGTGTAGCCAGACACAAATCCCATCTTGTTTTTCCACGAACCCCATCTTGTCCCCCCCCCCCCCCCCCCAGAGAGCAAGAGAAAGACAGTCAGCCTTTGATGCCCTGGGAACGCAGGTGTGCTGCCTGTCCCTGACTCTACCATAAACAGAAACCAGACAGTAAATGGGCTAGCTGACGACCCAGGGCCTCCTGTCGCCCTGATGGCTAGTACCAGTAATTGACACGCCTGCACTGTCCCAGGAGAGGAGTCTTCACCCATCACATACCAGAGGTGCCCATTGTCTGCATTTTCCCAGGTGTAAATTATGCTTTGCACCCTTCGTGGGAAACTTGGTGTTCAAAGCCATTTTTCCTAATTGGCCACTTGAGACCAGGAAGAAGCCTACATGACCCAAGGGGTATAAAAAGAGGTTCCGCTGCCCACCCCATTTGAGCTCCAATCATCTATACCTGCTGGCAGGTATTGTCTCCCGAGGTCTGTGGGACGCCCAACCTCGCCCTACTTCTTCCCGAGGGATTGAGAGAAAGACGCTGGCCACGCCAAGTCTGAAACGCAGGGGTGAGAATATATACCTGCTATGTGTCTATTTTGCATGCATTTAATAAGAGCTCAGAGAACCAAAAGGGTTTCATGGTACCTGTAAGTGACTTATTAGTGTAATTTCTGTCCTGTCCTTTGTAGTGGCGTGTGTTATCTGTAACACAGTAGTAGCATTTAACAACTAAGTTTACCCTGTAACAATAAAATAGTAACTGTTTAAGCTTTAACCTAACTCCTTCAGTTGCTGTAACAGAACCAAGCACAATTTAAAAGAACTTCAGCCGGTCATAAGGGACTCACTGCCCTGACCGTCAGCTGACAAGGTGTTCCTGGTTGTGAGCAACTTAAAGTGTGACACCCTCCTCTACATAAGAGCCACAGGAGAAAAATACAGCTACAAGATTAGGGGAAGGGATCCTGCTCTTTACTTCCTGGTAACAAAATTTAAAAAGATGGCCACTTAGTGCAGTGATGGGCAACCTAAGCTAGTGAGTGGTCTACGTGAATGGCTGTTTTATCCTAGTGGGCTGCAAAATTGTTGTAACCAAAACAGTCTTCTGGGATAGGGTCACTTTTATAATTGCTCTTACTTAGAAGTTGCAGGGTGTTCCAATTGGACTGTAGCAGCGCTTTGATTGGATGGGAGCAGAGGGAGCACAGGCTCTCACATTCAATGTTGCGTGCAATCAGCATGCACCTCACTTCATATGTCCTTACTTTATGTTCACGTCACTTTAGTGATACTGGTAGGAAATAAAACCTTATGTAGATGGGGAAACACAAAAACTGGTAACCCCATGGGCAGCAGGCCACCCACAGAACTCTGATGGGCAGCAGATCACAGATTTAGCATATGCCCCACACTACATGGCTATGTCTACACTGGCAGGTTCTTGTGCAAGAACTCTTGTGCAAGCACATGTCCACATTGCCATGTGCAAGATGTGCTTTTGCACAAGAGCATCCATAGCAGGGTGGACGCTCTCTTGCACAAGAAAGCTCTGATGGCCATTTTAGCCATAGGGCTTTCTTGCATAAGAAACACTTGCCGCGCATCCACACTGCCTTCTTACGCAAGAAGGCTTACACTTGTAAAAAAAGAGTGTAGCTCTTGTGCAAGAAGCCCTCTCTTACCACACCGTACTGTAAATCTTCTTGCACAAGAGAGGGTGGGTGCTCTACAGGTTCTTGTGCAAGAACCCGCCAGTGCAGACATAACCCATGTGTGCTATAGTAGCATAGCTGCAACTATGTGGCTGTAGGGGATTGCTTCAGCGTTTCCATCACTGCAAGAAAATCCATCCCCTTGAGGGGGAGAATTCGTCCAGTAACGCAGCGGCGTCTGCGGTTCGAGCGCCCAACATCATGGCACTAGGCACGGAATCTGCCCCGCCCGGAGCGCTGGAGCTTGGGTGGCTTCAGTCTCAGGTGCAGACTAGGCCTCTCTGGGTCAAGAGCCATCTGCGTCTGGCCACCGCCTAGCACGGCGGCCTCCAGCCCCTGGGCGGCACCGCAGTCGGACCTTCGCCGCCAGGCCGACCAGTGACACTCCGGGGAGGGCGGGGCTCTGGGATCCGCGGCCCCCTCGCGGCAGGGGGCTGCCAGGGTTGTCCCACGCGCAGCGAGCGGCAGCGCCGGGCAGGTGAGGGGGCTGCAGGGGCAGTCAGGCAAGGCACCTGCCTCGGTCACGGGGCTGTCGCGTCCCTCTGCCGCCCCACGAGCGTTCCCCTCCTGGCCCCGGCCAGTGGGCGCAGGACTCCTCGAGGGCGGGGTAAGGCTCGGAGCCGCCCGTCATACGGGACCTGCTCGAGCACCGGCTGCACTTCCGGGTCAGCGGGGGGCGGGGCGGAGAGGGAGGTTGCCTTGCGTGACGTTGCTGAAGGGTTCGGGCTGCTGCCTCCGCTGCCTGTTATTGTTCCTGCTCTCACGGGCTGCTGCCTCCGCACGCTGAGCCGCCCGAGAGGAGGGAAAGGGCAGGGAGCCCGGAGGAAAAGGGCTCAATTAGGTGGCCGTTAACGGTTTCGAACTGTCCGCAGCGCGAGCCCTGACAGCAAGGGCGGGGGGAGAGCGCGCGTCACTGAGGAGCGAGCGAGCGAGAGACCGAGCGAGAGGCGGCGGCGAGGGCGGGGATTGGGCGGCCATGGCCTACGCGTATCTCTTCAAATATATCATCATTGGGGACACAGGTACGCGGGGCAGGGGCGCGGAGACCCTTACTGCGGAAATGGGGAGGCGGGAGAGCGAAGCCCGACCCCGGCTGCCCCATTTCCGCAGTGGTGGCGTCGCCGACGTGGTGACTCCGGGTGGGAGGAGGCTTCCCCCGCCCCTGCGCTCGGCAGCGGGCCCCGCCCGTGGCTTTGGCCTGTGCTCCTCAGTCCCGCAAGAGCCCGCGGTGCCAGGCGCTGGGGCTTGCTCCGGGCCCGGCCCTTCGAGGTGGGGAAGCGGCCGCTGCCTGGGGACAGCCCTGGGGGCGGGCAGCGAGTCATGCCGCAAAGTGCGACAGAGAAGCTGCCATCCACGGGGTCAGCGATGCTGTTCCGCTGCCCAGGCCTTGCCGAGGCCTCCTCGCCCAAGGAGCCTCCCTGGCGCTTCGGGGCTGAAACTGCAATTGCCCCCCACACGCAGTGTAACCTCAGCACCAGACCGCCATGAAAACCCGCCATTCAGCCAGACCTGGGATTTGCCAGGCACCAGTAGTGCCTAGTCCAGCTCTGCTTCTGTCACCCAGTCTCCTGATTTAGAGACTTCAGATGTTGCCTTCTGCCTGGTCTCACTTGGGCCCTTTCTCTTGGTCCCATAGTCGCTGGCAGTGCTGTGGGAAATCTCTAGCTTGGCGAAGCCACTGTCTATGCAAATAGCTAGCCACAGATGTTAAAATTAAGCTTCCCAAATGATGTGCTCTGGGGATATGGTGGCTGGCTTGCTTTCCTCCCCAGTGTGGGCAGGGCGTGTAGCTAATCAAAATGCCACACAATCATTTGTCTTGGTGAGGTATCATATTTGATTACTGTGAAACCAATTGTAACATAATCATGGCTAACTTTTAAGAACAGATATATCATGTATTTATCTGACATCTAGCTAACATCTAAGTACTTTACTAAATATAAAAAGGCTTTTTACACTAATGTGGCGTCATAGCTGCATCACTCTATATTCAGTTCAGTTATTGTTTGTATAAATGAACCTGATCTACTGCTGGAGTTGCTGTTCATGGTGTAAATATGTTAATTTCTCTGAAATAAGTGGTTTCTTGGGTATATGGCTCCTATTCTGTGTAAAGCTTGACCTAAGATCTTGAAATATACTCTGCAAGATGTGTTTCAGAGGTAGCTGCGTTAGTCTGTTTCAGCAAAACAAGGAGTCTGGTGGCTCCTTAGACTACCAATTTTATTATGGCCTATGCTTTCGTGAGTTAGAACTCACTTTGTTTCACTTCATGCATCTGATGAAGTGAGTTCTAACTCACAAAAACATAGACCATAATAAAATTGTTAGTCTTTTAAGTGTCACCAGACTCCTTGTTTTTTCTTCAAGGCAGTTGATGGTGCTATTCTGTGTCTTTAGAGATCAGAAACTGTGGCTATTATTACCGCATTTGTATTGGTTCCACATGCCCTAAGTCTGTTTTAATTTTTAAGGCTGATAGTATCACAATCTGACAGAAGTCTAAGATGGAGGAAAATACCTGTGAAGGAAGCAATTTATTAATTTAAAACAAACTATTATAACTTTTCAAATTCATAATTTGTGATGAAAACTTATAAAGGAGACAAAATCATGGCTAAAATTAATTTGATTTTAACATAAAGAGTTCCCCTTGAAAAGGTATGAGAGCCGTATTTCTATAAATGGCTAAAATAGGAAGGTGGAAAATCTTTTGTGAGTTTGTGGTGTTTAGATCTCTTGTGAACACTTGAAAAATTCTAGTGTTGCATCTAGAAACCAGCTTACCTGCATTAGTGTTTGCATACTGACCCAGAGATTATTTCAATGATTTTTCATGTCTTCAGAGTCACATTGGTTATGTGGTGATTTGACAGTTACTTTTAAATGTGTTGTAAAAAGAAAAAGGGAGACATTATTGGACTCAATCAAAAGATTAAAATTAAGTTGATCTCCATTGCTCATTCATGAGAGAGAGCTGGTTATGCAAGTAGTAACACAAATAGGATGCATGTATACCAAAACTGCATGTCTCTGATATGAATCATGGCTCTGAGTGATTTTATTCACTAAGGTTATGTCTACACTATGGGACAAGGTCAAATTAAGATACTCAACTTCAACTACATTAATTGCATCACGGAAGTTGAAGTACCTTAACTCAACTTTTGGCGCTTTCCGCACTGCAGGAAGTCGAAGGGAGAACACTCTTTGTGGAAGCAGAACTACTGGCGTCGACTGGAGTGCCCTTCTCAGTTAGTTAGCTGTCTTAACTAGACGTGCTAATTTGAACCATAGAAGAGCAACAGTGGCAGTTTCAATCGTTCTCTGTAGTGTAGACATACCCTAAGTCCGTGGTCACCAACCAGTAGATCCATCTACTGGTAGATCTCAGGGGCTCTAAGAGTAGCTCTTGAGCCCTCTCTGAACTGCGCACCTGTGCAGTCCATTTAGATTAGATTTCCTCATTTGAGGAGCAGCTACTCACTGAGCAACAACACAAGTGAGTAGCTGCGAGGAATGATGGGAGCTGGGAGGTCGGGAGGGCTGAAACACCCCAGCCAGCTGACTGCTCCAGCTGATCGGCGGCTTCTCCTCTGCACCTGCCCACGTGGAGCTTGGTGCACCCTGGCTGAGCGCCGTGGCCAGCTGGCCGGGCAGCCACTTCTCTTCCTTCCAGCCTGGCTGCCCTACGCTCAGCCCAGGGAGGCTGTGTCTAGCTGCAGCTGTGCTGGAGCAAGCTTCCAGGCTGAGTGTAGGATCACAGATGCCCATATACGACTAGCAATCTCAGACTACAACCCAGACTTCAAGACACTAGCAGATACTGTTCAGTCACAGGTGTCACACTGAGACTTTGTTATTGGAAGAAAAAAATATATAATTATCAATACTTGATTTTAGATTTAAAAAATAGCAGAGAACAAAATGTGTAATTGTAAATGCTTCATTTGACATTTAAATAGCATGAATTAAAAACAGACCATTTATTTCATAACTATAAACGTGATTTTAATTTTATATATTGCATAATTTAAAAATAAACTTTAACAGAGTGTGTAAGGGCTGGGGATAGCAAGTGATGGACAGGAGAATAGAGAGGGTGGGGCTTCAAGGAAGGGGTGGGGCTTCAAGGAAGGGGCGGGACAGTAGATCTTCGCTTGTTCTGAGACTTAAAAAGTGATCTTGGGTGTAAAAAGGTTGGAGACCACTGCAGCCTAAGTGCAAGTATCGTAAATGCTTATTCTTTAATTGCAGCTACAGAAAATTGATCATCAGCCTGGCACTTCCTACTCAACCAATCTCATCCATTTGTGTTCTGCTTACTCTAGTGACTTACTTCTGTTACCTTCAGATGATAACAGATCTGCAGCTTTGGTAGATCCTACCTAAGACAGAATTGTTAATTAAGGTCCAGTTGCAGAGATTTCTGTTGTGGCTAATATATGAGCCACAAATAATATGTCTCGACTTTCGGATCCAGGTTGTGTTTGAAGGGCTGGAAGCTAGGAAGAAATGTATTTATAAAACTGAACAAATTTTAGCTGAAATAAGTGAGACAAAAAGTTTGGAACCCTGTGGTGTAATTCTTAATCATTTTTTAAAGGAAATACTTCTGAACACAATCAGTAGAGGACATAGGCCCTCTATTTTACAGTAGTCCTGAGTACAGGTTCAAATATATTGAATTAGCCAGCAGTAGACCATGAATTACAAAACAAGTAGTAAATGTTTAAGGTAAAATAAAAACATTGTTCTTCTATATTAATGGATAACTTAAGTGCTCTGAAAAAGATCATTTCAATGAGACTTTTAAACAGGCAGGTGGTTATTAAATAGTGTGTTCTGGACCTTACATTAAAATAATGTTATATGCATTTGGTTAAAACTAATTGGAAGGGAGCAATATTTAAGATATCGTGAGTGCCTACTTAATTCAAAAGTTACAGAGGGGTAGCTGTGTTAGTCTTTAAGGTGATGAAGACTGTTGTTTAAGTTTTTCCAGTTACAGACTAACAAAAATGTAGATGGTATCATGAGCTTTCATGGGCACAATCCATTTCTTCAGATGAATGGAGGTTTTTACTTAATTCAAGACAGACACCCAAGAGTTTGGACACACCTTGTCAAGAATGAAAGCAAACTGGTGCTCAGGTTCTGCTATATGTGGGGGACTACTGCAGTTCAGCCCTGAAAAAGACACATCAAACTTCTCTCTCCAGCTCCATGTCAATGGATATGGGACTTGATGCATCTAAAAAAAAAAAAAAAAAAAAAAAAAAAACCTATTGAACAGCTCTTTTTAATAGGGATGTGAAGGTTTAACCGGTAAGTTTAAGGTTAACCGGTGCGGCTGGGGCTGGAGCAGCTCCCAGCCTGCCACAGTGGGCTAGGGCATCGTGCAGGAAGGGGCTGTTTTGGTGTCCCAGGAGAAACAGCCTCTGTCTGCAGCGGGCCAGGGCATCCTGAAGGGAGGCTCTGGTTCAGTGCCTCAGAT
Organism: Pelodiscus sinensis; assembly: GCF_052426305.1. Lineage (NCBI taxonomy): Eukaryota > Metazoa > Chordata > Testudines > Trionychidae > Pelodiscus > Pelodiscus sinensis. The sequence continues at coordinate 63,716,217 of NC_143053.1, read as the reverse complement.
GGAGCATCCTTCCATGGTGTACCTGGAGCAGCTCCTGCCTGTGGTGGGGGAGAGAGGGGCAGTGTGTGTTCTTTAGTCAGTTTAATCAGGGATTTTACATCCTTACTTTTTAATAGATCAGACCTGATTAAGATGAAGGAAACTCCTTTCAAGTTTGTGTAATGAAGGCATTTACTTCATGTGTAAAGGTTATTTTCCTGGTGACGGTGTCATCTTATAATGCCTAAACATAGTGTAGTAGTGATTGATCATTTCACACTAACCTTTTAAAGGTTCTGTGGATACATTGTGAGTTACGGATGTTAAATGTCAGTTAACTGAATAGTCGATTAACCTCATGAATTCTTATTGGTTACTTCACTATTCTATAGTCTCTGAGGGTAGGGCTGGCAGCCAGTGCACTCCAGTCTCACTCCCAAGGAGCCCCCTGCCACTCTGCACTGCTGCCTTTGGATCAGAGGCAGCAGCACAAGGTAGGAGGTGGCTCGCAAGGGGAGACAGTTTAAAAAACAGCTCCCCTTGCAGGCTGTCAGCCTGTCACTCTGCGCTGCTACCTCTGATACAGAAGCAGCATCCCCTGTCCAGGAAGACAGAGGTGAGGCTAAACTGCCTGCCTGTCCAGCTCCTAATACACTTTAAATGCAGAGTTGCAGTGGGGGTAGGTCTTGGTGTGATCCAGGACTGAGCTGGGCTGCTGGCCAGCTTGCTAAAAAATTTACTGGCTGGGAAATGTGTGTAGTTTATAGCATTAACCTGTAAGCTTTTGCTTATCAGTTAATCAACTACACTATTACACCCCTATTGTGAATTCCTTCCAAAGGTGGTGGAGTACCACCTTCTAGAATAGTTCATTCTGGAGAGGTACTTTCCCCTTTCCCGCCATAATCTTGAAGGTCCCTTAGCTTGTATGAGTAGGTTGACTGGAATCATAGCATCCACTCAGATTTTTAACATCAAATACAAAAAATAGTATTTCTTGTTACCAAGAGAACCAACTGTAAACAGCTGCTGGTTGTATCTTTTTCTTGCAGCCTGACAGTCTTGTAGTTTGAAGATCATGTCAAGTCTCATTCCATTTGGGATTGATACTACAGGCAATCCCCGGGTTACGTACAAGATAGGGACTGTAGGTTTGTTCTTAAGTTGAATCTGTATGTAAGTCGGAATTGGCGTCCAGATTCAGCCGCTGCTGAAACTGATCAGTTTCAACAGCGGCTGAATCTGGATGCCAGTTCTGACTTACATACAGATTCAACTTAAGAACCCCAGGTATCCCCAAGTCAGCTGCTGCTGAAACTGATCAGCGGCTGATTCCAGGAAGCCCGGGGCAGGGGCTTCCTGGAATCAGCCACTGGTCAGTTTCAGCAGCGGCTGACTTGGGGACGCCTGGGGCAGAGCAGCTGGGGTGCTGCTGGGTTGGTCCAGTAGCGCCGCCGCTCCTCAGCGCTACTGGACCAACCCAGCAGCACCCCAGCTGCTCTGCCCCAGGCGTCCTGATTCAGCCGCTGCCGAAACTGACCAGCAGTGGCTGAATCAGGATGCCTGGGGCAGAGCAGCTGGGGTGCTGCCGGGTTGGTCAAGTAGCGCCCAGAGCGGCGCTACGGGACCAACCGGCAGCGCTCCAGCTGCTGTACCACAGGCGTCCGGAGCAAAGCCGCGGAGCACGGGGGCAGCGGGACAGCCCAGATGCGCCGTGGCTGTCCTGCTGCCCTCGGGCTCCGCGGCTTTGCTCTGCTTTGCTCCCTGTCTCCCTGGTCTGCAGACCAGGGGGATGGGGAGCAAAGTGGCGGGACACGCGGACAGCGGGCAGCTCAGACGCTGTCCGCTGCCCGCGTGCTCCGCCGCTTTGCTTCCTCTCCCTGCTGGAGACCAGGGAGAGGGCCCCGTTCGTAACCTAAGTCAGATCCGCGTAACTCGGGGACTGCCGGTACTTGTCTCCTATCCAGTCAGGTGACTAGGTTAGAAAGCCTTGGGGTATCCTGGTTTCTATGCAAGCAAGCAAGCGTTGGCTAGCATGATCATGCAACACCAAGAGCCTATTAGCCTCACAGAAGCCCAGCCTGGAGCACAAGAGAGGAAGTGCAAGCTATTGGCTAATAAGAAGCTTGGGAGTGGCTGGTAGCTCAGGCTTTGTCTGTGATACAGAACCCATATTGGTATAGCTGTGCATGTGTAGCTCCTTAGTAAAGATGTGGCCTGTGTCACCAGGAGTTTTCTATTGCTATAGAAATGTCATCAGCCTCCCTGAATGGTGTTTGCTATGTTGACAGAAGTCCTTTTCCATCAACATGACTGTCTACTCTAAAGGTTTTGTCAGCATAGCTATATTGGTCCAGAGAATGTTTTTTTCACACCTCTTGACAGAGTAATTCTGCTGCCATAACTTAAGTGCAGGTCAGCCCTTAGCAACTGGACTGGAAATCTACTTTTCATGAAGATAAAACAAATCAGTTTAGATTTTTTATGAAACAACCCTATATATTTATTCCAAAGAGGAAAAGATTTGTTGTTTCAATACATTTGAAGTTACACATGCTATTAGACAGAGACTAAGAGAAGCTGAGAGTGAGGAGAATGTAGTTGTAGGCAGGAAAGAGAGTCTGAGGAACAAAGACTGTTGCCTTGAATACAGTGCCTAACACTAGAACTGCAAGCCATAAAGTTAGTTGGAATTTCCTTCAACCCTCATTATAGAGGGACTACTGGGAGACTACCCAAGAATATGATCAAATATACTTCTGGTGCTAGCCTCCAGTATGTTATTCAGTAGGTTTCAATGATGCCATGTGGTTGTCTCTTAGTATGTAACCAAGCACTTTTAGATTTGGCTTCTAAACAAGAATTCAAGTGTGTTTTTGTTCTTGGCTCAATGTGTCCAACCTCTTGGTTTCTGTCTTGAATTAAGTATGCATTCGGGATATCTCAAATGTTGTCTCCTTCTGGATGAGACTTAACCAAGTGTATATAACAACATTAAAATAATGTTATATAAGATCTAGATGTATGGAGGGGCTGGGCAGATGGGGAGCAGCTCCCCAAGTAATGACTCTTATCACATCTCCTGGCCCCGTTGTTCCTCAGCCACAGCGGGAGGGGTAACTGTTTGGGGAGCTGCTTTTCCTGTCCACCCCATCATACCTCGCCTCCTCCATCCCACTTAGTCACAACCATCTGCATCCTGACTCCACCACCACACCATGCACCATTCCCCAGCTCCCTCCTGCTGTGCTCCCCACTCTTGACTCCTCAACCTTTACTGAGCCCTAACCACTTTCAGCTGGACTCTCCTGCAGAGTTCCATTCTCCCTGCACCCAGAACCCCAAAGAATCCTTTGTGCATCCAGATACCCCAGCCTCCTCACTGAGCAACTTGCACCCAGATTATGCCATACAGAATTCTGACAGGATTTTTGGAAAATCCTATATCAAATATTAAAAATTCTGTGCCAAAAAAAGTTTAAATTCTTCATAATTTTGTCAAAAATCACAATTACATTAACTATGTAACTTATTTATATTGTGTTGTTTTGACACCTCACACGTGAAGAATTTTGCAGAATTTTTAATTTATTTAGTTCAGAATTTCCTCAGGAGTATAATGTAATTTGTTTAATTTCTGTTAAACTTCTGTTACATTTCTATATGTTTTATAACTGGTATTTATTGGTAGTACTTTGTCTTCCTGCCTCATACAGAACTGCCCCAGAGCACTATGTGGCTGGCTAAACTTGAATGTCTATAGTGAAGGCTTGAAACTAGGGATTAGGGATGTGAATGACTAGTCAGCTATTAGATAAGTAAATGCTTATCGGGTAGTTAACACACTAATTTCTTCTCCCTTCCTTCCCCCCTCTTTGCTGCCTGTCTCAGAAAGAGGCAGCAAAGGGAAGGGAAAGGGAGGGCATGCTTCAAAGTGGTAGTGCTGCTTGGGGTCTGCTGCTTTGAAACACTGCATGCAGCCTCGGCTGCATGCGGCATTTCAAAGTGGCAGCGTCGCGTGGAGCCTGGGGTCAGCTGGGTCCTGCTCCACTAATCCCTAGCTTCATGCAGCACTGCTGCTTTGAAATGCCGCGTGAAGCCTGATGCTGGGCTCGCAGCAGCATTTCAAAGCAGCAGCACCGCTTGGAGTCAGCTGGGGTCACTTAGAGTCTCCAGCTAACCCTAGGCTCTATGCGGTGCTGCTGCTTTGAAATGCCACAGGGAGCACAGGGCCAGCAGGGGGACTGCTTGAGCCCCCTGCTGGCCCTGTACTCCCTGCAGCGTTTTCATCTTCAAAGGCGGAGGCACCCTTATCGACTAATTGAATAGTTGATGCATATAGCATCGATTATTTGATTAGCTAGTGAATCTAAATCTAACTGGTTAATCAGTGGGGACTGGAGCAGCTCCATGCTTGCTGAGAGCAGGGGGGCAGAGTGACATCCAGAGCACTGTCAGCAGCGGGTCTGGGGACATCAGAGGCAGCGGCTGCTCCAGGTGGAAGGGGCATATTCCAGGTAGGGGGTGTTCCAAAGAGCTGGAGCAGCCCCAGACCACAGTAAGCTCAGCTGCAGAGGGTGGAGGGGGACCTGCCCCTCCATTAATGGATCTAAAATCCTGTTTAATCGGTTAAACAAGATTTTGCATCCATACCCAACACACAAATAGGTTTATTTTGACTAGTACTTCAAGCTTAAAACCAGTGTTGTCTTGCCACCAGTAGGCTTTTAAATTAAGGTAGCAATCTTAATGTGAAATTGTATTTCTTAGAAGTGAATACATAGTGTAGGAGGTATATTTTCAAAGAACAAGAGTTAAATATAAAACAGCTATTAAAAACTCAATGTTTGCTGGTTGTTACAACACGTTTCATATTCAAACTGTGAGAAACTGACATTGTTGTATGTGAAAACTGTTGACAAATACTAATTTAAAGGAACCCACTATGCATTTATTGTATTGTTTATATCAGTGGTTTTCAAAGTATGGGTCATGACCCAGTTAGGCACTAGGTTGCCTTGCTGTAGGGTGACACGGTGATCAGATGGGGTGCTAAGGCCAGCTTCCTGCCTGTCCTAGCACTGCAGAATGTGCTCGGCCCTCAAAGCTGTCAGCAGCAAGTCCGGCTCCTAGTTGGAAGTGAATAGCAAATTCTCATAAGAGAGAGAAAAGCAAAACAAGCCAAAAAATTAAGCCAATCCTATTTCAAACCAAGACCAAAATGACTTCCTTCCATTTTTGCTCAGCAATGCTTGGTGACAAACCAGGAACTGGCCTGTGGGTATGTGGAGCCAGAGCTTGGGGTGGGGGCAGCCTGTGGAACTGGACCTACTCCTGACCACTTCCAGGGTGCAGTACATTCCGCTAGGACCTGCAGGAAGCCTGCCTTACCATCCCACTGCATCACTGGAGCTGCCAGAGGTAAGCCTGTGCCCCAACAATCCCCCTGTCCCAGCCCTGAGCCCCCAACCCAGAAATCCTTCCTGCACCCCAAACACCCCAACCCATAATGTGCATCCCCAGACAGAGCCTGTACTGTAGTCCCAAGCCCAGAGTCCCTGCCCACTTTGCCCCACCCCACCAACCTGCATCACAAATCCCTCATGTCTGGCCCTCAGGCAAAGCCTTCACCTCCTACACCCTCAACCTCTCATCCCTGTGGCTCCACCCTGGAGCCTGCACTCTAGTAAAAAGATTTAATTATGCTGGGTCACAGGCATCAGCAATTTTCTTCAATTGGGTTACAAGAAAAAAAGTTTAAAAACTGGTTTATATACAGTTATACACCAGTGTGTCCCACAGAGATTGCAACCCTAATTGGAAAATCAGATAATACATACAGCTGTAAACATATCTGACTTTGGATTTATTCCTGGGCTTTACCTGATGTTTAATTCCGTGTGTTCTGCTTTTTGTTTGTTCAGATCTACGTGAGTCACTGACATAGCATCAGAATAAAAGCCATCTCTCTTAAAATCAAATGTCCTTACCTTTTTTGCTATTGAAATAAGCAAAGTGAAAATAATAATTTGGACCATATACATCATTTTTTAAAAGGGTAGACACTTGAAATGCTGGGTTTAAGAGTTTTCTGTTTGTTTTACATTATACATTTAGGTATTATGTTGTCTAGAATAATCTGACTAGAGGCATTTTACTAGCTCTCCACTGGAGCCAAGAATGGAAACTGAGCAGTGGAAGGAAAGAGAAGATTTTGTATCAGACTTTAAGATTTTGTATTTAATTTTTTAACATCTACTTGATTCGTTGACTAATACAGTAAAAAGGGAAGTCTTGGCTGGAGATTCAGCACACTTGCCCTTTTAGTTGAGGTGGCAGAACAAACAGTATCTCCAAGTCTTCCATCAAAACTAGCAGAGACTCCTCCTCCCACCAGCCTTTCATGTTGTCCTTATACTTCAAAGAAACACATGGTGTGGGGGATGGATATGTCACCTCTAAAATTTCCTGTTATTAAAATGAAATTACTCTGCTGAAAACTTATTTATTTTTCGCTGTTGGTGTTTTGCCTTTCAACCGGTTTCACTTTCTTGTCTTTATGGGCTAGATTAATGCTAGATTTGCTTTCAAGGCATAGCATTCTGATATTTTCTGTCTTATTAGGAAAGAGGTAAAAACTAATTTCTAACATTGTTAGCTTTTTTGACTGTTGCTGGACATTGAGCTGATGTTCTCAGAGTACTATCCCTGATGATTCTAAGATCTTTCTTGAGTGGTAGCATTTAATTTAGAGCACATATTTTTGTATGTATAGTTGGAATAATTTTCTGATATTCACTACTTTGCACTTATCAACACTGCATTTCATCTGCCAATTATTTGCCCTGTCACCCAGTTTTGTGAGATCCCTTTGTAATTCTTTGCAGTCAGCTTTGGACTTAACTAACTTGATTAAATTGGTATCGTCTGCAAACTACCACATCACCGTTTACCTTTCCTAGGTCACTTATGAATATTTTGAATAGCCCTGGTCCTGTACAGATCCTATATATCACATTCTAGTTTTAAAACCGAGCATTTAAAACAGATGCATCAAAAGAGTGTTGTGAGCAAGACACAAGAAGTCATTCTTCTGCACTACTCTGCACTGATTAAGCCTTAGTTGGAGTATTGTGTCCAGTTCTGGGCACCACATTTCAAGAAAGATGTGGCGAAATTGTAGAAGATCCAGAGAAGAGCAACGCAAATGATTAAAGGTCTAGAAAACATGACCTATGAGGGAAGACTGAATGAATTAGGCTTATTTAGTTTAAAAAAGAGAAGACTGCGGGGACATGATAGTGGTTTTCAAATATCTAAAAGGGGTGTAACGAGGAGGAGAAAAATTGTTCTCAGCCTCTCAGGATAGGACAAGAAGCAATAGGCTTAAATTGCAACAAGGGAGGCTTAGACTGGACAAAAACTTCCTGCCTGTCAGGGTGGTTAAACACTGGAATAAACTGCCTAAGGGGGTTGTGGAATCTACATCACTGGAAATATTTAAGAGCAGGTTAGACAGACACCTGTCAGGGATGATTTAGAAAGTGCTTGGTCTTGCAGTGAGGACAGGGGACTGGACTTTATCTTTTGAGGTCCCTTCCAGTTCTAGTATTCTATGATTCTTTGATTTGTTCCTACCCTCTGTTTGCTATCTTTTAATCAATTATTGACTTGAGAGGACATTTTGTCTTATCCAATGACTGCTTAATTTGCTTACGAGCTTTTGGTTTGGAATCTTCTGAAAAGCTTTTCAGAAAAGTCCAGGTATGCCATATCAACCAATCACGCTTGTCCATATGCCATTCAACACCCTCAAAGAATTCTAATAGCTTGGTGAGGTGTGACTTCCCTTTGCAAGAGCCATGTTGATTGTTCCTCAACTTATGTTCATCTCTGTATATCTGATAATTCTGTAATGTAGCAGCCTGCAATTGTGCCAGAATTTCTTCTGGAGCTTTTCTTAAAAAACAAGTTTCATTAGTTATTTTCTGCATGCTTCAGGGATTGATTTTAAGCAACAGGTTAAATACCAGTTAGTAGTTCTGTGAATTCATATTTGAGTTCCTTCAGAACTCTTGGGTGAATCTCATCTTTTCCTGGTGATGCATTATTTTTTTATCTATCATTTTGTTCCAAAACTTCCTGTATTGACACTTCAATTTTGGACAACTCCTCAGGATTGTCATTTAAAAAGTATGGCTCAAGTACTGTTAGTTTTTTGTGTCTTTTGCTAGTTGCTCTTTAAATTCTTTTTTGGCCTGCCTAATTACACTTTTATACACAACTTGCCAAAGTTTGTTCCTTTCTATTTTCCTCAATAGTGTTTGACTTCCAAATGTAAAGGATACCTTTTTTGCTTTTAACTATCTCTTTTACTCTTCTGTATGATTAGGGCACTTGCCACTCTTTTTTTTACGCTTAGGATTGACATTTAGTTTGAGTCTCTGTTCTGGTATTTTTAAATAGTTTCTATGCTGGTTGGAGGCATTTCATCCTTGTGACTGTTCATCAATGTGATTTGTGACTGTTTCACTGTAATCCACAGGGTTTTGAATAGCGAGTGGAACTAACCAGAGTTCTGTTTGTTTCAGTCCTTTGCTTGCTTAGTAAGTCTGAGCAGTAGCAGACTAATAAGAGCTGACTGAAGATTTAGAAGGACAAAAATATATTGTTGTATATTAGATTAAATCTGGAAGAATATCTTAACCATAAACTTTAAAAATGTAATTAATTTGAAATGAAATCCCGAATTCAGCAGAAATTGATGGCTTGAGCTGCCTATGTTCTCCAGGAAAAACTTCCCACTTACTGTTAATGAATTTTTCAAGTTGTGGTTTAAACTACTTAATAATGTCACTTTGTTTAGCTGAGTCTGAATTAATTTTGAATCTGAATACTTTGATAAAAAAGGACAAGAACAAGTCTTGTGTGAAAGCTTGGGCACTGGTGTAGTCAGAGACTCAGACCTTTTGACTATTGCGTCTTAGGATAGTATTAACATCACAGAGGGTTTACATTTCCAACATGGATACTCTGTCAAAAGCCTGCCTGTGGCTTTAATTAGACAAAATACTTTTCTCTTCCCTAATGTGTATAGTTGTTTTATCAATGAGATACAATCACCTCTGGCACAGAATATTTTATTTCAACAGTAGGAAACAAGAAGTGATTCTTCCATGTAAAATGCTAAGATGATTTCAGATTACTATATAAATCTATTAATAAAAATATCTCTAGCCAGCTGGAAAGATTAATTTAATTAAAAATGCGATCACATGTTAAATAGGGAATTTTGTGTCTTAATTGTCCCCCTCTGTCCCTTTCTGAGAGACTTCACTCCTCTTACATTTTAAATTCACCTTGGTTTTACACACACATGTTCACATCTTCCTGATATTTTTTATTATGATGACCTTGAATTATGTAACTAAAGTAAAATGCCACATTTTTCTAGAAATGCATGAAACTTAAATAAAAGGAAGCTGGAAGGTCAGTGTTCTACATTGTTGACAGCTTCATCAGCAAACAGCTGCTGCCTATGTGTTTATATAACTGAAGTGTATTTTTTTTCTGTGCCTTCTATTTTGTGGTGTCATTCTTATGGCTTTGTTCTCAGATAATCTTGATTGCTAGTGATTTTTTCTATCACAATCATATTGGCTGTATACATTCTCTGTGTTCTGTTCACCACTACCAAAGGCTTTGTCTACACTGCTAAGTTTAAAGTGCAGCCCTGGCAGTATGGTCACCACTGAAAGCTCTCCCAGTGCAGTAGGTAACCACCTTTCCAAGGGGAGTGACTAAGTATTACCTATTTGCACTGATGCCTTACAGAACTGGGGGTGTGTGTGTGTGTGTGTGTGTGTGTGTGTGTGTGTGTGTGTGTGTGTGTGTGTGTGTGTGTGCGTACCCCTGAACTAGAAATTTACAGTGCAGTAAAATGACAGTGTAGACAAATCCACGACCACTGTCTCGTACATGCACAGAAAATTACTGTAGGATTGGGATTCCTGCTGTACTCTGCTTTTCCTCTGTTTTGTAGGATTATAATTAGATTATTCTAGCCACGTTTTGAAGGTAGCAGTCATGTATCTGGGAGTGTGTGAGCAGTATGAAGCAAGGAATATGGAAGAAAAGTACAAGAGGAAATGATAGGGAAACTATTTATGGGGTACCGAGAGGGAAAAGTGCTGTACCGCACTACAGTAGAAGTATGAAAAAATAAGGGTAACGAGCCATTTTATAGTCATGCTGGTCTTAGTGAAATCTGAAATTAGTGTAGTACTAATGTGTGTGGGTTTTTTTTATTTAAGTATTATTGACCTGTTGTTTTTAGAATTATGGTTGTCATTTTCTAGGCACTTACTTCTGTTTTTTTTAAATATATATGACAAGGATATAATTTAAATATATATGACAAGGATGATATAATATTGATTGTAGTATGATAATGAAACAAATATCAGGACCTGTATATCAAAATAATAAATTGTATATATTGGTTTAAATGTTATAAATTAAGTTTTAATTACTGCTGCTTAAGTAAGGCTTTTGAATTTACTTTCAGGTGTTGGGAAATCATGTTTATTGTTACAGTTTACAGACAAGAGGTTTCAACCAGTGCATGACCTTACCATTGGTAAGTTCTTCCTTTTTAAATATGCTATTCAAAAGGTATTTAAAAATAAGGATATAGTTTAAGCATGATGGATTGCTAGGTGGCTTAGCATATTGGTTATAGATTATATATCCTTTCATTTTATTGCCATTTGTTTCATTGTGACACAAGTCGTATATCTTTGCAGTCTGCTGGCTATATCATAACCAATATGAAATAGGATGTTCATAGTGGGTAAATATTCGCATCACAAAAGTTCTCCAAAATCATAATTTGCAATCTCCTTGACTGCCTCTGCAAGAAGGCCATTTGACTAAGTGGGCATAGAAACTCATCAAGCTTGAAGCATATTAGTAGAATGTATGGAGAGGTTGCCTTTGCTTAGTGGTTAGGACTTCAGTCTCTAGGGCTCTGCCGTTTGCCGTGATCTTAAAATTAAGATTAAAAACAAAGCCGACTTCAAAAAATAACATTTGTGTTTACTAGATGGGAAATGTTTGAATTGTGAATATGATTATCACCAGGAAAGGCTACATTTGAGACCTGCTTGTGCAGCCAGAAGGACCCCTTGTTTTAGGAGCTCCATAACATTCTGTGTCTGTTATGTGTGAGCTGTATCATTTCTAAAATTATAGTACTTCTAACTGTGTTTATTTTTTAATTAATTTTAATCCTTTAGGAAACTAAGCATTTGGTGTCAGACTGCCACACTTCCCCTCCCCATCAAAAATCTCTAATACCATACAAGAACAGATTCTTCAGACATCTCATAGCAGCAGCATAGCCAGCATGGGTCAGGTGAGCCCCCACTTTGAGTGGATGGGCAGTGAGAGTAGTAGTGATGGAACCGCCTCTTTCCCCTCATCTCGCTGACCTTCAGGGAGGGAAAGAGCTGTTCTCCCACTCCCATCAGGTGCTTGGAGCTTGCCCTGCTCTTCCTGTGGAGTGCTCCTGCAGGGGAATGGGATCGGTGGCTTGCCCTGCTCTGCCCAGTGCTTTATCTGGGGAATGGGATTGTTGTCCAGGGCTCCAGCTGCAGAGCAAGATTGAGGCAAGGGCTTGCCCTGCTCCACCTGCCAGGTGTTTCCTTCTGGGGAGTGGAGCACCGGGATTTGCAAGCCCCCAACTTTGCTCTTTGGCTGCTGTGTCCTTTTTACCTCAATTGGATCAACATGATACAATGATAACTACTGTGTAACAGAATACTGTCTCCATTTCTCTGTTACTCACAACACTCCTCTCATCCCTTAATAACCTAAGAGACCAGTGAAATAACAAGGAAGTTTGTGTGAACAATGTTATGAATAAAGAAGTTGTGGGAGGGAGCATTTAGAAAAAGGGCATCTTAGCTGAGACCATGGAGTAAAATGTATTACAGGTGTATAAGAAAATCTTAAAATCACATATTGCAAACCCAGGAAATTAGACTTAAAGAAGTTAAAATAAATCTGGACATGTTAAAATATAGAAACATACAACTAGGTACCCACATAACTTTTTTGCTCCGATACAATCAGAACCCCCTTTTTAAAATGTCATATCTGTATAGTTTGGATTTATGAACTCTAGGGACGTGCAAGGGTAAACACGTATACAGTTAACCAATGAGCCTGGGCCCCTGTATCAGACACAGCAGCGTGGAGCGGGAGGGCAGGCAGGAGCTGGTGTGCGCAGGGAGCCGGCTTTTAAGCCAGCTAAGTACAAGCACTGGCTCTTAGAGAGACGCCTCCCCTCCTTTATACTCACCCTCCCGGCACTGCAGCCTCTGCATATAACCGCTAAATTTTCAGTGGTTACACGTTTACCTAAATAAACACATTTTAACATTCCTAATGAACCCTTTTACACATTAATCATAATTGTATAGTATAGAATTGCATACTCTGTACTTTAGCTGCATTCTGATATAGTTTTCATCTGGGAATGAAGTACAGGCAGTCCCCGAGTTACGCAGATCCGACTTATGTCGGATCCGCACTTACGAACGGGGCTTTCTCGCCCCAGAGCTCGCAGGCAGCGGGACCGCCCAGAGCGCAGCGGTCCCGCCACCTCGACCTCCGGGGCGATAAAAGCTGCTCCGGGTGCCCCGGTCTGCTGGGGACCGTCTCCAGCAGACCAGGGACACCTGGAGCAAAGCCGGGGAGGCGGAGGGGTCCCGCGCCTCTGAGGCTTTGCCAGAGCAAAGCCGGGGAGGCGCGGCACCCCACCGCCGCTGCCGCTTTGCTCCCGGTGCCTCTGGTCTGCTGGGGACCGTCTCCAGCAGACCAGGGACACCTGGAGCAAAGCCGGGAGGCGGAGGGGTCCCGCGCCTCTGAGGCTTTGCCAAAGCAAAGCCTCAGAGACGCGGCACCCCGCCATCACTGCGGCTTTGCTCCCCGTGTCCCTGGTCTGCTGGGGGGGGGGGGGCGCAGCTAGTGGGCCCCCCCCAGCAGACCAGGGAGATGTGGAGCAAAGCCCCGGGCCTGTGGTAGAGCAGGTGGGACGTTGCCGGTTGGTCCTGCAGCACCGCTCCTTGGCGCTACTGGACCACCCCGGCAGCACCCCAGCTGCTCTGCCCCAGGCGTCCTGATTCAGCCGCTGCTGAAACTGACCAGTGGCTGACTACAGGAAGCCCCTGCCCCAGGCTTACTGGAATCAGCCGCTGATCAATTTCAGCAGCAGCTGACTTGGGGATGCCTGGGGTTCTTAAGTTGAATCTGTATGTAAGTCAGAACTGGCGTCCAGATTCAGCCGCTGTTGAAACTGATCAGTTTCAGCAGTGGCTGAATCTGGACGCCAGTTCCGACTTACATACAGATTCAACTTAAGAACAAACCTACAGTCCCTATCTTGTACGTAACCCGGAGACTGCCTGTAGTTTGGGTCTCGAGGCACATCTACACAGCAAGGAAAAAGTCTCATTAAGCTACGCAGCTTCAGCTGTGTCAGTTGTGTAACTGAAGTAGAAATAGCTTAATTAGGATTTTGCCGCTGTACACACAGCAGGAAGTCGAAGGAAGAACACTCTTCCTTCAACTTACCTTACTCCTTGTGAAATGAGAGTTACAGGAGTCAGAGTAAGAAGTCCTCCAGCTTGCCATTATTAACATAAAGTAATGCCATTATTCTGAAATGACACTGCTGTGTAGACATACTGTCAAAACTTGAGTTAAGGGGATGGGTCTGAAGGCAATTTAATCAAGCAGCATGATTTTACTATGTTAGCCAATTGTAGTTAACTGATCAAGTATTATTATTTTATTATTTTGCTGAGAATAATACATTTATAAAAAATATACATTTCCTTTGTCATGCTTTTGAAATATGAATATATAGTACTGTAGCAAATGAAACAATGAATTCATGCTACTTGGCTCTTTGGGTAATGTTGATTGCTAAACTAGCTCCGGAACCACTGAGATCTGAGTATCACTGCTATAGAAATATACTTAGGCTGAGATTTACAGACACCCTTATGGGTATTAAAGGTCTAATTTTAAATAGGATTTGAGGGTCTGATTTTGTTAAGCTCCTTTGAAAATCCCACATTTGTGTAGCTACAAACACTTGCCAGAATTAAAAAAAAATTAAACTACAAAAACTTTATTTTCCAGAAGTAGGGAGTTCCTTCAGCATCTATTAACTTTGTACTTGCTGAACTCTCACTGTCATAACAAAGTAAGGTCACTTCTGTTTAAGTGCCTAATCCTGAGTTAAGGAGCATAATCTAAAACCCAGGTTGGAAAATTTTGCCCACAGTATTTATCAGAACTGTTGAAGCATCATTTTTTAAGAAATAGTCCTGTGTTTCTGCACTGAAGAAATGCTACGGATTCCATCTTGTTGAAGATTGGCTCTTTCACATGTAAATGGTGCTTCTCTGATGGGTAATGTCCATTTTTTTGTATCTGTTTGTTATGATGCGTTAATACTGTTGATACAATTTATAGTTTTTGTTAAACTGTCCTGTTAGTGAAACACAGATCCTTCATTACAGTCACTTTCACTGTTTACACACCAATAAATATTTCCCAGCTTAATCCAACCTTGCCTAGAGAATTCCTTTCTTTTTCAGATTAATTTCATTTTTATCACATCACCCAGGTTGTTTTTGTTTTTATTTTGGGTACTTAGCACTTGCAGTTGGGGAAGCTAACAGGATCCTTGAGCTACTTTGATTAGAGCTCAAAAATTCTACAATTTCACTTCAATTTGTCAAGCTGTGCAGTTGTAATACAAGCAAAAATTCCTTAGTTAGAAATGGATCCTATCCTTCAAGGAAAAATACTATTTACAGGTTAAAAAAAACTATTAAATTCTTTACTAATATCACAACCATAGCAATATTTACTTCATGGTTTCATTGCTGTACTAACTACAAATGGTCAGAATTTTTACCTCCGATCTTTGTTTTTACTGTTTGAATTTCTGTGGTTTAGCCTCGCTTCTGTAAGACATATATGAACCTATATTTTGAGAAAATAATGAAAATGTCCCCACCCTCACCCCGTTCCCCCTGCTTGAACTAAGGAAACAAAATCCTTTTTATTAAGTCTTTTGGAAGATTTGGAAAAAAAGTAGTGGTTCTCAACCGATATACCATTATGGGCTGCATATGTAACTCTTTATGTGGGCCACATCGACCTGTATGCCCCTAAAAAGGTCAGATAAGTTGCAGTTGTGTGCTAATTGCTGTGCGTGTTGAGAACCACTGAACTAGAGTGTGATATAAAGTGCACCACAAGGTTGCTTCCTATTGTTACAAAGTTCAGTTTAGTCTACTCGTATCTCTTTTAATTTCACATTGGATAGATTTCCCCCCCGCCCGCTTGTGTAGTAACACTGTAACTCTTAAAATCTCTTCAGGAGTAGAATTTGGTGCTCGAATGATAACAATTGACGGAAAACAGATAAAACTTCAGATATGGGATACGGTAAGAAAAATGAAAATGTTTTTTGCATATACATTTAAATGCATTTATTTTCTGTAAAGATTAAATATTCACTACACAGTTTCTTTAAATTTTTATTTTCAAAGCACTTTTTAAAAGTTTGTGCAGTTTCTTTTCTTAAATGAATTTAGCACTGTACCTTAAGATTTCCTGCACAAGCATTTTATTTTTGAAGGCCTTTACAGAAGAGACACACTGTGATAGCCTGTACCATTTTTATTTTGTAGAAAAATGTATTAATTTTAGTAATACTTGAAGGAGTTTTGCTTTTATTTTCTGTACACATTGAACAGGTTACTTACTTACTCTACCTTTAAAGATATGACAAGTGCACTTTCTATGGGGGGAGGTTTGTTTCCAGATCCCAATCTCTCTTTGAGTTAAGGAATTCTCCAAAGGTAACATGCTCATCCAATGTATAGTAAGAGGAAAGGATTCACTTGCCTCACTCTTTTCATAATCGTATATTGAAGAGCTCCTTCAGTATTCTGTCATCAAAAGGATGACGGATGGTACACAAAGTCTCAAGAAGTGGATGACTAAAACGATTTCACAAAATCTATCAAACAACAAAAATTTGGTAGCCTGGCTTTTCTGGAGTTGGGATGCATTTTTAAGTGATACTGATAATTTAAGGGCATATTTACTTTAGAGAAATCAGTTGGCATGTCTTTCTGTTGTTTAACATTCATTCAGTCACTGACCAAGTATGTTCATAATGGCTATACTGTAGCACCTGAAGGATGCCCATGATTTTTGCCCTGTGGCCCCCAGCACTGTTCCTTAGAGCAGTGTCTTCTGGGCAATTTACAGAATGCATTTTGAAAGGCCTCTGAGGCTATCAGATACAATGGAATGCAAACACTACAGGGCACTGGTTTTACTATACAGTTTGGACATCTCTTATCCAGCATCCTCAGGACCCGACCAGTCCCAAACCAGGGAATTTGCTGTACCAGAGAAAGTTCCCTTCCACAGCCCTCAGCTGCTGACTCTGCCAGCTGTGGGAGGGGGAGAGAATACCTCCATCCCCTGCGAGGCTGCCTGCTGGGTTGCTGGTCCTGCTGCTGCCCCGGCCAGACTGCCAGCAAGGCTCCAGCAGCCCACACTGCTGTGGGCTGGCTCTGGCCCTGGTCAGGTTGCTGGGGGCAGCCAAATGTTCAGGCTCCGGTCCCAGCTCCACAGCAGCCTGCAGGCTCTGCCCCACTTCCGTGGGCAGCCCAGGGCTCTGGCCCACCCTGCTGCCACCAGCCCCAGTCCCGCTGCCATGGGCTGC
Organism: Pelodiscus sinensis; assembly: GCF_052426305.1. Taxonomy (NCBI): domain Eukaryota; kingdom Metazoa; phylum Chordata; order Testudines; family Trionychidae; genus Pelodiscus; species Pelodiscus sinensis. Next base: position 63,699,413 of record NC_143053.1, on the reverse strand, counting down.
TGAAAATGCAGGCTCCTACCCCACGGCAGCATGCAGGCTCTGGCCTCAGTTCTGCAGGCTGCCTGAGGCTCTGTCTCCAGCCCTGCACTGCTATAGGCTGTCGCCGGCCCAATTCTGGGCTGCTGGTGCTGGCTGGACTTGGTCCCAGTTCCGCAGGCTGTAGGGAGCTGCTGGTGGCTGCTGCCGACTTCAGATCCCCTGCTGGAGGCTGCTCTTAGCCCCTGCCCTGTCCCACTGCTTCAGCCTGGCTCCTCCTGGATTGCCCTCCTGCCACTAGGCTACTAGGGTTCTTTGGTCGAGGAACATCCGTGGTCCTATCAGACCACGGATGTTGCTGGATCAGAGAATTCCGATTTTGGAAGGAGCAACCTGAGCAATATTTGTTCCTGTTACATATGGGAAGATGTGGCCGTTAAGAAGTTCATGTTTCCTTATTTGGTTTAAACTTTGTTGCATGTAAATATTTCCATCTTTAATGTTTGTTTTTTATATTCTCTTTGAAGTTTGTCAAAATACATAATTGCGTATAATGAATGTGTACTGGTCAGAGGTTTATTTTGTGGTCTCAGTGACTTAAAAATTATACTCACTTCAAGGTCCCATATTTTTCCTTTTTTTTTTTTTTTTTTTTTTTTTGTAAGAAAGAATTGATTTTAGAATCTTTGTTGTATTAAGTTGATTCGTCTGTTTTAATAAATCCCCTCTTGTTCTTGGAGCTTGTGAGTATCCTGTATTTTCAAATAAAAGCTTTCCAACTGAATAGTGTTGTACACATTTTTTACCTTTTTATTACCTAGCCTAACTATCACAAATGTCTTCATTCGAGGTATCCATAGTAGGATTTTTTTCTTAATGTACTTTCTGTATGTTTTGTGTTTATATGATAATGGCAGTGCTTGCATTGGCAGGTCAGTTACTCGATTACTAGTCTCTTAAAATCATTTAGCAAACTTTTTTTTTTTTTTTTTTAGTAATGTGAGATGAAGTTCTCCTTTCAGGAGACTAAGTTAACACACATATGAGAGTCTTCCTTTTGGATCAAGTTTGTGATTGATTGTCCTGTAAATATCTGCTTACAATTCTTCACTTATTTTGTGGTATTTTCTTCCTCTTTCTCTGGTAATACAGACTACCAGAAAGTGTTCTGCAGACCATAGGCCATAGCTCTGTTGCTTTGGACTCAGTCAAGTATATCTGCATGTGTCCCTATGTGGCCTTACAGTCAGCCTTCTGTGCAGCGCCTGGCTCAATCCTGTCCCCCACTAGACAGGATTGCCATGAGACAATGCTGCCATGTATCCTCTACAGTCCTTCTGAACCCCAATCCGTGACACCATCCCTCAAGATTTCTGTGCACCCCGCTATATCACTTCCATATCCCATGCCTCTAACCTGGTTCCTTGGACAAGGAGCTGTGATAACCACAGCTGACTGTTGGCTGGTCTGGTGCCACAGCAGACTTTTTTGGGAGAAAATTGGAACTTCGGCATTTCTTACGCAGAATGTATTTTCTGCACAGAAAAAAAAAATTGTTCAAGGGAGTACTCTAAAGTTCTGTGCTAGACAATACAAACTGATTATTCCTAGCCCTGGGTGATGGAGGAATTGTCCCAGATTGAGGTTTCATATGTGGAGGTTTAGGAACAAATTGGTAAACTAAATAGTATCAACTCACCAGGACCAAATGGCATTCACCCTAGAGTTCTGAAAAAACTCAAATGTGAAACTACTAACTGTGGTTTGTAGCCTATCCTTTAAAACATCTTTTGTATCAAATGACTGGAAGATAGCTAATGTGACGCCGGTCTTTTAAATGGGCTCCAGAGGTGATCTTGGCTAAAAGGGAAACCACGTCTTACTAATTTACTAAGACTTCTTTGAGGGGCATCAATAACCACGTGAACAAGGAGGATCCCGTGGATATTGTGTACCTAGATTTACATAAGAATGACTATACTGGGTCAGACCAAAGGTCCATCTAACCCAGTATCCTGTCGGCTGACAGTGGCCAATACAGATTCTCCAGAGGGAGGGACGCAACAGGTAATAATCGCATGATTCCTCTCTTGTCATCCATTTCCAGACAAACAAAGGCTAGGGACACCCATCCTCCATGAATCTAACAGGGTTCAAAAAAGAACTAGATAAAGTTCTAGTCTTCACAACATCCTCTGGCAAGGAGTTCCAGTGATTGACTGTGCGCTGAGTGATGAAAAACATCTTTTTATTTGTTTTAAAGCTGCTGCCTTTTAATTTCATTTGGTGACTCCTAGTTCTTATATTGTGGGAATAAGTAAATAACTGTTCTTTATTCACTTTTTCCTTACCAGTCATAATTTTATAGACCTCTATCATATCCCCCCTTAGTCTCCTCTTTTCTAAGCTGAAATGTCAAATCTTTTTAATCTCTCTTCATATGGGGCCTGTTCCAAACCCCTAATTATTTTTGTTGCCCTTTTTCTAAACCTTTTCCAATACCAATATATCTTTTTTGAGATGAGGTGACCACATCTGTACGCAGTGTTCAGGATGTGGGCATACCATGGTTTTATATAGAGGCAATAAGATATTCTCTGTCCCTTTTTTAATGATTCCTAACATTCTATTTGCTTTTTGACTGCCGCTGCATATTGTGGATGTTTTCAGTGAAGGTGTTTCCACTGTGACTCCCAAGATCTTTCTTTTGAATAGTTGTAGCTACATTAGTCCCCATCATATTGTATGTATACTTGGGATTATTTTTTCCAATGTGCATTACTTTACATTTATCAACATTAAATTTCAGTTGCCGTTTTTTTTTGCCCATCATTTAGTTTGGTGGGATCTTTTTCAAGCTCTTCACAGTCTGCTTTGGTCTTAACTATCTTGAGCAGAATCATCTGCAAATTTTGCCACCTCACTGTTTACCCCTTTCTCTAGATCAGGGGTCTCCAAACTACGGCCCGGGGGCCGGATGCGGCCCGCGAGGCCCTCTCATCCGGCCCGTGGAGACCTTTTTGGATTCAAAGGCAGAAGAAGTGAGATTGTTTCAAAACCCATTTGAAGCAGATGTGGCCAGTTGCCCAGATGAACTGCAGCTGGAAGTCATTGAGTTGCAAGCAAATGACCTCCTTAGGGACAAGTTCAAAATAGGACTGGTGGGTTTTTACCAGTTTTTGCCCAAGGAAGACTTTCCTAATGTCAAAAGTTTTGCATCAAGGTACCTTTCAATCTTTGCAACAACATACCTGTGTGAACAAACATTTTCAAGAATGAAATACGTGAAGAACAATTTGAGAACAAACTTGTCCGATGATAATCTCAGGTCACTGTTGATGTTAGGGACAACAAATCTAAAGCCAGAAATGTCTGCTATTTTGGCATCCAGGAAACAATTTCACCATTCACACTAATACAGGTGTTCATGTGTAGTGTATGAATGTGTTATTAAATAATAACTGAATAAAATAATATTAAATACATAATTAAAAACAACATCCATGTTTTGATTGTTTTTTATTTGGACCTCAAGTGTGTAGTCGGCCCCCGAACTGCTGTTTGATAGTTAATGCGGCCCTCGGGCTGAAAAGTTTGGAGACCCCTGCTCTAGATCATTTATAAATAAGTTGAATAGGGGATTGATCCCAGGACAGACTCTTGGGGGACCCCACTAGTTACCTCTCTCCACTCGGAAAATTTATCATTTATTGCTACTCTTTGTTTCCTGTTTTTTTTTTTAACCAGTTAACAGTCCTCGAAAGGAGCTTCCCTCTTATCCCATGACAACTTACTTGACTTAAGAGCCTTTGATGAGGGACCTCGTCAAAGGCTTTCTGGAAATCTAATATGCTATATCCACTGGATCCCCCTTGTCCACATGTTGTTGTCCCCCTCAAAGAACCCTAGCAGATTGACTTTCCCTCTACAAATAATGTTCATCTATGCGTCTGACAATTTTATTCTTTACTATAGTTTCAACTACATTGCCTGGTACTTATGTTTGACTTACCAGTCTGTAATTCCCAGGATCACCACTAAAGCCCTTTTTAAATATTGGCGTCACGTTTGCTATCTTCCAGTCATTAGGTATGGAAGCTGATTTAAAGGATAGGTTTAAACCACAGTGACTAGTTCCACAATTTCACATTTGAGTTCTAGCCTCTATTTGTCAGAGCCTGGAATGGATGATAGGGGTGAGATCACTTGATGATTACTTGTTCTGTTCATTCCCTGTGGGGCACCTACCATTGGCCATTGTTGGAAGACTAGATGGATCTTTGGGCTAGATAGATATTTGGTCTGACACAGTATGGCTGTTCTTATGGGTGGTGTTCCTTTGAGGAAGCTCTTAGTGCAATTAGGCAGTTTCAGTATTTTGGATACCGATAGAGGATTTATTACTAAAATTGGTCTGATAATTACTGATCTGGGCATGGGCAAGTGTGGATTCATTTGCATATAAAGCAGAGATTTCCCACCTGCTTTTTGAATTCTACAGTTCAGTGCAGTTCTTGCTTTGGAAGTGAAGTTCTCCATTCCTTATGCTGATGGAAATATCTTTCTGTCCTGTCTCAATGCAAAGGAGGCAAGGGGTATTTGCTTAATCCTATCACATTTGTCCAGAAGGGTTGAGGTGTGTTTTCCTCTGCCTTTTCATTTCTTTAGCTTTGGCTCAAGCAGAGACCTGGGGAGAGGGAGGAGATGTCTTTCCTGAGTACTATGCCCTGGTTTTCTAGGACACAGAACTGGTAGGCAACACTAGGGATCAGTTATTGATCCTGTGCTATTTAACAATCTTATTAACGAACTAGAAGATTACACAAAATCATCACTGAAGTGTGAAGATATGAAAATAGAAGAAGAAGAAGAAGAAGAATTGAAGAGGAAATAATACTGATTGAATGATCTAGAAAACTGCTACAAACAAACAATGTTTTAACAAGGACAAACGTAAATGTATACATCTAGGAATAAAGAATGTAGGCCCTGTTTACAAGATGGAGGACTCTGTCCTCAGAAGCAGTGGTTCTGAGAAGGATTTGGGAGAAGGTGGATAATCAGTTGAATATTATCGAATCTGGTCCTTGGATGAATAAATGGGAATTTTTACTAGTAGAGAAATTATTCCTCTATTTGGCACCAGAAGAACTGCAATTGGAATACTGATTCCAGTTGTGATGTCAGCAGTTCAAGAAAGATGTTGATAAATTGGAGAGGATTCAGAGAAGAGCCATGAAAATGATGACAGAATTGAAAACAGGCCTTATAACAATATATTCAAGGAGTTGAATCAATTTAATAAAGAGAATGTTATGGGATTACTTTATTATAATCTGTAGATATGTACCCGCTCCAGTGTCAACTCTGTTCACACATCTATGCAAGCCACATAATCACAGGACCTAACCACATACACCACCACTTAAGGATGTTAACTAGCAAATAATTTACTAGTTAGGTAGTGGATGGAATTTCCATTGACTAGTTGGTAGGTGCTTCCACAATTCTCCTTTGAATTCTTCCGCTGGGGCTCTTGTATCTTTGAAAGGAGGAATGCGGAACTCCGCGTGCAGCCCGGGGCTAGAGGGAAGTCCTGCTGACTCCAGGCTCCACTAGGGCACTTACTCTTTGAAATGCACAAGAGCTCCTGGGGGCTCTTGTGTATTTCAAAGCGGAAGCACCCTTAAGGAGCCTGGGGGTCTGCGGGGGACTCAGTAGCCCGCTGACCCCGGGCTCCAAGCTGTGCTGTCATTTTGAAATGCCACGAAGAGCCTGGGGAGCCCAGAGTCAGCTAGGGAGTCCCCAGCTGACCCTTGGCTCCACGCAGCACTGTGCTCTTCCCCCCCCCCCCCTTTGCTTTTGCTTATCAGATAGTCAACTAGTCCTTAACATCCTTACCACCACATCAAAGGCTCATATAACTGCACATCTACAAATGATATCTATGCTATCAAGTGCCAGCAATGCCCCTCTGCCATGTATATTGGCCAAACTGGACAGTCTGTATGACAAACGATTAATGAACACAAATCAGATGTTTGAAAAGGTAACACACAGAAAACTGTTGGGGAACATTTTAACTTGCCCTGGCACTTATTAATGATCTCAAAGTTTCCATATTGTTACAAAACAATTTCAAAAGCCAGCATGAAAGGGAAGCTGCAGAGCTTAATTTCACTTGCAAGTTTAATACTTACAATAGAGGGGTAAACAAAGACCTTAGCTGGATTGTCTATTACATTCCACATCCTAATGATATAAAAAGCCAAACACAAAGTACAATGGTACTTAGAACCTTCTCTCTGTATCATTTAGCATGGAAACACTAATTGACTATTCTTTTCCTATGTTTTCCCCTCCTTTCCATTCCCTCCCTACCCCTCTCTTTCTCTGCTATTTGGAACATCAACCTCATAAATTCCATTCATCTGAAGAAGTGGGTTGTGCCATGATATCATCTAAATTTTTTGTTAGTCTCTAAGGTGCTACAGGACTATTATTTAAGTTTTTTATATTGGAGACTAACACAGCTACCTCTCTGAAACTTTTGTACGTGCGAAAAAATATTTAATAATGGTTTCTTCAGTGTAGTAGGTAAAGGTATACTGTGATCCAGTGTCTTGGAGCTGAAGTTAGACAACATTTTAAGTAGTCATTGGAACAATTATCAGGGTTCTTGGTGGATTCTCCATCACTAACTATTTTAAAATAAAGATGGGATGTTTCTTTAATATGCTCTTGGAATTATATTGGGAAAATTCAGTGGCTGTGCTGTACAGAAGCTGGGACTAGTGGTCCTCTCTGAGCTTAGACTCCATGCACAGTGGTGAATTTGACCCTAAAAGACTGGCTGTACTTTTGACACACAATACATTTGTCAGAAATAATTTATTTTTATTGTTAATAGCTTTTGAAACTTTTAGTAAGTAACCTACATTTCTCCTTCAAGTGGTGTCCCTGTGGGTGCTCCACTCGTGTTGGTGCAGCCTCACACCAATGATTGGAGATTTTTAGTCTGGCGGTGCCTTCCCAAGTCACACAAGCTCAGTCGCTGTTTCGCATTGTTTACGTCTGTTAGCTGTGTGCACAGCACAGGTCCCTTTAGTTCCTTTTCTACCATCCTCAGCAGAAGACGGAATTTCAAGCAATGCTCTCTTCACTAGAAAAAGATAGAAAAATTAATTAGTTATTTGGTAGCTTTTAGTATTCTTAGCTGTTAGTTCTAGTTCACTTTTCTTTTTTAAAAAAAGTTTCTCCTAATTTTTTTTTCTTCAAGTTCTTCATACCCCAGTTTCTTCAACGTACCAGGATCCCCTGGTTCTTCTTCGAGGATGTCCCCGTGGGTGCTCCACTGTTGGTGCTGGGCTTGCCCTTGCGCCAGAGAATGGAGCCCAGCACCAAGAGTGGAGCACCCACAGGGACACCAGCTCGAAGAACGACAGTTACTGCACCAAGGTGAGTAACTTCGCTTTTTTAAAAATGTGACTCCTGCAGAGACTCAATGCTTGCCTCAGAGGAGCATGCCTCATGTAAAAACTGCCTCGGTGAAGGCCATGTGGTGCAGAAATGTCCACACTGTCAGAGTATGACTGCCAGAGCCAGAAAAGACCGAGATGAGGCTTAAAAATTTTTTATGGGAGAAATCTCTCCAACCGCCAGATGCAAAAGACTATGGCACCTTCAGATTCTCTACATTTGAGGAAAAGGGCCAACTCATCCTATATGCGGGGTTCACGTAGGTCCTGAGTCTTTCTGGTACGGTCCCTACCAGCCGTGCCATCAGCATTCCCTGCTGCGTGCTCCCCAGTGCCACTTACCTGCAGCACAAAAGTGGAAAATGGCATTGGAAGGAGCCATGTCAAATGTAAGAGGAAGGCTACCCCCTCTGCATCGTCAGCACTAGCACTGACAAATGCTGATATGCAGCTCCTACCAGTGCCGATAAGACACGCCGGCACCACCACAATCTTCAGACTCCCAGCACGGAGGCATGCACTGATACCACAAGCACCAAAGCCGAGTGTGCAGAAGACGACAGTCTCAGTGCTGAACACCACAACCACCAGTGTCAATAGATAATATGCTGCCACGTACTCCTATGCTTGAAGACTCTAGTCCTCATAGGTGCTCCTCTGCGAAAATGTCATTCTCCCCTACTCCGCCTTCTCTGGGCACCAGAGGTGTTGAAGGATTGCCAGGTACTGGTCCCAGCTGCCCCTGCCCAGACCCCTCCCCCCCACGAGTACCCTGTCCCTTGTCCTCACCAGCACTGTCCCCAGCACCCTGGCCCTGGCCGCAGCACCCTGGCCCTTCCCTTGACAAATCTAGGGGTTCCTTGAAATTCTGAAAAGGGTTCCATGGCCAAATAAAATTGGGAAATACTGCTCCAGACTGTCAGTCACAAATCAGTTTGGAATTGGGAGTCCACCATAGAAAGGTGTGGTGATGCAGTTTTTTTCAATTACAGACTGATTTGGCTACCCCTCTGAAACATTTCTTACTAGCATTTTACTTTGAGAGTTTGAGAACTATTCACTCACCGGGATAAACAAAATTGTGTCATGGAACTTCTGAGCTTAGAACGAAGGACAGAATTGTAAAACTTTGTATCTTGTCTGTGATGAAGATAAACGTTTAACACCATACTTCAAGTAGCAGTTTTAAACTTTGTAAAGATGTATGTAAAGATGCACTCCACCTGAAGAGGAGCTAAAGTTCTGTTTGTTACAGTTATTGCAAGAAAGGATTTTAAAAAATAATTAATACTTTTCATATTGTGGAGGGAGATGTTTGTTTGTATGTTGATTCCTTCTCCCTCCTCCCTCCCCCCCCCCCCCAAAAAAAAAAAACCCTTATGGTTACGCACAGGCTTTGAATAAACCAGTTTCTTAAGTTACTGGTTAGCCTGGAAGGTCATAATGTTACTTGAGAAACCCATGTATGTCACAGCAAAACTGTGCTAACAATGTATTCTTAACAATGTGGGAGTTGATATTGTTTTTCCTTTAAAGATTTAATATTATAAACTCTTTTGTAGAGTAGATATGTCATTCTTTCTAGAGAAATCTTTTTACATGATTTGAAAAGGGCATTTCCAGGAAGAAGAAAAGTCTATTGAATGGGAGTTATGCTCACTTGATCTCAGGGAACTATCTGGCAGAAGACTCTCTTTTGATAAAATATCATGTATGCTTAATTTTTGTTTGTATTTTTCAAAAATCATCATCTTAAGTTGTGACAATATTTAACTACCTGTAGGGCCTTTTCTACTTAAATGATCGTATGTACTAATCATTCTCAGTAGTCATTTCTGACATCACTAGAAAACACATTGTATTGTGTGGCTCATAATTGGAGATGAATGTTTCACATCTCAGTACTTATAACATGGTTGTCAGATGCTGGTGAGCATTTCTTCTGGGAAATGGGGGACGGGAAGTCAGGGTCTGTTGCAGTGCATTTCTACATCTTCCAGGAGCTGAATCTTCATTAGGCCTACTCTTCTGTCTATTGAACTTGTTTAACTTTCTGTAAATTGTTTTCTTACTGTACAAGTGAGTAAATACATTTTATTAGTTCTCTTGTCCTGAAGAATTTAATACTGTTACTGTTACATATGCAAAAATGGATCTTTCCAAATAGAAATAGTATAGATGATGCTTCTCTGAAAGCTGTATGGCAACATTTCCAAGGGGTGAGCAACACTTTGGACTGCAAAAGAGAGGGGTTGCCATAAATATGAATTATTGGTCCACATCTCTTGTGCTGGAAGACCTTTGTAACAGAAATTCTTATCTACAATAAAAGAGAAACTGCCTAATTTATGCAGAATCTCTGGTGTTTTATTCACCAGTGGGTATGAAGATGACTTTTACATCCTGTTGCCTTTTGACAAGCATTATATATCAAATACAAAGGAAACTGATTAAGTGTAGAGCAGAATGATATGAAATTAAATTTCAAACCATTTTCTGTTTTTCATAATAAAATGATTACTGAAAGAATTCCATCTGAAGACTGTTGAAAGCTGGCAGTAGTTTATGATATAACGGATAAAATCTGCATCCTTGGCCTTCCAACAACCTTTACACCAGCAGATGGTGGGCGTAAAGATGTCATTCATCATTTATTTACAATGGGCTTTATTTATTCTAGTGTCAACAGCTGCCCCAGGGAGTGGGTTATTGAATTCAAATGTGAAGCTCTGGGTTATTTGCTTCCTTTCAAATTTGTCTTCAGAGCTTAGTTGCTAGGAGTCCATTCTGTGCTCTAATAATGATTCATGTATTGTGAAGCCATTCAGTAAATTGGGTTGTCAGGGATTGCCAAAAAAGGTTTAGAGGTCTTGTTCCTGATCTTTCTCTCTCTCTCTTTTTTTTAATTAATGGCATTTTGCTGTAGTCATCTTCTTATATGTGACTTTTCTTTCCAGAACTAGTGAGGTTTTGTTCCCAACCTCTTTCTCTGCCCCCCCCCCCAAAAAAAAGCCCCCACCCCTTCAATGTAAGTAATAAATTGGTAGCTTTTGTCACAGATAGTAATTTAGTAAATAACTGAACTTTATTTTCCTACAGGCAGGGCAGGAGTCCTTCCGTTCCATCACAAGGTCATACTACAGAGGGGCAGCAGGTGCTTTACTAGTATATGACATTACAAGGTAAGTAACTTAGAGAAGGACATCAGAACTATTTTAGAATGTACAATTAAACTTTTTTGTAGAAATGTTAGTCATTTAGATGTCTGAGTAAAATAAACACCATGTGAAAACTATGGTAAACAGTGTATTGATGTCTCATGGTTGAACTGTTCAAAAGTCAAGAAATGTCAAGAAAGCCAAGTTGAACCTTGCCTCTGTACAGTATAGTGTCTGTGTGTATCCATTATAAAGTCAGCCTGTATACCGCCTTGCATCTGATGCTTCTGAAGTGCTAACATTCACCGCTGCTCCTGGCTCAAAAAATGTGTAGGTGGGCTTGAGTTCAGGATTAAAGCAATAGTGCACAAATATTGCAAAGTGTACAGAAGACTTCCCTTTGCACCTTCAGCCTAGAGTCCTTGTCGTGGTTCATGCATGATCTCATTATACTTCTTCACTACTTGTCCAGCTTTCACTCACTTACAAACTAACATGTAAAAAGTACAATGTGATTTTTTTTTTTTTTCAAAGGTTCAAAACTGCTGACTTAAAACAAATTTAATCAGAACAGGTAGCAGCTTTCTCAACAAGGTCAACCGTGAAAGCTCTTATTACCCAGAATGTTGCAGGTATAGAGGCTGCAGGTTAATCAAATATTCTGGTTTACTGAGAGTTTACCATTGGAAAGAATTAGAATACAATAAACTGAATAAAGTATAAAATAGTATATGGGTACTCACCAATCGAGCACTGCACATTGGTTGATTTCTTGAAGAATTTAGGTCTATACAAGTAAAGTTTTCTATACAGTATCTTATGGCACTACATATCACTTTGAGCAACATGTGGCATCACTAAAAATATACCTAGCATTAAAACTATACTGAACATAATACAATGTTTCTTTGATTCTTTGATTTGATACAGGATCTTGACATACTTCAAGGTCATCCTTATCAACATCAATTATCATGGTAGATGCAGACGCTGTAGGAGATTTGGCTGAATCTGTAATGACGCACCTAGAAGCTGTTTGTTTGAATAAATCTCTGGTTTCAGTGTGCTTTATTTGTCTTCTGCCTCTTTTGCATAAAAGTAGAGTGCAGATTATGCAATTGCATAATGTGCTGGGCAGTATACTAATTCTAGTTACTAGATTGAATATTTGCAAAGGTGAAAGTAAGCCAGTGCGTAGATCTCTGTAAATCCGCAGATATCTGCTTTCTATTTGCAGGTATCTGTAGCTCATTTTTGTGGCTACAGATGCAGATACCAATTTTGTATCCACGCAGTTCTCTACCAGTGTGCTCCTGTGCAGCACAGTGGTAAGAGACTAGCCTGCTTCAGCCATCCTGTCCGGCTCTGCTGCTCAGGTGGCTAGGCAATGCGGTCCCCAACCATCCCCAGGGATTTGGCATCTGGGTAATGCAGTGACAGCACTCGAGCCCCAAGCTCCTACATTCCCCTCCCCCCAATCCCTGCACTGAGCTCCCTGCAATCCATCCCACACTTAAATTTCCTTACAAATACTGTCCTATTGCAATCCCCTGCCCTGTAAGAAATTTACTTTCATCCCTGAATATTTGTATTGGGATATATCAGAAATGGCAATTGAGCTTATGGGTTAATTGAGACACAGATAACAGAGCTTTTATTCTATTTCCATACTAAATTTAATCTTTTGGAACATCAGTTGTACATCTGTGCAAAAAGAGTTGTAAGAGGGTTTTTTGTTGTTTTTTGTTTTGTTTATTTTATAATGGACCAAGCCTCTTTAGGAAAAACTGTTTCCGTGGGGTTTTTTAGTATAAGGAGAATGAAGACTATGTACAATTTTTATTTTTTTCTTAAAGTAAACCTTTTTTACTTCAACTTCCTAAAATATATCTTCTTTTAGGCAATGAATAAACCTGGAAAATTGAGCACCTGAAAGTGGGAGGGTCAGAAAGAGAAAATTTCCAGTAATTGCTATTGTATCTACTGCATTAATGTGTGTTTTGTGTTTTTAAAGTCTGAATTACTATTTAGTTCATTTAGAAAAATTCTTTACAATGTGTGGTTCCTTTTATTGATTTACTCTTAAAGAAAGTTAGTCATGGAATCCACAGTTACATTTCTCAAAGAATTCTGTTTGGTTACTTAGCAAATTTGCTGTTTTTAGATGAAGACAACTACAATTTTGTCCTTGCTTCTCTGTTTACTACTACTACTACTACTACCCTTTCCTCCGGGGGAATTCTAACTGTCAGCAGGCAAGTTCCAGAGCTCAATGAGTTCACTGCTTGAGTCATGAGGTGGAGCTTCGCAGACAGCTGGTCTTGTAACTGGCATTCTGAACCTTGCATGCTGACTCTCTCTGCCAATAAAAAAGCATCAAAAACTCTTGAATGCTGAACTTGAACTGTCTTTGAACCTTTCTATCACCCACCTCCTTCACCTTACTCCCGTAAGATAACATCCTAGCAAGCAGACAGAAGTAAAGATGTGGTTAAAACCTCCCATACTGCTAGACTATGTCTAGACTGCAAAGAAAAGTCAGAAAAAGATATGCAAATTGCGGTTCACAATTTGCGTGGGGGGTTTCTTTTTTTTGTTTTGTTTTTGTTTTTTGAAAGAGGCTTTTTCGAAATTTGGCCCGTCTACATGGGGCCAAATGTCAGTAAAAACCTTCTCTGTCGGAACATCCCGTATTCCTCATACAATGAGGAATACAGGGATGCCGAAAGAATGCGTCTTTTTCAGAAACTGTTCCAAAAAAGTGGACACGTTCCTTGGATGCAGCAGAGCTCTGCAGTGTAAACATAGCCCTCGTGGCAAAGACAAGGAAGAGGGGGGCGTGGCAAATAGTGGATCTTGCAGCAAAAGCAAGTAGCGCAGCCTGTGGTATAACTCGAACCAGAAATCATCTTTAAAAGTACATAAATGAATAACACAATCAATACATATATATTAATTCAATAAACATTTTCTTCATTCCTTTTTTTAAGGAATTTCAAACTCTTACAAAACATGTATTATTTTTTTTCTAATGCAGGGGTACATGTCTCAGGATATGGGTGAAATCTTGGTTCCATAAAGTCAGTGGAAGCTTTACTATTGACTTCATTGGGGACAGAATTTTGCCCTTCATATCTTAAGTGTCCCAGAATATATTAACTTTGATTTTACTTACAGTATATTGGCTTGTCTGTGAATTTAATGTGTGAAACAATAACTAAAGAAAAATCTCTGGGTGGATAGTATTTGGGCAAATACTTTTCTGTCTTGAAGAACTGCTCTTAATTTTCGTTTTTGTTCAAACTCAGGAGAGACACTTTCAATCACTTGACAACCTGGTTAGAAGATGCTCGCCAGCATTCCAATTCCAACATGGTTATTATGCTTATTGGAAATAAAAGGTAAAAACAAATCTTTATGAAATAGAAGCTAATGAGTTTGCAGATAAAGCCTTATGATCTGCTGGCTTGGTAATAGTTTGCTGAGATTTTTTATTCTTTTGTAATCACTGTTGATAATTTAAATAATTTCTAATCTTTAATGAACATAAAGATTTTTCAGTGCACAAAAAATGTCCTCTTTTAAATAGGCTGGATTTAATCAGCCTCATACATGGCTGAGCAATATTAAACTCCTACTCTGGCTAGATCATTCAGAAGAAATTTTGATTTAATGGCTTTTTATGAAAGTTTGGGTGGGGTGAAAAAGCATTTTTGTATAAAATTCAAAATTCAGACTATATGATTGACTTCATAAGAACAAGTATCAGAGGGGTAGCCGTGTTAGTCTGAATCTGCAAAAGCGGTGAGGAGTCCTGTGGCACCTTATAGACTAACTGAAGTGTTGGAGCATAAGCTTTCGTGGGCAAAGATCCACTTCGTCAGATGCGTGTCATGACGAAGTGGGTCTTTGCCCATGAAAGCTTATGCTCCGACACTTCAGTTAGTCTATAAGGTGCCACAGGACTCCTCGCCGCTTTCATAAGAACATTTATTGTGTTTTTAAAAAAAAAAAAATTAAAGATAAGCACACTGTACAAAAGGAAGTGTGTTCAGTAAGTGAAACAAAAGTAGATCTTGTTTTTAAAATCTTTTGCATCTATAAACTAGTTGAAATATAGAAAAATGTTTGCAACAGACTGACACACTGCTTATTTAGACCAATGGCTTCTTGAGTCTGTCCTCAGATACTGATACTTTTTATCATGCCTACTTGCATTTTCAACACCTATCCTATTAATTTTCAGCCAAAATAATCCAAATATACTAACAATGCTTTCTTGATTTTGATATGGTTAAACAGATGTGTAAGTCTTAAAAAATGGCAATTATTAAATAAATTAACTCATCTTGAGTTTTCTACCATTTTGATACAGTGAACTGAGAGTTAGCAAACACATTTTTTGCTAATAATCTGGAACTTCAATTTCAACTAATAAAGGAGAAAGTAGTAGTTCAGATGTTAAGTGATCTGTCAGCTATGTTACTGCTGCCTTTTACTGTTCTGAGCTTCAACTTGTTTCTATGCCTGAGCAATTCTATGAAGGTACCAGATGTAATAGTGATTTTGTAACATGGAAACCTGTCTACTCACAATCTGGCTCATTCATCTAATATTTTTCCATAAAATCTTATTTCACGATAAAGAACTTTTAACATGCTCTGAAGTTAAGTAGTTGTGAAATCTAGCTAAATTGCATATCATCTGGAAAAAAAACCTGTATGGTTAAATGACAATTCTCCATTGGCCAGTGAAATGGATTGAATAGTCAAACTGGCAAAAGTTAATACTCCTTCTGAATGAAATGTTCAAACTATACGTGTTTTACTTAAATGAGTGATCTCATGATCTCTGGTCATATGAACTAAAATGTGGCAGTGACGAAAACAGTTTCTCTTGGCAAATTAGATCTGCATTGTGTATACTGGAGATATACACACCACACCAATTTGCAACATAGAATTTCTCTTTGTCCAGCCATGTTAGTAGAAAGACAGATGATGTATGTGGTAGGCTGCAATTTCATTCACATAAAATATCTGGGAGTATCTGGCAAAAAAATTATACGGTGCAGGTTATCATACTTTTCTTAATAATTTCCACATAATCCCCAATCTTTTCCCAGCCATTCCATAGCTGGGACCCTGCTTCTGTCACCTTATATAAATGAAATGGAAGCTATATAAAAGTTCAGCTCCCTGCTGTTCTAGTTATAGGACCTCCAAAACTACCTACTTGGGCCTCTTCAAATCCCTTTTCCAGTCTATTTTATCTAATAACCATATATTTCCATACCAAGGAACTGCACTAGACATCTGCCTTGTGTTTTATGTACTGGGTTGCAATATTATAAATCCCCTGATGTACATCATTGGATTACTGACCTGTTGATGGGAAGGTGAAGAAAACCATCCTATCCTAGCCAGTCTTGACAACCCCTCCATGGGGTCTGGGAATCAACAGCCCTAGTCACAGCACACAATCTGGGAAGTCCTGGCAGCGGGCTAGGGGCTTCTTCAAGCAGGTTGGTGCAGTCCCCCGCCAGGGATCCCGCTTTAGTAAGTTAACTGGGGTTTTATATCCCTGGTACAGAAATCTCATAACCTTGTTGCTTTACAGCGTGATGAGATTTTTAAAATTAATTTAGAAAGCTACAATCCTAAAATAAAAGGAGCAGTTATCTTCAAGAGACAATGTTTCTAATTTTTCTTAATATTTCCCAATGCTTTAAAGGAAAATATACAGCAAGCTGAAATGTATGTACTATACACCAGCAGTGGTTTTATTTCTTGAATTCTGGCATTGGGAAAGATTACTTAAGATATGCAAGTGTTCCTAATACCATAATTCAATATATTGCTTAAATTGCTGTTTCATTATAAATGTTTGATCAAATATATACAAATACTATAGCCAAAATAAGATTGTGCAGTGAAAACTACATTGTTATAACTGCACAGTAATAAAGCACCAGAACAATACAAGTCCTATCACTTAATTCTTTCAAAAGAAAAAATATGGAAGATCATTCTAGTATACTGTTCTGAGAAAACCAAATACTTTAAATCACTGGGATGGATAGGTAGAAAGAAAAGTGCAACCTTGGGTACCAGAAGATACAGACAAGACTTTACTTCAAAAAAATAAAGTTCAGAAATAGTGGGTTTGGAGTGGATTCATCCTTCTGCTTACCCTAGTTTTAAACTGGTGCAAATGCATTACAATTAATGGAGTTGTACTAGTTTAAAACTGGCATACCACCATCCTGGGTCAGTCCTTTTTAAGATTATGAAAAGGAAATTATAGTGGCTCAGACTTACTATCCAGCATTTCTTCTCTTTACCCCGTTCTCCTCCCTAGTCCACAGATTTTAGGAAATATTCCTTTTAGTAAAGGGAATAAGTAGAATTTTTGGGGAGTAACCCTGACATCTCATTAGGAAGTTGAAAACAAGCCAACTCATTGAGTTAAAGAGAATTTTCTGTTTTTATGATTTTATATCACACACACTCTGACACACAGGTAGGTATGTAATATCAAGGCAGCAACCTGTTCTATCAGATATTTGCATGAATATTTGAAATGGTTACATAAATTTAGAGCTTTGTTCTCCGTTAGTGTTTTAGCACATACATTGTAAAAATACCTTAAAATATCCTACACTTTTGGATAGGAGTCTGCAGATCTCAGACTCTACATATGCAAATTAGTCCACACCTCAAGATTGTCAGGGCTGCTATTTCAAATCTTCCAAATCAAGTACCCTGCCAACTTGCCCCAAGCTTTCAGGGTCAAATGTTTAATATAATGAAATTAAGTTTATTTTCTTACGTTATAGTCATTATATAATATCTTTAGTATTTTATACATTCAGCTACAGGCTTAGTAAATATACTTTGCCAAATTGCACAGTCAAAATTATTATGTTCACTTAAGACAATCAGAATACCAGATACCTGTCTTGTGATGCATAATGGACGTGCAGTGGGTGTGATTTCAAAGTAAGCCTGTAAATAAAATCTGGTATGCATTGTGTTCATCAAAATTGTCATGGTAAAGTCAGTACATCAGTAACATTACCCAACGGAAGACCACTACAAGATCTTACCTTTTTAAATTGGTGTTCTGTATACAGTTAACTATTTTACTTGAAACACTTTGCAAATATGTATTTTGGGTGCATAATTTAGGTACAGTTTTTTAAAAGTGTAACCTGTCCTATCCAAAATGAAAGAAATAAGAATGGACTGGAAATAAAGACATCACTCTGTGCACAGAACAAAATCCAAGTTCTTAGGAATGAAATGGCCACAGTCATTGCAATTACCTTATGTAAATACTCTTATTTCCTTATCTACAATAATTTTTCATCTAGACTTCTTAGAAGTGGTTTTGTAAACATTCCGATTCATTTGTCTGTTGTTAATGAGACTTGGGTGTTATAAAAATCAAAGTTTAATGCAACCTAGAAATATTTGGAAATGTTTCTCTCTATTATTTGTAATTTTTTTGTCTGACTAGAACCTCTTTTGCTGCATTTACAATTCCCACATGGCAGTGTTATGTTCATCACTTGAGCCATCAGTGCTTGCTAGCCAGAAAATGGGACTGAGTTATCCCTTTTTTTAATTTCACAAAAAGTCTCTCCTTTTGTATAAATGCATTTTTTAATCAGTTTAAATTTCTGGAGCATCGATTGATGCTATATTTGAGAGGAGAGATTCTTGCTTCCAGTATTAGTTCTCCAAAGTTAGTGTCTGTGCATGCATTTTTCCCCATAGTTTCCTTCTGGAAGCTGGTTCGTTAGGGTTCATACTATAGTTAAAGGCAGGGTCAAAAATCACTTTATTACTGCAAACAAGTATGGTATGACTATCTCTTATCATATCACTGCTGCATATCTGACTTCAGGTAAAAATTCTGATGAATAGATATAAATAGCACCCCGGATGAAAGCCATGTGAGCTATGTCTCTAAAGAGAACTGCAGTTAGAGTCATTTTACTTGGCCAGGTAGGTAATTGTGTCTCTTGTTTGGTCATCACAGTGACTTAGAATCTAGAAGAGAAGTGAGAAAAGAAGAAGGTGAAGCATTTGCACGGGAACATGGACTTATTTTTATGGAGACATCTGCCAAAACTGCTTCTAATGTCGAGGAGGTAACTACACTTAGTTTTTCTTTATTAAACCTTTTAATTCAAGTGTTGGCTTTAAGCTTTAGCACACCTCCCTGCTCCTTTATACAAAAAGTTTTTGAATCTGATTTTATTCACCCTTTTAGAAATGTCTTGAACCTTACTCTTTATTTTTCTTTTTTTTAAATCTGAAACCTAGTATAGTAAAATGTAGTGGACACATCAGACTGAGTAAACTGCTGATATTACAGTGTTAAATTTCCTTCTATATTACCTTTCTACAGAGTGTTATGAATGTAGTTTGCCATGTGCCTCTTACTCAAGTTTTTGTTAGCAAAACCTTGGGTCACCAGATGAAATTAATAGGCAGAATGTTTAATACAAACAAGAGTAGTAAGACCTTTGGTTTTTGTTGTTGTTGTTGTTTTGGGGCTTTTTTTTGCAACTCAAAGCTAATCTGTGGAACTCATTGCCATGGGATGTAGTAATGGTGGTCAAAAGTATAACTGGCTTAGGAAAAGATCCAACAGTGGCTAATAGCCAAGATAATCAAGGATACAACTTCATGCTGGGGAAGCCCTAAACCTCAGATGACCAGAATCTGGTAATGGAAGATAGGGGTGGATTACTCTATACTTCGCATAATCAGTATTTTCCCCCTGCATCTGTGATACAGGCCACTTTTGGAGACAAGATACTGGGCAAGATGAGCTATGCTCAGAGTCTTCTATTCTAGTATGTGTTTCTGACAGTTTAGTCTGATTCTTTTTGGGGGGGAAGGAGGGGCACTTTTCATATAGTGTTCACTTTTGATAATAGGTTTTTTTCCCCCATTAACTTATCTATTATTGAAAGGAAAAACAAGGTAAAACTAGAAAGAAGCTGGAAGGAGAACTCATAGTTGAGGCGTAGGGCTTTCATGTAGTCAGAAGTAGTACAGTTCTGTCTAGGGAAATTGAATACTAGCTTTTTTAGCTACCATAAGAGATTAATTCTCTCTGCCTCCTGGGAGGGATCCATGCATTCTATAAGCCAAGTTCACATCTAGTGTCACTAAACAGGATCCCAGACTGGTAAATGTTTCCTGAGGGCTAAGGCACATGTATTCACCAAGATAAATTTTAAATTTACTGAAACTTTCACACTGGCACAACTTTGCCTGTGAAACTTTAGGTGAATTTGTTTTCACAGTGGCATAGTTGAGGAGGAAATGGGAGGGTGAGTGTTAAATCAGGTTTATAACCGAAGACTTGCATCAGCCTTAACTAAGACAGCATCTCTTCATAGTATGCAGGTATAGAGGATTTGTATCCCAAGATAAGGAAATTTTGTAATGTATTTACCTCATTAGTGAAAAGACTTTCTGAAAAGCCAAGAAAAAATGGGGAAGCACTGACTAGAAGAATATAGAGGAAGCAGCGTGACAGAGATTTTTCTCCACCCCCCACATAGTTAATTTTTCAAAAAATTTTGGGGTAGTGAGCATGTTAATAATTATCCAGGAAATCCAGACTCAGTTGCTAGTAATATAATGGATGAAATATTAAGAGTTCAATAAGCCTTTGGAGCAGCGTTTCTGAAAGTGCGTTCCGTGGCACACCGGTGTGCTGCGAGGCAGTTGGAGGTATGCCACAGAGAACAGAGTTCAAAATGGCTGCCCTTAAAAGGGCAGTGCCTTCTCTCCTGGTAAAAGGGCAAACTGTTTGGTCTGTTTTGCTTAACTTCTTTTCCCCATCCTTTTTTGTTTGTTTGTTTTGCTTAACAACTTTTCCCTGGGGGCTGCTGCTGCTTTTTTTTTTTTTTTTTTTTTTTTTTTTTGGTCAACAACTTTCCCTTGGGAATGGCCGTCTTTAAAGTGGCAAGACTCCTTTGTTTGTTTTTTTGCTCACCAAAAAAATCCTTGTTGTTCTCAATTTAAAAAAATTGTTTGGTGTTCCTCGGTCTTAAAAAGTTTAAGAAACGCTGCTCTGGAGGATAACAGCACTATGAACAATAAACAACATGTATTCATAAAATATACACGTCTCACTTTTTTAAACAGAATCAGACTATTAATGGTCCATAGTGAATTCAGTAAATTATCTCAGAAATAGTACCTGAAATGTCGTCTTTGTGACTTGGATGCGAGTAAGAATATCTTTTCTATCTAGAACAAAAAGTGTCTGAAGGACAAATAATTATAGTTGTAAGTTGTAATACGTCAAATTGAGAGGAGGAATCTAGTGGAGCATCAGGGTTGGGTCCAATCTTTATTAATGGACTCAGTCAACCTGTAGGTGGCGGGGGGCGGGAGATAACACTGCACAAGAAACTCAGTCATCTCCTAGTTATCCTTTTGTGCATCTGAAATAGAGAAGGAAAAATGCCAGGGAGTGAGCCCACCGTTCCCTCATTCCATTCCTATACCTCTGAGTTGGAGGCTGCACACAAGTGAGAAACAAACAAACAACCCCTCACTGACATGGCCCCTGATTGAGAAGAAGAAAGACCTTCCCCTTGTACATCAGGGCCTAGGGAGGCCAGCCTAGTAGATTTTTGTGTGCTCCAGCCGTGCGGTGGTATAGCGGGGGAGGAGGGGCTGGAGTGCCACTACAGGCTCCCCAGTGCTGGGGTGGGAGGGGAGGCTGAGCCTGGGGGGCTGGATCCGGGCAAGCTGGGGGCCACATCTGGCCCCCTGGCCTGAAGTTCCCCACTCCTGCTTTATCCCAACCATATCTGGTTCCTTCTACTTCTAGATTCTCTAGAGAAGTGATTATCTCTCTGTATGTCTACACTTGCACCTTAGTTTAAACTAGGGATGCAAATGCAGGCATTCGAAATCGCTAATGAAGCGGGGATTTAAATATCCCATGCTTCATTAGCATGATCTCACCAGCTAGTTCAAATCACAGCAGATTTGAACCAGGAAGTGGGCGCCGGGACGTGTTAGTTGGAACAAACCCCCTTGGTTTGAACTAATGTTACTCCTCTTTTTTTGAGTAACGGGGTAAAAAAAGCAAAGCATTATGAAATAGGAAAGCTTTGCTGTATTTCCTAAGAGGTAGGTAAAGAATACTCTTTAATAACTGTACTAACTTGAGGTATCTTGAACAGAAAATTATCAAAGGACCTAGAGAAGGTAAAACTATAAGCAGGAAATAACTATGAGCTTGGGCTTATGAAACACAAGATGATGGATATGGGGAAAAAAAAGAGGGAAATGCTTCAAGCATGATTCTGAAAGAAGGCTAGGTGAGATGTGAACACAAGTCAAATTTTATTTTTACATTGAAGGATGGGTAGGCAGTGCTGTTTTGAGCTGCATAGGAGAAGGTATCACGTTGTGAAGTGACGTGAATAATGGCTTTCCATAAAACACTGAGGTTACACTTACCAACATAGTATCCAGTCACTAACAAAAAGATGTCAAGAAATTGGAGGGTGTCCAAAAAGAGGGTATTTCTGGCCTGGAGGGATTAATTTATGATGAAGGAATTATAAAGAACTAGAGGGACAAGGTCCTGTAAGACTCAAAGCTCTCATTGACTTCAGTTGACTTCACAACTAAATAAAATCGTTTACAGTATTTGAAGATGATCCAGTTAGAATTAATAAGATGAAACAAAGCAAAAGTAATGTGGACCAAATATCAGGAATGATTATCTTAATGGTACATGCTAATGCGTTAGTATATGTATTTCCTGGAACAATTCTCAATTGTTAGGGAGACGGATGGATTGACCTAATAGATTTGCCATATTTAACAATTTGAGTTCCTGGATTGTTACAGTAATGTTTAATATTTCCAAATTAACTCACATCAAATAAGTTTCAAAACAGATTTATACACTTCCCTTTCCACTTTTTTGTACATCAGAAACCTTGTCCAAATGAGTATTGAACCAAGGTGTGTTTTTACCTTATTAATCATGAATAAGCCAAGAACTTTTACAGCCTTTGCAGCAGGGGAACCTCAAGTCCCGGGGTCAGATGTGCCCCCTGGATTGTCTGGATCCGGCCTCCCGAGGCTCAGAGTCCCCCTGCATTGGGGAATCCATGCTGGAACTCCAGCCCGCCTGCTAACCCACCATGGAGCTGGAGCACACAAAATCTACTAGGCTGGACCCCTCCTAGGCTTTGGTGTGCTAGGGGAATGTGGGGAGTATCTTTCTCAGTCAGGGTGCCATGTTAGTGAGGGTTAGGTTTTTTTTTTTGTTTGGTTTTTGCTTCTCACTTGTGTGCAGCCCCAAATTATTTTTCTGTGCGTCAGTGGCCCCCGATCCAAAAAAGGTTCCCTACCCCTGCCCTACAGAAATGGTTCACAATCTTTTCCATGTAGGTGGCCTCCTGCCTTCTATCCCATCCCATTTTTTTGAATATGGAAAGAAATGGGTAGTTGCAACCTGTAGGAACCCAAGTCTTAGTGCAGTAAGCATTCAAAATAAAGTCCACAAGCTATGCATTTATGTAGTTGATATTTATATAAATCATACATTTAAGAAATATTTAAAGCAGCATGAGCTCTTTCCAACCCATTAGACCCTTTTTTTGTATCCCAGTTCATGGAAGCTTTTTGCTTTTTAAACTTGCATTGTATTTTTTACAGACCTTAGCTCAATGTAACATGCAAAAAAAATTGTTTTAAATTGAGGGAGGAAGGCACAAAAAGTATCCTAGGAAGCTGGCAAGAGGGATTGCTATTTTATAATGGCAGGTATGGAAATGCACAGTTTGTCTATTGTACTAATGCACTAGTTGTTTGTCTAGTTATAAAGCTAAGGATATATTTGTTTTCCCTTTTTTTAGGGAAAGAAAAATAAATGTACTCTAATGCCACATTGTATAGTTGGGTGTTAAAATGTGGATCTTTAACTTTTCCTTCCTTGCACATGCATTAAACTGGATCTTTAAATTCTTGATTGAATTACCTTAGAGATATATTGCAATGTACAAAAGAGTAACATTTAACTTCAACCTATATATTTTTGAGTGAGCACTGTAGAGCTGTAATCTTGAGTTAGTGTGGCATTATGCATTTAAACAATAGGTGGCAATAAAATTTTGGATAAAAGGAACACCAGGTTGAGTAGTTAGTGTTGGCTGTACATAGCAGTAGTCTCATTTGAATGGCAAGCAGCATAATCCATTGCTCTAGGAATAAGGGAAATCTGATTACATTTCCTGGTCTGCTACTGACCTGCTGTGTGATCTTGGGAAAGTTGCTTAATCTCTTGTGTGCTTCAGTTTCCCCATATGTAAAAAAAGATATTGCTTTACCCTGCTTTGAACTTCTTAGAAAGCTATAGGTGGAAAGTGTTTTATCAGAGTTAAATATCCTCTCTTTTAAAAGGTAAAGCAACAAACTCCTAGCATCTAACTCTGGAGATGTCCGGTTCTAGTTTCCATTATACTGTAGGACAATAAATGAACTATTCATCCGATATTAGTACCGTCCTGAAGTTAAACATGAGTTAGTTACTGCTGATGCGTTAGATGAGAGTAACATTTGATACTGTATAGATGTAATTGATTCCTCCTAGAGTATATAGGAGTGTTGATGATAAACTATGAGGAACCCAGTGTCCAATGGGAATAGAATTTAAAGGCAAAATGATTTTCAGTATGGATGTTGACATCTCCCAAAGTAAAGGATTGTTACTCTTTTGGGGGTGTTAAGAAGTTAATATTTAAAATTGGCTTAAGGGATAGGGGTGGACCTTGAGTTCCAAGCAGTGTCAGTCAAATATAACTCAACTTTTCAGAGGTGGTTTGTATTCCACTAATAAGATGTTACTAGGATCAAGTGTCCTGGTATGTCTACACCAGGGTGGACAATAATTTTTGCCCAGGGCCACTTCAAAAAATTTTTGAAGTAGCCTTGGGCCACCCCAGAAGGGGCGGAGCCTAAACAGGAAGGGGCAGGGCCTAAATGGGAAGGGGGGGTACCTCACCCCCAAACCATGATAGATCTGGGGGTAGGGGAGCCCTTTTGCCCCTCCTTCGCACTAGATGCCCATGCTCTGGAAGAGGCTTGTAATGCTCCCCCACTCCCAGGCCAATCAGGGGTGGGGGAGCATGGGAAGCCTCCTCCTGCCCTGCGAGGAGCACATGGCACTTTGAAGTGCTGGGGGCTCCTCGCAGGGCTGGGGCAGGGCGAAGGAAGCTTCATGTGGCTCCCAGGCCCTGATTGGCCTGGGGGTGGGGAAGCGTGCCAAGCCTCTTCCACTCTCTTTCTCCCTGCCCCTCCCCCCTCTCCCCCCCCCCCCCCCCCCCCCCGAGCAGCACGTGGTGCTTCAAAGTGCCATGCTCCTGGCAGGGTGGGAGAAGGCTTCATGTGCTCTCCTGCCACCAGGCCAATTAAGGCCTGGGGGGCAGGGGAGTGCAGGAAGCAGCTTCTGCTCTGCCTCTGCCCTGTGAGAAAACTAATTGGCCCTGGGGGCAGAGGAACCTAATTGTCCCTGCTCTGCGAGTTGCCTTAATTGGCCTGGGGGCAGTGGAGTAGCAGGGCCTCTGCAGGCTGAATCCGGCCCACAGAGGCCCTTCTGCCCACCCCTGGTCTACACAGTAGTCTTAGCCTATGCTCCTCTAAATATTTGCGCAAACCTTCCTTCTGTCTGTGAACACACAATTTTCAAGTATGTGCTCATTTGTGTTTTGAACCCATGCTTGTTTTCATGGTTGAGGGTCTGGTTTAAAACTTAAGTTGCTCTTTAGATTTGGTTAGGACATGCCTGCTTTGAAATGAGAATGTAGGCAGGTACCAGTCTTCCGGTGCCCTTTCCCATCCCCAAGGGTCAGGCAAGTTCTCCTATCTCAACACCAAGAACCATTGTATATGCCCCTAGATGCACAACCAAGTGTTAGAAACAAGAGAAAAACATGAAGAGGGCTTTGCTGTGGGAATTCTCATAACTAAGACTAGGCTAACCCAGGTATTCAGATCTTGGCACCAGTCACCTGGGAAATTATCAGATTGGTCATGGAAAACTTACTGGTCACATGATGCTGGTTCTCCTAGTTTCCAGCTCTTGAATTGCACTGAGAGAAACTAAAAAACAAAACAAACACCTTACTCTTTTCTATTATTAATTATCCATATAAGTAATTCACTTCCACAGTGATAATATTTGATGACAGATGGGATGTAAGATGGCCCTAGAAACTGTACACTAAGAAGTGATATATATTTTTAAAAAAAGAAAAATTAACCCCCTCAACAAGTGATCTTACAGATGAGCCTTTGTCCAAAGTAAACTTATTTTTTAAAAAGCACACACTATTTCACTTCTGCCAGTTAAGCTTTCTTGGGTGGGTGATAGATACAGTTAGGTTTTTAAGCTTTAATCAGAGTGATAAAAAGCTGTTAAACATATTGATTTGGCTAACCGAGATTAATTAATATAACTTGCAGAATCCCTATGCTAACATAAGGGATCTGAAACCTCACAGCTAGACATACTAAATTCACTTTTTAAAGACCAGAGGACACTTCAGGTTTGATGTGACAATTCATAGGCATATTCACTGATATTATCTCAGTTTCTAATACGAAAATATATTGTGCTTCACTTCTGCTTCCAAGCACGCATTTGGTTTGTCATACATTAATTCTAGAACAATGTGTGCTCTGTTGCATTTTATTTACTACTGGAAGATAAGAATGAAAATTAACTACAGGAGTTGTCTGTATGGGGATGACATTTATTTCTGGTTGACTAAAATTCTAACTTTTTTTTATATTTTCTTGATTATTTTCAAATTGTTAATGTGCATTACGTATAAATTTTTAATAGTATTTCAGATTGTTGATTCAGCTGAACAAATTAACAATTGGTAACTTTAATGTGGCCACCAGATGGCAGCATGTTATACGACAGAAAATAGGTAGATGTATTTCAGTTTTAAGCAAAGGAAGAATTTGATTCCTTTTGCTGTGTTTGTTTAATTTTTACACTTTTTTGTTCACGATGCTTAAAAAATCAGCAGTTATTAGACTTTTCTGTAGCTCTCATGTGAGACCCTCACACAAACTATGCAGGATTTAGCCTTTCCCCCAACTTCTAGGGTAGAAAGGTGATGTGATATCCCCACTTTACAAACGTGAAAAGCAAGTCAGTATTTTAAGTGACTTGCTCCGTGTCTCTTTCTCAGCCTGCAGCAAAGTCAGAAATAGAATCTACATTTCCTGAGTCCCAGTCCAGTGCCTTAATCTCAAGATTTCTGTGAATGGATCCTTCTTTATTTGTGGATTTGGTGAAGTATTAAAACAGCCGTAGACAAGCTGTTCACTTGCTCCTGATCTGGACTCCTTATTAGAGACAGAGTTCTTCTTGCTTGTTAGTGGTGAAGGCCAGTGAGGAAAGGCTACCTGTCTCACTTATGTGGTAGAGTGTAGATACAATACTTATTGCACCTGATATCCTAGATGAGGGGTACAGAACCTGTTTTTTGTTTGGCTTCTCACTTGTGTGTGGCCTCAGACTGATCTTTCTATGGGTCAGTTCCCCTCTTCCTATCTCCCTCTCCTCCCCCCCCCTCAAAAAAAAGTATCCCCGCCCCATCCTGGATGGTTAAGGTGAGTTGGGTTGTTGAGAATACTGATCTCACATTGCTTATCCAGTAAGTATTTGTATTTGTTTGGTTTAAGGGAATCAGAAGGTCCATAAATTCTTGACATCTTTTTATTTTCACCCTCAGCTAACTTTCCAATGCAGACTGACCTAACACCGTTCAAACAATCTCACTGTGACTTTTATACTTAATGTATGACGATGGAAAAACTGAAGCTTAAATTTGCACACAGTGATTCCTGCATGTGATTATTTTTAATAGTTGTGGAACATAAATACGTAAACTTTCAAAATATATATTGAATGTTCTGCATGGTATAATCAGCATATAAATGACTTCTGGTAGAAAGTCAGTTATGCTGAGTTCATCCACTTTCCCTTGCTATTTGGGATTCTATAGAATAGTTGTATAGAGTTCTTAATGTGAGGCAACTGCAATTTTTGGCTAATTTTCTTAAGATTCATATTTTAAATCTACCTATGGTTAGAACCACTGGTTGACTCTAAAGCATTAATTCCTATGACATTACCTGTAGGTTTCTTTATTTATATTTTAGTGGTAGATTGAAAAGGTTCACTTCAGTAGCTGATTAGTTCTTTCAAAGTCCGTGCCAGTGAAGGAAATGTTAAAGTAAATTTACCAAATACTCTTATAGTATGTGAAAAACATGAAGTAGTTTAAAATCAGTTTTAAAGTTATTTCCCAGTGCAGCAGGCTAATGCATTACTGCTAATAGTTGGTGCTGCAAAACCACCAGTGCCAAATGGTTAATCTATTACTTAAGTTTGTCTAAAGAGAACCAGTTAATGAGAATGTTATTACTTTTTCTACCACTGTTAGTCACACAAGTACTTTGCTGAACTGAGGCCTACAACATTAAGTGTGTGCCTAACATGAAGCACGTGTATAGTCACATTGAAGTCAAGAGTTACATTCTTAATGTTAGGCACATGCTTAAGTACCTTGTGGAATATAGGCTATGGTTGTAATCAGGGTTGCAAGGTCACTGAACAAAAATGTTTTATATTCAATTATTTCATATGAGTGACAGAAGCACTCCTAAAATAGTTATCTGTTGATGCTACTTTTGAAATACCTGTATTTCTTTAGAGAGTCATACCACTGTATTTTGTAACTTTATGCTCATAAGTTACAATGTAGTTTTCTATATCTAAAATAAACAAAGCTTTTGGAACTTAACTTTGATAAATTACCTTTTATTTCAATAAAATTAACAGAAAGAGATAGGCATGCTCAGATAATGACTTCTAGGACTAGTTGTCTTCTATACGCCAATTGTTAAGTGCTTGTTTACATTAAGCTATCATAACACATTTTCAGGACTTCATGGTTCTGTTTAATGTTGTAGTTTAATGGGAACAAGTGAATATCCACATAAGAGCTTCCAGCTGTGTGAATTTCTCAAGCTTTGACCATAGATTTCAATTAGTCCAGTGTATAAGGCCATTGCAATAATTGGTCTGTTATCAGAAACAAAGATAAGTTTCTTCTTTATATTGAAAACTTGAATTTCTGAGGAATGTGAATCAATTCATAGTTGGCTGAAAGCCAGTTTCTTCTCCTCCTCAACTCTAACACACATTTGAAAAACGTACTCGCTTTCTAAGTGCCTTGTGAATCTGCAATGATTAATTCTCCTCATTATTTTGCTGCAAATTCTCATGACCCTCTGTGATGATTCGATCACCCACTTAGAGTTTATGCATATTCATATCTTTCCATTCCTGCTGCAGTCGTTCAAGTCTCCTTCACTGGCTGTGGTGTGTGCTTGGTGCAGTAATTGAGCTGCAGTAGATTGATTACTCTGGGGAGCTGTAAGGCCTTTAAAGGTGAAAACATATCAGTCCTGTTAATTAGGAAACAAAGCTCTGGTGGCAAGTTCAGCAGTCAAATGCTTCCAGTGTAGAAATGAGGAAAGGTATGATTTGTTCCTCTCCATGAACCCTGTTTACTTTTTTATATTTGAATTAGATCCACATCAGCTATGGCAGAAGATAGAATCCCTTTGTATGAGAGCAGAGATGGTGTTTCAATCTGAAGAGAATTGGATTTTCAATATTGATTGTAGATCTTATCCATTGTCAATCAAACCTTAAATTATACATTGTCTTTCAGAAGTTACGTGCCCTATAAAGCTAAATAGGGCAAGATTACATTTTGTATATAAATATTGATGCTAATCTTTCTCTAGTGACTTCCTTACATTTGACTAATGTGTTAGTTCTGACCTTAACTGTTGTATAGGTAAGTCATTACTTTGAATTCAAAGATGTTTTCTGAAGACATAATAAAAAGCCACATTTTTGACATTTTACTATTCAAATGACTACCTATAACCTCCCAAGTTTAAGATTGAATTAAGAGAAAAAAAATAAAATTAGGTGAATTTTAAGTAATATATTAGAACGTTTTATGCAACAGGCAAAGTATTCCTATATCATATTGTACTCACCCTGTAGTTTTATAAAGCTAAACACTCTCACCTAGAGTAGAATATTACAAAGATATTAAGGATGGGAGAACCATCTACCACAATATCTGTCCATAAGGGTCAGAAATAAATTATTTAAGAGTAATTTATATATATTTATAAAACCACTTTTCTCAGTTTTTGTTGGACAACAGATTTTGGGCTACATATACTATACAAAAAACAGTTTTTTGTAAGCTGTGTGTCATGCTATTTTGGGTAAGTTAATGGACATGATCTTGGTACTTATTGAGGTCTATGGTAAAACTGACATTGACTTTCCTGAGAGCAGAATTTGACCTTTCATGTGCGTAGTGGACTTTGAAGAGTATTTTCTTATGCCCTCGTTTGCTTTGTGTCATTAATTTGATCTAATTTTAGATTGTTTGTTTCTGTTTCAGGCATTTATTAATACAGCAAAAGAAATCTATGAGAAAATCCAAGAAGGAGTCTTTGATATTAATAATGAGGTAACATTTATACTATTCTGATAGCATGGTCTAGTGAGTTATTTTATTTTTAAAAAACACAATTTGTAAGACTTTGGATCACTCTTTGTAACATATGTATTACAATATTTGGTCATACTGCAGTAAAGCATTTGTACTTTATTTTTATATAGCTTGACTTACTATTGTGATGAAAACAGATTAGCATTAAGTGACCCTATCCATTCGTGAAGCATCACAAAATCATAAATCCCCAAAAGAGAGAAGAAAATCCACTTTCATCCACATCCCCATATGGTGTCATCTGCTTTCAAAGATAATTTTCCACTGTGTAAATGGGAAAACCATGTTAATGTGCCAGATGTACTACATAAGCTGTCTAGTGTGGAAAAGGTGGTGAAAAAGCATAATATAGTAAAATCTCATTCTGTGGGCAGGTTAGTGATTGACAAATAAGGGAGAGGCGTCAGTTGATGTGTAAAAATCTTACAGAATCATAATTTGAGTGCTGTTGTCCTCTGTGACATGTTCTCTGTGCCCCTCCTAGCTCCAGGTCCTCCAATTTGCAGAAAGTTTGAAAGCTTACAGAGTTATCAGTTACCAGATTACAGGGTCAAGTTGTGTGTCATTTGAAAGCTATTTCTCCCATGAAAACAATGGTACCTCACTACCTCACTTAGGATGAACCAACAATAATTATGTTGATTATAGCTATAAATATGAGGTGGTTTTTTTTTTTTTTTTTTTTTTTTAAGTGAGAGGGATCTCACATAAGACATTATCTTTGGTAATTCTAGGGAGGTTAGCCTTGATATGTAGGATTGAAAACATTTATTCATCAAAGTTATCATTGGTGTTGTTTCTGTCTAAGACATCACTGCTAAATTCAGGTCATGCTGATAATCATCCACATTGCACTTACACGTTTCTTCCTGGCAGATATGACTACATCCATTGTCACTTTGCTTCTTGCAAAACATTCACCGCCGTAGTTCTACAAGTGTCATAGTGTTGGTGTTCAACTGGTAAACTAAGTACATAAATGCCTCCAGCCCGTTCATTACCTCACTAGTGACTGTCTCTGCCATTCTGATCACTTTCACAGTGAGGAAAAAGACTTCAGAGGCTGAATTTAAATGACTTTCAGTATGTTAATTGCTTCTTTCCAGACAACCTTCCAGTAGGGCCACATACTGAAAGAGCATGGAAATCTGGTAGTGTGGCAGCTATTAATGATAATAGGATCATATCTCTGAAGGAGATACAGCAATTCTGTTTCCCAGCAGCATGCACAAAAACAAAATCTTGCAGATTCTTAGGCAAAGTCAGATATCAGTAGAATGTCTGCCTTAGGCAGAAATCTGGCTCTTAGTAATAATATCTTTCTGTGGCATTGATGGCATGCAAGGCAATTTTAGAGACACCCTCTTCGTGGGAACTATGAAGAAGCTCCATTGACCAGCACAGGGTAGCAGCTTCATTGCACCATCTGATTACAAAATGTGCTGAATAATTCTTTGTGTGCTAGAGCATTTTTCTGCAAGGTATGCAGTTAACTCATCCTTCGTGTGAGTGTGAGACAGTAGCTTACAAGGCAGTGCAATAGCTTGAAGTATCTTCCCTCTATTAATGTATTCAGTTGACTCCCTTGCAAACGTGTCAAGCAGTTTGTCATAAATCCAGTATTTTCCCTCTTGCCTGATAAATGTTCAGCCAGATCTCAGCAGGCACTAGCAATTTCTCGTTTATCTAGATCTTGTACCTCTTCCATATCATCTATGATTGTTATGCTGAAAAGTTTCTGCTAGCATAATATGATGGTCACTTTGTCACTAGATGCTGGCTTAGGAAGATCATGCCTTGTAAGCTGCACAGCTGCGTGACTAGGCGGGCCTGATTAATCACCTGTGAAACTGTGCTGCACATCTTAGAGGGAATACTAGTAAGCACCTTCAAGGACAGTTCTTTGCTGGTCCAGATAGCACTTGAGGAGAGGACTGGTCCCCATCAGTTCACTCCTATTAGCAGACCATAATAGTAGCATGAAGGGTACCCTTGCCAACTGCTGTTTCTTCAAGGAATTCCAAGTTATCAACCACACAAAATATAAAACTCTCCTTGACAGTGTCTGGGAGAAGGCACAACTCTTGATTCATTTCTGTCTGGTAAAGAATCTAACTTTTCAGTTGCAGTCTTGAGGGAGATACTCTGTTTTGGAAAGAATTAATAAACTCACAGCTACTTATAGTGGTAGATTACACTTGTGTGTCTCAGTTGTCATGCATGTATTGGAGACTTGCCTTTCACTCAAATACATGTACATTAGGCTTTGTTCTGTGCTTTCTGTTTATCATACTTACTGGTACCAAAGTCATTGCAAATACTGAAGCACTTAAAAGGAGTAGAACAGGTCACAAAGTATTTTTTTAGGTTTGCTATCCACTGTGGATCCCTGAAACTTCCATATATTCTGTGATAGAATACTTTTCCATATAAACTTAACAGCTGCTAACAGTCTTCATATTGGTATTGACATTAGTGCTTTCTTCCTCTTGATGTCCTTAAAAGCTGCGGCACTATATGCTGCGATTCATTTCTGTGGATAGAATTGCAAAAACTACATCCATATCCCACAGTTCATCTTCAATAAGTTTCTTGAGAGCTTTTCTGCTAAGCACTTGTTCTTCAGTGCTATTCAAAGCATACTCTGTACTTAACTCTGTGTTGACCATCACCACCACTTTCATATCTATTAGAGCCCTTTGTAGCTATTAGAGCCCATAGAGGCAATGTATGAACTCCAGCTGAGTCACAGTTTACAGTAGTAAAATTGGTGTAGGTTTCTGTTGCTTTGTCCTTCTGACGTAACATGTATATATTCCTGGCACAGGGCTTGACGTAACACATTACATATGTTTCTTGCATAAGATGTGGTAGTGTTACGTGTGGGTGTCTTGGGTCAATGTACCCACTTTATTTTCCCTGCTGTGTTCATGCTTGAGTGCTTCATACAATTTCTTGCGTGTTGAAACCATGCTTAATGGATGCCTTTGAACTTTCTGCTTACTGTAGAAGAATTATTTGTGCTTCTCAAAATGTAGGTGTTGGGAACCTAGCATTAGGTGAGTCCACAGCTAGCATTTGTCACAGCATCTTCAACTTTTTCCAGATGCTCAACATACTTCCTCTCCGACATTGTCAGATTCAGTTTATGGGTGCATTTCCTAAAGCATGTAAGATGCCACCAGGCATTATGTTTAACTGCATCCTCCACAGTGGTAATCTCTGTAGAATCAGCTACTAGTCAGTACTCTCTCTCTCCTCATTAATATCTAAAAATGATCAAAACCCAAAGTTAAAACAAGAATTTTGTAATTAATTATTTAGGATTGAAATTAATGATAGTCTATAATTATGTGTACAGTATACCATTTGCGGATGGATTCCAATAATTTCTGGCTGGATGCTGACCTCTTATCCAATGCCTCATTACCAGGGCTCATCACCCGTGCGGTTCTGCGCATGCGCAGATCGCTCTGCGCCAGCTCTTCCGGGGTGTAATCTACTCGCCACGAGCGAGTAGATTACACTATTTGTCGAGCCCTGCTCATTACAATTCCTTTGCCATAATAAACCAAGATGATAATCAATACCACTGGACTGCTTTTTTATACAACACTAGCAAATAAACTTGAGATACTTATTCCGTGTACTAATTTATTTAATGTTACATTATAATCTATAATATTTTAGAAAATGGTTTTAACTTTGACAGGGCTGCGTGTTAATGTATAATTTTAAAAGCATTGATTTTTAAATATTTTCTCAATTGTGTGTTTATAGAATGTTTGGTACTGTCATAGGAGAAAAGGACTTTGAATGATACAGAGCTTGACCCATTTCTGATGAAATATTATCAGAATTTCCACTAACCAGGGAGCAGCAAAAACACCTTTATACTGCAGAGAGGTTACCATTGAAATTACAGTTCAGTATATTTTTTACAAATCAAATGACGTCTTCCTGTAGTTTGCCCAGTAGTTACTTGTACTCCCAGACTGAGCAGGGGAAAGAATTTACTTTGAGAACTTGAAGAAATGACTAAATAATTCAGATTTAGGTATCTGTTCACTGTAAAGAATTTGTGTAACAAAATAAAGATGATCATGGCTTGTTCTGTAGTGAAGAAATTCTTAAAGCTAAAAAAAAAGCTTGTCTTGGAACAACTGAAAAATTCTGTTCTGGGTCAGTGTGTACTGTGTCAGTAGATCTCTATGCAGTATGTACTTTAAATTCTCAAGTGCATCATAGGCCCTTACATAGTAATTTTCAATGTAAGAGGGGTTTGGGTTGGTCGATGAGGTAACTTTCATTGCTGACCTGTACTGAGTTTGAACCAGTGATCAGATGTGAAAGACTATCTAATACAGTTATTCATTGTCCTTTTGAAGTAAATTGGTGGGATTGGTCACCTTCTCAGTGGACTAATATAAAAATTAACAGCACATTCAGCACTAATTGGCACCCTTGCTGGCGGTCTGAGATGTCCTTTTAGTCCTTGGCGCACAGCCTTTTCTTTCACCCATAGAGATGTGCCTTGAAATCAGCACTAAGGACAATTGTTTGGAATCACATGGTGAATTGTGCACTGCCACCAATCAATATGTACTTGTTTACTAGTAATGTCAATCTGACTGTTTTTTAATAGTGGTGAAAGTCACTACATTTTGGGGGAAGATGGGGCAAAGAAGTTAACAGAATTGCATTAAGTTGTCTCACCTCCCGTTTGCTTATGTCTCACCACGTGGAAGCTTAAAAAGTAAAAATTTACTTCTAGTTATGGTGGTAGACATTATTAGTAAGGAATTAAAGAGAAGCTTCACTACCACTCCAGCTGCTTTAACTATGTGACCTGTGGCTAAATAGGACTCCTCTCTTAGGCATAGGTTCTTTAAACAAAACTTCTCAAATAAGTTGTTTGTAAATGTTTATTAATATTCTATTACATTAATATCCTTTTTTTCATCCAGCTTGTTTCATAGTTTTTCAGAATTCTTTGATTAATGTAACAGAGAATCTTGAGTTGGTTTTAAGGCGATGCCATTCAGTTAGAGACTGATGCTTTATAAATTGGACAGTAATCAGGGCCTCAGAAGAGGCATGTTCATTGTATCTGTCGAGTTTCATATAGTAGCTGACTGCTTTACTGTGCCTTATGGAGCTTTGATTGCAATATGCTGTCAAGAGCCAACAGTCCGTGCTATTTATTTGGCTTAGTGCCAGGTCTGACTCCTTGATTCCTCAAGAAGTTGCTACCAGCCCAGAGGGGGCAAAACCAATGAGCCATAGGGCATGCTTTTTATTAAAGAGGAGTCAAAGAGTGAAAAGAAACCACATCAGCTGCTGTCAATACTGAGCTAGTGCCAGAAACCCCAAGGCTACTACTGTTGCAGAACAACTGCCAAGCACTATAAATCTGAGATTTACTGTGACGCAAAGTTTCCTTAAGAGCTTAATTTCTGAAGCTACTGTATTACTTTTCTCAAAGTGCTGTATTTTTAGGTAAAATCCACTTGAGGGAGTGAGGGTTAAGATATAAGTGTGAGTTTGATGAATGAAAGAGCTACACTATGTGTGGGTTCTTGGCAAGTTGCCATGTCTTTGGGGATCATAGAAATTATTGATGACACAGAACACTCGTATGCCCTTAGCCTGTACAGCTGATTCAACATGGAAATAAATGCTGTCTAGAGAGGAAAAGTTTTACATTATATTTAACCAATGGAGGTTTTGAATCTCTTTAAGTGCACACTAGAAATGTATTTATGCATTTTTTAAATTTTGCTACTTTATGTGGAATAGCATTTAAATACTATTTTTCCTCTGTTTATGTGAACAGTTCGATAACAAGCAGGGTTCTGTTTTATAGTAATGAAATGGAGAAAAAAATGAAACAAGGAAAGCATCTTTCACTTTAATTTTACTTCCTTATTTGTAACCAAGCACAGTTCTAAATAAGATTTTTTTTCTGTGGCTTGTTACATATGAAAGTAAAAAGAGAACTTCTTTCAGACATGTGCATAAAACAAAAATTGGTAAATTAATTTTAGTATTGTTAGCATATTAAAATGTTTTAAAATAATAATTGCTGTGTATTCAACTCTTTATTTCAGGCAAATGGTATTAAAATTGGCCCTCAACATGCTGCTACTAATGCAACACTTGCAGGCAATCAGGGAGGACAACAAGCTGGTGGAGGCTGCTGTTGAACCTATTTTTACTTTCTAGCTGCCCAAATGGGGCCCACTAACTTGTTCTTTCACCCTCCCCCCACTGCAGCTCAACTGAGACATGAAACTATTGTAAGTTGGTTTCATGCAGCAGAAGAAGACTTTATCCTTCAAATTCTTGTATAACTTTGAATAAATAGTTAATGTTCACTAAAAGACAGATTTTTGGAGATTGTATTCATATCTATTTACATTTGATTTCTAGTTCAATAGATGTGATTATTTTTGTTTAAATGTTGTCTTGTGCCCTTGACTACAAAACTGAATTGTATTAAACACTACAAAGTCATCTGAGTATTTTAATCAGTTTGTGTAGTTAGGTTTCCCAGCTACTGTGGTTACCTAATGTTTAATATTGTAGAGCTGTCCAAGTTTTTGTCAATTTTCAAGGCTATAAAGAAAAGCAGAAGGACTCTTTTAATTCTGTATTTATCATTTACTTTCTGTATATATAGTTTAATAACCTGCTTGGGTGTATTTGCCAAGCTAGAATTCTTTAATGCATTTGCATAAATTCTATACTATTTAGAGCTTGAAAACTACAAAAACATTATTGGAAATCGCTTGGATGCTGAATTTTAAACCTTTTTGACATTGTTAGCATGTTCATCCTCTCCTGCCATTATCCTCAAGTCCAAGAAAAATGCTTAATGTATATTACTGGAGGCTACATATGTGTTAACTATTTTAATGCCAAATGTTTGCTGTTTGTCCACAATTTCCACAGCACCGCTTCAGAAATGGATTAGCTGTTTGCCTTAATGAATACTGTTGGTAAAAACCCAGTATAATGAATGAAAAATACAGGGGGAATTGATGCCCTTTAAAAATGGCACATTATGAAGACTTTGATCTTTTCTTACTTTTTTCTTGTTTACCACTTGATTTCTTAGTAAATTTTTCATGCAGGACAGTTTTTCAACCTAGTTGTACAGTGACTGTGTAAAGTTTTCTTTCAGTGGCAACTTGTAATCCTAAATATATGGTAAGCATCTTGTCTATTGTGAAAGGGGTGTGACAATAAATCTGCCAGATTGAAAATCTTGATAAAAGCCAAAACTGGAAATGCTTTGGTACTTTACTCAGTGCGATGGTTAAATTTATTTTTTTCTCATCATGAAATAGCTAACAGTGCAAAATAAAATTGTTTACATATTTAAACTTGTTAAGGTGCAGGATATTAATGTCAATCTGACTGCAAATGAGGAAACAAAACTTAACAAATATTTTTCATATTTATATATAAAATCAAAAATAAAGGGGTGACACAGATGCTAGTTCATGTTTCAGATATGTCCCTAAAATAAAAAATTTCAGCCACACATTTTGTTTAATGGACCAGCAGAGACTGAGGCATAAAGCTGGGGGCATGGAGTCCCCCCTCAATTCATCCACACCTGCTGTCAAGCTACAAAGAGAAAACATTAACATCAGAAGTGATAACGCTCAAAGTGTAAAATAGCAATGGTTTCAATATTAAATAAAGCTTAAAAGTGTGTAGGGGTCTCTTACAATTTTTGTAAAGGAGCAAATAATCATAACGGATTCTAATTTTAGACCTTTTTTCTGTCATTTTATGGTTGTAGAAGTATTGGAAACTGTCTAATTATGTTCTTCACCATATTTTCCTCTAGTGAACATTTTGAGATTATAATGTACATCGATACCTGTCATAGCTATTAATATTAATTATTCATAACATAATATTTGAAGCACAAACTGTACAACTTGAAGCATTTATAAAGCACAAAAAGAAAGGGTTTACCTTGTACTGACTCAGAGGTTTGAAGAGTACAGTACAGCACTGAATGAATCTATTCTTATGAGTTACGTGGGTAACAGTGGTTAACAGTTAGATGACTAGGTACCCCCACAAGAATTCTAAGAATAAAAATCTACCTTGTGTCTGATTGGTAGTCTAGCAATACAACTTGCTACCTTATATGAGCCAAGGATCTTTTGCTCCCAGGATGCTTGGGGGCTAGAAGTGCTGCAAAGATAAAGTGGATGTAAAGTGGATCTTGGGGATGTAAGAAAAGGAATACATTGCTCCATAGTAACTACAGGTCATCTTGAAAATGTGTGCTAGCCTTAATGACCGGAGATTCCCATTCTATATAGCCTGACTCCCAGGAAAAGGGCAGGGTGAATCATATCCTATATGAATGACAGGTTTTGGGGTCGAACTAAAACATCTGATCACTGTCTTCAGCAGGTGAAATAGCTAACTCTACATTTTACGTAAGTGGAGAGCTGAGCCCCTAATGGAAAGCCAGCCTTAGTTTTCAGGCTATAATATTGTTCAAAAGTCTGCAAATAGAAATAACATCTTGACTTTTATCATGATGATAATCCTACTGTAATAGAGGTATGTAGGCCCTGTTACTGTCCATAATCTGGTTCTTGCAAGTAGGAGCTATAACATACTCTTTTGTTGGACTTGTGTTTTGAGAAGTTACCAGTTTTATTTCTATGGATATTCTGCTCATCCCCACATGTAGCTACTGGAGTGAGCCACCTGTAAGATGGACTAGGGTTGTAATTCCACAGCACATCTCTACAAGTTATGACCATTCTTTTGCAAATTTTACAACTTTATTCACACCTTACTGGATGTGATAATTTGTCTACTTTCCTAGTTGCATTCAAGAAACCCATTGTATTTTTATGGGCAAGAAATTGCTTGGATGACAAAATAACTTAAATATTTCAGTGTACACCAGAGACTTGAACAGCTGCTGTAATCTTGTGAACCAATGGGAAAGTCATATCAAAGGACACTATTATGCAACTTGCTAAATATTTCTGACTTTTCCTTGATTTACAGTATAGATTAAAAAACTGCTGATTGTAGAAATGGTAAATTCAGGATGGCATATTCTCTCAAGCAACTTTAAGGCCTTTCTGTGTCATTCCTAATGCAAAAAGTAACATCTCTTGGAATGTAGGAACATTCACTTAAAAGATTCTGATCTTATCCACAATGGTTTTATGCCAGGGTAATTCCAACAAATTCAGCAGTCGGCCTTGATTTTAAACCACAGTGAGATCCAGACTCAGGCCTTTTGGTTGTTACAGGTGTAGTATTCCCTCAACATTGTAAAATACACTAAATTGTTAGTCTTACATTACATTTTTGTTCCACATAGGTATACTGTTTTCATACATTGGTGCCATGGAGTTTCAATATATATCACTGTGGCATTTAGTAATCGATACCATTTCTAATGACTGTGCTTCTAATTAGTCCAAAATGTTTTAGATAGGCACCCCTTGAAGACTATCTTTTAAACAGTGCTGTTGTGCAAGAAAGGCTTAAGTAGCATTTAATAGATACAGAAACCTGTAAACTGCCAAATTTTCCCAAAGAGTTGCATAGAAATAACTAAATATTGCAACAGTTTATTTAAACACAGGTGAGCTTTTGTAAAATTTCATTCACAAAATTAGTCTTTTTTTCCTTCATACAGTTTAGTAACATCACTTTGGTTAGAGGAGCATTCTGTGTTGTTCCTTTCGTTATCTTCAATCCTGTGAAGAAATGGAGACAGGAGGGCATCCCAGGGCTTAGAGAGCCTCTGGGCCTATCTAGGCTTGCACTGCTTTATCTGCACTCAATGTCAGGTCTGGAGGGGAGTGGTGTGAGAAAAGGAAAGAGCCTGGCTCAGTTTGAGGCTGACTAGTGAGAAGGCAGGAGCTTGGTTCGGCAGTCTGAGGGCCCGCCCAAAAGCCATGGAAATGTCAGCCTTCGCCTCTCTTCTCTGGGCAGAAGAGGAGAAACTATTGAGAAACCCCAACTACGGTAAATCTGGACTCTTGGGGTCACCCCTCAAACTTAAGGACTTAGATAGGGAGTGGCTCAGAGGTCCTGGGCTGGAAAAGCTCCTCTCTTCTGCTTTCCTCCTCAGCAATATAGCCACTAAGCAATATGACCACAATCCCCACTTTTTGGTTGATGTTGGGAATGTATTAGGTGATATTTTAAAATACATACTTATTTTAAGAAAAAAAAATCTGTTCTCTTGATTGTTTGTTGTGATGGGGGGGTATCTACACCCTGGGTCCAGAAAGGATTAACTGTGCATTACAGGCTTAGGAGGTCATGCCCTTCCATCTCTCCATCACTGGCTCAGGACCCCAGAGACTAGGAGAACCATAGACCACTGCAGCAGAAGACAGGGTAGGAAGCAGCCTAGGGGTCCTAAGAGATTGCTCTGGTTATAGAACTAAGGAACAACTCAGTGTAGTTTAATAGTGAGCACTCTCACTACTACCAGACTCCTGTACTGGACCTTGGAGAAGCAGGGAGGGCCCAGCTCCCCTTTCCCAGATGCCACACACCCACAGGTAGCATCTCGCTTTCTTGATGGGCCACACCCCATGAGGGGGGACTTTAATCACTGGTCAATGGGCCAATGTGACCCTGTAAAAAAAGGTCCGCAGTATTTATTCTGACCATTGAGCTGCTCAGCCCTGTAAGGAAGGGATGGCTGTTGACTTGGACCATCGGAGTGAGGGGCAGTCCAAGGGACTCAGGTCACTAGACCATACTATCTTACTTTATAATCGTGCTCACTTGTTTTTGATGACACCCTGTGGCTGGCCATACCTTGCCCATGACAGGCTTGGTTTGTTTTGTTTTTTAAGGGCAGGCTTACATTTTCTAAATGTTCCTCATCACCATTCTGTCACAATTGCTTCTTAGCCACCCACTGGGTCTGCTTTTAGGGGAATCAAGCTGGTGTGCTCTGGAGTCCCAGGGATGTGTCAAGATTCTCAAACCTGGTAAGAGTCCAGCCACTGCCCTAATCTCTAGGTCCCAAGGTGCAGTCTCAGGGCAAGGAACTAAATGGCATCCTCTTCAAATTGTTGGAACCCACTGTCCAGCTCCATACACCCTTCAGGTAACAGCGTTGACCCTTCAGACTCCCTGACTGTGTCTAGACTGGCAAGTTTTTCCGCAAAATCAGCTGCTTTTGCGGAAAAACTTGCCAGCTGTCTACACTGGCCGCTTGAATTTCTGCAAAAACACTGACTTCTTACTGTAAGAAATCCATGCTTCTTGCAGAAATACTATGCTGCTCCCATTTGGGCAAAAGCCCTCTTGCGCAAATCGTTTGTGCAAGAAGGCCAGTGTAGACAGCACAGTACTGCTTTGTGCAAAAAAGCCCTGATGGCTAAAATGGCGATCGGGACTTTTTTGCGCAAAAGCACCTCTAGGTTCGGCGCGGACACTTTTCTGCAAAAAGTGCTTTTGCGGAAAAGCGTCCGTGACAATCTAGACGCTCTTTTCCGCAAATGCTTTTAACGGAAAACTTTTCCGTTAAAAGCATTTGCAGAAAATCATGCCAGTCTAGACGTAGCCCTTGATTATTCACACGTACCTCCCAGAACTCCATTCAGTGGTGCAAAGCTTCTACTTTACAGTAGAAATTAGCAATAGTTGTGAAACAAACACTGGTGTGGTCATCACCCCGTCGTCATGCTCTGTTGTATTTAATTCTAGAAAGTGCAGCTCGTAGAAAACAAACTTTCTGAACAGCAATGCCCCTTCAGAGCAACCCTCTACTTGGGGCATTCATCTGTCTTATGGGTGGCAGGGTGGTCAGTAGTGCTCCCTGTAAGCTGTGCTCTTGTGTAGC
Organism: Pelodiscus sinensis; assembly: GCF_052426305.1. Lineage (NCBI taxonomy): Eukaryota > Metazoa > Chordata > Testudines > Trionychidae > Pelodiscus > Pelodiscus sinensis. Next base: position 63,657,245 of record NC_143053.1, on the reverse strand, counting down.
TCCTCAGGAGAAATTCAAATACTGCCCAGTTGATTAGGAGAGTGTCTACAGCTAGGTTTTGTGTTTCTATTGGTGGTGCACATTCACATGATTCTGTGCATAAAAAATGTATTCTGCACATGGGTGGACAAAATTAGAGGGAACATTAGTTGTCAGCACCCTTACCTATGCTGCCCCTGCAGCAGCCTCTTGCATATTAATCTGGTACATAATGGCTCTTCCTCCTTGCCCTTATTCAAATCTAAGAGACCTTTTGTAGACTCCCGTTATGGTCACCTGTTAACTTTTCATTACATTCTAACCCTTCTTTCAGCTAGGAGGACGTAGTGTCCCCTCTCAACTGCAGCAACCCCACTGTGCCAAATTGGGTTACTTTGAATTGATCATTGTTGAATGCTGACCATTCAGCACTGGCTCTGGCCTGGCCAAGCTGTGACACAATCCTGCTAACTCAAAATTGATCTATGTACATACAGGCTTTCTAGCAGGAGTGCTGGAGCCTTGATGTGGGAGAGGTGAGGCTCTGCTTCCTTCTGCCCCTGTCCCTTCCCCAGGCCCTGGCCAAGCCAGAGCTGCCAATGGGGAGCCCTGGATCTGCCACCTGCCCTAGGTAGAATGGGAGGGGGGAGCAAGAGCATGGGTCATATCCCTGCCCTCTGAGGTGCACCCGCAGGCTCCCCTCCCCCCCCCCCCCCCCCCGCCCCCCCCATCCTCTGGGCTCCCTGGACAGCTCTTACCACTGCCCAGCTCCAGCTTCTGGCCTGGCCAAGAACTATGGCCTTGGGTAGAAGAGGAGGAGCAGGGGCATGAAGAATGGCTGAGGCCCATCTAGGCGCACACACTCCAAAAGGGGTTGGCCCTGTAAGCAAGGGCTGCCAGGGAAGCTGTACCTGCCTGAAGTTTGTAGTTTGGGGATGCAGTGTCAGCCCATTCTCTCAAATTATGGTTTTATTCAAAAGTGTGTAGGCATGGCTCTACCATTTTAAAAAGGAATGACGGGCCCCTGACCCCTCTGCTTTCATGACAGTAATTTCATGGTATACTTTCATAAAATCATTTGGTATTCCAGAAATGGCCAAGAGAACCCCTAACTTGTCCTCCCCCCCCCTTTCAAACAAGAATAGAAGGGATGAGACACATGCCCCGCTGATTAACAGGCACCTCCTTTTAGACAGAGCACCTCCTGTTATACTTATTAATTCATAAATTCAATCATTAAACAATTCCCATGCTCATGCCAATATGTAGTTTCATGTCAATATAGGTCAGTTTCTGTGTTCACACCCCTGTGGGGAGAGGTAAGTGCCTACTCCTATCCCCTCAGGTTTAATGACATGTAAAATGACTACACTGAAACTACAAAATATAAGGCATCTTTCTCTCTTTCTTATCTATATCCCACTCTAGCAGTTGCCTCATATCCTTCTGGAGTTTCTCTGCACTTTGGTGGTGGCATGAATTTATCATCTTTTATACTGAAAGTCTCTATCATTCCCGGGGACCTTGAGCACTGGTATATATCACCTTTCAACCTGGCCCCATGGTACCTTTTCCTGGGGAAATTTTGAATTCCCACACCTTTTAGCTGTGCCTGCTTTCTCAGGTCCCAGGGAAGTTCTGCCACCCTCTAACTCTATCAGTGGCTCTTGATTTCCAGCAGGATGGTTGGCCACCATACCTTCTGGTTGTGCTACAGTCGACCCTACCTTAGCAGGGTTCTGGCCTGTCAATAATATGGCAATTTCCTGCATTATCTTTGAGAGATTTTACTGTATTGTGTTAATTGATAATTGTGGATGAAAGATTGTATTCCATGGGGGAGGATCACCACAGCTCTTTCAAGAACTCAGAACACTGCAGCTGATTACACATGCTGACTCAGATAGTGGGGGGGCATGAATCAGCAGTTATGTCACACTCCTCATCTGGACCCAGCCCAAGATAGAGAAGCTAATGATTTTCAACCAGTGGACCAAATTGGGTGATGAATGCTGGTCACGTGCCACTCGAGGCATGTCTCAGGTTGTGACACTTCCAGAGAAGTAGCACCACCTGGAGAGGTTTGCATATACCAGTTTAAAATGGATTCTGCAGAGACCAACAAACAAACTGTGCAACTGGAAAAAACCCAGGTAGGAGGGAGACAGATATGGATCCCTGCCCACTAAAAGTGATCAGTGAGAAATGGAGAGCCTTGAATGGGTGTCCTTGGTGGACCACAGAAATGGGATTCAAGTGCAGTTGACCTGAACTGTGACATGGTCCAGAACATTTCTTAGCAGAATCACTGCCTCTCCGCTCCATCAGAATTCTTGGCCACAAACATTCAGCACTGACTCCATTTCCCTGTCGAGTGCAGACATCAAGCTTGACTCCTCAGCCACCAAGTCTGGCTATGCCAGGTTTGTAATCAAGCCCTTAGGATTTCACCATTACATAATTATAGAAAATTACACATCAAGAAAAACAGCTTCCCCAGATTCCTTCTCTGGTGTCCATGTTGGCTAAGGCTGTAGGTATTATACCCATATCTATTTGCCTGCTAGCCCCTGATCAAGCACACCCTTATTGTCTGGGTACCCTGGGCATGACTTGATGGTTTGAGCATCCTATTTTTCTTGGTTAACTTTTGTTAACCAAGCTCTGCTCGTTGTGATATCTGGCTCCTAGCTCTATCCATCTTTTCTCTTCAAGCAGCCCCTTCTACTCCAGCTTCTATTATTTTGCACCTCTTGCTATCACTATTACATCTGCTTCATCTTTGAGGTAAAGCCCTACAGGAGAAAAAGGGACCCTTTTGGCCCCAAATCTGGAGCACATGTCCCACTGTGCCTCATGGAATACAAGTGCAGCATGGTCACTAGCTCTGGTTTCTTTGGATCACTGGCAATCAGAACTCACTGCACTCAGAGCAGCTCCTGTGTTTCTGTCTTGAGTTGTTCTAATTTGTGCTTGCTAACTCGCTTTTACCTGAGACAAACTAACAGGACCGGCTCTTGACTCACTTTAAGAGCAGATATATTTTTAAAAACTTCACACTCCCAACACCGAAATTCCAATCCCCATCTCTCTACAACAGAATGGTTCCTTTGTCTCTGAACTTTGTGTTAAGGATACATTGATGTAATTAGGAGACGGCATTTTTTGTGAAGTAAGTCCTACTTAGAATCTTATGCATAACACTTCAATCCATTTCAGATCAGTTATAAGAAATACCCTATTCCGTGCCCATGTGTGTCATTTTGTTCCCTTTTGATGCTATTTAATTTGTATGTCCTTGAGTCCAACTGTTAAGGCTGCTGCAAAGAACAGCAGCGCACATATTAGAAATTGAAGTTGCAGTCAGGTCCCTGAAAAACAACAAATCACCAGATCCAGATGGCATACTGCCTGCATGGTGGAAAATGCACGATCATGCTCCTTTGCAAACTATTTAGTCTCCTTTGAACAAAGAATGAAATTCCTAAAGACCGACAATGTTCGAGCATTGCACCACTCTTTAAAAAGGGTGACCCAATGGATTGCAATAAACACAGAGGAATAAATCTCATAAATATTCCTAGCAAGTGATTCTTGACTAAATGAAAAGGAAATAGGAAACCTTTTTGAGTCACCAAGCTTGCTTTTAAACTGGATGTTCCACTGCAGATCAGAGATGTGCTTTTCATCAAATCTTGGAGAGGTGCAGAATTTGGTATACCCATTGTGCATACTCGTTGGCTTTAAGAAACTCTTCAACTCTGTTAATAGAGAAGTGCAGTGGAAAGTACTGAAGTGCTATGGTTTTATCAGCAACCTCATTCAAACACTAGAGTCTCAATAGCATAAGAATGTAGTAAGTGTCAATGGCAATCTGTCAGAATGGTCTAAGGTGAAATCTGAAGTCTTCACAGTTCACGTGTTGTTATGATGAAAAGTGTACAGCAACTGCCAATAGGACATTTGCATGCCTGAATAAAAATGTTTAGAATGTTAAATCAGTATCCACGGTTGCCCTCATTACTTTACAGCTGTGAATCATAAGTACTGACAAAGCACTTGGAGTAAAAACTGCAAACATTTGAAATGAGGTGTCTGTACTACAATGTAGGCATCATAAGACCAGATCCAGCAGTTTCAAACTTCATTGCACCTCGACCTCCTTCTCTTCTGACAATAAAAATTACATGACCCCAGAAGCTGGGACCAAAACCTGAGCCTGCCCATCAAAAGACCTCAACTACAATGGTTTTGCCATGGTACTAGAATAACTCCACTCAAGAGTGCCTAAAACTGTTCTCGGTTGAAGAGTGTGTGATGTGAGAGGCTGGGGTAAGACAGTAGTATAACAGTTTATAAAACCACCCCACATCAGGCTCAGATGGTGGCTCTAAACTGATGTGGATAGAATCTGCTCATAACCTCAGCCCTGTCCAACGGGTATTGGAAAAAACAGATGATGATGATTGATGATATATGCCTTCCCAGTTCTGTTGTTCTGACCACCTGAATACGCCACATGCCCAGTTGTGTTGAGCACAGGGTTTATATATCATATTGTTCTAAAAAGACACTGTTGTTTTATGCTAAAGAGCATACATTTTAACGTTCTGCACGCCTGCCTACAGTAGTCTTCAATTATGAAAGAGATGGATGCCAAATCCCACTTTGGAAAGAAATGGGAGCCTAGACTGGTAGGGCTGATCACACACTTGCAGTGTAGCTTGCTTATAATTACAAAATAGATATGTAGGAGCGAAAGCAGAAATATCAATAGAAGAACTGGAGCTGGCTCTCTAGGGAAGGGCTATAGAAGCTTCTGAAGTAAAAAATGGGTTAAACATTAAGACTGAAGCATTTTGATTCAAATTTAAGAACACTCCAGTTATCCTTTTCCCCAGCTATTTTTGCCTTCAGTTTTTTTACCTTGGATTGAGGGCTCCCATGGTTTCCAGGGCCTGAGTTAGCTTTGTGTGAGGTTGCACACCTGTCAGTTTCTCTAAAGGTACTGTTTTTTGGCAGGATTAATTTAGTCACAGCTTTCCTCTTGTTTTGTGTCCTTTTACCAATTTATTTTCTTCCTGATTCCTCTCCTATTCATCGTCTATTTATTCTGTTTAAACTTACCTATTCTGCTCCTGTTCTACCACTCCTTTAAGCTCCTTTCTTTCCCACTTTCTCCTGCAAAATATCCTTTTCCTTTGGCTGATACATATTATCTTATTACAGTTTAGGAGCATTTGCTCTGCTGACACACCTACTCTTTTACAATTCCTATAGTACTTCTGTTCAGTGTTCTTCCTTTGGGATTAATGCAAAGAGGTTCTAAGCCGGTCAAAAGGCGACACAGAAACAGCTGGTTTTGAGAAGTATAAAAGCCAGTACAATACTATTCTACAACCCTAATATACTAGGCCAATTATACTCAGACTTTTTAGGTAATGGTAGGCCATATTCCAATGTGCGTCTAGACTGCAGAGGTTTTTTTTGTAAAAATGGTCGTTTTTCCGAAAAAAAAAATTCATCTACATCCAGAGTGCAATCGCATTCTTTCAAAACAAAATGGAAAGAATGCAGGGCGGTTTCTGACATTGGTAAACCTCATTCTACAAGGAAGAATGCCTTTTCCAAAGGAGTTTTTTCAGAAAAAAGCATGTGTGTGGATGGGGAAGGAGGAGTTCTTCCTAAAAAAGAGGCCTCTAGGAAAAAGCACAGGTGCCCTGGTGGCCACTCCGTCCAAACTATAGTTCCTGTCTCCTGCCAGCTCTTAAAGCTGCAGGCACCCTGCACAAGCCTTGTGGCAGGAAGCTGGCCCTGGAGCAGCACCCGGACCGCGCAGCACCTGGACCGCGCAGCAATCCCTTCCACAGGCCTGGTGACCCATGGCACAGCCACACTTCCCCCGAGAACCCTCTGACCCTTCCAGGGAGCAGCCCCAGGGGACTCAGGACCTACCCAGGGGCACCAAATGTCATACGCCCTCCTGGTCTGGGGCAGAGATCCCAACCCTCCTGGAGCTGTGGGGGGAGGAGGAGACCTTTAAGGATCTCTGCACCAAGCGCAGAAATGAGGACATTTAGGAGCACATGGCTGAAGCTCTGGTCCAAAGGGGACACCACCCCCACGCCCTCAACCAAGTCCAGAGGAAGGTAAAGGAGCTCCAGCATGGGCATGCCCGGGCCAGGGAGTGCAGCTCTCCCATACTACAGAAAGCTGCACCCAATCCTGGGGGAGGTGGGGAAGCCCTTTCCCCACCCGTACTCGTGGATTTGGGTTTGGAGATACCCGTGGTTGCCCGGCCGGAGCTCCTGGAGGAGGACAATGATGAGGAGAAACAGTAGCTGCAGGAGGAGGAGGAGGGATGACACTGCATGTCCCATGGGTAAGATCCAATGGGAGGTGAGAATGAGGGGGAAAACAACTGAAGAGAGTTGGTAGTTTTTCAAAGGGACATTATTAAGGGCCCAAAAGCAAGCTATTCTACTGCGTAGGAAAGATAGAAAATACGGCAAAAGACCGCCTTGGCTTAACCAAGAGATCTTGCATGATCTAAAAATAAAAAGAGTCCTATAAACAATTGAAACTAGGACAAATTACAAAGGATGAACATAGGTAAACAATACAGGAATGCGGGGGCAGGATTAGAAAGGCAAAGGCACAAAATGAGCTCAAACTAGCTACAGCCATAAGATTTGGTGGTGATGGGGGACTTCAACTATCCAGACATATGTTGGGAAACTAACACAGCGGGGCACAGGCAATCCAATAAGTTTCTGGACTGCATTGGAGACAACTTTCTGTTTCAGAAGGTTGAAAGCTACCAGAGGAGAAGCTGTTCTGGATTTGATTTTCACAAATAGGGAGGAACTAGTTGAGAACTTGAAAGTGGAAGACAGTATGGGGGACAGTGATCATGAAATAATAGAGTTCATGATCTTAAGGAAAGGTAGAAGGGAGACCAGCACAATTGAGGTAATGGATTACAGGAAGGCAGATTTTGATAAGCTCAGAGAACTTGTAGGTAAGGTCCCATGGGAAGCAAGACTGAAGGGAAAAACTACTGAGGAGAGTTGGAAGTATTTCAAAGGGACGTTGTTAAGGGCCCAAAAGAAAACAATTCCACTGTGTAGGAAAGATAGAAAATATGGCAAAAGACCAGCTTGGCTTAACAAGGAGATCTTGCATGATCTCAAAATAAAAAAGGAGTCATATAAAAAATGGAAACTAGGACAAATAACAAAGGATGAATATAGGCAAGCAACACGGGAATGCAGGGGCAAGATTAGAAAGGCAAAGGCACAAAATAAGATCAAACTAGCTACAGGCATAAAGGGAAACAAGAAGATCTTTTATAAATATATTAGAAGCAAGAGGAAGACCAAGGACAGGGTAGGCCCACTGCTCAGTGAGGAGGGAGAAGCAGTAACAGGAAACTTGGAAATGGCGGAGATGCTCAATGACTTCTTTGTTTCGGTCTTCACCGAGAAGTCTGGAGGTGTGCCTAACTTAGTGAATACAAGCAGAGAGAGGGTAAGTTTAGAAGATAGGATACACAAAGAACAAGTTAAAAATCACTTAGGAAAGTTAGATGTCAGCAAGTCACCAGGTCCTGATGAAATGCATCCCAGGATACTCAAGGAGCTCATAGAGGAGGTATCTGAGCCTTTAGCTATGATCTTTGAAAAATCATGGAAGACGGGAGATTCCAGAAGACTGGAAAAGGGCAAATATTGTGCCCATCTATAAAAAGGGAAATAAGAGCAACCCAGGAAACTACAGACCGGTCAGTTTAACGTCTGTCCCAGGGAAGATAATGGAACAGGTAATTAAGGAAATCATATGCAAACACGTGGAAGGTAATGAAGTGATAGGGAATAGCCAGCATGGGTTTGTGATGAACAAGTCATGCCAAACTAATCTGATAGCTTTCTTTGATAGGATAACGAGCCTTGTGGATAATGGAGAAGCGGTGGATGTCATATACCTAGACTTTAGTAAAGCATTTGATACGGTCTCGCATGATATTCTTATTGATAAACTAGGCAAATATAACTTAGATAGGGCCACGATAAGGTGGGTGCATAATTGGCTGGATAACCATAGTCAGAGAGTTGTTGTTAATGGTGCTAAATCCTGCTGGAAAGGGATAACAAGTGGAGTTCTGCAAGGGTCTGTTTTGGGACCCATACTGTTCAATATCTTCATCAATGATGTAGATATTGGGATAGAGAGTACGCTTATTAAGTTTGCAGATGATACCAAACTGGGTGGGGTTGCAACTTCTTTGGAGGGTAGGGACATAATTCAAAATGACCTTAGCAAGTTAGAGAAATGGTCAGAGGTAAACAGGATGAGGTTTAATAAAGAGAAATGCAAAGTGCTCCACTTAAGAAGGAACAATCAGTTCCATATATACAAGATGGGAAGCGACTGTCTAGGAAGGAGCATGGCGGAAAGGAATCTAGGAGTCATAGTGGACCACAAGTTGAATATGAGTCAACAGTGTGATGCTGTTGCCAAAAAAGCAAATATGATTCTAGGTTGTATCAACAGGTGTGTTGTAAGCAAAACTCGTGAAGTCATTCTGCCGCTCTACTCTGCACTAGTTAGGCCTCAGCTGGAGTACTGTGTCCAGTTCTGGGTGCCACATTTCAAGAAAGATGTGGAGAAATTGGAAAGGGTACAGAGAAGAGCGACAAGAATGATTAAAGGTCTAGAGAACATGACCTATGAACCCAGGCTTCATGAACTGGGCTTGTTTAGTTTGGAAAAAAAAGATGAAGAGGGGACATGATAGCGGTTTTCAAATATCTAAAAGGGTGTCACAAGGAGGAAGGAGAAAATTTGTTCCTCTTGGTTTCTGAGGACAGGACAAGGAGTAATGGGCTTAAAGTGCAGCAAGGGAGGTTTAGATTGGACATTAGGAAAAAATTCCTAACTGTCAGGGTGGTCAAATATTGGAATAAATTGCCAAGAGAGGTGGTGGAATCTCCCTCTCTGGAGATATTTAAGAACAGGTTAGCTAGACATCTGTCAGGGATGGTGTAGACGGAGCTTGGTCCTGCCTTGAGGGAGGGGGACTGGACTAGATGACCTCTCGAGGTCCCTACCAGTCCTATGATTCTATGATTCTATAAAGGGAAACAAGAAGACATTCTATAAATATATTAGAAACAAGAGGAAGATCAAGGACAGGGTAGGCCCATTGCTCAGTGAGGAGAGAAACAGTAACAGGAAACTTGGAAATGGCAGAGATGTTTAATGATTTCTTTGTTTTGGTCTTCACCGAGAAGTCTGATGAAGGAATGCCTAACATAGTGAATGCTAGTGGGAAAAGGATAGGTTTAGAAGATAAAATAAAAAAAAGAACAAGTTAAAAATCACTTAGAAAAGTTAGATGTCTGCAAGTCACCAGGGCCTGATGAAATGCTTCTTGAGTATTCTAGGATGCTGATAGAGGCTGTATCTGAGGCTTTAGCTATCATCTTTGGAAAATCATGGAAGATGAGAGAGATTCCAGAAGACTGGAAAAGGGCAAATATACTGCCCATCTATAAAAAGGGAAATAAGAACAACTCAGGAAACTACAGACCAGTCAGTTTAACTGCTGTGCCAGGAAAGATAATGGAGCAAGTAATTAAGGAAATCATCTGCAAACACTTGGAAGATAATAAGGTGATGGGAACAGCCAGCATGGATTTGTAAAGAACAAATCATGTCAAACCAATCTGATAGCTTTCTTTGATAGGATAAGGAGTCTTGTAGATAAGGGAGAAGTGGTGGATGTGGTATACCTAGACTTTAGTAAGACATTTGATACGGTCTTGCATGATATTCTGATCAATAAGCTAGGTAAATACAACTTAGATGGGGTTACTATAAAGTGGGTGCATAACTGGCTGGATAACCATTCTCAGGGTATGTCTACACTACCACCCTACTTCGAACTAGGGTGGTAATGTAGGCATACCGCACTTGCAAATGAAGCCGGGATTTGAATTTCCCGGGCTTCATTTGCATAAGCCGGCCGGTGCCATTTTTAAATGCCGGCTTGTTCGAACCCCGTGCCGCGCGGCTACACATGGGCTAGATAGTTCGAACTAGCAAGCCATTCCGAACTATCTGTACGCCTCGTGGAACGAGGCGTACAGATAGTTTGGAATGGCTTGCTAGTTCGAACTATCTAGCCCGTGCCGCGTGTAGCTGCGCGGCACGGGGTTCGAACAAGCCGGCATTTAAAAATGGCGCCGGCCGGCTTATGCAAATGAAGCCCGGGAAATTCAAATCCCAGGCTTCCTTTGCAAGTGCGGTATGCCTACATTACCCCGCTAGTTCGAACTAGCGGGGTAGTGTAGACATACCCTCAGAGAGTAGTTATTAATGGTTCACAATCCTGCTGGAAAGGTATAACAAGTGGGGTTCCTCAGGGGTATGTTTTGGAACCAGTTCTGTTCAATATCTTCATCAACTATTTAAATATCAGCATAGAGAGTATGCTTATTAAGTTTGCAGATGATACCAACCTGGGAGGGGTTGCAACTGCTTTGGAGGATAGGTTCATAATTCAAAATGATCTGGACAAATTGGAGAAAGGGTCTGAGGTACACAGAATGAAGTTTAATATGAACAACTGCAAAGTACTCCACTTAGGGAGAAACAGTTTCACACATAGAGAATGGGAAGTGACTGTCTAGGAAGGAGTATGGCAGAAAGGGAACTAAGGATCATAGTGGACCACAAGTTAAATATGAGTCAACAGTGTGATGCTGTTGCAAAAAAAGCAAACATGATTCTGGGATGCATTAACAGGTGTGTTGTGAGTAAGACACGAGAAGTCGTTCTTCTGCTCTACTCTGCGCTGATTAGGCCTCAGTTGGAGTATTGTGTTCAGTTCTGGGCACCACATTTCAAGAAAGATGTGGAGAAATTGGAGAAGGTCCAGAGAAGAGCAACAGGAATGATTAAAGGTCTAGAGAACATGACCTATGAAGGAAGGCTGAAAGAATTGGCTTTGTTTAGTTTAGAAAAGAGAAGATTGAGGGGGGGGCCATGATAGCAGTTTTCAGGTATCTAAAAGGGTGTCATGAGGAGGAGGGAGAAAATTTGTTCATCTTGGCCTCTGAGGATAGAACAAGCAGCAATGGGCTTAAACTGCAGCAAGGGAGGTTTAGGTTGGACATTAGGAAAAAGTTCCTGTCAGGGTAGTCAAACACTTGAATAAATTGCCCAGGGAGGTTGTGGAATCTCCATCTCTGGAGATATTTAAGAGTAGGTTAGATAAATGTCTATCAAGGATGGTCTAGACAGTATTTGGTCCTCCATGAGGGCAGGGGACTGGACTCGATGACCTCTAATCATTCTTGTTGCTCTTCTCTGGACCTTCTCCAATTTCTCCACATCTTTCTTGAAATGCAGTGCCCAGAACTGGACACAATACTGCAGCTGAGGCCTAACCAGCACATCAATTGCTCCTCCACAGTTTGGGAAGTCAAGGGCAGCAAATCCAGCCACAATTGGGTCCAGGTCTCCGAGGCAGATAACACTGCACAGCAGGATGGAGTTGATGGCCCATACCATCTGCAGGAGGAGACATAGAAACACACAAAACAGAGAATTAGAGGAGGTGCCTGAGCCCTTGGGAGGTGCCTGTCCCCCTCATCCACCCTCCAAACACCCCCTATGAGACCACCCCCCCCTCCAGCAGCAGAACTGTGAGAGAATGGGCCAGCACAAGCCCTCCCCCCCAGGACAGGCCTTCCTCCCATCCCCTCTTTATCTCCCACTCCCCTTTACCAAGGGTCCCCCTTTTCCAGGACTTCCCCCCCCTTGGTAGGAAGTGCACCCTAAGAGTGCCTTACCTCTATGAGGAGGACCCCATTGGTAGACTTCCCCACACGGAACTGGTGGCCCACCGACCAGTAGCTGTTGGGGGTAGCAAGCTTCCATACGGCAATTGCGATTTGCTTCTCCAGGGGGATGGTGGGCTGCAGGTGGGTGTTGCGTCTCTGGAGGGCAGGGTTGAGCCAGGCACACAGCTCCAAGAACGCGGCCTTCCGCATGTGGAAGTTGTTGAGTCACTGCTGGTCGGCCTACCAGTCGGAACTGGTGTCCAGCCTCCAAAATCATCTCTCGACTGTGAGGTCTGAGGGCAAGGGCACTGCTCCCGCATCCAGGCAGAGGGACTCACAGATGAGCTGGGAGTCAAGCTGGGGCAGGACCGTCAAGAGTCTGCTGAAACTGCTACGTAACTTGCAGTATGGCAGTGTGGGGCCATTGTATGCCCAGGGGCAGTTCTAGGTCCATAGTTAAAAAGAAAGCAATGCTGTGGCATCCAACAAAGCTGGGCAACCAGAGTACACACTGCTAAAGCTTTGCTGTCCCTCTGAGAGGTAGGCAAGCATGAAGCAGAACCTGAGAAATGGCTGTCCAGGAGGGTCCCATTAAGTACGCATTTCAGCTAGCTTTAGGCAACAACCTGGAAGTAACTGCTGACCTAATGCCCTGGCTGAAGTGGCTCCGGGTGGCCTTTTATACGAGAGTGAGTCCAATGAGTGTGGACACTTTCTTTCGAAAGATTTTTTGGAAGATCTCTTCCAAAAAAATCTTCTTTTGAAAGAAGCTTGTAATCTAGATGTACCCTGAGTGACAAAGGAATGCACCTTTCTCCTCCTGGTTGTACAGCCGCTCCCCAAGTTACGACCACCTCCACTTATGGCCATCCGCACTTATGACCAAAGCGGTCGTAAATACAGATCCAAGTTACGAACAGCAAGCCGCGCTTACGAACAGCGCGATCGCCATGTAACTCTATGGGATCCGAGTTACGAACACTTCGAATTACGGACCAAGTGTTGGTCTGTAACTTGTTCGTAACTCGGGGAGTGGCTGTAATCATATAGCAGATAAACCATTGCCTGGGTGCTGCTTGTTCTCATATCATGTATGCCTGATTTTGCTTTTGTGTGGGACATAATTTATTTTCTTCTATTTTTCCCATACTGAAAGGATCAGGGTTTTCTTTAATGTAAACCTGTGCTAATGTTAATTGTTAGGAACTGTGCAGAAGACTACACTATAAACACCTATATTCCTAGAGAGTTAATGCCTCCCTGGTCCCTACCCAACTACAGTTCCTCTGCCATATAGCTTATGTACAACCTTATTAACAATGTACAGTAGTAATTTGTTTTATTATGGTATCGAAGTCTCAGTTTGTAAATAATCCATGTCACTGCCCTGTAAGTAGCTGATGAAATGTCTTTACTAGGTTTGCTGAGCATGAAAGAAACCACACCATTTGGCAATAAAAACTACTAACAGAATCTAACCAAACCAAGACCACGACAAAAGCAGCATGTTGTCGATCTATCATTTTTATTCTTGGGACAGATTTTATTATTTTTGGAGCTATTACAAGACCTATGTTAAATATTGTGGATAAGAGGAAACAGACTCTTGGCAAACGTGGAAAACCAATTACAGCACATTACTCTACTCTGGCTCCAGAAAAGGAGGGGCTAAGCCAGACATTTATTGCCTGCTTTCCTTAACAGCTGAAAAAGTGTTCTAGGGTAGGAGCAGCTTGAGGAAAGAGACTATAACTATGATAACCTTATTGCTAGCAATCCAAGCTGGGGAAGGTAAAATGACACACTAAGCAATCCGTTCTAAAGGGATATACTGCTGTCAGGGGGGCTTTGATTAAGGAAATCACTCTTCTATATAGATATATTGCTCACGTAAAAAATAGTATCCTTGGTTGCAACCTTCGCGCTTAGGCATTCCTATCAAGGTAGTGAATACTTCTGAAACTTGCTATAGGAAATAAAATGGAATAGGCGCCTGATGTCCTGATTTGACAGATTTATAATTTGATCCTTTTTTTTTTTTTAAAAAAAAAAAGAGGAAAGAGGTAAAATATAGAGAGGAGAAAATCATTTTAGTTGATTTAACCAGCATGAAGTCTAAGGTAGATCAAAACACCCCTAATCAAACTGTTGTTACAAATTAGTTTGGAGATACTATACCTGTTTCTCTTTTTATCATTTGGGAAATTGCATCTTTGTCAGTTGGCAGGTCTTTTTGAAGCAATGTATCAATGTGTGTGGCATTTACAACGTGTATTTTTTCCAGAATGTAGATGGTGTTGCTCACAATTTACCTCCCATAGAGTTTGGAGCCACTGATGGCCATATTTATAAATGGGGAGACAGTCTTTCATGTCTTTGGGGAGGGAAAGTAGGAAAGGATATGGTGTACTTAATGTAATCTGGGACACCTCAATGGTTCCTCCTTCATTTCTGTGTGCCAAGGAAAGCTCAGACAAATGGACTGACTTTTGTGGAAACTGAGCATATTCACTATTTCTTTGGATCAGTCACACAGAATATTAGGAGGCAGGAAGTTGAAGAGCACAGGTCAGAAGAAACTAAGGCAACCATGAGGGAACTATTAATTGAGCAGACAAGGTACAGGATAATTGAAAAAGGTAGAGGATCTCTAATTATGACTGATGAATAATTAGAGAAACTAAGTTTAGATACAGGAGAGGATGCCCTTCATCTATGTGAACTTGCATACAAAGAAGGTGGGTAAGATAAAAGTGTTCAAGAGGCAACATGGCAGTTAAACTTACTTCCTACTCCTGCAGGCACAAACTAAAACTAAGAAAGGCTTAACACACACAGGCTCACAGTTTCTGTTTAGAGAAGGTAAGTAAAAGGTGAAATAGATCAACTCTTCATTGAAAGAAAACTTTTGTTAAACTATTTTATTTCAAATCTTTAATAAACATAAAAAATGTTGAATTTTTCTGCTCAAGCATTGGACTGGTTTAAAAAGACACTAATTCAAGCTACAGTTGTGTAGGAGGGTATGTCTACACTGCAGAGTTTTTTCGGAAAAACAGCTGTTTTTCTGAAAAAAATTCACTTATGTCTACACTGTAATTGTGTTCTTTTGAAAAAAAATTGAAAGAACAGACATTGATAAACCTCTTTCTACAAGGAAGAAGCCTTTTTCTGAAAGAGCTCTTTCGGAAAAAGGCATGTGTGGACGGGGAAGAGGGAGTTCTTTAGAAAGAAGAGGAAAGAAAAAAAAGCACAGGTGCCCTGGTGGCCTCTCCATCCATAGTAATCATAGCTTAAATGTGAGAGCGTGTCCATTCAGTGTGGATTCTATCTTTTGAAAAAGCAGATCGCTTTTTCGATTTGCTTTGGCAGTGTGGACACTCTCTTTCGCAAGAAGTTTTTCGTAAGATCTCTTCCAGAAAAGCTTCTTCCGAAAGAAGCCTGCAGTCTAGACATAGCCTGAGTTAGGTGAGGTAATTGGGGAAAATATGCAAAAGTATCCTAAATCAGTGCTTAACCTTCCCAGGCTGCTGTACTCCTTGGAGTCTGATTTGTCTTGCATAGCCCAAATTTCACCTTACTTAGAAACTACGTGATTACAAAATTAAACATAAAAATACTGAAACATCATAGAATACTATGACGAAAAATTTGCTTGTTTTCTCATTTTTACAATATAATTATAAAATAAATCAATTGGAATATATAGTACTTATATTTCAGTGTATAGCATATACAGCAGGATAAATAAATCGTATGAAATGTTAGTTTGTATTGACCTCACTAATGCTTTTTATGTAACTTTGTTGCAAATATCTAAATGAATTGACGTACCCCCTAGAAGACCTCTGCCTTTCCACAAGATACCTGGACCCCTGGTCGAGAACCACTGCCCTAAGTAGCCAACTACATGGGGAACAATTGACCTCTCTGTATCTAACTGATGGTATGCGTAATTCAATTTCTTGGTGTTTGTTTGTGAAGCTTGACAGCAAGAGGAATTTCAGGGGCAATGTAGTCAGAAACATATATATAATGTATTTTTGTTCTAAACCACTCTATATTTTAGAATGTGTTGACATCTTTTAACAGTGGTATTTTCCCCCTTAACCTTTGCAATTATTCCTTTGTAATTATTTTCACTATAGAAAGCTGTGGCCTAGAAAAATATAAACACAAGGCTTAGCTTTACAGAATTGTAGCAGTGGAAACATTTTAGCAGCTCTATGTGTAGCCATGCTAATTAATGGAAACAGGACTGCCGTGTTATATTAAACTCAAGGATGTTTGCCTTCTTTGGTAGCAGCAGTGTATCTGGAAACCATAATGCAATAATTTTATATCCCCTTTAAATTTCCTGCCCCTCTATATCCTTAGAAGAGGGGCATCAGGGCAGGTAGGGCACAGGCATGGGCCAGAAATCATTGCTGTTCTAAACAATTCTAATCTTTGGTATAGGGGTATGCAAACATCCAAGACTGGAATATAAATAGACAATCACTTGAACATCAATTATATAAAGTAACTAACCTCTTTTTCCAGTAGCTTCCTGAAAAACAAATGTGTGACCGCATTATATCTGAATTTCCGCACAACGCACTTAAAATGATCTTCATAAAAAACTGGACAACTAGATAGTTGATCACAAAATGATGATAAGCTAAATTCTAGACTATCTGAGAATAGTAAATTGGGCTGAAATGAAAGCAAGCCAATGGGAGCTGGATAGCTTGGCTTGCATCCAACAAAGTTCAAGATCTAAGAAAGGTTTCTTAAATTCATTATTTTAAATTAAGGATGTGTCACTAGAATGAATGAATATTTGACTACTTATAGAACATTTTCAAAATATCAAGTGTTCTACAAAGTATTTTTATTTCTAAGTATTGTAATGTTTTATTTGCTTTATATGTATTTGGCAGTAAATGGCTTCTTGTAATACTTCCATCTGGTTTTGATTTGGGGAAGTGGGATGTTGTATATGTTGTGAAGGAAATAATGTCCATCAGACAAGAGATGCTGCATGCTGTTTAAAACTAAAAATAAAATCATAAAATAAATAATCTTCTAATTTTTTTGTTTATTTTGTAAAGCTCTCAACTTTATACAGATTATAACACTGAAAACCTTTTAGCAGAGACGACACATGGTGGGGCTACAATGTAAAGGTTGGGGCCACATGACCAACCCAACATATTACCTCTGGAACGGGGGAGACATGAGGTAAGTTAAAACTTACTTGCTGCCAAGTTAAAACTTACTTTGCCAGCAATTGGAGCAGACATTCAGACATGAGAAGTCCTATCGTGTGAAGTGTATGGCCAATGGACCTAGGGAGGCAGGTGGGATTGTGATTGGGAGTCCTGTAGACTGCAAGGCCAGTGGGCTGTGTGAGGGAGGCAGGTGAGGCTGTGACTGACTGGGGGAGGTTTTGCTTGGGGATATAAGCCTGGAAGGGGCAGTGGAAGAGAATGGTGGGAGAAGGGGAGGAGCTCACTGCAGTCCCATTATACAGGTTGCTTCATACTCCAGTGGAGAATGCGGGGAGGTGTGGGCTCAGCCCCTTCTCATCTCACTGCAGTTAAAGATGGCAGGGGATTGGGTGGGCTCTGCCCTGCTACATCCCTTCAGAAAGCAAAGCCAAATGGAAGGCAGAAACCTGGGGGGCACATGATCTCATGTCCTCTCCTCCCATTCATTATCTCTGCCTTTTAGTATTTGACAGACTTACCACAATAGCAATCAGTGGAGCTGACCACCATAAACCATTAACTAAATAATTCTTATACCTTCACTGGCTTTATCTATGTTTCTTAATCTAATTCAGATGATCTTCCTGGTTTTCCAAACTCTATAGATCTTTCCTTATGTGTATCCCACTGCAAATTATGCATTTCATTATTTTCTATTATTTGCTCCCTCCCAGGCCCTCATCACACCAACAATTGTTTTTGGAAGAAGTTGTTAAAGGATGTGGAGCAGAAGTGAGGCAACACGGGGGAGAGAGGCTGCTGTTTTACTTGTAGTACACTAGCTCTCTGAAAAGGTTGTATTCCAATTAGGCACGCAGACCAGGGAGATGCGGAGCAAAGCCGCGGCAAGAAAAGCCGCTCTGCGTCTCCCTGGTCTGCTGGGGGGGGGGGGGGGCAGAAGACTAGGGAAACGCGGAGCAAAGCCACGGAGGCTTCCTGGAAAGCTCTGCCCCGGGCTTCCTGGAATCAGCCACTGATCAGTTTCAGCAGCAGCTGACTTGGGGACACCTGGAGTAGAGCAGCTGGGGTGCTGCCAGGTTGGTCCCCGCAATGTCGAGGTGCGGCACTGTGGGGACCTACTCAGCAGCGCCCCAGCTGCCCTGTCCCAGGCATCCAGATTCAGCCGCTGTTGAAACTGATCAGCGGCTGATTCCAGGAAGCCTGGGGCAGATCAGCTTTGCCTCGGGCTTCCTTAGTCAGCTGCTGGTCAGTTTCAACAGCGGGGGCTGAATCTGGACACCAGTTCTGACTTATATACAAATTCAACTTAAGAACAAACGTACAGTCCCTATCTTGTACGTAACCCGGGGACTGCCTGTACACAGAAGCTGCACTTGTAAAGTTTTGTTTTAAGTTAAACTAGTAATTCTCTGAATTTTTGTGTCCCACCATAAACCAGAATCCCTAAAACAGTGGCCTCTTAACAAAAGTTGTTCTAGTGTTGTTTTTAGCTTTTGAAATCTGTAACCTCCCTGTTTCTGTGGCACCCTGATTTGCAGGTTAGAAGTGAACTCACATTCCCCTGCCCCGATCCCTGTGTCTTTTCCTGTTTGTTCTTTATGCTTAAGTACCCAGATGCCAGCTCAAGGGCACCCCCTCGGACTGGAGTCCTACCAGGACAGGAAAGGACTCTAGCTGCACCAGGGCCAGTTTCCCTCCGGGCAAAGTCGAGGGAGGCTCCTTTTATTTTGGGCGGAGCTGGCGTAGGCAAAGCAGGAGGCCCTCGCTGAGGTCAGGGCCCGTTGTCCTGCATGGTGGGACACAAACACAGGGGAGGAAGGGAAGGACTTTCAGTCTAATCAGACCGGACGAGGCGGGGAAAGGCCGAGGCGAGGGCGGGGAGCGGGGAGGACTCCACCTTGTATTATCCGCCTAGCTGCGGGCGGACCGAGGGCGCCCCGAGGCTGGCACCAGGGCAGGCCAAAGGCGGACTCCCTCCCCCAGGTGCTGTGGCAGGGCCCTACTCGCCCCCATGGGGCACGGCAGGGGGCCCGCGGGAATTCCCCGCGCCACGCAGGGGGCAGAGCGCGACCAGCCCGGGCCGCGCGTGCAGCGGGACCCATTGTCCTGCCCTGCTCACGCGCAGCGGTGGGCCCTGTCTCTTTAAATGGTGCGGGGCAGCTGTTCGGGCATTTTCGAGATTAGCCCAGGGCCACCTGGTGCCTGAATTCGCTCGCTCCTCCCGCCTCCCTCCTGATGCCCCCTCCCCGGGGAGCGGGGAACCTGCCCGCGCCGCGCCAGCCCAGCAATGGTGTGTGTGTGGGGGGGAGGGAGGCCGCTTCGTTTCCATTGGCCCGAGACTCCGGCCAATCAGCGCGACGGGGAAAGTGCCGTCAGGGAAAGGAAAGCCCTGAGGGTGACGTCACGGACCGAGAGGCACCTTCAGCGGGGATGGAATCCCGGGCAGAGGGGCCGGCCGGGACTTGCGGCTGCCGCCGTGGAGAGGGGCCGCGCTGAGCCGATGATGAGCGCGCAGCCGCCTCTGCGCAGCGTGCTTGGGGAAAGAGCCCGGCTTGCATTGGTGTGCGGGGGCTAGGAGATTCCGTGGAGCAGGGGGGAGCTGCCCACGCGTGGAGGGGGAACACGGGGTGTTTACGACGGACCAGTTCCCGGGACCTGCCCACTCGAGGGGGGTGGAAGGAAAGATTTGCGGTAGCTACCCACGAGGAGACGTGGGGGGAGCAATCCCGGGGAGCTGCCCCCCAGGTTGGGGGGCGATTCCGGGAGCTACTCAGGGGTTGGGGGACCCCGAGGAATTGCTCAGGACTGGGAGCTTCAGGGTAAGAGCATGGTGGAGCGGAATAGGGGGAGGGTGTCCGCTCTGGGTGTAGTGCGGGTTGAAGGGCACTCTGCGTGATGTTGGGGGAGGGGAGCCTTGTGGGTTGCCATGGGGAGGGGACAGAAAGTGCCACAGAACGGGTTCCCAGAAGTCTGTGGAAATGGGTGTATCGTGGCATCATGCTCTGTGATGGGAACTGGTAGTGGCTGATGTATATCTAATGTTATTTATACAGCTTCCATACTAATCACACTGTACCATAATCATACTATGCCCTATATTCATTTTATGCTGCCTGTTACATTACAAATAAAACTCCAAATGTACCTATAGCTAGTATTTTTCAGTCTTTTTTCCTCAGCATAACAGTGGGAAAACAAGACAGTATGATGAAAATTATAAGTAATCTTTTTTAAAATAAAAATAGCAGCTGTCAGCTACTATTTGAATTACTGATTTAGATTTTCAGACTGTACCTACCCAATTAGTACAAGGGTGAATATAATACAACTGCCTACCTGAGCATATTACAGAGACTAATAATTAGCATTCACAGATTAGTCTTTATTGTTAAAGAAATGATACAAATGTATCAAAAGACAGCTCCATCCCATTCTGGCATAGAGTTTTAGAGAATTCTGAGAGGTTGCCTCCCAAATTACATTGAAATCAATGGTAGTTGGGTGCCTAACTCCCTTACACATCTCTGAAAATCCCAGTCAAACTGTCTTTTTTTTTATGTTTGTACAGTGGCCTGAAGAGTGGGTCTCAACCCTAATCAGGGCCCTCTGGGAGCTATTGTACTATAAATAAAATGAAACACTAGGTCAGGGAAGTAGGTTTTATATTTCAAGTCTTTATAAACCATATTCATTAACAGGTTATATGTTTCATACAGTTTTCCTCAGCAATGTGCTTTGAAACAGTTTAAAGCAATGCTAGTCAGGGAACTTATTTCTATCCTGTCCAAATTTGTCTAAAAGATATAGTGTCTTTCAAAACCGAGATCCCTTGTTAGAAGGTAAAGTTAATATGCTTGAGTGCCATTCAGTTGAGAGTGAGGCGATGTCTACACTACAGAGTTTTTCTGGGATACCTCAGGTATCCTGGAAAAACTCCGCTATATCCAGGGAACATGTTTGCTTTTCTGACATTTTTTGCAGAAGAGCAGATGTGCTTTTTTGGAAGCCCTGTAAACCTCATTTCACAAGGAAGAAGAGCTCTTCTGAAAGAGGAGGTTTTTCCAAAATTTGCCCAGTGTAGACGGGCCAACTTTCAAAAAAGCCTATTCTGAAAAAACAATCAGAAAAAGAAATGTAGTGTAGACACAGCTGCAGAAAGTCAGGTCAAAGTGAGTCCCTTCTCAATTACAGTAACAGGTGGATGAGATCTGACTCTACAATAACCATGGCAATATTCTCTCACTTACATGCTCACTCAGAAGTACAGAGTCAGGAAGTAGACCCAATAATAAGCTTGTGTACTCTTTCAAACTGACGGAGCATTTCAAAATTAATGACTTCCTTATCTGTACTTTTACAGTTTATTTCATAACCTTTCTTGTAGGTACCCCTTTTCCCATGAACATTTTCTTATTAGCCTGAGCATGGTCAATATGCAAAGGAGGTGAGGGTGGGAAAGGGCTGGTTTGGAACCAAATTCACCTTTATGACCTGGGGCCAGGATTCTCGTGGCCACCACTACAGCCTACTGCAGCCACCAAACGCTGTCACCATTTGCACAATGTATTGGTTGGGACCACTAGAGCTGTAGGATTCTACATCACATGTCCCCTCCCTTGCAATATTTCACATTATCCTTTGCTGTAGACTTTGTCTGAAATGTACAGAGACCTTTAACACGGTGGTATGGAGATCCTTATATGTATGGGGCCATTTCACAATCCCCTGGTCTCCCTGTGCTAACCAACCACAAACTTTATGTGGCATAGAATGTCTTATAAGGGCACTTGGTACTGGTGTAAGAATTTCATTGAAAGTGATGATATGATTCAGTTTTTTTAGGGTTTGAGTTCTGCTTCCATTAAAATCAACACAAGCTTGTCCTTGTTTTCAGTAAGAGCAGCACTGGACCTTTAATGGAGAAAATATATACAAGGGATTTAGATTCAGATCCTCAAAGGCAATCAGTGAGAGGTAGGTTCTTATATATCTTTGAGCATCTGGGCCTTTGTGGCTATGACTCACATCACAGGGTTTTTTTTTTTTTTTTAAATCTGCTGTTTTATTTTTGCTAATGGTTCTCCATTTCTGACTGCATTTGGAACTGTTTGTAAAATCCTTAAACAGACAAAATTCCCGTCAGAGTTTTCCCTGACTAAAGATTGCCGGACCTGGGTCTCATAAGTAATAATTGCTATTTGGGTAGTGCTGATCAAAAAGAGGGTACTTCACACAAAATGGAAATATAATATTTCATTAAACAGCTTTTATTTTTCCTTTTATAAAAATTTGAAGAATAAAAAATATTTTTTCAACAATTTTTGAATTTTTTACTTTTACAGGTAAAGGTGGAATGGAAGAGAGAATGAATGGATTTTTACCCTATCAAAATGAAATAAAGAATGTGGATGATCTTTTTTTGTCAAAAATGATAGAGGGAGGACAAAAACAATTTTTCATACAAAAATTTCTTTTTTGTTGAAAGCCCATTTTTGTTTAATTTTTTGACCAGTTCTATTACTTTCAGTACAGTTGATTCATTCACGTGTGGACTTGCCCAAAATCTTCCTGTATTATGTCCTTGTGTTTAACGCCTCGTGCCTAACTTGATATATTTTGTACATAAGGGCAATTTAGCACTAAAATAAAAAAGTGGGAATTTATAAAGGAGTACTGCATAACCAGTTTTTTCATTAACTACGTCCCTTTTTCTAGAATTAATCCAAATAAATTAGCGCTGGACCTTAAGGCATGAGCATTTTATTTAACACAAAGATATTTTCTCACCAAAATTTTACTTTATACTATACTCAACTTGTTCCAAGCCTGTATTTAAAATAAAACTTTCGTGGAGATGGTTGAAATTAGGATGCAGTGTATCTGACTCAGTATAAACTGTTGGTTTTGCTAGAACCTCTTGACTTTCAATTTTCTTTTCAGGCAGGTATAGTACATCATGGACATGTCATGTAGAACCTCAAACTCTAATCTCATGCTGAGCTATTTGTCATTTAATGGGTAATTTTAAGGGCTTTAAAAAACTGGCAAGCAACACTTCTCTTCTTTTTCTCTCTACATTTTCCAGTTTAAAGATGGGGTCAGTTCTATTACACAGTATCTAATTGTTTTGTTTTATGCTGGTAATTTGGATCAATTTAATTCTATTAAATAGAAAGACAAGCATTGTCTGAACAAAACATATTATTTAATTGATTCCAGATATAATTGGTCTGGATTTTTTCTCTAATTCCAACTCAAATGACCTCCTAGAAATTATCTTGATCATATGTACTAAACTGGGCCCTGATCTTACAAACACTATTATGTCATGTGTATTGCTTTCTTCTTACTTGTCTCACTGAAGTCATCTTAGCAAGCATTATGTATGGCAGCAAGTGTTTGTCCTACACCCTCTCCCCCGCTTCAATATGCATTAACACCAATTTATAATTTCCAGTGTCTTCACTCTTTTTGGGACTCATTTTTACTAGCGTAATCAAGGATATGCCATCAAAAGTGTATGATTGTTTGCCATGTGTAGAAGAGATGAATATTTGTTTAAAGTTGCAAGATTATTTCAATTAGTAGTTAAGGTTTAAGAAGTTACTGTTTTGAATGTTGAAAAAACTTATGTTGACACAGTGTTATTAATGACACATGCAGGATGACAGCACAGTAGTTACATTTACATAATGGCACAGGGCCTAGGACAATATAATGCATCAGATATGCTGCCTGATTCTACAGTAGAACATTTCAGAAGACTTGATTGTAAACAGCGCAGCCAAGAGTAGCTTAAAAAAACCCCACTTTTATTATCTCACATCTCAACTATGACAGCCACCTGCTCTCTAGGCTTGACAAATCCCCATCTTGCCTCCACCCCATTAAATCTTTTAAAAACGTTTTGGCTAATAAAGGTACTCCCCGACTTACAAATGGGTTATGTTCCGAACACCTGGTCATAACCCGATTTGGTCGTAAGTCGGAAATACCCTTAAATGCACTGCCCGCACTGTTTGAAAAACTTGACATACATGGTTCTCAACTTGAAAATATTATAATAGAGTTAATTGGAGGTTGGTCGTAAGTACAGATGGTCGTAAAGTCGGTGTGTTCGTAAGTTGGGGAGTGGCTATATAATCTTTCTGGCTTATTGTTTTGGTCACATTACTCGCTTCCTTGTATTCCTCCATTGAGTCCCCTTTTCCCACTGTACCAAGAACAAACTATTCATCCACACCTTGTTTGGAGGCCTGCCAATGGGCAAACCCTTGCTTACAGTCATGAGATTGAATGATAGGAGATCCCTATAAGAAATGTTGCTGAGTGGAAATGGGCATCTTCCTGTTCCACCTTCCATTTTGCTGCAATTCCACTCCTTTTTAGTGCTGCAATGAGTTGCCTGACTCAGAAAATATTTTTGTTTAATTTAAAAGTTTAATAAAGCTGTGGTTACTTGATTGTGCCTGTCTTTGTCATCATTAGCTCCCTGCTAAAGGAATCAACATTCTCTTTCAATGCTTATTTCCCACAAGGTGTGGCCAGAACTGAACAGAATATTTTTACTTGGAAAAAATCTATTTGACAAAATTCTTTGTTGGCGTAACTCCAAAAAGTCAAGTTGATTAAGTTATTACACAAGAGATGAAACTGATCTACTGCCCTATAAACTGTGCAACCACACTCACACTTGCACTGAATATTTGTGTTTGTCTTTATAAAATTAGTATCCAGCAGATAGTTTTATTTTATTTATTTTATGTAAAGTAAAATAAGGCAACCTTAAGATATATTCTCCATGTTAAAAAAGTAAGATCTATTTTTCATTAATTAGCAATATGAGAAATTGTAGCATCCTATTAAACCAATGATACCTAAAGTGCAACCTAAGCTAAATGTTAGATCCTAGCATCACAAAATGAAACTCACACCTAACTGATCCATAACATCAGGATGAAGACAAAGCTGATCAGCTGCAAGGGTTTATGGCTGATTAACTCAAACAGCAAGTAATTTCTGTTCAGCTATCAAGAAAGTACAAACAAATATAGTTTGGCACGCTTGTTTCTAGTATAAAAAGAGTCAGTGAATTTAGGCAAATTAGGTGTGAATTTGTTTCATGTTAACCAGGTTTTCAGTGCAGCTTCCTCCATGCTTCCCTAGCCCGTATGCTATCTATTATCATAAGATGTGTGGGGACGGTTGCAGCATGGAACTCAGAATATTTTGAGTTCTAATTATGGCTTTCACAATGATTTCTGCTATGATACTGTGAAATCCTGGCCTGTTTTTCAGAGGTACTGAGCACCTACAACTTCAAGTTAAGTCAACAGGAGATGATGCTCAGCACCTGTAAAATCAATTAATATATTTAGTGTTCTCATCTGTGCACTGAAGATAAAGAAAGGAAAACTCACTTATCAAATATCTAGAATTATATCAATGAATTGCCTTTCCAAATTTGGAGTGTACATACCGTTTTTTGCTTTTTTGTTTATTTTGTTTGTAAAGCATCTTGACTGCATATAAAAAAATGGTTTAAAGAGACATACAGGAATATAGACATAAGGTTTCTTTAAGAGTGAGTTACTATATTACAAAACAAGCATCAATACAACATTTATGACATCATTTCTAGTGCTTTTTTATTAAACTGAGTGAAATCTCTGATTATGCCTATTTATAGACCAAGCCTTTCTATCAATTGGTAGTATTTTTAAAAAATTGGTCTTTTTTGCAGGTAAATGTACTTTGGTTATGTATTAAATAAAAAAAACCAAATATATATATCTGTCTGTCTTCTGTCTATTTTGCTTGGTATATAATTGGTGTGTAGAATATATCTATATATATAATTTGAACCATTCCTCTGTGATTAAACATTTTTCTTTTTCCAGTGAAAGGCTATCTATCAGTATCCTGGCAGCTACTAGTAACTGAGAAATTAATTCATCATTTCTTTTTTGTGTGACTATTTTCACTGAGAATCCCAGGAGTATTACTAACAGGTCACTCTGTAAGAAATATCCAGTGTTTTGTGATATTTGGTTTACAGCAGGGATGTTAAATATCAGCTAATTCAATAGTTGAATAACCTCAAGAATTATCGGTTAGTCGACTATTTTATAATCCCTGGGGGCAGGGCCAGCAGCCAGTGTGCTCCAGCATCACTCCTCAGGAGCCCCCTGCCACTTTGCGCTGCTGTTGCATCTCAATATTCTCTATGGCTGGTCATGTTCACCATATATGCATACATTTACAGTGCATAAATATGCATCATTTTCCACAATTTCTGCAATATTTATCCCCATTCAGTCTCTCTCTCTTTAACCTGATTTGTATGTAGTGCTATTGAAATAGCATTTTAAAGACATTTTATTTTATTGTGCTAAGTTGCTGGTCCTCTTTTGCAGATCAAACTCCATTCCTCTGAGGTAATTAGTCTACACAGGTCCTTCTCCCAGTATGTCATATGTGGACTTGTATTTATTAGAAAAGTTGTTTGCAAAGATAAATGATAACTTAATTCTTATTTTGTTTCCTAAATGACTTCACTTCTCTTAAAGTTAGCTTTCCATATAAAACAGTTCCACAAATTTTGAGAAGCACAGTGCCTATCTTGAAAGTACAGGTACCTTGGGAAAGTGAGACAGTTCAAATTAATTTTTATTTCTAAATTAGAAAAGTTTATTTACTGAGTATCTTACTAGCAGTATGTATTCCATGGCTTTCCTAATCTTTAAAGCTCTCTGGTTTATGATTTGGGTTAAGATCTGGATTATTTGCAATGGGTTCCATTAATGAAGGAAAGAAACTTTCCCTAACCTATAGAGTAACCTTTGGTAAAGAATGTGTATACTTTTTATTAATCCACGGTAGAATAACAATGTTTTCACTGCCACAATGTTCATGACTATAACTATTTATAAGAACATTATCAACATAAAATCACAGTCCTCCTTGAATTTTTAAAAAATCTGCTATTTAAACAAGGAACCACTATACATCTCGGTACTTACATAGTCCCCGAGAGCACAGAACTCGAGTACCTCTTGAGTATTTTGAAATACAAAACCACAACAACACTAATTTCTCTTACTTTTCAACTCCTATGATTCAGTTTGAGCAGTCTGTTCTTTGTATCTGAAGTCTAGTTAAAGAGCTGAGTTTGGCTTTCAGTTTTTATATGGTAAGGCCCATGATCTGTCTGTCCTATGGGAATGAATTCCATAGTGTGTGAAAGTTATGTGTTTCCTTTACTGTTGTCCAAGAGTTCCACTGCTCCAGTGGAATAAAGCTGTAGAGATAAGTTATGATCACAGAGGCAAAAGGAACCTTTCAGGTAACTAATTTAATTCCTGGATAGCTTGGAATATCCAGGCAGAGCCCTTCAGCTAAGCTTTGTATTCCATAGGGAGCTGATGCTGAGAGGAAAGCTCCAGGTTGGTCTGTTTGTGTTGCTAAGCAGATGAGCTATTTTATTTTGTACCATTTGGAGCTCTTTCAGGGAATGTGGCTTCATTTTTAAGTATATTGAGTTCAGCGATCAAGCATGGAGATTAAAAATACGTGGTTCACCCTGGCCAGGTCTGAGCACAACAGGGAGGATTGCAATCTACTGAGCAAAAGGAATCATGTCTGTTTGGGTGTTGTGGAGTCCAAAAAGACTCCAAGGTTGCAGACCAATGTAATGACCTGAAAGCAAATGTTCTTGTGACAGGGATGTTGTAGAGGACAGTAATATCCTTCAATGTTCTTCACTCATTATAGAAATGCAAGAATTGCCACACCTGATGAGAAGTGGATGGGAAGCCACTAAAGTACACAGTTATGTAATCACTTGCTTATAGGGAAAGAAGCATCAACGTCTCCTTAGTTTGCATGAGAGCTGATAGCCTTCCAACTTTTTTTAAATTCTCCCCCAGCGTAACTCTTCCTAAGAGTTTCATTTCCACCTTGCCTGGGGTTTAGATTTAGAAAGATCTTTCTCTACCTGCTAATTTCAAATCAGGTTTCAAAAAAGCCGGAGATGGAACTGTTTGATGTAAAGAGGATGTAGAGCTACTTGTCAGCTGTGCTCTGTTGGCACTTCAGTATGTGTTATCTCATCTGCACCCCGACTGAGTGATACAGAAGAAGATGGAATCTTGTGGGATTCTACTGCCAGGGGCTTTAGAGGCTGAGGAATAGCTCACAACAACCCTCTGGCTTCTGTCTGAGATGAAGGAACTGAGCCATTTCAGGACATATCTGTTTACTCTTGCAGAGTTTTGGAGGCAGAACAAGATTATCAAAAGCGGCAGAGAATTATAGCAACATGTACTCTCCTTATCTGTGGACAAGTGAATGTCATCCACTAGACCTCCAAGTGGTGTGTCTGTACCATGCTTCAGCATAAACTTAAATTAAAGGTTCCTAGAATACTGACAGATAATTCCTGAGGTAGGAATAAGTGATCCTCTGGAAAAGGGCTTTATTTCGGAGGATCGCGCCAGTCTAGACGCTTTTTTTCCGGCTTTTCCCCAAGCCGGAAAAAAAGCGGCAGACATGTTTATTTAAATCCGCGGGGGATATTTAAATCCCCCGCGGATTTCCCTATCCTGACTTACTGATTTGCATCCCTTTTCCGGAAATTGTGGCCAGTGTAGACGTAGCCTTACTGTTTAGGGGGAGTTCTTGAACAAACAGACAAATTCTCTCAAATATATAGATTTCAGCCGGAGGATCCAGATTGAGGCTTGTACATCTAGGGATTACCTGTGAAAAATCTAAGGTGGAGAGTTCAAGGTGTTTGGGACTTTATGGATTAGCTGGATGTCCAGATTAGCCTTATTTCTGCATTCATAGATTAACTGGATACACTCAAAGGATTTTGCTGTTCCTGCATTTGATCCAAGGAGAGAGTAGAATAGCTACTTTATTCAGATGTGTCGTCTCTGTTCAGTGAGTGAGTTGTTTAAGATTACTGTAATTGCGCTTGCATTACCCCAGAATTTATCTTAAAGTGTTGATTCCCCATTACAGTTGTTTGCTTTTGTGCCTTTGCTTGGTGCATCAATTTTACTTCCTCCTGCTGAATCTCACTTCAATCCAATTCAGGAGAGAGAAGCCTTCTTGGCTGTGTCTACACTGGCAAGGTTTTTCCGGAAAATCATCTGATTTTCTGGGAAAACTTGCCAGCTGTCTACACTGGCCGCTTGAATTTCCGAAAAAGCACTGACGATCTAATGTAAAATCATCAGTGCTTTTCCGGAAAAACTATGCTGCTCCCGTTCGGGCAAAAGTCTTTTTCTGAAAGACTTTTGCCCAAAAGGGCCAGTGTAGACAGCACGGTAGTGTTTTCCGCAAAAAAGCCCTGATCGCGAAAATGGCGATCGGGGCTTTTTTGTGGAAAAGCGTCCTGCCAATCTAGATGCACTTTTCCGAAAATGCTTTTAACAGAAAACTTTTCCGTTAAAAGCATTTTCGGAAATTCATGCCAGTGTAGACGTAGCCCTTGAGTATTGTGTTGTATCTCTTCATGTTCAGGGGACACACACCACATCTTATTGGAGAGAATGGAGCATCTGAGATGTCTTGAATCTTCCAAATGACAGTAATCTAAATACAAACCACTGCTTCAAAAGGCTCTGCATCAAAACACCGAGAGACAGCTTTTAACTGAGATACAGCTTTTTAAAACTCTTCTGATAGAGATGCTTTGAGTCAAGATGTGAAGATTTGGGATATGCATGCAGAATGTCCTTTGAACTTCCAGCTGTAGAATCCATGCAGGGCAATAGCCCTTTAATATAGACATCCTGAAATCATGGAGATTAAGGTAGGTAATGTCTTCTGAAATGTGGCCTTGCTTCTTGGGTCACAAAGAAGCAGATGTGCTTACATCTGTAGCTTCTTTAGGTAGAGGTGCCTGTTTATAGTCCTACAGTGTTCTCTACTTTGTATTGGTAGTTCTCGAACACTCAAAGTTCCCAGAGTATTTATGAACTGTTATAGGAAATGAGGCATAGAGTAGTGAGACCTTGTACCTTTAAGGCCTGACTTTGTACAGATGATTTTTTTGGTGTTCTACATATTACTGTTGTATAGTTCCATCCTTCTTTTCTTTGAAGTGACAGTGTCTAGACCTGAATATCACATTTCACTAAACCTGCCTTTTAAAACAGATGCTAGTTAATCAAAGCCTACAGAACCCAAACTTCCCTATGTATTTTCATGTGATGGTAAGTCATTCACATTTTATAACACTGAAGCTTTAACCCAACACTTTGTAATGCCATGCAATTATTTTGATTGTTCTAAATTGGAAACTACTTATCTGAATATATCATTTGATTGAATTCCTATTCATGCCGTTCTCCCATCACAGTACACATACAGAATTCATTGGAAAACCATATTATCTGATTTCATTCAGCCATATATGATATATAATAGAACTCTAAACTCTGCTCATCAAGAAACTGAAAGGGAATGTTTTAGGGGAGAACAAAGCTCTGGCTGTTTAGTATCAGAATGAATTTTGCCTTCCTGTGTCACAGAGGGCACAAACTCGTTGATAGTTAGCTGATCTCTGGCCTGATTCATGCTAGGGACCTAAGAGCAGGAAGCAGTCAAATGATACCTTAAGAGAAGCAGAATTACAAGTAACTCCCTGTCTCTCTTGTTTGTTTACTTTGTGCCTTTGACAACATTGTGTAATCAGTTTCAGTTTCCTCTTGTGTAGAAGCAATTACTATGTTAGTGTTCTCTGTGAAGCTCTTTCACACATTAGGAATAAAATGCTTTTTAAAATTAGAATAAATTTGATTATAACACTACATAAATCAGCAGGGCACTTGGTGTATCTGTGGCATCAGACTTCTTTAAACTAATTTTAAAAAGACAGAATAAATCCAATCATCTTTTAAACTCTATAGAAGATCTCCATACATAACGTTGGCGCCAGCAGCTTTTAAAAAGAATTCTCCATTGCAATAAAGGAACCTAATGACATGCCCCTACATATACACAGCACACAGGGGTGCTTAACATGTGCATCCAAGGGCATGGAGTCAGCCTCCTTCAGGAACTGTCCCTTCTCCTTCCTTAGGACTTTGTGAAAGGTGTTACATGAATATAGTATTCACACAGGAAGAATGGGCATCCCCCAATTTTGCAGATTTCTGAAGAATCTGATTTTTTTTAAACAATGGAGCTGCCCCTAGTCCTGGAGACTGCTATAGCTAAAGGGACTTGTTAATCACACACATTCCATAGAGCTGCTCTGACAAAGAACTGAGAGACCAGAGCTAATGCAGAGGCACTGGGCTGTCCTGGATCCACCTGACTCTGGGCTAGCATCCTGACATGTTATATCGGACCCCAGCCCATGCTGGAGTAGTTGAGAAAGAACTGTGTCAATGGATTCTTCCAGACCTGCCCCCTTGGTTTTTAACATGAAAGGGAATGTTGCCCACCACAGAAAACCATCAGTTAAAAACAGATAGTTTGTGGGCTCAGGAAGGAGGGCACATTATTTTCTGACTCTCTCAGTCACACAACCGAAAGATATTTAAACAGTTAACTTGCTATTCGGATCACTTTTAAAACTCACCCTTATATTATCTTTACTGTAGCAGAGGTTTTCAGTATGATTCTGGAAAGGGTAGCCTTTGTGAATGTTAAATAGGCCAGCAGAGCATTCTTTGTGGGGGGTTACCTATGGAATGAAAAAGATGTTGCTCTTTGTATGATGAATGTGAATTTATAATTTATGAATAGGAAACTGGTCTCCACTGAGCCTTAATCAGCACCAGCCTACCACCCAAATAAAATATCAATTCTGCCACAGATGCCAGGATGCTTGCATAGGCATGCTGGTTAGTACTGGAGGGGCGGCTTGATTTTGAAAAACATCACTGCTGCTGAAGGAAGGTGAGGAGGAGCCTGTGGGTAGAGAACGGGCAGTAGTTTCACAAAAAAGCATGTTCACTGGCGCTACGGAGCCTGTCCCAGGTATGTTTCGAGGCACGGGTCCCTACTTTTCCTAAGACGCTCTCCGCGTGAGGAGCTGCAGCGGTGACACTCCAGAGCCGCTGGCGGGGGGTGCCGCGGAGCCCCGGCGGGAGCGCTCCCCTGCGCGGCTGCACGCGGCGCGAAGCGCAAGCCGAGGGAAGGACGCGGCGGCGCGAGGGGCCGGGGGTGCCCGGCGTGGCAGGCAGGCAGCGAGTCTCTCGGGCGGGCGGAGTTTCGCTTTGCAGCGGCTGGGAAGTTTGCGGCGGCAGCCAGGACTTGCCGGGACTCTCCCATGGGTGGGCGTCTCGCTGGAAGCCCGGGCCGGGGAGCGAGGCGGCCGGGGGCGGGTCAGTCCGTGTGGCCGGGACCCTGCCGCGGGGCTCGCGTCCCGGGCTGTATGGCGCGGGGCGGGCTCCGGGTGACTCTGGGTCCCTCGCGTCCGGGCAGCGCCTCAGTCCCCCGCCGCCGCCGCCGCCGCCGCCGCCGGCCGTCCAGTGGCTCCCTCTCCTTTGCGGCGCAGCAGGCCCTGCCCGGAAGTGGGGAGGGGAGGAGGAGCCCCTGGCGGGGCGCGGGTGAGGGTGGGGGCGGGGGGGAGGTTAGTGACCCCTCTCCCCCCCCCCCCGCCCAACGGGGCTGGATTCTTGCATAAATTATGCTAGGCTGGAGTGGTGACGTGTAGGGGCTGGGCGGGGCCTGAAGGCGCGCTCGCCCCCGGGGAGGGGGCGGTGTCGGGGGCGCGCCTTGTGGCGGCGGGAGGGGGGCGGTAGCAGCAGCCGCCTGGCTGGCTGGTGTCTCGCTCGGCTCCTGCGGACGCGCTCGGGAACTATCGGATTAAACTTGAATCGAGTGAAAATTACACAAAGGAGCGGAGCGGAGCCGGGACCCAGCGCGGAGCCCGACCCGGCCGCAGACCCGCGCTGACCCCGGGCAGGGATCTTCTCCGCCCCCACCCCCCGCACCCCCGGCCCCGGCGCCAGGGAGCAACTCCGCCGGGCGTGCGAGCAGCCCCGGGCAGCGGCACCAACTCCGGAGCGTGTCCCCTCCTCCTCCCCGGCCCCTGGGCAGCGAGGGAGCGAGCGGGGGACACCGAGCCCAGCCAGCCCCGCGCTGACCCGGTGAGTGACCCCGCATGGAGGGCGGGCGGGCGGGGAGCTGCCGGCCTGGGGGGCGGATGGGAGCGGGGGGGGGCAGACCCGCGGCAGGTCCTTGCCCCCTGGGGTGTCAGCTCCTCCCCCTGGGGGCAGCCCCGCGTGGGGCCGCGCGGTCTCGGTGGGGCGCTGCCCCGCGGGCAAAGGGCTTTTTTGTTGTGCTCCGGCTGCCCGGGGGGGGGGTATAAAGGGGACCCCCGCCAGCCCGCTCCGCAAGTTTGGAGGGCGCTGGGAACCGGGGAAAAGTTGGGTAAAACTGCGCGAGGAGGGGGGGAGGGAGCGGGCGGCGAGGCGGGGGGCCGAGCCGCGGGGAGAGCGGCTCCCTCCGGGGAGCGCCGCCTTCGCTGACCACGCTGACTGCTCCCGGCGCCGGCAGCACAACAAGCGCTAACAAAGTGAGGGAGCCCCCCCGCCCGCGGTCCCCGGGGCTCGGCGCGGGCACATGGAGCCGGGGCGCGGGAGGGGGAGCCCCCCCGGGGAGGCCGGGAGCGTGTGTGGGGGAAACACGCGGTGCCTCTGGGGGTCTCTGTCCGGGAGGGGCGGGGGAGGGGGGCCGGCTGGCGATGGGGCTCCCGGCTGCTTCTAACAGCCGGAGAAGAAAGAGAAGGGGGTGGGGGAGAGACACTACCTAACGCTAGCTGGACTGGTGCTGGCGGCGCCTGCATAATAGAGACTTAACCCTGCGAACCAACTCGGCTCCCCTTCCTACCCCGGCCCCTTCCCCAAGCTGGGTCCGGAGCGGAGCTCTGGGCAGAGCGCAGGCGACTCGGGCCTGTTCTCCCCCCCCCCCTGAAATCAAGGCCATTTTGTGGGTGAGCGGAAAAGGTGGTTTGAGGCCAAGCGGTCAGGGAAGGGGGGGGGGAGGTGGTTGTTTGTGTTTGATTCACACAGGGAAATGGGGCTGGCAGGCGATTTTCTCTGTCTCTCTGTTTCTCTCTGCTCTGCTGTGGGTTAGGGTTGTTGCGGCAGCGGGGTTGACTACTGAATGGGGGGCTGGTGGAATTGGGAAGCGGACACTGGGGGGGGTCTGGGGGGGGGTGGAGGGAAGGTTGTTGGTGAGACTCCGGGAGAAGGAGCTGCAGGCAATGAGCAGCCATCATTACGTTGCATTCATTTATCCTGATAGCGTTACATAAGGGGACACCCTCCCACACTCTGGGGTACCCCCCGAACTGCTGGCTGTGTTGTTTTAGGGGTCACTGAATTTTGAAAAAGGGGGTGACTTTCGTGCACATACTGTAAATCGGAGGGGTTTCTTTAGATCACTTTTACACTCTGCTCATGCCT
The DNA here is from genome assembly GCF_052426305.1 of Pelodiscus sinensis. Taxonomy (NCBI): domain Eukaryota; kingdom Metazoa; phylum Chordata; order Testudines; family Trionychidae; genus Pelodiscus; species Pelodiscus sinensis. The sequence continues at coordinate 63,622,769 of NC_143053.1, read as the reverse complement.
TGGTTTAAACTAGTTTTTAAAACGGACAATGGACAAAAGAAAAGTAGCAGTGTACGGGGAGTTCCCTTTGAATTACTAAGAGATTGTTAGATACACCACACAACTCTCCACGTACTTGTCCCACTTTCTACCTTTGTTTTCGTTTGGGAAGGTACTGAATGTGCCTTCTGACTACATTTAGGTGAGATTTTTCGTTTGTGGGAGCTTTTTCAGTTACTTGCTCTGGTGGATTTGGGTTTGGGAAATATCAGAAAAACCTTCTCAAGGCATTAAGTTTCTTTCTGTGTGTATATGAGCCTCGATTTTACTTTCATCACAGTAGCATCTGAGCAATGTTTGTACTAAAAGATGGCTTTCAGGGAACTGTTTGTCATTTTCTATCATTGTATATGGGACGAAGGGAGATACAAAGGAACAAGTTGAACAAAAAATGTTTCTGTTCATTTCCTCACAGATCATCCATTCTAACGACGGCAAAAAATCTTAATGACTATGACCTTAGCAGCCTGGGTAGCTGATTTATCCCAATTATAAATCCTGTTAGTTTGCAGTAATGTGTGAGTATCAATATATAATTCATATTAAAAGCATGACCAGTACTTATTTTTATAAAAGTTGAAATCCATCATTTTCCTGAGAGAATGCTGCATCTGTCGCTTGGAGTGTTTTTGTCTTGCTGTTGCACAACAGAGACTCTCCAGTCTTTAACCTAAAATGGCAGCTTTAATTTGACTGGGGCCCATTCATTGACAATGATAATAAAAAGGCTGAAAGCTAAATGTAGCTGGATGCTTGGGGCACGTTGCAGGACTCCCTCTTGCATCGCTAAGCACAGCACAGAGAGGAACTTCTAAACTCTGTAGTTTCTTCATCAAAAGTTTTCAACAAAAATTTACTTTACAAAATCATGTTGCTCTGTATAACATATGCTAAACAACGGGATAGCTTAAGAACTTAACTGTGATGAGACAGCTAGATAGGGCTTATTTTAAGAGAGAACTGCTGTTTAAACAAAAGGGAAAATATCAGTGGTTCCCTTCGCAATAACCTGCAGTTTTGGGAAATTGAGCATTTGTTTCTGAGGTTTGTAACAGGTGATTGAAGCAATGTTGACTTTCTTACCATTTAGATCTCTGAGAGAATAAATGTTACTTTTTCTTTTGATTATTTATATGGAAATAGATGCTGTGTTCATATGGCACTTGATACTATGTTGTTTAACTTTTCTCAATTAATACATCTTGGAGAGGTGTTACTTACAAACCATTATTTGAAGGTTCAAAACACCCGTTTTGGGAAAACAGAACAATAGTTTGTTTTTGGTTTATGGTTTTTTGGGGGGGAGGGGTGTTAGGTAGAAATAGATAATGCCACAATCCCTCATAAGGTCTCTCTTGGTTAATCATTTTATTTTATCTGCTTATTTTTAGTCCTTTTAAACCTTATAAACACTTTATTTTAAGAGGCATTTAAAATATCCGAAGATATTTTGTTCTAAACTATATCATTTCCCACTGAATCCGTAAGTTAGTTAAACTTGCATTGCTACCTGTTGGATAAACACACTCAACCAAGCTTCTCATTAGGTATTTAACACTATAATGGTATGCCATTTAATTTTTTAAAATTTCAGATTGGTTTAAACAATGGGAAAACTTGCTTTCTCTTAATTTAGAACACATGCAATTTTACTACTTGTCTGGCTTTTAGATAAACTTTTGATGACAGCGAGTAAATGTTTGTAAGGATTGTTAATCCTCTTCCCAAGTTTTAGAATTGAAATGATGTAACAAATATTAATTTATAACAAGAGATTGAAATCTGCTTACCAAAAGCAGAAAAAAATTCATAAATAGTAGGCTAAATTTCAGTATGCTTTTGGTGGCTTCCATTAAAATACCTATTACTACAAATGTGTGAAATTAGTTTTAAAAGAGCACTGGAGTATCTTTTTCCTCCCTCTTAAATGTGCAAACTATATAGTGCAGCTGTTTTATAAAATATTGAAGGGTTACATCATGTAGCATATACCTACTTTGGACAAATTACCATATTTACAGTCCAAAAGGTTTACAATCTTGATCTGTAATTATCACACATTGAAAATTAAAATGTATCTGAATCTTTATTTTCACATACATTGTTTAATTTAGAAAGATTGTTTAACTTTTAGCTATTTCCTATTAGCTTCATATATTTTCAAGCCATCTGTGACAATTCTGGAATTTTGTGTAGGCCAGTTTTGATTTGAGTGAAGATGTTAGATACATTTATAAAAATTAAGGTGCTAGAAGTAAAGCTGTGTGCACGTTTTAAGTATGTTACTGATACACAAAGGCCCTAATCTTAAAATGGTCAATGGAAATGACCAAGGCCTTATCCAAAGATGGCCTTTTGTGTAAGGAGACAGTGGAGAAAAACAGATTATTTTAGAGCATCTGTAAAAGGGGGGGGGAGGGAACTTGGCATTAAAACTAGTAAATTTCTTCTTATTTCAAGACAAGCTGCTAGATTTTGCATTGTGACTGTATTGACATGGCCATATTGACTGATACTGGCTATTTCTATCTAAATTTTGATGTGATGCACTGAAGCAATGTGTGGAGAGGGAGGAAGGGGCCTGAAAGATGGGAAAGGGGGGAAACAAACATGTAAGTGCCTTTAATTCTATACCAAATCTTTAGCCTTCATTTCCTGTAGGTAGTATATCTGTCAATTAATTTCCAGATGGAAGGCTTTTAAAATCTGCTGAATGTTTGAATGAGTGAATTTAGTGTTCACAAATAGGCTGTCTGGATCAAGTTGGGGCTGGTGGTGCGGAGTAGTTGCACAGCAGGCTTCCCCAGTCTCTACGCATACATCTCATTCTTGTCTTGCAATCCCTCTCCTATGTCATTCCTATGGATAGATTACCAATTGTTCTGGATTAGGGAATGGTTTAGTGACGTTCACAGGCAATGTGGATGAAACAGCACACTTTCTACTCCTGTGGCTTGGGTCTTGCCTGCAATATCAAAATTGTATTAAACTGATTTTAGTACATCACAAGAAAGTTTTTAGTATAGACAAAACCTTTATTTCCATTTTTAATCTATTCCTCAAAGGGGCAAGAGGGTGTTTCATTAATCTGCTGCCACTATCCAGTCCTATCTGAGACAGATTCCAGCTTCTTCCTTCATGCATCCTCTTCCCTTATTTCCCAACTAACTCCTACTCCCACAGAGTATAGTCTTGGAATAGACTCTAATATAATTTAGATTTGAACTGAAATTTAAGATTACTGTTGCTGGAATGCTAAAAAAAGTTAAGACTAGGAAAGCACTTTATTCTAAGGATCTGGTTTTAGGGTCCTTTGTGTGCAGGGAGAGGGATAACTTATTGTAGAGGAGCAGGAACAGGATATCTAGCAGGTTGGGTTTTTTAAAGAAAGCTTTTTGGACATGTGTTAAAACTTCAATGAATTTTGTTTTGTTTCCATCCGTATCATCTAATTGTAACTTTCTGTGACTCTTACCTTACCATGAACTGCTCAGAGTGAAAATGTATTGTATGGTTACCAAATGAAATGTCTATTCTCCACTGTTTTCTAAATAATCTTTTAATTCAATAAGAAGCATTCTGTTACACAAAGAATACATTCCAAGGTTCTCAATATGACGACAAAGCTTTAAGGGATAAATAAAGCTCTAAGGAGTATTCTTAAGTATGCAGAAACTGATTACTTCCTAACCTTCCAACTAATCTCTATATATAATGTTTTGTTTTTAAGCTGTAAATATGCACCTAGGAAAAAATCAGGAGCAGGTTATCCCTAAGCTTCTGACCTCTTTAATTTCAGACAAACTGTTCCATAGCTGCTTATGAATATAGTGCTTATTCTTTTGCCTTTTCCATGTTTATATGTAATAGTGTACTTTTCTTAAAACATGGAAATGTATACTACTGGCAGTGTATGCAGTAAGTTATATAAACCCATACTCCACCAATATTCAGGAACATGGGCTCGGTTTCAGAAATGTTTATGCTTATATTTGCAGAGCCATCTCATTTCTAGGATGGACTAGGACAACTGCCTTGCCCCCACACTTTGGAGGGACTCTGCACTTCATGAGGTTCAGGATGACCTGAGGGGTTAGAGTGGCTTGGCGCCAGAAGCAGTAAGCGACTTGGCTCCGACTCACCCCACCTCTTTCCCAAGCCTCCCAACCTCTTCCTGCCCCTGCTTCACCCTGCTCTGCCCCGCCCCCCTTCAGTTCCTTGTGTCCCTGCCTCACATCTTTTTGGCTTCCACTCCCCTCCCAAGTGACACAGGGAGCTGGTGGGGGAAGGTGGCCTGGGACTGGATCAGTTGCTGCAGCTCATGCCAGGCCCCTGCTAGCTCTGCAGGCTGCTCTGGATCCCATGTCTCCCTGAAGCTTGGGGCCCCTCCAAAGTGTGGGGCTCAGGACAGTTGCCCTGCTCCATCCTATGAATGGGACATTTCTACTTGGACTTATTCTGGGCATCAGCAAAAATTATACAAACCCAATGCCTCTGGAGGGGAAAAATAAGAAAGGCCATTCATTATAACAATAGATCAGCTTAGCGGATTGGAACACTCTACTTGGAAAGTTGATTGGCATTTGGGACTGTAGGTGCTGGACCTAGGAATGCTGGAGGTGTTGCCACAATCCATGACTTAAATGGATTCCATTGTGTACAAAGTTCACAGTTTGGTTCAGTAACTATCAGCACCTATGCTATACAAATTGCTCCAGCACCTCTCATTGGGAGTTGATCACAAGCTTTTGCCCTGTGACATGGACTATGGAGCACTTTGTGGTATTGTGACCCCTGTAGCTATTTTAAATGTGGTGTTGTCTGACTTTGGGGGGAACCGCATCCAACCTTCCTCTGACAGACAATTGCTAAACAGTAGGGCCTTGAAGGGAATGGCGGCAAATAAATAACTTCAAGAATCAATTGTCTGGGGAAAAAGTCAGTACAGCCAAAATGTCTGCCTTCTTCCTAATGGTTCTATGAGGAAAATTAATTTTTACCACATATAATCTTTATCCTTGGTTATTTTGTTCAGGGTTCATTGAAATATAGAACAGTGCATTTTCTGTGATTAAAAGTTGCCTTCATGTGAATAATCAGCTTGCTGGAGAAAGCAGCACTGAATAACTTTTAAAACCTTACAGTTTTGTAATACTGCTGAGTTAGTTTATAAAGATACATTGTAAATAACTGTGAGATGTGGATTTCAACAGTTAGCTATCCATTAAATGTTGCTGTAGTAATCACATTTTGCAATAAATTGTCCTGTATGGAAATGTTTGGGGGTGGTGGGGTGGTAGACAATTCAAACTTTTATCATGTGGTATTTCACTTCTACTATTAAAACTGTTTTGTGACATGTAGTAAACTTGGCTGTAGGTAGAAATTGATCTTTTACCAATTTTAGCACAACTATCATTTTAAAATGTACCTGTAATACAGTCTTTGTTTTTTTTCTCTCCTTTTACATTTTTGTTCAAAAGTCCTTTGTCAAACCGTATCCCAGTTTATACTGATCTTCACTTGTTTGATGGCGTTATCTGCCTGCCTTCCCCCTCGCCCCTGGGTCAGATAATGAGCATTGTTGCAAAAATAATCTGGCATCCTCAAGTCCTACTAATCTTATTTTGTGCTTAAGATGTAAGGAACCTTCTGACCAGTGTGTGTAAAGAACCAATGGTCTGATCCAAAATCCACTAGTCAGAGATTAGAACCCAAAGAGTGGAAATGTATTGTGTTTAGGGATGTAAAAAGAGTAGTTTACTACTCGCATTTCCCCCACCCCCTCTTGCAGCCTCTATATCAGAGGAAGCAAGTGGGAGGAAGGGGAGGGGGCAACCTTAAAGTCCCCCCCCCCCCCAGCACAGTCTCCATGGTGCGGGGGGAGACGAAGGCGCTGAGGCTCTGCCTTTTAAATGTAGTAAGAACTGCAGTGGTCTGGAATCAGCATGAGACGGGACTGCTTCAGTCCTGGCTTGCAGCAGGTCCCCGACATACCTCTGCTGTTTAAATGCTGTTTAAATGTAGTAAGAGTTGGCTGCTTGCGCACACACAGCTCCTACATTTAAGCCACAGCAGCTCCTTGTATCAAGTACATAATTAATAATGTATTTGCTACTTAACAACCCTAATTGTTGTTTCTAAAATACCAGAATAGTTCAACTTGGTCACATAGTATATTTCAGAAAGTTGCAGCCAGAATGATTCATGCATCTTTGAATAGGAAAGAATTTTCAATATATTAAAGCTTTACACTTTATTTTGTTATACATTTCATGAAAATGCTAATTCTTTAGAGTTAAAATGACTGGAAAAATTAGTTGAGGTAAAGGCAAGGAGAAATGTATTAAGATGAAGTGTCTTTTTTTTTTAATAGAAATAATTGTATATATGGGATGGTTTTGCATGTGACAGGAGGTATAAGGAAGAAGATTCCTGCACAGGGAAGGTTTTCCAGAGAGGTACTAAAGCCTAGAAGAATGATGGCTGTACACTAGACATAAGCAGATGAGGGACTGAAGCAATCTCCGCTCATGCCGGGTTCCCCACTGTGCCCCCGCCTTATCGACTAATAAAGTCGATTAGCTGATTAATTCAGGTGCCACTCCAGCCTCACACCTACTTAGAGGATTGTGCGTGTGCACGCGCACACGTTCACACCCCCGCCCCCCCCCACATATAGGCCTGCCTTATCAGTGCAGGAGCCTTAACAATTCTGGGAGAGATTGTGGATAACTCACTGTTCATGTTAGCTTTGGTTAAGTGGCTGTTATATGTGAGCTCACCTGGCTACTAGAGGAAGGAGGCAGACTTGTTTTCTCCCTCTGTTTTGGTTTAGCCTTCCTGTCTTGGAGACAGATAAGAAGACTTTTTGTGGTTCCTTCTTGCCTCCCTCCTTTTTCTTGATTTCTCCTCCCCCCCCCCCCCCAACACACAGGGCTATACCTTTTTTACTTTTGTATATAAGTCACAGTTACAAGGTTATTAAATTCTTCCTCCTCCGGAGAAGCAATATTTAAACAGAAAAGCTTGTGGTTCATACTGCTACTGCTGGAGCTCTGCTTGACAAGACAAATGTAGTAACTTCTCTTCCTCTCCCACCCCTCAAAGTCTTAATTTGCACAGCAGAAAACAGGACAAAGATTTGAATATTGTGGCATTTCATACAGAAGGAGTCTTGTCACAGACATGGAACTGACATTGGAAAGAATGGTTTGTTAAATAGAAGCAGAACTACAACTGGGTCACCCCAATTGGACTAAGCAGGGTTGTCCTAGAGCAGGGTTACTCAACTTTGGAACTCTGGGGACCATAATCAGGACTTGACAAACCGCAGCGAAATCCACTCGCTAGCCCCACACTGCACATGCGCCAGACTCTCATTGTGCATGCGTGTGCTGCTGGTGAACCGGGCGACCAGCTGGAATCTACTTGCCGTGGGTGAGTAGATAAACTGATTTGTCGAGCCCTGACCATAATGATACTCGCAGCATTTGCCAAGGACCTCAGCTTAAGCATTGTTGCATGTACTTGCAAAAATATATGCAAATAACTTCTTTCACACTGACCGACATGAATATAAAGATTAAGGCAAGACTCCGCAACGTGCAGGCCCCATTTAAGTCAGTTCTGCTGATATTAATAAAATGCAGTATTTACTTGATTTCTACCCATATGACAGCACTTGTAATCAGCAATGACAGTCCAGGAATTTAACTACTAAACCATATATCATCAGAAGACCATTATATTGACTACGTTTTGTTTTGGCTCCCACCCGTGGGCCTTGTGTTGAGCCACGGCTGCAATACTTCATCGTGGGCTCCAAACTAATGGGCTATGGGCCGGCCTCATGTGGCCCTCAGGCCACATGTTGAGTAGCCCTGTTCTAGAGTCATGTGGTGAGCGCTGCATTGGGGTTAAAGAGTTAAGGGGAAAAAATTCAGTTTTATGTTGGAATTTTTACGGTGATTAAATTTAAAAACCTGCTGAAGTGATTGAAGATCGAGAAGACTATTTTCCAAGAACTTCTCTTAGGAGAAAAAAAAAAGGTAGTCTGGAGAGAGGGAAACAGTTAAGTGCTGGGTGAATCTTTTTGGAAGGCAAGGCGCTGGAAAGAACGTTGGGTAAAGTACTAGATTAGATCTCTGTTCTGAGTAGAACTGGTTCATATGAAAAGTTTAAGGTTGTTACACAGCTCAAAAAAGCCACTTGTCTGCTCTAGGTGCTTAAGGTTGAATAGTTGAAGTAGACACAGGGTTTTGAACAGAGCACATTACCTTGATGCAAACACTAACTAAATAGAAAGCAAGTAGAGGTTCTTCCAGATATATAGCTGATTGCAACTGCATGCCTTGAACTTAATCAGAGTGAATTGTAAGTCAAAGATTTTTGCACCTAAGCTTCCAGTTTGCTATTTTAAACAGCCCAGTTCTGCAGTGAGAATGATGTGTGTTCATTTCTTGCTTTTCAAGTGAAATGACATATCTACAGTAGGCAGTCTTACAGGGAGGTAAGTAATCATCCACTGAGAGAAACCCTGGTTAGGAAACCGAAAAAACTGGAGATTTAGGTCACTCTCATCGGGATATGGAAATATAACTTGCCATTTGTGGACTTTTGTCTTTCTACAAACTCTTTGTGTGGGTTGCTTTTGGGGAATGCCAATGTCATCCTCTTGTAATACATTTAATAGTGGTGATGGATTCAACACTTTCCTCCTTATACAGTAGACTTCCGATAATCCGGAACCTGTGGGACCTAGGTGGTGCCGGATTATCAGATATGCCGGACTATCAGGAGGTACTATAAGCTGGTTATATATACTGTATACATTATATACTGTATATAAAGTGTTCTTAACCCTTTTTATTGTACATACTGTATACAGTATACTGTAATGTTTTAGTTTTTTAAGCCTTTTTTACCCTTTTTGCTCAGTTCAGCTGCTGCCACTGTTACCTTGTGACTCATTTTTTGCCGAAGCTCACTCACTAGGCTCTTGCCATTTTGATGCCGGACTATCAGGAGTGCCGGACTATTGGATGCCGGACTATTGTAGTTTTACAGTATTAAGAAAAAATGGGCAAGATTGATGATTAGGAACATGGGTTTTTAGAATCTTAATGGTGAAGCCTTCTGTGAATGTATGGCCATTTAAGATGTTGACTTTATAGTTATGGTAGCTAATTTGGTTGCCTCTTTATTTGTTGCCAAGGCTTTTTTCATTTAAGGGGAAATCTGCAGGAGGGTTTTTTCCATTTAATTTCATTATCCTCCACTTCTAGTTAACTTTGTCTTAAGGTTTTTCTTAATCATCAATTGCAAAAACTTCTCAAGCTTTGGAAAAGCTGAGTGCCTAAACAATAGGCATGACATACGTAATGTATTTTGATTTTTACTATAATAAATAGTTCTATAGCTTTCAACACAATTTGAAGGCTATTGAATATCTCCCCAATGAACATCAATGCATTATACAGAGAAGCCATTGGTGGGATCAGAATGTTTCCTGAGCTTTGCAGTGGCGTGCATTGTCATTGAGTTAGAGTAATCTTAGCTCAAGACTGCATATATTTATTTTTAAACCATAGTCAGTTGCAGTTAGTGAGGATGTGAATGTTCCGAAGGCACTTGTTGTTAGACTTAGATTTCATCTGTGTTATTTTTAAGATGGTGTGTGAAAACCAAATTGATCTCTCTTTGGATAGAGTGAGAAATCTGAAGATTTAATCATGTATAAAATGCCTTACCTAAGATAATGTACTTAAAGTACTTAATCTTCATCATCGCCTTTTCAAAAAAAAAATGCTTCTATTATCCGACTGGTACTTTCCTTGCACTACCTATTTTGGCAAATCTAAAGTCCTCGATTTAGACTTCGTCAGAGTTAACCTGAATATCTCAAATTTTATCAAATTAGTAACCGCTTAAAATGGTCTCAATTATTCATACCTGTATGTTTGCTAAATGTAATCAAACTAATGAAAAAATCAAATGAGAGTATCTAGGAATAATTTGTATCTCGCAAAACTTCTCAGCATGGTCTCATTAGATGTTTATTGCTATTACACTGACTTTGGTTATATTTTTCTAATGCAAGTCTAAGATTTAGATTATTTAAATAAACGTAATACAATTCACATCATATAAAACATTCCTCAGATTTAAAAAGGTTGGGGAAAAATAAAAAGATAATGGATGAAGTAAAATATCAGTGATAGTAACTGAGCACTTTTAATATTATGCTGTCACTGTTCTCCAGAGAAATAGAAATTGACAGTTATACTTAAACACATTTTATACATCACTCAAGGAAGGGATGAACATCTTACATAAATTACTTACAGGATTTTTTTGTACTGTGTATCTTACTCAGGTTATCCTTTACAGAATGCTTCTGTAGTTTGTGTAATTTTTAAGACTGCTCTAAAGGGCTAAGCTTCTCATATGACAAGGAGCAGTATTGTATAGATACATAAATTGATTAGTGTCATGGACAGACATTTATTTCTCAGTTAAGATTAAGGTAGCTTTGCACTAAATGTTCACTAGTTCTTTCCTCTCTTCTTATGTTTTTAAAACCGAAGCTTAGGTCTGGATTTCTACTTAAGATAGAAGTCTCTGGAAAGTTTGAGGCAGCATAGATGTGAATTCTTAATGAGGTTTTAACTCCTGATAAATTTCTTGTTTGTAATATTGTGGTAGCCAGAAAGACCTGAAGAGAAGCTCTGTGGAGCTTGAAAACTTGTTTGTTTCACCAACAACAGTTAATCCAATAAAAGATAAATCTCCCACTTTTATCTTGTATCTCCAGTGGCTCAAACTAGAAGTTCTAAGCTTCTGTTGTTGGTCTCAGTGAAGATTTTTGGCTTTAATTATATTCAGAGAGAACATTTTAGTTATATGCTTGCTTTAATAGGCTTAGGGAACATGAAAGCATGGCTGTAAAATGGGTGGGGAACCGAAGGCCTGGGAGCTGGATGCAGGGGCTCCCCTGGCATCCTGCTCCTACACTTTTCCTCTCACTTACACCCCACATCCCAAGCCAGCTTCCCAGCAGCCATCTCCTTTCCACACACCAAACCACTCATTTTTGGCCTTACTCCGAGCCTAGGGGGACCCACAAAATCTACTAACCTGAGTCCCCACGCTCCCCTTAAACATCAGACCCTAGGGGTGTGTCTTTTGCCTCTTCTCCTCAAATTTGGTCTGCAGCCCCAACACAAATTAGGTTCTCCACCTCTGCTATAAAACAACCAACCCTGGGACCAAATCTAGTCTCTGATGCATTTGTGGCCTGCATGGCATGCCCAGATTCAGCTGATTCTATGCTGCTTTTTATTTAAAACAGAAAACTCCTAGCCATTTCCCTAGTGTAGATAACCTTCCAACTGAAAATCAATGCAGTGTCTTGAGTCTGTATTGAGCCTGAAACAATGACACAGAAATGAACTGTGCTCCCCAGTAATCTATCTGGGGTGCTGATTGTGCAGCCTGATGATAACACTTCAGTGTAGATTAACTACTTAGTAGATGAAAGGAGGAAGATGGTGGGAGTGAAGCTCCTTAGGATGAGAAATGCTGAGGAAGAGACAGAAGGACACACGGACAACGATGAGGGAGAGAGACAAATAGGAAAAATTACAGTATGTTTTTCCTTTGCCAGTCACCAAATTGAGGAAGCAATGAACAAACGGTAAACAGAAGCTTGAGCTACCATGTATAAAGACCATAGTTCTTTGTGCAGAACTATCATGCGACCGAAGCTAGCTCGGGTACGTCTGTACATTCTGCAATCGCATCTCCCAGCTGCAGTCTAGACAAAGCCTCTAAGACCTCTATATGGTCTGTCTTCATGAATCTAGTGAGAGACCGCTTTTGTCTAGAGGACCAAACAGACATGCCAGAAACCTATGAGTTTTATTCTGAACTGGTTTCCTAAGTAGTCATGGTATTTTCAGATCTGCTATAAGGGGTTAATAAATCATAACATTTACATAGCACCTATCATCAAATGATCTTAGTACTTTGTATGTTTTAATTTTCTTACTGCTAGTTTCTATTAAAAAAAAAAAAAGTCAGTCATTGGAATCTGAGTTGAAAAATTGATTTATTTGCAGGAATTAGTATTTTATTTTTTACAGAGTTTGGATCTCTAGGGTTGGGGACACAGGAAACTAGTTAGTGGGGAAAGTATAAAACACGTTTATAGACAAAGTAAACGCTGAAAAAATGTTGTTCAGCTATAGGCAGAGCTGGTAGCAGTTAGATAACCTAAATAATATAACACTTTCCATTGCAAGCCCCTGTTTTCAGTTGCTTGCAACTTTGCCTAACTTTAAGCCTTTCAACTGAAATGTTCTATGGTTGGCCACTGCTCAGACTGAATATTTTAGAAATCTCAGCAAATATGACAACTATGTCTGAGAATAAGGCTAGAGGGAAAATATGTATTTTGACAACTTTTAAAAATGTTCTTTGAAGAAACTTACTATTGTTTTTAAAGTACGATTTGTAATTGCTTAGGGATGTGCTCATTGGGTGAGAAGTGTGTTTTACTGTAATAAAAATCCAAAGAAATTTGGCCAATTTGTAGGCCTCTGAAAATCACCATTAACAAATTCTTATTAGAGGTTTGCTACAGCTTTGAACCTTCCCATTGCACTTCTAGTATATTCCCCAATCTTAGGGAGGGTGAGCAAAGCAGCCACCCCTTTGGTGTAAAGGAAGGAGTGTAGGTTGGAAGCCAGGAGCAGGCAGTTTCAATTTCAGTTCTTCCACTTGTATGGTATCTATATATTTTTCCATATGAGGCAGCGAGGGAGAGAGTGGGCAGGACCTCAGAGCCAGCATGCACGGAGAGCCAAAAGCCATTTGTCTGCACATATTGTCTCTAGCCTGCTTCCCTCGCCCTCGGTGCTGCTCTTTCTCTATCAGCAGAAGCAACAAAGGGTGAGGGGGAGTGAGCGTACTGTAGTCGATAAGATTAACCGGTTAATTGTGTAGTGGACACATGACATCCCAATTCTTGCTCCTAATTTAGAGGGCTGACAAGATTAGCCCCATTTTACAGATGAGGTTGCAGAAGATCACATCAGAGCTGAAGATGGGTCTGTCACATTTGAGACAGCTCAAAGTCTTATCCACAGTCATGCTGCCTTTCAGAGTGGATATGCCAGATTTATTAGGTCCTGATGTCAGTAGTTACTAGATGATGTTGCTTTGAAGAGTAAGGAATAAAGCCTATAAATTCTTATTCTTGACACTTGATTATACTCTTAAATAATTGTAGAAGGGACTGGCATAATTTGTATCCTAGCCTTCGTTAGTGGCTGGTCCAGCTAGTTAAGTACCTGCTACTGGTTACTACTTCAGCTTAAGTGCTAGATGTTTCTGCTGTGGACCTAAAGTTCTTGATCTCACACCCTACTGATGACCCTAGTGAAGATCAATAGTGATTCCAGATAACATTTAATTTTTTTTGTCCAATATCAGTTAAAGTATTGGACAAATTATTACATTTTAGTGTAAATGCTTCGCTTACAGAGTTGTGTAGTGTAGACCAGGCCTCAAATCAGAACAAAATTCAAGCACTTTGGTCAACTTAATGATGTAGTAGGCAGGCCGTAAATTAATGTTAATATACAGCAAGTGCAGTAATTGAGTCGATTTCACATGTCCACACTATGCTGCTTGTGTGTTGATGGGGCACATCCTCTCCAGGACCGCTTCTGTTAATTTTAACTGTCAATGTGGGGCACTGTGGGATGGTTCCTTAAAGGCAGCAACAGTTGATGTAAGCAGTGTAGTGATTCTGCTGCACTGCATTGGCTTAAGTGCTACACCTCTTGCAGAAGTGGAGTTAAGGGTATTGTGGCCAAGTTACATTGTTCGGAGATGCGTTTTTGTGTAAATGCTTAGTAGTGTAGTTTAGGTCAGGTCTCAAAAATCAGGAAGTGCCAAAAGTAAGGTTACCCATTCCACTTCAATTCTACTCGTGTATATGGTTGGTAGAACTAAATGATCATCACCTTACTCAGTGTCCATTAAGTACCAATCTGATGGAGGGCTAAAAGAGTAAATGATCTTCTTTTGTGTTTGAGAGAAATCAGCACAACCTGGTTCTATTTCTGGTTCTGCTACTGATTTTACATGTAATGTTTGGCAAAAACTATCAATGTACATATTCAAAGTTTCATGGGCTACCTTAAATTTTGTTTCCTAACTTTTGAGTGCTTATCTTGAACCTAAATCTTCTTTACTATAGTAATCTTAAGGGTTGCTTGTAACAACAGTAGGTAAAACATTTTCAGACAGCGACTTTCATTTGATATTGCTCCATTTTAAACTAAGTCAAGTCTCTGGAAATGTGTATAATTCATTAAGGTGGTTTTTTGCACACCGTGACTCTATTTGCATGTTTCCTCATTAAATGCAACTTTGAATCCCCTTGCCTTTAGAGTTTTTTTAAACATTCTATAAAATTACAAATCCTTTTAACTGTATTGAAAAATAACCTATGACCTATATATATATTGTTTTTTGGCCTTGGAATAGATCAAATATGAGAATTAGTGTATCTATTTGGTAGTATCTAGACAAGATGTACTATCCATATTATAGTATATCAATGTCAGAATTTTGGTACAAACCCTTTTCCAAGGAGTTATAATGAAACTATAAAATCATAGAATACTAGGACTGGAAGGGACCTCGAGAGGTCATTGAGTCCAGTCCTCTGCCCTCATGGCAGGACCAAATATTGTCTAGACCATCCCTGGTAGACATTTATCTAACCTACGCTTAAATATCTCCAGAGATTCCACAACCTCCCTGGGCAATTTTATTCCAGTGTTTGACTACCCTGACAGGAACTTTTTCCTAATGTCCAACCTAAACCTCTCTTGCTGCAGTTTAAGCCCATTGCTTCTTGCTCTATACCCAGAGGCCAAGATGAACAAGTTTTCTCCCTCCTCCTTATGACATCCTTTTAGATATCTGAAAACTGCTGTCATGTCCCCTCCACAATCTTCTCTTTTCTAAACTAAACAAATCCAATTCCTTCAGTCTTCCCTCATAGGTCATGTTCTCTAGACCTTTAATCATTCTCATTGCTCTTCTCTGGACCATCTCCAATTTCTCCACATCTTTCTTGAAATGCGGTGCCCAGAACTGGACACAATACTCCAATTGAGGCCTAACCAGCGCAGAGTAGAGCGGAAGAATGACTTCTCGTGTCTTGCTCACAACACACCTGTTAATGCATCCCAGAATCATGTTTGCTTTCTTGGCAACAGCATCACACTGCTGACTAATATTCAACTTATGGTCCACTATAACATACTTCTCTGTGAAATTTGTACTCACACTAGGGTAGCTTATATACAGAATCCTTTAGATCCAGGAAATATATGGCAGAATTGTGCCAGTTCATATTATTCACATCTTCAGGGATAATTATTTCATTCCATGTCCTAATGTTACAAAGTGTGACATTTTTAGCTGCCATTTTTGAAGCACTGAGCTATGACTTGAAATGGAGCTTTGTGGAAATGAAGGTAAATTTGTGGAGTGATATCTTTATTTTAAATATTAGAAAAATACTGTAGTTTTAAAAACATACATACTAAATGCACCATATTATTTAGTGTTATATTTGTGACAAAGTAGAAGGCAGGAAATTCAAACATGATGTGCTCTCACTCATAAATTCATCCTGTTTTCTCCATCTGTTCTTACTGAACTTCCTTTTTGTCATTTTGTCACAACAGTTATTAAATTGTTTTTGTTGATACAATACTAAGGCATGTTTATTTTAAGTCCTATTTTTAAGGCAATTAGAACTTCGAGGGGAAAACCCTATACAATGGCATTTCTCATGCGTAGTAGCACAAAGGTGACCTATGTACATATATGCATCGTTTAAAAATATCCAGTCTGGGGAGGTTTATTAGCAATTTAACTTAGATAATATTTATTTTATTCTTTTAATGGCTTATTTTTAAAACTTCTCATAGTTTTACTCCTCATTGACAACAAATGTTTTCCACATCTAGGAGAAAATTGGTCCAGTGTGGCATTAATAACCTTATACTCTTACACCTCAGTGAAGTCTGATATTGTATACTAGAGCTACACACATTGAAATACAGTGTAAGCTGGTTAAAGTGGATCATCCTTTCTACCAGTGCCCACTAATACTCACGTTTAGAAACTATGCAATGGATGTGGCTTGTGTGTGTCACATACTATGCTCTCTTCCTTAGGCACATTTTGTGCCCTCTGTAGGATTTTCTATTTGCTAGGAGATGCGAAATATGAACGTACAATTCTATAAAAGTTCTGAAGTATGGACTAATGTATTTTGGTCGAGACTTTATACATAAAGTTAGGAAATTCAGTTGCAATTCCCACAGCAACTGTAAATTGGTTATGCCATAAACTTGTCTCAGTATATAATGGTATAAATAATATCAATATGTAACTGGATCAAGTTGTGGTTATCATGGGAGCCATAATTTGGATTTTCCCGACTGTATATGAAAAATTCAACTATAACATTGCATAATGTATATTTATACAATTGTTTAGAATTCAGGTCTCTTAAAAATGAGACCCGCTCCACCCCCTTGTCTTATGAATGTGTACAAAATGTTATAATACAAACCTGAATAAAAATCTCTAGCATTTGCGGTTATGATGGAACAAGTGAGATTATTCAATTGTTAGCTATGTGTGATGTATACATTTTTTCAGAAACTAGTAGTCAGAGAGAGAGCTTGATTTCAGAAAGTTAACATTTTTACTTTATAAAAAGCAGCAACTACATACTACATTTTTTATGAGACATGATTGACAGTATTAGCTAGATAAATCTAGTTATCTCAAAAGTACTTCAAAGAAGATAAGTAACATGACTATCTAAATTATGGCATGGTATATTCTAATAAATGCAACTGAGTAGCGTGTTGGGTGTAAAATCTGAAGCAAAGCAATCACTTCTGAAAAAGGTTACAATTAAGGTGTAAGGATGTAACCGTGTGAACAGGTAATTGGTTACCTAAATGGTTACATGTGGCTCCCAGGGAGTAGGCTGCTGCCTCTATATCAGAGGAAGCAGTATGGGGCAGCAGCCAGCTCCCTGGGAGCGAGGTGACAGGCAGGAACTGGCATGCATAGGGAGCTGGTTTAAAAGCCAGATCCTGGTGCACACCAGCTCCTGGGGAACTGACTGTTGCTTCTGATACAGAGGCAGCAGCCAGTGTGCTCTGTGAGCCAACTTAAAAGCTGGCTTCTGGGAAGCTGGCTGCTGCCTTGTGCTGCGGGTGTGTGTAACCGTTTCAGCAGTTACATGATTAGCCAATTACCTGCATTTTAACATCCGTAATTACACATTTTACAGTGTATTTGGGAGATATTGTAATGCAAGCACAACCATACATTTTGATGAGCTACATGTTAGCAATGGGGGAAGTGATTGGTGTGTAAAGATTGTGAAGTACCCTGTAACCCCTTGGAATGAGGTGCTAGATAATTGAGATGATTGATTTATTTATAATGTGAAATTTTCCAAACTGAATGCTTTGAAGGTCTGTGACTATGGTTTCTTTTAACCTGGCTAACAATTGAGTAAACTCAGAAAGGAAACCATTTATTCCCTTTGTCAGAATATAGATTGCATAATTTTGTATCTATTTTGTACTTTTATCAATTAGGTGATACAGTCCTACTCTGATAAATTTAACTGTCCATGATTTCTACTTTGGTTTGTAACTAACATGCTAAATACAGTCATGTTTGCAATAAGGATGTTAAAATGAAGTTAACTGGCTAGTCGATGGAATTTCCATCAACTAGTCAATAGGCACCTCAGCATTCCTCCTTTGAAATGTACAAGAGTCCTTGCTTGGACTCCTGTACATTTCAAAGGAGGAATGCGGAGCTCTGCATACAGCCCGGGGCCAGCGGGAAGTCCTGCCCATGGATGCCTGCTTTGAAATGCATAAGAGTCCCCAGTGGGGGTTCTTATGCATTTAAGAGCCATGGAGCCCAGGGTTAGCAAGGGACTCCCCAGCTGACCCTGGGCTCAGCACAGCACTTCTCCGGAACCCACCCGGGATCAGCGGGGGGGGGGGGTCCCCCGCTGATCCTGGGCTCTGTGCGGCATTTCCCCAGAACCACAGGCTCCATGGCAGTTGCCCATTTGAAACACACTGTGGCACTGCCTCTTGGAATTACTCCTTCCCTCCCTCCCTCCACTTTGCTGCCTCTATCTCATAGAGGCAGTGGGGGAGGAGGGAGGATTGACTAGTCAAGAGACTATCCAATAGCTTATCAGATAGTCAGATAGTCTTTAACATCCCTAGTTTGCAATAATCAATTTTGTTCACCCCCCATATATTTAACTGAAACAAATTAATAGAATGCCGTTGTTTATTTTAAATATGGTCATGTGAAATTTCCATCATTGTCTAACTTGCTCTTAATAAATCATAGAACCATAGAGCTGGAAGAGACCTGAGAAGGTCGAGTCCAGCCCCCTGCTCTAGGCAGGACCAATCCCAACTAAATCAACCCAGCCAGGGCTTTGTCAAGCTGAGACTTAAACACCTCTAGGGATGGAGACTGCACTACTTCCCTAGGTAACCCATTCCCGTGCTTCACCACCCTCCTAGTGAAATAGTTTTTCCTAATATCCAACCTGGACCTCTCCCACCACAACTTGAGACCATTGCTCCTTGTTCTGCCATCTGTCACTACTGAGAACAGCTTTTCTCCATCCTCTTTGGAAGCTCCCTTCAGGAAGTTGAAGGCTGCTATCAAATCCCCCCTCACTCTTCGCTTCTGCAGACTGAACAGACCCAACTCCCTCAGCCTCTCCTCATAAGTCATATGCTCCAGCCCCCTAATCATTTTGTTTGCCCTCTGCTGGACCCTCTCCAATGCGTCCACATCCTTTTTGTAGTGGGGAGCCCAGAACTGGACACACGACTCCAGATGTGGCCTCACCAGAGCCAAATAAAGGGGAATAATGACATCTCTGGATCTGCTAGCAATGCTCCTCTTAATGCAACCTAATATGCCATTAGCCTTCTTGGCTACAAGGGCACACTGTTGACTCATACCCAGCTTCTCATCCACTGTAACCCCCAGGTCCTTTTCTGCAGAACTACTACTTAAGTGGTTGGTTCCCAGCTTGTTGGTCCTCTTCATAGAATCTAATCAGATTGGTGAGGCACGACTTGCCCTTTGTGAATCCATGCTGACTATTCCTAATCACTTCCCTCTCTTCCAAGTGCCTCAAAATGGATTCCTTAAGGATCCCTTCCATGATTTTTTCCAGGAACTGAGGTAAGACTGACCGGCCTATAGTTCCCTGGATTGTCCTTCTTCTCTTTTTTGAAGATGGGCACTACATTTACCTTTTTCCAATCATCCGGGATTTCTCCAAACCTCCTCGACTTTTCAAAGATAATGGCCAAAGGCTCCTCAATGACATTTGCCAACTCCCTCAGTATCCTCGGATGCATTAAGTCCAGACCCATGGATTTGTGTATGTTGAGCTTTTCTAAATAGTTCCTAACCTGTTCTTTATCCACCAAGGGCTGTCCATCTTCATCCCCTCTTGTGTCACTTAGCGCATTAGTCCGGGAGCTCACCTTGTCCACGAATACAGAGGCAAAGAAAGCATTGAGTACTTCAGCTTTCCCTACATCATCTGTCACTAGGTCACCTCCTTCATCCAGAAGGGGCTGTACACCCTCGCTGATCACCTTCTTCTTGTTAACATGCCTGTAGAAACCTTTCTTGTTATCCTTCACATCAATTCCATTTACACTTTTGCCCTCCTGATAACCCCCCCCCTCTCCCTCCCCCCCGGCATTCTCGAGCTATACATATAAACCCCTCCCTGGTCATTTGTCCAAGTTTCCACTTTTTGTAAGCTGCTTTTTTGTGCTTAAGTTCACCAAGAATTTCCCCTGTAAGCCAATCCGGTCTCCTATCATGTTTGCCTATCTTGCTACGTGTCAGGATAGTTTCTTTCTGTGCCTTCAATAAGGCTTCTTTAAAATACTGCCAGTTGTCCTGGACTCCTTTCCCCTTCATGTTAGCATCCCAGGGGATTCTGCCTATCAGGTCTCTTAGGGTATGTCTACACTACCCTCCTAGTTCGAACTAGGGGGGGTAATGTAGTCATACGGAGTTGCAAATGAAGCCCGGGATTTGAATTTCCCGGGCTTCATTTGCATAAAGCCGGCCGGCGCCATTTTTAAATGCCGGCTAGGTCAGACCCCATGCTGCGCGGCTACACGCGGCACGGACTAGCTAGTTCGGATTAGGCTCCCTATCCGAACTAGCTGTACGCCTCGTGGAAATTCAAATCCCGGGTTTCATTTGCAACTCCGTATGACTACATTACCCCCCCTAGTTCGAACTAGGAGGGTAGTGTAGACATACCCTTAGGGAGTCAATCTGCTTTTTTGAAGTCCAAGGTGTGTATTTTACTACTCCTTCTCCCCCCCCCCCCCCTTGGTCAGGATCCTGAAATCTACCATCTCATGATCACTGCTTCCCAGGTTGTCACCGACCTCTCCTTCCCCTATTAGTTCCTCCCTGTTTGTGAGCAGAAGGTCACGCTGCGCACGGCCCCTGGTCGGATCCTTCAGCACTTGTGCTAAGAAGTTATCCCCAACATTCTCCAAAACTTCCTGGATTGCCTGTGTACTGCTGTATTGGTTTCCCAACAGATGTCAGGGTGATTAAAGTCTCCCACGAGAACCAGGGCCTGCGATCAAGGAAGCTTCTCTCAGTTGTCCAAAGAAAGCCTTGTCTACCTCATCCATCTGATTCGGGGGCCTGTAGCAGACACCAACCACAGAATCACTGCTGTTGTTTGCTCCTTTAAACTTAACCCATAGACTCTCAACAGGTTTTTTTCCCTCTTTATACTGGAGTTCAGAGCAGTCATAGTTCTCTCTTACATAGTGCAACTCCTCCTCCTTTTCTCCCCTGCTGTTCTTCCTGAACAGTCCTATACCCTTCCATGACAGTGCTCCAGTCATGCAAATCATGCCACCAAGTCTCTTTTTTCCCAGTTAAATCATATTTCTTGGACTGGGCCAGGGCCTCCAGTTCTTCCTGTTTGTTGCCCAGGCTTCTCGCATTAATGTACAAACACCTCAGAGAACCAGTTGATCGCCCTATCTTCTCCATTCGAATCAGGGGTCCTCCTTTCTTGCTCGTTCCTCTCTGCATTTCTTCCCGGAATCTGACTTTCCCACTCCCACTCAGGGTTTTAGTCACCGTCCCCCGAGGAACCTACGTTAATGCCCTCCTCACTAGGTTTGCAAGCCTGCCCGCGAAGATGCTCCTTCCTCTCTTGGTTAGGTGGATCCCATCTCTTCCTAACAATCCTTGTGCCCGGAACAAAGTCCCATGGTCAAAGAAACCAAAGCCCTCTCTGCGACACCACCTGCGCAGCCATGCATTTACGTCCTCAATTCGACAATCCCTGCCCAGGCCTTTCCCTTCAATAGGGAGGATGGACGGGAACACCATTTGTGCTCCGAGTTCTTGGATCCTTCTTCCCAGCACTACATAATCCGCAGTAACCCGCTCAAGGTCATTCTTGGCTGTATCGTTAGTTCCCACGTGGAGAAGCTGGAAGGGGTAGCGATCCTGAAGGTTTGGTCAATTTGGTAAGCCTCTCAGTCACATCCTGAATGCGAGCTCCCGGTAAGCAGCACACCTCTGGAGATTCCAGGTCTGGACAGCAGATGGATGGCTCACTCCCTCTTAGGAGGGAATCCCTGACCACCACCACCCGTTGTTTTCTTTTGGGGGTGGTGGCCGTGGAACCCCCATCCCTAGGACTACACATCCCATGCTTTCCAGTAGATGGTGTTCCCTTCCGGTTTCTTCCTTGTGAGGTCCCTTCCAAAGCATTCAGCACTGCAGCGCCTGTGGAGAGAGCCTGAAAGCGATTACTTACCTCTATAGCATTGGGGGATTCCCATGCTGTCCTTTTTCCCCTTCTAGAAGTTACATACTACCAGTTCTCTTCCTGGTCCCGTACTGCCCTCTCTGGCTCTTCCGCCTGCTGTGCTTGAAGGATCAAACGCTGCCTTCTATTGAGGAAGTCTTCATCGTCTCTGAGCGTAGAGTCAACACTTGGGCCTCCAGTCCTCTAATTTTTTCTTCCAAAATGGTGACCAGCTTGCACTTAATGCAGATGAAATCTGTTTTCTTCTGGGACGAAGACAAACATGGCACACTCCGTGCAGGTAACAGACCTATCACCATCCATCACTGTTGTCCTGTTCGCAAGCCCCTTGGTCACTTGGCCACTGCCTTATAAAGACCTGGAGTGCCTGAAAGTCCCTCCCTCTACCAAGGCTCAGCCGATCAGCAGAGGCTTCTAGAATTCAAACTTTAATTAGAAGACAACGGTTTCCACCTGCCAATCACAGCACACTCCATGAAGGGATGGGGAGAGCAAAGGGGAAGTGTGTGTGTGGGGGGGGGGGGGAAGCCTCACTCACAAACACAGGGGAGAAAACAAACACAAACAAAACAAAAAAACCCACACATCAACGCTCTCGCGCTCTCTCTCTCTCTCTCTCACGCGCTCAGCACAAAGCAAGAAAGCCCCAAACACAACACACACTTCCCTTAAGGGTCCTGTATCTGCTTCTCCTTTACGTGGCGAACTCCCTCTCTAAACTCCCTGTTAGCACTCACCTGTTCTGGGATGATTTGTATAGAACTGGGAGGTGTAAGCAAATCATGCAAGAAGTATGGGAATAAGCAGGAAGAACTCATAATGCTAGGAAATAAACACAGCTACGATATCAGAGAGACTTGGTGGGATAATGTGTATGGCAGGAATATTGGCACAGAAGAGTACAGCTTACTCAGGAAGGACAGGCAGGGAAAAAGAGGAAATGTTGCTTTATGGTGTAAAAAGGTACACACTTGGACTGAGGTTCAGATGGAAATACGACACCAGACTCGTAGAGTCTGTAGGTAAGGATAAAAGGGGTGTAAAACAAGGGTATAATGTCATGTAGGGCCTACTGTAGGTCACCAAACAGAAAGAAGAGGTGGATTAGTCTTTGTGTTAGCTTAAAAAAAAATCAGCCAAAGCACAGAACTTAGTGGTGATGGGGGACTTCATCCAGAAATCTGTTAGGAAATTAATCTGTGCCCTGCTGTGTTATCCAGTAACACAGGGTTCTTGGAGTGTACTGGAGACAGTTTTTTTTTTTATTTCAGAAGATGTAGAAAGCTACTGCAGAGGGAGGGAGACTATTCTAGATTTGTCTTTCAACAAATAGGGAGGAACTGGTTGAAAATTTGAAAGTAGGGTGAAAGTGATCATTAAGTAAGAGTTCATGATTCTAAGGTAGTGTTTCCCAACCTATGGTCCACGGACCGCTGGTGGTCCACAATGGTACTATACGGGATGCACGGCAAGTTTAAAATAGAAATTAAAATAAATGTACAGAGCCTCTTGCAGCCAGCACAGCCTTCAGCCTGCATTGCTTCCTGTGGCTCAGGAAGCAGTGTGGGCTGAGGGATGTACAGGCTGCAGGCACAGCTATATTGTTTAGGGGCGGTCCATAACATTGTAATAGATTGAAAGGGGATCTGTATGCTAGAAGAGGTTGGGAGCAACAGTAGGAGGAAAAATAGCAAAATAAAGACAATGGATTTTAAACTCAGGGAATTGGCAGGTAAGATCTAGGGAAGCAAGTCTAAGGGTGAAGATCAATTAAAGTCAGTTGGCAGTTTTTCAAAGAGAGTAAGGGCACAAGAACAAACTATTCCACTGCATAGGAAAGATAGAAATATGTCGAGACTACCATAGCTTAACCAGAAGATCTTGAATGATCTAAAAATCAGATGTGCTGTAGAAAATGGAAACTGGGTCAAATTTCAAATGATGAATATATACAACACAAGTACATAGGGGCAAAATTAGGCTGAGGCAAAAAACAAGCTCAAGCCAGTCAGGTGTAAAAGGTAACAACATTATGCAAATATATTAGAAGCAACGGGAAGACAAAGGACAAACTATGCCTGTTACTCAGTGAAGAAGGAGTAACAGAAAATATGGAGATGGCAGAAGTGGTTAATGACTACTTTGTTTTGGCTTTCATTGTTCTGCATGCAGTCTCCACTAAAATTAATATCGTGAATTCCTGTGAAAACGGGGTAGGCCCAGAAGCTAAAATGGGGAGAAAAAACAAGTTTGACAAATTAGATGTTTTCACATCTCTTATTAAATGTGTCCTAGAATACTCAAGGACTGGGTGAGGACATGTGTGAGCGAGAGATTCCAAAAGACTGGAAAAGGGCAAACATAGTGCCCATCTATAAGGAAAACACAGGAAATTTGACCAGTCAGCTTGACTTCTGTTTCAGGAAAGATAATACAGCAAATGATTAAGGTATCCATTTGCAAACTTCTAGAAGATAAAGTGATAAGTAAATAGAATGTCAATAACAAATCAGATCAAATCAACCTGATAGCTTTCTTTGATGGGATAACACATCTTGTGGGTAAGGAGGAAAGCTGTAGATGCAGTATATCTAGACTTTAGTAAATATTTTGGTACAGTCTCACGTGACCTTTTCAGTAACAAACACACTAGGGAAATGCAGCCTAGATGGAGCTATTGTAAGGTGGGTGTTTAACTAGTTGGGTAGCCATTCCTAAAGAGTAGTTATAAATGGTTCAGTCATGAAGGAAGGGTGTAATGAATGGGGTTTTTCAGATGAGTTTTTGAGCCGATTCTGTTCAATATTTTTAAGGATTTATATGGCATAGAGAGTACGCTTATAAAGTTCACAAACAATGCCAAGCTGGGACGTGCTTTGTAGGATACGATTATCATTCAAAATGATCTGAACAAACTGGAGAAATGGCCTGATATAAATGGGATAAAAGTCAATATGGACATGCAAAGTACTCCACTTAAAAGAACACATACAAAATAGGAAATGACTGCCTAGGAAGTAGTAATGAGGAAAGGGATCTAGGGCTTAGTCAAACTACAAGCTAAATATGAGTCAACATTGTGATACTGTTGCAAAAAAGAAGCAAACATCATTCTGGGAGGCATTAACAGGAGTGCTGGAAGCAATACAAGAGAAGTAATTCTTCTGCTCTGCTCTGCTCTGCTGATTAGCCTCAACTGGGCGGTGTCTACACTGGCAAGGTATTCCAGAAAATCAGCTGCTTTTCCGGAAAAACTTGCCAGCTGTCTACACTGGCTGCTTGAATTTCCGGAAGAGCACTGATGATCTAATGTAAAATCATCAGTGCTTTTCCAGAAAAACTATGCTGCTCCCGTTCGGGCAAAAGTCTTTTTCCGGAAAACTGTTTCGGAAAAGGGCCAGTGTAGACAGCACAGTACTGTTTTCCACAAAAAAGCCCCGATCGCGAAAATGACGATCGGGGCTTTTTTGCAGAAAAGCGCATCTAGATTGGCCACGGACGCTTTTCTGGAAAAAGTGCTTTTGCGGGAAAGCGTCCTGCCAATCTAGACACGCTTTTCCGGAAATGCTTTTAATGGAAAACTTTTCCGTTAAAAGCATTTCCGGAAAACCATGACAGTGTAGACGTAGCCCTAGAGTATTGTGTATTCTGGATACCATGTTTCAGGAAAGAGGTGGAGAAATTTGAAAAGGTCCAGAGAAGAGCAACACAAATGATTAAGGGTCTACAAAACATTGTTTGAGGGAAGATTGAAAAAATTGGGTTTGTTTAGTCTGGAAAAATAACACTGAGAAGGAACATAGCAGTTTTCAGGTACCTAAAAGGGTGTTACAAGGAGGGGTGTGTGTAGAAATAGTTCTCCTTGATTTCTGATGATATGACAAGAAGCAATGGGCTTTAAATTGCAGCAAGGGAGGTTTAGGTTGGACATTAGGAAAAACTTCCTAACTGCCAGGGTGGGTAAGCACTGGAATACATTATTTATGGAGATTGTGGAATCTCCTTCATTGGAGATTTTTAAGAGGTTGGACAAACAGCTGTCAGGGATGGTCTAGTTCAGTGGTCCCCAACGTTGCGTGGCTGCCGCGCGCCCGGGGGTGGGGCCACACAAGAGCCGTGCGCCCGGGGGTGGGACAACACAGGAGTCACGCGCCCGGGGGCGGGGCCGGCAACGCACCCCGGGCCGGCGCCGCGCGCCCGGGGCCGCCCACGAGCCACGCGCCCCAGGCCGGCACCGCACATGTGCCCTGGGGCCGGGACTGGGGCCGCCCACGCGCCCCGGGCCGGCCTTGCGCATGTGCCGCATGCCCAGGGGAGGGGCCGCCCATGCGTCCCGGGCCTGGAGCCAGCACCATGCATGTGCCGCGCGCCGGGGGCGGGGCCAACCCAGAAATCCCCCGGTGGGCGCCATGGCGCCTGCGGGCACCGCGTTGGGGACCACGGGTCTAGTTGGTGCTCAGTCCTGTCATGAGTGTAGGGAACTGGACTTGATGACCTTCAGGTCCTTTCCTATTGTACTATAACTTGCAATTGCTGTGGGTCAGAGGGAAGGGACCAGGAAGTACTGGGTCTTGATTTTTGACAGGAACTTAAAATTCCCATAGAGGAATAATGGGAAAGGACTTATTGTATGGAAATTGTTTTGTAGTAGCTTGTAATTTGTGTTTTAGGAGCAAAGATTTGTAGAACATCTTACTTTAAATCTATAAGCTGGTCAGGGAGAAGTTTCAAACCCTGAATATTTTATGTTTAAAGGTGATAGAACTAGAGTGATTAAAATGTGAACTCTAGTGAATCTAGTAGACAGTATTTAAAGATTCATGTAAAGTACTCAGCTCTCGAGGAATTGAGCAGAAAAGTTTGAAAAATATGCAAGTTGAAAATGAAAAACATCGGGACTTTTTTGTCCCAACAGCTGCAAAAATTGTCCTGTGATGGCACAATGCATGATTAATAATGAGGTATCATAGGCATTTTGGCTTTTTATGTGTGTCCAAGAGAGCAGAGGCTTTAAAAGCTAGCTGACTAAATTGGCATAATTGAATCTACAACTAGTTGTTAGCATCATTCAGTCTTCGTTAATGATTGGTAGCATTATTTTCTATATAGGAAAATGGCATCAAATTACATGAAGGGATTCCCGTCACAATATGTAAACAGATAAGGTGGGTGTTGTAATATTTCTCCACCCCACTGTATCTTAAAAGTTGGCATTGGCAACTTATTAAATAGAGAAATCATTTGGCTAGAAATATGAAAAAGCTTATCTACTGTTGCTTCAGCTGTCTTCAGATTTGAAAATGTGTACATAAAGAAGAAAATATGCGTACAGTTTTCTGTGTCTGTTCATTTTTTCTACAAATTTGGAAAATTTCACTTGTTTGGGGACAGGAAGTGTCTTCACTTTGGTCAGTACCCTGGAGAGGTGCACCTAGTCCCAAATAGGCAGGTTAAGTAATGCAAATAATCATCTGCAGAGATCTAAACTTTCAGCAGTTGAGAAGCTGAAACATCTGTGGATGAAGTTTTCTTACTTTTTGTAAAGTGTGGCTAGTATCAGAAATTGAGAGTTGTAGATTTGAATTAAAAAAAAATAAACCCTGACTTTATTTGCAGCTTCACTTGTAAGGTAGCGGGAGTGTTAAGATTTGTGCAGTTGCCCTGACATACAATCTTCCCTGAAAGAAAAGATTCCTACATTGATTGGTGCATGTATACCAATACTTGTGAGTGGGGGGGAGGGGGGAGTGTTATGAAATCGGAGGATGGGCAACCTTGGTAGGCTAACACCAGAACTAACTTTAAACCAGAACTTAAATCCTTTGAAGCTTAATTTTGAACTTTACTTCACATTTTCATTGATTAGATGCACATCTGTTCTTTCTGGCTTTGGTTGAAATTCTACAGGGAGCTCTACAGGGAGCACAACAGGGGCTTTCACTGATTTGGCAGGAAAAAAAAGCAAGATGCTGGGAATCTCCTGTGGAAATTATTTACGAAGTGTTCATTCTTAGAATGAATTTCCTGCTGCATTTCCACCCGCATTCAATTTAACTGCTGGTATGATGGAAATAGGCAAAAGTATTTGGGAGTAGTAGAATAATTACATTTGCTTCTTACCAAGATGCACTCATTCTAGGAATGAGACTTCAGCAGTGGCTGGGCATTAGTGGAGGAGAGTGTTTTAAACAAATGATCACCAGGTAGGCAACAGTTGGAGCTAAAGAAGCTCTTTGTGTAACTTTGATATAGCTGGGCAAAGTCGGGCACTTTCTCTGGAACAAGTTTATATTGTCTGCTGCTCTTGGTGTCCCTTCACTGAGATGTAAAATCCCAATTAATCAGTTAGGTTAACCTAATGTTTAACTGGCTAATGGTTAACTGATTAAGCAGATTCTCAGGCAGAGGACCACTCCACCCCTGCGGGAGCAGGCCCCAACTTGTGGGGCTGCCGGCCACAGCAGACTGCAGAGGGAAGGCTGCTTCTGGACACGGGTTAACAATTAACCAGTAAGATTCACCCAGTAAACCCGCTAACTGGTTACCTGTTCACATCCCTAACATTCTGCCTGATGGTCATATATCGGAAGATTACGTGATATTTACCCTCCCTGTGAAGGCCAGGGTGAAGAGCAATAGGTAATTACTGAGACTGAGTAACTTAGTCCAGATTCAAATGACCCTTTATTTAAAGTTATTTTCCACTGTCCACAACACTCTAGCTGACTGCATCTAATTTTTTCAAGGAGTCATAGATTGCAAGGCTAGAAAGGACCAGGGTAGTCAAATATTTTTTGTCACGGTCCAAATTTCTTGGTCAAGGTATAATTCAAGACACCAGAGAAGAAAATATGCCCCCTCCCTGAGAAATAAGTAAATAAAGACTTTAGGATCTATTCAAAAGTGGCAGCCTGGACTTGATTGGCAGTCTGCCTATTGACTACTTCTGATAGCTTGTATAACATAAGCAATAACTTCCCCAAAAGCATTCCTAGAGCAGGTCTTTTAGACAAACATCCAGTCTTGATTTAAAAATTGTCAGTGTTGGAGAATCCATCACAATCGGTGGTAAATTGTTCCAATGGTTAACTTTGGAGGGCTATTGCTGAGTGTGAGGAAGCAGCATGGTATTTCTTCATTGCCCCCCAGAGTAAAAATGACTAGGATACATATCAGCTTTATGCTTCAGTTGTGGGAGCAGAAGAATCACTACATACAAGCAGTGTTCCCTCTAATTTTTATCATCCAAGTGCAGAATAAATTTTATGTACACTGAGGCATATGAGGATGTGTACCATCCGGTAGAAACACAAGTTGCCAGTTGTGGGTGCTCTGTTAATCAGGTGGATGGCACTTTAGAATCTCTTCTGGGTGGCTGCTCAAGGGCTCAGCTTAAGGGAACACTACATATAAGTTCATTCTTAGGCTGCAAGTGTGTCTGTTAAAGTGGCTATTAAAATGCAACAAGTTGGGTAGAAAAAGTAGGGATTCTCGTAATCCTACTACAGGCAGTCCCCGGGTTACGTACAAGATAGGGACTGTAGGTTTGTTCTTAAGTTGAATCTGTATGTAAGTCGGAACTGGCGTCCAGATTCAGACACTGCTGAAACTGACCGCCAGTTCTGACTTACATCCAGAATCAACTTAAGAACCCCAGGCGTCCCCAAGTCAGCTGCTGCTGAAACTGATCAGCAGCTGATTCCAGGAAGCCCGGGGCAGAGCAACTCTGCCTGGGGCTTCCTGTAGTCAGCGCTGGTCAGTTTCAGCAGAAGCTGACTTGGGGACGCCTGGGGCAGAGCAGCTGGGGTGCTACTGGACCAACCCGGCAGCACCCCATCTGCTCTGCCCCAGACGTCCTGATTCAGCCGCTGCTGAAACTGACCAGCAGCGGCTGAATCAGGACCTGGGGCAGAGCAGCTGGGGTGCTGCCGGGTTGGTCCAGTAGTGCCCACGGGCGCTGCAGGACCAATCGGCAGCGCCCCAGCTGCTCTGCCCCAGAGTCCAAAACAAAAGCCTGGTCTGCTGGGGGGGGGGAGCACACTAGCTGCGTCCCCCCCCCCCAGCAGACCAGGGACACGGGGAGCAGAGCCGCAGCGGCAGCGGGGTGCCGCGCCTCTGAGGCTTTGCTCTGGCAAAGCCTCAGAGGCGAGGGACCCCGCCACGGCTGCGGCTTCAGTCTGGGTGCCTGTGGTCTGCTGGCCCCCAGCAGTCAAAGCGGCAGCAGCGGCGGTTCCCCGCGCCTCTGAGGCTTTGCTCTGGCAAAGCCTCAGAGGCGCGGGACCCCCCCGCGGCTGCGGCTTCAGTCCGGGTGCCTGTGGTCTGCTGGGGACCGTCCCCAGCAGACCACAGGCACCGGGTCTCAAGGGGCAGCAGCAGCGGTTCCCGCGCTTCTGAGGCTTTGCTCTGGCAAAGCCTCAGAAGCGCGGGAACCCGCCCGGTGCCCCTGGTCTGCTGGAGACGGTCTCCAGCAGACCAGGGGCACCGGAGCAGCTTACGAACGGGGCTTTCTCGCCCCGACTTCCGGGGCGAGAAAGCTCCGTTCGTAAGTGCGGATCCGACGTAAGTCGGGGACTACCTGTACTGTGTTTAAATCTTTGGGTAAAGTTTCCAAAACCTCAACCAGACAGCTTCTGAAATAACACAACTACAGAAAGTAGTATGAAAGGCTGTCATTCACCACTGAGCTGTGCCCTCTATACTTCTTGTTGCTGATCCTAGGCTCATTGCTGGTCCTAGGATGAGTCTTGAACGTGGGTGATTTGTGGCTTATGCAGCCTCTGCCTCGTAAGGTAATCTTCACACCCTGACTGGCAATGGCAGAAAACAAGGCTGATGCTTGATTTTTACAGTGAGCTTATTGCTGAAAATAGGTCCGCTCTAACTATACACTGTCTATTATGTCTTTTTAAAACTCTGTACAACTAGTATTAAATAAACAGCATCTCAAAATATGACAATAGCTGCTGATCTAAACCCTCTTTACTTAAAAATAACTCAGCATTTTTCACCTATGTCTTGCCCAGAAAAAACGTTATCTTCATTTATAAAATCCCTTGGTGTCTGGCCACTCATACCATAGGTTGTCATTCACCCCATGTGACTTCAGGACTCTGTCCTGTACTTAAATTGCATACACAATATATTGACAAAAACATGCACAATTGGTATTTGATTGTATTTAAGCATCGAAAAACCAAGTACTAGCGACTCCTTTATACTTGGGTTTCTAGCTAGCAATAAACATGTAAACAGACTTCTGCATTCCTTTTAATGTTTCTGTAAAATATTATGACGCTAATGAAGTCTGAGGCAACCATTAGCCCTTTTCCTTTTTCTCCCCAGCTGAGGGAATAGTAGTGCATAGGTGTGCTACTTGTAGGCTTTCCTTGCTGCTGGAGGTGATGAAGCAGTAGGTGATGCCTGGGACCGGTGTGGGATGCAAAGGCAAATAAGTGCCACCCTGCATACCCAGTCTGCTACGCCCTCCCCCCGGCCCCACACACTACCGTAGCCTCCTCCTTCACCCTCTGTTGCTCTTCCTTCTGCCAGATACTCTCACCCCACCCTGCTCCCACACCTTCCCTCCTGACCAGACAGAGTGTACACCCCCAGGCTGCTCCTCCATTCTCCCTTACTGCAGCTGCACCCTCCCCCTGGCCAGACACCCTACTCCTAGCCTCCTCCTGCACCATCCAGACCTCACATCCATACTCCCTCCTGCACCAGTGTTTCCTCTAAACTGCTGCAGCACAGCTTCACAGATGATTAATCTGCCCCGCCCAGTCAGAGGCTCAGGGCTCCATGCAGGGAGCTTAGAGGGAACACTGTCCTGTACCCCACTCCTGCTCCTATCCTGCACCCCCATCCCTCTTGCTGGCAACCCTGTTCCACACACTGAACCCCTCATTTTTGTCCCAAGCCCAGAGCCTAGAGGGGTCCACAAAATCCACTAACCCTGGAATCTCTGAAGAGTTAATCTGGTCTATGGGAAGTCTTGACCCATAGTCCTCCCTGTCCCTCACCCCATGGGGCTGGATGGAGCACCAGAAGAGTGAAATGTCAGTTGGGGGCCATCAGTGAGGATTGGGGATTTTTGGAGAAGTGGTGTGTGTGTGTGGGTGGGGGGGGGGGGGAAGTTTTGGAGGGGGAAGGGGGATTGGCTTCTCACTTGTGTGGGTCCCAACTGATTTTTCTGAGAGTCAGTGGCCCCTGACCCAGAAAAGGTTCCCAACCCCTGCTATAAATAAAGCATTGAAACCTTTTGTGTTGGACATAATATTTTACTTTATTTAATATGAAGTTTGATAAACTAACATGAGAACATTAAAACCTTAATCTATTTAATAATTTAAATTAATATTTCCTTTCTAACTGGTTAAATTAAACCATTCTCCCTAGCTGCAGCACTAGCAAAATAGCTCAGGCATAATTATGTAATTAACAGCGGGTTTCCATTAGCAACTGGTGGTCCATGGAAAGGTTTTCATTGAGCTAGGTGGTCTGTGGGCCAAAATGATTGAGAACCACTGTTCTAGCTGCAAAGAGATGGGTTAATTTATATTACAGCAGTGCCCTGGGCCTTGTACAACATGTTGTACAAACACTAAAGTACATGCAGTCCTGGATTCAAATAGCTTAGTATATAAGATAAACAAGCTTGGTATGAAAAGCAATAAACCTGAAACATCAACATGAACCAGAGTTAATGCAATGTATCTACTATATATTTGAGAGAATTTGTCTGTTCAAGAACTCCTCCTGAATGGTAAGGACCACCAAATTTGGTATGCAACTTCCTCTTATCAAAACTTACATTGCTTTAAGGGTTTGCTTGTGCCAGGAAAATGGGATATGCCTGGAATAGCATTGCTTCTCATGAAACCAAAACTAAAAGACACAATCACCAGGCAGGTGGAAGGGGCTCTTTTCTCTCTGGGACAGTCCCCACCCTGAGCCTCCCATCTCCCTCCGATGTCCTTTAGGGAGGATGGGAGCTGCTGGAGGTCCCCCCCACCTGATTTGTTCAAGGACATTGCTGGCTGTTCCCCCTTCATCAGGGAGCAAGTGGAAAGAGCAGAGTTTGCTGCATTCCCTGTTTCACTTGTTTTTTCAGAGTCTCTTTTAAGGATGTGAATGACTAGTCGACTATCCAATAAGCAAATGCTTATCGGATAGTCGACACGCTAGTTGACTAGTTGGTCTCCTCTTCTCCCCCTTCTATCAGAAAGAGGCAGCATGGGGAGGGGGAAGACATGAGGGTGTTTCAAAGTGGCAGCGCCCTGTGGAGCCCAGGGTCTGCCACTTTGAAATGCTGCATGCAGCGTTTCATAGCAGCACCACCACCACCATGTGGAGTCTGAGATCAGATGGGCTGCATGCGGCACGTGGCATTGAAACACCACAAGGAGCACTGGGCAGCAGGGGACTTCTTGAGTCCCCTCTGGCCCCTGCTCCCCACAGTGCTTTCACCTTTGAAGTGTAGTAAAAGCCCTGGGGCTGTTGCTGCACTTCAAAGATGGAGGTTCCCTTAACTAATCAAAATTTTACGTTCCTAGTCTTTTTAATACAAGGTTTAAATAGAAGACTTAAAATGTTCTTCAAGGCAATTTGCTTCTTCGTTGCTCTTGGATATGAATAGTATACATGATACACAGATTGTACCATGTCATACAGAACCTTGTAAATGGTAGCTTTGGATATTAATTTCTTAGAAAAAGCTCAAACATAGTTTTTCCATACACTTGTATTCACCTGGAGGAGGGTGATGACTGAGAAATTGAATTGTGTATAAGCAATCAGTATTGTCACTAACTCTGGCCATCACTAAAATATGTTAGATGTAATCTTTGCTAATGTCACTTGTTTTCTTTTCCTTGAAATGAAAAGTTGGAGACTCGCTCATTAGAGCCAGAAGGGACCATTGTGGTGATCTAAACTGGGCTCTCTCGTGATAGCCTACTCAACTGAAATTTTTAATAGGTATAGCTATAATGGATCAGACCAATGTTTTTTTTAATTGTCAATTTTGGTATAAACTTTCAAAGATTCTAAAGTTATTTCTCCTTTTGCCATAATTTGCTTTTATTTTAAAAAAATTGAAAGTGCCAAAAAAGTTCTAAAGGTAATAGACACGAGTCCCCCTTTTTATCAGTTAAAAAAATTAGCAATAAGTAACTTCGTGACATGTACATAAATGAAGTCCTATCATGGATTTATGACATCTTTTTCCCACTTGTTCCTGTGAGTCACAAAATAAGATCTAGCCAGCCTCTTTCAGAATTTGCCATATTCTTGTGCTCAGTCATATTGTCTGTTAAATGGGGATTTACATTTGCATATGTAGGTAGTATACTGTTTTGATGTAGTCTGTACTCATTTAGTGCCTGATCCACAGAAAGGAGCAGCTTTCTGCTGCCTGCTATTGTAGTTTATTAGTGTAGAACTCTTTGCTAATACATGGAAGATCATTCAGATCCAGGTGATTGAGGGAGTGTGTAGGAGATGCACATCATAATAGAATTGGTAGGGTATTTTAAAATTAAGTAGATTATGTAAATAATGTGTTTATTAGGATTGCAAATTAAGGCACTACGAAGTTAAATGTTGGTGAAGTCTTAATTGTTTCCTCATGCATGTGCATGCTATATAGTCTTTTATTACATGGTGACATGTCTTTTCAACAGGTCCTCAGCCTAATGTTTAGGATGAATGTTCAGGGAATGAGTCAGCTATTAAATAGTTATTCTCAATATTCAATAGGTAAGCCCCATATCTTTTCTTCACACCATCAAAACCTTACCACAAAAATGGAGTTGGCTCTACATTTTCAGACAGCCAGATACAGGAGGCCCTTGCTAAACAACGGCCCGATTTATGACCTCCTGCACTTTCGATCTTTTTCCATAAGTGCGGAAGGGGCCAAAATCCCCCGACTTATGTCCTCGGCCTACATATGTGGTGGCGCCTGTCGTAAATGGGGGCTTGAGTTACGACACCCCTGACTTGCAATGCTATCCCCGGAGCCAATCATGTTGCAAGTTGGGGGCACCCTGTACAGGACTTGGAACTTCCTCGCTCCTAGCCCTGTTCTTTCCTCCTAACAAGATTGACCAGCTGTCATTGACTTCAGTTGCCATGATAAGTACTCATATTGTGAAAACTAGTCTGAAGTTGGGCATGCAGAAATGGACATGGTCTTGAAAATTTGTTTGTACAAGTAATAATGGCGTAGCTGGGAATAGAACCCTGTTCTCCTTAGTGGTATTCAGCTGCCTAACTATATGTCCATCCTTTCTCAATGAAACCCCCTCATTCTCTCTACATCTTTGAATTTCCACAGCAATTGCAGGTATAGGTCCTACAGACAGCAATCTCATTTGCTACAAAACCCTGATTTTTTTTTTCAATGACCGTTATCCATCCTGTGCTCCTGACTGAGAAAAGTATATGATCATGTAAAGTAAAGGCTCTAACATACATATATGTGAAAGAGCTAAATTAAGATGGCATATCTTCATTCTGACACTTCCAGACTTCTGAGTGGTTGAATTTGCAAAGTTAAGATTCTTTTTAATAACTTTTTAAAATGTAAAATATGGCTACATTTTAAAAATATAGCATTAGTAAAATTA
Source organism: Pelodiscus sinensis (assembly GCF_052426305.1). NCBI lineage: Eukaryota > Metazoa > Chordata > Testudines > Trionychidae > Pelodiscus > Pelodiscus sinensis. The sequence goes on along the minus strand of NC_143053.1, from coordinate 63,587,093 downwards.
CGGCTACCTTCGCGACTTGAGCTTCACCTGTGTGTGTGTGTGTGTGTGTGTGTGTGTGAGGGGCGAAGGTTTTCAGTTCTGTAGTCACACATCTATTCTTTTGGACCCTTGGCTTATCCGTGTAGAAGCTGGGCAGAGCTCTGGGGGTGAGGCAGTTTTTTATATCTATTTTATTTTATTGGATTCAGTGTGTATTCTGTACTTAATAGTCTGCACACTATGCAAGACCCCATCCTGATGGAGGCAGGGGTTCTGTGGGAAAGCAATGGGATATTGGATGCTGTATTACAGTGTAGTATTTCTCAGCTGGTTGCCAAGGCACTCTGGTTTACCATTATGCCCATATAGGTGTACTGCTGAAACTTCTTAAACTGTATTTGAAAACCAAAAACTCCTTCTCTTGTATTTTAATTGGTGCCAAGCCAGATCAGTCTGTGCACTCTTGCTTTTGGAGACAAGGCCACTTTCAAACCCTTTAGCTTAGATCAAATTATGTATGCATCACCTTCTGTTAAATCCTGTGGGGTGGGGGAAGGGGACAAGAATGACTGTCTTCCTTACTGCACTGTCTTCCCAAGGGACACAACCACCAATCAGAACTGTCTCCCCTCCTGTGAGCAACAGGTTGGCTCCTCTGCCCCACCCCTCCTTCCTATACCTGCAAGGTTGGGGGAAGAGCCCATGGAGCTACCCTCAAGCCTGGAAGGGAAGTTGGGACCCTGCTTCAGCCCCCCAGCATTGGGAGGGGGAAAGAACTGCAGAAGAAACAGAGGTATGAGCTGGGAGCAGGGATGCCGGGACAATTTATATCCACAGAGGTGTTAAGTATCACTGAACCAAATTGTAAGCCCTGTATATAATGGAAACTACTTCAAGCCAGTGGTGCTGCAGCACCTCTATGCCCTTAATTCCAGCACTTGTGAGGAGGGCATCGGGGAGGGGGGGGCAGAACTGGTGTGGGGAGTTGAGTGGGGGCAGAATTGGTATGAGATTGGGGTCTGGGTGTTGCTTTCTCCACTGAGCATACTCTTTTTCAGGATTCTTGTATTTAATCTCAATATTTAGTTTTCTGATGAAAATGTTAGTTCATGATCTGTGTTTTGCACCACAATTAAGTCACCCTGGTTGTCTGGTTTTAACACCAGTAGCTTCATTCTGAATTAGCTAATGAATATTCATTCGTTTGGCAACAGGATGGTATGTCAAAATAATTAAAGATGTGCGGTGGCAGAGTAAAGATTGGGAACCATTGTTGCATCTTGGGAGATAAAGATACCTTTGCATTTTGGACTTAAGGTCTTCACTGCGTATCTTGTTTTTTTAACATGAGGAATTTCTTAGGTTGTTAAACATTGTGTACAACTGTGTGTTACAGTAGCAGAACGTTTGACTGTGTGCACATAGTCCAATAAAAGGCTTCTGAGGAATGAACTGAAGATCTTTCAGAGCTTTACTTTTTTTTTATGTGCATGCTTACATGAATATATATAAATAGGCAAGGTTCTTTTGGAGTGTCTGTTTAGTGGAAGCTTCCACTCTATATGTATGCAGTTCTAATTCAATGGTGGCAGATTGTTAGAACAAACACAATAATACCTGTGCTTTTTTCAGTTCTTAAGGCTGTCAAATGTCTCTTTTGGCATTGATTTATGACCTAGATTAGAACTTGTGTCCTACCTAAATGTAAATTGTCCACCACTTTCCTTAGGGAAAAACTAGAGCCAATAAAATTAAAACAAACACTTTTCCAATACTTAATGACTATTTGTCTACTAGCTTAGGTTACTGTAGCAAATTAGTAGTTTTACTGTATTATCCATCCTTGATTTTGGTCTGAGTATATGGAGACAGTTGTTACAATCTTTGACTTAAACTCTCATAAAATGCATGTTGTCTATTGGAAAAGTTATTCTTTAGTGGCTAAACTTTACACGTGTTCAGTAGAATTCTAATAGCATTTTGTACATGGAGTTTATTATGTCTTAGGGTTTGGACCAATAACAGTATTTGGCAAAATGTCTATGAATATTTTGTTGGTTTCAAGGTTTTGTTTTTATTTTAAAATACCTGTCAATTTAATCATAATTATGTTCTGTGAATAAACAAAGTTTTAGTGAAAGTGAAGGGCAATTATTATAGGTTGAAACTCTCCTAATGTCTGGTCCAGCAACATCCGTGGTCCAGCATGGATGTTGCAGGACCAGAGAGTCCCAGTGGAGGGCCAGTGGCAAGAATCTCTTTGGGGCCGGCAGGGTAGTGGGCTGCCCACAGCAAGCTGACTGTGGAGCTGTCCAATGCATGTCAACAGGTGTGCCCAGCAGGGTTGGGAGATGTGTGAGGCTGCCCAGCATGTCCTGGAACCTCAGCGTGGTACATGTGGCTGCCCTGCAGTCCCAGAGCCAGGACAGGGATGGCTGCCCTGTGTGTTGGTATGACAGGGAGGCCAGCAGGAGGTGAGGAGCTGGCTGGGAGGTCAGCGGGCTGGTGTGGGAGAAGGGCAGAAATGTCCTCCTTTGGTCCATCCAGCAAAACCCCTCATCCAGGACCAGTCAGGTCCCAAGGGTGCTGGACCAGGGAGGTCCAGTCTGTAATGGAGCTCCTCATGGATTGTCTCGGGACCAATTCTTAACATTTAACATTTCAGAGGAGGACCAGAATATCATACAAGACCTGGACAGCCTTGTAAATTGGAGTTGGGATGGGATGAAATGGGATGAAATTTAATAGTGCAATGTTCTAGTCATGCACTAAAGGATAATGGCAAAAATTCTTGTTGTAAGCTGTGGCTATATTAATTGGACCTGACAGGAGGAAGACCAGGGTGTATTGGTTGATCACTGGCAGATCAGTCATCTCGTGTGATGTGGCCACAAAAAAGGCTAACAGTCCTAAGGAGAGAGGTAAGAAACTAATCGACTGGTAGACTAGTCACTCCACCCTGCCCCCTTGTTGCTGCCTTAGATAAGAAAAAGCTTATTCAATAGTCACACAGTAGTCGACTAGTCACTATCACAGAGGCAGCAAGGAAGGGGGGGTAAGGAGAGGGGAGTGCTGGGGGGAGCTGGCTTAAAAGCTGGTTCCCCCCCCAGCTCATTGGGAGGGGGCAGGGGTGCAGCGGTGGTGGTTCAACTTTGAAATGTACAAGAGTTCTCAGTGGGGCTCTTGTACATTTCAAAGTGGAAACACCCACATGGAGCCTGGAGTCAGCAGGGGACTCCCTGCTGGCCCTGCCCCTCTCTCCCCCCTGGCATTTCAATCTTTGAAATGCACAAGAGTCCTCTTATACATTTCAAAGGCAGAATGCCACGCTAGTCCTTATTGATTATTCGAGTAGTGGATGGAATTCCCATTGACTGTTCAATTAGTTAATTGAAATTTAACCTCCTTAGTCCTGGGATGCATCAGGAGATGTATTTTCCCACACAGATTAGGAAATGTTAATGTCATTATACAAGGCATTGGTGAGATCTCATCTGGAATACTGTGTGTAGTTTTGGTCTCCTAAGTTTTAGAAAGATTAATTCAAATAGGAACAGGTGCAAAGAAGGGCTATTAGGATGATCTGAGGAGTGGAAAAACTACCCTGTGATAGGAGACCTAAGGGGCTTGGCTTGTTTAGCTTAACCAAAAGAAGGCTGAGGGGAGATATGACTGGTATCTATAAATACATCCGAGAGCAATACATACTAGGGAGGGAGAGGAGTTATTTAAGCTAAATGCCAATATGGACACAAGAACAAGTGATTTAAACTGGCCACCAACAAGTTTAGACTTGAAATGAAATGAAGGTTTCTAACCATCAGAGGAGTTATGTCCTGGAACAGCCTTTGAAGGGGAGCAAGAGAGCCATAAAACAGATCTGGCTTCAGGACTGAATTTCATAAGTTTACAGAGGTGATGGTGTGATGAGACTATGTACAATGACACGTAGCTGATCTGCAGCTACTGGTAGCAAATATCCCCAACAGCTGGTGATGGGTCACTACATAGGGGAGGGCTCTGAGTTACTACAGAAAATGTTTGGGTATCTGGCTCTTGGGTCTTGCAGAAATGCTTAGGGTCCACCTGACCACCATGTGGGGTGGGGGAAGATAATTTTCCTACAGATAAGGTTAGCAAAGAGTGAGTGTGTGTGTGTGTGTGTGTGTGTGTGTGCCTTCCTCTGCCACATGGGTAAGGGTCACTTACAGGTTTAAACTAGAGTAAATGGTTTGTTTTCTGTGAATTGAAGTCTTTAAATCATGATTTGAGGAGTTCAGTAACTCAAGCAGAAGATATGGATTACATTAGTGGTGGGTGGATAGGTTCTGTTGCCTCCAGAGTGTGGGTCGTCAGACTAGATCATGATGTTTCCTTATGGCCCTCATCTGAGTGAAGCAAGTTGGAGTTTTTCTTGCTCTGGCACAGACAATAGGGATGTTAGAATGCGTGTAATTAAGTACATAAGAACATGAGACTGGCCAAACTGGGTTAGACCAAAGGTCCATCAGGACCAGCATCCTGTCTGCCGACAGTAGCCAACACCAGGTACCTCAGAGGAAGTGAACCAAACAAGTAATGATCAGGTGATCTCTCTCCTGCCATCCATCTCCACCCTCTGACAAACAAAGGCTACGGACACCATTCCTTACCCATCCTGTGTAATAGCCATTAATGCACTTAACGTCCATGAATTTCAGTGGTTACACACAGGTGGTAGTCCATTCCCCCGGGGCTGATGCTTATGAAGGGCTGGCTTTTAAGCTGTCTCCCTGTGCATACTGGCTCCTGCCTGCCACCCTGTGCTGCTGCTGCCCCTCTATCAATGTAGGGTGGCTCCTGGGAGCTTGCGTGCTAGTAGCTGGTATGCACCAGCTTAAAAGCCTGCTCCCTGAGCATACTGTGAGCCTGGGTGTAACTATAAACATTAACCAATGAGCCCAGGCTCATCAGTTACACTTTCACATTTGTAATAGACATGGCATAATCTTGCACAAGGCAATCTAAATGTGTGCCTCAAGTTTTCTGTGTAAAATTAAGTTAATGCTCGCCCATTTTTTGTGAAATACTTTGAGATTTCCAAACCAAGAATGTGCTGTACAAATGCTTATAAAATTAATGTGTTGGCCTGTTAATTTTGCTTGTTTTGACATTAGCAATTTATGAAATGACATTTAGAAAATACCTTGTTGCAGAATGGCATGGGTTTTGTCTATAGTCATGGAACCCAAACTAAGTATTTTGTGACTTGGAAGGAGTGAGAAGACAAATATAGTATAGATATTTATTTTCTTACTCCCATTGTGCTGAAATATTGAAGCACGCTTGGTTATACAATATCACAAATGTTTACAGTTACAGTAAATGGGATGACTTATGTCATGGGTTAAGCATCTGCAACAGTTTGGTATGAACATGACATCTGAGTCACATTGATAAATCTGAAACTATTCTGGCTATGTGAAAGTTACAGGTGATGAAAATAAGCAGACTGAAACCACTTAATATTTTCAGCTGAAATATTGAAAGCTTATTTCCATTATATTGCAGTACTTGACAATACTAATCCCTTAAGTAGTGATTTATGTATTTATAGTCAGGACGTCACTCCTTCCAAACAGTTGCAAATCTTAGTATTTCTAAATTGATAAAATCAACAAATTTAATGTGTATTTGCTGTACAATGTAGAAAGTGGTGACTGCCTCCAGCTTGAGTTAGAGTATAGGATGGATGCAAGCACTTTCTTTGAAATGCTTATGTGCATAGTGTGGCATTTTAAAACATGCTTTTGCTAAGTTATCCGGCAAATAGCCTTTGGGCTGATCTTTGCATTCAGTAAGTTACTAAGTGGATGATACCAAAAAATTTACAATGGAGTCTACTGCACTTTTGCGTTGAATGAGCTGTGGTCTATTCAGACGTAGCTTTGCACCCTTGTGACTAATAATGAGGGTAGAATGTAATTAGAATGTGTTCCTGTCTTTATTGAGAACTAAAGAAACCACAGCTCAGAGGTTAATTCAAGTAATAATTAATATTGGCTTCTGTCAGTACAGGGTGATGATATCTTTTCTTATTTTGACTGTAAATGTGAATAGGAGCAAGGTAGATAAGGACTTCAGTGCTGATTATGTTCAGTTATCCTACAGAATATCAAACTGAAGTTGGATAAAATATAATTTTAAGGGTCGGGGGCACATTTTTATAATATAGGAAGCCACAATTAAAATTGTCCAAATACTATCACATCTGGGTATGAAGAGAGATTCAATAGTAGCTTATTTGCTGGAATTCAGAGCTGAACTCTGAGTGATATTGGACTCTGACCAGTAATTTTTTTTGTTAGTGACTGAGCGATAATACAGCATTGGGAATGGATCCCCTGCTGGACTTTAAAAATCCCTCATCTTCTACCGTAGTGTAGGTATCTTGTAACTGAGTTAGTGTAATTGAAAACAACAGAACAGAGACTACTGGACAGCCAGCATTGTTGAAAAGGAAAATAGAGACTCTACTGAAGGTCAGTGCTCTCAGACTGTGTGGCACTGTCACTGTTGGGAAGCCAATGCTTCAGAAGGTCTTAGAGCTATTCATGGTGCTAGCTGGTACTGAAAAAAGTTGTTCCGCAATTTCAATCCAATTTTTAAAAAAATTTAGGGCTGCCAAATGATTATTTAAAAAAAAGGGTGGTATTACAAAATATTTAAATACTGGATTTTTTGTCTTCTATATTTTCAAATATATATTGATTTTCAATTACAACACAATACAAAGTGTGTAGTGTTCAATTTATATTTTTGTTTACAAATATTTGCACTGTAAAAAACATAGTATTTTAATTCACTTCATACAAGTATTATGGTGCAGTCTCTATTGTGAGTCAACCTTACAAATGTAGAATTATGTACAAAAAATAACTACAGGCAGTCCCCGACTTACGCGGATCCGACATATGTCGGATCCGCAGTTACGAATGGGGCTGCCCCAGAGTACACGGACTGTGGGACCTCGCGGTCCTGCCGCCCGTGTACTCTGGGGCTTTGCTCTGCGTCTCACTGGTCTGCAGACCAGGAAGACGCAGAGCAAAGCCGCGGAGGGGCTCGGGCAGCGGCTTTGCAAAGCTGCGGGGGGGGGGGGGGGAGCTCGGGCAGCGGGGCACCCCAGGCGCGCCTGGACTGCTCCGCTGCCGGCTTCCCCGAGGCTTTGCAAAGCGGCGGGGGGGGGGGGAGGGGGGAGGGCTAGGGCAGTGGGGCACCCCAGGCACGCCTGGACTGCTCCGCCGCCGGCTTTCCCGCGGCTTTGCAAAGATGCGGGGGGGCTCAGGCAGCGAGGCAGCCCAAGCCGCCTGGGCTGCTCCGCTGCCGGCTTCCCCGAGGCTTTGCAAAGCCGCGGGGGAAGCCGGCAGCGGGACAGCCCAAACGCCCCGCGACTGTCCCGTTGCCGGTGTCCTCAGAGGCTTTGCTCCCCGTCTCCCTGGTCTGCTGGTCTCCAGCAGACCAGGGAGACGGAGAGCAAAGCCGCGGAGGACCCAGGCGGCGTGACCGCGGTGTGTCTCGGTCCGCCGCCCGTGTCTTCCTGGTCTGCTGGGGTTGGGGGGGGGCGCAGCTAGTATGCCCCCCCCCCCCTTCCCAGCAGGCTAGGCTTTTCTCCGGACGCCTGTGACAGAGCAGCTGAGGTGCTGCCAGTTGGTCCCGCAGCGCCGCTCTGGGCGCTACTGGTCCAACCCAGCAGCACCCCAGCTGCTCTGCCCCAGGCGTCCTGATTTAGCTGCTGCTGAAACTGACCAGTGCTGACTACAGGAAGCCCGAGGCAGAGTTGCTCTGCCCCGGGCTTCCTGGAATCAGCTGCTGATCAGTTTCAGCAGCAGCTGACTTGGGGACGCTTGGGGTTCTTAAGTTGATTCTGTATGTAAGTCAGAACTGGCGGTCAGTTTCAGCAGTGGCTGAATCTGGACGCCAGTTCCGACTTACATACAGATTCAACTTAACAAACCTACAGTCCCTATCTTGTACGTAACCCGGGGACTGCCTGTATAGTCATAAATAAAATGGTAAAACTTTTGAGCCTACAAGTCTACCCCATCCTAATTCTTGTTCAGCCAGTCTCTCTAACGAGTTTGTTTACAATTTGCACAAGATAATGCTTCCATCTTATTGTTTACAATGTCCCTTGAAAAGAGAACAGGCATTCACATGGCACTGTTGTAGCCTGCACCATAAGATATTTACCTGCATTACAGAGTTGTATATCCGTTCATGCTTTTTGATGTGTAATGGAAAGGTCCTGTACTCTGCTGACTAGATTACACCTAAGCCAAAGCAAGATTCCCACGATGGTGGCAGCCTTCTGTGACCCTCAATTATTATGGAGCTAAGGGGGAAGTTATCTGTCAGGGTATGTCTACACTACAGCGCTAATTCGAACTAACTTAGTTCGAATTAGTTTGAATTAGCTTAGCTCGAATTAACTAACGCATCCAGACTAAAAAACTCGTTCGAATTAGCGTTTTGCTAATTCGAACTAGCTTGTCCACACAGAGTGGACCCTGAACCGGGGTAAAGGTTGGCCGGAAGCAGTGCTGGCAGGGTATCAGATGAGGACTTAGAGCATGGAGCTGCTGTCTCAGGCTAGCCGAGGGCTGTGCTTAAAGGGACCCGAACCCCACCCCGGACAGACAGTTCTCAGGGGTGCCCCGCTTGCAAAGCAGTCCAGGCTTGGATTGCCCGGAGTACCCACACTGGGCACATCACAGCACTCGGCCATCAGACCGGCTGCACTTGCCGCAGGCTGCCATCTGGGGAGAGGGGGCAATTGGGGGGGCTGCAGGAGAGGTTCCACCCCCAGAAGCCAGTAGAGCCACCCCAGTCCTCCCCATTGGGAGCTCGTACCCCATTCCTCCCTCACCTCCTTCCGCTTACCCCTCCCTAGCCCCCCTTCCTGATGTACAAAATAAAGGACAATTGTGTTAAAAAATAGAATCTCTCTTTATTGAACAAAACTGGGGGAGACTGGGAAAAGGAGGTGGGAGGGGGAAGAGAGGGTGGGAGAGGGGAGGGCAACTACAATGATGAGGGGTTTGGAACAGGTCCCATATGAAGAGAGGCTAAAGAGACTGGGACTTTTCAGCTTAGAAAAGAGGAGACTGAGGGGGGATAGGATAGAGGTCTATAAAAGCATGAGTGGAGTGGAGAGGGTGCATACAGAAAAGTTCTTCATTAGTTCCCATAATAGGACTAGAGGACACCAAAGGAAAGGAATGGGTAGCAGGCTTCAAACTAGTAACAAAGTTGTTCTTCACAAAGCAGAGAGTCAACCTGTGGAACTCCTTGCTGCAGGAGGCTGTGAAGGCTAGAACTAGAACAGAGTTTAAAGGGAAGTGAGATTAAGTCATGGAGGTTGGGTCCATGGAGTGGTATTAGCCAGGGGGTAGGAGTGGTGTTCCTGCCCAAAGTTTGTGGCAGGCTGGAGAGGGATGGCATGAGACAAATGGCTTGGTCGCTGTCTTCGGTCCATCCCCTCCAGAGTCCCTAGGGTTGGCTGCTGTCGGCAGACAGGCTACTGGGCTAGATGGACCTTTGGTCTGACCCAGGACGGCCATTGTAAGCTCAGGGTCGGGGGTCTCAATTGACCACCTTGATTTTTCATGCCAACCTGCTCCTGGGTGGCCAGGCTGGCAGCTCTCCTGCCCTAGACGGCCACTTTCCTGTGCCTAGTGCGGAGGTTGTGGACGAGGTCCATGATGTCCGTACTAGACCAGGCGGGTGTCCGCCTCTTGTGGTCCCGGGCAAGCTCCCGGGAGCCGCCAGCCTGGTCCCGGGAAGAGGGGGAGGGCTGGGGGGCATCGAGTGGCTGGCTCGAGCCGTGCCAGGTGCAGGGTCTGCTGGCTGGGTGCTGGCAGGCTTGCACCTGACACAGGCACCGTAGCCAGTCCGTGCCCCTTTAAGGGATCCGGGGCCGGGAGGGAGGCGGTAGAGTTTCCCTGGTGTTGGCCAGAGTGGCCACCAGGGAAAGCTGGAGAGGGCTAGCCTCCCACTAGTTCGAATTAAGGGGCTACACACCCCTTAATTCGAACTAGTAAGTTCGAACTAGGCTTAGTCCTCGTAGAATGAGGTTTACCTAGTTCGAATTAAACGCTCCGCTAGTTCGAATTAAGTTCGAACTAGCGGAGCGCTTGTGTAGCGCCTATCAAAGTTAATTCGAGCTAACGAACGTTAGTTCGAATTAACTTTGTAGTGTAGACATACCCTCAGGGAGAGGGGCTGAGGCAGAGCACCTAGCCACAAATTATGAGCAACTACACACCTGGGCAATAAGGAGAGCTCAGCGAGGGACAACAGCAATCAGAGATGCATTGAAAGAAGGCTTTATGAATGGCCAGTTTTGAGTCATGTCTGTTTCTCCTAACAATGTGCCCCAGCTTTGTGGGCTTGCCCCTTCATCCTGTTATCTTTCCCTCCCCTCAAAACAAGCAATAAAGAGACGATTGTTTCAGACATCATACATTTTTATTTAGGTAACACGAATGGAAAAGAAAAGGACCTCAGGGCAGTAATGGGGTAGGGAGGAATTGGTGGTGCGGGAAGGAAAGCCTTTTGCTCTGGAATGCAGCATGGGGGTGAGTGGGGATCGAGGCTGCCATTGACCTCACCTCCTTTCTCCCCCAAAACACATTGTAAGGCCCCTGGGAGAGGAGTCTATGGACCCTGGTGATGAGGGAATGTTGCTCTGCAAGGGAGGGGGTTCTGTAGGAGCACATACTGGAAAACCACCATGTGGTCCATCACATCCATTATGGACAACATCAGTCTCTCCTGGTATCTCAGTTCCTGGTCCCTGCACATTCTCCTGTTCTCATGTTCAACATGCATCTCCTCTTGGATCATGCACCTCCATTCTCTTTAGGGGTGTGAATAAGTAGTCAACAAACCAGTAAGCTACTGGCACCACCGCAGACAGAGGCTGCTTTGTGGCAGCCTCCCTGGCCTCCTTACCGCCCCAGCAGCTTCTGTCCATGGGGAGCTTGGACACCCCCCCCCCCCCACACACACACAGGGGCTGCTGCCACTCTGCGCTGCTGGAGTGTCTTGGGAAAAATCCATGGTCTGGCTTGGGAGGGTAGTTGCACCCTCCTCCCCCCAGATCGCATGCAGTTGATTGTAAAAGCATCATGTTTGCAGCAATGCTCCAGACTGTCCATTTGCCTCCTATGCCTTCTGGTAGGACCGCCTCGTCCTTTATTTTAACAAAGCACTGCTGGGCATCCCTTGCATATCTTTTCTCCAGTGTGCCCTTTGCAATCTTGCCATAAATGTCTGTGTGTGGTGTGTGGTTTTTTCGCTGACTCGTAGCTCTGTAAAAATGGATTCTTCTCTCTGCACACCAGTGAAGTCCAGAATCTTCTGCATGCTCCATGCTGGTGCATATCTGCAAACCTGGGCACTGGAGCCCATGGAACTCCTGGAACTTGAACTCATGCCTAGGTGTGCTAGTTCCACTGCCCACTCAGGAAATTAAATTCAAATTTTCCCAGGGCTTTTCCTGTTCACCCGGAGAGCAGAAGAGGTCACAAGTCCTGTCTAGTGAGCTCTCAGCAGATCACTGTGGGATGCCTCTCAAAGGCCAAGAATGTCAAATTTGGTTAACTCCTGGTTAAAAGGAATGCCAAAATCTACTTTAAGGGCCCTTATAGTCAATGACATTGACTTGCTAGGTTGGTTTTCTAATCAAGGAATCCACATTAAGGCAGTTATATTCAACCTGAACTCATAGTGTAGACCAGGGCTAAATTCCAAATATCATGGAAGGTGGTACCCTTCTTCTCCCTCCTTAGGCAGCCAGAACCCATGGGATTCAAGGTTCTTAAATCTGGGCCATAATTTTAAGCTGCACTTGACTCTGCAGGGAGGCATGAAGGATTAGTCCAGATGGGTTCCTTCTGGAAGATATATGGAAGCCTTAAAATGCTGAGGAAGCTATTTCCAAAGTTCTAATAGGTAAAGAATGTATTAGTTTCACAGGAGGCTGTGCCAGCTTCAGGACCTTTAAGAAGGCCAGATGAATGGGCATATCAGAAGCTTAATTTCTTCTTCGGGTGATTGCTCATGTCCATTCAAACGGTTCCCGGAGCATTTTCCCCCAATGGTACCTGTTGGGCCAGCAGATCGCCCCCTGGAGTGGCGCCGCTATAACAGAGCATAAATATCCGTCAGTCCTCCCCCTCCTCAGTTCCTTCTTACCGCCCGTGATGATGTTGGAGCTGTTACCTTGTGCTGATCCCAGCGTCTTTTCATCGCCTGTTGGCAGTTCTCTGTTTGCATAGAAGTAGTTAAGTAGTTAATTAGTTAAGTGCATTAGTTAGCTCTCCCTGAACCCCTCTTCTCCCCCCCCCCCCTCGGAGGACGGAGATGCCAGGCCTGCACACGGTTGTGTGTGGAGTGCACTAAACCCATGCCCAAGGGAGACCCCCATGAACAGTGTCTTAAGTGTTTGGGGGAAGTTCACCTGGTGGTCGCCTGCAAGAACTGCAAGGGGTTCAAGTCGTGAACCAAGAGGGAGAGAGATTCCTGTTTTAAGTTGCTCCTGATGGGGTCGACGCTGCAGCCTGCATCCTCCAGAGAAGCTTCTGTGTGCAGCATACCGGCTTCGGTGCGGGAGCCACAGTCAGACCTTCCCCGCACCGAAGTACGGAAGAAGCTGGCACCAGTCCCAGTCCCCGGCACTGAAACGGGCGAAGGACTCCAGGGGGAGATCACCCGAGCGCAGAGCCCACTGGGATGGTCACCGGCAGAGCTGCACTCTGGTGCTGGATTCACCTATTTGGCCTCCAAAGGGGACTCCGAAGAAGAGGCTGGCCACTTGCAGGGCTGGGAGCTCCAGGCCCACCCTGACTTGGTGCCCTTCCATGCCTGAGGTCTTCAAGCCAGCTCAGGACTTGATAGAGCTCACGGTCTCACCTCCTTCCCTCCCCCTCGGAGGGGTCTTTGACTTCAGCTCCGGAGGCCCTGCGGGTACCTGTGGTCTCCCAGGCCTCTGAGTCCTGGACGGCACTAGTAGAGTCGAGGGACCGTCTGTCGCTGCCGGCGGCAGTGGTACGAGGGCAGACTGCCGGTACAGGTGTAGGTAGTACCGCTGGTTCCGTCTCCTGCCCAGCTGATCCCGGAAGCTCCACTGCTGGCACCCGGCAGCCATAGGAGCTCCGGTGCCATGGTCATCGTCGCAGGTACCGGCCTTGTTGGCTCCGCAGGTGTCATCTGTGCCGGCGCCACAAACCCTTCCGATGCTGCAAGCACCGCCGGCACTGGTTCTACTGGCACCTCAGGCACCAGCTTTGCTGGCACCGCAAGCAGTGTGTGGCCCGGTGCCACAGCCTCCACGCCCGCAGCTCCGTATCGGTACGGGGAAGCCGGAGTTGAGGGTGTGATACCGCCCTGTGGCAGTTCAGGGCATCTGAACTGTCATCAGAGTCCAAAGCAGAGTTGCTGCGTTCTGTGGGCTCTTTGTGGTTATCGTCCCATTCCTGGCACCAGGCGACACCGCAAGGATTTGAACAGACGTGGCCGCCACAGGTCCAGCAATCCTGGCCTTTTTGGACACCCTGGGCCTATCACCAGTGGCAGGGGTCATTTCTGCCTTGGGGGTCTGTCAGTGGCTTGCGGCGGAGGTCCATGCCCTTGGCCTCCCTGTCCAAAGCCCCACCCTCATCTAAAGGGGCTAGCCCCAGGGGACCCGACGGCAGGGACCCAGTAGCAGCCTGGAGGGCCGCAACAACCAGCCCCTGTTCAGGGTGTGATGGAGCAGCCAGCCCTGAGTCGCTAGTCAACATCTTCATCTTCCCTGGACGGGGCCCTGGCTGACCTGGCCCCAGCTATGCTGGCCATGGACAGTAGATCCCACCAGGAACTGCTGCGCCGGCTTGCTCGGTCGTGCATGAGGCTACTGGGCCATATGGCAGCCTGCACCTACATTGTCAGACATGCCAGACCTGAAGCTCAGGCTGCTGCAGACATGGTTGGTGGGTTTGTTCAACCAGGCCGGAGATGGTTGGAACTGCCTCGCTCCATTGGTGGACATTAGAGAGCAAGGTGTGTTCAGGAGTCCCCTACCGTGCAAGACTGCTGTCGGCCAAACTTATCACGGACGCCTCCGATGAAGGTTGCGGGGCGCACCTGCAGAACCGCAGGACACGGGTTGTGGACCCCCCAAGAGAGGGGGTTGCATATAACTGTCTGGGAACTGATGATGGTCAGGAGGGCCTGCGAAGTCTTCCTGACCATGCTCTCGGGGAAACTGGTATCAGTGCTGCTGGACAATACCGCAGCTGTTTACTACCTAAACAAGCAGGGGGGAGCCCGATCATCCCTACTGTCAGGAGGCGGCTCTCCTGTGGGAATTGTGCATAGCCCACCGCATCCAGTTACAGGTGGCATACTTGCGAATACTTTAGCAGACTCAATGAGCAGGTCCTTCAGAGTCCGCGAATGGTGCCTGAAGAGGAAGGTGATGGCGCACCTCTTCTGGATGTGGGGTCGTCCCCTAGTGGACCTTTTCGCTACCAAGGGGGAACAGGAAATGTCTCCATTACTTCTCCCTCCTGGGTCTGGGAGCAGGCTCAAGAGGGGACGTCCTGACTTGAGTGTGGCCTCAAGGCTTGCTTTATGTGTTCCCCCATTCCTGCTGGTTCCCAAGGTGCTTATCAGGATCAGGCTGTTCAGATCTCGGGTAATCCTGATAGCCCCGGATTGGTCCAGACGGTTTTGATATCCCATCCTATGGGAAATGATGGTGGCCTACCCTTGTTGCCTGCTGCTGACCCTGGACCTAGTTACCCAGGACAGGGGTGGGGGCATCCTGTACCACCTGGATGTACAGTCCCTCCACCTGATGGTGTGGCTTATCCATGGCTAATGTCCCCTGAGAGGGCTTGTTCTAGGGGGGGTTCAGGAGATTCTTCTAGGCAGCTGGAAGCTGATCACCAGGCAGTCGTATGCCACCAAATGGAAGCGTTTCTCGGCCTGGGCTCAGAGTAGGGGTGTTTGCCCTTCCCGGGCTCCTTTTCCGGTGGTTTTGGATTACTTACTTGGGCTGCGACAAGTGGGCCTGTCTACTCCGTCAGTTCGGGTGCATCTGGCATCCCTAATGGCGTTTCATGAGGGATCGGGGGGCAGGTCTCTGTGGTCTGACCCCCTGGTGAAGAGGTTCCTGAAGGGCCTGGATAAGCTGTTTCCCCATGTGAGGGCCCCGGTGCCACAGTGGGACCTTAACCTGGTGCTAAATAAGCTCTTGGGTCCCCCCCTTCTAGCCCCTGGCGTCCTGCTCTCTTAGGTTCCTGTCGCTCAAGGTGGCTTTTATAGTCGCCATTATGTCAGCATGTCGGGTTTCTGAATTGCATGCTCTGACGGTGGAGCCCCCGTACTTAGTGTTCTCAGCAGACAGGGTTCGTCTGCATCCCCACCCTGTGTTCCTCCCCAAGGTGGTGTCAACCTTTCATATGTCGCAAGACACATACTTCCCAGCTTTCTTTCCCAAGCCCCAGAGCTCCCCTAAGGAGCGGGCTTTGCACTCCCTTGACGCAAAAAGGGCACTGGCATTTTGTATAGACAGAACCAAGCCGTTTTGCAAGACTTTTCAGCTGTTTATTGCCTATTCTGATCAGGTGAAAGGGATGCTGGTTTCAGCCCAAAGGCTGTCGGGGTGGATATCCTCCTGTATTAGGGAGTGCTATGCTCTGGCGCATAGGGAGCCACCTTCCATCTCGGCGCATTCCACCAGGGCGCACGCTTCATCTGTAGCCTTTGGGGCCCTCGTCCCAGTCCTTGAGATCTGTAGGGCGGCTGAGATCTGTAGGGCGGCTATGTGGTCCTTGATCCATACGTTTTACAGAGCTCTCACCCAGCAGGCGCAGGAGGACTCTGCCGTGGGTGCGGCTGTGTTGGGTTCTCTCCTGTGAACAAAGTGAAGGGAAGTGGTTGCATGGCACACAGCGTGTCATGTACCTGCTATATCTGTCGAGTTTTTGTGTTGTGTTCTGTTCTAGTTCTAGTTCTGCATTAAAGGTCTTGTTGCCAATGAATGTTGGTGTGAGGGTTCTGTAGGGTGACTCCGCCTCCAGGGAAGGGGTAACTTGGTAGTCACCTCGTTCGAATGGTCATGAGCAATCACTCGAAGAAAACAGGGTGGGTTACTTGTAACCGTTGTTCTTTGAGATGTGTTGCTCATGTCCATTCGATTTTCCTCCCCTGCGTCAGTTTCCGGCAAGAAGGAACTGAGGAGGGGGAGGGCCGGCAGGGGTACTTATGCTCCGCTATAGTGGCGCCACTCCAGGGGGGCAATCTGCCGGCCGGCCGAGTACTGCTGGGGAAAAAATGCTCTGGGAACCATGCACCTCGTTCGAATGGATATGAGCAACATCTCTCGAAGAACACCAGTTACAGGTAAGTAACCCTGTTTTCTCTGGGATTCCTTGTAGCTAATACAAAATACAGGACTATGTAGCACTTTAAAGACCAACAAGATGGTTTATTAGATGATGAGCTTTCGTGGGCCAGACCCACTTCCTCAGATCAAATAGTGGAAGACACTATTTGATCTGAGGAAGTGGGTCTGGCCCACGAAAGCTCATCATCTAATAAACCATCTTGTTGGTCTTTAAAGTGCTACATAGTCCTGTATTTTGTTTCAGCTACACCAGACTAACACGGCTACATTTCTATCACTATTGTAGCTAATATGCTTTCTCCTCTTCAGTATTTGTATTCTGAGTCTGCAGAGGGGCTATCAGCTCAACTTGCATAAAAGGGATCAGAGAGCTCTGACTCTGGGTGCATCATTTCCTGATGAGTCAATCTGTGTCGGCTAGATCCATCTTGCCCAAGGCATCTCCTGAAGAAGAAAGTAGCTTGTGTCCTGGGGCCTTTAGAGTGAGGGTTATTGCTTCTTCATATGTTCCTTTTCCTAAGCACTTGAAGAATTGATCCTAAATGATCATGTATGCATGGTTTAATAATTGCTATTCTTTCCCTTATTTTATACTTAACAGCTCTTGTAACAGATTATTACTAGTAGGCTGTGTCTACACTGGCCACATAACCCGTAATAGCTATGGAAATGAGAGAAGTCAGAATAGGGAAATGCGCGGGGGATTTAAATATCCCCCGCGGGATTTAAATAAACATGGCCGCCGCTTTTTTCCGGCTTGGGGAAAAGCCGGAAAAGAGCGTCCAGACTGGCGCGATCCTCTGGAATAAAGCCCTATTCCAGAGGATCTCTTATTCCTACTTGCAAGTAGGGCTTTATTCTAGAGGATCGCGCCAGTCTGGATGCTCTTTTCCGGCTTTTCCCCAAGCTGGAAAAAAGCGGCGGCCATGTTTATTTAAATCCTGCGGGGGATATTTAAATCCCCCACGTATTTCCCTATTCTGACTTCTCTCATTTCCATAGCTATTATGGGTTATGTGGCCAGTGTAGACACAGCCGTAGAGTTTAAACAAGTTTTAGCAGAAAAAGCTAACATTTTTCCATATCTATCTACACACACATAAAGGGCAGGAATTAGGTGTTGATGGACTGCAGAAAAATAAGAGGGGGACAAGTGGAAGCTTTACCATTGGTTCTAGACATGCATTGCAATGTAATGTGTAACCTCTAAAATATTTTAACTCCAATTCTGCATATTTCTCCAGTTTTAAACTTACTTTTCTTCAATCCTGTGCTGGGATTTGCAGGTAGCATATTAATGCTGTTTTACACTTACATTTTACTTGTGTAATTGTCATTTGTGGTCATTTAAAAAAAATTGAGTTATACCATTATAAAGGCATCTTATACCAGTATCAGTTATTCTGCTCCCTAAACTAGAATAAATTCTACTCGAATAAGCAGATGATGGGAATTTTACTATAACTATTTTGGTATAGTTAAAGTGGCAAAAAATTTCTAATGTAGGCAAGTCCAAAGCAATCCCATACTTTTCTATATGCCCTACTCTCCCAGCCCCTTGGAATTATTCAGAGGGAGATTCTTCCAGAGGGCCACACCTGTTCTGTGGCTTAAGCAGCAGTAGTGTGAAACTGATGTGAGCCTTAGTTTTACTCCTCCTTCACTAGCATTCACTCTTACAGTGGCATGTAGAGGATCAGCACAGAGGAGTACAAAGGCCGTCTGTTTGGCTAGCCCAAATCACCATGGATGTGATAAAGGGGACTCATTACCATGGCAACTCTCAGACAGAAAGGAATTTGTTCTGCATGTCTAGAAAATAGTCTCGTTATGGCCAGCTCTAAGAACAAAGCAGCTTCAAGAGAGTGTGAGATATTCAAAAAAGTTGTACTTGTGATGAACTACCTTAAAACAAAGTTTAAAAACTAACTTATTCTATCCCAAAGGAATCTTAATCTGAGTAGAATAGTTACATAGGCATGGGGCAGGAGAGGAGTTTCTTTCCAACTTCTCAGAGGTATAGGGTGGTCAGGGAGGTTAAGCTGAAAAGCTGCTTGCTTTTTTTTTTCTTGAGTACAGTTGGCTTTCTTAATGCATTTCCATACCCACTGAAGCAAGCAGCTAGTAATAAACTTAAGTGGATGATACTTCATCTCCATTCAAGAGTCGATAGGGAATGCCATTGGACAGTAATATTGAGGAGAATGGTGTCCAGACGCTCGGAGCTAGCTGTTCTGGGTATAGGTTCTTTTCTCATCAAGAGTCACAAAATGTATGCTCAAGTTCTTGAATACAAGTATGTGTGTTTTATTTTCCCTAAAAGTCAGATATGTTTCCTTCATTAAAAATATACTGAAGCAAACACTAAAATGTTTGAATATTCTTAACTGAAATCATTAGACATCCCTTCCAACTCTGCCAGCTAGGAATAATTGGGGGAAGTGTCCTAAATAACCATGTTTCAGGTTGGAAAGCTTTAATGTTCCTTTACTGACTCAGTTTGGGACCTGCACTTAGCTTGTTAAATGTTTCCATCATGTATGTATCCAAAAGGCAAAGTATTTTCTAAATTTAGGATTGTTGATTTACCTGTTCAAGAAATTCTTGAGGAGAGGTTGGAGACAGTCAGCAGAACGATAGCATATTGTTTAGACATGGAAATAAGTACAATAGAAAACTGAATAGCGAATACAACGATCACTACAATTTTCTACTATGCTATCAGTATTACAGTTTCTTACATTTTGCTGATTTCTAGCTGCATATCCTACCATCATGGTCAGAGTTCAAAGTCTGTGCTTGTGCTAAAGCACTATCAAGGTGATACTAGTGTTTTACAATTTGGAGGCCGCTGTTTTACGTATGAATCCGTTTTGCTTCTCTGTTCACTACAATTTTTCTGGGAGATGCCCTTCACTTAATCAGCTGTCTCGTACGTGGGATGAAATGATCTTGTCTAGCTTTCTAGATTTACCTTATTCATGGGGAGTTTTACTTTTATTAAATAACAAATATGTTTTATAATTAGCTCTGCTCTTTATAACCTCAGTCCCTTTCTCTAGTTTTGGTACTAGTTATAACTACTTCCCAGACTGCTCCAGGAAAGAAACATCTCCTATTCCCATGCAGCTGTTCTATTCCCACTAGAATCAAGCCCCACTGCCCACATGCTCCTCCAGTGATTCAGATACATTCAGTTGGAAGCTAGTTGGTGTTACTGTGTGACTCAGTACGGTTACTCTGTTTACTGTGTGCATTGCTGTAACAGTATAGTAGGGGTTTTCCTTTTATTTTCTTTCTTCTGTTTTTCTTTCTTTTAGCATCTCTCCTCTATCCACTTTTACTAAAATACCTTTCTTTTCTTCAAAGCATTCTTGATTTGTACTCACAACCTTATTTTTTCACCCTTCCTGTCCTTGCCCTTCTACATCTCTTGTGCCTATCTCTGTCATTTTTATTTCTCCTGTTCACCCATTGTTGTTTTTTGCTTTGTAATTCACCTAGCCATTTTGTTTTCTCGGTTGCAGCTGCTTCTTTCTCCCCATTTTTCCTAAAGACACACTTCTTTAGCTGTTCTTCACAAAGAGTGGGAGGGATGCCGTTACCTTTTTTCTTTTTGAGGGGGCTGCCATTGGGCTCTGCCAGGTCTGTCTACCCATCTTTCCTAACCCACAACTCTCCTCTGTGGGGAGGAGTTGGCTAGATGATTCTGCACAGGTGGTGTTGATCCTCATACTGATAGAAAGGCTAAAAGCCCTAAACCATACCATCATTTCTCCACTTCCTGCCTGCTGAGTCCTCAGGTCAGCATGCAGGAAAATAGTGGCACTGTGCAGGAAACATGGCTGTTTGTTTTGTTTTTTACTCTAAACAATTTAGGGGGGGAGCTGCAACTTCTTTTTACTGTACAACTCAGCTCACTTTCTATTGTCAGCTGTTCTTTCTTTTCCAGCTGTCACATAACCCAGGGACTGCTACCTAATCCCACTAGCTGAACAGAATTTTTAAAGACCAGACAGTAACCTAGATTATTAGAGCATCACAGAAATTTCAGCTAGAATTAAACACACTTCTCTCTCCCCACCCATACACTTTGGCCGGGGGAAATACACTTTATGAATAAAGTTCATGTTTTGTGTCTGCTGTTCGCTTGTCCATAATCTGCAGCTGTGTTTACAGACAAATGCTATTGTTTTCTTTAAAGCAATAAAACTTGTATTCAAGGCCTTCTTTTACTGTGTAGCCTAGTAGATGCAAAGCCCTTAGTATAAACTACATTCTGTTCATTGCTGAATTGGGAATTAGGGGCAGTGTTAACTGATTAAGAAAGTATTTAAGAACTTGCAGCCTAGAGTAGAAGCAGACAGTCGCAGAAAGGGCTGAACCTTGTTTTGTGAGGAGCAATGGGCAACTTGCAAGAATCAGTGCACAGGTGACAAAGGCAGCACTATAGTTTGTTGCTTCTAAACCATAAGTGAGTGATGCTCAAGTCTGACAGGGTTTATGGATTTTGGGGGGGGGGGGGGGGAGAACAGGGCAATTGCTGCCTGCTACTTTTGACACTGAAATAATTCAGTTCCTTTTAGCCATAGCTCCTCTCCTGGGGATTAATGGCAGGTAGGCAAGCTGGGAAGCTGTAAGCTAAAGTCCCCCTTTTCTGGATTTATGCAAATTGGCACATTGGCAAAATGTAAATGATGTGCTCACTTGTGCCGTGTCATTCATAATTACAAGTGGGACATGAGTTCTACTTGTAATATTAAAATGCAATACTCTTTACCATTCTATTATTTTTAAAGTAACCCATGCCTTTTCTGAGAGGACACCAACTTACATTTGATTTGTCTGACAGCTTTGTACATACTGTAGTTACAAATACCACCTCTGATTATTGTAACTAAAATAAGCATAATTTTTTTGCAATTTTCTTTGTATTTTGAGCATTTGCAGTCTTTCCATTGTCAGTTTCACTTTCCTCAATGTTCTTAAAATGACCTATGTAAACGTCAATGGGGAAAAGTAGAATCCTTGCAAAATATTTTAAAGGAATGGTTAAATTCAGAAACTGGATTTTTTTTTTTAAACTTGGCAGCGTAAAAGTTGTTACTTAATGTCTTTAACTTAGAACAGGCCTGCACAACTTGGAAAGTGTCGAGGGCCATATTATTCCAAAGAAAACAGCTGCAGGCCACAAGTAGGGATGCTCTTCCAAAAAATACTGAACACGCGGGCTAAAAATTTTTGTCGAGCGCAAAAAACAAAACAAAACACGTGTGTGCACTTGGTGCCTTCCGCTTTCTCCTTCTGCCCTGCCTCCTCTCCCCTCAGCACAAGCCCCTTCCCCTCCCTACCTGGCTTCTGCCTTCCAGCTTGCGGGGCTGCTGGAGCCGTTTTTAATCCGGCAGTCACCAGCTGTTACGCCACATCATGCCAGCATCCTAGCGTCTGCCGGTGTCCCGCCCTCTGGCTCGCGCCCCACCTCCTCGCGCCAGAGCTGCATGCAGGCAGCTCAGTAGCGATAATTGCCGCACTTCCCCCTCCCTGGTGGCGCTCCGCTTCTCCGCCTGGCTGGCGGATCGGATGGGGATGCGCCTCCCGTAGTCAGCACGGGCCATATGTTGTGCAGGCCTGACTTGGAATAAAAAAGTTATATGTAGTTCTTGGAGTACAATATGTAGCTTTCTACTTTTGAAACTTTTTACAAGGAACAAGAATATAGATTGACTTTTTTCCATGAAGCTTTCAAAATGTAAATAATGGGTCCAATGTTTGCTGTCCTTGTAAATGTCATATAAAATTTGCAATTTTATAAATAAAATTGTTTTGTTGTAAATAACGGCACGTCAAACCCATTTTGGGATGTGATGGTCAAGCTGTTGTTTTTCTCTTGAGTCACTATTAAAAATGGATTCTGAAGTACAAATCTTGCACTTAAGTAACCCTACTGATTTTAGTGAGGTTATTCAGGTGACTAAGTGTTTTCAATGGGGCTGACTGGGTGTGAGAGAAGAATCGGTCCCTGCTTCTTGATCTTGGTTTTTAATTTAGTTGCTTCATAAGCCAAAAAGAGAATCTAGTCTTTTTGAGCTATCTGCATTGGTAATAGGTGTGAAAACAGAAGAAAAATTGGCATTAAAATGATCCTGAATACACATAACCAAATGGTTGAGCAACAGTGTTCCTTTTATATTACTTTTCTGATTGTACTTAGTTATTTTTCCCAGTGTGCCTAAGAGCAAAACTGCGATTGTCTATTTTGCTCAATTATTATTGGCATAATCACTTGCCAGTCATTTTGACCTAGAAAGAGCTTCTTCCATCATATCTGCATGCTCTTAAAGGTCCAATTATATCATTTCTTAGAAGATTAAGTAAATTGACTTGGGCAGTATCGTATTTATTTTAAATATATGTAATCCTCTAGTCCGTTGTGTATAAATTTCAAAATGTTAATTACCTCAAATCTTTAAGGATCTCCTTTAGCATGGGTGCTATGGCACTCCGTTTTTAATTTCTTTGGGTAACATTTTTATGGTCTTACCAAAGATGTCAATGTGTAGTCCGCTATACAATTAACTGATAAGCCTTGGCTTATTTCACGGACAACTCACATTTCCATGACATGCCAATTGACATGTTCAACTTGGGAAGACTTGAGGAGCTAGTTAAAATGGCCTACTTGACCAGATTCCCAGAAATAGCCATGCTTGAGCACAGCAATGGTAGTTGTCAGGCAATTAAATCTGCATTTTCACTTCATGGAATTCCAAGCACAATAATAAATGGACCACAGATGAACAAGGAATTCCAGGACTTGGCTAAAATGTGATTTTTTTTTTTTTTTCTTCATGTGACGGCTACACTTAAGTCACTGAACTAGCTGAATATGGAGTATGTTTAACGGAGAACTTGCTCAAAAAATGGTTGCAAGAGAAAATCTGTAGCAAAACTCAGTAGACCTGAATTAACGCAGCCTGGAAAATCACCTGCTGAACTGTTATCAGGTACAGCACAAACGATGACCAAATTCTGTGATTGCACTTTCCCAGTCATTTCCTTAGTATCAGACATAGCATTACAATAAGAGCAAAACTTATTCCATACTTTACAAAAAACCTAAGACTCAGTAAGAATTTGGTAAGATTGGGCACTAGCCGGTCAAAGCTACAGTAGTAAGAATTATCTCACTTGGGGTGCAGCTACACTGCACCCTTAGCTCAAAATAAGCTATGCAATGTGAGCCATGGAAATTATGTAGCTTATTTCAAGTTAATTTTGAAATAGCTTATTTGGAAATTTGGCGCTGTCTACATAGCGCCAAATTTTGAAATAGAATGCTATTCTGAAAAGTTCCTTAATTCTCATGGAATAAGGTTTACAGCGATGTCAGAATAGCATGTCCGTTATTTCGAAAACTATTTCGAAATAACAGGTGTGTTGTCAAGATGTGGAAAACACTATTTGGGGATACTGGAACTATCCTGAAATAGCACCATTGTCTAGATGCACTGTTGGTGACCACAGATGAAAGCAAAAATCTCATAAAGGAATTGTACATATCTGCCAAGAAACCTGACAGTTTGGCATATACAAGTGAAATGAGAGCACACATGGAAGCGGAAAATAATTCACAAACTGATTCTGCTAATGAGAGAGAGAGAGAGAAGTTAAGGATTTGCTTAAAGAGGTTTAGGAGTATAGCAGAGTGAGAAGATGGCTGAAACATCCTTGAAGTCTGATGGACACAATTAGAGTTTTGTCTAAGCAACCTGAGGAGTCATCAGTTATAGTATTTGTAATAGTTTGATAGTGTTTTTTAGATTGCTCTGGAAATTTTTAAAAAAAGAGACCAAAATTTTGTAGGATATAGGGCCCTATCAAATCAATGGCCATGAAAAAAGCATCATAGATTACGAAAACTGGTTGGTCCCTGTGAAATCTGGTCTTTAGTGTGCTTTTACCCTATATATACAGGTTTCAAAGTTTAGACCAGCATTTCTCAAATTCAGAATCCTGTCCTAAAATGTCACTGGGGAGTAAGGGGGTTGGGGTCACAAGATTTGGTGAGCAGGGTCACAGTATTGCATTCTTACTCTTGCACCACTGCTGGTATGGTGCTGCCTTAAAGGCTGGGTATCTAGCCAACATCTGCCATGTTCCTGTCACCCAGCTCTGAAAGCAGCTCAGAAGTGTAGTAGGAGAATGGTAGCTGTTTTCTGGGCACCCAGCTCTGAAGGCAGCACTTATTATATTTTGAATTGGCATCATTCTTAGTCTTACAGATATATTTGCCTAATGGCTTATGTCCATTGTCAAGCAGAATGTGTTAAATCTTCTGATAATTCCAGGCTAGCCATAATCCTAACATGAGTAAGGATGGACACTGTAAAATCATGCATACAGGTAGAGTGACTTGAAATGAGTTCCTCAGCTTTTCCGGATGGATGATGTATCCGGGAGAGCTGTTTGGTGCATATAAAGAGCAAAGGACAGGGACTGGTAAGAGTCAACCAAGTACAGGCAGTTCCCGGGTTACGTACAAGATAGGGACTATAAGTTTGTTCTTAAGTTGAATTTGTACGTAAGTCGGAACTGGCTCCAGATTCAGCCGCTGCTGAAACTGATCAGCGGCTGACTACAGGAAGCCCTAGGCAGAGTTGCTCTGCGCCCGGCTTCCTGGAATCAGCCGCTGATGAGTTTCAACAGCAGCTGAATCTGGACTCCTGAGACAGAACAGCTGGGGCACTGCTGGGTAGGTCCCCGCAGGACCAACCTGGCAGCACCTCAGCTGCTCTACCCCAGGTGTCCCGCAACAAAAGCCTGGTCTGCTGGGGGGGTGGGGGGTGCACTAGCTGCGCCCCCTCCCTCCCCCCAGCAGACCAGGGAGACCCGAGCAAAGCCGCACAGGCGCGGCGGGACCCCGCTGCCCGTGCGGCTTTGCTCCTTTACCCCGGAGCAAAAGCCGCAGAGGCGGCGGGGTCCCCTGCCTCTGTGGCTTTGCTCCGGGGCAAAGGAGCCAAGCCGCACGGGCAGCGGGGTCCTGCCGCCTGTGCGGCTTTGCTCGGGTCTCCCTGCTGTGCTGGGGGGGACTGCCCCCTCCAGCACAGCAGGGAGACAGGAGCAAAGCCGCAGAGGCGGGGGACCCCACCGCCTCTGCGGCTTTGCTCCGGGGCAAAGGAGCAAAGCCGCACGGGCAGCGGGGTCCTGCTGCCTGTGCGTCTTTGCTCGGGTCTCCCTGCTGTGCTGGGGAGTCCCCCCCAGCACACCAGGGAGACCCGGAGCAGCTTTTCTCGCCCCGGAGGACGCGGTGGCGGGACCGTTGCGCTCTGGGTTAGAGCGAACTCCGGGGTGAGAAAAGCCCCGTTCATCAGTGCGGATCCGACATAAGTCAGATCCGCGTAAGTCGGGGACTGCCTATAGAGCATGTAGTGGGCCATCTGTGTTTACCATGGGTTGGGATAATGATAATCAGTGTGCTTTATGGTGTAACATGGATTTTGATCCCCTGTTCAAAAGTTACAGATGTTCACTGTGAAAAATGATACTGGCAACATGGAATAATTGACCATATGTCTGGCACCCATCAATATATTTTTGCACAAAATAAATATTGCCCTGTCAACAGTGTGAAGGGAAGAGCTATGAGAGAAACTTATGGCAGGCCTCACAAGTTGGGGGATTTCACTTCATAATACAATGGGACAAAGCAAATGATTTTTTTTTTAACAGTTCGGTGACTGGAGACAGTGGTAGTATACCTCCACTTATTACCATTATCAAAGCTAATAGAAGAAGCTTCTCATATCTGCTGTGATATGAGGGTTGCGGGGTGTCAGTTTTTCAACTGGAATGCCTGGCCAAAAAGGAACCCTGCTGACTAGACCAGGTTCCCTGCCTGTCTTGGCTCTACTCATCTTCCAGAAGCAGCAGCATGTTCCGCTGTGTAGGGGCGGCCAAGGGCCTCCACATGCTGCTCCCCAGCTCAGATGCTGGCTCCGCAGTTCCCATTGGCTGAAAACTGTGAGTAGTGGAAACTATGGGGTAATTCACGGGGCCAAAGCAGCACGCAAAGCTGCCAGGCCATGACTCTGCCTAGGAGCTGAGGGCCAGTGTGTCACTGCCTCCAAGAGCTGCTTGAGGTAAACGCCACCTGGAGCCTGCACCACTTCCATGCCCCAACCCTGATCCCCCTCCCATCCTCCAAACCCCTCCATCCTTCCTAGCGATGTAAATAGCGTAGTCAATTAACCAGTTAACCTATGAGCTTTTGCTTATCGATTAATATAAACTACACGCATCTACCTCCCCCCTTGACTGCATCCTAGGATTTTGTCTACACTAAGCCCCTCTGTTAATCTAATCGATGTGACTTCAGCTATGCAAGTAGCATAACTGAAGTCGACATTTACTGCACTGTCATTTGTGCAGTAAGGTCAGCAGGAGCTGCTCTCACATGAACTCAGTTGCCGTTCTTGTTCTGGTGGAGTTCCAGAGCGCACAGAAAAGCATTTGGATAAATCACTGCTGCATAGATCCACCATGTATTGGAGACAGACCCTAGGACTTCCTGTGAATGTTTCTGTAGCACTGACAAGTAGATGAACATGTTGTAAATCCACACTTTCGCTTACCACATAGTACCTGGCCATGTAGACAAGTCCTAGGACTAAATTTTTATTCTTTCTTTATGGCAGTCTTAGCTGCCATTCGCCCAAGGCACAGAAAGGTGTCAGCCATATATCCCGTTCTCTAGTCATTCTCTATAACCCAAGTTCATGGTTGTCTGAAGGGGGTATGGGAGGAAGTTGTGCTGTACATCACAAAAAGATCCTCAACCAGAACGATGAGAAAATCCATGTTGCTGTGAGGACAACACAACAATTTTGGCATTACATTTAGCATAAAACCACACTTAATAGACTCCACCCCCCCCTCCGCCCCGGGCGCTGTATGTAGATGTGGCATTCTAGACATACAGGACAAAGTATTTTGAAAATCTGAAATGTATTGTGGTATAGTGAAGATAAATAGGATCTTCCTGCCTCTAACTCTGGAATACTTTAACTTCCCCTTCTGTTTATGAAACCTAAAAGCTAAGAAGTAAACTTTTAGCTCCTCAGACTTGCACTGTTCCTTTTGGACTCTTGGCTGCTTCCTGGACCTTGAAAGCCGAATTCAGACTAAGAAATGGGTGGGTTTGGGAATGAGTAATTTCCCTTCTCTTCATTATAAGCTAGAGTGATATCACATTTGACCAAAAGAGTCAGTTACACTGCATGGTGTAATTCCTTAGATTCTTATCATAACTCAGTTTGGATTGCTGCTTGTTTTCAGTCCTAGGTTGGCATGCGGAATATTAGATTATTTTTCTTCTTGAAGAACTGTATTATGTTTCTCTATATCAGCCTAGGAACCCACTTTAACTTAGGATTTTTTTTCACTGTCCTACTGATCATGATCTCAATAAATGGTGCAAGTAGCCCCCAATGTTTGCCCATCCCATCAATTTGTATCGTAGAGTGCATTACTTGTAATAAGTGTTAATGAATTTTTTTCTTTACAGTAGCCTTAGTGTTTAGTTGGTGAATAACACTTAAACTTACTATTTTAAAATGGACAGGATATCTGGGCAAAGACTTAACAATTCTTTACATAGGCTTTTTGCCGCTGCAAGATATTGAATTAAAATCTGAAAGGCTATTATAAAACAGGTGGGCAAATACTGGCTCGTAGGCTGCATCCAGTTTGCTAGGGTTAGCCCATGGCAGGCCTCCACACCACCATGTTTACCTGCACCTCCATAGGTACAGAGGATTGCAGCGCTGGCCGCAGTTCACTGTTCCCAACCAATGGGAGCCGCGATCACCTGTACCTGTGGAGGTAAATTAAGTGGCAGTGGCCCACCAGAGGCTAATCCTGGTAAACCACTACCATTGTATTGCCCATCCCAATATAAGACCGATTGCCATGAAGATACAGTTGAACTGTACAATGTCAGATCACATTTGTGTTGGCATTTTGAAATAATCACTGTGGTTCATTACGTGAGTGTCATATAGTCCTTTTGTAACCTGTTAAATAGCTCACATTTTCTTGTAAGCTAAATTACCGCTACTACTTAATATGCTCTGTAAATATCGATATTACATACTTACTAAAGCTGCAAGATACATGTTTATTTTATTGATGCCAATAACTTTTTTGCCCAACTCTGAAAAGTGAATGCAAACCTAAATGCCAGAAGCAATATGAGTAATCTCCCTAGATGTATTGCAGCACAAGTGAAGAGCTACCATTTTATTTTACCCAAATAAAATGTGTGTTCTACCGAGTTTCATGAAAACTCAAGCTGACTTTTCACTTGTAATATACGAGGTATATTTATCTTCTCAAAAATGTGTGGATATGTGGTTCTTGTACAAATGTAGACTGTAATCTTCCAGTGTTTATGAAGAACACATCAACAAGAAAATAATCTTGAACTACAGAAGTCATAAATTGAAATAACAATATATATTGAAAAATACATACTTATGTGGTATTAGTTCACTGTAATTTCATTAAGTGATTTCTCAGACTTTATAAACTCTGAAAGAAACAAAATTGTATTAGCCTTATAACAGATAAGGTAAATAACAAGTTCTGGCATCCTTAAAATGCTCAGAACGCTATAGCTGGCAATAATCACTTCAGGAGTGTTTAAATCTTTAAGAGAACTGATAAGCTCTGTGTCCAAAATCCCAAATAAATAAATTGTACTTCAGTAGAAATAAAATGTTTAAAAAATCATGGAAAATTGAGAATTGTAAAATACATGAAAGCTCTTTTCAACTATCAGGTTCAGTTTTTGTTGTGTCCTCTTGCAGCTTAAATGTTTTATGTGTCTTTGCTATTTTATTGGCTTCAGCATTTTCAGGTTTTTTTTAGCTTGTGATTAGGATGTGTTTCTTACATAGGATATTTTAAACTTGAAATGCTCTTGCCCAACGTTTGTTTTGCATGCCAAAAATTGAATGAAGCAGCCATGCATTAACAGCCACAGCCCTGCGCAATCCCTCCAGCTTACTGTTGTGACCTCTACCCTTTTGTATCCTGTGACACTCAGCTTGTCTTTGTGCTCAAGTTTATTCATGATGGATACGTTTCGCTCCCAATCACATATGCTGTGCTCTTGCAGAGAGATTGGGCTGCAGCCCTTCCGAGCTTGGAAAAAAAGAATGTTGGTACTGTGCATAAGAGGAGGCTGTTTGAACAGAGGCCCCTCCATAACACGATCAGTACAGGGTGCACTGCAGTCTTAAACTTCTTCTAGAATATGAAAGGGGGGTGACTTTCAGCCTCTCAGATCCTTTTTAAATGCAAAAGAATGTAGGAAATTGCCAGATCAGTTAGTTAATCAGTGACAACTGCAGTAAGTATACAAAAAGCATGGCCCTTAACGAGAGTAATCAGTTGTGCTTGGAGTTTTTTCAGTGCCTCAGCATGTTACCATTGGCCTCACTTCTTGAATCTTCCATTGGTTTAGTGTCAGCTTTATAAGAGAATGTAATTGCTAGGAGATCTTTTGATAGCTGATAGCAACAATATAACTCTTCCTTCTGGCTTTCTCCCTGCTCCCTCCCAGTCTTACTTATCTTTTTTGTGTACTGAAATTAGTGAACTGTTCAGTTTTATACTAGGGGATTATTCACCACAAGAGTTGTGCTGTTCAAGTTCTTTCTTCATTTAGTGAGCTTAATGTATTTAAGGCTCATAAGTATGTATCATGCAGTTATATGAAACACTTGCGTTAATTCCCTTACAAATTCTTTTCAAAATAATCCCACCAGATGTTTTGAAAGTAATTCCTGAAATATTTGAAAATATCTTGCTTGTTCCCTATTTTCTTGAAGGATTTTAAAGAAATCTCCTTCCCCCATATTTGCTTTGAAATTCTGTAGGAAGTGTACGTGGTCATATGACCAAACACAACACTTTACAGTTTCAGTGTGATGCAGTCTGATGTTAGTGTGTTTTACCTTAAAATATATAAGCATATTTCATTATAACTTAAACTTAAAAAATAATGGTACTCTTTTAGTGCTGTGCCACTTAACACCCCAAATTTGTAGTGGATGCCTAGAAATTCTGATGATTCTGGTTTCTTTTTAGGTTGGGAAGAAAAAATCGTTTTGTTTTTGTTATAACTGTCAATTTAAAACCGGCAAATCCTATGTTAATACTATAGTTTGGACTCCAGTTAATGTGGTACATGTAGAAGATGGGATAGAATGGAAAATTGGGGTACATTTGTACCGGGAAGACCTTACTGCTTTTGCTTCTTAGCGGTGTTCTGTATATGATTCTGTTATTGTGGCTTTATATCATAAAGTGTCCATGAATTTGAATGACGTGGGATATTGTTTCCAAATGTGCGGCACTGACTGAACTACTAGCTGGTCATTCTCGCATCAGCTGCTTGACAGCAACAAGCTGCCAAATGTTCTGAAAACTCTTGTGCCCTCAGTTGCCTCTGTGTAAAAGCAAGTTCTGTGCCAGATACTTGATGTAATAAGGGGGCGGGGGGAAGATCTGATTCTTGCCTAATATTACGTGAAATCTAGGTAAGTTACTTTCAAAGAAATCTGAGACACAGTATTTATATAGCCTAGCCTTAGTTTTTTTTCAATGAACCATTTAGTATAGATTTTTTTATTTATTCAAGATGTCTGAGGTAAGGTAGATGTTTTTCATTGAAGATTCACATGAGACTTCAGTGAAAGACACTTGATCCATTTGTGTCTAAGATGTTCTATTTAAAAAGAGTGCTTCTTTTAGTGAAGAATTAACTAATTGCAATGAGATATTCAAAATTATATTTTTTTACTCTGAATAGTCAAAATGTAGACACTAAGGCAGTGGTGTCTATCCTTTTTACACCCAAGATTGCTTTTTAAATGTCAGGGCAAGCCCAGATCTACCCCATCCCTTCCTCAAGGCTCCACCCCTTTGAGGCCATGCCCACTTCATTCTCTTCTCCACCCACCCCCCACCTCCCAGATAGGAGGTGTGGGCTCTGGGGTGGGAACAAGGGGGTGGGTGTGGGAGGGAGGGAGAGGTTTTAAGTTATAAGAGGGAATTTGAGTGCAGGATGGAGTAGAGAAAGGGGATATTGCCCTGGGAGGGGGCTGTAGGCTGGAGAGTATTGGGGTCAAGTGGGGGGGGGGGGGTTAGGGTGTTGAGCAAACCTCAGGCCATAGAGAAAACCCCTGAATGCTTGTGGGAAGCAGGGCTTTTAATTTCCTCCCTCAGCATATCCACCCCACTTCAGGGAAAAAAGATGTCAATAATGTAGCTAAAGAAACAAGTTTCTGTACGATGTGTCTAAGTTTCTGGTTTAGAAAATACTACATACCTGAAAATATAAGTTGTCCTAGCTTCTGTAGCATTCTTCAGTGAGGTTGTAGTCTAAATGAATATAACGTAGTTCAACTATAGACTACCGGCTCTCCAGTGTGGCCTTTCCAGGCTACTTTCTGCAGAAATTGGGGTCAAATGGGCCAAAATCAAGTGAATCATTAAACAAAACTTATTACTTTATTTTCACCAGTTTCCATGGAAATAGTAGCAGGCAATGACCACCAACATCTGAAATTGACTCCACTACTGTTGGCTGGCTCCCACTGGAGTTTCCTGAAAAGCCTGACAGCTCGTGGAAAATAAGCATTCAAATATAACAGTCTAATTTTTTTCATGCATTTGAACTTAATTTCTTGAGAAACTGGATTGGAAAGGCCATGCCACTTACCAGAGTGAGAATTCTAACTTGTAGATCTCAGTTACTGAGTCTGAAAGCCTGTGTAACCGGCAGCGAGGGAAGTCTCTCCCCCAAGCTCCCCTCCTCCCTTGTTTCTTTTTCCCACCCTCGTTTCCTTTTAAACAGCATAATTGTTTGAGAGAGTATATTGGTGAACAAATTCTGGCCTGTATATTATGTTGGATAAGGACCAGTTAGATGATTGAGCAGATTGAGCCAGATTCTTTGGTTTGCCCAAGCTGTGTTCCATGCAAGAGAAGATGTGGGCAGGGAAGCTAGTGTGACTAACAACTTTTTAAAGCTTCCCTGGAGCTTCAGAAGCTATTCCATTCCTTGGCAAAGAGGCTTTCCTGACAACTGGGGGCTGATTTTGTAGAAGGGTGCCCCAGTTGCTCTATGCATTATACCAAGTTCCAGGAAGAGTGGTAGTGTAGGAACTGCTGAAGTGGCTCTAAGGCACTGGAAGGATTCCTCTATATCAGTGGTTCTAGACTTATTACCACTGTGGGCTACATCCACACTATTTATACTACCTGTATAGCCCTGATGTCATGTGGTCACGGTTGTGTGCTGATTGTGCTGCAAGTGAGTCCTAGGTTGAAAACCACTGCTCTATGCGAAGAAAGTTCAGGGACCGTTTATCCTCATTTATAACAATTTGTGCCCTAAAGATTGCATGAGTGAAACAGGCCTTAACATCACTGTTAGATTTTTCTGACTTCCAATTCAGAGTTAATCCTTTTACACTGATTTTTTTTTTAATGAGTTGGTACCATTAAGAATATTTGAGACATGCAAGAAATGTATCCTAAATGATCTACATATCATTGAATTGATTATGGTTTCAAGGTGCTGATGAACGGATTAAAAAAACAGTGGGCACTTGTATTTTTCATTTTGCTACTTTGACATATGAGACCTTTAGAAAGTGGTTAAAAAGCACACCCAAAATCTGTTGATATTTTCCCCTTTGAAATGTGTCTCCCAGTTTTGCTGGAGGATACAAAATGTATCATGTTAGCTCACATCTTTGAGTGAGGATAATGGTTGAACTGTAGAAAGATAGCATTTCTTCAAAATATTGGATATTATGTTAAATTGTTTAAAAACTTGTTTTTACTAATAACTAGTTTGGTAACTCAGAAATAAGTGTCCTCAGAATTGTACTGAAATAATTAGTTACAATGGAGTTCGTTATTTTGGTTCTAATTACCATGTGGATAAGCCCTGAACCATGGTGAGAGAACCTCTCAAAGTCCCTTCCAGTTCTATGATTCTATATTCGAAATTCAGATTTTGTGGTCTATGGCTGGAGGACAAGTCTAGCCGACTGCCCCCCTGGCAGGATTAAGCACCATTACAGATCTTCCCTGATAGATGTCTGTCTAACCTGCTCTTAAAAATCTCCAATGATGAAGATTCCACTATCTCCCTAGGCAATTTTATTTCGGTGTTTAACCACCATGACAGTTAGGAAGTTTTTCCTAATGTCCAACCTACACATCCCTTGCTCCATTTTAAGCCCATTGCTTCTTGTCCTATCATCAGAGGTCAAGGAGAACAATTTTTCTCTTTCCTCCTTCTAACACCCTTTTAGATATTTGAGAATGCCATCATGTTCCCCCCCCCCCGTCTTCTCTTTTCTAAACTAAACGAACCAAGTTCTTTCAATCTTCCTTCATATGTCATGTTTTCTAGGCCTTTAATGATTTTTACTTCTTTATAAAATGTTTAAATTAGGTTTGGTTTAAGTCCTCCATTTAATAAAACAAAAAAGCCCCCCTAATTCCACTTGTAAATGACCTTTAAAAATGTCATTCATCCATCCTAAACTTCATTCCGGGAGGCCGGGGGGAGAGAGGACTAGAACTTGGAATTGTGTGTTTGAAACTGTCACTCTAAAATTAATGTTTTTAACTGAACATCATGTGCTGTAATGAATTATGACATTCTTCTCTAGGTCTGGGCCTGAAGAACTCTGTCATTCAAAAGCTTGTCTCTTTAACCAAAGGAGGTTGGTCCAATAACTTAATACATCTTGTGTGCCTCTATTTTGGGACCAACACATTACAACAATACTGCAAACAGGTATACTTACCTGATACATAAGTATTTCTGTAAAGTACTATAGGCAGGACCAGTTTTTAGTAGTTAGTTTTTGTTTTCAGGAATAATACCATTTATGTATAACTCAAAACTTGTCTTCCTCTGAAGCTTTGTGGTATGCAGTCACAAATGTATGTTATGTTCAGGGCCCTACCAAAGTCATGGTCCATTTGGTCAATTTCAAGATCATAGGATTTTTAAAATAGTAAATTGCATGATTTTGGCTTTTTTAAAAGTGAAATTTCATAGTGTTGTAACTGTAAAGGTCCTGACCCAAAAACAGTGTGAAAGGGCAGCAAGGCTATTTTAAGGGAGGAGTTTGTGGTTCTGCTACACTTACTTCTGTGCTGCTGCTGCCTTCAGAGCTGGGCAACTGGAGAGTGGCACCTACTTGCCAGGTACCTAGCTCTGAAGGCAGAGCCACTGTCGTCAGCAGCAGCAGCAGCACAGAAGTAGGGATGGCATGATATGGTATTGCAGTTCTGTGCTGCTGCAGCCGGAGTGCTGCCTTCAAAGCTGGGCACCTGGCCAACAGCTGCTGCTTTCTGGATACCCATCTTGGAAGGTAGTACAGGAGTAAGGGTGTAATACTGCAATTCTCCCTCCAAATAATCTTGTGATGACCTCCTCCCCTGTAACTCACTTGAGTCAGGACCCCTAGTTTGAGAAATACTGGTTATCCCTTTGAAATCTGTATAGTATAAGGTAAAAGCGCGCACGACCAGATTTCATAGTCTGTGACACGTTTTTCATGGCTGTGAATTTGGTAGAGCTCTAGTTATGTCATTAGTAATGAGTTTGCCTGAAGGCAAATAGTGAATCCCAGTGATTGAACTTCCTCTATCCACAGACAAATTCTGGCATGGATTTGTTTGCTGTGGGTTTGGAGCCATGGGTATTAGTTCGAACATGGTTTTTAGAAATCTGCCCTCTTGCAGAATGAGAACTTCATTTTCATTTCAATTTTAAACCTATTAACTGCTTAGTTTTGCTGTGGGGGAAATAGTATTGTATAGTTCCATTTTTAATTTAACAAAATCGCCATTTGAGAGAAACATCTCTGTGCATCTGTACAAAAAAAAACCACTTAATTTTTGTATTTACATCCTTTTAAAAACCTAGGTTTAAAAAGTCACTACTGGTGTTTGCACAATCCTGTTGTCCATTTAACTAACTTTAGCTTATCATAGCCCTTGATGCTGCTGCTTGCTCATCTGATTACACTGCTCAGGGGAATAAGGTTAAGGACATGCTGTTGGTAACTAGAGCATTTTCAGGGCTTTAGTTCAGCAGATGGGCTGCTTGGCTATATTCATACATCTGCCTGCCTGCTGTGGCAGCTGCTGCTGCTGCATGTTGTGTTCTTTTGTTCTGTTCCATCCAAGAATGGAACAGTAGGAAGTGTAGTGAATGGATTAATTTAAGGTTAAGGTTAGTGTTTTGCTTGCTCTCTAACTCCCTATCATAATAAAGCTTCTGATGGAAGCTAATGAGTTTTTCTTAGTGAAATAGATTTTAAAAATACACGTCAGGGATTGACACAAGCTAGTGTCTTCTGACAGTCAGGTCTGTTTTAATATTATGACAATTTTATTATTTGTTTCCAATGGTGTGTTTTTTTTCCCCCCCTTCTCTTTTCCAGGACCAGTAACCAGACTTTGGTTGACACTACGTGGTCCGAAAGAATTAAGGAAATATGGAATGACATGAAGGAGATTAGCTGAGGATTAAAGGCTTTGAGGACAGACACCTCACTGAGGTGAAGCACAGACTAACATTCTACTTGTAGCTCTGAGGAGCTGTGCTGGAAAAAAAATGGCCGATCCAGGAATGATGAGTCTATTCGGAGAAGATGGGAATATTTTCAGTGAAGGGCTGGAAAGTCTTGGAGAATGTGGATATCCTGAAAATACAGTAAATCCTATGGGGCAGCAAATGCCCATAGATCAAGGATTCCCCTCCTTACAGTCTTCTCTTCACCATCCTCCCACCAATCAAAACCAAGCAAAGTTGACCCACTTTGATCATTATAATCAATATGAACAGCAAAAAATGCATTTGATGGATCAGCCGAACAGAATGATGAGTAATGCTCCTGGGAATGGGATAGCATCTCCTCACGCACAGTATCACAACCCTCCAGTTCCTCAGGTTCCTCATGGCAGCGGCACTGGTGGTCAGATGGGGGTCTATCCTAGTATGCAGAATGAAAGGCATGGGCAACCTTTTGTAGACAGTGGCTCCATGTGGGGACCACGGGCTGTTCAGGTGCCTGACCAAATAAGAGCACCATACCAGCAGCAGCAGCAGCAACCGACGCAGCCACCACAGACACCATCAGGACCCCCTGGGCAGGGCCATCCTCAGCACATGCAGCAAATGGGAAACTACATGGCTCGTGGTGATTTTTCAATGCAGCAGCACGGTCAACCACAGCAGCAGAGGATGAACCAGTTTTCTCAAGGTCAAGAAGGCCTTAATCAGGGAAATCCTTTCATTGCCACCTCAGGACCTGGCCACTTGTCTCATGTGCCCCAACAGAATCCGAATATGGCACCTTCTTTGCGACACTCAGTCCAACAATTTCACCACCATCCCCCCACCGCGCTCCACGGAGAATCAGTAGCCCACAGTCCCAGATTCTCCCCTAACCCTCCTCAGCAGGGTACTGTTAGGCCACAAACACTTAATTTTAGTTCTCGGAGCCAGACAGTACCCTCACCTACTATAAACAACTCAGGGCAGTATTCTCGGTATCCTTACAGTAACCTAAATCAGGGATTAGTTAACAATACAGGGATGAATCAAAATTTAGGCCTTACAAATAACACTCCAATGAATCAGTCTGTACCAAGATACACAAATGCTGTAGGTTTTCCATCAAACAGTGGTCAAGGACTAATGCACCAGCAGCCCATTCACCCTAGTGGCTCACTCAACCAAATGAACACACAAACTATGCACCCTTCACAGCCTCAGGGAACTTATGCCTCTCCACCTCCCATGTCACCTATGAAAGCAATGAGTAATCCAGCAGGCACCCCCCCTCCACAGGTTAGGCCTGGTAGTGCTGGAATACCAATGGAAGTTGGCAGTTATCCAAATATATCCCATCCTCAGCCATCACACCAGCCCCCTGGTGCCATGGGAATTGGACAGAGGAATATGGGCCCTCGAAACATGCAACAGAGTCGTCCATTTATGGGTATGTCTTCAACTCCACGGGAGATGGGTGGGCACATGAGACCGAATGGTTGTCCAGGCGTTGGCCTTGCAGATCCACAAGCAATACAAGAACGACTGATATCTGGCCAGCAGCATCCCAGCCAACAGCCATCTTTTCAACAGCAAATGCCAACCTGTCCCCCCATGCCACCTCACCCAGGGATGCATCATCAGTCTTCACCGCCACCACCACATCCCCACCACCAGCCTTGGGCACAGCTTCACCAGTCACCACAGAATACACCACAAAAAGTGCCTGTCCTTCAGGTAAGTTGCATCCAGTTGAAAGAGAATGTTTGAGTTGTATATCCAGAACCCGAGACACAGGTTTACTGCTCTGAAACCATTGTTCTACCTTGACTGTCCTGTGTACTGGTGGTTGCCTTTTTTTCCTGTTGTACTTACAGTTTTATTAAGCAGCAAGCTACTAGAACGTCCTTCTTCGCCTGTGGTCTTGTGATTGGTTTTTCCAGGATTACACTGTATTATGTATAAATGTGAAGCAGCATCAGACTAACCCTGAATGCAACAGTGATTTTATTATGGTGAATCTTTTGAGGAAAAAGCTGAAAGTTTGTCTAAATTTCCATGGTATCCTTAAATCAATCCATAGCATTTGTGAACTTGCAGAAGGAAGCCCATGTTAATATAGCTATATATCTTGATTAAAGCAAAGTTAGGCTTGGGATGCAGATTTGCAATGTTCTTAATTTAGTATAAAGTTCAAGGAAAAGTTCCATAGTCTCTTCATATGAAGCATTGCAACACTAATGCACCTGATTACTGAGGGGTTGGTAGCATGGTTTAGATAAAATAAGAACTGATGTGAATCTTAGCCCAAAATCAAACATCTTGAGATTTTAGATGAGTCTCTCACTGCTCACAACTTTAGTTTTACCAAGTTTCTGAACTTCCTGCTTACACTTAAAATGGCAGTGTTTCCCACTCAGAAGCAGGAAGTACTGGAAATCTTGAATTATTTCCAACCTAATGCAGCAGATGTGACTAAACCTCTATATTCCTTTTGTGCTTGATCCTGTCAGATCTCAAACTTTTTGCAAGTTTGCCATCACTATATCTTGATTGATCTGCCCAATCAGACACGGTGTGCTTTTGTTGAATGACACACCGTACTAGTGAAGATTCCATTTTTCAATCCCTCATATCAGAAATCAGTCCCAGGTAGCTCTACCCATAAATTGGAGACAATTGTTGGAATGCAGTCATAAGGTCTGACACAATAAGTCTAATAAATCATATGAACACTTGTCCCAGCCCATGTCCCAAGTCTGTTTGGAAAGCAGCTGCTCAGTAGCTCCTCTGACTGCTGCCTGCCGGCTGCTTCTGTTAGCTGCTTAGCGCAGCATGTGATGGATCTGGGAAATCAGATGCATGCGTCGAGAGAGGCAGCTGGTGGGGGGTGAGAGGGAGATGGTGACTCAGCAGGTGGGAGAGGCTTTCTGCACTCACTGGACAAAATGAAACCATGGGGGAATACGGGTTAAGCCATAGGGTAGGTGAAGCAATGGACTTAAATCAAGAGGTGAAGTCATGTGGGGGAGAAGAGGAGACACTGTGGATAGGAGCAGAGGTAGAGAAATGCGGTCGAGAGACTATAGGGGTAAGAAGGGGGTGAATATTTTCAGGAACTTTTTTGTCTCCCAAATTAGTTAGTGATCTGAAGGAGCTTTGTGTAGGCTGCGTACATTCTAGCAAACTTTGAATATTTTATTTGCATTTTATTTCTCCACTCTGTCTCCTTTTAAAGTGAACTTTCAATTACAGGAATGCCCACAAAATTATCTGCCAGTTGGCAGAATTGTTCTGGAAATACTTTGTGTTGTCTTCTCCGTTCCTTGGGACGCAGCTGACAAGAGTGTGTTAGAATGGGAAGGAAATGAGAAAGAGGAAGACAGGTTTGAGAGAGTGGTATGAGAAGGGAGCTGGAGGTCAGAAGAGAGGCATGCTCCAGCAACAGGGGTGGATTAAGAAAGGAGCCCTGGGCTGCAACCTGTAAAGCCCCTGTGTTCTGGGGAAGGGAGACCACTTGAG